>NC_132817.1:18698274-20058274 GCF_048594095.1 Paramormyrops kingsleyae
ATAAAAATAAGTTTCCCCTTGTGGGGACCGAAGAAATGGTCCCCACAATGTCAAAATAACAGGTTTTTATCACATTTGGTCCCCACAATGTAATACATACATAACCCACCCACCCACAGACAGACACACACACATACAGCAAAGACAGAACATGAATGGGGGTGTCCGGTCATAGTGGCTCACACTGCACCCCCTTGCTGTCCCATGACAGAACATGGAATATTAATGTGATGGTCGCGGGATGAAAGGTGAAATATTCCCTTTGGCTAAAATCCCCCCATGAGTCTGAAGAGCAGATTAAGGTGGCCCTTTCTTACCGTGTGAGATCCTCCTCTCCAGCCAGGGCCTTGGGGGGGGTGGGAGAGCAGCGCCCCATGGTGGAGGTGGTGGAGGTGGTGTTGGTGACGACCGGCTGGCCCAGGTACGCTGGGGGGCTGACGTGGTTCTCCACATGCTGGGAGTAGGCTGCGAGGGAGGGTCACACCGAGAAGTCTCTCCTATCAGTTCTGGCGATCATGTGACCAAAGGAGCCAAACAACATCAAGCTTCCATGCTCACAGAATCATTTAATTCCCTGTAATAAATCTAAACTGACAGCAACCCCACTGGAACAAAATCAGCGGCTTTCAGTCTCAGATTCTTCGAGAGAAGATGTCTACCATCAAGGACGTAGGGTTTGTTTTAACGTCGGTAGGGACCAAATCAGCCCCGAACCTCCAACCCCCTTAAACACACACAGTACTCCCACAATACTGGTAGTGGCATGTCCTTACCATCCATACCCAGATTACGCCCTTCTGCATTACAGTATTGACACAAATGTCACATAGGGAAGATCGTGTCACATGACTGATTTAACATTCTGGCACGGTCAAGCAGGCATGTCAATAAAAAGAATATCACACGGCATTCACTTTCACACGACGGTCAGTTGTTAAATTAAAAAAAAAATAATAATAATAAAACATACAGTCACATCACGCAATTCAAATTCTAATCATGAGCTCAGCAGAAAATCAGAAGACGTGGTGGGGAGGGTTATAATCCAGTGGGGCGGGCAGCTGGCACGGAGGGCAAATTTTTCTGGGATCGGGAACCCGATTATGGGTTTTTGACATGAGAAGACGGGCGGTTTCGATCTTCATTCATCAGTTCTGCTCTCAGCCAGCCCAATGCACGGTTACTCACAACTCATGTGAGAGAAGCCATGAAATCCAACGTGAGAATCGAACAGCCTCTTGCTGTCACGCCTCTCAGCTGGATCAGCGGCATTCCCATGCTGGAACCCATGCACGGTGCCTGTTCCTCATCCGAAACGCCACTCTGACACGGAATGCCTGATAAACAGCCCCGCAATGTATTAAAAGGAGCCTTAAGAGCAGCCTCTGCAGCTGGAGCTTAGCTCAGCTCGGCCTGCTGGTTTCTGCTTCTCCCCACAACCTCTGTCTGCTGGTCTGTGCCCAGCCCCCCACCCACGGGATCTCAGCTTGTGTTCACCACAGAAAATCTCGGCGGATTCGCGGGATGCAGCCTCACGCAGGCAAAAACGGGGTAAAATACTAGCCACCCAGAGAACGAATATGGAACACAGGGACTAACTATTCCCAACTATTCCCTTGAGCTGTGGGAGGGGCGTGTGGCCCCGTGATCGCGAGGTCGCCGGTTCACACACTCAGAGTTGGCACATCGATGTCACCGTTGGGCTCTCGGTCAAGGCCCTTAACCCCCAATAGACCCAGGGAACGTCTCACCCTACTTCAAACTTTATGTCGCTTTCGATAAAAGCGTTTGCTAAATAAATGCATTGCACTGCATTGTAAAAAATGGTTTCTGACTTTGTGAAACTTGAACTTAAGTAAAAAAAGCACAAGTCCTTTGGTGCGGAAGGACGCACCTTGCCTCAAGGGATTGGCATGTAAGATAGGACACGGTGTGTTCCGGACACGCAGTAATGTCTCGAAGTGATGGTACACACTTCATCCGCCAGGGTCCTATCAGGCAGCGGCTGGTCTAGTGTACACCATACTTATTCACACACCCAGGATTTCAGTTTTGTTTTGCAGTCATTCAAGCAGCAAACCTGAGACTGCTTGTCAACCACGGGAAGACAAGGAGAAAAAATAATAAATAAATGCAGAGCGGACAGAATACTGACAGCTAAGAACATCCCTCCTGAGAAGACGGCGACCAAAATTTCACCGGCGCATCAATCCATCGACTGTAGGGAAATAACAACAAATCTGCGTTGCTGTGATCCAGACGCTACCATGCAGAGCTTAACATGAAAAGCAGGGGGACAGGCTAAAGGCAAGTCCACAGCGTCGCAGTGAGCACTGCAGAAGCAGCACAGCGGCACCCAGTGCTGCATGGCATAGGTATAAACACGCTCCCAAGCGGAGCTCCCGGGCCGGACGGGGGGCGCTCGCCGTTGGCCGCGGCCGCTAATGGCTGGACGGCAGGCAGACGTGAATTATCGATGGGGCCATTAGGGCTGATGATGGCGCGACTGCCAGTCATGGTGGATCGATAAGCACTGCGGGGGTGGGGGGGAGGTTTACGCCGGCTAATCAGAAGCAGGGGGTGGGCACACACAAGGCTCATATTCCAGGAAGTTTGCTTATGGTTCAATTTGCTATTCACTGCTTCAATATACTGATGAAACACCCCAAGGTTTGGCAACGTATCAGCGGCTTACTGCAGGGATGACATCATAGCGATGAAAAAGTGAGGACGGCACACCCTCCTCTCCTGAAAGCCCCCTCCCAAAAAGCCGGCGCTCGCACACTCACAGGCCGTGATGTCAGGGGGAGCGAAGCCGTCGTTCATGAAGACACTGGTGGGTTTGGCCACCTTCAGGTACACGACGTCCGGGGTGTTCTTCAAGGCCGTCACCGCGTCCTCGTGGCTCACCTCCTCGAGGGGAGTGCTGTTCACCTACAGGAAAGCGAGCCGGGGACACTCAGGGACACCCCGGCAGACACGGGTTCGACTGATGGCATGATGAAACAGGAAGTCAGGTAAAATGAAGGGACATTTCAATAATAAATCAAGGAAAAAAATAGGATGACTTACTGAGGTGTTTTATCAGTTTAACAGTTAAATTGTCTTAAAATTTTTGCAGTGGTTCACAAAAACGGACTAATTTATATTCCGTCAATGTCCAACAAATGTGTGGGAGGAAATTGCAGGATCCGGAGACGGGAAGCAGACCCACTGATCCGAGCGCTTTCTCCCAGCGCAGAATCGTGATGCCCTGCCTGCCAGGAAGGCACCCCAGGACTCGGGGTCTGTTTCAAACGGGCCACGGGTGACAGACAGCAGAGAGACTGACAAACAGGCCCCCACGTCAGCACAGCTGACTGCATAAACAACACACACAGCCGGGCCGTTAATTATCGCTGATTGCCAAACGGATAATTATAGAGAAGGGGGGGAAAAAAAATTTAAATTCACAGCATGCTACTAGCACGCTATCAAAAAAAATTTGGGTTCACTTTAAATGTGACCTTTTCCCAGATGCTAAGACTTTGGTTTCCCAGCGATGCCGTGATAAAGGTAGAAGCAGAGATTTAACGCGGTAATTACACGGCTAGAGACCCCAGAGAAAAGCCTGATGCTGGAGCGTCATGGAAAATATGATGCTAAGTTAATGTGATCCTGCAGTTTCCACACCCAGGACCTTCAAAGACCCCAGAGAGGGCGCACACACAGCTTCCACGTCCGCGTACGGGAAGGCGGGCCCCAGCACCTTGACCGGAGTTTAAAATCCACATGACAGCTTCAATACGTCATTAAATTAACCCCACTCAATCTCTTTCAATCCTAACTAGACATGTCGATCAACCGCTTTTACTAGAAACAGCCATCAACATCAGAGAAAAGGAAAGAATCAGAATCAAATCAGAATAAAATATTATAGCCTTCTTAGAGTTCGCCTTGAGCAGTAGTAGTGAGATGCCAACACAGTGATTTTAGGCCGCAGCTCAGAACGGCCTGTCACTGCTGATGGGCGGCGTCCTCTTACGGCCAGCAGTTTGTCTCCTATCTGCAGCTTCCCGTCCTTATGTGCGGCCCCGCCCTCGATGATCTTGGTGACGTAGATGCTGTTGTCCCCGGGGATGTGCTGGTTCCCCACGCCCCCGGCTATGCTGAAGCCCAGACCTGAGAGCGAGAGAGGGACGATTTGACACACCGCTCGATAAACTCAACGAGCAGAGCATAACTGCTACTGTCATTATTACGCAGCACAGGCTGTGACATCACCATCATGACATCACCTCGGAAATCAACAACACAGCGTGACAATGGGACACACCAACACCTCATGCTAATCGGGGCTGGTGGTATAGAGGCTGCAGGGTGCTGCTAGGCCTGGAAATCATTAAAACGGCCTCTACATTGTGTCCGACACGGGACACATGGGGCTGAAGTGACGACACGTTCCCCCTCACGGCTAATTAGCTCCAGGTGTTCATTAGTGCCATGCTCAAACTCTATGAGACGCCATACATGCATAACTCATTAATTTGCGCGACACTGAAAATCCGTCACTAACTTGGCTACAAACGGGGGGAAAAAAACCGAATGAAAATTTTGACTACAATTTATTGTAGTATGAACGTACCCAAAGGTTTTTGCACAGCGGGAAGAGGCTTCTGCCAGCCGTCTCACCTTTTGGGCCTTTCACCAGCTTGATCTCCATCACCTTCTCTGAGTGCGGTTTCCTCCTCCGGACGTAAAGCCGCACTATAGATCCGGCCTCTTTCAAGGCTTCTACGGCTTTACTGTGAGTGACGTCTCGCACGTCCACGTCGTTCACTCTCAATATGCAGTCGTTGACCCTGCGGAGGAGCACAGAGGCACACGCACTTAAAAGATTAGGATTTAACTGGAAGACGACTTTCAGAGTAAAATGCGAGGATTAAAGGGAGTGGGCAAAAACTCAGAAAGAACCATCCATCCATCTCCTGTACCTGCAGGGGGGGTCCAGAGCCTATCCTAGAAGTTACGGGCACAAGGCAAGGAACAACCCAGGATGGGGTGCCAACCCATCGCAGGGCACGCTCACACATGCAGACCTATGGGCAATTTGGTAACTCCAATTAACCTCAGCACGTTTTTGGACTGTAGGGAGAAACCAGAGTTCTTAGAAAAAAAACCCATGACAAAATGGCACATGGCAGAGACTCGAACCCAGGTCCCAGAGGTGTGAGGCGACAGTGCTAACCACTGCACCACCGTGCCGCCCCCGAATGAAGTAGGTCAAATAAGAAGCCATTCAAAAACTCTGATGAAAGATGCTGGAGAACGGATGAGTCCTGGGACACAGAGATCAGCAGGCACGGAGAGGGTGTGTGCAGACACGAGCCAGCAGGGGGCGCTCACCGGAGCCGGCCGTCTTGGGCTGCCGCTCCCCCGGGGATAACTTTGGTGATGAAGATGCTGGGGTCTTCGCCGATGTGGGGGTTGTCTGTACCGCCGGCGATGCTGAAGCCCAGGCCTGAATTGCCCTGCGAACCACCAGGCGGACGGAAGGTGCGGTTAACGCAACACTATGTGCACCGTCAAAGCTCCTAACATTACCGTCCACGACTGATCTGGGATCAGCTTTGCTGTAGAACCAGTGTACCTGACAATCCCCCATGTCAGCGAGTTTGAGCTTAAAAGCCCAACCGCCTCAGAAACCCTCCAAAAAAAAAAAAAAACGGACCTTGTTGTTTGTCGAGAACCTCATTCATCCAACGGATAAAGTGGCTACTGGCTCTCACCAAAAATGTGGCCCCCTCCCCCAAAAACCCAACAAAGCCAGGCTTACGTTCGGCGATAAGCTCGCGAATCAAACATGGGATTACAGTGGGGTTAAACGAAACACACTAGCCCCGGAAAACAGCACTTCCTGCCATTGTCAGCCTGCCGCTTCAGCTTAGACCGCAGTCGTACTCAGGCCGGTGATACACACGCATCAAGGCGGACGGCAAAACCACGGTATGTAGGACATTTGCAGATGCATCCTCTGGTTGACATGCATGCATGACTAATTCAAAAGGCCACACGGAGCTCAAAGGGGACAACTGAATTCACCGCGTGCATCTTAAATGGAAAGTCCTGCCTTAATGATGGATGTCGCGACTGTATGCTTTCAGTCAGGTTCAAAAGTCTCTGAACTCTTAAGCTTACAGTCAAGTTTAATTCTCCAATTCAAAGGGGAGGATCTATTGATCGACACGGTGCATATTGTTAGATTGTTTTACTTTACACTGACAATCTAAGGATAATCTACTTTATGCAGCCATTTATTTCACCTCCATTTTAATCTGCTATTATTAAGACCCACAGCCATACATTTCACAGAAGTAGGCCTGGCAGCAATCTGGATAAGTCTCTCCTACGTAAATTTTCAGAGGATGCGGAAAAAGAGCAGTGGGGGAAAAAATGCAGTCAGCTTTTGTGAATGTTACGCAATGTTCAGACACTGTTACAGGTGAACAAATCAATCATATCTGACACACATATGAAATTCCGTCTCCTTACAGGGATTGAGAGTATTTGGGTTCCATGCCACTCGCTTACCCGTTCAAGCGTGATTTCTTCATATTCATAATCAGCTTCTGTTCCATTGACCTGACAAAGCAGAGAAATAAGATATAAGCTTGGATACGACCAATGGTGCACCTGCCTAGCTACCTGAAACAGGCCAGCTGTGAGTGCAGATGTTTCACTAACGCGTCGTGTCAGAGTGCTCTCACATTAGGTCAAGGGTGTTGGAGTCCCAGGTGACAATGGACCCCGGAGGAAGGTCTGCCTTAGCTAGCCTGCTGCAGACTCACAGAAACCACACTCAACTGTCAGAGCCAGAACACCAGGTGCAGAGCTCTGAGAGTGTCTCAAACCCGGCAGAAAAAAAGCTGATGGGAGTGCATGATGCAGGAGACACGGACCTTTCCTTTCTGGTCGGTTTCAGCCTGGTCTCCCGCAAACAGAAAAACAGTGACTCTTACACGCAAATCCAACAGCATAAAACCCAGAGAGGGCAGGGGCACCATGCAGCCCAGGTGGACGGAGTTCCCTCGCTGTCATGCACCGAAGCGATGACGGAAAGGAGGGCGGTGTCCTTCAGCTACCTCGGTCACGACAGCGGTGGAGGGACACTAATCCCCCACGTTCTCTTGTGGCTTCCACAGCTACGGCCGGCGCCAAATGGGACACAGTTAAGCTGGTTTTATCACTCTCTTACTTGCCCAGTAGGGCAAAAATGTAGTTTCCAGTATGTAGGCAAAATGGTCCATGAACCAGCGGCTCTGCATGGTGGCCAGAGAGAGTCAGATGATTGTGGTTTGGGCCTAAGGCTCCCTGACTTCCCAGGTCTAAAGAGCCATCAGTTATGGGTGTCATCTTTATTACAGAACTGTGATGAGTGTCACAGTGGCATCTATAGTTCCCAGTATACATAACAAAGTATGCAATATAGACTAGATCTATTGAAACAACATGGATTATACCAGAACAACAAACAGAGATTCTCTGATACTCAGCATTTTTTTCTACAGTCTAAACAGAGCCTCACAGGACAGAAATGCACATTCCATCTCCAAAACATGCATGAGATGACGCCCAAAGCATTTTCACCTGAACCACAGCTCAGTGAGCGAAGGCCATAAGGAATCAGGGAGCATGTAGGTGAGCACTAATGAGCTTAACTGACAAAGCACTGCAGGGCGCCACCAAGGGGTGAGGGGGAGTCAGACCAGGAGCGCTGGGCTCTCACACACCCAGCAAATGGCCCTGCTCTACCCTGCCCCTGCTACATGATTGCCCAACAGGTTCTGCACTGGTCTGGATAGCACTCCACTTCAGCACCAAGGATAGTGCTAACCAAAGCAGCCAACCCTGTGTTCTGTCACACCTATATGCAAATGCAACATCTGCAGCATCGGGAGAGCCCTTCGTGGGATAATGCATCCCACACACCCACAGGTTTGTAATTTTGTCTTTGCGGGGACTCTCCATTCATTTCTATGAGGAAAACTTAACCATAAGTAACCAAACAAAGCATGAGGCTTTTGGCATTTTTAGTTTTTTGATCTTTGTGGGGATCTGAAAAACGGTCCCCACGTCAAAAAAAAAAAACAGATGAACCACACACACACACACACACACACACACACACACACACTTTACATTCAAAATGAGCAGAGAAAAGGCATTACTCTCAAAAAAACAGATGTAAAAAGGTATTTCAAATATAAGAACAAAATAACACTAGGCTAGAGACGTTATAACATCAATACATACTGTTGTGCACTGTGGAAAAACGAGGCATTAAAATGCTTAAATGCTACGGAAATCTGACCACCATCACTGAGACGCCGGCAGAGAGACACGTCGCATGTAAACACTTACATATGACGGCGAATCCAGGCTGTCAGTGTTCACCAGAACAGGTGGGGGATTGGCCTGGAAATGAGAGCGCAAACACATACATCAGCATCCCTCCGCCTCGCGGGACCCCGCGCAGACGTGCAGACAGCGTGCTTCAGAAATGCCAGTCTGCTGAGAGACTGCATTAACATACACTGTGCATGTCTGAAAACAAGCATGCAGGCATGCATTACAGGTCACCGTGGAGGAAGATTCAGGCATGACATTTTATACTGCGGAAAATGCAGTGCTGAAGCATAAAAGCGATTACGTCTTTAAGCTTAAATTTATTCTTCCAGGTTTCCCCTGTCGGGTTTCTCCGCCGCTGCAAAGCATTCAGACCCGTAGCCAAAGCAGGCAATTCACTGTCCGGCCGTGACCTCTAACTGCATCGGAACAGCAGTCAAATGGGAGGATGAAGAAAGAAAAAATAAATAGATAAAAACAAATGAACAGGAAAAAAGAGGACCTGTGACGTGGGTGAAGAGATGACAGGGGTCTTGGCTGGGATGGGCGATATAGGGATCACGGGGATTATGGGAGCAGAGGGAGGAACAGCATCTGTCTCCTGGACAACAGGGTCAAAGGTCAGAACACAACACAAAACACTGAAACACAGATGGTGGTGAAGAAATGGTAACAAGGGAGGAGGATATGGTGGGATGTGAGGATGTCAGATGTTTTGTGTTGGAGTAAATGGGGAGGACTGGGCAATCTGTGGATAACCCCAGGCTGGGCTGAGAGAAACAGGACAAAAGAACTGAATCATTTGGGTTAAAGTTCATACTGACCATCAAAATAATAAGACCGATATTAATTTTTGTTCCTTTGATGGAGAACGGACAGCGTATTCTGAGTGATTTGTTTACGACGACGGAAAAGCGCCTAACTGTGGTTATACTTCTGCATGTCAGCCTGTCATAGCACTTCCCCGCTGGGGTTCAGCCACAGGACGGTGTTTCTGCTGGGGTGTCAGGCGCCGTGTGAGTGCGCACGGCACGGTGACAGCAGAGGCCGGGACACCGTCGTCACCCCGGCCAAGGAACAGCCACTCCCAGCGGGGCGGCGGCGTCTGTCGCCCCGTGGCAGAAACAAGCACCATAATTTAGACGGAGCGGCTGCAGCGAGAGCCGTGAACGTTTGGCAAGCGGCGCACGCTGACTCGCGGCCTTTAAGATCTTAGCAAGCAGTGAATCGGTTTAAGGACAGATTTTAGCGGAAGCAAGAGTTCCGTTTCAGCTAAGGTGCTTCTGTGCACAAACACCAGAAATATATTACTACACTTTTCGGAAATCCTCGGCTTTTATGCGGAGCACAGCTGTATATTTGGTGGTACTCAAAGCCCATTCGAAGTTCAAATCAAAAGTTAATTTCCCATACATGCAAAGAGCAACCAAAAGATGGCAGGACAACGCTTACACAGAGCTCAGGCATGAGGCTGTTTTAAGGCGTCTTGGTACATTAAATGCTCACTGGGAATTTGAACAATGGCTAAGGGAGCTGTATTGTTCAAAGTGCACATGTCCTGGGATGGGCTCTGCAGAGTCCAGGCTTTCAGAGCACTTATCTGGGGGTGGGGGCTGCCACAGAGACACTAATAGCAGTCTATAACCGCGTCCAACATGTCACACGTCACATTTGGGTGGTGGGGGGGGGGGGTCTAATTGTTGTTCCATTGCACCTCCATTAGTCATGCTACCAATGGCTCACTCCATCTTTGAGCCTAATGCTAACTAATTACCTGCACTTGCATGGAATGAAAACAGCAGAAAGTGCTAAAACAAAACCGGATCAATGCAATGGATCAGAAAACCTCAAGTTTCCGATTAGTCTATAGGAACTTCAGTACTTTTATATACACATGCCCCCCTACCAGCGATATTGTCCCCTCCCCCCGAAGCCGTTCGCACACTCTCACTCAACACCACCAGGAGTGATACGGAGGAGCACCCCAGCCCCACGTGCTCAAAGACAGCGAAGCCACAGGATGAAAAGTGCAAAGAGGGCACCACACTCATCTTTTAACAAAAGAGCTCCACGTCCCCTGAGAACAAAACACGTCATTCTTATAAAAACAAAAACAAAAAAAAAAACTCACGCGCATGTTCTGCCTGAAATCCACCATACCAACACGAAGAACCAGTCTCAGTCTCAACGCTATGGCCTAGAAAACTACAGAGAACTCAAACCATCTACCCAAAAAAAAAATATATATATAAATATATATATAAACCCAAAAATATGAGGCAGATCGCTGTCAGTATGGAATAAGGCTTTTCCGAGCACCCAGCATGAAAGCATGAAGGACAATCCAGGACAATGAAGACTGTCACCATAAAACGTGCCGTACCTCATCGCCGGGGAGGGGAACCCACAAGCCGCTGAAGCTCCAGTGGCCCGTTAAGGACACCCTGGTCATGCTATCGGCGGGGCTCTTCCGCAGACTGTCCCGCAGACTGTCCCGCAGACTGATGAAGTGCGCTTTGCTCCTGGAGAAAGCGGTGAAGGCACATGCGCTGTACCAGCTATGGGAGCTCGGGGGCAACCCTGGCCCGGCGGGCCTCCTAGCAGAGCCGGCCAAAGCGGGATGGCCCTCTGCGGCCCCGCAGCGATGTGTGGGGTTTGGCAGGAAGGCGGTCATCTCAGGCAAGAGAGCTGGACGGCCGTAGGCTGCCCTCCCTGCAGTCCAAGTACAGACTAATCCTGCTCCGTCCCTGTTGCCCCCCTTTATGATTCACTCCATCTGGACAGGAGCACTGTCTCTCCCTCTCACCCCTCAGCACCCCCAGATGTCTTGACAATAATCTCTAATAAGCACTGCATGACACAACAGGACGCAGTGCTTTCCCAGGCATGACTAATCAATGGGCTGCTCCAAGTTCCATATGGGCAGATGAGCAGTAGATTGGGAAGCACTTCAGAAGAACCTTCCCCCACCCCCTTCAGATTTACTGCTGTGGGAGGTGGTCCCGTAAGGTCATGACCCTTCCCTTGCCTGGGCACGATGAATAAAAAGAACCTTGTTTAGCCAGCGGCATGGCAGAGCGGGCAAAACCCACGGCACAAAGGCCTTCCAGACTTGAATGACTCTTCATGGAGCTGAACAATCTGTGATACATCCACACCAGCTGCTACATCTGCTCCATCACAGGAGGCTGGGGGGCACAATCCAATGGAGCCCAACACTGTGAAGAGCACAAAAGCATTACAAGGGGAGGAATGTCCAAAAAATGTTTTAAACAACAGATAGGTATGGAGGCACACTACCAAGGGCAGTTTAAGAATATGTGAACTTTCCATGCTAACTTTCCATGCTAACTTTCCATGCTTCATATGTCTTAGGCGATCTCAATATCTCAATCTGAATTCCAAAATGTAAATGAAATACCCTGAACAAACACACAATATATCTAACCATCTACTCGACGCAATAAAATGGTTTCTAGTCAGAAATCAGTTCTTCGTACCATCTTTGAGGAACCTTCCACACTTCAGTCTGGAACATTTCTACTATGCTAGCTCAGCCATTGCAAAACACGGTTTCTTCCTATAAAAAAATTAATTTTATCGCACTCCATGGAACCTTTGGGATTATGTCAGCATCGGACTGCCACTTCTCCACTACTGTAGATGTGCTGTGGGATTGGACCCCAAACCCAATGGATGGACATTTTCCACACCCTCCCTGAGGCCCTGTGCTCCCCCATTTAAACTGCAGGATGCTGGATTAAACTAATGTGCAAGAGCATGACCAGGTTCCTTATCCTTAAAATAAAAGGCGAACAGCCCAACTTCGTTCTTGTAACTGGTGTTCAGTATTTTACGCCCACGATTATACCCACACACTTTTACACACGTACTGATGCTTTCTTGCCCATTTTATTTTGCTACATTTGCATTACATTTACTTACTTCGTAAACACTTTTATCCAAAGTGAGAAATGAGGATCAGAGAGCAGAGTCACTCAGGGTCATGGGCTCTGCTCAAGAGTCCACCAGTGATATGACTACTGTGTCACCTACGGGATGTGAACTCACAGCATTCCGTACATGGGCACTGATTCACAACTCAACGAGTGACACTCTGCCTCAATTAATTTCTTCAATATGGTGGTTTTTCATAACAGCACGCTGACAGGTGCAAAGTTATGCGAAGCGAAAACGGCTATATTTCTGTCAATTGTTCGAAATAGTTTTGTTTCTTCTATTAAAATTTTATTTCTAACAAAGGGACTGCATTCTATTATTCCATTCTAAAGAAATCAAATAATCAATTTGGTGTTGCCTGGGAACGACAGAATGTTGGCGCATGTTGGAAAAGTTTCACATTTTTCCAAGATTCCATGTGTGCATGTTTTGACACTTCTTTGTTACACCATCAAAGTGATTTGCTTGATCGTGTGAGAATCAGATCCTCGTTCCTCAGCCTACCACAGCATTCATTTCACACGTTAAGACCAATTTCGTGTATCTAGTTCGGAAAAGCAGACAAAATGATAAATGTCTTTTTTTTTTATAAAAATATATAATACAGAAGCATGTTGAGAATCTAGCCCTCAACTTGCAAGAACTAACCCAGCGATAGCAATGGTTGTCACAATGTACCAAATTGCATTTGACAGTTAATCACTTTTTGCTGAATTTCACAATGAGGATGAATTAGACGCTCGTTTTCACCTTAAGCAAAGAGTGTGACTGTCATACCCAGTTGCCTCGGAGTGTTATTAGTGCAGTCAGTAGCCCATGCCTACAATCGTTACATAAGAGCTGAAAATTCCACTTTATTTGCCATTTATACTTCTATGAGATCCTGCCTCATACACTTCTGTTAATACAAGCAACGTTTAAACTTGTTTGAATGGATTTGCGCAGTAAATGCAAAAATAGCTCAAAATATGATGTAAGAAACCTGATAATGAGATCTCCTGCTGTGGCTGGCCTGTTTAATCCATCATCACACAGAGACACTGCCACCTGCAGGCTGTCTGTGAGTACTGCTTTTCCAGTTTTGTCTGCTGGTCAGATAATCAACAAACTGTCCAAGTCACCATATCGCCAGCATAAAAAAATAAAAAAAATAAAAAATTTAACACAGATACAATATCCGTCAGATATAACTTTTATGAGTGATGCACCAGTCTTCAAAGCCAGCTTGAGTATCTAAGGCAGATCATACATTAAAAGGCTGTTATCAGGTTTTACATCAATGTCTATAATGCCACCAGAAATTAGATGGTCTCCCTTTCTGGTACTCTTAGGTTTCTATAAGCATTCTCACCAGCCTATAAATGCCATTTCCTGTTTGTATGACACCCAACATACTTTCCAAAGGCTAAAAACAGATACAGTGGTGGGGGGGGGGTGCAATGCAGATGAGATGAGGAGAGAGTGTGCTGTGATGGTTAGGAAGAAAAATAAAGAGAGAGACGTCAGTGATAGAGCTGAGAGGCTGAGAGGGGAGGGCTTTTAAAGGAAGGAGAAGAGGAGAGGCTGGGGGGGGGGAGATAGCCCATCAGCACTTTCAAAAATATATTTTTTAAATTAAGAAGAGAGAAAACGAAATCAAATGGAATAAATATGGGAGCCTAGGAGCCGACGAGAAAATGATGCTGCAGGGTGCGTGTCAATACGTGTTACAGTAACATGGGGGGGGGACGATGGGGAGACAGGAAGCTCATAAACCCAAGGAGATTGTAAAGAACTAAAGGAGGAGAGTGAGTAGAAAGCAGGAAAGAGCATGAACTGGCGCGATCCAGGGTCAGACCACGAGGAAGCCACAGCCATAAAGGGGGGTGGGGGGGGGGGGGGTCAGGAAAGGGACATTCGGGCAAAATGGCGTGACGGGTAACCTGAAGAGCAAGGCTATTCCGGGAGGGGAACCTTCCCTGTGTGAGGGGCCATAAAGAGCTGTGTACAGCGGTATGACATGGGGGCACTGGACAGAGGCCCTGGGGGCAGCACGGGGGGTAGGCCCAGGTGGGAGGGGCCACACAGAAACACTGGATCAATGCATAGGTTATTAAGTCCTGGAAGGGGGAAAAAAAATGCCTAATCGATCACCGGATTAAGTAATTTGTTACTCCGCTCCTGGTTGTGCGTCACAAGGGCCCGGTTGAACTGGGCCCAGGGCCAGGAATTACGCACGGTGGTCCTGACTGGGCATAGTGCTGCAAGGCTACAGACTGAAGTGTTCAGTCAGACCCAGCAATTCAAATGCTTGAGTGCTGATCTAGGCAAAGAGTAAGCAAATGAGTAAGAATAAAGCGGCTTGCCAGGGAGGCTAGACTGTTGGGTCAAAAACGAGCTCCTGTAGTAGTTTTTCCATATGCTGAGCTCATCTAGCGGCTGGTCATAAACTTGGCACGTTCTGGAGAAGCTGCTCCCAAATAATGACTGGAATCATCGCAAAAATGATTTTCAGTCCTCACTTCAGTGTGATCGAAAGATTTCTCGACCAAGATAAGATCATATGATTAGTCAAGACCTGAATTCTAAATAACAGTTGTTCATCTATAGCAGTGGTCTCAAACTCCAGTCCTGGGGGGCCAGAGCCCTGCACAGTTTTGGGTTTCCCCTCGTTTAACACACCTGATTCACCCCCTTGAGCTGAATCACTTGTGGTGGAAAAGGGAAAGAACTAAGCTACACAGGGCTCCGGCCCCCCAGGACTGGAGTTTGACACCCCTGATCTACAGGAACTAAAAATGCAAACCAAGTTTATTATTGACAGTCTCAGACATCCCACTATCTCTAGAGTCCCTCCTTGCTGGCTGGTCACTCCAAACTGATACTCCATTCACTCCACACATCTCGACCGCTAGGAGCAACGAAACAAAGTGACCCATTTATTGTATGCTAGAAGGCCACTGGCCACGACTAGCGCTAAAAATTCTATTATGGAAGCAAGAAAAGGGAGCAGGAATATCTGAATCACACATACTTATCACGGGCCAAAAGGAAAACGTCTACATTTAGCAGGACGGCCCAATACTCGAACAGCAAGTCCAACAGTACTTTGTCTCCACAAAGAAAGCAACCAGCAAAAATGAAGACAGCAAAACTCTTATGGGGGACAGGGGTCTCACTGCAGTTCTTTGGGAAGAGCACCAATCCCTCCAGATGACATGTGACCACACATGGTGGTCTTCCACTTTATTCGGCAGACATTTTGAACAGGCAGGGTTTTCGTGCAACATATAGCTAACATCTTGTTCTCTCACCCCCCCCCCCCCCCCCAAATAACAAGATTCTATACTTTTTTCATAATGAGTCAATAAAAAGAATTTGACGTCTAATTTAGCTATCTAATTTAGTTATCTATTAAACATCTGAGACCTTTTAAAGGAGAACCGATCGCAGTGCCAAGCTGCCCCCAGGAGGGACGGACCAATCAGAGCACGGGAAGCATGCACGCATCGACTGCGCGCAGTGCAACCCGACTTAGTTGAGGGCATGTGCTAGGCAACCACTCCCACGGATACTCCTACAACTAATACTAATAATAATACTGCGTCGTCCATGTAAAATGAGGCATCCCACAAAACATGTGCAAAAGGCCTTCAGGATGTCGGATCAGCCGACCTGAACGTGTATTAAGAAGGGAACACAGGGCAGCTCTTCCCATGTGTGTACGGAGCTGAAATAATCCCAGCACATTTTTTCTAACAGAATGTACATGAATATTTAACGATTACTGGGGACGATCTTAACAGAATTACTCTTACTGTAACATTCTTTTCTTTACATAAAGTGAAATGCAACGGTGTCCGTTGAAATGTCCCACTAACCTTCTGTTACCGCATAGCAGGAATACACAGTACGCACCACCATTACGTGCGTGCACACGACATTATCACATTATTACATTTTTAGCTCCCTGCTCACTGTCAGTTATGATGTAGGATTAAAAAAAAAAACCTGCTGTTTGAATAAATGGAATTCTAGCTATAAACAAAGACGAGTTTGCCTCAAAAACTGACGTCTCTTGTGAACTCAGTAGAAAGCTTGTCGTGTACCCCTCCCCCCCCTACCCCCCACCCCCACAGCTCTCTGCATGTGTGAACATTTCTGCTCCCAAATCATCCTTGACAATGAAAGAAGAGGATTTCACTGGCTAACAGGGGGACCACAGTCTGGCGGAATGATCCTGTTTAAAAGGCCGAGATAATCCCGCAGATGCCTCCCATTGTTAGGATGAGCTGCACCGCGCACGGATACACCATCACCGGGCCCCGTGTCAGTGGCGGGCAGGCCGGCACGCAGGGAAACGCCATTCCCCCCTGGCCTGTATGCTCTCTCTCTCACAGATCTCCGGCCCAACAAAAAATGAGAGCCAATACCATTTTCGCCTCTGTCGAGGGACATTTTCTGAAATCCATTATGACCTTGCTGTGGCTTAGTGCTTAGGAAAAGCCACAAAAGAATCTGGTCGCATGGGTCATGCGCGTTGAGAGATTTATACATGAAAGCTGGCCGAGTAGACAGGTGCCGGACATGAGCTGTTCCTCGTAGCGCCAAGGGGGGGGGTTGGGGAACGCAAACTGATCAAATCGCACGAACTGCATCTCTGCTGACTCTCTCCGCATCAACTCCATGGTAACCGCTGAGCCAGGAGGTCTCTCCGCGTGACCGGGCAATCGCATTTACAGCATCGCATCGCGGTCGCAGCCGCTGTGAACGACTCGCCAAGTATCCTCCATTTCATTATCTTACAATCGACCGACGGCGTGCCGCTTCAAATCAGGGACGTGTGCAAAGGAGGATGGCGCAAGCCTGGGGGGGGGGGGGGGGGGGGATTATTGGGCTTGCCACTTCTAATTAACACAAGTCTTGACATGTCCCACAGTTGAACGTCAGCGATCTCCCGATATGATACCCAGGGCTTCAAAGAGAACAGCGTTTGACACCCATCAGGGTGACTGACAAGCTGGGAAACAAACAAGATCTCTCGTCCAATCCCACGCCCACGGGGAGCAGGACAGGAAAACAATAAGGTTTCTAGGTCAGGGCCTGCTAAGGTCATCCATCCAGGATAGCCAGAGGCACGAAGATATTTCTCGGTGAAAAACAGGCCAAATAGCTTTGGGGCTTGTGCTACCATTACTGATATTAATTATTTTGAAATGATTAGGCCATTTATTTCCTAAACAACAACAACGCAGCATACAACACAGTTTTATGCGTCATTTATCTATTATCGTCTTGAAGGCTCAACAGCACACAGTCCAAAAGAAAGCATGTGCTTCAGAAGCAGGTGGCCTATGTAACGGTTACACCAGCCTCTGTAAAGGGCCCCAGCCAAGCAACATCACTGTGGACAGAGTCCTCCTTCCATGAGGACTGGACTACAAAGGTCTGGTATAATCCTGACCTCTGCCTGGCAGACAGACAAGCGGAAGGAAGGGCCGTGGTCCAGGAGAGAATTACTGAGGTCTCCTGGGGCTGGTTTTGCATTCTTGAGCTCTGTTAATATACAGTGGAGGGAAGAGATATCTAACTAATCTCTACATCTGTAGCTACAGCAATGGCTCCTTTAATTGCAAGTCTGGAACCCTGGCTCTGGAATACGACTCTTCTGGTTGGGGGACAACGCACAAAATGACATAATATGAATTCTGAATTCACTGCAAAACATTGGGCATATTAGAACTGAAGAAGCGATCCCCAAACAGCCACAAGAGCACGATCTGTGATTTCTGGAACACCTGTCTTTCTTCACTGTGAAATCCTGTCCCAATTGCATAGCTAGTTCATAAGAGAACAGTACACATATGAAAGATGCCCCAAAAGAATCATTGCCAACCACAAGGGCTCAACGACGCTCCACTTCTTAAGAGGAGATTTGAACTGAACACAGTTTTATGATTCATAATTACAAAATCACTGCACTGCTGAAATCAGACAAGATGCACTCTCCATTCCAGTCAATCTTCAAACCCAAGGAGACACCATCCATCTATAGAAACGTCATCTATAGAGTCGCAGTAATTAATCCACCCTTAGCAATTTATTTTTCTTATTTATTATTTTTTTTAAAAAACAACCGTAGTGTCAGTCTTGCCCCAAAGGCTCCTGGACTCATAAATAAATTTCTGACAAAAGTTACAAGAAATTGATATCAAGTGCTGCCCCCGGTTACAATATCCTTCCTTTCCAGAGGAGCGTCTTTCCCACAACCTCTAAAAGCACCACAGGTTCACAAGATACAGAGGAGAAATGCTTGTACATCAGGGAGCAATTTAATTGTCAGGGGTCTCTGTTGGCCACTGCTGAAACAGACGCATCATATAGGGCATCGGTTCAGATCAGGAGTGGGCAATGTGCAGAAAGAGCAATTCCCTGTTGGGGAGCTAAACCGTAACAAGTACAGCAAGTAAACAGAGCAACAGAATATATAATGTTATACCCAAAGCCACGGCAGAATGCAGAGGATAAACCAAGGGCAAGTCACGGCTGAGAAATTCACCAGACGTTCTTAGGTACAGCTCTGCTCAAGTGGGTATAAAGACTGGTTAGACAAGAGTGGACCTATATTCAGGATTGTACCTTTCTTCTAATATTATAAGAGGACAAGAATCTTTGGACAGTATAATCGACTGTTAGAAGAGGACGCTGAGGATTCAATACATTTAAACTTATAGTTGTCATGTTGGCATTATTTCCAGCGATGATTCACTGAAGGCTCTTTTCCATGCACCGTCTCCGAATTCTCTGCTTATTCCTCAGGTTGAATTAAATACTGCACACATCGCATTAAAAGTCCATTATTCGTCCCCCCCAAAAAAAACCTGGCTGGACATTTGAACCCTTATTATGGCGCCTCAGAAGCACGGGCGTGCAGCGGTAAGCCAACACACTCCAGCCTCGAATGAGTCAGCTCTGATCATCACTGAATCCGATAGTTTGGGCACAGGCTACAATCTTCATCGTGGGTCCGAGCTCTCCGAAACCGCCTGAGCCGACGGGGCCATTAGCTGCTCTTATCAGCATAAATGAGTTATCCGCCTCAACAGACAACACGAGAAGGTTGCAGTGACACGGGTCTTCCATCTTCCAGTAATGCTTGCCCACTTTGCAGACAGATCTCACAGCCAATATATTTATATGCACACATTTTCGTACAGTTAATCGGAAACAATAACCGCTGAGGAGAAAGAGAGGAACTGCCAATAAACGTCCTGAGGCTCAACAGGACATGACAAAAGCATGAGGAAACCCTCTCGGTTTGCTTTTTAACAGACGATACTTCATAGCATTCCAAGCTGTGCATCGTCCGCAAAACACACACATCACATTCAGCACCGCACAGCTGTGGCGGCACTTAACCGGAAGTCATCGATGCGATATGAGGAAACACCCTGAAAATCTCACATTAAGGCACCAGAGGCGTTCCTCACAGCTTCCACAGCTCAAACCGGAAAGGACACGAGTCCCAAGGTAAGGCTTCTGATTCCGGACGTCAGCCTCATTAGTGGGGACCACCGAAGATCAAATTCCCTGGGTCCTCCGATTACAGCACCTCCGACTGTCACGTCTCGGACAGCTGCATCATTCAATGGACCTTCATTCAGTAAACACTTATCAGAGCAGTGGGGATGAACAACAGCCTCGAAAAATCCAATTGGACTAACCTGTTGTTACTTAAGGTGTTATTGACGTTTGGAAAGTTAATTGTTTCCACCACTAACGAACAAGGCTGTTCATTAAACTGAGCAACAAAACTGTGATTGCCAATAACACAGCACCAACACATAAATTCAGATTCAGGCCTCAGCTGCAGCAATCTACTAATGGTTAGCTTATTAGCTTTTAATATGCGTCAACTTTATGTGTGTTAAAACATAACCTATCCATGTTCTCAATCCTGGTTAAAGGAATGTGCAAAACGCAACACTTGCAAGCTACATTTATTGTCATTATGCTACACTTAAAAAAAAATAAAATAAAATTACGCTTAATGAACATTTACTTTATTGGGGTAGGAGAAACATAAAATACATGATTATACCTCTGAAGCACGATATTAATATCTGTGTGTGAAGTCGGCATGCAATCACATGGAATGTTGGCACCATAAATGGGGAATAGATTAGCTTCGCCCGTCTTCAAACTGCTGGAGACTGGACTTGAATTTTTAATTCAAAAATCATTTGTATTGTAAAAGCACAACTGGGTACGTGCGGCAAAAGGGCAATGGCCATAATGTGAGGCACAGACTGACCGAGTAAAGAACCCCCAAACAAAGTGGCTTTCTAGGGATTAAAATACAATATTTATCAACTCTGGACTTACAAATACTTCTGGGCGGGTTGGGGGTGAAGATGGCTGGCTGCCTGCTGTATTGACAGCCCACAGTGTCCGGCACTAAGGGTCTCGTTCGCTCATCTATCATCTTCCATCAATACGTAATGATACCTACTTGGCAGCATGCAGGGAAACCAGATCCCCCACCCCCACATATACAAACACCCCACTACAGAGACAGATCGAAGTGCAGCAGGACAATACCACTGACGGCCAACAAAGAGGGCATATACGTTTACAGCTCTCCGATTGCGGGGTCCTGCGATCCCCCCTCCACCGGCCAGGACTCTCCCGTAAGGCAGTGACGAGACACGGGACCTGGCCACCTCTCCCCATTAGTAAGGAACACCAGGACATACAAGACCTTCCTGCGACGGGGTCACTGTCTGTCTCCGTGGCCGTACTGGTCGCATGTCCCCACTCGTTCCCAGAACAGACGACCCAGTCAGTTCTCACGGTTCTTCATTACCTCCCTGGGACGAATCTGGGAAGCGTACTGGCTAATTACTATTGGACCTCTTAGTGGCTGAGGGGTAAGGCTCACCTATAGAAACACATTCAAGAACCGGAAATCTTAACTTCACGATCGCGTTGCCAACAGCTCACGCTAATCAACCGCTCGGTAAAAGTTACGTAACAAAATTACTGGACAGAACCGCGCCTTTCTTGACGTTTGCCCCGGTGGGAAGGGGGGTCATTTCGAACCCCACAAAGGCGACTGAGCCGCTGACGTCAAGTTCTAACCTGGCGCCTTCAGAACATCACACAAGCTTCATGGCGCAAACCCAAGGAATTTAAAACTGGACAATTTTCCAAAACAGAAAAAAAAGACAAGTCACTCAGAGATCTGCCATCACCCTAGACATCCAAAAAAAAAAAAAAAAAAAAAGCTCTCTCTGATAAAAGACAGGATATACGGAACATAGAACCTTTCAGGTAATGCTTCTCTCCTAGACTAGCAAGGCCAACAAATCCCTTAAAAGCACCAGGTGCCACCAACAACAACCACATAAATCGAATCGCCTTTACCTCCAAAAACCTACAAGCACAGGAATCCCCCACAAAGTGCCAGAGCTAAACTTGAGGCAGCTAGAGGGTGTGTGTGGCCCCACGCGCACGGCGGGTTGGTGCGGTGCGGGGCGGCCGCGGCAGGCTCTACCTGGCAGGCTCCTGCTGAGATGCAGTCGGCGAAGGCGCTGCGGCGGCTGAAGAAGGTCAGTAGCTGCTGCCAGCGGGAGGGCGGTTCCTCGGAGGAGCTCCGCTTGGCCCACTGCTTCAGCTTGGGCCCCGCCGAGCCGTGGCCGGAGCCCGGGACGGAGCCCAGTCCCGAGCCTTGGCCGGGGGCGGTCCCCGAGGCGACGCGGCTAGCCCGGGCGTACAGCGCATTGTTGCCGAAAATGTAGTTCATCCCGCGCCGCTCTTCCCTTGGGGACCGAGATGAAAATCACGCTGCCGCGGCTGCCGGGCGACCAGTCGGCAGGGAGGTGAAGCGGTGTGGGGGGGGGAGTAGAGGGGGTGTTGGGGGGGGTGCCTCTCTGTGTGCAGGGGGCGGTGGGGACAGGAACCGGCAGCGGCCGCGGGGGTTTCTGGATAAGGTTACACCATGCTCCCACAAATTTCACAACTCCAAGGGACCGACGCCAAAGTAAGCGGACGGCACTCGTCCAGTCTTCCTCCTTCAGAGAGGAGGCTTCACTGGCAAGACCCTCATTGCTGTGCAGCTCGAAGAAGAAAGGAAAGAGAGATGGATAGATAGATAGATAGATAGAGAGAGAGCGAGAGAGAGAGAGAGAGAGAGAGAGAGAGAGAGTGAGAGAGAAGTTCCGAGAGTGCTCTCTCCCCACCTTGTCTCTGCTACTTCCCTTCACCAGTCTGAGAAGCGCCAAGAAAACGCTTTGATGAAATAACTCTTCATGCGCAAGAGAATTAAAAAGGAAAAAAAAAAAAAATCAGCAGAGCTTCAGAGACGGAAAGTGTCTGCAAGGCAGGTTCCTGCAGTGGGCTGATGAGATCTCCAGGGCACGCTAATCACACGGGCGAGGAACACGAGGATGGCGCTCCTCCTTAAAAGCACAATCACCGCACAAGCGAAACACACGGTGGCATTAAGGAGCAAGGCAACCTAATCACACACACCGGTGCCTTTTCGTTTTTACCTGCACAAGCATCGTCCCCTGAAGCCTTCAAGACGAGTTACATTTTTATCCCGAGTCACCAGAACTCTACAGGCCATAAGAGACGGTCACAGTTTTTTCCCTCCTTTGCCAAAACAGTTGAGAGAAACATCCAAGTCAAGAGATAGCATCAAGTGACACTATTGACTAAATTACACAACTCTGACGCTCAGTCTTAGCCAAATGCCTCGCAAAAGCATTACTTAAAGAAAATACTTAAGAAAGAAAGGAGGGATTGCTTAGAGCATTCCCCATTTTACAGTGGAAGATGGAAATCCAGGCCAGCGAGCACATCCCAGGTAAAATATGGTCTCCTCTTGCCTGAGTGATTCTTGAAGCTCTGGTGTTGCTTTTTCAGACACTGCAGTATTTTCATCTCCCACACACAGCCAACCCAGAATCAAAAAAACAAAAAAAAAAACAAAAAAAAAAAAGCCTGTGCCATTTGGAGTTGGGAAGGAAAAAAAAAAAAAAACAAAAGCGAAATGAGAAAATATTCTGCACACGAGCCAAAGTAAGAAGTCTTAAGCGCGCTGTACAGCATCTGCGACGCCAGCAATCTGTAGAGTTAAAAGAGAGGACAGGAGCCCCCCCCCCCTTCCATCCCCATCCCCAATGAGAGCGACCCTTAGGTGTGCCACAGGTGTCAAATGAGTTAGCAGATATAGTCACAGCCTCAACCTCCACTCCCCCAGGGACTAAATCCATGGCAACTGCTCTCACATCAAATAACGCGAGCAGGAATCCCGAGCCACTGTCCTCCCTTCCTTTCTCTGAGCAGTCTAAATATACTCCGCAGCTCGCATAAAATAGAATCGACTGCCTGCGCAACATCATTGTTTATTGGAGCTAATATTCACACTGCCACCTGTAATAGAGGAACGACACTAATGAACTAAGACCCTTGAAACTCTGAGCTCAGCATTTTCAACTGCGCGCAGTAACTCCTAGCGGCAATCAGCAGAAGAGATAAATCAAAATACGGAATAGGGGTGATTTAAATAATTTAGAAGGCTATGGAGAATTAGGAATAATTCAAAACTGAAGTTTCTGATTTATTATTATTATTTTTTTTAATCAATAAGATGTCCCGAATGCTGTTAAATTAGCATCCCACAGATAAATACACTTCCGTCAAAAGCAAATTCTTTTGGTCTGTCCTTAAGGACAATTAACTGCATAAATCAGGCATGCAGTTTTTCTGCAACGAGTCCACAAGTTCTGCATTCCTGAGCTATTCGGGCACCCCGGTTCCATCGGCGAGGCTGCAAGAGCGTGTCACGTCGGCCCTTCGAGGCGGGATCGAAAACAGCAGCGCAAACGGTGGCTTTAAATCGACGGTGAAGCTACAGTCACACCTCGGCCAGCATTCGTTGAGAGCGTGCCGACTCGTCATGAAAGCTAAACCGGCACCGGCTGGGTGAAGGTACAGGCGTTTAGGTCTGTCCCCATTAAACCCGCTGGAGATGAGCAGATCAGTGGGACACAGAGGCCACGGCCCGTGACACATCTGCACCGAGCAGCAGGTGAAAGTCAGCCCAAGCCCTGAAAGGCTACGCACCCATAAAGGGGAATCTGATCCTGCCTCGGTGTGTCTGAATATGAAAACCCCACAAAGCAGCAATTGGAAATCAGAAACTCTTTTTCAATTAGAAATGAGGCTCGACGGGACGGCAGGGTCAGGCCGGTCACCTTGCTGATGGAAAACCTCGGAAGGCAGCCGCTAAGTCGTCACGGCGACGCGGTGAGTGGGAACAGAGGGTGTAACACCGGAGGAGAGACCTCAACCCAACATGGTCATCTTCCAGGAACTGGGGCCTGTGTTATGAGCCGAGTTTTGCCGACTAGCTAATTTACCTGTTGGATTTAAGGTACCCCAGTTTAAATGGACTTTATCTTCATTCTCTTACATTTAGCCCAGACTACCTTAAGACAAGTTAAGTTATCTAGCTACCCAACAAATCCCACTTCGTGATACAGGCCCCTTCCCCGGTGACGAAGGCAAGCATAATCACTACTGGCTCTGTCCCTTCAGCAGGCTCTCTGGCTTGCAGAGAAAGGTCTGGTTGTCTGTGACCCACACTAATGGAGATGGTGAAAATCCCAGGCTAGAGGGGCGACCCAGTATTTACTGGACCCCCTCCGCCACACCCCCCAAAACAGATCCCATTGCAGCTAATTGGCTCGGATGTCCATAAACTAGCAGGCTTTTATCGTCTGTGCCTGCCACTCAACTACAAAGGATATCACCACATCGCCACCCAGGATTTATCCACATCCAATAATGTGTTCTTAATGGACAGTGCCATTCCCGGGAGGGGGGCGGAGGGCGGGGGAGTCGTACGATTCACAATTCCCTTCATTTTGGAAGTGCTTTCAAAATGATCCCACATTATTCAATGGGAACTGACTGGACATTACGTAATCCACCTAACATGCTAAAAATAGCACAGCACATAATAGCACAGATAGAAATAAACAACTGACCAAAGGTACAAGCATGACAGACACATATCAGTTTACTGTTATTCCTTCCCCCCAGATCACTACCAGCCATAACCATGCAAAATGTGCAGTGCTGTTATATAACTCGTGAGCATTCTGACGGCAAAGGAGTTAACAGCTCATGAAAGACTCTCTATATATAGTTGTAATACTCAATTATAGAATAAGTGACTTTTTGTAGTATTTATTTTTATTTTGTTATATTACTCTTAAGATTCTGACAGTAATTCAAGCTTCCAAATAAAATCAGGTCAGGTTTACACCGGTAAAAAAATAATTCATTGGATTCTACAAAATCTGAGGCTTGCAAACATTCATATACAAATAAAAGCATTTACAAAGCTATACGTGTTGTGCGGCGTCTTTAAGCTACAGTGTCGGGTTTGACCATGCCGGTAACCACAGGGGAAATACAGGAACGGCATACGAGGGGCCCCTTTTCCCCTTATAGCTCTGGGTTATCGTTTTTCTGCAGAGGGGGCATCACGCGCTTAGCCTGAGCATACAAATAAAACAGGGGGACGTGAAGTCAGTTAGGGTGCATAAGAAAGCAGATACGTCTCACAAATCTGTCAATGGCGTTAAGAGGTAAGAGTTCGCAGACGTGAAGCGAACCACCATCCAGGAGTGATTACAGGGCAGTAAGGCAAACTGCCGGAGGCATTTTGTGTTGAACTGCTGTCTGGTGACTTATTTAAACATTTACTCATATTTACTGACGCTGAACAAACTTAATGCTTCAAATGTATTGTTCTTGGAGAGATTTTCGATTATTCCATCAGTAAAATGCCAGAAGTGAAAACATCATGCACACTATTAATATTGACTTACGTAACCCAATTCAACATATTTCTTAAGTATGAAACTGAAATTGATTGCAATTCTAGTTATTATACTGCATTCAATTACAAATACAACATCTTCAAGTACTCTACACAAGAACAGCCTAACCCCCCCCCCAGCATGAGTCCTCCCTTCAAAGAGATACACATGCCGACCTGACAGGGTTGAAGACTAACCTTCACCCCTCCAAAGTGTTCTCTTAGTGCGCTCTGTTGCACACTCCACTGTACTCTACGAATCTCAACTGCCGCAACTAAAGTGATCCCAGTCACCCCCCCCCCCCCCCCCGGGGCGGCCAGTCGACGGCAGAGGTTGCTGTAAAGCCACAAGGGAGAAACGACAACCAGGTCTGCATTTCCTGGGCCTCCTTACCACAGGCGGCTAATTCAAATGCAAATGAGGACGGATCGCTGCACTCTGCTCACTGTACGCAGATATTTACTTCACGGGAACCTTCAGACTCGAACATCCAGCAATGAGAAACGTTTGCAGGCTACATTTATTTGATAAGCAGTAGAATCTTTGGTGAAATTGCACACATCATATACAGTAATTCAGCATTTATCTGCAATGTTTACTAACAGCGTTTTCCACACTCCAGTCTGTTTTTAGCTAATCATCCTACTAGCCACTTCAATACGTATGATCGGGGACTGATAGAATTCATTAAAAAGAAGTTTTTCCCTTACAGCCTGCGAAGAGACCACTGCCATATTAATCTCATTCTTATTCAACAACACTGTGTAGACGAATCAAAGTTACTTCAATGTTTATAACTTAAGTGTCACTTAAATGGTTGTCTGCATATGTTAACTTACGTCCAGCCCTGCAAGCAGGTCTTGCAACTTTCAGGGAATATTTGGGGGTTGGTGGCAGGATTGACACTCCAGCCCCTGGAATAAACCTCACACTGGTCCATTCGGACTAGTGTGGTACTG
This sequence comes from Paramormyrops kingsleyae, assembly GCF_048594095.1. Classification (NCBI taxonomy): domain Eukaryota; kingdom Metazoa; phylum Chordata; class Actinopteri; order Osteoglossiformes; family Mormyridae; genus Paramormyrops; species Paramormyrops kingsleyae. The sequence continues at coordinate 18,725,456 of NC_132817.1, forward strand.
AGGTATCACCTGCCACACGGCTGCTCTCAGGTTCTCACCCCTGAGGTGGTTCATCTTGTGTCATATTGACATATCGTCACGCAGTATCATTGCACGCCCCTCTCTTCCTTACCTCTGCATAGAAAATGTACTTTAAATGGAACTCGACGAATGCTAATCATAATATAGAGGTAATGTCTACACCCAAGAATTTATAGGTCACTAGCAAACACTGATATACCCGTAAGGCTTTGGTCAAATCGATGTTCTATACACAGAGTACAGTTTGGAACCTACAGACATAAAGGCAGACGTAGCTTCTGTCTACGACACGAAGTGCTCTGAAGGTTCACACACATCACAGCAAGCCACTGCTTCCCCCCTGAAATTCCCTTGGTCCTACCAGAGGATTGCAGCGGTTTAAAAGAGCGAGAGAGGGAGAGAGGAGAATGAATCATAACCAATGTAAACATATTGACATTGATGCTGCTGTGGCAGAGACTCGACGGCCGTCCCTGTGCATTATGGGACAGCGTCCTCTCCACGCCGAGGACGGGCATTTCGGCACTGGAGCAGTGGCACACGCAGTGCTGTGCTCCCTTGCAGAACCGGCCTTCTGCGTGTCTCTGACTATATATCATAGCTCTGCATTCACACCTTCAGGCTGACGGCTCTCCACTTGTAAATGTGAAAACAGATGAGCACTATTTTGAGTAGCTGAACTAACTGCCGTTAGCTGACTAAACCACCCCCTCCACACACACACGCACACACACACGCATGATCTCAAAGGCCAGCCGTCCCAAGGAGCTTTGCGGGAGCTGCAGACTCAGTCGGCCCCTCCCTCCCTATATTTCCTCACCCCCGCATCATCGCTCACACGTGTCATTACTTTGGGAGCAACAGTTAATCCCAGTTAACCCACCCTGGTGGCTCGTAACGTGCGTGACTATGACCCACGGGTGGGTGTCGCGGACTGAAAAGCACATACTGAATCACATCATCTGCGCAGCCTGCAAGCCCAACATGCACATAGCCAGCTGACCTTTCTGATCCCCGCAGCAAACAGTAAAGCTTATGGCTGAACAAAATAAAGAAGTAAATGAAAAACAGGCCGAATAAGCATGACGAATAATGTTTCCTGCACAACAAAGTGGCAGAGTGCGCCCCCTAGTGGCGGGAGTTGGGAGTCGCCACCTCAGACCGCAGTACTGAGAGGGTTCGACGAGCAGATCGTCACTGGGACGCATCACCTCTACCTGCCGCTACTGAGCTCACGCACAAATCCGAGGTGTAATGCGAGCTCCGGGGGACCGGCTACCGTCTAGCGCCTCGCGTTCCGGCACATTCCTCCTACATGCCCAATGGCTGCGGCCTAGTGGGAGCCCCAGCCGGCTCGTCGGTGATCCTGGCCCCCTCAGGTCTGTCCAGGGACGGCGGAGTAAAGCGAGGCTCTGTCAATCCAAGCCTATGCTCGGGGCAGGCGTGCCAGCACGACACACAAAAGCCCCCTTTCATCATCTGCTTCAAGAATCATTATAATAATAAGTAAGATATATGTATTTTTTTTTAAGCTTCACACCCACGATAGGCGGCTCAGCATGTGCAGGTGGCCTTATGCCGGGTGTTCAGACGCCTTTGAGTGCTGGAACCGTGACAGCGTAAAACGCAATGCAGAGCTCGGAGGGAAGGGGGGGGGGGGGGTACAGGGTACTCGGGCAGCTGGCCTGGGGGGCCCTCGGGCTCGCATGTTCCCAGGCCCCTCCCTCAAAGACAGACACCTCAAGGAGGTCAGGAAGATGAAGCCAATCCCCGAGAAACACCGGAGTTATTCACTTACCCATTGCTGTACATCGAAATTCAGCAGCTGGGAATCAAACCTGACAGCAACATTCATATGAAGCTCTTTTCCAAGTGAGACAAAACTGCACCAAAATGACGACTCAAGACCCAGTAACCACAAGCACCAGTAACCAGGCTTCCCATGTTTAGACTTGTGATGGGTCCATAACAGAAAGTATACTGAAATACTAATACATAATTTGAGGTTGAATATTTGTGTCAGTTAAAATATGGGCACCTTGAGGGTAGGACCCTACTGTACCCCTACAACCAGACCACGCTTAAGGCAGTATCTGGCGACCCTCAGACGCTCCACGTTTTTGCTCCCTGCCAGATAGTTCACATTTTACCAGAAGCTGGGAGGGAGCAAAAACGTGGAGCGTCTGAGGGTGATCCCTGAATACCAGGTTGAGAAATATCTCCAGAAAAGGATAGAGGCACCTTGGGACAGGGGGTTCCACAGGGGGTCTGATTGTACCCCTCTGAGTCACGCTCTAACCCGACCCCGTCCCCAAGACGAACCCGTACAGGACAAAGCCGCCATACTCACGGTGGCCCAGCAGCCTGTCAATGTCATCAGATGGGCACAGGACATCAGATGTGGCGCCGAACTACAGGCTGAAGATGACGCAGCGGAGAACGCGCGGCACCGGCATCCTCTGAGCAAAGTCAGAGGTCCACATCCATGTTCCGAGGCAGCGTACCCCCCCCCACCGGCGAGGACCTACCAGCAAGCGCAGGTGGAGCCTCTTGGTTCTCTGGAGGGTTCCGAGGAGGCTCCGGCCCACCTTCTTCGCGTACCACACGGAGGCCAGCATGCCGATCCGACAGTGCCTCCCCAGGAGCGCCGGTTCACGATGCCGGAGACAGATGGGCGCCCCCCCCTACGGCAGCGGGGCCCATAGAGGCCCGGAGCCAGGATCCCACCCACAGACCGGGGGCTGGCTGCGCTCTAAGCCCAAACTTTTCCCGTCTCCACGCCTCCTCAGAACAGCTTGTCTCGTGGCGTGGGGACTCCGCACTCGGGCGGCGGGTGAGCAACGCTGCCGCCGCTGCTGCTCCTCCCGCCTGCCTCCCTCCCTCCTTCGCTCGCTCACCTCCCTCTCCGCACAGCTGCCGCGGTTATTGGCGCGCTCCGAGCCCAGAGTCGCCGTCCTCCGTGCAGGTGCTGCCCACCAGAATCGAGGCGGTATGAGTCACCCCTGTGGCTCCACAAGTCCGACTGACCGGATTAAAAATTCGAATAAAAATTAAACAGTGAAGTAAAACGCAAGGAAAGGCAGCGCCGGGGCGGCACAGAGCCCGTCCCCTGCTAGCCGCGCCTCCGCCGGGCTGGAGTCAGGTACGCGCTCTGCACTACGACCAGCACGTTTGGGGACTGCGTGCTTTTGTGCCGGTGTTTAGTATTCATCCCCCGTGCCGCCGGGGGGCTGTGACAGGGAGGGAAGGGAGAGAGGGGCGAGGGGAGGCGGGAGAGGGGGCTGGCGGCACAGACGTGGCCCGGCTCTGCCCCCCATTCTCTATAGCTCCGTTTGATTTATCTGACATGACTCCCGCCTCCGCACCTCCCTCGCTCCATCTCCCCCCCACCCCCCCCCCCCCCCCCGTCAGGAAGACCACCACTCTTTACGAGACCCCGAATTCTACAATGCAGGAAAGCAGATACAGGTGCCGTTTCTCCAAACAACACGGATTCTATTCTGAGTCTGGACCACCGCCATGCTAAGGTGACTTTAAAGCCCAATCTGCCTTCCTCAGGAGAACAAGTGCACAGACACAGCCGTTAAAGGCCATTCCTGTCCTTGCCAGAGCAATTACAGCCTACTATACTATCCATCTACTAACTGCTTGCCCTGGTCAGGGTCACCTGAAGCCTATTCCAGTCTATCACAGGGCACAGGGCTGGGGTACACCCTGTACAGGATGCCAGTCTATCACAGGACACAGGGCACAGGGCTGGGGTACACCCTGTACAGGATGCCAGTCTATCACAGGACACAGGGCACGGGGCTGGGGTACACCCTGTACAGGATGCCAGTCTATCACAGGGCACGCGGCTGGGGTACACCCTGTACAGGATGCCAGTCTATCACAGGGCACAGGGCTGGGGTACACCCTGTACAGGATGCCAGTCTATCACAGGACACAGGGCACAGGGCTGGGGTACACCCTGTACAGGATGCCAGTCTATCACAGGACACAGGGCTGGGGTACACCCTGTACAGGATGCCAGTCTATCACAGGGCACGCGGCTGGGGTACACCCTGTACAGGATGCCAGTCTATCACAGGACACAGGGCTGGGGTACACCCTGGATGGGATGCCAGTCTATCACAGGGCACAGGGCTGGGGTACACCCTGTACAGGATGCCAGTCTATCACAGGGCACAGGGCTGGGGTACACCCTGGATGGGATGCCAGTCTATCACAGGGCACAGGGCTGGGGTACACCCTGTACAGGATGCCAGTCTATCACAGGGCACGCGGCTGGGGTACACCCTGTACAGGATGCCAGTCTATCACAGGGCACAGGGCTGGGGTACACCCTGGATGGGATGCCAGTCTATCACAGGGCACAGGGCTGGGGTACACCCTGGATGGGATGCCAGTCTATCACAGGGCACAGGGCTGGGGTACACCCTGGATGGGATGCCAGTCTATCACAGGGCACAGACATTCACTATGGGCAATTTATACACCAATTGTATAGGTGCTGATCTGTAGGTTGAGGGAATAAAAAAACAGAGCATGCAGAAAAAAGCCACGACAGAGAGAGAACACGAAACTCCACACACACAGAACGGAGGTGCGACCCAAACCCGCAGCCCTGAAGGTGTGAAACAGTCCCGCCCCACAGTATTATTGTCGTAAAAACTTCCTAGGTAGTTTGCCTGCACAGCAGTGAAGCTGTTTACTGTCACCGCTGAAGCGCGGCCCGCGGCTCATAAAGGCTTCGCGTCTCCTTAACACAGATCAGGCAACACTAGGTTCACGATCCTCTGATGGCGACGTCCGAAATGCGAGCGTGAGCAGTGACGCTGACATTAAGCAGGACACCCCCGCTCACGCCACAGGCAGACGTGGAGGTGGAGGGACACACGGGGATAGATTTAAGAGATTCAGCTTCTTCATACTTCGCTCGTACTGCCGCTCCGTGCTTCTCTTCCCAGCTTGATCATTACCAACGAAAAGACTCGCTTATAATGGAGTTCCGGTTTACCCACTGATGTCCTGTAAGCCGCCATGACGAACCCATTCTCCGCGCAGTGCTGCCCGGGGCAGACCGGCTGGACTGTGACTCTAACTCTGGCCGTCCACACAGACCCGATAAAAGGGACGCGACAGAAGCCGGACGGCACATGACTTTATCACAGGAAAGCTCAAACCTAAAGGCCTCGTAAATGGAAGCCAAATCAAACCCAGATACACACGCCGGATCCCGCGACGCCTCTTCCGCCTAGCTAACCCTATTTAAATCCCAGCAAGTAAAGTGTGGGTCAGCTGGCTTCCATTACCTCATGCATGCACAGCCACAGGTCTGGTGTTCCATTGCCATGGCAACACAACAGCTAATCTCAACCCAGCCCTGCCTCACCACTCTAACTCCTATTGGTTTACGCCACTTTTTTTTTTTTTGTTTAATTCCCCCATTCCTGTTCCTTCAGACAAGCAGCCTAAATGGAAAAATGAGCAGGAGCTGGCATGTTGTGAGCCTTCACCATGACAGCTGCAGACTCCCCCGATCGGATTCTCCTGCAAGCATGCGGAGGCCCCTGCAGCCCATTTTTCAGCAACTATAAAAACGGCGGGATTGTCGCCGTCCCAGGAGCACTTTGAAACGCCACACAGAGACAGCAGCCCCCCCCGCCCCCACGCCGCCTGTCTGTCACACCCCCACACCGACGCTCGGGCTTCATTTTGGTCTCTAACCGGGACTTGGAACCGCCCATCTCATCCTCGGAGGATAAAAGGGGCTTCCGAATAACACACCGCCAGATCCACACAGCGACAGGCAGGACTGTCCCTTTCAAAGGAGTGGTGAGCACCTATAGATACCAGGAGTAACCTGTCACTCAGGGTCGTACCAACTTCTCAGGTGGCGGGGGGGATGGCACATCACAACATGTACAAGCCTCCAGCCAATCACATAGGGAGTTTGCGCTTCATTCTCAGCCTCCAGCAGCATTTGACAACACCGATTTAACGCTTCACAAGCATTACATCACCTCACACCTCCACCAATGAAAATAATAAAAAAAAAGCTTTTTCTTAGCTGCTTGTCGTCTCTGGACTGCTGAGAATGGGAGAATGACTGTAAAACAAAATTCCTATCAGCACGAAATCAATAATAAAAAAAAACACACACAGAGTAATATTTACCTTCACACCGTGCCTGGTATGCAAAACCCCGCGACAGCGAGTCATCCTCAATTATTAAAACGCAGCGGTGATTCACTGTGGCTTGTTGGGTGCAGTGTGTGGGGTCTCAGTCAAATTACTTTATTTAGCACAAAAGGCCATTTCTGATCATCGGGAAGGCAGTGAAATGCGTGGAGGAACGCAAACGTGCCAATCGAGAGTCTTCCTTCAAAATTCAAAAAAGCATGAATTTAATGTGGGGGGGGGGGGGGGGTGATGCTGATGCTGAGGAGGAGAAGGGCTTCAGGAATGCTAGGTGACACAAAGGTATGACGCCCCTGACCCCTGCGCGTGAAGCTAGACTGGGGAAAGATTATCATCGATCATGGCGCTTCAGGTCAGTATATTGGCATGTGAGCCAAGCAACAGTCCTCAGCTCCAACATCTTCTCAAGGCTCTCAAAATGCCTGGAAATACAAATCCTCTGAAATTTGTTTTGGCAAGTCCTTCGGTGATTGGGTCAAGCCCGGCCTTTGCATGTCACTAACGCTGTACTCCAGGGGACTTTGAGAGCCAGAGTCCAGCCATGCACCATAACTGCAACGATGCACCTGTGCGCGTCTGCATGCCGCACAGTTGCATTCCCATCCCCTTCAACTGGCAGGGGATATTGCGATGAGCGTGTCCAACCAATCAGGAAGCAGAATGCAACGTCAGATACACCCACCTTACACAGCCTGGTCGTTTGCCAGACACTAAAACGCCACCAAGATGGCTACCTCTCAATCTCTTACAAAGTCACAGTTAAGTAAAACACGAGCTGGTTTCAATACAGCAGCTGATAGTCCACAAGCACTCATGCACAGTGGCAAGTCTGCCATCTAGTGCTTGCAAAGCGTACTACAACATACAGGAATGGGTGGGAGGGGGGTAAACACAGGCTTCGCAAAATGATGAGCGAATCTTCATCTGAAACAGATGGTGATCATTTTGTGAAAGTCTGAAGGGCACTGGGGGGGGGGGGGGGGGCGAGGGTGCTGCGACGCACAGAGGGGGCAGGCCGCTGCGTTTGGCAATCGTGGGTGTTACCTGCAAGAGCACATCGCTTTGTGAGTACAGGGTGGAGTAGGCGGAGGTCGGGATCTCCTCCACTCCTAACGCGGAAGGCCCGTCGAAGATGCACTCCAAGGACTCTACCTACAGAGGGGCACGTAACTGTACCAGTCACAGCAAAGCCAGGAGGTACAGAGAAGGGGGGGGTGAGAGAGAGAGAGACTCACGCAAACAAGCAGACGAAGGATTGAGGGGGGGGTGATCAAGGCAGAGACACACAAGCGTGCACAAGTGCGCCGAGGAAGTGAGCGGCGAGCCCAACACACCCGCCAAAGCCATTCTGCGTTATGGTGTTTACGAACTCACAGATACACCACTGGGGGGGCTCGTCGGGACCAGACGGCGCCACCGCGGACCGGAGGCATGACATCATCGACATGACACCAATGAAGGACGTATGATCCGACAGCAGCCGTTTTGCAGTGACGGAGGTAGGAGCGACGAATCGAGAGGGACGGTCGCAATAGAGAAAGTGGGACCATATATCCACAGGCATCGGGGGGATGGGAGGGGGCTGCTGGGCATGAGTGACACTGGGGACACCTGAAAGCAGGAGGCAGGCACTGCAGCACACACTCGGGGAAAGAATTTAGTGCCTTACGAGGAAAAAGTGATCAACAGACTGCATGGGTCACTGCGGTATGGGCAGAAGAACAGAGACGGGTCACAGTCACTGCAAGCACTACGAGACCTTAACATCTTGCGATGATCACACGATCACCTTATCACACGGCTCACCCTGGCATGAGCACTGGATCACTGTCACTGCAGGCACTACAACACTTTAGCATCTTGCAATGATCACACAGCTCACTGTAGCACGAGCGCTGGTTCACTGTCACTACAGGCACTATGAGACCTTAGCATCTTGCGATGATCACAAGATCGCCTAATCACATGTCTCACCACAGCATGAGCACTGGGTCACATTCACTGCAAGCTCTATGAGACTGTAGCATCTTGCGATGATCACCTGACCACATGGCTCACCGCGGTATGAGTGCTGGGTCACAGTCACTGCAGGCACGAGACCTTAGCATCTCCTGATGATCACCTGATCACACGGCTCACCACAGCACGAGCGCTAGGTCACTGTCACTGCAGGTGGTACGAGACCTTAGCATCACACAATGATCACACGATCACCTGACCACATGGTTCACCATGGCACGAATGCTGGGTCACTGTCACTGCAGGCACCATGAGACCTTAGCGACTCCTTAGAATCTCGCAATGATCACATGATCACCTGATCACATGGCTCACCACAGCACGAGCGCTGGGTCACTGTCACTGGAAACTATGAGATCGTAGCAACTCTTTAGAATCTTGCGATGATCACATGGCTCAGTGCTGTACGAGGGCCGAAACAGCAACGGGTCACTGCAGAAGCTACGAGACCTAAACGGCTTATGATGCTGTCTGACGCTCTGGTCGTACAAAATCAGCCATTTAAATGCATGTACAAAAGGACTGGTGGGCCCAGAATTAGATCGGCGCTGGTACTAGGTTGGGTGACCAGTTAAGGTCACACGTTAAGGTCAGTCTCCAGGTCTTTGCCATCAACACATGCTGTTATACATTATGGTACAAATACAGACATCTGCTATATTTATTTAAACTTACATGCCTTAAATTAATCTATGTTAGAAGAACCGATTCTGAATCCTGAGATTCAAATGATCCACCCCTCAAGGATTAATTACCATAATCCACTCTGTTCATACGAATCATTACAACACAAGATCATGATTCAGGAGCTCAATCAATCACACCACCATATGTGCACAGCCTCAGATGGGTTAAAGGGTTAAAACCACTAATTTCTCTAGTCTACAGAGCAATTTGAATGCAACAGAAACCTGCAATGACAAAATGCAGCCACTGGGTGGCGATAAACATTTAATGATGCGCAAGGATAATTTTGCTGGCCCTTTATTACTGAATGAAAAGTACTTAAATTAGTTGGGATTTCTCTCTAATTTAATTTTGAGAAATCCCAAACAATATTCTGCTCACATTCATCTATTGATTCCATGTACAGGCACCTCAATGAACAATGGAAGGATGCCAAACAGTTTTGGTAGCCTGACAGCTGCAATAAGAGTCTAGCTTGTATTGATTACATGCAGAGCACAATGGCGCAGATGAATGTTAATTAGGCTGGGAATCAGGTCCGACGGCAGCAGAGACCTGTCCGGGATGGGGAACGAGCGTTTGGGCTGGACGTGGCCAAAAGCCGGTCACAAACTAGGTGACATCAGGCACTAGAGACGTCGATTACGGTTAACGACTGGCCCCAGAGTTCGTTGCGTCTTGAGGGGCAGATATGATTCTCCCTGCTGAGGGCTTTGCGGGGATGAGAGTCACACAGGGTAGGTGACAGGAGAACGACTCTGCAGGCGAATCTGGGGAGTAGACCATCGTGCCCCAAGCTCTGCTCTGACCTAAAAACAAAAAGGGCCGCTTCTCTTCACAGCACTGAGAACTACAGCTCCAGGTCACACGCACTGCTCCATCATGACAGCAGCCTCAGATTCGGCTGAACTGCGAGGGGCCGCTCTACCTGCCTCGGGAACTCAACTGACACAGAGGGGGAATGGGTCAAAGGAAGCCTGCGACGGAGGGCGAGGCCGACGCGCTAGCAGGAAGGACTGAGGCTAACGCTAGCAGGAAGGACTGAGGCTAACGCAAACCGGAAGGACTGAGGCTAACGCTAGCAGGAAGGACTGAGGCTAACGCTAGCAGGAAGGACTGAGGCTAACGCTAACCGGAAGGACTGAGGCTAACGCTAGCAGGAAGGACTGAGGCTAACGCTAGCAGGAAGGACTGAGGCTAACGCTAGCAGGAAGGACTGAGTCTAACGCTAGGAGGAAGGACTGAGGCTAACGCTAACCGGAAGGACTGAGGCTAACGCTAGCAGGAAGGACTGAGGCTAACGCTAACCGGAATGACTGAGGCTAACGCTAGCAGGAAGGACTGAGGCTAACGCTAGCAGGAAGGACTGAGGCTCAGGCAGCACGCCCGGGGCTCCCCCGCGCTGGGGCTGAACACCGGCAAGGAAGCCGCTTGGATCGAATGGCTGGTAATGAGTCTGGACTTCATTTTCCAAGCCCAGCCAGATAGGCGACGTTATTAAGCTAACTGGGCAGGAACAGAAACTAGCAGTTATGTCTGGCTGAAGATGATGCAAGTTTTCTCCAGTTTAATGGTGACCTACTTCAGGCAGAGACGCGGAATAATTAGCATCGCCTCCTTTGAATCCGTACGGCCTCGTGGTACACTGAAAGTCACCTGGAAAGCATCTGAACTGACTGTCCCTGTCCCCTAATGGATCCTGGTGAAGGTAGGGAGGGGAAGAGGCAAACACTTTTGGCAACGGGCAGGTTGTCCTTTTTCTCTCAGCATGCTACCCAGGCCAGCAATGCGCTGCAGGGAATTCCCATCACGTGTGTGTGTGTGTGTCTGTGTGTGTGTTTACTTGTGCACACACACACGCTGGTCCTTTGCAATGCGATGCGATGGAGTAAGCAATGGCATGCACACAGCCAGGGGGGGTGGGGGGTTGGGGGGATGGTCCTTACCTTCATGGGGGAGATGTGCGAGTGGGAGACGAAGCCGTGTACATTCTCGATCTGGGAGATGTTCTTCTCAGATACCTGCACCAGTTCAGGGCCCTGGGGCTCGCCAGGGGGCGTCGGGGAGCTCTGTTCCGGGGGTGGCGTGTCTTCATCCTGGTGCCTGTATTTCTGTAGGACAGAAGCAGGATGTCAGGCTAGGGCTGGGGAGGGTGACACTGGGCGGGGGGGGGGGGGGAGGCGGTGACACCGTTTCCTCCCCTCCTCCCAGACAGACGGCGAGGGAGCGTGGGGTAACATCATCCTTACCCGATTAAGTGCCTTACACCAACACTGCGGTTTATAACTCCTGTGCGGATGCAGAACGCAGACAGACCTGCTACCTTCCTCATCCCTCACATCTATCACTCGCCCACAGAGTGCTGATTCACCTGACTGATTTCCATCTTACATGCTTCTCCTCTAACTGCAGGCCTGAATCACAGGTTTTCTGTCTCCATGTGGGTCAAAGAGCCGTGTCCCCTCTCTCTCAAGCCCCGCGGTGAGGACCCCACGCTGAATCACCGCACTCTGGGCGCGCCGGACGTACGTCACCTGGTCCCCACCAACGCCTCCGTCACGCTGTCCTTAAGGCAGCGATGAATCAGACTCTGTCCTTGCTCAGGAAGAAAAACACCGGCTCAGGAAATGTGGGGCTGAAGCAGCTACGCTCGCAAAGCCCTGCCTGCGCTACGCCAGGCGTCCCGCCCACGCCCTCCGCCAGGCGTCACTCTGCTCCCATAGATGGACGGATCAGCGAGGGGATTTTCTCCCCAAGGTTCCACCCCTGAGTCCTACAGACAACCCGCCCAAACCCCAGCTCAGGGTCGAGGACCACCATGGTATAGAGGAAGAGCGCCGACGTATCGACCCATAATCACACAAAGAGCATCTGCAGTGGAAACGGGGGCCAAAGCCACCACAGCCTCCTGAGGGCTATAGTGACAGTACGGCACGTCATCTGAGACCTACAGAGGAGGAGTGGCAGCGAGTGACAAGTGACGAGTGACGAGCGCCGTACAGGGGAGCGTCCTCACCGATGAGATCAGTGCCAGCCGTAAATGTTCAGACGGACACGGGGCTTGTGTGCGATGAGGAAGCAACTCACTAACACGTGCCCATGGCTACCAGTGGATGCCTTTTCAACCCCGTCCTCACGGACCCCCAGCCGGTCCACATTTTTGCTTCCTCCCAGCCGCCAGTCAATCAAAAACAGGTCCGCTGGAAGCTGGGAGGGAGCAAAACCACGGTCCGGCAGGGGGTCCCCCGAGGGCCGGGTCGAGAAACACTGCCATAGATCACCAGGCTACTGGGATCCCGCGTATCTGCTTTAGCCCTGGATCCCGCTGTGAATTATTCAGTTGTGAACCTTTCGTCGAAATGTGCATCCTTTCTAAACGCTCGTGATGAATGAGCAATTAGCTGTGAGGCGAATAGATAAATCACATATACATGCGTTGTTTTCATGTCGGCATGTGTAACTATTGACATTACCACGCTGCTTAACTTCCAGGAACATTCAATGTTTGCTTTTGATATTTTTATCTCTCTAATGCTTTAAAGAAGAGCTGCACCCATGTAAGACCTAAACAGCACCGTTTAGCCATCCAGCAGGTGAGAACCACAAGTGTTTGCCAGCGTATCGCCACCATCCTCCTGCAGGCAGGCGACCGCGGGCATGACGGAGACAAACGAGCCCAGCACTGCCCCTCTTTCCGCGGACGATGCTTAACCGCCAGTGGGACATTAAAACGGCAGCCGCGACCTCCATCGAGACCCCACACGTGCAAAAAGTACAGCCTACTTTTTGATTGCCAAAGATCCTCATTAAAATTCAATTAATTACTAAGCCTTTTAACATGTGGTGCAAGCCGGCCAATGTGTCCCCCATGGCAGGCAGGAGCAGACCTCAAACTCGCTTCTTCTGAATACTTTTCAATGTCTTTGTTAGGACGAAACAAACGTGGTGGGACAAAAATATTAGTAATGAATCTCTTCGGAACTGAAATGTGAGGCACATGTGAGGCAGATTTTAGCACGACAATCCACCAGGGCCTTACTCAGGAAGGTGATGTCTCCATCTCTGTCATATCTACCCAGCAGGACCTAGTAGACTTATAACCTTCATGGTGTTAGGACGGTGATCAGCATGGGACCGAATTCCGGCCAAGAGAAGCCAGCAGTCGGTGAGATTACAGTGCGCTGCTGGGCTCAGCGCGGTTTAACCGATGGGAAATAATAGAGCGGTTGTGTGTCTTGACCCCACACATAAGCGGGTTCTGGAACCTTGGTTCTCACAGACACCACACTCTGTTTCACACCGCAATCATCTCCAAGAATGGGTCTAGTGGGAAGAAGGGAAGTGAAAAGCCCAATCGGTCGATCCCGGCACAGCAGGGTATGTCGCCTGCTGCTGACCTACGGACCCGTATAATCCTCTAATAATACTGGCCAGGGAGCGATGTCGCCTTTCTGTAGCCCTGGCGGTGCCTCAGAAACCCTTCCATTTTTATAACTTACATCAGATTCCAGCAAAGCATTCCCAACCAGCTGGGGCCAGCTGTACGTGGTTTACACAGGGAAGTGCTCACAGTGCATAATTTTAAGACTGTGAAAAGTACTTGGGGTTCTGCACACAGTAATTCGATACAGACGTTCATCTCTCTCAAGCTAGCGATGTTCTCGCTCCGGCACCGGGGGGCGACAGAGGGAGGGGCCCGGCAGTCCGCGGGGATTATCCTCCGCCACAGACCAGTAGCTCCCGTCTGTCCTGCTCTCTGCAGCTTAACCGCCCAAATGCTTCACTTACATAACACTGAGGGGGGGTGTCCATTGATGTCTACCTTAATGACCTGTATCACATGATCTATGTAGGCTTGTCTGTGACCCGTTTATAGTCCAATTAATGGTGCTTTTTCGCAGGACCCTCACAACCGCTGCATCCGCACTGGGGCTCAGTCCGTCCCTCAGCATCACTGCAGTACATTTTGTCCCTCCGCCTTCACCCGGGGGGGGGACAGTCTGTTCCTCCATCCCGGTCACCCGGGCCTACCTGATACTGATCTTAAACTTTCCTAAAATGACGGGGCGAACGTCAGCGTCAGCATTCTCCATCACTCACGTGATGCACTTTAAGTACGTCCCAGTTTGAATCACTGCTCACGTGTGTGTGAAATTCTCTCCACAAAGACCAACCCAGCTGGAGGGGGGGAAATGGAGGCCATGTCCAGTGAGATATGTTTTGGGTGGGGGTGGGGGTTTCTAACAACCCTTAGAGGAAAGCAAGGGATCAGGCTCGTCAATAGTGGGAAGCCTGCATGACGGCCGAACTTACTGACAGCCATGACCTTGAGTGACCTTAGGCCTGACCTCACAGAGTGGCACTACAAGGCCAAGGTACTGGAACCTGAAGGGTCAAGCTTGATGAGTCAGGCTGATAAGAACACAAGCATTTTATACTGAGCAAGAGCAGAAATAAGCAACTCATTCATAATGCTTTTCATTATAAATACATTTCAGGAATACACCCTTAAAACAGAATCTAAAATTCTCAAAATCTCAGATGCAAAATGAACATGTTCGGTATTAGACCAAAAATAAAACTTCAATTAACAACTTCTCTTCCTGAAAATGTCATAAATATTCTGGAGAATTAAATGCTGTGATCTGGGTCTCTCCCCCCCCCCCATTACAAACAATGTAAAGATTTATTATTTTAATAACCAGAAAACATATAGCAGGAAACAAATACCAAGACAAAGCAAGCCTGAAATGATGACTGTAATGTAATCATGATAAAATTCCATACAAGTCAATCCTCAAAAAAAGTGCCTGAAAAATAATTAGCTTGAGATATACAGTGTTGTCACGCCAATTTACATCCACAGGCACCAAGAGTTGACAAAACCTAGACTGTCGGAGGACATTTTTCCCCATAATCATCAAAAGTAAGTAACTGAGCTAATCCAAATGAGGAAGAATCAGGGTGTCACCACCTTTGAGAAATCTGCCGTGACCATTTCTGTCTGCACTTCTACACAGGAGTATCACAGTGTATTAACTATAGTAACATGGGGTTACCAGTCAGGCAGTTGTGACAGATACTCAACACATGTACTGTATGCATGTAAGTAAAGGTTTCAAACGACAGGATGAAAAATTCACAGCTGCGCATACTCGTCCGAAAAACCAATGGGCTATTTACAGGGGAAAACATAGAACATAGTGACAGGAACTACACCACCGAAACTGTGACAGAGAGCATAATAATGATCAATGACTGACATCAGCTGCGTCCCAATCAGGCCAAACAGAATGACCGCGATTCTCACGTTATGGGGGAATAATGGTTAGGGAAGCGCACTCGTAATCGAAATATTGCTGGTTCGAATCCCCGACCAGCGAGGCACCACTGAGGTACCCTGAGCAAGGTACCGCCCCCAAGCACTGCTCCCCGGATGCTGAATTAGCTGCCCCCTGCTGTGTCACATTGTCACATTTGGTTTAAATGCAGAGGACACATTTCGCTGTTGTGCACTATGTGCCATGGTGTGTCAACAATGACAATTAATCACTATCACTCACTCTTATGATACAGCACTGGCGATTAGCCTCACTTCGGACCCTAACCCCCCTGCCCTACCAAACATCTTCAGATGCTGTTTTCTGGCTACTGTGGGAAAGGGTGTCTTACACAGAATAGTCACAGCCACACGAGAGCAGTTTTCTTAACACCCGAAGATTCATTTTATTTCGTTTTGCCTTCATCATTTTCCAGCAAAAGTACTGCGACGCCTAAGGAAATCGCCTCTACACTGAGGCTTTATTAACAGCAGTTCTTGCATATCTTCAGCCGAAACCCTCTAATTAAAAAAAAAACAAAACAAAAAAATAAATAAATAAACATTTTATGGGGAATAAGAATCCACCACCTGATAATTACATAAATACAACAACACTCATCACAGCAGCGTTAAGCGATACAAGTGAAGTTTTCACAACGCAGAGGTGAGAACCTGCAGAGCGGAGAAGAGCCACATGTTCAGCAGAACAGGCCTCGCAGAAGTCTGAGGCAAGAGTGCTGGAGGCAGGCCTAGGCCTGAACCATTACTGTGGGGGGTGGGGGGGGGGGGACCGGCTGTATTGAGCCCGGAAGAACACACATCCACCCTAAACAGTATCTAAAGCCACTCAGATTTAACCCATAAAACAAAAAACTGAATATAATTACCCCCAATGGAGAAATTTAGGCTAATGAACTTGAGCCGATATCGATAACACGCCCATACCCCCCCCCCCCCCCCACCCTACGCATGCACCCACCCACAGGGACAACAAAAGCTTGGGGTAGCCTCAGTCTACCGTTTACCACCACGAACCAAGACAAGCACATGGGCCAAACGTGCCTGGGTCAGCTGTCTGGGCCATGTGACTTTATTATCCCTGTATTGCGCGTCTTGACTGACTTCCACAACAATCACTACATTAGCACACATGTAGAAGATGAGTAATAATCCATTCGGTCTCGCATTCCACAGGACATCATCAGCGACGTCATCGCTGGTGGGCGATCACACGCGTCTACTGGAATGTCGGCTGAAAGGGGCTGGTGAGGAACACGGCACAGGACAGGCTGGTTCCATTTACACTTATTTCACAGACACTTCTGCCAAAAAGCATCCAGTTGTTCAACTAAGGAAAGCTTGGGGTCAGGGAGCATCTAGGGGTTATCCCTAGAGCAGTGTTTCTCAACCCAGTCCTCAGCGAACCCCAGCCAGTCCACGTTTTTGCTTCCTCTCAGCTCCCAGCGCACCTGTACCAGCTATTCGGTGTTCCTGATTGGCTGGGAGCTGGGAGGGAGCAAAAACGTGGACTGGCTGGGGTTCGCTGAGGACTGGGTTGAGAAACACTGCCCTAGAGCATTTCAAGGGATTTAGGGCCTTGCTGAAGGGTCCAAATGAAGACGTTACTATTCTGCCTGCCATGAGATTTGAACCCACAACCTCCCGGAAACGGGTAGATATTCCTAACCTGCTGGGCTACACACCCACCCCAGCAACCTGCTTGCTGGTCTCACCCAGGAAAAGCGAGCAGCCTCCAAAACGAGAGCTTCCATGTGGAGAACAGCAGCTTACCAGCGAAGCAGAGAGTGGAACGGAGAGCCCCAAACAGGCAGCCAGGGGCAACCTGAACCCACTAGGGTGCACGTCCTGGGGACCCATCTATTGGCAGCTCAGCTACGTCCCAATCCATTAAAGCAGGGTTCCCGCTGCCGCTCGTCACTGACGAAAACGGAACCCATGGTGACAAAGAAAAACGGCATCAAGTCACTCTGGCGAATTCAATTTTCAAATGACGAATTTTGAATATTTGAAAAGTCGAATTTCATTTTTTCCCAATTTTCAACCGTAGCACCCATAGCGCCTAATCAAAACTTTCCCGGCGCCCCGGACACACGATCGTCGATCATCCATGTCAAATGAGCATGGGCCGTTCTAAAAGTACCAAATGTTATCGATCGGTGTGGGGACATTCTAAAACGCTTAATGTGAAAACGCTTAATGTGGTTTAATGTACCAAAATAGCGACCAATAATCACCAAATTTCGCACACACACATCTGGCCATAAATGGTCATTGACGCCCATTATAAGGAAAAGGCTTAATGTAAAATAAAGTCCATATTCCTTGTATTTCGGTTTAGATTTTTTGTCAGGTGAAAGTGTTTATGACCAGATATATGTGTGAGAAATATAGTGATTTTTGGTGGCTGTCTTGGTACTTTAAGTTACATTAAGCCTTTTCCTTATAATGGGCGTCAATGGAGGGGAAAACGCTTAACGGAAGTCCATATTCCTTGTATTTCAGTTTTGATTTTTTGTCAGGTGAAAGTCTTTATGACCAGATGTGTGTGTGTGTGAAATTTGGTGATTATTGGTCGCTATTTTGGTACATTAAACCACATTAAGCGTTTTAGAATGTCCCTCTTAGAGATACTATGAAACACCGGGAAAGTATTAGCTTACCTTATATATATAGTAATTAGAATATTATTTCCGAAATGCGTAATATACATCATGTTTTCAGCACGCCAGCACGCAATTTTTTACACAGTATTCACGATTCTCCCAACCTTATCAAGTAGACTCGTGACTCGCCCATGCCGTTAGTTGACCAATCACAGTGTGATTGTCAGAAGAGATGTATATTCAGTGAGTTTAATGATTAATTTATTAAGAAGCGGCGAGAGAGTGACTAAAAAAAACGGATGCTGAAAAAAAGTGAAGAATTTGATTAGTAGAAGCAAAAATACAAAGAAAAGTGAAGAATTGAAATCAAACTCCAGGGGATTTAACCCTGTTAAAGCCCATGCACTAGACATGTGAGGAATCAGCTTAAGTCCCAAAAGAGACCTTTCTGTTGAACCTACAAAAAAGCTACTTAATCTGAATGCTGCTCATAGATGCTGACCAGAACAACCAACAAAACCACCACTGTACATACAAATACACATACATAAGACTAACAATTACCCCCAAATGATCCTCCTGTCCATTCAGGGACACATAGCCCAGCGATCTGTTGAGCCTCTTTAATTCATACTGAAAAAGAACAAGAATCCGCTTGAGCCAAGCCAGCCTTCCTATTTGCTGGAGACGTGGTTTTGGCGAGATGCAGAAGCCTTTCCGCCCCCTCTGCCGCGCGCAGGGATCCGAGGCCGGCGTGGCGGTCCGCCATGCCGCAGACGGCGGGTGCCCATCGCAGCGGCTGGACTCGGCCGTCAATCACCCGCGAGTCACCGGAGCCTCTGGCGTAGGAGGCGCAACGCAACTGTTTTATTAATGTCCTTCAGACGTCGCTGGACCACGCGGGAAGAGGAAGAGGAGGACCGTGGGCGTGGAGCGTATGTACCGCCGCAGACAAGGTCTCTGTTCAGAACCAGGCGAGCTACAGCACTACTGGGTTTCATGACATGATGAGGCAGACTGATACAGCACCATGCTGGGTATCCGGTATCTCCTACAGCAATATCTCTCAACCTGGTCCTCAAAGACCCCCAGACAGTCTACGTGTTCGGGAGGGAATGAAAACTTGGGTGAGCTGGCAGGGAGCTGGGATAGACCGTCTGGCGGTCCCACAGGACCGGGCAGAGAAGCACTGTCTTGCAGCAAAAGGTTCAGTGTACAGCCTTACATTTTCGGATTAGATTTAAATCCGTTCTCATTGCATAACGCCAAACCGTGCGGAGTAAAAGCCATGCAAATTTACCATGACAGCGACATATCTTAAGGAGCACAGTGGCCTGCAGCAGAGTATCGACCACCAACAGGTCACACTTCTAACTGCCTCCCGGTCAAAGAGGCCCAGGGGCACCAAGATGAAATGTGAGAGAGGTAGGCAGTAATTTCTCAAAAGCGATTTTTATTGGTCAAACCAGGGTGACAGGATACTAATCTGTTTCTTAAGATGTACCTTAGCCAGATACTTATGTCCATCGCAACCCAACAAGTATGGCTTGATGTACGCAGGAGAGTTTAAACATCTGACGAAGAGCTTGATTTCTTTTGATAAAAGCACTGAATACTGTAGACATTTAATTACATCAAATTTAATTAATGACAATCATCTTACAACCCATGGTCTCCACAGATTGGAGCAATCCGAAGTAATTAACTCCATGTGAGCGTGTTCTTCTACCCTACCAGCAACGTACAAATTCTTGTTGGGGACCATTAGTGAGGTGTAACACAAGTATGGCCATGTCTGATTATCAGTGTGTTGTGCAGTCAGAATGTAATCCACACCCAAGTCCCTGCTCTGATTTCTCCCAGCCGCAAATCCCCAGAGCTAAACTGGATGATATATTGTCCAAGAAAAAATAGCGATAAACGATATTACTGTCATTTTAAGAACATTTTATGCCACTGCTATAACGATGATAATTGCATAACACAAATACACACTTTCAAAAAAAAAAAAAACTTTTTCTCTTAAAATTCAGACAATGTAATTGGAATGTCAAAAAAATCATAAATAAATAAAACATAAAACCACACAATTTTTCTGAGGTATGTATCTGGGCAATGATGTGTCACACTCCTGGGGACATGGTTGAATGGCGGGAGTTTCGAGAGCATTGGATCCCGACGAAGAGTCCAGGCAACAGTGATGTAATATATGGTGAAGCTCATGTATAGGGTCATATTTCAGCTTGACCACATATCTGTAGTAGAAAAGTAAAATTCATATCTCCCACAGAATGTCCTCTCATTTTTTTGTACAATTTTGGAATGGCAGTTTTTCAGCATATTTTTAAATGCTGGTTGTCTGACGGTGGTTAACGGCTGCATTTCTATGGCTATATAGCGACTTACGGCATCGGTGAGCATGTGCCATTTGGTGCGGCCTCGTTTACGTTTGCACTGTCAGGCAAAGGCATCCGTAACAGACAGCTGTCGCGATAGCCCCTCTCAAGCTCCGACTGCAGTTTTCGTTCCCAGCTCGGAAAACTGAATGGGACGGTTACGTTTCAGATGAGTTTTTAGGTTAGTTGCATTGCCACTTTTCGGTGACATAGCGACTCGTTCGCCTTAATGGGCTCTCCTTCTCCCGTTCGGCTTAAAGCCAAACTCTTCCCACACTGGAGCTGCAGCTTATTCTTCCAAACATTCTAGCTGGAATTTTATAGTAATCGGGGGACAAAAAAAACACCTATTGAAACAGTTTCCTATTACCCTAGAGCAGGGCTCTTCAAATCTGGACCTCGATTTCAAATCCAGGCCTTGTTTTCAGTTCTCCCAGGTAGTTACTGATTCTGATTGGTCAGAGGCTTCACACTGACAGGTAAAGGAAGGCTGGAAAACCAGCCGTGTCCGGACCTCGAGGACCGTGATTTGAATAACCCTGGCCTAGAGTAACACACAAATAAGTAAGTATTGCTCAAATAAGTTTTATTTTATCAAACTGTTCGTGTTGGCGAGTGAACAGGACATTGAGTATGAGAAATGCACAGTACAAATAAAATGTATTAATTATTATTATTATTATTATTATTATATGATAAGCTTCTCCAGGAGCGGGCAGGACAAGACTTAAAAGATGCGGGTTGGAGCAGAACAAAGTATGATGAACAGGTGAGTGCGTGACAGAATCTCGCGTGTGCGGGTAGGAGCGGGAATCTGCCCTGTGCAGACATCTAACACAGAGAGCAGACAAGACAGAAGAAGTCTTGCCTGAAATATTGCTGGCATTCATTCTTATGTACGCAGGTATGTTAGCGCAATTTGCCGATATTGCGGTCAGAAAAATGATCAAGGTCATCTCCATATATCGTCCGATAAGTCGATACCGTAATTATCGCGACAGGCCTTGCTAAGCCGTTCACTGCCATTTCACCTTGCATTCAGTCACTCATTCGGCAAAGCAAAGGCAACCTCATTGACTTACAGGACCTCTGCAGCCTCACCTTGTCATTCTGATGGCAACCCAGCGAGGATTGATGAGAAATCAATGAGGCCTTTTGCCACAAGGCCGGTCCTTGGCAGGGCGGGAAAAGGGTTTCAACCGAGAGTGACCTGAGGACCTAGACAGACAGCCGACCATGCCTGAAAGAGCAGACGTGGAGCCGGTGGAAGGGCAAGAGGTCAGCATGTGGCTTCGTAAAATATCTGTGTGCTGACAAGTAGCTAGATAGCTGGTACGAAAGACCGGCCCAATAGGAGCCATCACAGCAAGGCCTACTAAGACTTGTGATAGTCTGCTGTTCCACACGTCTGTGGTATTCCTCTGGCGGTGGTTTCCCAATAATATTTTCACAGTCACGGGGGACTGTCAAATCGTAAAACTGGTCACTGGTTTCAAGCCATCATTTTGATGAAAGACATAAGTAAGCTTTGAAGAATAATGGATGCAATCAGGACTTATGGATTAACACCTGATCAAGGCATCATAGTCATAATTATCGTGCAACTTAAGAAAGCATGCCGTTTCAGGACAATGCAAACTGCGCGTCTCAGGAATCCATCACCATGCCAGACTAAACCAGGACAGAGGAATGGTGCCAAAACCTTGAAGTTCTGACCTGGACTGGAGGACACAGCAGCGGTGAGGCTTGTGCAGACAAACCAATAAGCTTATCAATATATGCACCAGGCCTACTGGTCGGTTGTTTGCTTGGTGACGCTAAACCCGTCTGCATAATCACACACAGTGAAGCACCACTTCAAATAAAAGTTCGGCTGGTCATTTGAAACACAATGACATCCACAGCAAACAAAAAGCACGGCAAGTTGAAGGGTCCCCCCCCCCCCCCCCGAAAGGGAGGGCTGCGCATCCCGCAGCTGCGCCAGTCGCAGGCAGAATCCCGAGAAGGCATCGTGAGCGAGAAGCACCGGCACGATGAGAGCGAGCGAGCGAGCGAGAGACAGCGTGTACCTGTGACTAAACCAGGCGGGCTGCGGGCTGCGAGCCGACACACTGCCGCACACGACGCCGCTCACACACTCTGACCTCATCTGCAGAAGCGCCCACTGACTCCGTCATCCAGATGCTCTCCTTCACAGAAACCCAGCGCATCTCAGGTACCCGGAAGGCTTCCATGCAGCATTCTGTCTGCGCGATACACGTCGTACCTCATGCTTGCATACATGGGCCTAGCCTGCCAACATACAAGACACTCCAGTAGGCACAAGTAACAATAGACACTCGCTTTAAAAATTGATAATTGTGCTTTGGGGGGGCAGGGGGCATTAAAACGGCATCATTCTAGGAGTTGCCAGCATTTGGCTTGCAAAGAGAACTGGGGTGACTCTCACCCACGATTCCCCATCACTTCAGCACAGTCCACTTTAACTTTAACTTTCTTATAGGATCTTCCACATGTCATTTCATCTTCAGCGAGAGGCGCTATTTCTGCGTAACACCACTATACTTCCTCCTCTGAATCTGGGCAATGATTTGATGCACTGGGGACGTGGTTGAATGGCGGGAGCTCTGAGAGCAATGGATCCCGATGAGGAGGCCGGGCCTGGATCTGTGAGCAGGCCTGCTCTCACCTCACTGCAGGAGCCTCAGAATGTGAGCAGGCCTGCTCTCACCTCACCGCAGGAGCCTCAGAATGTGAGCAGTCCTGCTCTCACCTCACCAGAGGAGCCTCAGAATGCGAGCAGGCCTGCTCTCACCTCACCGCAGGAGCCTCAGAATGTGAGCAGGCCTGCTCTCACCTCACCAGAGGAGCCTCAGAATGTGAGCAGGCCTGCTCTCACCTCATCGCAGGAGCCTCAGAATGTGAGCAGGCCTGCTCTCACCTCACCGCAGGAGCCTCAGAACGCCAACTTATCCCACAGCTGCTGAGGGACTCCCAGCCTGGCGCAGGGCGTGACCCACTAAGAGCAGCGGCACGTCTCCGGGGACGGTAAAGGAGTGCTGAGCGGGGCGTGCAGCTAGGTCTTGTTCAGCATGCTACACGTGTGTGTGTGTGTGTGTGTTCCTCGTTCCATCCAGTCACTATAACTCAAGTGAATCCAGCTTAGCAAGTCTAACCTTCACCGAGGAGCTATGCAAAGTATAAATAACACACACACACACACACACACACGCGCTCCAGAACACAAACAGAATCAGGTGCTACAGGACGTGCTGTAAATTTTGATTGTATTAACCAAACTAGCAATCTTGTGCTTTCTGATAATACATTCTTTACTTTATTTGATCATTTGTCAAGTTTATATACACACACGGCATAATTATACATACTAATTAATCACAGCTTAAAGTTCAAAAGCTACAAACAGGTAATGATTCACTAAATGAAAATGAATGGATATCATTCATTTGAAGTGCTATCTACATAGGATTAATCCCAATGACATAATTTGTGACGAAAATCTATAAAATGTAAGCGATTCATTTAATTAGTAACTTCATAAAGCCTAATCGACAGGGCGCTCAGCTAGTCTGCGGAGCAACACACAGGTGGGCTGTAAGAACCAGGGTTGGGAAATGCTACACCAGTGCTTCCCAATCCGGTCCGCAGGGACCCACAGACAGTCCACGACATTGCTCCCGGTAGGTGCTGGGAGGGAGCAAAAATGTGGACCGTCTGGCAGGAAGCTTGGTGGAAGCAAAAACATGGACCGACCGTGGGTCCCCGAGGACCGGATTAGGAAACACTGTGCTACACGAAATCGATACATGACAAACCCAGGGTGTGCAGCCTGTGGGGTACATTCAGGAAAGACTGCTGATGTAACACACACACACACACACACACACACACACACACTGTACTGACAGCAGGACCTCTGAGAGACTCCTTCAGATTAGCACACTGGCTCCAGTGGGAGATTATCCCGCTTCCCCCTCGACGGCCCATTCCCGCCCCGCTTCAGAGTACGGGTGAGGCTGTGGGGGGGGGGGGACAGTCAGGGATGGCATTTACATCCTTACGTGCCGCTGAAGCCGAACCACGCTCCTGTAAACAGCCGGGCTTCCGGCACACCTTAAACAGCCGCAATCGGCGGCGGAGGGGCCACGCACAGCAGTCTGAACTGCGCTGGGCAGAGAGTATCAATCCACAGGCAGGCGTGGTCACCCCAGCGACCCTCCTCCGGAAACGGCATGTCCGGGTAGCCGAAAAGATTCAGTTAATGCCACCACAGCAGTCTGACGGCACTCACCGCTAACTAAATAGAGACCGTCTTTGTAAAAGCCGACGCAAATTTCATTTTGTGCCTTTAGATTAGAGACTTAACTTCAGTTATGAAATCAGTCGGCTTAGTGAGGACTGACTGAGTCAACCGGCCGCACAGAAATAAACGGCCTGGAATTTTCTTTCAGGGAACACAAACACATGACCTTAGCGAGAGACTTCTGACGGCAAAAAAGTGAGCTGAACTAGAGAAGAGAGGGTGATAGGAGAGGTGAGGTAGCACGGGGTCATCTGGACTGGCTCACGTTAGCAAAGCGAGGATGTTCTGGTTATGTAAAAGCCAGGCAGCCCTCTGCTCCGGCGGGCATCGTTCGCAGTCGGGCACTCCTGGCCTTGTGCCGTTGGAGCACCACAAACTCCTCACTTGGGGAGAACTTTAAGGGCAGGGGCAGGACGCAAGCTTTGGGTTCCGTTCGGCGGGGGCAGCACCACAGGTATAAACCCCCCCTCGGGGCTGAAGGGGAAGGGAACTCCTGGGCTGCCACACAACGAAGCAGAGATGAAAAGAAAAAAAGGATCCATGAAGGATGAAGCCATGGACCGGAACGCAAAGCATGGATTCTCCACACGCGCCAGGTGTTCAGGGAACCGCACCGGAGCGGCGATGCCATATGACAGAGCCGGTCGCCTCTCCCACATGCAGCCTTGCTATGCGCCAAGACGAAGGACTCTGCTGAGAATCGCCGGCAATTTGGCTGGACTAACGGGCAGGTGTCCGTACGGCACGGACTTTCAGCAAGACTGCTCCGATTTTAACTTTGCGCACAGCTATCCGAGGGACGAGCTGGCGGAAAGCCGTGCGGGCGGGAGCGCTCAGCTGACAGCTAGCGACCGGCTAACAGATCGGCGGGCAAAGTTGGGGCGCGCGGCTGTAGAGCTCGCCGGCTGCCTGATGTGCAACGTAAACACAGACAGCAAGAGAGGCAGGAAGAGAAAACAAAAGCAAAAAACGAAAAAAGTGCTCAACTGACTGGTCGTCACCCACCTTGCATCCAAACATCAGCGAGATGGTGCTGTTGGTGCACGCGACTTTGCAGTGGCATAACATAGGCGAGAAGCAATCCAAGTTTTTGATGCTGGGAGACATTTTCTCAGCTCCCGGGCACTTGAGCCTCTCGCAGATCGAGGTCCCGGCGAGATGCCGCTGGGAGCGCTGCTTGGCACCCGGGTTCGACATCCGCCCTCAGTCCTGGGCTCCGACCATGGCGGGGGGAAAAACAGCGGGGCTCTCGCCGCCTTCATTCAGCGAGCATCTCCCTCCCTTCAGCCGTCCTCCGGTCCTCGAGCGCGCGCGGGGGGGGGGGGGGGGTAGTGTGGGGGGGATCAGCGAGACTCGGCGGCGAGGTGCAGGCGAGCGAGCTTCGGAATAGCCATGCCAACACCGAGGGATCCGACAGGAGGGGGGGATCTCATGGCAGGCAGAGAAGCGGGGGGGGGGGAGGGGAGCGGGAAGGGGTGGGGGGGGGGGGCGGCGTCAAACCTCTGGCCGAACTCAGAGGCCGATCCGTCAGCGCTCGGCAGCGGGCTGAGGCAAAGCCGGTGCCATGGCTTCAGCGCATTCGACACGGTCTCTACATGCACGCGGCAGGGAGGGGGAGGCAGGGCAGGCGAGAGAGAGAGAGAGAGAGAGAGAGAGAGAGAGAGAGAGAGCGAGAGAGAGAGGCGCGGGGGGAGGGGCAGGCTGATGCCGCGTGGGGCTTTATCGCACGGACCGCTGGAGACACACTGTGCTGCCTGCCTGGAAGGGAGCTCTGCATTACCAGAAATGATAGTGAGTGAGGGGGCTGAGGAAGAGAGAGGCTGAGATTCTGGAGGCTGTTCAGGAGGGAGAGCGGGGATGGAAAAAGGGATATTGGAGTGCTTTATTTATTTGCTACCTAATCTGTTTACATATGCATGTGTGTGTGGCGGGGGGGGGGGGGATGGGGCGGTTGGTCGCTTAGGGCTCCAATGAGCTGCAGTGGCTGTGACCTCTGGCACCCACTTCCCCTCAGACTTTGAGATCCAAAACAAGGCAACGTGCAAGAACCATCTAGCAGGTCCAAGCAGAGAGAGGGAGAGAGAGAGAGAGAGAGAGGAAGAGAGAGAGGGGGGAAAATAGGGAGAGAGAGGGAGATGCCGCTCAGCCCCTAACTAGATGCGGAGAGGTGGGCGGGGGAGTGAGTGCACGAGGCAAACCCAGCACATCCGCGTCCTAAAGCACTGACAGCCAGCCCGTACCAGCCTGGATCAGAGAGAAATGCCGGCTCCTAGCTTCCCCGAGCGCCCGGCAGGAGGACGGCAGGAGGACGGCAGGAGCCCGGCAGGAGGACGGCAGGAGGACGGCAGGAGGACGCCTGTCTCCCCACAGCCTCCTCCAAAGGGGACACGCGCTTCCGCTTTATGGTGTCGAGCCTCCAAACAACCCAGACTATCGGTTTGTTATGCAGATGCTCAAAAGAGAATGACTCCAATGTGGGCGACCTTTAAAATAAACACAGCCCACGCTTTTCGTGCCGAAGGAGACGGGGGTGCTTGTGTGACCCCCCCCCCCCCGAGCGAGGTGCTCTTCAGCACCTCCGCCATCCTGAGTGGGCCTCGGCACCCGCCTTCCTGCTGGCTGCCCCCTCACTCCCCACCACTGTAAATCAGCTGAGCGCAGTGACAGCGGTTACATCATAACCGTTCTCCGGCAGCTGCTGATGCAAGGGGGGGGGGGGGGGGGGGGGCGGCACACGATCCCAGCAGACAGATCGTGGCTGACGGCCCTCACTGGTACGCTGTGCTACAGCCTTTGCCACCACGCCCCTCTCCAAGACGTAGCAGTCGGTTTAATGCTGTGGGCTGTACGCTAAAACGGGCCAAGCAAGAGGGCACCCCTGCCCACTCCTTGCCAGTCCTCCTGCTCGATCTGTGAACACATGCACTGACCACTTCTGTGCCAAGCCATGTGTATATCGCTCCAGACTAGAAAGTCTCATGACAGCCACTGTCAAACCACCATGACACTCAAAGTCCCGCCATCGGCCCGGCGCGGGCCATCGGACTGCATTTTCGCCGGAAACGTGGAGGCGGACTGCAAGCCCGTCCTTACAGACACATTTATAGCTCCGAACATCAAGCGTGATGAATGACTGGCACTCATGTCTGCGATCAACAGGACAACGCATCCCGTATGTGATCTGTTACCAGCCGCTAGGATAAATCACAGCAGGAAAAGGCATCAAGCAAATATTCACTGTCCTAAAAAGTCACGGAGAACATCTTCCTGGTAATTAAGCACAAAAAACCATGAGGCATAAGTATGCACTGCTAGCAAGGGCTTCACCACAAACATGCATAAGCCATTCTGTCACTGACATGAGCTAGCCTTTAGCTGCGGACCCGCCAATTACAGGGTTGTTGGATCTAAAGTGGTATTACGGACCAGCAAAAGGGACCTCTCCTTCCAGTTGGGAGAGAGGGAGAGAGAGAGTGTTGCTGCCAGACAGGTATTTTAATCAGTTTTCCATTCCCATAGCCAAGGATCGTGGGCGCCTTTCTCCAGCCAGCCATTCGGCCCAGAAATGAGACTAGCACGACGGTGAACAAGCAAATGAAGAAGAAGAGGAGCAGAAGGCAGAAGCGATCGCCTCCATCTCAGGCTGACAGCAGCAAGGCAACAAAGAAGCAATTTCCACCACTTTGCCCATACCCCATCTCAAATGGTGCACCACCCCCCCCCCCCCACCAAACCCAAGCAGGGAGGGGAAGCCACAACGTGTCACGATAATATGCCAGGAGTTCACACGTTTCATTGTGCCAAAGCTGGCACGCTTCATTAAGACACAGACTGAATGTACTCTACCTTCTGGCAATCCTAACCCTAACCCTAAACCTAACCCTGAGCCCAGGGTCGGTGCTGGGTAAGTCATATAGGTGCCGATCTGGCAGCAAGTGGTCCAGTCTGACAGGCCTCTGAGCTGAGGGAGAGACTTATTTCCTCACTATATTTCACTAGTGTGCTTCACTAGTGTTGGAGCTGGACAGATTGCCGAATAACAAGAACGTGTCACACTGTAGCCTATAGAAGTGCCGGGTGACACCGACCCAGGGACGTCGGCCCGTGAATCCCGCTCACACAAACGGGCCGACTGTCGCCTCTGGGCCACCTTCGCGCACTCAGCACTTTCCTCTCGTCTCCTTCGAGATTTATCTCCATATCGGAGCCAGGGCGTCTATCTCGATGGCGGAATGCTGAGTGGCGCTGATGACGGGGAAGATGAGGGCTCCAGCACATGGGGAGGGGGGGGGGGTTACTTCTGGATCCCGAGCGAGCGGTAGTGAGTCCGACTTCACAAGCTGCCATTGTCTTATTTCGGCTCGGAATCTATTAAGTGAGGATTCCCATGTCCGTCCCAACTTTTAAGGACGCGCAAAGTCAAAAGAGCGACTGGGCGTAGCGAGGAGGTTCCAGTTCGCTGGGCTCGGACTCCAGAGCTGCAGGTGGGAAGCAGAAGACTGGTGCTTACTCACACAATCACCTGCACCGACACGTGGGGGCAGTTCCATGCTCTGCGCTGTTGCCTACTGCTGCCGAATGTCATAGAGTAACATTACATGCAGTGAAATACTAGACAGCCATCACGGCCCAAGGTAGTACACAGAGCAGAGGTATACGGTGAAGGGCCATCGGTGCGCGTCACAGCGCCACAAAGCGCGTGTGGGGGGGGGGGGCTGTGTGCTCTGGACCTCCTCAGAGCCAGGCAGGCAGGCGTGTGACTCATGCTCTTTCTGCAGAGGCAGCTGAAGGCAGCCATTCAACAAGCGCCTCCCCCCCCCCCCAATGTGGGGGTGCAGTCTCATGCCGTACTTCCCTCTCACGCTCTGCTACCTCACCTGGGATGCACAAGCGGATGAACGCACACACACACGCAGCAAACAACCTGTAGAGTAACACACCCACTTCAGATCCTCCTGGTACGATTTTTGACAAGTGGAACATGGCTGCGAGTATGTTAAACTGAGAGCTAGGAAATCTCCTCCATAAACCTCAGGAAAATAAACTGTTCATGGCAGAAAAAGAAAAAATGGGAAAGAGAGATGGGATGGAATTGAAAGAGGGCATTTAGCAACGACTGAATGAGCTAAGATTTCCACCTTAAGGCCAGACCATCTGCGTATCGAGACGTTCTGACCCAGTGATAGCTGGGCAACAAAACCAGAGCCTCCACAGAGTTTGCCAGCCAGCCAGATCACTGGGGGACACAGCAGAAATGGGGCTGGGCTCTGAAGGTTGTTGGCAAGGTCATGCACCACGACTGGTGACTGAGCGACACTTAAGGCTGTCCTCCTAACGAAAGCGAGGCCTCCCTACCTCACCAGGGCCTCCCGTCTCTCTCACGGAACGCCCGGTGACTGCCCGACCCCCTCCAGTGCCAAATACCAGCCGTCACGACGACGGCTCCTGCTGCATCGTCCTTGGTGTCTGTGCCCGACGTCGGCCGCCCACCTCCAACACCTCACGTGGGCTGGAAGACGCCCGTTCATTACCGAGCGGTTTGAAGCACGAGTTATGACAGCTGGAAACAGTGACCAACTCCCACGGTCGAACCAGGAGGTAGACGACTTCAGGAAAAAAAAATCTGCCTTGAAAAGTGTAAAGCGCAGGAGCAAACTGAATACTAAAATACAAAATACTGCTAAAGCTACTGCGCATAAATCATAATAAAAGCACATCAGATTCCCATAACCTTCAGTAACGCATGCTAGGGAACCCCTGAATGGGTTTTTCCATTGACTTGGGAGGATGTGGACAAAACGAGGTGTCAGCACTGCACAGGGGAGACCCCCTTAGACTGGTAGGATGTGGACAAAACGAGCTGTCAGCACTGCACAGGGGAGACCCCCTTAGACTGGTAGGATGTGGACAAAATGAGGTATCAGCACTGCACAGGGGAAAGCCCATTAGACTGGTATGATGTGGACAAAACGAGGTGTCAGCACTGCACAGGGGAGACCCCCTTAGACTGGTAGCGCCATGTGTCACAGTGAGCATGGCCAGCTCACCCATCCAACTGCCCAAAGTCTCAAGCAAGCTCTGCTGGAGGAGAACCGTTTTATCCTCTATGCTCTTCTGATGACTGCCACCTTGTGGACAAAATAAGACCTGCCCCCCCACGTTGACAAATGAAATCAACACCACCCCTCAACAAACACTCGCAGAGCTTCAATTTCAGCCGCAGAAGTGACACAAACAATGAAGATATTAATTGAGGGGATTCCCTGAAATGTACAGAAATCATTCACTGGAACTTCCTTCCATGGTCTACTTTCAGGAAAAGTTCTCCCTTTACCCCAGCAGAGGGCAGTATTGCACTCTTCACATATTTCCACATGCACACACATATACACTACAAGCTATACATCACTAAACTCGAAAAGAAAGATGATTAAGCATAGTCATAGCCACATAGCCTCAAAGAATCCTGCAGTATAAACACAGCAAATACGACACAGACCCCTAGATGAAGAGTCAACATAAACAGCCAAATTCTGGCACCACTTCTGCAATTTCACCTTTAAACTTCATCAGGCCCCTAAGCTCTGTTCCCCTGCTGGTATAACCTTCAGGCCTGGCGGACAAAGAGTACCCCCCCCCCAGGCCACTGCGTGAGGCTCGAGCTACCCCCTGAAAGGCAGGGCAGAGGTGATTGGGCCTGGAATCTATATCCCTCCAATCCCCCCCAATCCCCCCTATATCCAGCCAATCCGTACCACAGAAACGGGAGACACACGGCAGCATGGATACAGTGCTGAGGAACTCTGGGGAACATCAGCGAGAAAAGAACCCAAGTGGGGGTCACCTGTTGCCCCCCACCTGAGAGGGCATGATGGGAAAATCACTCGCATACTTTGCAATCTGAATATCTGAGATGTAGTCAGGAGGTTGCATCAGGGAAAAATACACAGTCTTCAGAACACCCACATGGCAGGACGGCACATAAGCTTTGGAAGAGATGCAGCGCTGGGTGTGGGGATCAGTCCCATGCTCCGAGACCTCAGCTGCGCAGACAGCAGTCTGACACCAAGGCAGACAAATGACCCCCCTACACAAACCTATCACAAGAGCAACTAAAGTTAATGTTCTCATTCGCTAACACAATTTTAAGCAAATCCACTATTCGGTTCCCCACATCACAAAGGCAGGTTATTTAGAAGCCCCGGTCGCGACAATGCATCTTACTCCCAGCACAAAAAGACAGCCAAACTATTCCAGTGACGAACATTTTCTCTTCCACACAGGTCATCACCTGACAAATATTTCTGCTGGAGCAGCACATTTCTAACCATTTTTCTGGCAGACAGAATGCCTGTGTTTATGAGGCTGAAAACTATCAACCTTGCTGGAATACCGAGCAAGAACCATTTCAACAGCAACCACAACAGAGTGGCGGAAATTCACAGTCGTTTTCCTAAAGACCTCCAAAATGATAAGAATTACAATCAGCTTTTAATTGGAATCTACTTCACATTTCTTGATCTGCCAAATGTGTGTCAGTGCCTGGCATAAAATCATAGAACTGAGAGAAAATACACAATCCAGTGCTAAGGAAACAGACGGAGTTCCACATCAGTGTCGTAATGTTCAAAAGCAGTCATGGGACCACAAGCACAAGGGACAAAATTCCGACTTTTATCAGATTGGGCTTTTTACCATAAAGCTGCAGTTAGGTGCAGTTATAGATCGTCGGGGAAACATTCAAGAGGAGCCTCATGTATTGTATGCAACAGAAAAGTATGAACGAGTTTTCCCCCACTCTCTGCTCCTTCAATAATCAATAAAAAAGCAGAAAAACACCAAGTTCAGTACAGGCAGGATTGGGGGGGGTGTACAAACGCGGCCATCGGTATTTTATGCACTCTCCAAATCGGCATTGTAGAGAGTCCCACGCTAGGAGGGACAAATCACAAAACTTCGGCACTAATGCGAAGACTAACTGGCAGAAAAAAAAAATCCATCCATCCATCCATCCATCCATCCACCCATGCATGCATCTTCTGTAACCACTTGTCCTATTCAGGGTCATGGGGGGTCCTGAGCCTATCCCGGAGACAGCAGACAAGGCAGGAAACAACCCAAGATGGGGCTGTTTTGTAATAATATAACTTACAATATACAGTATGATTAATTGAGAAGACATGACAGTCACTGTTCTGGATTTTTTTCCAAACAAATACAATGTGATGTATTTAAAGATAAGAGGTGAACTGATGTTAAAAAAAAAAATGCTTTATCATTCAACTTGTTCTGAAAGCAATTACACACATTAGTTGGGGTTCTGTTGTTAAAGGCTTGACCACAAACCACTCCATGACTTCTTCACTGTATTGGAAAAACAGAATTTACCCCAGCACTGCAAGAAACTGGATCGAAGAAACCTATAGAAAGTGGCTGAACACGGCAGATAGTTATTTATAAAGATCAGGGGAAAAGGCGCGGTCTGACTTACAGTGCCTATAATTTTTGGTTTAGGTTGAGACACTACCAGCTTCTTTGCAACATTTCACATCAAATCACAGCGCAGCACGTGGTGTATAAGAGGGATGTGACAGTTGTTTCACTTTGGAGCAAAGCACCACACCTAAACTGCACCAGTCAAATAAAACAATCAATACAGCAGCAGAAATGACTGGCTAGTACTAACACTGCCATCTGCTGGTCAGTGCGAGACACTGTCATCGGGCCCCTTGCACATCACCACACGTGTTTCCCATGGCGAAACATCACCTTCCCTGGTCCTGATGCTGGCGTCGCAGCAGCAGGTTAAGGGTTAATCACAACCCATCAGCTGCAGCAAAACTCCTGAAGGCTGTGCAGGTTACTCAAAGGTTACTCACTCAGCGTGACCTTGGCCGCCTGCGTACATTGACAGGCAATATACGCGATGACCCTCACTTGGGGGCACCGCGAAGCCGGCGACTGCAGCCGAGCCGTGACAGCGGCGGTGCTGAGTCACAGGATACTGGGGACAGAGGACACACGCGGTGACCTACTACACTCACAACACCACGGCTCCCCCTGCAGGGGAGGGAATGCGCTGCAGGGCCCAGGCGGTGCTTAATCATACAGCAGGTGTTGTGCACTTACTCTCTCAAGGCACGGGAGAGCGGGAGAAAGAAGGGGGGGGGGGCTCCTCAAGGACTCTGCGTTCTCAGTTATAATTAACTATACAATGCATCAAACAGTCCTGGACCCATTCCCAGCTGTTACGGCCGGTAAGTCGTTATGGCGACACCTACATAGTCACCAGGCCTCTGCAGTTTCTGGGAACGGACCGCGGAAGCCAAGCATGCCGCTCTCTGCCAGCGCCGGGGGCTCCGCACCTGTCGCCCCGCGCACGCCCAAGTCAGAGAGGAGCAGACGCCGCTCGAACCGCTCCCGGGTGGGGGCGGGGGGACCGGCGGGGTCTGTGACAGCCGGGCCTTTAGGGGGCGACAGTGGCCACTGGCACCCGGGAATCCTCTGATCAATATGCAGCGCGAGGAGGACGAGCAGAGCGAGAGGAAGGTCACTGGAGACGCCCGCAGGGTGGGAGTTGGGGGGGGGAGGGGCTTTCATGTGTCGCACGTCTGCAGTGCAATGCGGTGAAACCAATGTATCATCTCCACTCTAATATTACTAATGAAGATAATACTGATTAGGGTCGGATTCTGGACACTCCAGGGCTCAGCCAGCTCTCAGGGCTCGGCCGGCTCTCAGGGCTCGGGCCGGCTCTCAGGGCTCGGGCCGGCTCTCAGGGCTCGGCTCGGCTCTCAGGGCTCGGCTCGGCTCTCAGGGCTCGGCTCGGCTCTCAGGGCTCGGCTCAGCTCTCAGGGCTCGGCCGGCTCTCAGGGCTCGGCCGGCTCTCAGGGCTCGGCTCAGCTGACTGCTTTACTGATTAGGGTCGGACACTGGACACTCCCGGGCTCAGCCAGGTCTCAGGGCTCGGCCGGCTCTCAGGGCTCGGGCCGGCTCTCAGGGCTCGGGCCGGCTCTCAGGGCTCGGGCCGGCTCTCAGGGCTCGGCTCGGCTCTCAGGGCTCGGCCGGCTCTCAGGGCTCGGCTCAGCTGACTGCTTTACTGATTAGGGTCGGACACTGGACACTCCCGGGCTCAGCCGGCTCTCAGGGCTCGGCCGGCTCTCAGGGCTCGGCCGGCTCTCAGGGCTCGGCCGGCTCTCAGGGCTCGGCTCAGCTGACTGCTTCATCGCTCCTCAGTTCAGCAGGGCAGAGCACGATTCTGTCAGTATGCGACACGCGTACATCTAACTGATGGGATACAGCTGTGTGATGGGCTGGCACACTCTCCTGAGTTATTCCCTGCCTTGTGCCAGTAGCTTCCGGGATAGACTTTCAACCTGGAAAAGAACAAGTGGGTACAGAAGGTGGATGGATACAGAAAATGGATGGATGGATGAATGGATACAGAAAAAAGATGGATGGATGGATACAGAAAATGGATGGATGGATGGATGAATGGATACAGAAAATGGATGGATGGATGGATGAATGGATACAGAAAATGGATGGATGGATGGATGAATGGATACAGAAAATGGATGGATGGATGAAATAGAAAATGGATGGATGAATGGATACAGAAAATGGATGGATGGATGAATGGATACAGAAAATGGATGGATGGATGAATGGATACAGAAAATGGATGGATGGATGAAATAGAAAATGGATGGATGGATGAATGGATACAGAAAATGGATGGATGGATGAATGGATACAGAAAATGGATGGATGGATGAAATAGAAAATGGATGGATGGATGAATGGATACAGAAAATGGATAGATGGATGAAATAGAAAATGGATGGATGGATGAATGGATACAGAAAATGGATGGATGGTTGGATGAAATAGAAAATGGATGGATGGATGAATGGATACAGAAAATGGATGGATGGATGAAATAGAAAATGGATGGATGAATGGATACAGAAAATGGATGGATGGATGAAATAGAAAATGGATGGATGGATGGTATGATACAAGCAAATTTAATAATAAGGCACTACATGACCCTAACCCCCAAAAACGTGCCAGATTGTGGAGTTCTGCTGCAGCTGATGGGATGTGATTCACCCCTAACGAGCCACCGCAATGTCAGCAACTGGACCAGGTAATGTGCAAGGTGCCCAATGAAAATGCCGCACACTGACCAGCAGTGTGCGCTCATGACACCACAGCACCCCCTACAGGGGAGAGGATGCGCCTTAGTCAGCCCTGGGAACCCCCCCCCCCTTCACTGAGCTGAACTGTCTGGCCCATCTGTGTGGTTTGATACATAAGACAACAGGAGACAGAGCAGCCATGAATTTCTGTAAAGCACTTCAAACAAACCCACCCATCCATCCCATCAAGGATGATTCTGCACTCGCACGCGACAATCTATAGCTACCAGTTCATCTGAACAATGTCTCTGAACTGCAGGGGAACAGGAACACCAAGGGCATATCTACACAAGTAAGGGATCGTGGTGGCTGACCTTAAGCACAGAAAAATTACATTTGCATCAAATACTCAAGAACCAGGGCGCTTAACATTGCCACAAGAGAACAGGGAAAGGAGGGAAAGGACCTAACCAGCGGTAAACCCTCCGAAAACTAGGTGACCACTAGTCAAGCAGAGCAGCCCCAACCACACACCATGGGATCACTGAGCGCTAACAATCACTGACAGGTTTATCCCACTTCTAAGCCAATCAGTGATTGACAGTGCTCAATAAACCTCACCCACCGCATGTTTCTCCCGTCACCACAAAACGTGAGTCACAGTAGGAAGCATCAGCAGAAAGATAATAGTGCTTTATTCAGTATTTTGTTCTACAGATGGATTCTCATTGTTTTTTTGTTTTTTTTGGATGTGGGTTTTTATGAATGGAATCCGTGCTTTTCATTATTGGCTTTCAAGAAAACAAGCTGGACGAAATCAAGCGGCCTCTCGGTAACAGCCAATCCGAGCAGAGCAGCGTTTGAAAAGTAAGCGGAAGGCCACCCAATGGTCAGTCATTAGCTCAAGGTCATGCGGATGCTAAAGACACAGTAGGGAACGGCCTGATGCACCACACAACTGACCACCCAAAATCTAGGTACTAACCCAGCAAACCTTCTACATTGCTAGAAATTTACAATCAGGAAAGAGCAACTTCTGGAGTCAGAAGTAAATACTCCTTGCAAAATGATAATGTTTATAAATGAGGATGTCGCCATCGAGTTCTTTGATGGCAACAACAAAGCCAGGGTCAACTCATCCAAGCCTATTCCAGGCACCTCGAATCATTTCTTCCACTCGAGTAATTCCATAAATGTCTGGTATATGACATACATGATTATACTGTCTGCAACCTCCTCTCATAACCAAGTAGTACTGATGAAAAGGACCCCACCTCATACTCAAATCAGAGAGAGTCAACAAAAGAGCCAGAATCCAGATTGGAGAAGCACCGTCAGTCTGAAGCTAGCACCTCCTTGGGACAGGCTCGCACAGGAGTCAGCCAAGATACCCGACCCATTTTAATCCCTCCCTTCACGGGGGGAGCAAAACTAACGATGCTCATCTACTGCCATTTTCCTCATCAATAGCTGATGAGAGGTGGGGGGGGGGAGACAAACAAATATCGCACAGATGTTGCCTCACCCCCCAGCAGCTCCCGATTAATGCAAATAGCACGGTTCAAACCATTATGTGGACTTCCCTTCTAAGGCAAGCCAAACAAGAGCAACACGAGCGAGTACCAGGGCTCAGATTACACATCTGAAGCCAAAACGAAGACGCAAAGAGGCGTTGCAAACAATATCAGGTGAAAGTAGGATGTACTGAACACGATGTCCAAAGGTACAAATTCATAAAGGGACGTAAACGATCTAAGGAGAGAGA
This sequence comes from Paramormyrops kingsleyae, assembly GCF_048594095.1. Lineage (NCBI taxonomy): Eukaryota > Metazoa > Chordata > Actinopteri > Osteoglossiformes > Mormyridae > Paramormyrops > Paramormyrops kingsleyae. Next base: position 18,762,962 of record NC_132817.1, read on the forward strand.
GCAGCCAATCAAATGAGCCTTATTTTCAAGCAGGCAGCTTAATGGGCGCAAGGACTGTGACTCACGGGTGCGTAACCATACCGAAATGACTCAACCCTCATTCCCTCAATAATGCTACCTTCTTCCAGCTGTTACTAACAGCATGAAACACAATGAGCCCAGCAAACACACAGAAATGTTTCCAGGATGGGACTGGATCTTTGTCTCTTAGTATATTATGAAAGATTGTGGACAGGCATAAACATGGGCAGCTAAAAGCAAACTATAGTAAAATGTGATGCAACTGCTTCAGCACAAGTAAATGAAACTCAGACCAAGGGGCCAAGTACCTGACTGCTAAAACTGAGTATTGGTTGTTGCCTTTGAAGGGTCCCACCGTCAGCCAAGTTTCAGCAAACGTGCCCAGTCCAGCAGACAGTTTCCAGCCCTAAAAACCCTTCCCAACCCATCAGACAGTGAAAGCAAGAGCAGTTTGGATTTCAGGTACCGGGTCACTGGCTCAGGATCCACGTGGCGAAGGCAGCCCATGGACACAGAGAGATGACAACTGACGCCGAGATGGATTAGCTTGCTCTCACAAAGGCTCCTCGCAGAACAATCTCCTGACTCCAGTCATCCGACATAAAAGATCTCTCCCAAAGCAATTAACAATTAAAACACCGGCTGACAAAACCATCAGAATTTCACAGAATGAGAATGACTTGATTTTTACGGAAAGTGTTTTCAAAAGCAGCCGGCCCAGTGTGCCACTGATCCACAGTTTTAAAAACCCATTCATTGGTGCACAAGTGCTGTCAGTCAGCATTAAAAGGGAAAATAAAAGGCTAAATGTCATATATGCTGCATTATGCATTACTTTCAGACGGAGAGTGGCACAGATGCTCCTCACGTATGGAGTCAGTTTTAAAAAAAAACTATACAAACTTAAATATTCACCAAGAAAAGCTGAATATAATGCAGTAATACCATATTTTAACCTGAACAACTTTGCTGAACTTCATTAAAGCTTGCACTACTTGCCTGTGAACCTTAAATCTTCTAAATGGTTTAATTGAACAAAGAATTTTAGTGCTGTTTTGTTACATTATTTTAATCAGACTGATTAAAATGCTATTTAACAGCAAATATTGTCATAGTTTACATAGTAATCTACTAAAAGCCTGACCTAGGCACAAGATACTATGAATGTTACATTCATAATAAATATGTCTAACAAGGAAGAGCGTCATCAGCGGCTGAAGAAGAAAACTATTAATCGCGCCAATAAATAAAAAAGAAATGGCACTTCTACGGTACTATAAGCGGATTATTTAACGCTCGACCTTACCTTTGTGGTGACAATGCACAGACAGTCCATCCTCGGCAGGGGTGCCGGCTCGGTGCTCTCAGCATCTCATTTCGCTGGAAACGGTGACGATGCCGACGGAAACGTGCGCGCACGGGAAAGCAGAGAGCGCGGACCGAGAATCGGGTCCCGAAGAGAGTGAGGCGGAGCGAGCCGGGGGCGCCCGCGCACCATCTCCTGTTTCCCCGTACGTGGTCGCGGAGCTGCCGCGTCTCCGTCGCGGAGGTAATATTATAACGCGACCAAGGACGAAAGTCGCCAAACCGCGCCGTCCCTATAGCCACATGTCCTGGCGGTCGCACGCCGCCTCCTTAACCCTGTATATACAGTTGCGATGCTAAATCCCCAACTTACTTTCTATACTCGCAGCAAGTTGCCGGCGAAAAATAAATGAATAAATAAATACAACGCTTAATTCTACTAAAGCGATAGTACAAGGCATTCCTTAAGTTAAACTTTGCAAATATCAAAAAACGTAATTGTCATCGTTTTAAAAGTATTTCATTTAATGCTTAATGCAGGGTTAAGACGCCGCACAAACATTAAAAGATGCAGCGTTTGCTATTTTATGCGAAAATGCAACAAATATTTAACTGTAACAGTTAATTATTTCTATCGAATTTGTTCACCGCGACCACGTCCAGATTAACTAAATGGCACACAGGCATTATGTTATGAGGGGGGGGGGGGCAAGCAAGTTTAGTTACGCAGTTATCTTAGTGATCCATGGAAAACACCATCAACTACCACTGAATCGAAAGGCTTTACGGAAGCGCCGTTCTGCTATTTGCGCTACCTGGAGTGCTTTCCGTGAGGACGACTTACGCAAAAAAAAAGCGTGGCAGGCCGCCACAGGAAGTGCGCATGCATGCGGACACACAACGAGGAACGTAGAAGGGTCGATTCTCCAAACTGCATGTCTTAGGACTACAGCAGGAAACCAAACTACCTGAAGGAAAGCCACAGACCACAGGGAGAACATGCAAACCAGCATTCAAAGTCCCAACCCTGGAGATGTGGGGGACAGTCCTGCTCACAGAGCCACCATCACGCGCCGTTTTCTGTTCACTATGCACGCCAGTGTCCCAACATCCATGCTGTCAAACGAAATCACACTTGAAAGATCTATGGATTTACAGAAAGTACAGAAATACAGAAACACAAAGCTTAACTATAAGTAGCAAGGAGTATACCAATGGTCCAAATCCGTACCCCAAATACTTATCATCAATGACATTTTTGTACAAGTTTATCAATTTGACTGACTTTTTATTATTCAACTAAATGAGGGAAGCGATGAAATGTCAGCTAGCCAGATCACCCAAGCAGGTGACTCGACAAGATTATTTTTGGGGGGATTGTCACACGTGAGGGGACAGGTAACATTTGTTACTCTCATCTGCTTTCCCGCGGACAATGAACTGCACACACAGCAAAAGTTCTTGCTCAGCAAGAGGCGCTATGGACCGAAAGTAGAACAGGCACATCTGTACTGAGTGGGTGTGTAAACCAAACCACTGGGTAAAAATATCACATTTGGTGCAGTTTATATTCGGCAAAAAAAATAAGGTCCTGTCAAATCGAATTCCAGTAACTATGCAAATTTCAGAATGAGCAGTAATTAAAATAAATGATTAATGAAAAGATGGAGCTCCACAATGCACCAAATTAAACAAAACTGCATTGTGTTAAGTCATGAGTAATGCTAGTAATTAGCTCTCTGTAGGTTATTGGGGGAATGTAGGAGATGTTCTGACTAGTAAACAGATCATTCTGCATTTCTATCAAAAATAACACTGCTGTGCCCTAACGAGTCGTTATAATAATGTAAGGATATAACCAACAGAACAGGTTGGAAAGAGCCACTTTGTGAATAAGAACTGGTTCTGCGTGGTGGCAAAAAGATCCACAGGAGACACAGCGACGGGAGGATGGAACGGGGCGATTTTATTTATCATCCTCAGGCAAAATGGCAGACATCTTGTGCTGCATACAAAACTGCTTACATTCTCTCTCTTCCTGTAACACACCGCAAACTGGCCTCATGTGAGGTGAGGGACTTGGCTGCCGATTACACCCCTTCCCGAGAATATCCATGCCCTCCCCGCGTCTCACGCGCTCCCAGGGAGTCGTCAGGTCCACGAGCGACTGTCGGACAGGGTGAGCGGTTTCTCGCCTTCCTTTATGTTCGCATGGTTCCACAGAGGCTGGGATGGACACACGAGCAGGAAACTGAGATTCCATTAAGTGAAAACCCCTGATATTGCACAGGAAAGCCAGCCGGTTCACGGTACCCGCTGCAGGTTATTCAAGTCTGCTCAGAAAAACCAAAGGAAGCCCCCCCCCCAAAGAGAACACCAGGGAGACAAGCAAAGGCACACGAAGAGGGTCTTGAAGGGCTTCTGCCGGGTGTTTCTTCACATTGGTCTGAATTGGACACGCAACTGTAGCCAAACCAGGAAATGGGTTCAATAATAACATTTATATCTAGATAAAAGAGACCATCCAAAATCTCTCTCCATTATTCCATAATAACCAACACCACTTAGATCAGAGAAGCACAACTCCATGGTTAAAATCAACCACTGCCCCCAACATTGACTGGATCTTACTGGCCCAAATTCTGCTTTATCTTTATAGGGGGTGACTGTCAGAGCACAGACCCCACGTTTGTCAGGAGATGCGCAAACCTGAGAAGAAAACAAATATCAGTATATAAATGGGGCAGGTAATGGAGTATGTTTTATGCGGGGGGGCCTCCACATGTCATCAGGAGAAGAGCTGAGTAGAACACGGGGTTGAGAAGAGGAATGAGACCACTAGTCATGTTCTGCCCACACCGGGGAGATGAGGTCACAAGGCATGCTCCGCCCACACCATGCAGCTGAGGGTGACGACATCACAAGGAATGCCCCGCCCACACCATGGGGCGGCAGGAGATGAGACCGCCAGGCATGCGGCTATGGGAGGTGCCCCGTCCCAGTGACACCATACTTACTTGTTCGGCTCTGGAAGACAAAGCTTTTTCTAGCGCATGTAGTATTTCGTTTAGGAGGGGGGAGTCCTAAGAGCAGGAAATTTCATACAAAGGGAAAAGGAGAAGAAAAAAAGTAATTCAAATCAGAGGCACAGTTACAGTAGGAGATTAACAAAACCACTTAAATGCAATTCAGTCTATTTGCATTCTTTCAATTAGAGATGTGCAAACAAAACAATGAAACGATTCCCCCGAAAGGAAACGCCAGAAACCACGATGACGGATTTAGCTTCCTTTCCTTTCAGAGGACAATGAGTAATACCAAATGGATCCAATTCTGTCCGAGCAACCAAGAAATTTCAAATACAAGACCCATGATAAACACATGCTTCATGTTTGCATGACATGGTACGACGACGAAATGTCGACCTCAAACAGCGAATGAAACAGTACGCGATTTAATCAGCTAGGTGCCATAAAGCCCTATTTCCAAAAAAGTTCTGTAAAATGTAAATAAAAATAGAATGCAATGATTTGCAAATCATATAAACCCATATTTCCTGAATATAGAGCAAAGACAACTTATCAAGCGTTGAAAGTGAGAAATATTCTTGTTTTATGATAGATACATGCTCAATTTGAATTTGATGCCATCAAAACGTGTCAAAAAACTGGGAAAGTTGTGTAATGCTAAAACAAAACACCTGTGGCCTGTACTACGAAGCGGGGTTACTGGTGTAATCGGGGTAACTTGTCGGATTTAAGGTAGTCTGTAAGTGAATGAATACGAAGTCCATTTAAACTGTGGTACCTTAAATCCGACAAGTTACCCCGATAAGCCAGTAACCCCGCTTCGTAGTACAGGCCACTGGCTGAATCTCTCATAACTGATACTATTAGTTGGCAACAGGTGAGTAAGATGACAGGGTATAAAAGGAGCCTCTCAGAGAGTCTCTATGCAGAGAAGATGGGGAGGGCTTCACCTCCCTGTGAAAGACTGCATGGGAAAAAAGTGCAACAATTTAATGACGTTCCTCAAAGAATTTGGGGATTTCAGTATCATTAAAAGATTCAGAGAATATGGAGAAAACTTTGTACACAAGAGACAAGGCCAAAAACCAATATTTGATAGCCGTGATCTTCGGGTCCTCAGGCATCACTGCATTAAAAACAGACATGATTCTACAGTGGAAATCACTGCATGGGCTTAGGAACAGTTCCGAAGACCACTGTTTGTGAACACAGCTCGTTGTGGCCTCCACAAATGCAGGATGAAGCTCTACCATGCAAAGTAGAAACCATATTTGAACGTGATCCAGAGACACCGCAGATGTCTCTGGGCCCGAGCTCATTTAAGATGGACTGAGGCAAAATGTTATGTCCTGTGGTGTGATGAATCAAAATTTCAAATTCTTTTTGGAAATAGTGGATGCCGTGTCCTCCGGGCTGAAGAGCAGAGGGACCATCCAGCTTGTTATCAGTGGACGGGTCCACGGATCCATGATGGTATGGGGGGGGTGCATTAGTGCCCTTGGCCTGGGTAGCTTGCACGTCTGGGAGGGCACCATTAACACTGATTTACAAACACATTAGCACCGATACATACAGGAATCGGAGCGACATACGCTGCCATCCAGATTACGTCTTTTTCCAGAGACGGCCTTGTATATTTCAGCATGAATTATGGGATTTGTAAATCACTGCATTCTGTTTTACATTTTACACAACGTCCCAAAGGGTTATAAAGTGGACAACTACTAACCACAATATACCCTAGACTAGTACAAGGTACAAGTAAATGGCAGCACAGCAAATGGTACTGCAGCTTTAAGAGGACAAGATGGTCAGAGATGAGCTTTGGCCTTAAATAAGCGTATCCTTCTGTGAATTCCTGCACTCTAAACAAGGCATGTACACGACTGCGATAGTGACATTCTTGTGCAGAGAGATGGAATCGCCAGTCTGCAGCCGCTTTTTGCGGTCAGGTGGTCTGCCACGCCCACCGTTCTCCAGGAGCATAAACATAATCAGTCAGAAAGCTCCGGGACCCAGAAGATCCCGTGGCTAGCTGCGGGGTTCCCGGCACTGCCCAGTAAATCAGGACCAGGCAGAGAGCTACCAGCGGCCTTGGGAGGGAACGCCGAGTGCCTGCATTAAAACTACAGGTTCAAAAATCAGGAGCTGCTGAGGTGTTGGTGCCAGCCTCTGGCATTTGCAGTCAGCTGAGCATGAAGTTTACCAGCATGGCACTGGGATGGCACTGGGTGGGCCCCCTTCAGCATCACCCCTGGCCTCTCACCCAACGTACAGCCAGCCAATGGGCATTAAGCTCGCTCGCTCTCCGGCTCTTCAGATCAATTAACTTATCCTCCTCACTTCGTTTCTGAGCCTTTCTGCTCAAGCTGAATATCTGTTATCAAGCCCCTTGATATTTCAAGTGTCTCACTGCCAAAGTAGTTGGGGGGGGGGAATCCGCACTGAAATCCCAAAGATGAATAAAAAGATCTCTATGTACCGCAATTTGTTAAATCAATAAGAAAGATTGAATCAGTACTAACAGTTAAATAAGTATACCCTTGTGAAAAGAACTTGCTGCTCAGCTAAAATGTGCTGTGTAAACTAGAATGATGCCCATTACATAGAGGTGAACAGCATGTTCTTGAAAATGGAAAAATTGCCTTTTTTTCCATGCATTTTGCAAACCACACCCTTCACCATCCTTTCGGTTCCTTCAGGAGAGAGTGACCACAGAAAGCAAAAGGCCCGGATCTACTCCTGCAGAGGACAGACCAGTAACAAGGTAATCTCACTCCTAATCACTGCTGGCACCCGAGGCAGAGAAAATCACACGCCTCACATTAAGCACACACTGACGGACGCCTTCACAGGGAGTGAATCAATAACGCACACAATGGATGATCGATATCTCAGCGTGAATAAGGCGTCAGCTTCGCACTCGGGGATTTCTGAGTGGTCACTTCGCAAACTCTAAGTGTTGTGCTTGTCATCACATGAAACACCGAATGACTGATATTACATTTCATAAGCAGCAGGATGAAAAGCTGCCAAGTCATAATTCAATTTCACCGTTCTCAAGGGTATTGCACGGGAAAAAGTCAGGCGATGGCAACGTCGTCCGCATTTAACAACCGGGACAAAGAAAAGGGGGGGGGGGGGCAATTGATTTGTAACATTTTGTCGAGTAATCCATTCTCCTCCCCAAAGACAGGGACCCACAATCCTGTACACATTTAATTTGTGGGAACAGAATTTGAAAAGAAATCATCTTGTTTAGGGCACTGCAGCAAATCTAATCCAAACACACAGGAAGATTATATAATGGACTTGAGAGGCCAAATGAGTATGATATTTAAAATAAAATAAAATAAATGAGGCTGTACGAGTTTGAAAATGCTACATTAATTCTGCTGTCTGCATTTCCTCTAGAGAATTCTAAACTCAAGTGAATAACAATCAACTGTCTATCTCTGACGGTGCAATTTGTCTCAGTTCTAAACCAATGAAGCCAAAAAAATTAACTCCACCTCCTCATTTTAATCAAATAACACAGAGATGGTCTGTGGCTCCAGCTAAAACGATGCAATGACATGACACAGAAACGGGGGGGGGGAATGAAGATGAAGATGATCACCAAGCTACCAAAGTGTGTCATGAGAGTTACTCTAAACACTCCGTAAGAACACACCAAGCACGGCTTCGTCACGTGACAAGCTATACGTACCTTCTTAAAGATCTACGCCACGGGGAACAAATCTCTCAACACTGACTAATTGCGATGAAAGACAGAAACACAGAGACACTTTGACATCAGTAAATAAACAACTGTCATGGAGTAGGTTTCTCTCAAACGCTGCTGTTCGTTCCTTACAGCAGCTGCTGTAGAACATGTAAACCAGCACAGCCAGATGCCATGCAGGGTTAATAACTGGGAGCCCACTGAACTTTCGTAACCTGTAACCGAGACTGAATGTGGGCCGAGACAGAAAGCCACGCTACACTGGCAAAGAGTTACAGCCCAATTAGGCCCAGACTGCTTTTCAGGGACATCGTGAAAAAGAAAAGACGAAATTAATTGCAAGGAAAAAATGCCTGCAGAACTGACCACCTTGTGGTACCGTTTCCATTTAACTTTTATGGACTTGAAATGCTAAAGATAGCGGGAATGATTTATTTTTCAAAAAAATAACTGGGATAACTGGGATGCCTAAAGGGACCAGTGGCCAAAACCGCCCTATGATCCCAACAGTTGTCTGGGCTAAACATACGGCATGCCGCTCTTGGAGGACCGAGAAAAATGTAGCATTAGCAAATAGCATCTCAATGCCACTGCTGTTAATTTCCTGCTACCTACAGGGCAGGCCGGTCTCGGGACTGGGGCAGCTTGTCACATACCTCTATACTGGTGCTAATGCTGCTGGGCTGGGTTTCTGATGTCACGGTCGTGCTCTGAAGGCTGGAGAAATCCCACAGGTTCACAGAGGCCGTGGGCTCAGCCGGTTTGGGAGACTCCACACATTTCTCACTGTCCAATAAGGTCACTTCATAAAATTCTTGGATATCTGTAAAAGGGGAAGAGGAAGAATTACAATTTTCCTATTATTAGTATAAGACTTATGGGAACAGCAGCAAAGAACCTTCATTTCACTAAATCCCTCATTGCTGTTCTTAAACCCATGAGAAATATACTTTAAGTAAAATACCAAAATGCATAAAAGGCAGCATTAGAAGCTGCATTGCTTCTGACAGAGTATGATGAGACGCTATAATAAAATCAACTTAGTTTATAAATGCTTTCCATCACTGCAAGTTCAGCTGAATGATCATTGTATGCTTAATGACCCATAATCATGCAATTAGTGCAGGTAAGCAGGCCGTGCATCATGTCAGGATGAGGAACTGGGCTCAGAAAGCAGCGTCTAGGTGACGGGGGGGGTCTGAGGCAGTCATTGACATCTTTTCAGGGTCATTGGGTTACAATTACACCAAGCGGCTGGTTGATTCCCAGCCACTCATCTAAACAACACATGTTCCACCACAAACACAACCTTCAACACTAAAGGTTACAGTAAATAAAGCCCAGAAACTGGGGGAGAGAGAACTGTGGTGTGATATGACAATTATTTATATACTTAAAATCTATTTATTAATATATATATATAGAGAGACATATAAAGATAAATACAAGTGAATGAGAAACTGGTAAAACTACACTGTTGTTTTCATGTCTTAAATAATTCAAACCAATAATTCTATCCAAAATCCATCAGTAGTTCTTGGATAAAGCTTTTATTTAAAATGTTTATGTCGATCATAGTTCGGGAGCGCAGAATCGGAGGATTTTCGTCAACGAGCAGCACAACCTGCGCCAAGCTGAAATTCACCTCTGTCGGAGGCATGGCGGGGGTGCGACGGAGGTGAGCATGGGGTGGGGCCGCACGGCTCAAAATAACCCTGGATCACATCGAGCCGTGAGGGTAATTAGGGTAAATATTTTCGTGACACATGCTGGGCACAGGGGTTTCCTCAGCCCCGGATGCCCCGAGCTGCTGGTGCATACGAACTTCACGTCCTCTGCCAGTATTAATAAAAACGTGAATGAGCATTAAAATAAATGGGGGGGGGGGGGGGACTGAAAACACCCATTAAACACCTATCAAGTCGTCATAAAATTTATAACATAGTCTGCGCCTCATATTTCTGACAGTAAACAAGTCATCGGCCGCTAGACTGTCACCTGACGCATGTTTACAAAACGCATTAAGGCATCTACCTTGATCCTCGTAGTAATGCTCCCCGCATTAACTTAATGAAGCAAAAAAAAATATTACATCAGACATAGGCTTAGCAGGTGTCACTATCAATACCGGCCTCCCAGGAGTCAGCTTTGATCCTGAACCGCAGAACCCGTGTTTGCCTTTAAGCCAGAACAGCCCATCTTGTCTAACGTTCGCCCGCCGTCACCTGCGACAGACGAACACGTCGACGCTTTTGCCTGTGGTTTTCATTTCACCTACAAGTCTTAAGTAGGAGGCCAACTGCTTGCCTGAGTAATCTGAGCTGCTCACTCAGTCATTCTGGATAAGAGCATCACGAAGGTACGACAGGATACAACACACCATCATCGGATTCAACACAGAGTGACACACAGATGTTCGTTCGGCACTTTATGTATTTTCCAAGTGCATAAAGGAAAGCATGCTAGCACATAGGCAAGAGAGAAAACACCTGCTTACTGTCTATTTATACTGACACCATGTATTTATTATCAATAATTAGAATATGTACAGTAATGTGTAAGGGTGTAACAGTACACAGAAATCACGGTTCAGTACGTTTTCGGTACAGCGGGGTAAAAGGAAAAACTGCTTCTTTTGTTAAAAAGTGGTTTACTGAACAAAGTATGACTGACTTTCTTAAATAAAAGTCTGTCAACACTGCTGTGACCTAAAATTTACGAAATAAATATCAATTAAGGTGCACATTTAGGAAATTAACTGTGTATGATCTGTACTGTATTCACATTACCAGCTTTCAGCTTCACATTAGAACTGTGCAACACAAATACTTGTGCTGTGCTTGTATTCAGATTAACAACGTCCATCTTCACGTTTGGACGTAGCCACACATGCGTAGTGGGGCAGCTTCTTCTGCCCGTTTCCGAACGTTGCTTGGGGGAAAGACAAACACGCAAAGGTTCTGCATTTGCTCGGCACATATCTGTATTGGAATTTTTACCGGGTATGTTGTGCATGTAGCTGGATGTGTGAGGAACCAATAGATCAGAACTGTTCTAAAGGATTTCACACACCCCTACTGCAGTGAGCAGAACATACACTGCACATATGATCTGTTACAATTTGGAAGCACAATTCAATTACACATGGAGGCACACATGTAACAAGACAAAGAGAGATCTCACACCCGGTCTTCAAGAGATGCACAATCTATCGGGATAACTACTAAATAATGCAGATGATTGCATTTGACGATCAGCCGTTTTCCGTAGTGGAGGACGAGGGATTTCGTCGGCTGATTTGGCGCTTAGGACCTCGCTACAGTCTCCCAGGTCGATGCTACTCCGCTGATGTCTCACTGGCTGAATTATACGATGTGGCTGCTACACAGATTCATGGGATCTTAAGAAGGAACATCACCGACGTCGGATTCACTACAGGTGTGTGAAGCTTAGAGGTCAGTCGGTAATCAATATCGGTAATATCACACAAAAATACATTGGCTATCAGTATCGGTCAAAACTTCCACAGTCCACCACTATTTTTTATTGAAGAATTGCACAGAACTACAGACACACTTATCAGCGAAGTAGAAAATGCTTAATCAAGAGGCTTTAACAACTAATAATCCAGGGCCACTTTATTTTGTATATTTAATTCAAAATTAACTAAAATTGACTGGCAATAAAATCCGAGTTCGCTTTCAGCCTGAGCCACAACTCTGGGCAAAGTTGCACACATTATTCCTTCAGATATGACGAAAAAATACTATCCTGGAGCCATCTGAAGATTTCTGTTTTTAAACATGGAACTTCTCTATGTTTCGAAACATCCTTAGGCTGATTTTCTATGCAACAATCTGTACTGGAGCCATATCAGGTGATTCCTTTTCTAATTTAGTCTCCTGAGAGCATCTGTATGTTATCAGACAGAAATAAAACCAGGGGAAACTAATAGTCGTGCTTATTCACGCTGTTATAGTCAGCCTCCCCAGCTGTATCTCCACGTTCACATCTGCACAACGGGGGTCCCGGTGAGGGTCTGTAGATGAATAATACCCCAAAGGTAGTTCTGGCATGAAGAATAAAACTCCCTTCGACACAAAAGCTTCCAATCCCATGCTTGTCAGCTACCTGGAGCAGCAGCAAAATATATGCTCTCCATCCAAACAACACTCACAATTCTGGTTTTGAAAAACATTTAGTCATTCACAGCATGGTATGTCAGCTCCGGGCACAAGGGCCAATGGCTTCTCAAGTAGCGGAAGTAAATCTCAAAATCAAATTAAACTTTAAACACAGCTTTACATATCAAGCAGTAAAAAATCTCCAATAATCAAAGGAAGATGTGATTTGCAAAGGATCATTATTCCCCCAACAAGGGACAGAAAATCTAAAAGGTGAAACTCTCACTGAGCTGGTATTAGAGGACACTGCATCAAACCATAGCCGGCCGAATAAGTCAAATGAGTTTTCTGTCCCATGAAGTCATCAGTACAGAGAAAGTTTACTGATAAAAATAGTTCATGAGACAAACTGATCCTGTTGTGAAGTGTCCCACTTACATTTAACGTAAACAAAGATTTACGCTACTCCAGAGTTCAAAGTTAAAGTTGGACCTTACAAGTAAAAGGTCGAAGGGACGAAAATTAATTTTCTCCATTGTGAGAACGAAATATTGCTGGCAAATGCATTTAACATCCAATAAACAGATTAGCACAGTTATGCTTAACCAAATAACTCTTGGGGTCCAACATGGGTCATGGACACATGGACCCACTCGTGGTCTGGGTGGGAAATTAGCCAAAAGCAGTGCATGTATATTTAGTGAGGGCTGGGAAACACCCTTGTTAATGAAGCACACAGTCAGGGACCTGCGGTAGGGCGCGCCTGGTCACGGAAGATGGAAAATGATGAATCATAACAGGGCCAGTGTGCCACTCTGCCAGTGCTCTCTGCCACCCTGCCATTTAGACGAACTTGACATACCGACCATCGTGACTCAAAGGGTCATACTGCGCTCTTATTAGAAGCGAGAAGGTTGCAGGACCGCAGACATACTGACACTGAACACAATGTTTAGGCTCTAACTTATTCTGTCCCCAGCCTGTGTCAAGAGCTGCTAGTTTCAAATCCGTTTGAAGTCAGTACCACCACAGAACCAACTAGCAGGTACTCCGCATACAATAAGTATATATCAATAACAATAAATTAATCAATGGCTAAGAGAAGCAACTATAAATCCTGATTACTAAATGATTTTAATGAAATGTATCATTCACTTTACGGAATGTATCAATTAAAGAAATTAAAATGAATCACCTTATCCATTTATTATAATTTCCTTTCCTCACCCGAGGGATAATCTAGTTTGACACAAAGCAAATTTACGGCAATCCTGCAGCTCATAACTATAAGCACAGAACTAGGCCAGTCCTACTGCTGAGTTTCACTCCCTTTAAACTGTTTCATTAAGCCACACAGTCACCTTTAAGCCAAAGCAGACTCACAGTCCAGTCCTGATACAACGCGTGATATCACACCGTGCATCTGTTCTAATGCAACTGATGTATTTAGTACCCATGCCCAAAACGACACATAATCACATTTGTGTTTGCACGATTTTCAGTGGGAGAGAAAAGCACTACGAGAGCTTAACAAGAAACACTACCTGCATGCAAAAACAGGTATCCAAGTTAATTGTAGTAATGTCCGAATCGGGAACAAATTGTTCTTTTGAACCGGTTCTTTTCAGTGAATCGGTCTAACCAGTTCTCAGATATAAAAAAATATATTTTTTTGTACATCCACACATCTTAGATTCTAAAAATGCAAAAATATTTGACAAATTATGAAAAACACAACAACCTTTTTTAATTCATGTATATTTGCTTTTCCTAGACTGTCTGTAGCCATGTTGCCTTCAGTGCCACCCCGCATGCAGCAATCTGTTGTATTTCTGCTGCATGCATGCCTGCATGCATGCCTGCATGCATGCCTGCATGCATGCCTGCATGCATGCCTGTATGCGGCTCACTTCTCCCAACTTTCAGCAATTGACAAGTTTGCGAGTTCAGCACATTTGGTTAAAGCGGTTATTAAGCAATTGTGAGTCTTATAAGACTAATTATATGCAAAGACTAATTAAAATATGCAATTTTTTTGAGATATAATTTATTAATTTCTTATTTTAAATGCTTACAATTACATTATTGGCATCACTGTTTTTATTACACAATTCATTTTGTTAGGCATACGTTACTAAGTTTTGGAGTTGCATTCCAAAGCCCTATTTTTCCCCATTGGATATCTGTATTTTCGTACCAGATTTTAGTGAATGCAAGATTTTTCAGGAGCGCATTAGTCGCATTGTAGCAAGACTGACTGCGATTTCTTAACACTCGCAAATGGCAATTCCAAGAAAACACGACGTATGGGTGTTACGACAGCAACATAACGGCGATGCAAGCAGGACTGTACAAAGGTCGCAGTTGGCAGCGAACATGAATGCTTCTGCCGTCCCTGCGACCCACCCACACATGGTGACAAACTACAGCAAATGTCCCAGAGGTGAGTCTCATCTTTCCTTTAAATTCTACAAAAGACACCAGCATCTTTGTCGGCTACCACTGGCCCTGACGAAAAGCCACACCCTACTTTTCGCAAAACTGAAATTAATCAGGCCACCGAGTCTGATCATCCCCTGCCACTTACCCTATACTTCACAAGCTATAGCCTCACTGGATTGTCCCTGGAAACAGGCTGATCCATGACCGTATCGATGGGTGGATTAACCAGCTAACCGCACTGGAAACCTACATTCACACCGGATCGAAGGCACTCCAACGGGCCTCAGCAAATGGAACATTCCGCCCTCTGAAATGTGAAATGGGGCATGAAACCATTAATGTCCACAGAGCTCTCAAAAACTACAAACCTCAATGACAACAACGGTCTTGGAATTTCTCTTAAGATTTGTACGGTGTACAGGCTTTGTGATATTCAACAGGCGCCGCCTCAAAGACGTCAGTGTCACGGTACCGGCGGAATGACGTGACATTTTTAAAGTGGGATACATCAGTGGGAATTTTACAGGGCACACTTCTCGGGAACCTCGCCCAAGCAGCCGAATCCTAATGCACGTTTCTTATCGAAACCGTAGGAAAGCGCCCACATGTTGTGGGGATAGGAAGCAGCAGTCACAGTATCACAGAATCGAAAAAGGAGCCAGTTCCGCACAGAGCAAGCGTCCGAGTCCAGGAATGCGACACCTGCTAAGCGGGGTAACATCTGCGCGTCGGCAGTGCCTCAGTCTAAGTCTGCATGCGACACCTGCTAAGCGGGCTAACATCTGCGCGTCGGCAGTGCCTCAGTCTAAGTCTGCATGCGACACCTGCTAAGCGGGCTAACATCTGCGCGTCGGCAGTGCCTCAGTCTAAGTCTGCATGCGACACCCAAACCGACATCTAAGCGGGCTAACATATGCGCGTCGGCAGTGCCTCAGTCTAAGTCTGCATGCGACACCTGCTAAGCGGGGTAACATCTGCGCGTCGGCAGTGCCTCAGTCTAAGTCTGCATGCGACACCCAAACCGACATCTAAGCGGGCTAACATATGCGCGTCGGCAGTGCCTCAGTCTAAGTCTGCATGCGACACCCAAACCGACATCTAAGCGGGCTAACATCTGCGCGTCGGCAGTGCCTCAGTCTAAGTCTGCATGCGACACCCAAACCGACATCTAAGCGGGCGGACTCGTCTCCAGGCCCCAACAGGGACCTTGCTTGCAGGACACAGATCAGAACTGTACCAAAAAAGTTCTACGTGGGCATTTGGCTCAAGATTAGAATACAAATAGCCTGCAATGCACAGCAGGGCTTATAAACACCTTCATACGACAGTCTTCCCTCCTAATAACAAAAACACAAAATATCACCTTGTTTCCCTGTTTGGATACCATAGCATGCAACTATGAACATGCAATAGGCACGGAAGCAAAAAAGAAAAAAGTGCCAAACGGCAATGCATCAGTCATCAGTTTTCAATGTTTCGACTCGTATTTATTGATATATAATAAAATTTTAATCATAACTCAGTAATGACTCAGGACACTCATAGACATCATCTCAGAAATCATCAGGTAAACACTGAGCTTTGTAAACAAAGCGAAAGGGTGTCCTTCGCACATGGAATAGGCACATTTCAGATCACCTTGTTCTCTAGGGAGCTCCAAAGTACTATTTTCATCACGTACCATCTGAGAATTACTATATATAGTCTGAGCCATTGTAAGAAATAAGTGGAGCAGGGTGCAAGAAGCCGTATTAGCCCCACATATAATGCGACTTCCAGATGAAAGCTATCAAGAGCATTAGGGAGCCCACAAGTGAGACGTAATCTGAACCTGTAGCTTATCCAACGCTACGTTTACCGTAACCTGAACAAAAAGCTTAGAGATGAGGAGGAGGCGGGGAGGAGAAAGAGGAAGGGTACCAGTTATGGAAGGGGAATATTACGGTGATTCAAAGGGCAATGAAAACTTAGGAAACAGTATGATCCTTTGCAGATATTTAAGTGGACAATTAGCCCTAGAACCCAATAACCAACATCAGTTGCTCATCAGTTGCATCAGAATCTATCAAGGCCACATGATGTGACCCTCTAGCTCCGAGCCAGTAAACCGTGAGCCCTGGTAAAATGAACCCTCCCTTTATTTTGGTGTGGTCTGGGACCCAACAACTGCAGGCAAGAGAGGCCCTCCCTGAACTGGGCTACTGCAAATAGTCCACAAAAAGTCCACTGTGCCTGGATTTCCCTTGTGTATCAAGGAAGGCAACAGTAACCATGGATCACAGAATCACTATAATCTGGCTTTTCTGGTGTTTCCAAACCACGCAAAGTCTTTCTGCTTCTTAATCAGATCTGCATAGACTAAGTCATTAAATTAAATGCTGGACTGTAAGTGACCTGCTAAAGTCCTGCCCTTTTTAAAATCCTATTGCAAAACTAAAATTTCCAAGATGCGGAAAAACCCACACGTCTATTTCTAATGGCTCTTTTTGATACGACATTAAATAAGGGCCGAAGAGCTGGAGAAATCAAAAACTCCTCAAACATTAATTCTTCCAGGAAGAATTTTTTTCCCCTGAAATTCCCCCACCTGAACAAGGCTTTAATGCACAATAAATTCAACCCAAGCATCTCAGAAGTGGTAGACCTGCATATAAAATGACAGGAATGCTAAACAACATCAGAACAGGAGCATCTGAAAGGATCCTTCCTAAACATCCATAGCACGTTACCTCTGTGAAAATGTTCAGAATGGAGCAGAGAAAACATGATCAGAAAGAGGGGGTTGGACCCCAACTTCAAGGACAGGCCAAACCCTGGGTAAATTCTTTGGTTACCATTCTTTTCAGTCTTATAATTGTGTGCCTGCAATGTGCCGAAATTATTCAAGAGAATTCTAAACCTAATGTAAACTCTCAGCAGCCTCATGCAGAAAGTCTGCTACCTCGAGCACTTGTGAAGCGTCCAGTTGCAAGCCGTTCTGAGCAACACTGAGGCTTCGGGTGGAAAGAGGTGAACAGAACAGCGAAGGCAGCGGTGGGTCTCAACATCGCCGTCCTGAGGCTGGATGCCAGCCATCGCCTCTCATTCTAAACAAAGATTCAACCAGCCATCCCCACGGTGAAGGGAAAAGTCACTCAATCACCAGTGAGGGATTTATAACCAAGTAATCATGTCAACGGATGGATTATATTTCATTTCTTGCTCGTCATACATATCTTTGAGCTGCAGAGATTGAAAACCGCCAGACAAGTCCAAATTTTTTTTTCCATGAGCCATATTCCAACAAGCGATGGGGGGGTGGGGGGGTGGGGGGGGTGTGTGCTCGACACAATGAAGTGCATACTTATGTCAGCTGAGACAAACACACAGCAAATGAGATTCTGCAGAATGTCTCACTGCGTTGCAATAAATCAGCTCCCAACTGAAGCATGTGGACTGAAGTTCACACCAGAAAAACACCACCACCCCCCCACCATCATCATCACTGCAGTGCCCTCCATGCCGAGTACAGAGGGAAACTCACACGCTCACATCCATTCGGACACCACCACCTCTAACCGCATCGAACTGTCTTTTCGGTCCTCTTGGTGTCCAAAACAAACCAAGTCTAACCAGAAGTTTGTGTACAGCAATCTAGTTACACCATCCTGCAAACAGAAGGTTTAGCAGGTACATTTTAAGCCACAGGAGCCCACCGACACCCAGACTGTCTGCCATCGCTCTTCAGATTGACTCTGAAGCTGATATCTACTACAGACCACCACTCCTATCGTTCAGGCTGCCATTAGTCGTGAGAGAGATCCCCAAGACAACAGGGTAATTTCAACAGCCTGCCAGATGCACACCAACAGTAACACCTCCTAAGGTCATGTCTCCTTTTGATGGCTCGAGCTGCTTATAAATAGAAAAATGCATAAATCAGAGTCACATTTCGCATGCAAGTTGTAGAGTCATGGCATGTCCTTTTTCTGTCTATAAAATTACCCAACTAAAAATTAGGGCCGGGTGCTATCACATCGATATTATATTGTGCATGTGCGATAATCACCAGGACTTCAGATGACAGGCGAAACATTTGGCCGGATGACAGCTTTTCAGTACTATACTTACGTTTATTTATACCCACAATTTGTTAAGCAGATTAGTAGTGCATCTAAAATATTAATGAGATGCGTCTTGTGACACCCAAAAGTTAGTAATCTGTATAAACGTGCATATTTTTATATCTATTAAATTTCGTTTGTAGAGCACACCACATATTACTGTTCTGGTATACTATGATTTGGTACACTACAGTGCGATATGCACTGTAATGAAGCACACCACATAATACTGTTTTGGTATACTATGGCGGTGAAGAAAGGAACAGCTCAACAGCCACGATATCTTTTAAAAGACGAGATCTTGTGGATAAACAAGGTAAAGAGATATTGGTGGTGTGGGGTACTTTTACAGTTTAAAGTCTGACACAGTTATAAAACATAAGGATGCCGAATTTATTCTGATTATTAACTTTTGGGCATCATAAAATGCCTCATAAATATTTTGGATGTGCTACTAATCTGCTTAAGAAATTGTGACCGTAAATAAACATTCATACAGTAATGAAAAGATGGCATCTGGCCAAGTTTCACCCGTCATCTGGAGAAAACTGCACATGTGCGATATAATATTGATATGATATTACCCAGCCCTACTAAAAATGTTTTACAAATTCCTCTTACTTTAGTTCAATTACCACATTCCATTCAAGCAACTTAACTGGTGTACTTAAAATCTCACTCAACTTGTTCCTTTATTTACAAGAACAATGTCACACATCACAAAGCTCTGTTAAAATGCAAATCTTTCTGTAATGTTCAGCAACGTTCCCTATTTCACCTTATTCAATCAAGTTCTTTACATGAAAATACTTCCAGAGTCGTATGACAAAACAAATATACTGCCTGACAAAGAGACACAGCACCAGTGTGCTTTGTGTAAACAGTTTAAAGAGACACTTCCACAATGATATATCGATCTGAACACGGAGTAGGAGAGAGGTAACTGGTTCAGATTTCAATCAGCGGTTATGCTGGGCGGGGGGGGGACCACTTTCTGCCACATCAAGTCAATAAAATGCTTTGAGAAAAGCTGTGTTTAAAACACTTGGCATTCAGCCTGGAAACATATACTTGTTAGAGGGCAAGAAGTGACCCAGGTACACCTGCCACCATTTCGAGCAGCACTGTAAAGTGAAAGGATTAAATTTACAGCTTCAAGCTACCAAAAGACAAACGATGAACATGAGTAAAGCCAGGCAGAATCCTGTTCAATGATTCGGACACCCCTGTGTACTTTGGTTCTCATAATAATCACTGCAACTATATCTGGAAGAAGAACAAATTCCCATTTCAATTAAAATAGCATGACCTGATTTTAGTTAACACTTTGACAGGGACATACACAAAACCAACAATTACAAGACAACTATTAACAAATGTTCTCATATTACTGTGGTATACCTCTCAATCATTAAACTGTAACCGTAAGAGTAAACAATCACAGGGATGTTTACCACACACACATTTATACACCGGCTACTTCAGTTTTTACCACTGTTATTACCGTTATTATTAAAAATAAGACTAATTTTTGTCTGTAACAACATTTCTCACGCCAAATGCACTATACAGTAAAATTAGAGCAGTTCAAACAAAAAGAGGGTGATTAGAAGTAGTTTTGCTTTGACAAAGCAGAAATTTGTTACTGGACAGCCATGAATCCCATTTAGTTCGGCATGGTCTGTTTGCCAGAAAGCTGTTGTCTCCATCTGACAATTGTATGTTCCACTGAATCAGCTACAAACACGATAGGACTGAAACAGAAGAGAACAGACAATAACAGAAACAAGTGATTCCACATTAAGGAGGTTTCAGGTTCCCTTTTGCAATGTGTCAATATGGAGGCATGTGTTAGTGAGAGACAGCTTACAATACTCAGGACAAACAAGTAATTCTGCGAACAGTGCCAGCCCGGAACTCCTAGATATTCCATAGAATTGGAACAACTTTCAGGTGCTTAGAGGGAGTAGGAATCAATGAGAGTGAATTACCCACAGCTGCCATATTCTTTATTGGTCAAGAAACACTACACACAGGAAGGAAACACACCACCTCTACAATTTCATATCTGATGTCTACATTTTACACATCTGAATGTGGTTCAAACTGTATTAGATAATCTGTTCTGGATGAATTTACAGAGTACTTGGGTGGGAGGTGGGGGGTAAATTCTCCCAGGAAATATCAAACTGGCCAAAATTTTCATCAGACAACTCTCCAAGAGGAATCCTCCCTTTATTGGGGTGGTTGTTATGGTCCGTAAATGCAAGGCAGTGAATTCAAAGTCAAAAAGGACCAGCAGAGATCCTCACATTCCTATGTGGCCCGTATTGTAAACCAACAGGCTGACACACAGTGTAGTCAAAGGGCATCCCACCAAAAAAACTTGAACAGGGTTACACATTTTTATTATTTTTTCAAAGAATTTGCATAATTTATTGTTCATTATACTACCTTAAGCAGACCGTAGCCCAAGGAAAGAACCAGAGACAAATGTGCATTGCAATTCTCAAATATCTTTAACCACAAAGTATTATGTAACAAGTCAAGGTCCATAAGTGCTGAAAAGAACAAGCAGGGGACCATTTAAAGGGACGGAGACACCACCAACGTAAAAAAGAGCCAAAATGATCAACTATGAAGGGTAACCCCGCCCCAAAACCAGAAGAAAGTGGAAGCAAAAACTTTACCTATTAGAGCCTGGAAGAGGTTGCTCTGGAAGATGTCGATGACCCTGTCGACGGAGTGCCGGAGCTGCCGGTCCTCGGTCTGACTGAGCTTCCTGCGGTACTCCTCCAGGAGCACCAGCGCCCGTTCTGCATCTGCGAGGCGTCAAGACCACGGCAGTGTTTACTGCCAGCGCGCGCATCCCCTGCAGCCTTTCCCCTTATAACACACGACCTGCGCTCACGCGCCAGCACCGTTTCCGCGCGCCGTTAACGCTCACACCCCGCCGTTTAAGGATGCTCCCTTCCCAGCCGCTCCAAAACTTGATTTCACGCCTCCCCGCCATCCCTGGCGCTGACACATGACCCCCCCCCCCCGCCCCCCCGTACTCTTATTAATTAACCAGTATTCATGTTTTTATTCCTCCTCCACCCCATACACAGAGGCGAGTTAATCGGCGGCACATTTGTTAGGAAAAGTCACTCGCTGCAAGGCGGCGGCGGATAGTTAGACACAAGTTGGGGGGGGACACTCACCTCTCTTGCGCACCGGCATGTTTAGGCTAGCCAGCTAGCGGACTAGCTAGTAAGGCTGCGCTCGCTCGCTAGCCTGTTGAAATGTTCTCGCACAGGGCAAAACTCTTCCCTTGGTGACGACGGGACACTTTCGCTCGGCTCGGTTCGGCTGGGCGAACCGACGTCGGCTATCTCTCTCTCTCTCTTTCCCCCTCCCTCTCTTCCTCCAGCCGACAAGCCAAAACCGCTCTTACTCTGACCCGAAGGAGCGCCAATCCGCGTTCCGGCGACTATATCCCCGGTGCCGCCGGAGAGAACCGCCTCCCGCGGTGGCCGCGGTTCAGGAACCGGACAGCGGACGCACGGTTACTCCTGGACTTTCAACGACGAACGGATCTGAATGACTGCAGAACTTTATTAAAAATAAAAATAAAAAAGAAAGGTAGAAAAAAAATCATGCAAAGGCTTACCACCTAAGTATATTATTTAGTATTCAGCCACTCCGAAGGAGGACTGAGTCATGCATAATTTAAATATGGGAAAATGCTGCTAACAGAATCGGTGGTGGCAAAGGTGGCACAAGTAGAAAGCGACCTGACCAAAAGAACCTGAAAAATAACAAATCCCGTCTTAGAGTGACATATGTAAAAGTTCAACGTGTGTCCTCCGCAGCTTATTCCTCCACTTCTACGCGCCCCTATCACTCACTCCGCTTCCCTCACTAATTGCTTATTTTTCTTTAAGTCAAACTTCGTTCCCTCTCTATTCTTTTTTTTTCCTCCCCCTCTACCAGTGTATCAGAAATTCCAAACTTTCCACCAAAATGGCGACCTAGGACGGGAAACACTGTCACGTGACCGCGGTCCCTGTCCCCGGCCGTCCAATCAGGAGTGGGAACCGACGGCGAGCTACCTTTGATCAAAGGGCGGGGAAAGGTGAGACTTGGAGCTCCTTAAAGGAGCTAGGAGGGAGCGGCGTGCCACTCGGCGTAGCGCGGCGATCAGGGCTCGGGGAACTCAAGTGGTTGTCGGCGTGCCGGTGAAAAGCACACAAAGGCAAACAATTGTTTACGATCGGCTGGCATTACAAAAACTGGAATTTTAATTATTATTATTCGAACGTTAATGCCAAATAAAGACACAATAGTAACGTGAATAAAAATCCAGCAGGTTATCCAATGTGCATTACTCAATTTAATAGTTTAAATATATAATAAAGTGACATCCAATTGTAGATTGAAGACAGAATAAGCTTTGCTTCGATGGCAAATGCAAAAGATTAAATTATTGGTGCTGAGAGGCCAGGTTCAATTCAATGGATTAAGCAATATATTTTAGACAGATTAAATATCCTGTTTTATTTAATGGCTTTAAAACCTAAATAATATCTGTTTAAGAAGTTATTTATAACGTGTTTTTCATTATGTCAATTTTGATGCCTTCTCTTACCAGTCACCAATGTCTGTAATCATTTTACAGCGAACTTTAAATATGGGATGATGTAGCTAATATAGAATCCAAATCTAACAGGTATTTCACAAATAATTTTAAAAACAGAATTCATATCTTAGATCTGAATTTTCATTTGTTTGGCTTTCTTTTGTATTACACGGAAGTAGGAAATAACAATTCAAAGTATCGACGTTTCAATATAAGATAATGTTCCCACGCTGTATTACTGAAGGTTACGGTCAATATTTATCACTGCGGCAATTTCGGTAAGGACTGTAATAAAAATTAAGAAATACCATAGAGGCTTATTTGAAACTTAAAGTAAAAATCATTATTGTGTGATTATTGCTTTTTAAATACTTTTTTAAGCTTGAACCATTTCTGAATTTAGTAAATTGCAGATTTTAGTGCAATAAGCTGTTGCCTTACAGGTCTAGGGTTGGGGGTTTGAATGCCACTTTTATTGTGTGTGCAAAGTTTGCATGTTCTCTCCGTGTCATTTGGGTTTTCTCTGTGTTCTCTAGTTTCTTCCAGCAATTTTAAGACATGCGGTCCGGCTAATAGACGTTTCAATTGGTCACTGTGTGTGTATGAGCCCTGTGATGGACTGGCAGCCCATCCAAGGTGTCCCCAGCTTTGTGGCCCATGCTGCCTGGTACAGGCTTCAGGCCTTCCCAGTTCCCAGTTCCCTGCTCTGGATAAGCAGGTGGAAGATTGGATGGATGGATGGATGGATGGACGGACAGATTGATTCAAGTATTCAAGCACTTTATTGTCATTGTGTAACACAACAAAATAACTTTTATGACAACCCCAAGGTGCATTAATAAATACAAAATAAAGTTAAAAGTAAAATAAACATACAAAATATCAGAGTATTTGCAAAGATGCTACATACAGTGTTAAATCTTCAAACAGATTGTTACTAACCAGAACAGATTCTGATGGATGGATGGATGGATGGACAATTGCATTATTGATTATTCTCTGTCATTTCAATGACAAAGAATATTTAAGCAGATATGCCTGATCTGACCAGAACTCACCTGTCGTAGCAACATACTTCAAATGCAAATACAAATCAAATCCTTAGCCAAAATAGCATATTGTATAGACAAATTTTAAATTAAAGATTGTAATAGAACCCCCAAACCCCCAAATAACAGGGAGCAATGAAAAGTACAGCAGTAGTGGAGTTACAGTTTTTAGCACACTGAATAGTTTTATGAACTTGTCCTTTTTGGAAGTGAAAATACAGTCAACGTTTTACTTTTGAGATTAATTTTATGGAGGGATTAATATCAGGAAATGAAAATCAACACTTCAAATGGAGTATAGAGGTCAGGCTGTTCAGTATTACAACGGCACGAATGAAATCTCCATCAAGAGAATGTTTTATTTTTCATGTCAAAGGGAAATGTGAAGCTGTAAAAGGCAATTTATGGAACGACCAGTCATTTTTAATTCTTTATGTGACAAACAGCAGCAGTCGTTTAAGATTTAAGATGTATGCTGCACAAGTGCTATTCAAGTTAATGACCTTCTTAAAAATCCGTTTACTCACCTGATAGGGAACGAATGTATTTGAAACATTAAGCATTTTGCTGTTGTTTTCTTTGCTATTGTCATTCTTGTGGAGAAAAGACATCTTCAGTTGGAAAAAAAACAGTCCTATTTGAGGCATCATCTTAAGAAAATGCATCTTGTGTTTCGTGTCAGTGCATGTAGGGTATACCACGTCATAAATAAACTTCCCTTATACAGCACTTATAGGCAGAAAAATACAGTGGCCCAGATTACACAGCAGCCCAGCTACTGAAGGATATTTAAAGAAGGTCATGTTTTATGTATGCATATCTCACTCCCAATAGCTGTAGTTCCCATTTAGTGTAGAATTAAAATGTAAGACAGGTCTTTACCGTATCTGAATTCACTACAGGCCACGCCCCCAAGAACCACATGACCTATTGGAATAATTTAAAACATTATTTGTTGTATCCTTGTATCCTTGCATCTTTGCGTTTGTTTATTTCTCTGTAATATCCATCCATCATCTAAGCACTTATTGTTGTAAGGGACATGGGTGTTTGTCTCAGTAGTATCCTCAGACTTTATTTATCAGTACAAAATTAAGCATATGGCGTACATGATAATATAGTGTACACTTAAATTATTACATCTTCTGTTAACATGCTTTGTCAACTAATAAGGAAATTATTCAATCTAACAATAAAATTTGAATAAAATGGCCCTTTATTCAATGGCGTGAACAACATGGATAATTATTCCACTACACAAAATGGCCATAATTCATGTCGGCATGAGTTAACATATTCGATGTTAAGTGAAGTCACATGCCAGAGAATCTGTCTGAAATCATGAATTTAGCCACTGTAATAATGGCCTGGTTGTCTCCGCAACACTGTCTCTGAACTGGCTAATTATGCCATATGCAGAGAGGTGAGTATAAGCACACAGCTCCTCCAGCTTTATGCTGGCAGCTTATGGCTTCTTTCCTACAGGCTACATCAAGCAGTGCAGATTCCTGGAGGACAGTGAGAGCTGTTTGCTCGATGCCGCCCACAGCCCTGCATGCGTGCCCAGTCAACGGCCGTCCCTATGCAGTATGCAGAGGCCTTCTAAAGGGAGACAAACCCAGCCGTCTCCCACACATAATGGAGCGCTACATGGTTATCCCCAGTAGGGGGCACCCTTCTTTGACTGGCACACTAGCAGGGATCCCTTTTTAAAGACAATCCTAAAGAAAAAGAAATATACTAGTGGCTTGCATGACATGCATTGCTGTCATTATGTGGCAGAAAACATATCACACTAATAAATGTTTGAAGAAAGAAAAAAAAATATATATATATTCCAGATAACTGGCTAAACAATAAAATATTTATTAAGTTAAATAATAACTTCAACCCTGTATTGGATGAGTAGCATGTACGAAGGACCCACAGTTGAATAATGAACTATTTTTATGAAAAAGAAAGATGTATTTTTCTTGGTTAATGCAGTCAAGTGTCATACCATTTTTATTAGTTATTAAAATCACAAATCTTCATTTTTTTTTACTTGAATTTCCTTTGATGCAACGAAATGTAAAAGCTTGGTACATAAAAAAAAACACAAAAGTTGTGAAATTAGAAATTAAGTTTTGCCTTGAGGTTGCTCTCTATCGTAATGTACTTGACTTTCTGACTTGCCAGTGCGTTGAATAATATATTCTGTCCAGTGGCACCATTGTTTCCTGTCTTCGTCACACGTGCGTCGCTACGGTTCCTGAATTGGCTGATTATTGTTCACAGTTGTGGTGTCCTTGCTTCCCATTTTACAGTGTGTCCCTTCACCCACACAAACAGTAGAGTTACCTTCAAATCTAAGCCAGTTAAAGGAAATTCACGGAGCCCTTTTTACTAAGTGGCTGGGGTTCGCCAGTTAGAAAGTAAATGTGCACCGATCATCCGTAACATTAAAACCACTGAGAGGTGAAGTGAATAACATTGATTGTCTCATTACAATGGCACCTGTCACTGGGCTACAGTAAGGATGTGAATGACAAGGGACAAATTCTGATGGCTAGACAACTGGGTCAGAGTATCTCCAAAGTGGCAGGTCTTGTGAGGTGTTCCCGGCATACAGTGGTCAATACTGACCAAAAGTGGTCCAAGGAAGGACAACCGGTGAACCGGCGTGGGGTCATGGGTGCCCAAGGCTCACTGATGTATGTGGGGAGTGAAAGCCAGCCCGTCTGGTCTGATCCCACAGGAGAGCTACTGTGGCACGGGGATTGCTGACGATGTTCATTCTGGAAGGTGCAAAGGTGTCAGATCACACAATGAACAATGGGCTGTGTAGCCGCAGACTGGACTGAGGGCCCATGCTGACCCCTGTCCACTTACAAAAGCGCCAAAATGGGTATGTGAGCCTCAGAGCTGGACCACTGAGCAATGGATGAAGGGAGTATGGTCTGATGAGTCACGTTCGCTGTTACACCATGTGGACGGCTGGGTGCATGTGCGTCGTTTACCTGGGGAAGAGATGGAACCAGGATGCACTATGGGGAAGCCGGCAGAGGCAGTGTGATGGTCTGGGCAATATTCTGCTGGGAAACCTGGCATTCATATGGATGCTACTTTGACACCGGTCACCTACGTAACATTGTTGCAGACCAAGTGCACCCTTCTTGGCAGTGGTATCCCCCGATGGCAGTGGTATTCCCCGATGGCAGTGGTATCCCCCGATGGCAGTGGTATCCCCCGATGGCAGTGGTATCCCCGATGGCAGTGGTATCCCCCGATGGCAGTGATATCCCTCGATGGCAGTGATATCCCCCGATGGCAGTGGTATCCCCCGATGGCAGTGTTATCCCCCGATGGCAGTGTTATCCCCCGATGGCAGTGGTATTCCTCGATGGCAGTGGTATCCCCCGATGGCAGTGGTATTCCCCGATGGCAGTGGTATTCCTCGATGGCAGTGGTATTCCCCGATGGCAGTGGCCTCTTTCAGTATGATAATGCACCCTGCCACACTGCAAAAATTGTTCAGGGATGGTTTGAGGAACATGACAAAGAGTTCAAGGTGTTGACTTGGCCTCCAGATTCCCCAGATCTCAATCTGATCGAAGCATCTGTGGGATGTGCTGGACAAACACGTACGATGCATGGAGGGCCCACCAAGCAACGTTCAGAACTCAAAGGTTCTGCTGCTAACGTCTTGGGAGGCAGATACCACCGGAGACCTTCAGAGGTTTTGTGTAGTCCATACCTCAACAGGTCAGAGCTATTTTGATGGCATGACGGGGACCTACACAATATTAGGAAGTTGTTATTAATGTTTTAGCTGATTAGTGTATATCAGGGCATAATACAAATTTAAACACCTACATACATATCTACTGAAGAAAAAATATTAATGTTGGTCCAAGTGAAGAACTGTGTTTTCATTTCTTTTCATATAATTTTGGAATTTTTATTTAATTCCAGTTAAAGGTCATTTCATTATATGCATCACTCTGACATATATTTACCTGACACTTTTATCCAATGTGACTCAGAGTAGAGATACGGTTACTAATATACAGGTGTTTTCATGGATTTGAACCCACAACCTTTGCTTTTGTTAGCACAACGCTCTACTTGTTGAGCTATAGGAGCTAATTTCTTTCGGGTGTCTTACAAATTTCCACCCAGACACGCGAACACATTCTCTTATTTCAGCCCACAGTTAAGCACAGACAGATGTTCGGGATCAGGCTCAGGAGCCAATCAACTCTCATGGCAGCTCATGAGCTCTGGGAACGAATCATAAGCAAACAGGGAAATTAATCACGAAAAACTCAATTATTAAAGGAAAGGTCATTCAGGGGAGCTTTTTTTAGGTTTTTAAAGCCTCATCGCTGCATGATACCAATTTTACATTGAACCCGCAGGGGACAACATACAGATCAAGCTAGCAAGCCGTCACCATATACATTAGCTTCGAAATCGCCGCCTGCCCAATCCTGTCTTTCTCAATGGCACAAATTATATTCATTACAACGCATTGCATCATCCCCAGAAAAATGACATTCTTTTTACATCAGCCAAATTCGCGTTCTGCTTAATTGTAGCCCACGAACGCACCGGCCCAGTGGTCACAGTCGTGTCATTTTGCACATTCAAGCTCAGCTAACCCCAGACCTCAGCATTAGCATCTGCCCGTGAATAAACTCGGGCAGGATTCAAATGACCAAGTCACTACAAAGGAAATTTACATTAAGGCAAGAAGCACGAATGAACATTCTGCCGCAACACCGAAAGGCAGACTAAAGGCCTTGAATTACATAACAAGGCTCATAACGCTAACAATGCCAGTTACGCTGCTCCATGTTCCCTGAATGCACTTATCGTTGCACATTCTCCTGATGTGAATAGTTTTTTATTCGGTTCTTGCCTTGTTAGAAGTTCTTGTGTATCTCCTGCTCCCATCCTGCTCACACTCGTACCTGCGCGTTCATTGGAAGCTCAGCCTATAACTGCACTTGTGGCAGGTCGACTCCTCGACAGCATGAATGTCGCGTCGCTTCGGACAAAACCCTCCGCTACTTAAAATGAACCTGAATGTAAAAGTCTTCAGTGATTCATAGCGCTTAATCCTGGCTTTTACGCAGAAACAGAAAGGCCACAATTCCGTGACAGACACGTAAAATAGAAGTCTATGTACAAAATGTCTCAGCTCAAGGTGGGCCCAGTTGTCTCTCAGGTACAGAGCATGACATAAAAATTTAATCTTATGGAGTAATACTGTTTGGGGGGGTTGTTTTAATGTACTTATGATGTAAAGCAGGATTTGTTTTGTACCATCTGGCTGATCAGAATACCGTCAAGCTGCAGCCAGTGCCATCATTCCTTCTGCTGTAGGAAGCTACACCAGATCACACGGAAATCCCTACCGCCACAGGCGGGAACGTGTGACGCGTCCCTGGCCTTCGCAGAGACGCCTGACGCAACCAAACAAACGCTCTTCACACTGGACAGGGGGCCAATCTGCTACGGGCCGCTAGGCGCGGCCCCTTCGAGCAAAGAGCGGAGCCGACCAATCAGCTCGCTCTGAGCCGAGAGCCCCAGTCACATGGGCTAGACGGATGACTACAGGGCGCAGAGCCGCGGATGGCAGAGAGGACGTGCGCTGACTGCTGCTCCTGTCGTAACACTGGGCAGTCCCCCCCCCCCGGAGGTGTTCACCTGCAAGTTACAGAAGGCTGTGCCTTGCTGAGTAGAAAAAAAATCTGAAATCTTTTATTATAAGATATACATCCACAAAAAAATAAGATTAATAATTCCAATAGCCCCAACAGCGATAGGTTTATGTTAGCTGTATTTTAATATCTCACTGATTGTTGGCTTTATTTTCACCGGTCGAGTTATCTTAAAGATGGTCACAGCAGAAGGTCAGAGGGGATTTGTTTTTTTAAAACTACACCCATAAATAGCACAAGTAACTCATAGTTTCTGCGACAGCTGTATGCATCAGCCCCATCACTTCCTCTTTGGATATCCTGGGGCCTGCTCACTGTTAGCCAATCAGCACCTAGCATGATGTCATTCAGAGAAAGTCACTGAGCATGCAAAAGAACGCAGGAAGTATAAAATCGTATAAATAATGACATGGACACTGATAATAAATCAAAACAGATTGTTATTAGTTGCAATATGAAAGCTTTAAATATTTGTAAACAAGCCCTTGATGAATGACAGTTAAAATGAGTGTAAGAAGCATAACCAGTGTTGCGGAGAGTGTCTTTGCTTAGCCCGTGTCCGGTCGGGTCCATCACCGTTGCTAATGTGACTGAAACAGAAAGCCACAGTGAGTGGCCGATGCATTCCATCAGGCTGCAGGTCACGCTGCATTTCCTGTAGCTGACTTTGGGTCTGTAGTCTGGGTGGCCAACACCCATTACAAGACCACTGCATTATAATTAGCACTGCATTACAAGACCATCTATAGATACACAGAGACCAGACAGGTAAGTCAACCAACTGGAAAATGATGACATCACTGGGGTCACGCCTTTGGTCCCCTAGTAAATACGATACACAGAAGTACCAGAATGAAGGTATGGTCTAAAACGAGCTGCTTCCCCAGCTCCTGGTGGGCGAGAGCCCGGATGCGTCCCCTTGACCTGCTCGGATTGTCTCCTCGTCCTGGAGAATCACAGCGTGGCAGCAGTGTGATGCATCGATGCTCCTGCACTCCAACCATCAGACAGATGGCGGCTTGCAGAGGCTTCCTCCTCCTCACGGCCTCAGCGCCTGCGGGTCCGGACCCTCCCTAATGGCTCTTTGTGAGGGGCGAGTTTTTTAATCCGGCGAGGGGGTGTTCTACACTAAGGTGGCGGGGCGGGGCAACACCTTGGCACGTTGTGTTGACTACCAAGACTGAATTAAAAATGGCTGAAGTCGGCTCAATGATATTATACGGTTTATTGAATGTTGATCGTTGTTTTTGCTGTGATCCTGTGGGACACAAACAGAACTGCAGTACTATTCTAATAAATTATTTAATACGCCAAATAAATACCATTGGTGTGCAGAATCTGTCATATCCAAGTGTATTTCGAGGCTTTTAGCTTTTTGCTGGTCAGCCCCCCTGTTTTATTCTCTGTTTCCTCATATTTTGTTATGCGTTCTCATATGGCGGATGACATGCACGGCACGCCGCCATCCTTAGCCCCGATTATCGCCGCATAACGAGTGAAAGCAGCATTTCTTAAGTGTCATATTGTACTAGGTTATACTTTAATCCAGGCAGCTTTTGAAAGAATACAAAAGATGGGGCTTCAAAAGCAATGGCATCCGGTTCTCCTCACCGTATCAACAGGGAAGCACTGAAAAGCAGGCTTCAGCATACAGTCTCTCCCCAGGTTACGATGTGGTTACGTTCCAACAAACCTATCGCAAGTCGAAAACATATTTTGACACAGTACACTTAACGACACAGCCTAGCCAATAACTGTTAAACATGCTTAGAACACTTACATTAGCCTACAGTTGGGCAAAATTATTAAAACAAAGCCTATTTTTTTTTTTAGTATTGAATAACTCATGTAATATTAGATAAATGTACTGAAAACGAAAAATATTAACCCATTCTAAAAGTCAAAATATGGTAACATGGACCATAGTAACCCTGGTTGGTGTCTGTGATTGCTTCATCTGTGTCATGCTGAAAGTCAGTTTGTTCAACATGTTTCCCTGGTTCTATCTTTAGCTTGATGCTCAGGCACGACTTAATAAATGCCTCCTTTTTCAATAAACGTGTGGGGGCTGAGCTCATTGTTGAGCACAAACCTGCATTATAGTCGGCCTGACCTAAATGGATAAGTGAGAATTTGTCCATATAGACACATCCACTGCGGAAAATAAAGGCTCCTCACATCAGTTCTTCGCAAACGACAAACCGACTTGTTGTAAACAGTTACGGGAAGTCTCAGTTACCGAATGTTAGCATTTTCCCCTTTTTTTCATTTCATAGAGATGCTCCCCACAGACAAAGCCTTCATTATGATGAGCTCTGCGCCGTCGTTTGTGAATTTGTGTGTGGGGTGTACCAAAACTAGTCACTTCGAAAACGGGAACAATAGTCAGTTGTCGCATCATGCAACAGGAACTATGCTGCCGGTCGATTCATTCCTTCTTTCTTTGAGGAAGGTTAGTGTTTGACCAGCCAAAATACGCCAGTGCGGGGAGAGTAGCAGTGAGACCTGGGATTCGCTGTCTCGCCTCTAATATCTCATGCTCCCCAGCGCCTTCAGTAGGATAATCACGGATCAGCAACCTATCGTCCCCCTCCAGATGGACCCAAATGAAATCTGCGGACAGAACGGCACCATGCTGTAATCGTCTTACTAGACCACAATTTTAGATATTTGGCCAGGGGCCGCAGCCAACCACAGAGCATCTTTACGATAAAGACAATTTATCAATTGGTCCTACCAATAAAGTAGGAGGGAGTTTGATATTGGGGGGGACATAGTCACATGTCATCTATCCGGCTATTTACACCCGGCCTCCTCTCTCCCTGCCCCCTGGCTCCAGAAAAACGTAAACACTCATGTTGCATGCATGGCCATGCGTCACTTCAACGGTTGAAAGCACCAAAGTGGGATCCAAATGTAAAAGGCAGGGTACATTAAACACGAAATGAAAAATAAAACGCGAAATAAAATAACTGTAAATGAAGGTATGGATTATTTACTGGGGGTGGCCTGGTGGTTTAGTGCATGGAACCAGTACATCACACCCCCACCACTGCTCTGGGTGGGGGGGAGGGGGTTATATGCGCCTGTGTGAGTCTCCGCCCGGTACTCCGGTTTCTTCCGAGAACATGTGGTTGGGTAAAGCGGCATCTCTAACTTGCCCGGCGGGTGTGACTGTGTGTGTGACCTATAGTGGACCAGCATCCATCCAGGGGACACCTGCGCTCTGCACTTCCTGGGTGGAGCTTCCCGGCCCGCAGTGGATAAGCGCTGAGGGGAGAATGAATGATGGATTACTTGCTAAATGTCATCCAACGATATTTACCGATATTTGAATATCCTGTGCTGAAATACCTGTCCAGCGCTGCCCCATGAATATTTAATTCATCCATCCTCCAAAGCTGTTTATCTCATCCAACGTCAGAGCCTGTATGCCTGGAGTTCTTCCCTGACAGCCTTCGCTGCCAACCTTACACGTTGATCGTACCCCGTAATAAAATCCGAGTTATTTCACATTTAACCACTCAATAGTCTGCATAGAACGAACATGACTTGCTTACTGGCTGCCCCCACTGGCTGCCAGTGCACGGCCAGTGCACGGCCAGTGCACACTGCGATGTAGCTCCTTTGCCTTTCTGCCTTAAAATCTCATCACTGTTATACCCATGAAATCACATGTGTGGATTAATCGGTCGGGTCCTTATGAGGACAAAAAGCACAGATTGGTGCCACAAAGCGCAGTGCGGGTCAGGGAATGCCAAGGACCAACACTGTAAAACACAAATAAAAAGAGTTTTTTAAAATACAGTGCAAATGTTTTCCTTGCTGTCCCCAGACGGCGAAAGCAATGCCACAAGTATATTGACAGGTCACAGGTGGCCTGACTTGTAGAACCTCAATCACATCCTTCTCTAGGTAGGCCTAGCAGACTGCTAACCGCCTGTTTACATTTTTAGTGTTTACAAGTTACACATGACGTTATAACCCTCCTAAGTGATTTTCCCGGGGAGGGGCAAAAGGGCTCACACAGAGAAAAAAAATTGTAATATTTTCTAATGCCAAATTCATTTTGTGCTTAGATCTTGTGTAAAATAGACATTATTTTCTGAGAGATCACACACAAACAGCTTCCTCACCCATAGATATATGCGTAGGTAAGTAGGAAAAAATTCATTCATTCATTCATTCATTCATTCATTCATTCATTCATTCATTCATTCATTCATTCTCCAATGTGAGGCCGAGTTGCAGAGGCAGCAGTCTGAGCTGGGATGCCCTCAGCTCCCTCTCCTCAGCCACTCTCTCGAGTTCCTCCAGGGGAATGAATACCCAGGCCTTCCCAGGGCAGCCGAGAGAAACACTATATGGACAAAAGTATTGGGACACCTGGCCTTTACACCTACAGGAACCTTTATGACGTCCCATTCTACATCCATAGGCATCAGTATGGAGTTGGTCCCCCTTTGCAGCTATAACAGCTGCCCCTCTTCTGGGGAGGCTTTCCACGAGATTTTGGAGTGTGTCTGTGGGATCCTTTGCCCAATCATCCAGAAGAGCATTGGTGAGGTCAGGCACTGATGTTGGATCTGAAGGCCTGGCTCACAATCTCCATTCTAGTTCATCCCAATGGTGTCTGATGGGGTTGAGGTCAGGGCTCTGTGTGGACCAGTCAAGCTCTTCCACACCAAGGTCACCCAACCATGTCTGTATGAACTTTGCTTTTGGCACTGGGGCACAGTCATGCTGGAACAGCAAAGGACCTTCCCCAAACTGTTCCCACAAAGATGGAAGCATAGAACTGTCCAAAATATCTTGGTATGCTGCAGCATTAAGAGTTACCTTCACTGGAACTAAGGGCCCAGCCCAACCTCTGAAAAACAACCCCATACCATTATCCCTCCCCCACCAAACTTTACATTTGGCACAATGCAGTCAGGCATGTAACATTCTCCTGGCATCCGCCAAACCCAGATTCATCCATCAGACTGACAGACAGAGAAGTGTGCTTCATCACTCCATGAAGCTCCTGGTGCACAGTTTTGTGCTGGAGTTAATGCCAGAGGAAGTCTGGAACTCTGCAGTTATTGAGTCAGTAGAACAATGGCGACTTTTACACACCATGTGCCTCAGAACTCAGTACCTTACATGGTCTGACACACACCCACCAAGGCTCCTGCCACCTGATCTACTTTGCACCCAAACCCCACAGCCCCCCCCCCTGCAGTTGGTGGCCATGTACTTGCTATGGGTTATGGCTGCCGTGCCCCCCCCCCCCCAGGCCTGGATTGTCCTTGCTGTTACTTTTTATGGGGGACTTTGTGAATCACACTTCATCTGGCCCCTCACCTAAGACCACCAGCAGCTCCTAGGATGGCAGACCCTTTACGTAAAGTCTGCAGAAAACACTTCTCTTATGATAATAAACGAGGATTCCTCCACTCTCTGTTTTTCAGTCTTTTTCCATGCAATTTTATATCTACTTCAATCTCTAATCAGTACTGGCTGTTTACAGATTTATAGGGATATTCATATGTACATTTTCATGACAGGGTGTTTCAGATGAGTTCTTGTTAAGAAGCCCAGACCAGTATTTTGCTAACAGCTCTCAAAAAGCCCGGTAGAGGATAAACTTCAACACAATTGATTCCAGAAATGCATAAATATGCACAAATGTAACGCAGCAGGAGAGACCTCCAGCAACGGCGAATTGCAGTAAAAACACCCCCCCACACTTTTTTACTGTGAAGTCCAGCAAGGCAAGATTACTGGTTCCAGCCAGTTCAGGCCATCAGTAGATCCAATGCTAGGAAATCAGTATCAAGGTCATGTTCGGATCAAAACAAATGTGTCATTTCACAGTATCGACGCTTAAGCAAAAGACGAGGACACCGACACCTATAACCTTTTCCCCTTTTACACCATAATGTTGTTATGTCTGAATAATTACTATTGATTAAGTGGGAAATTAATAGTTTGAATGTCAATAGTTTTTCCATAATTTGAACTATTACTCTGCAGCTCACCAGCTTCACAAAATAAATTTAAACTCAACAACAGTTTCTAGATTTTTTACATTTTTTTTTGGTGAATAGACTCCGGTAACGCCACATCCCCCGCAGTCGTGAACTAGACGTAGCCTGTCACGAGGGCTGCGTCAGCAGATCCCGGCGAGACAAACTTGTAAAATGCTCAGGGACGAGAAAGTGAAGCTGCACTTAATCACAGACGGCAGAGAGGCACAGACAGTTAGTCACCTACGGCAACCGCTCTTCCTCAAAGGCCGTCCCGCTGCTCGCTCTGACAGACTCTGGCACCAGCTAAAATATTTACCGCCCTGATACATTAATTTAGGCATAACACTGCGCATTCATTAAAAATGAGAAAACAAACGAAAGCAGTCAGGCCAGTAATTCTGCAGGGAATGCCAACATGTGACAGCGCAAAAAAAAATGTGTTTACGTTTATCCCCGTTGTTTAGACATTCCTCAAAAGGGGATCCTTCCCCTTTAAACAGCCGCTAATATCATTTACATGAGAGTAGCCGGGCATCTTCACCTTGCCCAAAAAACAGCATCACTCCATCTTATTCAGATGTGCTAGATTACGTCCGGTTCTGTGGTGTTCCAAACCAGCAGAGGGTCCCATTCCTTTCAGATGAGAAAATATGAGGTGTTAGCTTTTGAAATAAATTGAACCATCTGTGTTTGTGTGTGTGTGTTTGTGTAGGGGGGCTGTATGTATTACATTGTAGGGACCAAATGTCCCCACAATGTGATAATAACCTGTTATTTTGACCTTACGGGGACACAAAGGGAAAAATCTTGTATTTTGATTGGTTATGTACGGTTAAGGTTGGGGCTGAGTGGGGGTTAAGCTTGTCACAACTGGGATTACGCTTATGTCCATAGAAATGAATGGATAGTCCCCATAAAGATATAGATACCTAATTTGTGTGTGTGTGTGTGTGTGTGTGTGTGTGTGTGTGTGTGTGTGTGTGTTTGCACAGGTTTCTCCCATGCAGTTAGGGGACCCTAAATAACCAGGGTGTTCCCTGCCTCTTCCTGGTTTTGGGCTCATTGTGTCCCCAGGGTAAATGATTATGGATGGATGGATGGACGGATGAATTGAAAAAAATAATTTTACTCTCAATATGAGAAAAGATGCAACAAAAACGTCCCCAACATGAGGATTCGGCTCAGTTCCCCATTTGAGTGACAGCTTTTTGTCTTCGCCGTAATGAAAAACAAACAAAAAACCCTCTTAAGTGCATTTGGCAGTCGCGGTATACACTTTACACGACAGCCAGCTCCACAAAGCACTGAAAGCCAGTACAGAGGCTGCAATAAAACTGGGCCAATAACTCATCTTTATCTCACCTGTCAGCCTCTACTGCTAGAGAAGAAAGAGTTTAGCTCCCAGTTCAGGGAGCCCAGGAGGGGCCGTGGAGAGTAAGTCCACAATGTGTCCTACACTCCAGATTGGAGCAACTCACTGCCTCTCCAGCTGAGTGCAAATAAGGGATAATAAGGGTCATATCTATCCATCTATCCATCCATCCATCCATCCATCCATCCATCCATCCATCTATCTATCTATCTATCTATCTATCTATCTATCTATCTATCTATCTATCTATCTATCTATCTATCTATCTATGCCTGAGCGTTGAGGCCCAGGGACCTGAGGATTAAAAGATGTTCCTTGTCTTCTCGGTTTGGCTCGGTGACACGACGTCGGGCCACACAAAGGGCGCTTGGTGTCAAGCGGCTGGCGACAGAGGGAGACAAAAGAAAGCCGTTTGGGGGGCTGCTTGGCAGTCAGGCGCGGTAGCCGCCCCCCCCCCCCAGGAAGCACACAACAGCTCTTTGTGTTGCTCGAAGGAGTGGGGGTCATTCAGTGGGAGCAACCGACGCAAAACGCTCCGCCCATTGTTTACATCCACCCCCCCACCTGCTGCCCCTAATTTCTAAAGACGCCCATTGGTACCAACACTCCCCCCCCCCCCCCAAAACTTGGCCTACCCAGGATTCCAGCTCCAAGACATGCAGTGTTTATGTCTCCGCTTGTGATAGCTGCGGGAATTATGACTCTCCCTGTGCCTGTTACCCCCGTGTCGTTTACAGCTTGTAAGTGACATTGGCCCGTAATCCCAACCCTACATCACTCATTCACATTTCATATCACGCTCTTCATTACACATTTATGTAATGAGATATTTTGTCGAGGACCTAATCCCTGTGGAAAGTACGTAAGGGCTTTCATTTGATTTTGCGGTATTTATCGTGTGTCTAATGGTAAACCCTGAATGTCCTCATAATATATATACTGTGTAATGATTTTATTTATAAGCTGATTCTAATACATTATGGGCTGGCGTTATGGATACTACTGAGTAGTACTGATGTTCCTTTCCCCCAGTACTGTTGGGCATTTCAGGTCCAGCAAGTACAAATCCAGACCAGGAGTTTGTTTCTACCAACCAGTTGAGTACTCTGTGACCACGACTTTTTATACTCGATTAGTTGGTAGAAGCAAAATCCTGGTCTGGATTTGTACTTGCTGGACCTGAAATGCCCAACACTGTCCCCCAGCAGTCTCCACGTAGGAGTCTGACAGAGCCACTGAAATCATCTCTGAGTCCACGGTGTGGCGTCTGTTCCCCAGACAAGACAAGGAGAATCTCCATTATGATCTGAAAACTGGCTATCTATGGGCTGACAGATGACAGGATCCCACAAGGGACTTAAAAAAGGCGCGCCTTAAATGGAGACCCAACCGTGGCGTCGCTAATCGGATGAATTCTTATTCACATTTCCAGCGGGTCATTGATTCCAACCCCTGTAAATAAGGAATCGTCTGCTGACTGCATCATTAACCAATGCTGACCTAGAAAAAGGGCAAAGCAGGACCTCAAATGCAAATGATCTCTGTACAAAAGAGCCAAAGGCCAGATACAGATTGACACCAATGCAGTTTTGCTGATACTGAGCCACTGCAGCAGTCATGCAGTCCTTCCTGAAATCATAACAGAGATCTTCTGTTCTGTAGTTCCTTAGCCTCTGAACGGGTTGATAGGTTATTAAAAAACAAAATTTAATGTCCTTCCCAAAATAACAGAAAGCACAAATAAAATGAAGTCGTGGTGACATTTGAGCAAAATAATATTTGGACTAAATGTCAAACCTTTTGTTTTTTATTGATGGGAATGACGCTGATCGTATCAGCTCAGGTTAATGATTTTCATAATAATATGACCGCTTGAAAGCAGTTAACGAAGATTCGGCTGATTATGCTGCTTCGTTGGGATTGTGCAAAAAATAATGCTTCCCTGTTTGTAGAACACTGAGCACAACAGACTGCGAAATTGTTCCTGAAGTACCTTTGAAATTGGGGAAGGAAGAGAAGTACAGTTTGAAAGTGTCGCTATGCTGACACCTGGTGGACAAAAGAGTTTAGTGCAGCCATTCATTATATTGAGAGACACAAATCATGTACCGGTATATTAAAGGTTGGTTCGGCATTATGAATATGGTCATCTTTTTGCACAATAAATAGATAGTCAGTTATCGATCAAGTAAGATGGATTAGGTTCAATGAAAACGCACCTATGCGTCTATGATCGCAATTGATAGTAACGTAGGCCTGTGTCTAAATCATCGTAGCGCCCACATCAAACAGCCTATCTAAATAAATAGTTATGTGAAATGACAATAACGCAAATATTGCACGTTTAAGATGACACATTTTATTGTCAAGGACAGTAACGTCCTAATGCAATATTCATGACAGCACCTGCTGCCGGGAGAAAATACCCTCACTGCAATGGCGAGCCGGCACTGCGCCAGCAATCCGACCCCGCCGTCCTGAGACAAAGCAGCATCTGTCATATGCGCTCATCGCAGCCCGCTGCACGACGTGTCAATTATAACTACGATGCCTGTCGCTGGATGTGTGCTGCTATTCCTGTCCCGACGGCAGAAAATATCATTTCTACACCGTTATTCTTTTTAAGGGCTTCCAGCGTTGGTTTAAGATGCCCAAAGCGACGGAAAGAAGGATGTTATGAAAATAACCGAGAGGTATACTTTAATAGTTTTGCACTCGTTTTTCATGCTTGTAATTAATTGCACGTTTCGACGGGGTCGCTTTGTCTTCTGCCGTCTATTTACTGGAAAATATTTATACTCCGTGTCTGCAGTAATCCCTGGACCGTAGGAGGAGCGCGCCCCCCCACTCCCACGGGCTGCCTGCCGATGTGCCCATCAGGCTGCGATCCCCTCGCACGGAAGAGGGATCACAGAGCCTCCGCACAAGACCATGTCTGTCGTGCATGCTGCAATTTATTTTATTTTTTTTTTCTTAATTCCACCCAAAGTCACTGTAGTTAAAAAAAACAGGTTCATGTTTTATTGTGTCTTCATCCTGTGCCTTAAGGGAGCTGGGAGGGAGCAAAACGTGGGCCGGCTGGGGGTCCCTGTTTGAGAAACACTGCCTTAAGCTGAACGTTGGAAGGTCATGCAGTCCTCACTGTCACACACAGCAGGCAGCATCGGGATGTGCTCTGTCTTCCTGATGCAGCATGGTGGGCAGGCCAGTAGCAGTTCAGTGGGTCCCCCCACACCCTGATCACATTGGTCTGTACCCCCCTACGGGCCCCCCTGTTTAAGCTGACACAGTTCCTTTAAACTGCTTAGGCTGCCACAGGCCTGATGGAAACGTGTGATATTTTGACAAGAAGCTCACAGTTGACTGGCTGTACATCTGATTTCGACTCCGTGCTCTCAGAGATGCCCCACCGCCCATCAGAGTGAGGCGGCAGCCTGGCATGTGACCCAAGTGGAAAGATTAAATACGTTCTGCTGGTCTGTTCAGGGAACACCGCTGAATAGACATAAGCTTCCTGCCATTTTTACATGTTATTCTTCTTAAATTAAGCAGTTGAAATCACTAATTGAATCACTTAAAAATTTTCAGTTAACTCTCATACACAATTAAAATTCAGCCTTGTATGTAATACACACCCCCCTATGAGACCCTGACCAGTTCAAGAATGGATGGATGAATGGATGGATGGATGGATGAATACTTAATTGGAAGCACAAACAAAATTTGTCATGATTCAGATTTCTTAATTTTTTAAAATAAAATTTAAATTTAAACTACATAGGAATTCTCAAACAAAGGATTTCACAGGCAAAAACCTTTTAATTCAAAAATGGGTCAAACGGTTTTTTCCCCCCGACATTAATCAAAACACGATCCGGCTTCCACAGCATGTGATACGACGGGGCCCGAAATCGCTGATCGGACACGTCAGACAGAGGCGACAGACAGTGTTTAGTGACAGCTGGCAGATTTCTGGCTGACGATCCGATGCGACCGGGCGGGTTCGGCATGCGAGTGCCGTCCTCATGCATGCACGATTCCCAGTAATGCGCCATAAATACTTTACGCTGTCGCTTATTACTCAGTCGTTCACACTTTTTATACGCTCCAGTGACGGCTTAATTCGCGCAACCTTTACTGTCTCAGACAAGGCCGCAACACCATTCAACTAAAACATTATACATATAGACATTAGTTGCTTCCTATGGGAGCTTGTCATGGACTTTTTTTCAAAGAATTAAATAATTCATTCTTAACTGTGCAGCGGGAAAGAGAGGAGAGCATTGAACTCCCAAGGCTGAGCCTCGTTCTCCGGTCACTGTCATTCTGCATAATCGCCATGGCGATATTCAATGACAGTCGGCACATCTGAATGGCACACGTCATACCCGACCCAGTAGATTTTCTGTCTTTCTGCACTGAGCCCTGACCGCTTTCTCTGTGTTCAGCTAAATGGCAGACAGCTGAGTGGAGAGGCTGTGCCCCCAGTCACCTACTTAAGAAACTGCCTATATATAGTCAGAAGCAAACAACAACTATGATCTTGTATCATTTATGGGTGTTATAATGCCCCAGAGCACTCTATTGGATAAGCAATTAGCAATGGATGGATGGATGGATGGATGGAAGCAACCAAAACAATTAAGGTGGCACTACATTACACTTAGACAATATTTCCCAGAGTAAGTTAATTTCTATTGGTATTGTGGGCTCTGCATGCTCTGACAGGTGCTGGCTCTAGTCCCAGGGAAAGTCCTGCTGCAGTGACGTTCAGCAAACCACTTAATGTGTGCAGTTCCATTAACACATCCAGCCACATGAAGGGGTGAAACTGTAAGTCACACTGGATAAAGCAATTAAACGTGAAACGTGATAAGGTACGCTCATTAAATGGAATGTCAGTCCTGAATGCTGATGGGTCAATTTGATGCCATTAATGAGTCATCTTGGTTATTTTGTCCCTAAATGCATTTATTGTTATCTTATACTATTAGATATGTGCATTTCTGCATACCCAGCTTACTCACAGTTACATATAGAATACGTATAAAATATGATGCATAGAAAAAAATACACATATTTTGTTTGCATAGCACGCCGTTTTATTTTCTTGATATTTTTCGCTGAATAGCTTTTTATGGTTTAGTACGTCATCAAAGGCATCTTTCATGCCTTTGTACTGTTTGATGGTCCTTTCTGAACCATGCTGTTCTGGAAACCCCATGGAATCAACTTTGATGGACTGACTCATCGTATCGGGCCTGTCAGCTGGGCCTTTCCACACGTGGCTCCCAAAAATCTCACAGATTCTGCCCAGCTCTATGGTCTACGCTTGTCAATCCATTTCAAGCAGCTAAATCAACAAAGACTGTAACAAAGACTGTAATAAAGACTTTAAAGACTGTAATAAAGACTGTAATAAAGACTAACAAAGACTGTAACTGAGGCAACGCCAGGTAGATTCAGTACATGCAGACCTTGGAGGAACTTTGCTACATTATCCTAACCACCTGAGGTTGTGTTCTATCAAATATGACACATTTGGAAATGTATCTGTGGTTTTTATGGCTGCATAATCACATGAAGGATATACAGCTTCAAAAAAAAAAAATGAAAATACCACAGCACAATTTTTTGTTTCACTCATTTCTCAGTTTATGAGTTTTCTGCAAACGGCAGCCTGGTTCTTCCCTGTTTCTTGTTAATGAAGGGCTTCTTCCTTGCTTTATGGGACTTCAGTCCTGCTTCCAGCAGCCGGATATGAACTGTCCTAGCAGTGCACTTCATACCACTTAATGTTTCCCACTCCTTTTGAAGGTCACTTGGTGTCATAATTCGATTCATGAGAAACTGTCAGATAGGTTAACAGACGTCTCTGGCATTAGAAAGTCGCTTCCGCCCTCTACCTGGCTGGATTCTGGTCATTCCCAGTGTCTCCTGCTTCACCTTGTTCTTATGTACTGCTGTCTTAGAAACTTTCAGCCTGGAAGCAGCCTGCCTCACAGTATAGCCTTCTGCCAGCAGAGCCGGGATTAAACCAGGATTTAAAAATTCAGATAAAAAAAAAAATATATAGAGTGCTCTCTTAATTTTTTCCACAGCTGTATGTCTTCTTATATCATTCTAATACTCTACAATAACTAATATTCAAAAAACGGCCCACTTCAAAGAAGATGCAATAGAGAACAACATGGTTTGGGCCCAAAATTTCACCAGGAGAAAAAGAACTTTATTGGTGTGTCATATATTCGAGAGTAATGGGGGAGTGAAGGACACACTCGGGGACATTTTACTGCGACGGGTGTCGACGAAGCCTATGAACTGTAAATGTGTGGTCATTTCTTTATCGGCAAGGTTCAATTACATGCCTTTTATTCTAATAGTTTATTTTACCGCACTTGAGGAAAGTAATTTGGAAAGTCGAGCAGCGCCACACAGCAATGGATGTGCCACAACTCAGAACCCAGAGCTATCCAATGAAGACCAAGCACCATCCCGCCCACTGCACATGAAACCTGACACCTTTCATTTAACCTACAGAAATATATAGCATCATGAATATTGTTTTATTGTCAAAAATATTAACTTTTTATACTCTAAGATAAGCCTATCAATTATTTGATGTAAAGCTGAAAATTAGCGGAGGCCTATTTGAAACGGAAAAAGAATTTGCTGTGATTCATTGTACTATTGTTATAATAGAATGACATTTAAAGAAGTTTTAAAAACTTCAGTTCAAACAATCAAGAAGCATATTTTAAGAATTCATATTCACCAAAAACAGATGAATAATGAAAAACACCCACACAGTTTTTTTATGGCTTAATAAACCCTTTCTTTATGACAATAAAACAAACGTAAATGAATTAAGTTACAGATTCTACGTCGTTGTTCTGCATGAAATAATAAGTGTCAGTATTTATTACTTTGAACGTCCATTTTGTAAAAATAAATATTTTTTTTTAAAACCCTGCGGTTTTAAATACAGTATTAGTCAGACTGAGACGAGGGTGCCCTCCTGTGGCCGTAAAGAATTACACAACAAAGTAATCGTAATTTCTTTTCTAAGATCTCATTTTAAAAGCTTAAACGATTGTCCTTGTTTGACAGTGACCATACTTTGAAAACAGGATTAAAAAAAATAACAAATAACAGCTAATAAAAGTTTCCGAATAACTCTATAATTATATTGATGATTAGAAAAAAATCATAATTTTTTCTCAGGTTACAAAAATATAATGTAATAAACAACA
The DNA here is from genome assembly GCF_048594095.1 of Paramormyrops kingsleyae. Lineage (NCBI taxonomy): Eukaryota > Metazoa > Chordata > Actinopteri > Osteoglossiformes > Mormyridae > Paramormyrops > Paramormyrops kingsleyae. Next base: position 18,807,727 of record NC_132817.1, read on the forward strand.
GGGTTTGCTTACCACCACACTTCCAGACTGAAGGAGCTTCCACCGATCATCATAAACCAAGCAAGGAACCACAAACCCGAATACCCCGACCACACCTCACCCTTACTTCTTAGAGAAATACATTAATACAATTTAAACGCCCCACCTTTTCTGTTGTAATACGCTAATAATTGTCTTCGTCTCTCAAGGAAATATAAAGCACTACAGCTTAAGAAATGCAAGTTCTGAAGCGTTGTTTTGCAGTGACTGCTCGCGTCATTAAGTTAATCTTTATTGTCATCTACAGTACACGGTTAAACAAAATAACGTTCATCCCGAACCAACTCGGCAACATTAATGACAGACATCATAGTTATAAAGGCAATTCAATATGATGCAAAAGAAAGAATACAAATCAAAGGAGAAAACGCAACACCCTCGACAGCAAATACTTGACATATACTGTATAGGCCTACACATTACAGTAACTCAGCAATTCATGTTTCACTGGTTTTTCAGGGAGTCCATCCGAGGCAACCAAAAAAAAATGATCTTTTCTCAGTTCCTTTTAAGTTATGCTTATTGCTGCACCTATATTGTTATTTCCGAGCCAAACATAGTTTACAAAATAGCACGTCATTGCGACATTTTAACACTGCTTAAGTGTTTTCCTCTTTTATTTATTTAATATATTTTAAAGAACAGTATAACCACTAATGTGACACTTTTCACAGTCAACGGAATTAATTTGGGAGGTGGCTACAGCTAGTAGATACTGATGTACTAACAAACTGATAAATAAATTAATTGCACTGGTGTTGCTGGGTTATACTGAAGTATGTCTTTATGGCTGTTAGCTTAAGAGTGGCCTTTCAATATATATTTATTTGTAAATGTACGGCCTACAGGGATTTGTTGAGTCATACTGTAATAGATGAGTTTCTTTACATGTGATGTGGGGTTTTCACACCATTAGGGGGCAATTATGGCAATTATACACGAGATACATTGGAAAGAATCACTAAATAACTAGCGGAGGGGTCTGGTCAGGCTGCCATAGCAGGAAATGCTGTGTCAGTATTAAGAATTGTTGCGCATGCATTTTGTTGCTTATTAAGCCAGAACCGAGGTCTTTATTTTGACAGGGGCGATGCGTTCGTGTAAATAAAAGATATTTCAAAATGTTTCGCTGTTTTTTTTTCCTGGAGAGTGAGTCAATCCGTCACTAAAGCTCAACACAAAACCACAATTTTCATGTTTCTGATTTCACCTTCTATTCGTACTTACCTGCGTCGGGATATTTTGTATTGTGAAAAAGTTTATAATGTAGTAACGAGAGCTTCCACGTGATGGAGACAACATCACTGCCAATAACCATAATTAATATTAGACAAGATAGTTAGTGGTCCATTAAAAATAACAACTAGCTTCTTAGACCACGTTTACGCCCAGAGACGATCACTACAATGGACACGTTAAAGCTAAAAACTTCTAGAATAAAAGCAAATTTAGAATGTCTTTCAGTAGGATTTTTGGCAAATATTAAACTAAATAAACAATAATGACAATAACTGTCCACAAGGTGGTTACGGTGCAAAGTACAAGGTTTCCGCTGCAAAAACAAATTAAAAAGCGCAGCGTTCGGCCGCGTTGGCAGCTTCTCAGGTTCTGTTGCATTTAAACCGTAATTATTGCATAAGAAATTATTACAAAGGGAATAACCGCCATTTTCTACTTCACAAGTATCAGTTTGCAAGAGGTCTAAATGCAACCCTATACAAATTCCTTAAAGAACGCATCTATCGCTCCAAAACTATATATATACATATATATAAATGTGTGTGTGTGTGTGTGTATTTATTTATTTTTCTTACCTGGCAAAATAGGTGCTCAGGTTATTATACAATATGATCCAAATATATTATATTCAATTACCCGGGTTAGATCGAGACTCCCAAAAATGTTCCTCTCATAAAGTCTCCGTTTAAACAGCTATATGGGATCAGGTATCCGGTGCTTCCCACCTGCAGAGAGACGACATACGGCTTGTGTGTCTCGTTAAACCGGCTTGTCTCCTCGCCCTGCAGGTGTCGGGCTGTGGATGCCGTCTTCTCTTACGGGTACATTTACATCGGCTTTGAATGCCGCTCTGGGCCACGTCGGCGCTGGTCTTACGCCTGAGCGCAGTTGTGGGGAAGTACTTCGACTTCAGAATAATTAGCAATCCGTTTAGAACCGTCGGAAGTCAGCTATTCGAATACAGTTGACAGTAGGCTATGTTCATGTTTACATATACTTTATTTAACAGACGCGTTTTATGCGAAGCAAAATACAAGTGAAGCAAATTGCACATTACTGGCATACAGCTGTCAAGGAGTCAACTAGGCGTAAGTTCTCCCGAACAAATTGAAGCAGAATTGGAGCAAGAGCTGATTATCTACAAAAAGAACAACAACCAAGTACCTCAGAAAACACTGAAAATGTTTCGGAAGTTGAAACACGGATCACAGTTGTATGGGCTAAGCTAGGACAGCTTTCATAGCCTGGCAAACTGAAGCTTATGGTTCAGATGTTATGCATGGGCAGTTGTGCTGGTGATTAAATGATTTTCCTCTTTCCTAATTGGCTTTCTGATAAGATCAGACAGGAAAATTACCAAGTCCGTCATGGTCAAGCGGGTCACACAAAAGCAGGTGTCACAGTTCACATCAGACTGGAGGCCAACTCCAGGATATAACAGGCACAAACAATGTTTGGGAGGCAAACAAAGCCTAATATAATGTTCAAATAAGAGCGTTTCTTTTTCTGCTCTGTTGACTCACAGATCTGTTTTGATATCATACGGGAAGTTGGGCCCCGCCCAGTTGACAGGCATTCTGGTTTCCCATTGGTCTGTCAACACTCCAGGCTGCCACTGATAGGCCGGCACTACTGGGTAGCATTTGACTTGGCCTTTGGCTTACAGGGGAGCTGGCTCTCAGCTGTTTTTGGTCCTTGAGCCCCTCCCTGCCTCCCGTCCAATCTTGGACGTGCTCTGACTCCGCCCCCCCCCCCTCCCCCCCGCCATCTTGTCTATTTTGGCCTGGTGAGGAATCAGACCCCCCTTTCAGATATCCCAGCCCCGCTTTTGCTGTGTTAATCATGCGGGCTTCATCAAGCCATAGCACCAGAATAACTAACATTTGCCCATGTAAATTTATTGTTTTCATCACCTGCATCTATTGCACATTTCCTGATATAAAACGGCACCTCTGCTACAACATACAGATAAATTCTAGCATGTATGGTTGTTCTGTTGGAAACTGGGAACTTCTGATTTGTTAACCATGTCCACCATGTTAACTGCATTTACTTTGTTAGCAACACGGGTGTAGGGAGAAAATCTGCCCCCCCCTCACTCCCCCGACTGTGTCAGTATTTATAAATGATACCTTGGGTATACAATTTAATAATTTTACATATTCAAGGGCCCCTGCAGATAGATAGATAGATAGATAGATAGATAGATAGATTAACTAAGAATAATTTATAATAATTACTGTACATACTGCAGATACACTGCAGTGTGAATTTTGGACACATATACAATTCAGAATACAGAGCTACAGGTTGTGTTTAAGGGCTGACATAACCAGTAATGGCAGAGTGCCGTTAACAACAGGGTCAGCAGCACAAGTCAATTTATCCCCTACATCGCTGGCAGGAGTTAGTAAAGTGTAAATACTGTCCCCCCCCCCAATCTGCCAGGGTATCCACCCCTGCTGTGCCCCAGGTTAGTGCTAAATCCCTCGTTCCCATTCATAAGGTCCCATGGACCCCCTTTTGTTCTCATTAAAGATTTGCCTCATAGACGCTGTTGTCCTTTGGCTCCTTATCGGCTCAGATCCAAGTGCGGCCCCCCAGCCCAGTTTCCTGAGAATGTCACCCAGGGACAGGATACAGAGGGACACATGGAGACTAAACCTCAGGCCACCCACACATTCCGGAATCTTCCGTGCTACTGGCATAGAAACATGGGGAAAAAATGCAGGTAAGCTACTGGGGTGACTAAATATTAAAGTGGTAAAGATATTGAGCATTAAAGACAGCAGAGTCAACTTTGTACTGTTTACAAAGACAAAAATATCTCCCCTATCTTTTAACTATTAAATGAAGACTCCTTATTTCATTCATCATGTCATTATTTGAATTAATTACACAATTAAAAAAATGTGACAGGCAAAGAATGTTTTCAGTTCCGAGAAATCAATCATATTGTTTTATATTATAAAGCCCTGTGTTCCAGGGTGGATCAGGCGCTGCACATTGAAGAGACACTGAATTTCTTCGGAGAACAATGCTGTTTCAGGTACGCAGCGAACAGAGGACGCAGCACACAATAGGGCACCAATTGCTCAGCCTTCACACAGGAAGTGAATCTGTCATTCTTGTGTCTGTGTATTGTATTCAGGTCACCTGCAGTAATGCCATTGTGCGAAATAAGTTGCAATGTGTTTCAGAAATGTAAATGAATTTCTTTGACTGCAGTCTTTCCGCAATGTGGGGTGATATGATTCATGCAATGGATTCATAGTAGTGTTCACTTAGACATATAGCTCCCTGAATTCAGCTAAAGAGCTCAATGGATTGTAGGCAGAGTAACATTAGGAGCCAGTGTTTATTGGCAGAAGAGAAAACCAGCTGCGATTTACTCTGCTGTGATTCTACTGTGCAGTTCGCCAGCCGGACGGTGAAAGGAATGGAGCCGGTTTCGAAGCTTTCCTGATTCTTAGTGGGACAACGTCGCTAAAGACACAGCCCATCAGCATGCTGCCCCGAGTCTGGCTTCACAGGACGAGCCCCGGGACTGCGGCAATAACCGCGGTCCGTCCAAGACAAGCAAACAAACATACATAAACATACGCTCATATATAAACATACGCTCGAAATTTCGGCGACAGCCGCGCACGCTAAAACGGAGCACGTACAAGCACACACTAATACGGCGTACGGGTATGGCTGTTGAGGGGGAGGGGTTTACGCTGTGGTGTTTTGCCAATAGACACCCACTCACTGGGTGAAGATCAGTAACAGGTCTCAGGTGCAGTTTAGCCTCTCTGACGGGTAGGTCTTAAGTCCCTGGTGCCCACTTACCACCTTCTCCTGGCCACCTGCCCTGCCTGCCCCAACCCAGGGTCCTGTCTCTCATCTCCCAAGCCAAAAAAATAACCTCATTCTCCAAGGCACACACACAAACAAACACACACACACACACACTCCGGAACCTATTCAGAAAGGCATTAACCACAGGGATGCCATCCAACCCCAAGGAGGGTGAAGATCTCACTCTGGACACACGTCTACGTGCTGCTGTCAGAGAATAAATGTGTCAGAGCTTTAACTTATTTAATGTAGATCCAGTTTCATATACATTATGCATGTAGGTGCATAAATGTTTTTATGAGGTAGAGCTCTCCTGACAATAATAGCATAACTGGAATGCGGACAAGTGATAACACGGCGGCAGGGGGGCTGGGGGGGGGGGATCAGACCACACTGGGTAGGAGGTCACGCTTACATCAGAGGAGCGTTTTATATGAGGGCTACAGCGCGTGCACCCGACTGTAACGATATAAGGCCGCCATTACATTTAATGAATCTGACAAATAGCTGCCACACACGCTAATTTATTTATAGACCATTAGAGCCGTCGCTTCTCGCAGCTGTTTCGCCGAACACCGGCTCCTACCAGCGCCCCCCCGTTGCCAGGCGAGGCGACGGTTGCCAAGGCCAAGCTGAAGTATTGTCTCTCGGGTCGCAGCGTGGGTTTTAAGGGGTGGGGAGGGTGCAGGAGTCTGGGGGGGGGGGGGGGTAGATCCCCCCCCACAAACCTCTTCAGTCAAACCCCTTCGGGGGCATCGCCTGCATACAATACGTAAATTGCAACCTGTATTGCAGGACGGGAACACATAAAAGACATGGGGGGTTGAGGATATTACAGAATTACAATTACACTACAATTACAGAATTGCAGGCAGTCGGTGGTGTGAATTTAAAAAATACAGAGGAAGTAAAATACATCAAGGAAGTGAACTAGGTGGGGGGTGTTTCATTGTTGCCCGTGTCGGTGCACAGTAAACTCTTAATAGTGCGTCTAGTTTACAGGGCGAAATGAACATAGTTACCGCTCGCACGACTGAATACTCACCAAATGGAGCGATTTAGTAGGATATTTAAACCATCACAAAGCTATTTAAAGGACTTTGACAATACACCTTTATGCTGCAATTATCGAAGCTACTTGCCATATGCTAAGCAATTTATTAAATGAAAAGCGGGCGATTTCATGTAACCACGAGACGAGTCAAGATGCTTACTGATCAAATTTGTTAAACTGCGCGGCAGAAGTGTGTAGTTCCCTTTCTATTAAATAAAATCTCATGTTAAAATACATGTTATGTAACGCATTTGATTCCATACGTGTCATTCATTACGAAAACCGCAGCGCCTGAGCACTTGCAATACCACTTTCTACCACAGGGTGGTAGTAGAAGCTCAGAAAACGAAGCCGGTTCTACTGAGCAATCTGGGAGGTCTGAAGAGGAACTAAAACCTCTTCTCAAATGTAGCAATTTTGCATTCAGCTGCTCCACCAGCACACAGACAGAAAGCCACATCTGCAAAGCAAAGCAAAGAGGGACAGCCATCTCCTATATGTTAAACGTGAAGTCTATTGTTTGTTGTTTTTTTAATCTAATTTGGCAGCATAACCAGAAAATGTAGTGTGTTTTTTTTCCACCCTCAACTTTTCCTTACACGGCTCTCGTTGAAGAGCTCAGCACTATACAGGGATATATGAACGAGAAGGTTGAGTTTCTTTTGGAACAGGAGACCAGGATGAAGAAGACTGAAAGAGACCATGCAACGGATACAAAAGCAATACATTTTTTTTTCCAGAAATGGGATTGAGGGATAATGTTGAGGGGACAACACTGAACGTCAAATGACAAGAAGTGAACCTGGGAGGTCTGCAAGCACCCCCGAAATCTACACCAAGCCTGTCTGTCTTCTGGAGACTTGTTGAATGCTCTGACGGGTAAGCACAGCTTAGCAGATGTACGTAAATATGTAAGTTTGGCAGTTTTGTTGGTTTTTGTGACAAAAAAAAAACAAACAGGAGGACTCCGAAGGCCAGGTGAGTTCATCAAGGTCACATGTACAGGTGTGTGGGAGACCAGTGACTTCCATATCGATCAGCAACTTTTACTAACACAGATAGTAATGCAGAAATGCAACCGTTTGGGCAAATAGTGTCTTGGCAAGGGACTTCAAAGGAACATATGCTGAGTCAACAGAATTGAGAATTGACTTCAAAGGTGTTCATCTATACCACCATTTAGTCATGGTGTCCCTGGATCCACATATAGTAAGGATGACAGTATTATTCGAGGTGGTGGGGGGCGGAGGGCGGTAGAAATAAAGAATGCTTCGCTACTGTAGTATACGAAAGCTAGTGGTAAACGCAGTGCACGCAGGACTGTAAGTGGGAGAGCATGGGAGGTGTTAAGCAGGGTGTAACTCCAGTGAACCCAGTGCACGCAGGACTGTAAGTGGGAGAGGTGTAAGCAGGGTGTAACTCCAGTGGTGGTCTTGGTATTGTGTTACGGAGCACGGACCCAAGCTGAAATACGCCGGTCGACACCCAGCTGAATACGGAGGGCGTAACAATGTGAAGTGTGCTCTCCACATCAAGGGGGAGGGAATAATCAATTTTGCTGTTTGACGAGAAAGGAATGCATTCAACCTGGAAACGGCAGCAGTGAAATGTCACATATATTGGTGAGTAGTGTCCTATGTCCTAAGGAAGTGAAAATTATTATACATTTTTTTTAAAAAGTGACATATTATTCAGTCTTCTCCTTCTAATGTAACCGAAAGGTTATAGTGACTAGACACAGAAACCACTAACCAGCAGTGTAGGTTACACCACTGGAGCTGTTACACTAGTAAATAACATACTGAAGAATTTCAAACCTTAACCCTAACTCAATCTCACAGCAATGAGGGATGTACAACATGCACTCTTTTTGCTTCCTGTACAGGGCCAGCAGATGGCGTAGTAGTTGAGGATATGTGACTAAAAGGTTGCTGGTTTTGGTCCCAGGATTCCCAACGCCGTCCTTCTGAACACTGTAGGCAGAACCAACTGAAAACATTTATGTAAATGTTCTGCAATGTAAACCATACGGGTCTTTCAGTTAAAAGACATTAAATTAACAAAAATATTGTGGTCCATGACTTGTATTTGGGGCCTGAATCATTCCTCTTGAAAACTTGCAGGTTACCTATTAATGGAATGGCCATGGCAGTGGGGGGGGGGGGGATCAGACCACACTGGGCAGGAGGTCACGCTTATGCTCAGTCATGGCCGAAATCCTCTCGCTACCCTTCTTTCTTGCAGTCATGCGGCTGGTGCCCTACCCATCATCCCACCTACCAAGCCTGTAGCTAAACTGTGACTAAATGCTAACCAGTTCTGTTAAACAGGCTCCCCAGATTTAAGGTAGTCTGGGCAAAATGTAAGTGAACGAATATATAGTCCATTTAAACTGTGGTACCTTAAATCCGACAAGTTACCCCGATAAGCCAGTAACCCCGCTTCGTAGTACAGGCCACTGGACAATTTTAAACAACAACAATTTTAAACTCAGGGAACTGAAAGTTGGAATGACCAATAGACTCCACTGAATTCTGTAGCTATTGACAACTAACAACAGTCTTTTTGGACAAATAATAATAACGTTACGGTTTTCTTTGTCGGAACAGCCAGGAGGGGGTGCCAGATCACCCACAGTGCCCGTTCATCCAGCACTACTGCATCAACCTGGTGTCACAAGAATATCTGGATAAAGACTCCCAGTGCCCCCATATGAGTGTTATCGCCAGTGTTATCCTGTTACAGAACAGAGTCTATTTACCAGTCGACACCAGTTAACAGACTAACTCAAGCTAGTCAGCAGTGAAGTTCTTTTAGAAGCAGAAATAGACCAGACTTCACCTGGACTCACTGTGAACCAAATACCTACACGTGAGGCAACATTTGTGCTTACCTGCTATTAATCTGCATGGTCATGCTTTTGTTGCTATTTTTGGTTCACTGGACAATAGTCTGTTTGGCGCAGCCAAAGGCTAACAGGTCATCAGGAGCCATACAAAGAAGAATGTGGCAAGAAGTGAGGAAGTTGTTAAAGCTTTAGTTTAGTTTGGAGGATCGTGTGACAAATATAATGACAATGTCCTGCTACTTAGCAGTGTAAATGCACCAATGAAAAGGGCAAAATGGGGGGATGTTTTGCTGATTGATTGCAGCCAATAAAACTCATTCTGGAATCCTCCTCTGATTGTGCTTCTTGGAGTTTCAGAAACACATCAGCACCATGATGTCACAATGTCAGCCCCCTGTCATTCTGCAGGCACGAATGCCTGAAGTGCGACTTAAGAGGACAAAGAGACGATACCGCAGAGCATTTTCTTTGCCTGGGGTCTTATCCAGGAGGTGATGTGAAATGCTTACCTTCTGGAAAGCGCCATAAATAGGTGAAAATGAAACTAGTTTTAAAAAGTCCCCCCAAATGACTGATTTCTTGTTGGATGGCTAGAGGAACACACTTCAGCTTTAAATAGATCACTGTAATATAGCTTACAATTTACTAATTCATATGACGGGATGCTTTTGCCAAGGTCGTTCAGCGTAAGTGTGTTTCTTAAGGCCACCCTGCCAGATCTTTTCTTGCGGTTTGAACTGGAAACATTTTTGGTTGGAAATCCTGTCTTTTGACTGCAGGCAAAAAGCAAACAGAGCGAGGTCTAGCACCCCGTCAGGTGACAAGCCTGACCGTTGCATTGTATAGTTGTTACAGAGAAAGATCCTCTCTGTTGTTTTTTTTTTCATCACGTCTTTAAACATGACCCCTCTTGGTTTTGAAGAGCAACCCCCCCCCACACACACACACACACATACATCGTCCCACCTCCCACACCCAACCCGGTACACCTCAGTAATCAGGCAACAGCTATTTGCTGTTCATCCTTTCTACAGCAAGGGCTTGGAATCGTAACCAAGGGATAGTTGCCGAACTGTAATCTGTGATATCGTTCCTGTCCACGGAAGATGGCAGTGCACCCATGCAGACTCGAAGTCCTTCTCAGTCGCTATAGGACACCTCTGTCAGTGCCGCCTTTGAAGTCTGATCAGAGGTGTCCCATCAAATAGACTACTCTTTCAATAGACACATGAAAGAGAGACCTACAAGCATCACAGAGAGTGGTGTCTGTTGTCTAAACAAGCACAATACAGAATAACTATGAATGCCAAGCATTATTAAGAAGGAGCAGGCAATATTCTGCCCCATGCTTTGAAACACGGCTGCATGTTCTGAAGCCTTAAGGTGTTTCTGCAGTAGAGACTTCTGTGACTTCTCTCACAGAAAGACAGTAGACTCAACTCTGAAGTTGCGCTGCGCAGAATATTAGATTGATATCTGACCACTGCACAGCAGGAAATGCTCGTTAGTCATATTGAAAGGAAAAGCTCTCAGGATTAATGTCAATGAGACTGAATGGCCGTGTTTCTAAAATCACTCTGGTATGGCTGTGTGCAGATTTGAAGAATAGTCACTACATGGCATAATGTCTCTTAGGTACCTGTGATCTAATTCAGGACTATGATGTCACCGACGTGTATCACTTTTTTTAAATGAAGTTGCAGTCTCCTCTACTTCTGGTTATACTAGAATTTAGGCCAGCATGTAGGATTGTGGGAGCGCCGCAGCTCAAATGCCCTTGACTCTCAACTACCAACACGCAGCCTTATAAATGGGGCACACGTGCAAAATATATACAAACAGGTACTGATTAGGTTGTGTCTTCAAAAATTCATTTGCCATTAATAGAAAACTGGGGCAAATGAGGAAATTGATACCCCATGTCTCATGTTCTCCACGAGCTTGACATAGTTGGCATTCAGGAATATTACAGCCCCTTCTAAGTCGACTTTATGAAAATGCACCTGATGGTCACTACATGAACCTTCTAATGCACTGCATTGTCATCCCAAGACTACGCGCGAAGTGATCGAGTTAGCACAAAAGCAAAAATGACATGCTGGAATTGCTAACATGTCATACGTCTCCAATCGCAACTTGTGTAAAACTGAAAGTGTGCTTAGACATGGAAAATGACCCAAGAATCAGTCAAAGCAGAAATGCAGCATAAAATACACACAGCAAAAGTAAAAATGTAATACAACTGCAAATATTCAAAAGTCCATTTTAATAGGAGGTATAACTATTTGTTTTCTCTTTATTTAAAACAGTCAATTTTATCAATAAGGGGGGAAAAAAATGGAACTCACAAAATAAAATTCCGGTTTATTGTTGGACAACAAACTTCACACATACAAACAGGCCACAATAAACAATTTCGTAGACAAAAAAAGAAAAGAAAAACCCTTTTCTTTGGCCTTGCCATCCCATACAAACCAACTACTTATGGTACAACTAAAGTACATACAACAAATTTACTGGAATGCTCTGAATTCAACGGCCTTTGATTTTATACAGGTTTCAGTTGAGATAATGACATGGTCAGACAAGTATAATTCATTTCTAGAGAAGCATCAACTTCAAAGCACCGTTTGGTCACCAGAGATCAATGTCAAAAATGGCTGACCTCCTAACAATATGTACAAAAATATAAAATGTAAATAAAAATACAAAGAAATTCTTTTAAAGTATTTAGTCGAGAGCTTATAGCCTTGAAGTCTTGGTTGGTTTTTAAAAAATTTGCAGTTGGGTGGGTGAATTCGGTCGTTGAACTCTACTTAAGATGACCATGTTTCTTGCCCCCCCCCCTCGCCACACACCACTGGACCCAAGGGACAGGCTGACGGGTGGCGCTGAGGGTTGCCAGGTTGTTGGGGGAACTCCTTAATCGTCGTCGTCAGTTTTCTGCTTCTTGGTTTCGACGTCGTCCTAGAGCAGAAGCAAGGGGACAGACATCAGAATACATCCCGGCTGTTTTCCTGAATGCACATATTTATGCACCAGAAAGTACCTCATCATCCTCTTCATCATCCTCGGCTGCCCGCTTCGTGCCACACTCAATTTCATCTTCATCATCGTCTTCATCACCTAAAAAACAGAACTAGCTTAACACCCCTGTGTTCCACAGTACAGCTTTGGAGATGTAGACCAAGCAGACCACACAGCAACCTACCATCTCCATCATCTTCCTCATCCTCCTCTTCTCCTACTTCATCATCATCATCTTCATCATCCACTTCAGGCTCCCCATTCTCCTCATTCTCCTGTCAAAGCACAAAACAGCAGTTACAGATCACCACTAGACATGGCATGAACATTCAGAAGGCCTAAAAATGCAGGGGCACAGATTAAATACACAATGAAACGCGCATAAGGAATGTTTAACTTACTGCCTTTCCATTGGCAGGTGCCTCTTTTCCATTTTCCGTCTCTTCCACAAGTTTCTTCTCTTTCAGTTCCTGAAGCAGAATAAACGGAAAACTGAACCAGATGCTCAAGTAGTAAACTATCAACTGAAATGTTAGTCTTCCCCTAAGTGTAAACTCACTTCGGCGAAGTGGGGCTCGCCAAAAGCGAACAACCACCCGCGCTTACCATTCAGTGGCGGAGAAAGACGAGGAGCGCGTTCAGATTCATCAACGCCCCCCTCCGCCGTAAAAGGTAGCTTTCGTTTTGCATTTGAAATGCGACACTTCCATCATTAACATCCCATTGGTCGCGGCTATACTCGGAACCCCGCCTACTTCAATAGATATAGAAGCCGTGTAATCTGATACTCTGATTATGTAGGGATAAGGTGGGTGTTGTAGTTCAATTTCCTGCACGCCATAGGTCTCTGAAGAAGACACGCCCGGGGAAAACACCTCAACTCCCATAGTGCACTGCCCGATTTAAACACAGCAAACGAGCACCAATGCAGACAACCAGAAAGAGGCTGGTTAAGTCACTAGAGTGAAGGGGGACAATAGCGACGAAAGCATACACTCATTTCATCCCAATTTAGGTCTCTGATTCACCCGTAATATCTTTTTTAAAGCGCCAAGAACTTATTAAGGTCAGAGCCGGAGTCACGTTCTCCTAGTATGAAGTATTTAGGTCACACTAAATTACTTATTCTCTGGCAAAGAACCGAGCAAAAGAAATAGTATTCCCGTACATATTTCACAGACTGTATTTTTAAATATCGATTTTTCCGGCGATACCACACGTCGTCTTTTTAGCAGAAATAAAAGTATCTGAAATAAATCGTTTTAATCAGTTTATGTAATCCATAGCTTTTAAGCCGTTTACCGGCTGCCGCGACCATCGATGCCATTACATAGGTTTCACTGCCTATTTCCTATAAATAATCCAGCGTGCAGAAGCGAGCGGCGAGCGCTAGGCATTCAGACCCCGTTTGTTCGAGAGGAAAGAACTACGCGGCTCGTCGGCGATGCCTCAGGGCTCACAGATACCACATCGCGGATTGAAAAATGGGTCGCCGTGCCATTACCCCATTTATAAAACTGAACTTGGATCTGCGCCGTCAAGCGTAACCGATCGATCCGCACGATAGTCTTCTCCAAGAGCCCCCTCCTTCCGAAAGGCTTTATAGGTAGACATCAAATTACTTTCAGTAAAAACTTACAGTATACCTACAGCCAGTATATTGGGACTGTATTAATAGTTATTTGCCGTTCGCACTCTTGTCTGAACAACAACAAACAACAACAAAAAAAAACTGGGCATTAACCTTCGCCATGCAGCGCGATTTCGACCGAAGCCGGATTCCGATCAGGACCATCATCAGCGCAAAAAATACCCAAAATACTCTATCGTACGGCTGCCGAAGCTCCCTCCAGATAAAAAGTTTAAATAGAACCTAAATAGCCTGAATGAAAGCTCTCCGAAACCACAGCCGCCCGGAATCGCACTTTACACCAGGCAGATCCTCCAAGAGGCTCCGGATAACTTGCCTATTGGCTCCAAACGCGCGACGGAGGTGCCCGCTTTTCCGCCGGGGGGTTCGCGCCGCGAGACGGTTCTAAACACTCTTATAATAAACCAGCCAATCGGCGAACCCGCGATCCGAGCGGCAGTATGCGCAGCACCGGGCTCGCTAAGTTTCTCGACAAGTAAATCACATTCTCCCGACTAACCGGTGTCATTCATAGAATCGTACTGTCAACTCGTAAACTATTCTCGGAAAAAAATCACCCACCACTGCTACAGTAAGCCTCCTTAGAAAACACCACACTTAAAAAAAAATGTAGATACAAAAGCAAAAAAATGAACATATGAAGGATTACTTCGCATTTCCTATATAAAACAAATTAAGAAAAAACAATTGAGCTATCATTTTTGTTTCCAGATTTCGGAACTCGAGCACATATTGTGAAATTCCGTCCTGCAAATGTACAACTCGATGAGAGAAAGAGTGGAGGGAAAAAATCCCCAAACGTGTTAAATTTAACTGGCGATGTGCGAAGCGAACGCGCAGCTCCGGCTCACGGCGTCCGCGTTCAAAGAGGAACCGACACGCTCCTATAAACAAAGAACCCGCGCGGACTGCTGCACTCAGGACAATAAGCAAAGCCTCCAAACATGTTCCCCTTAACATCCAAACGAGAGCGCTTGTTAAACCTTCATTTTCAATCGTCCTTCATGTCACTTATTTACCCTGCATGCAGATACCGAGTATGGAGACGAACAGATAAATGCTCTTAGTGAAATCCGCCGGAGGCTGTATGCATTTTCAACAACTATTAGTTTTGTACTACAAGATCAGTTATGTTGGTTATAAGAAGATAAAATGTAATTCTGATATATAATACTTAGGATTGTTCGTACATCGGTTACGCTTCCCCTTACCTTGGCGGAAAGGTCCGAACTGGTATCTACTTTTGTGTCTGCCATTTTCTACGTTAACGCTTGATATGGTGAGCCCGGTGAAAATATAATAAAAAAAAAGCAATCCACTGGAAGCAATACGAAAACACAATTATTAAGTGCCAGTGGCGAGTTCACGCGGTGGGAGAGCCTTTAATATACAGTAATAGGCGGAGTCAGGGGGCGGCCATCGCTACGTGATTGGCCAGCCGCTAGAGAGACGTCTGCTTCTGATTCGCTAAGCTGGAACAATGGATAGTATTTCCAAACTAAGAGGACACGCCCCTCGGCTAACCTTCTGACTCATTACTGTAGCGGAGCGATGTTCGTTCTTAGCCGTGCAGTGCCGGATTAGAGCTCCCACGTAACCACCCAAGCACAGTGAAACCAGTGCGAATGTGCCGGTCCGCGATGAATATATTAGCGTACCTAGTACACGTGCTAAGTACAAGAACCGGTGTTTAAAAAACATTCCACACACCACCAGCTGCTTTAAAATATATACCTGCCAGATAAAAAATAAAAATTGGCCCTCTTGCATAGTTAGCTTTTTGTTCTCTGAGTGATTCGTGCATTTTGAGATTTACGCAATTCGTTTGTAAACCACATTTTATTTTTATTGCCTTTCAAAATAAAATAGCGAACGTCGCGCTTGTTTCGGGAAATAAACCCCCAGTTCTGGCTTCCGTGTGCTTGGTTATTCATAGCGGGGGTCGCTACGGTAAAGTTGGGTTTTGTTCGTGGTGTTTACTCACTTAAGTACAAACCGTGAAAACTTGGGACTTGAAATTAAACTCGGGATTCTGAAGGGAAGTCAAACTCGGCATCTGTGCGACGTAACGGGCCGCTGCAGTCCAGTACATGCAATCCAGTACACCAGTATCACTTATAGATGTGTATTTGCGAAAGCTGGCGGCTCGGGGTCTCTCCAGCTGGGTCCGCTGGCGGACAGCTGAACGGGCCGCCCCCTGCCCACGTCTGAAGGAAGCGTCCCCAGTGAGTAACGCCGGAGCGCGCATGGCGCGGTCTCATTAAGGACCTCTAAAAAAAACTCTCCAGCCGCTAAAACGTGAAGGTCGGCGTTACACAAAGCAAAAAAAATAAAATAAAAATCATTTTAAAAACCACGTTCCTCATGTTTCTTCGCGATCAGCGCGCGTTTTGGCATTTTACAGCACCACGAAATACGAATCCGAACGGTTACCTTAGCTACAATATCTTCAATAGCTGGCTAAGCAGACTGTGCCACAACAAAAATGGACGCAACTCGACGCACTAGTGGCGGCATATCACTTGAAAGCAGAGTAGAGCATATATTGTGCCTTCAATGCAGTGAGCGCATAACTTGATGCAAGTATAAAAGTAAGCAGAACATACTAGGAATTGAAATGCCGAGAGACAATATTTAGGGGGATGACTATAAATAACTTACCCTACCAACATGGCTCACGTACGAACTCCGTTTATTTGCATTGTCATTGGATTTGGTTCAGGACAGATTTCATTGGCCGCGTAACTGGAGCGAACGCAGATTTGACGCTTTGCGATCACTGATTGGATAACCTGAAAGTCCATCAATTTAAGTAGCATTAAAATGGTTTCATGGAAATCATGGAGTGGCTCACTGGTTCAATCATTAAAACGCATATACTTGTTGCAAAGTGTAATTCATTACTTATTGTTATATACTTATTAGCGGGCTTGCATTGCAAGAGAATAAATATGATAACATCAGGTGGAGTTTCAGAATACTTGTATAATAACTGATGTACCATATAATTGTAAAACTTGTTAAAACAATCCAGACCAAACCAGTGTTATGGGTAATGAGCCATTGTTTTAATGTATTAAGTTTCATTTCAATGCAGATGTTATCCTGCATTGTTACAACCACTATTCTATACTATTCTTCACTAAAACATCTTAAATTATAGGTGTCATAAAAGACATCTACCAAGACACCTTGCAAAAGTATTACTGCAGAAGATTTTAGAAGTTGTTAAGTAGTGGTGTTCTATAGTTGTGGTTTTCACTGTATTTTACAATATTCTGTCATATTCTTTGGGTTGAATGGGAAGTGGCACTGCAGCTGCAGATGCCTATCCGTGGTGTCCATGCACCCCCGACACAATGCTCTCCTCGCCTCTCAGTTTAGAAGAGCCAAGGCATGGAAAGCTATGAGGCAAGGCAATATTATTTTTAATGAGTGGAATACTGGTTTCATGTTAATCCATGCCTAAAATATCACGAGCATCAACCGTAGAGTTCAGGATTAAAGTGCTGGGATTAAGCAGAAATAACGTCTGTCTGATGGTGCATCAAGCACCGTAAGGTATAAAGGGGTCTGTATCTGGGCCCCACTGTAGTGAGAGGGGGCTCAGAGATTGTAAATTTGTTTTCTGTTGAATGCCGTTGAATGAGTTTGGATGGGCAGTTTCTCCTTTCTGTCAATGCTCTACACGGCTAAGAGGTGGAGTAGAACCCCTTGGGTGTGTTACATCATTTCATGAAACACGGAGAATGAAAGAAGTGGGTGGCTGAGAGCATAGCACATTACTGGAGCTGTGTGCTGGACGTGATCCGTTCTAAGGTTGTGATTGTGCAGTACACTTAAACAGTCGCGTTGAATTTATGAAGTACTTGGCGGATTAAAACGTTGTTGTCTTATTACAGTTAGCGTTTCGTTCTCTGAATAATTAGCAAATCAGGCACCTGCAGGGTGGCTTCACCCAACTGCATGTTTTTGGGTTGCGGAGTGCTGGAGTACTCAGAGGGAAATTCAGCAAGGACGGAGCCGTGAATCGAAGCCCTAACCTTGGAGGTGTGAAGCCCCATGGTTACCCACCGAGCCGCATAAAATCTGGAAGCTCACCATGTATGTCTTCCAGACTGAAAGAAATCTTCAACCGAAAAGAACTCAAACTTAAACTCACTACAAAATGCATAAAAAAAACATTCTAATGGAATGAGTAATACAGTCCCAACTTGAACTAAACTAGAAAATATAATTGTGGTAAAAAATTGCAATGTTCAACCTAGAGTTAAGAATACAGGTTAAGAAAATCCTTCCTGGCTTATTTCTGCCGTTTTACTTGTATCTGCACTGACACACTTTCAATCTGCAACAAAGTCCCCTGACTGCAACAAAGACCTAAAGAGATATAACAAAGTGAATTTACTATATTAATATTGCAACATATGAAAGTTAGCTAATAACCATTAATTAATATTTAATTTGAGTTTTTATTTTATTTTTCTAATTATCTGTCTGTTTTGTGGTCTAGGTTCTGGCTATGGGAGGATCAGGGAAGTCTAGGTTTCCCGTCCTTATTATTGGGGATTGCAGTGTCCATTTCTTGGACTGTCCCTGGTCCCCAGGCAGTGGACATGTCCTGGAACAGAAGTCCACCAAGGGACGATCTTATCGTGTGCCTGCACTGGTTGACCTTTCCGTGCTGATGCGGAGCCCAGGAGATGTCCAGAGAGAACGCACTCTAGCCGGTGATGGCCACGATACCACATGCTAAGCTCAGAATCGAGTGTCTAAAGAGGGATCCAGACTGGACTGTGAAAGACCGTTCTTTAAAAACTCATCTCCTCTTTCACCTGGAAATTATTTATCACAAAGAAATGTTATTACTCACAATAAGGGAAATTACATGGCCAACATAATCAGAGGCAAGTTTTACACCGTCATAAATGAATTAGACTGTGCATGTATGAGTTTCATATTTTAACATAGCGTCCTGAACTCCCTAGCTAAACATGTTCCTATTACATTTCCAGGGAGCACATGCACTTAGTGTTTAGTGAATGTGTAATGAAAATCAAACGACAACAAATTGGCCTGTTGTCTTTTATTCCATCTTGCCTGTCAATATTTTACTGAAATTACTAAAGTGTAAGCAGTTAATTATTATCTTTGAAGTACAAAATCCATTACTCCAGTAGAAGCCTCTCAGGATTGGAAAGGGACAGACTTTAAACACAGCCGTGAAGCAGATGTTACAGTAGATATTTGAAAATACTGTTATAAATTCACTATCCTTCATGGCAGATGAATCTGGGACAATGGTGAAAATACGGTGTTATGACAAAATGTATGTCAATATAAAACACAACAATTTGCAACATATTAACACTATTATATGTACATGAGATTATTATTAATAAGGAGTAGCCAGTCTAACAACTTTTACTAATGTGGGATGGGCACAAGTTGACAGCCTTGTCATTATTACACAATAATAAGTATTTGTTCATTCACCCATTAATTACTGAATTAGTTTCTGTAAAGATGCATTCAAGTTTACATTTTTGCAACTTAAATATTACTTACACTTCAGCGGATACTTTCTCATGTAATCACTGAATTAACAAGGTAAAATGAATTAATTACACATTATAGTAATATTAAAATGACTACAAATGAATAGACTAAGATTTAATCCTTTCACTAAAACTAAAAAAAGATTTTAATCAGCTGTCATTGCAGAATCCTCCAGCAATCCTGGAGTAACTTATGAGGGTGTTAAATGGACGCCAGAATCAGAAAAAATTCAGGGATCAACAAATCATCATATATCCTTCCATCCTCTATGTACTTGTCCTGGTGAGCCGGGAACCTATCAAACACGCACAAGGCTGGGGTCCACCCTGGCTGGGATGCCAGCCATGACAGGGCGCATACATGCACGCGTGCAATCATGCAGTAAGAGCAATATAGCGACACAACATAGTCTAACTTCCTATTTTTCAGGCGGTGGGAGGAAACTTGAATGATATGGGGTGAACATGAAATCTCCAGGAGCACCAAGCAGCAGTGGGAAAACGCTCAGCCCTGGAGAAATGAGGCGATGGTGCCACCGTGCTGCCCTGAAATTACATAACAGCATTGGCAAAATCGTATTGCTCATCCAATTCTTCTTTTAGCGGGATTAAAGGTGACTAGCCCTGTGATAAATGGATTTGATCGGACACATGGTTCCCAAAAAGATCTGAAAAGACGACACAGGTTGCCATGCCACACTCCCAGAATCCCCTGCGTTTAACAGCAATGGGATGGTTTTGCTTTCATTGTAGTTCTGTCTCTGTTCTGAATACTAGCCATTTCATTTCCTGTGTCACTGAAACACAATGTTCATTTCAGTACTAATTATGATTTGTTCAGATGTGCCTTAATATAGCAAGTTTTTATTTAATAAATGAAGCATGTTTTTTTTTTATATATATTCTATTCCCGGTTCAGCTTTATTGTTTAGGCATGTGCAGCTGCGACGCGATGCAAAAAATAAACGCGCTAACTCAGGAAGGGCACGGTGAAACGCACGGGTTCTTGGAGCGAATCGTTCTGGCCGCGGGCAGTCATTGCATTTGTGATGCAATCCGGCGGGGCTGCATCGCTCCGCCGCAGCGGTTGCGCCGCTTGTGCTTTAGCACCGCTGTACGCAAAGCAGGCCTGCAGAAGGCTGCACCCTGCGCTATTCATAGTGACCTGCTTGGCGGGTGGTGGCTTTCCTTAGGCCGGATGAATATTACTGGATGGCTGTGAGTGGGGAGAAGGACGACCTTCCCCGACAGCCCTGGTAAGACAAATGGTAACTCCATCCATCCATTAACTACCGCTTGTCCGAGGTTCGGGTCGCGGGGGTAGCAGCTTCAGTAGAGATAGCCAGATCTCTGCTGCACTCAAGTAGTCAAGGCGTTTGTGTGAGAACCAGTAGGCCTGTACCAAATATTTGGCCTTGATAAGCTAGGCCTGGTCTCCAGACAGTGACCAGGACTTGGCAAGTGCCGAACCCAGCAAGTGAAGTAAACTCAGGGGCCTGGTGATGAATCCCACTAGGGAATAGGATGTCTGATGGCCCACACCACGGGGTGGAACACCCAGTCCTGCTGCGGGGAAATGAGTAAGGGAAACAATCCCGGCGCCAGAACAGAATCGTGAAGAGCAGATTCACAAGGCAGGCCTGCCCGGCCCTGAAAGATGCCAGATGGTTCCTAGGGAACTGGCTCAGGACTCCAGTGTCAGAGCCACTGAACTCGGTGTCTGCTCCGCAAAGGAGGGCAGTCCGAGGTATCCCGAACCGGGCAATCCCCTACGACCAGGACCCGCATTGAGGGCAGGCATCATTCCCAAGAGGACGGGTGACATCAGCACGGTCGGGGGCGCCCCTGCTGTTTTCTACAGTGACGTTGTTTTCAGGGAAAGTGGGAGGTTGAGAGTGGTGATGATAAAAGTTGTCAGTTGGAGGTGGTGGGTTAAAATTTACAATTTAATTAAATTTTTTTTAAGCAAGGCATTCTCAGTCCCTCTTTTTATGGAAGCTCCTGGGCATTGAAGCGTATGAAGAGGGACGTGCATCAAATGTGACCCTCAAGATCAGAAAAAAAGCCAAGTAATGACTATTTGCTGCGACAAAGGACACAGTGGGCCGTCCTTCTACAAAACAAGCCAATAAAAGCCACACAGCTACAAAGATTTAGAAAGCTTTCATAAGTGGTAATAGTAATAAAAATTGCAGGATAATAGTACAGTTGGTAACTCAACTTATCAAGTTAATAGTAGCGTATAACTATGACTAGTCAGCTTGTGCATGACTAGCTTATGTCAGCCAGGTGGTGCTGAACCATAAGTGAGAGTCAAGCCTTGAAAAAGATAATGAATTAACAGTAATAAGCATTAGTAGGCAACAACATTAATGGGAACACTTACACGCTTTGTGTATTTCATTTGCAGGTAGCAGAAGTTACATGACATCCTCTGAATACAGGAAGACGGGTATATATGCAAATATTTTGCTTTGCAAAGAGTGAACATTTGGATCATTGCAGTTACACGGAGGCCTAACCTCAAACCTGCTGAGCATCTTTAAGGTGACCTATAACACAGACATTACGGTAAGACCAAGACCATGAGTACTGCACTAAGAAGCTTTCAACCAGAAGTCAGTAGACAGTATTAAAGGGAAAGTCATGACAGGGAAAAGCGGGCACGCTCCATCAATGAAAGTGTTTGTTTGGATTCAGGCCGGCTGTTACCTCAAAACAGAACCTGAATGGTTCCCTCCAGTCATAACGTACAGTCACTGCACACACTGCGTGCTTGTCACCCTTGTAAAGGACACTGAGGTGCCACTTTGCTGGAAACACAGGGGGGACAAATTAATCAAAGTGAACATTCATAAGCATGAAGAAAGTGCCCAGGGCATTCTGATCTCCAAACCAGTCCTCCGCAGTGGCAATGTGCTCATCCTTCTGAAGCCTAAACCCCAAAATCATGCCAAAAATGGCAACCCGCTATTACAGGTGGAGTACAGTCAGGTGCGATATAAGGCAGCAGGCAGAGGACACCCTGGATGGGATGCCAGTCCATCACAGGGCGCACGCCACGGTCATTTAGAGATGCTAATTAGTCTAAGTGCATGTTGTCGGGCTGCAGGAGGGATCCAGAGCACCCAGCGCAAACAGACACGTCGCGGAGAGAGCGTACGAAGACAGGCACTGGGTGGGGGCGGAGTTAAGCTTCCAATTTAGGAGGTATGAGGCAACTTTGCTAAAACTTAACTCATGTTTCTTTTTACTGTTTTTGTTATTCTTCTGGCATTTGAACCCAACGACTCCCCAAAATCCTACATTCTCACTGTACCATGAACGCCGCTGTACGTCAGCTTCTCTCTACTTCCATTCACTTACCATGTAAATAACTCACAAGGCCGCTGTCAGTTACTCAGTCACAACTTTGTTTTTAGTAAAAAGTGGATAGTAGTAGCAGCCAAAAGATTAAAATATTAACCTGACACCATTCTCTACGTATTCTGTTGCCTTTCACAGAACCCACCTTATCTAACACCAAAACGCTGTACTCTCTCCCCCTAGTGGACGATATAGTATATAGCAGTTTTCGAGGCATAAATGCTAGCAGTTGGGAGGTGGAATTTGCAGAATTACCCGACTTGGAAGGAAGCCTTGCAATCAAATCATTTACATACAAACTTAAAATTGGAATATGCTAGAACCAAAGGTTAGGCCTTTGTGGTGATTTTGAACATATTTATTAAATGTGGAACCATTTCAATTGACAGCAAGGCCGTTTCTGATTTGTAAATTTAACTTCTGTTTGTGTAGTGTGTCCCTATTTAGGTAAGATGGATTAAAATGCACTTTGGCTTTGAGCATTACGTAAATCTACATCAGAGTACTGTGCTACTGATATTTACTCATAAACTAATCTGATAATGCAGAGCGGTGACTAAATTTGTACTGTAGGCAATAAACCAAAACATGCTTGCTCTCTTAAAACTTCCTGGTATAGTCAGTATTTTAGTAAATACAGTCAAACTCCAGTAATTGTAGGTGGCCGACAGCCCCCCCATGAAACTGTGTGTGTTTGCACTGAGATCTGTGTCATCTGCATGTTTACTGCGCACCACAAGTTTCACACCATGCAGAAAATAGACAAATTCTAATCAGCCTTTGTGTTGTCACAGTGGTTAGACACCGGCCATTAGATGCATCATAATGATGAATCCGAAAAGCCCACCTGATACATTATCGTATTATTCCCCTTGAAGCTTTTTTTACTATTATTTGCCTTTTTCTATTATTTTTATTTACTGCTGCAGTTTTTTTTGGTTCGACAAAAAAGAGTTTCAAAGTTCTGCGTCCCAGAACCATACAGAGATCTTCATCCTTGAGCAACCCAGTTACATGTACATCTGAGATTTTTTAATTGCATGATATATATTTACATAAAAGTACATTCACCAAAAATTAGCAGATGATCAGCTCCCTCGTACACGCACTATCCTGACATCTATCACAGTCCTCCATTTTGAATCCTACTTCATGTATTTGTGGGATTACACTAGGGATCAATTAATGTACCTGCAGTTCGAATCCCTAAGATGGAGTCTCCAAAGCCCGTTACCTGCATGCGGTTCCTGAGCTTCTGTGCAACAGGAACATGGAACGCATCGGCTTTGAAGCTCCAACGGGAGCAGTAGTAGAACGATAGACACCCACACTAGATGTATGTTCCACCCACGGTACGATTACAAGGACCAGTAATATGCTCGAAATAAAACACATGCATGAGAATTTCTAGTGCTTAACACGTTCACCTTTCACTGTCCTTAAATGCTTCGTACATGACAATTTTGCAATATAGCAAATAAACAATCTCAGGCATGTGACTTCCAATATTCCTTGGAACTTGAGTGCACACAGGCCTGCCATGCCATTGTGTAACAGGCAGTTACTCTGATGTGGTAATTACATAACAAAGCATAAAGTAACAGTGAGTTATGTTGTGTTATATTTATTCCGCTGATGCTTTTGTCGAAGCGATTTTCAAGTTCAGATCAGAGAGTGGGGTCAGGCAGCAGCTGGGGTTAAGGGCCTCGCTCAAGGGCCCAACTGTGAAACGATTACTCAGCCGAGCATGACATTTGAACTCACGACCTTCCACGCATGGGCATAGATCCCAGACCTGCCCTTGCGCTGGAGTGCGCAAGGAGTGCGCTCTCATTCGTCTGTTTCCTTTTTTTTTTGTTTTGTTTTCTACCTGCTACCTTACAGAAATGTGTTTTTATAATGAGTTATTAAAGGAGAGCTGAGCGTGAGTTGCGTGGTGTGGGGGGAGTCAGTAGAAGTTTAGGTAGGGGCAGCCTGGCAGGGTTTAAACGGCAGGGCTGATGAGAAACACCCGCCCACACACCTCTGGTTTGCAGTGCTGGGCCGCCATCACTGCTGTCTGTTAGGCCTCCTTTCCCAGCATGCCCTGCACCTCCGGACCTCAGGCCACCTTCAGTGAGTGACCGTAACAATAGCCGGGCTCGGTGCTGAGAAAACACACACAGACGGGTGGGCGGAGGGGGTGAGGAATCATCCCTGGCAGTTTCCATTTTCTTTTTCCTGTTGACTTCGGCAAATTGATGGCCTGGATGGAAATCCCCCAACCCCGCCCCCCCCGGCCCCCCCACTCCGTCTTCACTTCCCCCACACACATCTTCCAGCCAAAGCAGACAGCCGATCACATGACCCCAGAGCGCCTAGGGTAGGGGACCTCGCGTAGATATGCAGGTATCCCGCCCATGACCAGCCGCTTCCCAGCATGACTTGGAATGGCCGGACAGCAGATCCAACCCCAACCGATCAGGATCATTTCCAAAACATCTGGATTGCACCAAGAAACACAACGAGGCACCAGACTAGGAAATCCCCCCCCCCTCACAGTAAGGAATGGTTTTGGTTTAGGGCAGCGGGGGAGGGGCCTTGTTATAAATAGAAGCATGGCAGTTGGCGATCTCCCTAGAGTGAAAAAAAGCAAGAAAAAGACTAGGGGAATATTATGAAACTGCAGAGGATCAGACAGAACATCAGGACATTATGCTTTTTAAGTGCATCAGTTTATTGTGGAGGGTCTCCCCCCCGCGTCGCCCCATGTGGGTGGGTCTGCAGTGGTGCCGGATCTGCTTGCCGTCTTATTGTTTGGAACTGAAATAACTCCCCCGACCCCCATGCCCGTGCTGCGGCAGCAGGCCCTGCCAAGTCCTGTCTGTCTTGCCTTTTGCCCCACACTCATTTTTCAGGCTTGTTTAAATATAGTGTGTGCCCCCCCCCCCCCCGCCCCAAAACTTGGCTGCCTACTTCCTTCATGTCCCAGCTGGCGCACTGTTCCCACAGCCCAGGGAGCTGTTTGGAGGCTGCTTCCATATTGGGCTGCCTTCCCAGTAGACAAGAGTGAGTGATGTGTATGTGGGGGGGGGGGGGTATTACACTGTAATAATAATGATACAGAGTGATGTGGGGGGCATTACACTATAATAATAATGATAGAGAGTGATGTGGGGGGCATTACACTAGAATAATAATGATGACGCAGAGTGATGTGTATGCGGGGGGGCATTACACTGTAATAATGATGACGCAGAGTGATGTGTATGTGGGGGGGCATTACACTATAATAATAATGATGACGCAGAGTGATGTGTATGTGGGGGGGCATTACACTATAATAATAATGATGACGCAGAGTGATGTGTATGTGGGGGGGCATTACACTGTAATAATGATGACGCAGAGTGATGTGTATGTGGGGGGGCATTACACTATAATAATAATGATGGCGCAGAGTGATGTGTATGTGGGGGGGCATTACACTATAATAATAATGATGACGCAGAGTGATGTGTATGTGGGGGGGCATTACACTGTAATAATGATGACGCAGAGTGATGTGTATGTGGGGGGGCATTACACTATAATAATAATGATGGCGCAGAGTGATGTGTATGTGGGGGGGCATTACACTATAATAATAATGATGACGCAGAGTGATGTGTATGTGGGGGGGCATTACACTAGAATAATAATGATGACGCAGAGTGATGTGTATGTGGGGGGGCATTACACTATAATAATGATGATGATACACAGTGATGTGTATGTGGGGTGGCATTACACTATTATAATGATGCAGAGTGATGTGTATGTGGGGGGCCCTCACACTATTATAATAATGATACAGAGTGATGTGTATGTGGGGGCCGTACACTATTATAATAATGATACAGAGTGATGTGTATGTGGGGGACATTACACTATAATAATGATACAGAGTGATGTGTATGTTGGAGGGGAATTACACTGTAATAATGATACAGAGTGATGTGTATGTGGGAGGGGAATTACACTGTAATAATGATACAGAGTGATGTGTATGT
Source organism: Paramormyrops kingsleyae (assembly GCF_048594095.1). Taxonomy (NCBI): domain Eukaryota; kingdom Metazoa; phylum Chordata; class Actinopteri; order Osteoglossiformes; family Mormyridae; genus Paramormyrops; species Paramormyrops kingsleyae. The sequence goes on from NC_132817.1 coordinate 18,834,383, forward strand.
GGGAGGGGAATTACACTGTAATAATGATACAGAGTGATGTGTATGTGGGAGGGGAATTACACTGTAATAATGATACAGAGTGATGTGTATGTGGGAGGGGAATTACACTGTAATAATAATGCAGAATGATGTGCATGTGTGTGGGGGGGCATTACCCTATAATAAGTATTATTAGCTTCTCTGTTGCCTGCACTGCCTGTAGAACTTGGAGGTGGGAGGAGTGGGATGATCCACCAAGAGGCCTCGTGGGGTGAATCCTGGCTGCAGAATTACAGCCTGAAGATGAAGTACCCTCAGATGCTGATGGACCAAGCAGTGACACCAGGGTGGGCAGGATCACCCTTCCGGACCTGACAGGGGACTCACAGGTTATAAGAGAAGAGCTTCCCGTGTCCTTGTTAAACAGGCAACATGCAGCGCAGCAGTTAAGAAGGACCAGACACTCGTGTGATCACTTTGCCAGCCACATCGTTCTGAACACAGCACAGGCTCCTTAACCTGCTTAACTACACTGGAGGGGGGCAGTGAGGCATTTAACTGCAAATGTTATAGTATGTAGCTGTACAGATGCATTAAATAAATAAATCGCAAGTTGATTCAGACGACACCATCAGCTAAGTGGCTAATTTCATACATCTCACATTCATGCTAGCAAGCAGTTGGTGTCAGTTTTCAGAAACGACTTTTTTTTTTGCGGGGGGGGGGGTGAAGGTGACTTTTTGCAGTCAAATCTCCTCACAGCGGCACCACACACGCGTCGGCCAGTGCGACACTCAGCACAGCTCGGCGTGAGTCGTGCCCTGACTTTGTCGCTTTTGAAGAGGGGTGGGGTTCAGCTCCCGGGGGCTGCCGCTTGGCACAGCCGCTTCCTTCCTGTCTGAAGATTCTTCCTTAATTAACCGCCCCAGCGTGAGGCACCATTGTGCCGCGACCAGCGGCACCGGGTCAAGGGGGCTGAGGGATTGCGCAACATAACGCGTCAATTAAATTGCAAATGAGTGCGAGGACCTGGCCGTTGTGTGGCAGCCGCTGGGCCCGGTGTCCGCCCGCCGTTTTTGGGCAATCAAGACTTTTGGCTGCATAACAGCAGACCTCTACCCTGAATGTCTCAGGCTCACAAAGGCATACAGGCAGCCATTGTGCCACAACAGGGCCACTCGTCTCAGACAGAACCATTTTTTGTTGAGGGGCTTTTCGGATGTTATGTAAAATGGGCCATCAGCACATTCTCCTTTGCATCCTCATCATTGTCCCCCCTGGAAAAAGACAGACAAGTGGGCTATTACTAAGTACTCCTTGTTGTTGAAGGCATTCCCTCAAAATGTCTTCCTCAAGAAATACATGAAATACATGCTGAAATAATCACTCACCACCTAAAAGAGCTCACAAGCTAAAACAGCTCGTAAAAATTTTAAATGCCGCTACTTTTTTTGTAGCGTCAAATTAAAGAACGCCAGCAGGGGGCATTGTGGTTAAGGGCAGTCAGAACCTACAGTCATGGCCACTTGAATAAGTTACTTAATGTGAAATTGCTGTAATAAAATATAGAGCTCTATAAATGGATAAGCATGACATTGCTTTTGTCTGACACAGATCCGGTCTCTAGATGGCGCCAACGTGCAGAGGTTTCCATAAGACCAGTGCTGCGGTGTGGAACAAAACTGAGCCACACACAGAATCCAGGCTCACTCACACAACTGCACAGGTACACAGACTACACAGGGCAAAGGAGTGAGAAGCAGAATGGACTCAGAGGACTTATTTCTCCACCAATGAAAAAGGCCCAGCCCAGATACACATGGCAACAAGGTAAGTCCTCTGGGTTTTTATGCCAGTCTGCAACTGAAAAATACCTTTGATGCAAAGACACTCTTTCTTCATGAAAACACAAAACCTAAAGGCACATATAGCATTTGTAAGAGTTACATTTCCTTTCTTATTTGATTATGATAATGCTTGATTATGCCTATAGTACCCTGACAAAAACAGTATATTATTAAAAGTTACCTAAAATAAAAGATCTCATTTGCTGAACATTTGGACGCATGTTCCACGCAGGGGATCAGCAGTGCAGGTGCTCCTGCAGGCACCGGAGGGCGCTTTCTCAGCCAAGCGGACTCACTCGCATGTGCTTTTTTTATTTTCAGCACTACTGTTGGTTCCGGTAGGTATAACGTGCACCGGCCGCGTAAGTGAGGACGAGCACCACTACGGAATATTGGGAGCTGCCTGTGATTTAATGGGCAAGCTAACGTGGAAAAACTCAGTCCGCTGAATAACAATGCGTCAAATGGAGGAAGAGCCGGCTATGAGCTGAATACAAATACAGTAAATCGACGGAGGTAAATTATCATTCCTCTTACTTAAAGAGATTTTGATGTATTATGTGTTTCTACTGATTCCCTTAAAAGCACAGCACGACAAAATCCTTTAAAATAATTATATTATTATACCGCTAGGTGTGCATGTGTGATTGAATGGCGTGTGAGTGTGCCCTGTGATGGGTTGGCGCCCCATCCTGCGTTGTTCCCTGCCTCATGCCTGTAGCTTCCGGGATAGGCTCCTCCCCTGCCCCATGGGTACAGAACATGGATGGATGGATATATTATACTGCTAACACACTTGGATGTATTGATACTGTCCAAGCCTCTCCGAGAAATAATGCAAGAAAACCAGTCCACTCTGGATTTTTTTAAAGTATACCTGCTGTGATTTGTGGAACATCAGTTTTTTAATGATTGAAATGGTCCACAGGTCCTGAGAGACGAACACACAAGTCTTTGAAGCCGACATACAGTCTTCGGATGTGGAGCAGGCCACAGGAGATGAAAACGCAGGTGACCTGCTTTGTGGCCAGCAGAGCCGGCACTCCCCGAAGCAGATGGTTCACCGGTGGCTGCAGCCCACCTAGTGGGTCCGCTCTCTTGGCGGAACCGCTGAGAAAAACAGCCTCCCGATGGAGGGGAGGAAAAAGAAACACAGCCGTCGTCTATCAGATGATTCATCACCCTCCGGCTCCCGGTACCGGCAGAAGGCCAAACCTCCAGTTGAGAAACCATCTTGCTCAAACAACTTGGAACTTAAACTCTGTTTACAAACACTGCTGCCCTTCAGAACAGGAAAGGTGATTTCAATTTACCAGACTGCCCAGTTGATCCACACAAACGCTAACGACCGCTAATCTAAAATAGCTTCTGTGCTATCAACAAAAGCAGTAAAATCAACTGTGGCAGCTACAGACCGAAACAGGGAAATACTTCTAGATCTTGGAATCTGTTTCATGTAATGCATCTGAATTTCTTCATCCGCCAGGCCTCTGTTTCCGAGCTTTCAAAGTCTTGTAGGTGGGTGCTTTGGGAAGCATGTCATTACAATGGCTAGGAATCCTTACAGACACTTCTCTTCATAATTCTTCCACAGCTGAACCTTAATTAAAGGTGTATATCTTTTAGTCAGTCTCTCTTCTACGCTACCTCATGAGGTGCAGTTCAGATCTGACCGTAAATCTTGAGACTTTATCTGATACTTGGATTTGTACGTTTAAATATACTCATGACGTTTCGGAAACATGCTATATTCAAGATCAAGTAAGACGCCGGTCCTAGGCTTATGACCGTAACTATAATGTTTGGCTTCTGCACATGAAAAACTGCCATTTGCTCACCATTAGTTCTGCTTCCCCTAAGTTGCCTCCATGTATTTCTAAGACCAATTATATAGCTTATGAACTTGTACTTTCCCAGTACCTGCCACCATTCATGCACCACAAACCCTCAATCTGAGCTGTTAGTTAAGTTCTCCCCAAACGAGCTTGATGGGCCGAATGGCCTCCTCTTGTTTGTAAATTTCTTATGTTCTTATGTAATCAGGATGTACTCACACTTGGCCCGGTTGCCCTGTACTGTGCCCGAGCACCATTGCCCCCCCCCCCCCACTCCCCTGCTGGTCTGCACTGACATTGCCCCTAACGTCCTGGGCCCGAGCACGCTTTTGTCATCACCGTGCAACTCATTTATGTCGAATGAAACATGGGAGGAAAGCGCTGTCGCAGAGCACAATGGCGCCCATGATTAATGTCCTTATTTTGCGGCTTATGTGGAGCCGTTCTGGGCGTGATGAAAACATGGCCCTCATAGATTTATCGGAAATGCAACGCAGCAATTTCCATTTGATCATGCTGCACGTAGAAGAAGATTCCGACTCCTTTGCCTTTTCCTTTGGAATCTCTTTGATTTACGGCAGAGGCGCAGTGTTTGCCGGAAATTCGGCCTGACGAGAGTATCCAGGAACAACTGGATGAAACGCACAAAAACTGAGATATTTGGTGAAATACGGAACTGTCTTCTTATAGGTGCAGCACGATTAAATGTAGGTGCCCTTAGGCAGACCTCACCGTCCAATTTCACTTCATCAGTGACTTGATAAGTCAACACCCCCTCAGTAGATGATGCCCTAGGCGGCTGGCTATGTCACCTGTAGGATTGACCAGCCCTGACTCTACCCATAATGCCCATAGCTTAACCTCTCTGCCAGTACCCCCCCCCCCCGCATCCCCCAAATCTGCATGGACCTCATATTTTCTAACCTGCTCCTCTACCCTCTGCATCTCACCCCATTGTCACGAAGCAACAGTCTGCAGGCTGTTTGAAAAACAGCACTGCTGCAAAGCAGCTGGTCCTGCCTCAAGGGATCTCCCCTGCCTCAAGAGATCTCCACTGCCTCAAGGGATCTCTACTGCCTCAAGGGATCTCCCCTGCCTCAAGAGATCTCCACTGCCTCAAGGGATCTCCCCTGCCTCAAGCGATCTCCCCTGCCTCAAGCGATCTCCACTGCCTCAAGGGGTCTCCACTGCCACAATGAAGCACAACACAGGCCTGCTACCACCTATGCTCACTGACATGTTTAGCCTATCCCACAGTCAGAGCAAGGTCCCTGTCCCACTTAAAGACGTCCATCATTGTTCCTACTCCCATGAATGACAAAATATCCAGCCTCATTGACTAGGGACTCATCGCCGTGACATCAGTTGTCATGAAAACCTGCCCCAGACAAACTTCTTAACAGCTTGATGGATTATTTTGTGAACAACTCAGGTACCTACTTGTGTAAGAATCCTATATGTTAATTTTAGCTTCGCCTTCACCATAATTAGGCCAGATCTCCTGAATGTCAAACTGTCACAGCCAGTGACCTACTAACAAACAGGAACCAGTATGTGCAGCTGTGATTCACCATCAGCACCAGTGTGCCTCAGGGTTGTGTGTCCTCCCCAGTTCTCCTTGTCCGTAATGGACTGCACCACCGCTGAACCCCCCACAAAGTGACTCAAGTTTGAAGATGACTCCACACCAGCAGGTTTCAGCACAAATGGAGATGAGATCATCTACAGAAGGGTGATGAATCACTTGATATCGTGGTGCTCAAAGAATCATTTAGAGCTTAACATTGTCAAAATGATAGAGGGGTGACTCACCCCACCTCCCCAAGACAAGTGAACACAACTGTGACTGTGAGCAAGATGCTAGGAATACACATCACTGGCTCCCTCAAATGGAGAAAGAATATCACTGCTCTTCCTAAGAAAGCTTTGCAGTGGTTATACTTCCTGAGGCAGCTGAGGAAACTCACGGGTAACAGAACCACCCTGGTTCACATCTAGAGACCCCCTATGGAGAGCATCCTGATGTCTGCCATAAGCTTCTGCTGGGGTTATGGTTATGTATCTGGCCCCTGTAAACTACAACACATTGTAGACCTTCCTGCTGAGAAGAACACTGGCTCCAGGGCTGTCTAACTTCTCAACGAGGCCTGCAAGTTACCACATCGTCTACAACATCAGCACCACTATCAGACTCTGATATACAATAATAAAACACATTCTTAATTGCACCATGAATTTTTAGTACTCTCACTCTCACTTTACTGCAACAAATCTGTTCATTTATACCCATTTTTATGGGTCTTATTCCAACCACCCAAATCCATCTTGTTATATCTGCTTCACTCCTTCTCCTCCCTATTGTCTCTCTCTCTCTCTCTGATACACACAAACACATTTATATATAATTTTTATATATAAAAAATATGTTAGTAGTGGGTATGCAGCACCAAACACACCAGAAAAGATGCTTTTATGTAAACTGTAGTTCTACAGCTACTATAGCATTTATTTTGAATCTTGATTTGTACACTGTAATGCCTTTTAGGAAACCATGCAAACACGCAGCGCGTCCTCACTTGGATGATGACATTACAGAGTAACCTGCAGACTTTCTCTAATCTCACATTTGCTGTGACATGGCTCCCATCCCACGGTACTGACTGCGCATCCAGCCTCCATCCACGTATTACAGTGACGCCCAACACTGTACTCCACAAAGTCTGCTTAGTCCCAGCCAATCCGATTATGCAAAATGATATCTAGCTGTGAAGAATGCAATAAAGTCTGCAGTCTCGTTTTAACTACAAAACTTTGGCACCATGAAACACACTATGCATGAAAAACACACAGAAGACAGCACTTGGTGTTACTTGCTCTGCTTGGATCTTTGATTTCAAGCAAAGACAACTAAAGTTGATGGGGGAACATTCACCATAGTTTGACCTTTGACTTTAATGCCTCCGCATTCCATCCTCTTTGAAAAAAGGTCTGGCCGCATATTTCCTGGACTCCAAAAGAATCCCCTCTAGTGGGTTGAGTTTTGTTGTTTCATTGGCTAATCATGTTTGAACAATCAATGGGGGAAAGGTAGCACTGATTCTGAACTAAAACAGCATGTAAATGAATTAAGCAAATCCAACCCCCTTCACTGTGATTATCTTTGTAATGTAGAGGAACACTGTCACCCGCCCCCCCCACCCCACTCCAAGCCCACAGGCCTCTGCATGTCTTTTGATTCCATACTTTTTTTCCGTCACAAAAACATCACGGCACTGGCTGTAAGCTCAGATTTATTTCACAACAACAAATTGCCAGTTTCTTTCTGGATTTCTGTCTTTCTATATTTGTCATAAAAGACATTGTCAAGTGTAGTGCTTGAGCAGGATCCAAAGTAATATCGTGCAAACATCAGGTTCATTGGTTTCTTTAGAGGGGAATCTGTTACTCATTCGACCAGTCTAGATTATTTTAAAGGTCAATTGCACAATTTTACCACACAGTTGTAATGCCTAAATAGACCCCACTGGACAGTTCAGCAGTTTCTGCACTGTGAATACTGGCAGCAAGAGCATAAATGTAGAGAAGGACCAGCTCTGCACTTGTGACATACCATTTCGGGAGCAGCAGCAGAGGCGGGCTTGCTGCATCGCTCAAATTCTGACTGAGCCAGTGAAACAGCACCTCCTTATGGAACACAAAAGGTAGGCGACAGATTTATAAATACAACATTACAACATTACAGGAAGTCCAGGAAGCTATCTTTCAAAGCAGCAGCAATGCAAGACTTTATCAAATGATTTGCTTAAGCCTTGCAAGATTGAGATCAGGAATTTGGTTTGCCGATTTTGTGCTGCTTGGCAGTTCTACCAATCCAGTTTGCATGTTCTTTCTTTCAACTAGACAATCTTTTTCCATGCGTATGTAAAAGATTCACATTAAACCATGTATAATTTAGAGAGGTAATCAATAATGCAAGGATGGCAGCTCTATATTCTGACCTGAAGCAAGATGAATCTGACCAAATCATATCTGAATGATTTTTACCTGTTAGGAAAATCATATGAATTTCAAATTGGCTGTCAGGCGTCAAATACAATTCACATACTTACCTATGTTGAAAATTTTACATGTATTCAACTACATTTCCTTTCCTTTCTAGACGTTATATTAAAAAAAAAAGAACCTGCAATATTTTTGGGTTTTTTATTTAGATCAATTAAGGGCTGTCAAGTCGGAAACAGGGAAGGAGCAACAATCCACACATTGACATGGATTTCCACAAAATGGGGTTTGCAAAGGAGGGTACATACATGAGCAGATATTGACTCTGTGACAAGCAACAATCACCAAGCTGGGGAATCAGGTGAGGGCAGACACATATATACATAGGTAATGAGGACCAAACTTAGGACAGGTGTGGATGGTTAGCACATTAGGCTGGAAACAAAGAGGTGATTACGAGATGGCCAGCGACCTCTGCTGGCCAAATGGTAACATGACAGCCTGATGGGGCAGACCCTGACAAGGGCTTCGTTCAAGAGTTTAGTGGCTGCTGCCATAAATGTGGTGTGCACCTCAGTAGGTTCTAAATCTGTGCCCATCTCTGGAAGGTCATGGGTTCAAATCCCAAGGTTGGTGGAATACTCACCACAGTTGAGCCATTCAGAAAGGCCTTTAACTTTAACTGCTCCAGGTATATTGGTTGACCCAGATCTGTGGTCTTTACACGTATGTCATTCTGCACAAATAACTACATGGAATGCACAGCAGGACCTCCCAAGGCAATTGAACCACTAACCTGTCAGTTGTAAAGCAATACTTACCTTAATACCTATTGCCCCATTTTCATATAAACCTGAATGATGAACTGGATACACATATGATCATTTTGCAATGTTACCATCTGGGTTTTTTCTTCTTGTGAAACACCTCAAATTGTTCTCAATCTTGCATTTTCTTACGCTATATGTATACCTGTTAGTTCATTGTTCTGTGGATGGGCTGTACTGTAATTCATATTTGAACAATACTTTATGTCATAATAGTGGGGTGTTAAGAATCACAAATCCCCCCCCCCCCACAACTGCCTGCCCAACCTCCTTATGTGTGAAGCAACCCCTCCCCCATCCATTCACCATATGTCACTCCCCTACCCCCTCACCATATCCTAACAAACACACAAGCAGAGCTTTGCCTGATTGGTGAGCCACCACCTGCGAGGGGGGCGATGTGGCTCCCAGCCAATCACAGGGCGCATTTGACCCCGCTGGAGCACATTATCACTCATTCACATTTGTGGCAACTCTGGAGTGCTTTGGGCTTTGGGCTGAACAGTGAGCAAAGGAGAATTAGCTATGGGCTTCTCCAGCCTGCCACATGGTGGTCCCATGCTACGAGGAGGTAGTGCAAGTCACCAACAGTAGCCATAGATCATCAAGATGGAGTTGGATGGAGTCCAGGGGCCTCCATAGGGATGTCTTGGTACCATAATGCTTGGTAGGACCAGTGTCTAACTTTCCTGGCCCAGCCAAATTCCACTGTGCTGAAAACTGATAAGAACCTTTCACCATGACATGCACAGCCCTTGATATGTCCCTAGCTGAACCTCTACACTCCCAGTACACGGTCATTTGATGTCACTGCCTTTCCAGGAGAGTATTGCCTTGCCTTGATTGTTAACAGCTCAGTATCACCCCACAAAGCTTTTTTTGGTTTATAGATCAGGCCTTATCTAAAATACATTCCCACAAATAAGGATATTAGATGAAAGCTTAATTGGCCTTGTTATGAGATGCTACACATCCAGCTTTGGCTCGAAAGCATCCCTAGCTAAAGTCAGCATCCATAGCTAAAGTCAGCATCCATAGCTAAAGTCAGCATCCCTAGCTAAAGTCAGCATCCATAGCTAAAGTCAGCATCCCTAGCTAAAGTCAGCATCCCTAGCTAAAGTCAGCATCCCTAGCTAACTTTTTCCCCTCGTATTCCTCTACAACGTGTTTGCATTGTAGTCTTTCTATTAACGCAAAGCATCCAAAGAGGTGAGATCAGAACAAGGTGGGAGGTGAGGATGCTGATGATTAACATGTACCGGTTAAAGTGAGACACGTATCCAGGGAAAGTGTAGCGATGCCAATTCCGGGAGATGGTATCGGTGAGATGGTATCTTATGTGATGTGACTTATGGTGTCAGGATGCAGGCCACGTTCCTAAAAAAAAGGGAAGATTACGTAACCCTTAAAATTCCTAATGTTATGTTTTATAACGCCATCGTCCCTAATGTTGCATTGTATTCGATACGCTTGGCAGTGCAGAACAAACAGAGCAGAGGGTAGATGACTGGACCACAGGCGCCAATGAGCAGTGAGCAGAATGGCAGTGACTTTGGTGACTGAGAATCAAGGCAGACACAGCTTCCTCCAGCCAGTTAATCCGGTCTGTCGACTTCCCTTAATTCCAGCATGCCAAGGAGAAAACCACGTCCTCTCCCACTGGGAGAAAGCTTATGCCCATTGGCACTCGCAAGCCGATTATAGTAACCTATTGTGATCTTTTGTCAACGTACCGAGGGAAAGAAAACAGAGTCGAGCTCGACCACAGTTTCTTACAGCGAGGCTAAAACGGCTACTTGCCAGGAATCTGAAATTGAGACACAAACTTGGCCCAGTTAATGACGTGATTTTTAGCCCTGTTGGTTTTCAAAAAAAAAAAAGGATTTCAAGCACATTACAGCTCAACTGAAACATGTCTAAATAAGGTATGTGATGTGACGGTGACGCCCTGGTGTCACATGGTGGACAGACCATGCAAAACAGTTTCTGAAAGGGCCACTGTTAGTTAGGTACACGGTCAACACAATGAGATGGAAAGCAAATTATCTAAGATTACAGAGGACCAGTTCAAAGCCACTTCTTGAGTGTTATTCCTATACTGATAGTATGTTTGTAGTGAATTCTGTTGAAGGTGCAACAAAGACACCAAAGAACAGCTATGTGACCCAGGATCTGGGCTTTTATCTTGTAGTGAATTAACCTCGCTACCCTTCTCCATACTGCCACACATGCCAGAATGTGCCAAAGACAACCTAACAGGCCAAGACAACTGGAAATTGCATTTATTTCCCAGTGTGGTTGTCTAAAGATTCATTTTTCTACAGCTGTCTTGAAAAAAGCCGACCAGACAGGCTCTGACAGTGAGTGGCCAGACAGAGAAACTGGGGATTCACGCAGTCCAGCACCATTTGCATTACTGGTGTTGATTATTGTGGTCTTGTGTAAACAGTGGCCTACCCACTAATCAGTTTAGCCCACACCAGTGGATTAGCACAGTGCTGGCTAAATCCCCACACTTGTACTTGTTATTTTTCCACAGTGAACCACTTGACATGGATGTCCGAGGCTCTGAGGCCTTTGTCAAGGTCTTTCTGTCCGAGAAAACCGGCTTTTCATAAAGGCAGGCATGGTCGAACTGAGGCCTAGAGGAGATGCTAGACTTTACAGGCGCAGGATAAATGCTCGTTCATACTAATAAGAAACAGTGACTCCCTAGGAACTTCTTCAATTTAATCATAATCCATCCATCTATCTTACTTCTAATCACTTATCCAGGTCAGGATCATGGTGGGGCCTGAAGCATATGTCAGGCATCTCAGGACCCAAGGCAAAGAAGCACAAAGGGGGGGATAACTCAAGCCCACACTTATACACTACGGGCAATCTAGAGACACTACTGGACTGGGGGAGGAAATGGAGCATTTGGAGGAAGAAACCATGGAGAGACCATATGAATAGTGCTACCCACTGAATAATACATCAGTGCATTACAAAACTAGAATAAAAAGTGGAATCAGTAAATAGGTCCACCCATCTTCCATAACTGCTGATCTGACACAGGGTCACAGCAAACTTGGCGTCTATTTTGAAAGCCCAAGGTAGAATGTTGGGCATTCCCTGGATGGGATGTCATTCAATTTCAATGCATACGATTTAGACATAAATTTCCTAACAAAGACTGATTATGTTATAATAGCATTCTCAGAGCCAAGAGGTCCTTAATATAATGTTAAATTGTTGCAACATGACAAAACAACACAGGCTGAAAATGTAGAGTGGGAATGACAGAAGTTGAAGCCTTTACAAACGTTCATAAATCAAGAGGAATACTTGCTGCGGAAACAGAGAAGAACCCTATGGAACATCCTGTATGTCTGTATTGAAACATTACTCCAGGATGTCCCCCAACTGCTGTCATCTGTGTTAAGCTTGGCAAGGCTGAAGAACAAAAGGCGAATGGAACTTCTCGTAAAGTACAATGGCTGGGGAATGTTCCCTGAATGCCATCTTGACATCGGTGGCTGTACAAACAGCTTTACAGGGGAGACTGCACTGCATTTGTAGCCCGGTGTTGAACACTGTCCACACGTTGGAGCTTGCAACAGGAAGAAAGTTTACTTGCAGGAAGGGTGCGGATAGTGAGAGTGAGCTACTTGACCGTTCTTGTGTTCTCGTGTAACCGTCTGACATCATCTCCCATTGAGGAAGTACAGTTCTGATACTCAAGAACAGAAGTACCAAGGACAGTAAAAAGGATGTTATTCTTGCCCCGCCCCAAATATCAAGGACACATCGACTGCATCCTTGCCAATGACACCAGTTCCATAATTGATTGTGTCCCAAGTCTGTTCCAGGGGGGTAAGTTAGCAAGTACGTTCTTTGCCTTCTTGGTATTGAGAAATTTCCTGTGTGAGTGATTTCTGATAGGGCACTTCCATCCAGTGACCCGCTCAGTAATGGCATAACATTACGAAATTATGTTTAAAACAGGGTCTTGAAAACACAGATCCGTGAAAATACTCAGACCAGGACCACTGTTTACTAACATGAATGATCAATACTACTACCCTCTACTGGATAAGTAGTATAGAGCATGAATATGAAAACAACATATTCACGTATGGTACTGAGTTACTTGCAGGATGGATTTGTGATAGCCATCCATCCATCCATTCATCCATCCATCTTCTATACCCACTTGTTCTATGCAGGGTCGCAGAGCCTATCCTGGAAGATACAGGCCAAAGGGAGGGAATAACCCAGGACAGGGTGCCGACCCATCGCAGGACACACACTCATTCGCAGGTAGCTAATTTTAACAGTTGTTAATATAACACAACATATAATCATCGCCATGTTGCATAATGATACGTTTCTAGCATCTCCCTGAATTTTACATTCTCAATAACCCCAACCTTGAAATAAACATCCATCCATTATCTGCCGCTTGTCCGGGGTTCGGGTCACGGGGGTAGCAGCTTCAGGAGAGGTACACAGACCTCCCTCTCCCCAGCTACCTCTACCAGTTCCTCAGGGAGGACGCCAAGGCGTTCCCAGGCCAGCCGAGAGATGTAATCCCTCCAGCGAGACATTCGGCGCATAAGCGCAGATGACAGTCAGAGACCTATCCCTGACCCGAAGGCGCAGGGAGACAGCCCTCTCGTTCACTGGGGTAAACTCCGTTGTTAAAGCACCGAGCTGTGGGGCCACCAGTAGCCCCACCCCAGCCCGGCGTCGCTCACCCACCACAACACCAGAAGAAAAGAGCGTCCAGCCCTTCTCTAGGAGATTGGTTCCAGAACCCAAGCTATGTGTTGAGTTGAACCCGACTATATCTAGTCGATACCTCTCAACCTCACGCACAAGCTCAGGCTCCTTCCCCAGCAGAGAGGTGACATTCCATGTCCCGAAAGCCAGATTTGTCAGCCGGGGATTGGACCGCCATGGCCTCCCTTGGCCGCCACCCGATCCACAAAGCACCGAACCCCTGACATTCCCCTTGCGGGTGGTGGGCCCACCTGGGGTGAAATAAACATGCCACCAGCAAAACGGAATCAATAATGTAATGCGTTCCTGGGACAATACATCTTCGGAAGATGTTTATAGTCTTAGAACAGAGGGAAAATATTTCTACCTTATCCATATCAATACATCTTTTTCCAGGTGACGTTCTGATATGTTTTGACATGGTACCATTAATCTGTGGTAAGTGGCTGAGAGGGACAGATATGGTACTTGATATAGTTGTGGGACTCGGCTGGGATGTCCTACAGAAAGCTGTGCCGATAGCAACAAAACCTTTAGCATTCGCTAAAAGTGTGCAAGCGCACCAGCAGAACCTGCATGAAATCAGACAGAGAAACCAAGCAGTTTTTGCTGCTATCTTTCAGAAGTGGAGATCAATGTGCCCAAGGTGCCTTCTCAGAACTTGTGCAGGTCTCGCTCCCAGGACCCACTATCAATGATTAAACATAGATGCTCTTGCTTTATCTAGGGAGGGTCCTATATGCTGGCCTTGTTCCTCCATTTAGAAACGTGCTTATTTAGCCTGCATGCAACACCACACAGGGAACTGACTTGTGCCAGTCTGATTTATTTGAAATGCACTTTGAACAGCCCACGCAACCCTACTAATGGGGCCTGGTGTTGATTAACTGGTTGTGTTAACTCTTAACAGACACCCAACCCAGATACCTGCGAGGTAACCGACAAATCTGCTCTGAGGTTTTCTGCTCTTACATTAATGATGGGGTTGGGGGTGGAAACTGGGGTAAAACACTACATAATCATCATCATCATCATCATCAGCTGAGTAGCAAACTACGGCAATGCTTTGAAAACGATGCTGTGTTCTGTTTACCATAAACATTTGGGGCAGGGCGCCCACAAATCTTCAGATCCAGATGTTTTTCATAATATACAGTGGCGCAGAACTAAAAAAAGAGCAGATTCTGTATCCTCTTATTGCAGCTCTGGTTATCATCTGTTCCTGTGAAAGCCTCCATAAAAGAAATGCCATTTATCACGGCCTTTTATTCAGTCGAGATATTTATAATACGAAGCCCCTCCTCAGCTCTAAATCAAATAAACTAGCCGTCTGATTTAATGTTATTGAATCAATCCTGCTACTTGTTTTTTTGACTCTCTCTCAATATGTTTATACTTTATGGCCAAATTAAAGGCATCAGTCTTGGAAAGAAACACGTGTGAGATAAAGTATAGTGGGCTGTATCAGACAGGAAGTGTGGACATCGCCGTACAGCCTGGGTCGAAAAACTTCCTGGAGGCGTTTGATTGGCTGTTTCAAAGTGCTTCGGGGGGGCAGGGCCATGCTGTCGCTGGCTGTCAAAGCAAACCGGCAGGTCTGACGGTGACCTTTCAGGTTGCCTCAGCTGCTTGTCCACACTTGTAGACCTTGCCCACATTTTTTTAGGCGTGAGCACGAGCAGCTTGTGAAAGTGAGAACTCAGTGTATCTGTTTTCGATTTTAGAAAGCAAGCATTCTACTTTCTATCACCCTAGGGTACAAATATTAAGTGTAATGACATCATTTTCTCATCAGATGCTTTTACCCAAGGTAATTTTAGAAACTTTCAATTTCCCATACTCATCCGAACATACATGCATGCAATAAAGGAAGTTAATACCACCCTATGACATAACAGGACTTCTGGTGCAACAGTTTGACAGTTAGAGAAATTCATAAATCCTCACCCTTAGACTAATAGTTTATAGACTAACCCTCCTGCTGCAAGATAGATAACAGCTCTGCAAGCCTCTGTTACGCACCCATCTAGCTTAACGGATTGTAAGATCAACAATGTAGTTTTGTGCCTCATGGGAGTTATACTTACACAAAAATGTTCAGAGGGCAGCGCGAAACATGATTGGTTCAGAGAGATAACCAATCAGATTGTAGAGGAGGTGGGTCCAAGTAACTAGAGGAGGCAGGACCGACCAATCAGATGTCTTGGCCTCAGAACATTTTTTGTGTAAGTAAAACTCCCATGAGCAGTTTTGTGTCACCATCGCAAAAACTTTTTAGGAAGTAAAGGTTGTAGATCATGAGTAATTTAATGGTCGAGTAACATGGTAAATCCATTCAGATGAATCATAAGGATGGATCAAAGCAGAATGGAGAGAGATTTCGTTCAAAAACCGTGAAACCAAATCCAGGTTTCTAATTGAGAATCATGCCCTTTGATTTAACATCTGAAATATAACTTCCGTGTGACTGACAATGAATTTACTTTGTTGAGCCCTTTGTGCAAGTGTCATTCACAGGGAACCAAGGGAAGAACCATCCCTGAAGAACCATCCCTGAAGGCCCTTCAAAGGGGAAAGTTCTTCTCAAAGCCCCTCAGACACGTGCTGATCTTTCAATAAGGTTGTGTGTTGACATCCTGAATGGACAGAACTGAGGCCACAGGAGATTTAAAGGTCAGAGGGTTGGAGAGAACCGAGGGAGCGGCTCCACCACAGCCTCGTTTACACCGTGACTATTCAGATAAACCCAGACAGGAAGTGTGAGGCCTGCCCACTTCCTGTTGGACTCGTCTGCCCTGCCAGGAGGAAAGCGGCTTCAGAATGCTCACTGAGATACATGAACGTTAATGTGAGTCAAACGAAAAGAGCTGGAACTCTCCAAAATGATGCAAGGTGCCAATAACATTAAAATCTATTATAAAAGAGATAAAATTAAAATTTTCCATAGCTGAGAAGCAATACTCCCTTTCCACTTGCTATACGGGCCACAGAGAGCTGTTCAGTAAACTTCCTCATATCTTCTTTACATACAGTTTGGCCTGCGGTTGCTAAAACCTGTTGCTTTTTCCTCTTTTCTTGTTCGCACACCCACACAGTCACACATATACGCACACGGGGAAAGTACCACTTTTCAGAGGCTGCTATTCTCAACCCTCTAACGTCCTCTAGTGGCCGGTTCAGCAACACACCATTCAATCTCCAGGCCACCCTATGCGAAAAGCTAGTTCTATTAGGTACAACACCATTTGTTAGGGGGTCTTTGCATATGAGTTTGAGGTGAAGCCTCACGACAAATACTATGGAAATATATTTATAACCATAAATGATACAGTATATCAGGTATATTCACTGCATGGTAATTATGGTTTAAAGAGGTTCTATTATTCTCATTTTCACTGCTCATAATTTTATTTTTGGGATCAACTAGAATAGATTTACATGCATTAATGATGTAGCACATTATTTTTCCCATACTGTACATCTCTATTCACTCTGTGTAACTTTAAGTCCCACCCCCCATGAGCCTAATGTGCTCTGATTGGTCAGCTTGCCCGTTTGGTCAGCTTGTCATACACGTTCCGCCCCCTGTCTTGCAGACCGCAGACAGATCCTTGACTGACAGCCAATAAGGACTGACAGCCAATAAGGATTGTATTACGACGTGACCTCACTATGTCACATAAGTAAGAACAGGAATTCCAACAAGGTGTTTCAGGCAGATGAGAGAAGAGGAGTTTCTGTGGTGATAGTTACTCGCTTTGGTGTGTTTGGACTGTTTACATGCACATAACACTATATAACACACTAACGGAAAGGTAAAAGCCAGAAATGCTTAATAGAGCCCTTTTCATATATAGCTGAATAAATGTAGGCCAGCACAGTGCCCCTAGTGGATAAACTCCAGTGTTGCTAGTTCAAATCAGACCCAGCTCTCAGAATGTGGGAGCTGCATGTTCCCTGTGCCGACTGTGACAAACATGCTCATATCCCTATTAAACAGTACTAATATGTGAGTGTGTCGTGACAGACCGCTGCCCCCTGCTGGACGGCATCCCCCTTACATCTCGTCCTTCCCAGGAAAGGCCCTGAATCGCTGAAGCCCTGAATGGATCATTTATAAGAAACCAGTCAGCCACAACTACTGCCTTGAGCATCAGCTTTCTATGAGTAAAATCAGGGTATCTGTAGGGTTAATTTCGTTATGAAGTAAAACATGCCACCATTCTTACCGCTTATTGTTAAACCGGTCATGCCCGAGCAATTACAAAAAAGGACAGAAAGTCATTTCAAACATGGAAGGCATGGGATAACACAATTAATGTGTGTGACAGTGACATCTTGTGTGACAAGATAGGTTTTGAAATAAGTAGCTGGTAATCAGCATTTAACTCTGCCACCTTAAGCATAAAAATAAACCCATGGGACATTGTTCTGCCACAGTCCAACAATGATCAATCTGTGCGAACAGTCACAATAGGGCCTTTTGTAATAATGGACAAAGAGGCAGCACAATTGGTTTAGGTCATGAAGCTAAGCCCTCAGCCTCGAGAACGAGGCAGCACAGTTGGTTTAGGTCATGAAGCTAAGTCCTCAGCCTCGAGAACGAGGCAGCACAGTTGTCACACTAATATGAGGTCATATCTTTCAAAAGCCATGATGTTCCTTATTCTTGCCCTGCAGGCTTATAAACACCTTGACAGAAGCAGCCCAAACTGCGTGCTGTGTTATGCAGTCCTATGGCATGGTTCCAGGGTGCAGCCAAGACTACAGAAGGTGCTGATGGGAGAGATGAGGGTTGTAAGCCTGTGTTGGGTTAGATTATCACGCTCTATTAGTCACAGACTGGTTTAACCAAAGTAACCAATGAGAAGTAGGATAAACAACTTAGAGAGCGACAGCACAAGATAATCCCACCCACAGTGGATCCTGAAGCCTAATTTCTCCAATCACCTACAGAAGGTCACCGCAACATGAGTAAAAATCTGATTGGCTTGCCATTACTCATCGAATCACCTCAGTGAGCGACCCATGACCTGAAACGGCAACTTTCATTCTATTACAAGTCCTTAACCATCCTCCTCCCTCGGTAAGCCCCATTGAAATGTGCATAGAAATGTCTTGCAGCTGGTACCAAATACATCTGTGCATTGGGGCCACAAGGCTTTAGACACTGTTGGAACATTCAACAGGCGCCAGACAGAGAGAACATGCACGACAGCATTGCAATCAACAGCACTGGTTTTGCAAGACACTCCCATGGCGATCACTGCAATCGCTGCGCGCACTGCGTTACATGCTGTTACGATTTCTGAACAAACTCTAAAATATGTTACAGGTTCTTCCTGCTGGGCTTGAACGGTTACACCCAAAAAAAATCAAACAAAAGTATAAGGTTTAATGTGCTCATTTATTGAACAACTCTTCGACAAATAAATATACAGTTTCTTTTGTTCTGCTGTTTCATTAAGTGTCTGACAGCATAATTAATCGCGTTAGGCTTTAGGCTTGGCCAAGCGTAATTACTTTAGATCAACGTCAGTACAGTGTCACATTACTGCTAAACAGAACTATGATTTAGCTTGTGTACTGATAGTAAGAAAAAATGTAGAATTACTTGCAGAGGGGATTTCCTGTGTCACTATAGATCACTTTCTCAGCTCGTTGAGAGAAAAATTTCTTGGTGAAGCTCTGACTAGTGATTAGAATTTGTTACATTTTCTGTATTTATCTATTGTGCATAACAATAAATAATAAAAAAAAGCTACAAAACAGATCATTTCACCTTATAAGCAACAGAAATGTGCAAGGGTCTGAAATCAACAGAATACATTTTTATTGTATTGTGTTTCGTTTTTGGGGAAAAAGTCAGCAGTGATGTCACCGTGCTGTTTTTAGCATCCAAGCCAAATTTAGACTGCAAATACACAGGCAGGCTGCTTCCACAAGCAGAACTTACACCATGCATTTCATTAATTCCACTGACCAGAAGGTCCTACAAAGTGCCTTCAAAAAAACGGAACTCACATAAATTTTTTAGATGTTAAAGAAACATCTCCTCTTTCTGACCGAATGCATCAGGGGCAGCACAGTCACACAGGTCTCGGTGAAGTTAAACTTTAAATACTCGAAGTATATCTTAATCATACAGTTAGTATGTCTGGATTAGTGTTTTCACTCTTTGCTGCTGACAAGTACAGCCACAGTGACCAGTTCTTCATATAGGTTAATATAGGGTTTACCCACCCTGAAGCCCAAGGGCCTCTGTTACAAAGGGGGCTCAATCAACCATGTTTAATAAAATGTTAACCCCCCTCCCCAGTCGACAGCCTTTACCGCTGACAACTACTATATCATGGAAAAGAGTAGGGGGCCCTGATTCTGTTCATAAGCCTCTGATGATAATTATTATACATTCTGATGATAATTATTATACATACTGAAAATGACTGACAATTAAGAATTAATAAGTATAAATGCTGCCAAGAACGATTTTGATAGCAAGGTGTTTTTTTAAGCCAAATGCATTGTTTAGAAACTTCCAAATTAACATTTTCAGTATTTTCATATTATTCCTATTAGAATATTTTAATAAAAATTTGTTTTTACACCACTGTTAATAAAATTATGAATGCACTGATTATAAATTATGTTTTTCCATCTAGGCAAAAAATGGCATTTCTACAAGGACAAATTGTGCAAAAATATTTATTAAAGAGACTTACTGCCATCTAGTGTTTTCTGATCGACATAGCAGAGATAATGTAAGCAGGCTTACTGACCAGGCTACATGGCAAACTAAGGTACGAAGGAATATATTGCAGATACTGCAATGATAACATATTTTTGAATGACTGCATTTAACTGGAAAGAGTTCCTTGTAAAATTCTGAAAATGTTGGGACCATCCTTCCATCCATCCATCTTCCAACTGCTTATTTGGGCTTAGGTTAGAGGATATTGAGACATTTCACTTTGTAAATGTGTGGCATTCATTTTTAAATAGGTTGATTCCCAAATTGTTAAGAGGAAATGTAACTGAAAATTAATCCTGTCACAAGTAGAAGAGTAAAAGTAAAAAATGCTGAATGTGATAGTGAAATAAATGTTAAAGATTAATTTTTAATAAATAACAATATAAAACACTTTTTTTTTTTTTTTACACAATTTATTTATTTATAGTTTGAACAAATTTCAATAAACATAAAAAGTGCCTTTAACTCTTGGCTCTTTCACGTAGAGGATGCCAATTCCCTGCCCACAAACCAACAAGGAATATTGGGGAACAAGGTGTCCGACTTGCCTGATGGTACATTCTTAATGGTTAAACGTGGTTGATTGTTCTCCTTTTGAGACATACACACAATTGAGAGTGAAGCTTGGGATTCAAGTGCAGCCTGTGGGGGGGGGTGGGGAAACAGGTGTGGGCTATAACCAGTTAACCAATCACTGAAAACTACCGACACAAGATACAGGTGAGGGTAGTAATCAGAATCAGTTCAGATTCAAATGTTAAGAGATACTGGTAACATAGGTACGCAGAACATAATAACTAAACTAGACACAGGTAGGGTAAACTAGAACCAAAGACACAAGAGCCAAGGCCTAAGTTGAAATATGAGAACAATTACCAAGGTGACAAAGAAATTCAAAGGTTCTAACAAATAACAAATCAGAATCTAACAAAAATATCTAAAGAACTCATGATGGTAGGGGGGCCTGGTTCTCAGCTCAAACAGCTACACGGGGAAGAGGGGAGCACACTAGGACCTGTGAAGCGCGCAGGACTGGGGGAACACAAATGGGATGGCCGGCGCCACCAGCTGACCAAAGAGGGGAACGGACACGGCAGGGATGGATCCTGACAGTAGATTTTCATTGATATAATGGTTTTGTGAAGCAGTAATAAGATCAATCAAAGATCAACTAGAGTAATATTTTCAATTTAAATTTTTTATGTTCACATGGTCAAGCATCTTAGTCACCTCTCTCTTTGCTTGAACATGGAAAAAGATCTGTCAAATACTTTTTGAGTTGTGATAAAGGGATCAAGTGTCATAAATTTCACTTTTTTGCTATCACTATGTGGCACTGTTTCAGTTTTGGGGCTATCTGACAATATATGATCACTTCCAGTATGTCACTCATACAACATGTCTGCAAAGTTTGAAACAGATCCGTATTTATTTTTAGACTTTTTATATAATGTTTTTAGAACTAGTGTGTTTATAACACCAGGTGTCTTCTATAGCTGCCTAACTTTCTTTGCTGCCATATAGTGCTGCTGCTTCATTTCTTGGGCAATTTATCTCAAAATAAGATCAGGCGTGCGTCATGTTTTTGCGAAGAAATAATAATACGCCCCGCTGAAAAGGCAGATCGAGCCCTGAGTGGTGTTCAAGTCCCGAGACCATACGCAAGGGAATTCAATTACAGGTATTCTTAGGCTGGCCTTAGTCATTGTGTCATGCCTTTAATTTCGATGATACCTTAAATCAAACCTCATATTCAAATTAGAAATTCAGATTAAAAGTCTATGAGACGAGTAAATAAGAAGTACATGATAAGCAAAATATTTGACTAAAGTCCACTGAAGCCTTATCAGTTCATTGTTGAGCAACTCATGAATCCACCTAACGTTAAAGAAGGGAAATACAACTGAATATCTAGCGACATAAAGTTGGATTGTACGCCCTTGCTACAAAGACACATTCGTTTTAACATTTCGCAAGTAAATGTCACGTAAGGTGAATCTGCAGTAGAATGAAATATCTAAGACAAATATAGGAGCAATATTATCGTTTTTAACAACGAAAGTTAGGATCTTTTACCCGAGATTTCGTTACAGCTTAGAGAACATGACGAGGGATCTCAATGTCTGTGCAACGCCGAGCTCGATTAATTACTGTCAAATTAACGAATAAACATCGACCGCGATTTTTTCCCAGTTTCAACCTAATTAAGAAAATCGCATTTATTCGGGTTTCAAACACGTTATGATGTAATAAAACTGTACCGTCGATATATGGATTGTTGTTCTTTCGGGATAATAGCGTATAAAAGGGAAAGAAGCATTTTGGCAAATTCTAAATAGTGTTTTTAGGTAGCCTATTTAGAAGTCGTCAGTCCTCGGGGATCAGCAGCACTTATAATTTACCTGGTTGGCGCGTGACAAGTGGCCGTCTTTTCCGACCAATAGGAGGCGTTTCCGAAGCGCTGCCTCCTGACCCCAATGCACAATACTCTGCATTTTTTTCCGCTACTACCATCTGCTTTTAAAAAATAAAAAAATACATATTTGCAGATGCAACCACAGCCTTGTGCTTTTCAAAGTCACATATATTGTTAATCCACTCCTGTTAGCCAAGCAAATAAACAATCTTCCCCGCTATTGACGCATGCTTACGCAGCAAAAAAAAACAACAACATAAAATTCCCCCACTCCGACTGCAAGTTCTGCTTTTTTTCTCGGTATATGGTGGTGATACGACTACATTCGTTCAACTTTGATACGTTTTAACATAACAGCGCAAACAAATTGCCTTCTAAGCGTTACAATGTAGAACATGAAGACTCCAGTTACGTTTATTATGAGCATACGCAATTTCAGGTTAACACAGTATTGATTAATGATTTACGGTAAAGCGAGAATTAAGATATAATGTTGCTTGTACGTATGTAATAGACTATAGACAGATCGTATATGTTTGCAGGATTTGGGCGAAAGACGTGCAGCGTATCCTACTTTTCCGAGGTGCAAGGGTATGCTTTCGAGCTTAAACAGTGTTTTATCATCGACCGTATCTCATCAGACTTGTTCCGCTACGGCTGGAAAGCCCGGGATTTATCTCTACCGCTTTAGTTTGAAAATAATAGAAGTACATTTTGGAGACATCATTTTAACACTCCGCGACTTTACTCTGCTCGTTAACTGCTTTTAAATTAGGCACTTTTAGATTACACTTCCTTAAAATGACAAGTAGCCTAACTGTTAGTAACAAAAAGCTTTTTTCTTTCATACCATGCAATTCTGTAGTGAAAACGATCAAACATCTTAAACATAAATGCATCTTTGCATAAAGTATTCCTTTCAGTTTGGTAACAAATGTTTAATTTCTTCCTGGCGGGCATGTTGTATTTAAAATATACACTGGGGTAAATTAAATGTACTGGGAGGAAAAATGAAAATAAAATTAAAACCCGTTTTAAAAACTTGTAAACTGCGCTTGTGCATCAAAATACCAGGAAATGTTGATTTAACCTTTACAGATAAAATATATAATCAGAATCAGATTTTGTTATATTAAATTTATAATGCAATTTGAATAATCGTAGAAGATTGTAAAACATTCTGCTTTTCATGCGACAGAATTTAACCTTCATATACAAAATGGAGTTTCATTCGTTGTCATAATCGCTAATGGCGCCACCGTCTGAAAAGAGCACAGGCAGACTTACGCCATTTATGCCTGCACGTTAACACTGTAACAAAGACCATTTGTTGTTCCTCCATGACAGGACCCGCGAATGGCGTTCTGTCGGCTTTGCGAAATGGCGGACCAAGGAGGAGACAGCGAGGCTGAAATCCGACTACAGGGCTCCAAG
Source organism: Paramormyrops kingsleyae (assembly GCF_048594095.1). Taxonomy (NCBI): domain Eukaryota; kingdom Metazoa; phylum Chordata; class Actinopteri; order Osteoglossiformes; family Mormyridae; genus Paramormyrops; species Paramormyrops kingsleyae. The sequence continues at coordinate 18,858,241 of NC_132817.1, forward strand.
CTGCAGATAAGATACGGACACGGGACGCCGCCAGGATCGGGATTCAGCCTCCTATACTGATGTTTCGGCCATTATATCAGGCAGTTCCCGAATAGTTTTCTTTTGAGTCCATTTTTTCTTATGTAATGCAAAGGTTTGAAAGAAAAATCAGTTAAAAGAAAGATACTTTAATTCTTTTTTTAAAACCTCATTATACACTACGTTGGAAAAACATAAAATAAAAGCATATATCACTTCTATTCTAAAACTTGTAAAAAGTAGCAACGTAAAATGAATTACAGACAAAAGTATACAATTCCTTGTCTTAGTAAAACAAAGGGAGAAAAATCATTAAGGACAGTAATGACGAGATACTAGAGGAGAGACCACACTACTTGTAAAAATGTAAAAAAAAAAAAACGAAGTCTCATATTCACAGATGTTTGTGGGAGGAATTTAAGATGCAGTCTCATGCCCATACACGTCCTGTTCCTGCGTCAGTCATTTTTTTACGTTCTGAAAATGTACAATTATCACATTCAAAGACACCCTTATTCTACAAATAGTTTAGATCACCATGGGTCTTTGTAATGTATTCACTGAATAATGAACTACTGCATTGGTTGGCTTATTCATTTATGTAACTCTGGCTTAATTGAGATAATGATCTGCAAGCACTAAGCAAGAAATGAACCAGCAGAAACCTCCAAATGAAAATGTTACATCTGAGGGTACTTTTCTTTTTCCAACTCTGCAGAGAAAGTGGCGGGGCAGAGTAGGTATCGTGCTGCATTGTCCCTCATGGCATAGGCTGATGGTATCACCACAAGTTGATGGTACCATGGTTTTTTTTTTGGCTAGGCTTTTGGATATCAGTTCTTTGTTTAACATTTCCTGTTTTTTTTTTTTTTTTGAAGTGCTGAGGGTAGACAAGTACACAGATACAACTTGGAATTCTCAAGACAAAGTGAAACTTTGTTTTTCAGGTTCATGTACAGTGTCTCAGAACACTGGAGAATGTACACTGCATGCTTGGAGAGATCAGATTAGTGTGAGGAACTCTGCACTGGATACATGCTAGAACATTCTGTGGCTGTGTTCTTTACAGGGACCCAATTAGTAGCTCACTGACATTTCCCAGAGATCTCTGGAAGGCTGACAACGAGGAGAGGGGCTGGTATAGTTAGTGGAGAGCTTCTGTTGGCCATTTTAATGGGTAGACATTGTTCTGCAAAGATTTGAATGATATTATTACAGGAGCTAAATCTCACTTACAGCACAGAGGCAGTCGTACGGACACTTATGAATTTGCCAGACCTATCTTCCTCAGAGATAAGGTCTTTGAATTATGCATAACGTTACACCGTGACTGATGTTTCATGCACATTTTTTCAATATGTTACGACAGGTAGAAACGCTTCTAGGCAGTGAAAACGTTCCTCTGCTGATTTACGACTGACATTAGGAGATCCTTAGGAAATGTAAGTTCCTCCTAATGTGCTTCTTTTCCAAAAAAGGATACAGAGCGGAGTATTTTATATTATATTAGAGCATGAAGCAGTAACATATTCTGCTTTCACACAATAGAATTCTTTACTGTTGGGCTGAAAAAAGGTTTCCCACTGATTTTGCTCCAGGTTATGGGAAATGCTGGCCTTTGCACAGATTTTTAATGAACAGTTGCAGGCAGAAACAAACAAAATTCTCAAAGGATACTCATTTGGCACATGACTCCACGGCGGATGGCCATTCGCTACGATCCTGGCTCATTTCCTGTTAGAGTAGGAGTGAGAGGGAAAGATGAAGCCTTGGCTTGATGGGACAAGCCCCCCCCCCCCCCATGTCACTCTCAGTATGGGCAGGTCCTTCTGGTTCCTTTGCTGCAGGAAAAAAAACACCAAACACCTAAGGGAGCGGGAAGATAACAAAAGAACGAACCAGAGTGGAAAAACACCACAGCGCATATCTTGAGCCAACAGTCAGGAAGTGCAACTTTTTCTTTGGCTACACCATAAAAGGAACTGTTTTTAATTCCCCCCCCCCCCCCCGAAAGGTCTCTGTAGAAACTGCTTGATTGAACAAAACACAAGAATGAGATGTGATTTCTTAAACGCAGCTCAATAAAAAAGATCACCATTGATCTGAGCTTTACAGAACATGTATAAATTATATAGTGTAATTGTTATATAGTGTAACAGTTTTATGGTGTAACAACTGTGTCTTTGAAGTGATAGTGAGTCTTTGTTTCAAGCAAAATATGTAATATGTAAGTTTTTATTCATAGTGTTTCTTTGTATATTTCAATCTGATTAAAAAGTTTTCACAGAAAGGTATTCCATTTAAATAGGTTTTCCTTAAAATTGGGTGCGACTTCCTTGCATTATTTTGCTACCAACTCTTTTATAAAAGACTGTACCACTAAATAAACTCCTGAGTTATTGTAGATTATAGTGTGATTCGTGTTCAGTGAGATAGATTCACAAATTCACACAGGTGTAACCGATCACCTAGCAACCAGATGAACTATGTCAAGGTAGTGCCTGTCAATTTTTTATTAACAAGCAATTTGTATAATTATAAGTTGCAACAACATCCTACAAACTTAATATTCACTTGCCTTTGCGTCTTTGAATTTTTTCTTTTGTCACTCAATACAGTATATGTAATTATGCTTCTCTATTAAATTGCATTGGATGAAACTGCTCGTGTGAACCAAAACTTACTCAATCGGCAGTGCAGTGTCTTACATGCTCATCCAGATTCTGCATCTCTCCAAAAGTGCAGGGATATTTGTGTTATGGTGAATCAATAATAAATGGGAAGTTGTTATTGATCGTTTTGCGTGTTTTCAATTATTTAAAGTCTCCTTGTACTCCCATTTAAAATTCATAACCGCTGTGTATATTTAGCAATCTCAGTTGCCTTTTACAGGCAGTTCACTGACTTCAGAGTGAATAGCATTAAGATTCTAAAGCTACTGCCCCTTTTTTCCAATATCAAGCAAGATCTGATTGTGGCTTTTCAGGTTTCAAAGCACAACAAATGTCCTTTGTGAAAACTTTGTCTTAAAAGAGGTTGTTTGAGAATGCACTGAAAAGAGGTTATAATTATCTATGGATAATTGTCTTGGAACAGCATAGACCAGTGAGTGAATGTGTCTGTGTAAAGTATATAATGGAACAGGAACATTCTAGGTCTCCCACATCACAGAACTGCTATTCCTCCAGGAAAATGACATCAATTTTTTCATCCATACCCTATATATTGAATAAAGCAATTCCCATTTAACATTTAATCAGAAGAGCAGCTGGGACTTGTGGCGGTAGATGTGAGGTTGTTTAGATGATTTAGATCTATGTAAAAAAAACCCAGCAACATCTGTCAATTTCAATATCTACAGTGTGGATCCATGGTTGGCGTATGATGGATGCATTATGGAAAGGTTCATTTGTGGCTCACGATGAGGTCGTGGCTGTCATTTAAAGGGCCCCCTCCCTTACGTCTACACCAGCAAACATACACCCCTTTTTTTTTATTCTCGGTGTGGTAGCTCATTGAGAGCCCAGACAATTCTCACAGTTCTGAAAGTATGTGTGAAACCTACAGAAGGAGCATCTGGTTTCATGTAACTGGAGATGTTACACGGGAGGAATAATGCACTCATTTCTTGGCAGTTAGGGCGAGGGAGGGAAAGGTTTAATCTGAGGAAATTCCTAAGCTGCAATCGGGCACTATTCTCTGACCATATCTGGGATAAATCACAGGAATTTCCAGACACATCCCTTTCCAGCGGCAGAGATCCTCCACTGTAATGTTATCGTGTCTTTGTGATTCAAAGGCTTATGCGAGACAATCAGGGAGTATCTTTAACATGTAGAGGAGCGACATTTAAGCACATTACTGCTCAGATTAATAGCATGGGAAGTATTACCTTGTGAAACTGAACAGGTATAATATACTGCATTGTAGAGAGCAGTGATTGAGGTGTCAAACATTTATACACTGGACAGAAAAGAAACCAAAATAATTACCTATTATTGTTACAAGAAGGATGTTAGGGATTGCACCAGGCTGTGAATGATTTAAATACGTAATAAACCTTTGCACATTGGAACAAAAATTTAAATATATGCATTTTATACCCGCAGTACCCTCACAGGATAAGGGATTTATTCTCACTTTTTAGACATTTATCTCCTTCAAAAAAGTCACAGCTGCATATGCATGATGAATGGGACAGGAATGCCAAGAGAAATGTGATTTCCTGTCTTAGTGTGTTTGTATGGGTTACTCCGTGAGATGAACTGTGACTGAGATGCAACTACAATCCGTGCTGTGAACACAGGTTACTCTGTGCTATATTAAAAACACTGACTAAAGTGACTGACCCTTCTCAGAAAGAGCTTTCAAATGTCTAGCGCAGTGTTTCCCAATCTGGTCCTTGGGGACCCACACGTTTTTGCTACCGGGACCTGGGAGGGAGCAAAAATGTGGACTGTCTGGTAGGGAATTTGGAGGGTGCAAAAACATGGAGAGGTTGGGGGTCCCCAAGGACCGGATTGGGCAACACAGGTCTAATGTGCAGCTGTGGTCGAACGCAGGACTGCTTCAGGCACAGGACACTTTGGGCTGAAGGGAATCATGAGGAAACGTGTCTGGACTCAGTCGTGGAGTTTGATCAATGAGTTTGTTTGAGGCCGTCAAGCTCCCTCAATGCAAATGCTAATGCAATACAAAAAATATAGCACAGGTTGGGCGGCCTGTGCCTTTCATGCAGCTGCTTTGCTTAAACTGCTCGAGGGCTTGGGGCTGGAGGAACAGAGTAGTTTGATTGTGGCTGCTGGCTAGCATCCATAAGTCAAGGTTGTCTTGCTTAACAGGCTATGCTAGTGATGGCCAAATGAAGCCTCATGAACCATTTGCTGTATTTTTTGACCACACTAGAGGGTGCTCCTGGTTTGATTTGGGGCATGCTTTGAGCCCTTTTTTTAAACAGCACCATCTAGTGGGGTCAGAAAATACAGCAAGTGGTTCGTGCGGCTTCATTTTGCCATCACTAGCATAGCCTGTTAAGCAAGACAACCTTGACTTATGGATGCTAGCCAGCAGCCACAATCAAACTAGACTATGGATATCTAGACTATGGATATCCTATGGATATTCTAGACTATGGATATCCTGGTTACTCTAATTAAAGGATAAACGTTAAATGGAGGGCTGCGGTTTGATATATTAGTGAAAAAATATCAAAGAGATAGATTACGTAGCTAGTGGCCTTTATATAATATATAATTTATTGTTTTCCTTTATTCTGTAATTTGCGGGTCTGTTAGATTTGATGGACTGAGTATGATCCTTTTTGAATCATCAAATGTTAAGTCGAGCCAAATCTCCTACCTTGATCTTTGAATCGTATTGATAGGTTCCTTCTTTGTTAGAAGCTGTTGTGTAGCTCCTGCTCCCATACTGCTTGTACCTGGGCGCTCATTAGAAGCCGAGTCTAGCTGCATTTACGCTTCGTCGACCCCTTGACAGCACATATGTTTGCAATGTGCCGTTCGCCTCACTTGTACGTCACTCTCGACAAAAGCGTCCACTAAATATAAGTAAAATGTAAATGTAAAAAGTATGAGGCCCTGGTGCACTGGTTTCCAAGGAGACCACAGGTGTCATTTTACCCTTCCCCATCCCCTCCAAAATGCAGTCCCACTCATTAAATATTCACCGTGCGGCAGAACTGGAGCTCTCCCCAACACATTATCTCCCCTCTCCATTTCCCATGGAGACCATCTCTGTGAGTCCCATACGAGGGTCCAATTACTCGCAATGCCAGTTTGCCCTTCTTATATACCAATATAGGGAATTGCACTGTAATATCAACAAAAATGTGGTGTAGTTCACTTGCAATCCATTAAAGGGAATATTCATTGAAAACGGTATACGTCTCAATTAACACAAGTGCTATTTCATGTTAAGGTTTTCTACTAACTCTTAAAGAACCAGAAAATTGTTAACAGAAACAGCCTTACATCACTCCCCGAATCAAGATTGCCGTTCTTCTCTGCCTTTCGCCACATTGGGATTTTAAGGTAAATTGCTAGTTGTTCACACCTGACTATAGCTGGGTTAACAAGTCCACAGGTGCGTCTGCTGAGAGGTAATTGGTGGGCGTGGCCCCGATGGTTGAGCCCCGATTGGCCAAGATAATTTACTAGAGTAAAGCAGAGAGCGAATGTATGCTACTCAGGAAGCATTTCTCACAACCAATCATTAATCGGAAAGGCGGAGTTGTTCCAATACACAACAGCTCTTAGATAACAATCCAGTTATTGGTAGCTTGTATATAAATTATTGTATTTAAATTTGAATGCTATGCTTTTAGGTAATTGTTAGGCCTGTAATCTAGTAAGGTAGCTTGTTTAGGAAACCTCCCAAACACGTGAAATCATATTGGAATCTGTTCAATACAATTTGTAGAATTGCATTTATTTTTTAGTCTTGTGATATGGTGACAAATACTATATAACATTTATCGGTTGCCTGTAAAAATTTCCTGAGAAAGCTGGACTGTGGCAGACACTTAAGAAAAAGCTGGAAGTGAGTCGTTATTTTCCATGATGTGAAACTTCCCCTTTGCATGGTGCAGACAGAGCTTTGGGTTTTGGGTACACTATTATGGAAGTTCGGATTTGGCCCTTAGTTTGTGCTCCCTGCCATAATTTAGATAATTGTATGTGTAAATCGCTCAATAACTGGACATGGAGCTTATTATTTATCTGCTGTCAGAATTGCTCTCTCTGCAAAAGGGCGGGTCTGAATGGCCAGCCTTCCTGTCGGGATTACCTGGCATGTTTCACACTGCTCACTGACACAGACAAACTCCCCCCCCACACACAAGCGGCTCCTTTATAGTGCCCATGGATGCTAGTCTCTGTGAATATAAAGGGGACACTTTCCCAACAGGACTCTCCACAGTGTGCTACAGGACCACAGAGTCTTCCTGCGGAATTCCTTCGGAACATTAGATTCCATGGGCTGGAATGTAAACATAGTCAAAAGAATGACTTTGAAATATATGAAGAACTGTCTTATGAGACGTAATCAATAATAATTCTTCTTGCAATACTATGACCAGTATTAAATTTACCTTGCAGGGAAAATAATTATGCATAAGACCATACCAGGTCAAACATTTTTTTTTCTGCGGTACTGTGATTAAGGAGGTTCCATCATGCATACAATTAAACAATGGCTGGCAAAGGCCTCCCTCTTTATTGGTAACATTTCCTTTAAAAACATTGGCCGTCTATTCTAAAACAGAATACGTAATTCCCATTCCACAATAGGTCTGGTTCCATGTTCACAAGGCCAGTAACCTTCAGTCCATTCATAACCGGCATGCAGACGTGTGGAATCTCTGAAAAGCATCGTAAAGACCAGGTAAAAGCTCAAGGCAGGGCCTTGGGCTAGGAAAATTCTGAATGGATCTTGTCATATGCAGGTGAAGAGAGTGAGGGCAAGTATAGACAGATTTTTGTCTGTATTTTGTCTTCAGTGACTCCAAATGAACTCGCAAACTCTTTAATGGGAACATAAGTGGTCAGATTTATTACAATTTAGACTTCCAGACCAGTCACAGTTCAAAGATGGTTCAACTCAGACTTAAGTTGGTCTTATGATACCCAGAGACATTTGACTTCCAGACCTGGGTGGAATATGTTTTGTCTGATAGCTTCTGAGTCATTTGGCTGTGTTGCATTTGGTACTTTCACTGACCCCTGGTGGTAGATGTAAATAACTGAAAGCAAGGGTGACAGGACAACACTTATCTTTGGGGAAAACCTGATAAACCTAATAATTACGTTAACTGTCTAGGATAAACATTAGCACTAGTGGTGCTAAGCCGTTCTATCCGGCTAGGAGCAATCTCGGTGGATTATTGCTTAATGGTTTTTCATAGCTGACGATCATTTCATATGCAGATCACAACTATCTGGGCAAGTAGCCTTCAGTAAAGGCAAATCTCTGTTAACCTGAAGAGGTGCGACACGGCTAATTTGAACCAGACAAAACACACTGTCGGCAAACCATCGTATTTCGCAAGGCAATAAGTGGAGTTTTGGGAGTGTTTTTCAGACAATGGGGTGGGGTGGGGGGGGAGGAGTCAGGAGTCATTTAAAACCTTTTTATAATGAATTCAGCGAGACTTATTATACTCAATTGACTGTTATTATAAATTATTGTTACTCTCGTTTCATTACTTCATAGGTAATTATTGTAACTATTATCATGCTCTCATATAATGTACTCTCTTTTTATACAAAGAGACCAGCACACTGACACATTTACACAGATGTATATCATATGGATGTATCTAGAAAATCAATTAATCAGGTGATCCACTAGCAATTCAGCCTCAGCAGTGGTTCCCCGCTCGTGAGCTCAGTTCACAACCTTCATATGTGTCTGCGGCCATTTGCCAGAATGGATTCACGTGCTCCTGCGTCGGGCCCTTCCAGGAGAGGCAGAGATAAACGCTCTCATTGCACCTCTGCACCCCGCCTTTCACAAACGGGAGCATGAGGTCCGAGTGTCGCTCCCAGTTTGCTTTGTTGCACCATCCTGTAGTTGAACCACAAGGGGCTTCCAGGATGCAAAAAATGCATTTTTGGGAGGAATTTCTGCTGCACACAAGAGTCTCTTTCTGGCTGCCCTGACATGCCGATTAATTTCTCAATCAAGGTACTCAGCCTTGTCTCTGGGAAAAGAAAAAAAAAGATCACTTACGATACCGAAAATTCCCCACGACAAAATGCGTCTGTAAACAGGGGCCGGCCCACGCGTGGCACGGATACGGCAGCTTAGCGAGGCCTCGGTGAACAAGGCTCCGATATTATGGGATGTGAGCGACACTCTGCGTGCCAGGGTGTGGGCTCGTTGCCCGGGCACGAGGACCGAACACAAAACGCATCATTATCCTGCGTTACGTTGTTTTCACTGCCCGCGAATGAGCGTGTGAGGGAGCTCTGTGTGTATCAGCATGCTAACGACAGGGGCCATAGTGTCTGCAATAACATAATACATAATACAAATACGGTCTGTCTTTAGAATAATGCTCTGTGGGACAGTCTACAGCTTGTGCAATGTGGCATAAAACACCATTGAAGAAACAACAGTAAATGCAACCAATTTTTATCGTTGTTGTGACGCTGCCAGTTAACAGGATTGATTAAAAATAAAACCAAAATTCCTTTAAGTGCTGGATATTTTAGAAGCAGCACTGCATGTCATGCATATGCCTTCTAAGACACATAAAGGTCTTTATTGGGGATCACATTAAATCGCTTCTAAACGGCATAATTGCAGGATTATTATTCCAATTACCGGGGAGATGTGAAGCCCGCACAAGCCAATTATCTCTTAGAAAAATGAAAAATGTTCATTTGGACAGCTAGCTAAACTCCCGTGTGATATGTAGGTAGGCAACCGAAACCATGACAGCACTGTTGTTTACCTTCCCTGATGGACCAGAACCAGACGAGGAACATCCAGTTCAGCACTGAAAACCCAGAGTGTTTTGAACATTAAATTGGGCAAATGGGTTTTTAACCCTAAGTCAAACACAACCATAAGGCAGGGTTTTGCTATCTTTAAGACAGTTTTAAGTCCCTGTATTTTCCCTGTTTAGTTGCTTCAGTTCAGTTACAAAAAGCCGTAACAATGTCAACTGCAGCTAAACTTGAATGGAATGCACAGTAGCAATAGCCACATGCTAACTGCAATGGCAGCACTGGGAATGCGTACCGGTCAGCCATGATGCCCCTCTGCCCCACTGGCCAGGTGACAAATGGGCCAAGCCGCACCTCTGTGGCTCCCGTTGTGTTGGAGGGGAGAGGCCGGCCCTGATTTCCCCGGGGGGGGGGGGGGAGGGGCTGCTCTAATCAGCCATGACTCCTCTTCTACGTTCTGCCTGCGTGAAAAAGACCCGACACTCGCCATCTGGGCCAGATCAAGTTATCGCCAAAATCGCATCGTCGACTGCAAACTTAGTACACGCTCACCGGTGCCCTCTTCAGGCCATCCCCCTTATTACATGGAGACAGGACTGTCTGGTGTAGGGACAATTGAAGAAGTGTAAAGGCTAAAGGCATTGTCCAAAACCATACAGAAGCGTAAACCGTCCACTGAGAGCAGCCATTAAATGTCACCCTTCATGCAGTCTACGTCAGTCCCTGTGAGCTCATGCACCCAAATCATGGCAAAATTTGGGCATCTTGCCTGAACTAAGCACAAAAAAGGCCTTTTTTTTTAAAAAAAAGTTCCCACAAAAGCATACTGTAGGATTGGCCGCCCCCATTCCCCCCCCCCCCCCCCCCGGAGAGTTTGTTAGATGCATTCCAAAAGCAGTAAAGGGTTCCGATTAGAGTAACAGAAGCCCCCCCCCTTTGAGCAGTGCAGCAGTGCACAAGAGGGCAGATGTGTTACTAATCAATGCCACGGCACTGAATCGCTGCCACGAGCAGTCGCCCCCCCCGCTGCCACATTGAGGCGTTTGTTGCGACAAGCTTTACAGGGCCCAGAGTGGCCAGGTCGTTCCCCACAGAGGGGCTGTGTGTGTGTGGGTGTGTGTATGGGGGGGGAAGCCCAGCAATATCCAATCAGGCTGTGATCCCACAGCCACACCACCTCCTCACCTCTAGGGGGCGCCTGTGTGTAACAACACACATTCTGCGACTGCTTTTGTAGAGGCTATTTTTTTGTTAGTCAGTCCATGGCACGTCCTTACTACAGTATGAACAGTCTGAAGTGGCCTTTTACCATTTCATTCTATTATTTATAGTAGGGGGTTTCTATTCTATTGATGATTATATGGGGCAAAAACGTCACGGACCGGTAAGATGGGCAGTGGAAATACAGGGCAAATTCGCTAGTTATCATGGATCAATACTGGACACGGGAATTTATTTTTCAATACTGGGCAATCCTGTAATGGGTGGGAACTCTGCTGCTGGCATAGAGGTTGGGAACCCCAAATTTATAGGACAACCAATTATTTACTGCTACGTCTACACTACACAAACTTTAAAAAAATGTTTAACATACATTAAAACAAAGCATATCCAAACAGTAAATTAAAACGGCAAATTTCCAACATTTGCCGAAATTTACGTGCTATTAAAACTCGTTTCTTTACCATGAAAGCGTAGTTACATTTCATTTGTCTATACCTTTCCCCAAATGAGTTCTAAGCAGACATATAAACAGTTTGTGTAAAGTGGACTAAGAGCCTTTTACTTTTGTTTAGTCACCTTAGGAATACAGGGTTACAATGTGCCTGTAAGACCTGGTGACAGGAAGACATTAATGAGACTTCTGGAATAAAACCAGACTGAAATAGTTTTGAACACAAAACAAACAAGCTGTACCAGTAACCATTCGCAAACCAGGCTATCAACACAGGCTTCCCAAAGACTTCTGGGTCCTGGCGGCCATTTTTAGGCATGAGCAATTGTTTTTGGTCAAATATTTTCTTTTAAATCGCACCAAAAAACAAGTGGCTGAGTTACCAAAGGCTAGCACAACATCGGAGGTAAAACAGAGGAGCTGCCACGTGATTGGAGGGGGCTGAAACTCACACAGATTAAACTGGGGCACAATTTCCGAATCCCATTTAACATTTTAATGACTCTACCAAAAAAGCAAGTTAATTAATCAACCTAGCAAACTGCACGGTCCTTTCTGCCTGCTGACACAGTTTCACCATCAGCCAATATAATAGCAAAACTAATTTACCTTCCACCACTGTAAACCAATGCCCCTCCCCACCAGAAAAAAAAAAAAAAAGATCGCTGCAAAACCAGCAATAATCTGATTGGTCCTCCAGTAATTACTCCTGCTAAAGAAGGACACGCGTTTAATCCGCCTCCACTGTGGGGCGCTATAGTGCACTGGTACCCTGTCAGGGCCTTGGACTCGGGCAGGAGAGAGAGGAGTCACAGCATCAGAGAGAGACAACGAATGCAAGATGTCAATTGCAGCTGGTTGCTATCACCTCCTGCCGTGTGACGCTCCTCTCACCCTGAAAGCCCGCTGGCCTCACCTTGGACTGTCTTTGTCTGCACACATACACTCAGCTGACCATGCATCCAGTGGGGCCCCCGAACAATAAAACCAGATGTTCGGCTGGCTCCACGTTACCTGAAACACAAATAGCGGCCGTCAGCATTAGAGTACGTGTGGAGCAGTAAAGGCGTTGGGGGAGGCGGAGAATGCTCCCTGGCGTTTCCAGGGTGATAGATGGGGGGTGGAGAGGTGAATGCAGTGCAGCATCTAGACCAGACTCACAGCGTGTAATTACCCCATTGCCCTTGGCAGTACAGAGCAGTCAGCAGCGTCCTGCCTTTGACTGCTCAAGTGCGTGTGTGTATATGGATGAACGTACCTCCCTGCTCTCTGAACAGGACAGGAAAGGGGAATTCTAATTGAGGGAGTGATTTAAGGGGATTGTGTAAAACGCTGACATGATGGAATGGGCCTGGCTTTCCAGTTTCCTCGCCTTCATCCTCCTACACACCCACACACTCTTACAGCCCTCTGCAGATCCTTTTCGTCAAGCTGCGGATACAAGCGATGACTTTCAACTGCCGCGCGTGTCACATTCCTGCCTCCGGTCTGCAGCTAGGCGACAGGCACCATGGTAATGAGGATAATCTCCAGACACAGCGAGCTCCGGGCTTACGTGGACAAAAGCAAAGTGGGAGAAAAGCATCCAGCATCAACATGGGATTGGGGAGGGGGAGGGGGGGGAGAAACGACAAACAAGTGTGGATACCTCTCAGCCGGGAAGGGGCCGCAAGAAAAGGCATTCGTGACCTCGAGCAGGAAAAACAAGAACTCGCCCTCAGCATGGCACAGAAATAGCTGCTGAAGCAGTATGAATGCTGCCATAGCAACCTGGAGCTCAGGTTTGATGTCACGGCCGGTCACCATGACAACCGCCCCAGATTGCCCGTCACGGCATGAGGTCAGTGTTTCCATGGAGATGGACCCGCTGAGTAATAACCTAGGCTTGTTTATGCAACGCGGAAAGGGGCAAAATCACAAGACCTCAATGTTGTCTGAGATCCCCCTTTAGTCCGAGCTTAGGTACAGCATGCAGGCTGGCAAGTTCCTCGTAGCTTTGAAGGAGCTGCAGCCGATTGCAGGAGCTGCACATGGACGCCAACAAAACTAAGTCCCATTTTTTCACCGGTATAATAGAATACGGAAACAAAACTTTGCCAAATAGTGAATGTTTTGATGTCACATTATGGACAGCCTGTTTCTATAGATGCCCCAGCTGTGAACGCTTCTCATCAGTATCACCTTGGACTACAAACAGAACCGATCGTCATCAAATTTAAGGCAAGGTGAACTGACCTTTAGCCACATGCTGTGCACCAGCTTGAAAGTAGGGCAATGGCTAAGGCACAATGATCTCTCTATAGAGCTGCAATGCAGTAGGCGTGTGTGTGTGGGGGGGGGGGGGCTTGTAAGCTGCTTTCACTGGGAGCAGCTACAGACAACTCCCCCCACCCTCCCTTCGCTGGTCTTCATGAATATCCAATCTGCTCTTGACTCCGCATGCAGCGACCCTGGCACGACCTTTTTTTAAATCCCCAAGACCCTGTGTCTTTCACATTGTCCGCTCTGCGGCGCACCCTGTCGCCTCCATGCCTAGCTGCACGCACGCACGCACGCACCGCGTGAGCCTTCGTACGCATCCATGCGCCTGAGGGCCCGGACACTGAGTGCTGCCCAAGGACGCTAATAATCAAGCTTTTGGTGCCACCTAGTGGGGAAGCGATCAAACGCCCCATCAGATTAAGGCCTATTTATAATAATGTTTATCAATACCACGAAAAACACATCATGAAGAAAATGTGATTATTCGCCCAAATAATTAATTAATTGAGTCTGCCCTGCTCAATACCACATGTCCGATTTCTTCTTATGGAGATTAACTTTTCATAATTTACAATTACAGGACTTGCCACTGTTGATACTGGCGGAAAGAAACTCCAGTACCTCACCCACGTCCATCTCTTTAAGGCACCGCTATCGCCATCTGGTCAGCATAGCGAAGGCCATTTCCACATGTATCACCGCACTCCACAGCTCCCAGTCACACTAGGCCTGGGCAATTGTCCAGAAAATACGGAATCCCTGTTCTGCCCGCTTTTGAACTGCAGTTGAAGGGATCACAGTCAAGCATCTGTTGGACCCTTAAATGTGTGGTGCGAGAACTTTTTTTATTTTAAATCTGAGCTTTCACCATTTAAGGAGGTAAATGACGGGGGAAAATGGTCTTTCAAGTGCTGACTGCCACTAACCCCCTCGCATCTTAGTTCTATTGTTTCTGTTAAGCCCAATGGACGAGGATTCCGCCCGTCAAATGCATTTATCTACATAACAACTCGTTTAAATATGTGTCCGATCGCACCCGCTGTAACTGGGGATAGTTCAAACCAGTCTCTCTGAAGCGCGACTCTCCTTTCTACTGTGACATGTTTCGAGCACTTATAAATGTCGGCACTCAAACTTAAAATACATAATTTGGAAGAACTATTTCATTAAATTAAGCACGAAAAAAAATTACTGAAATAAAAAAAGAACAGAAACGGTTTTCAGAACACTTTTGAAAGACGATGTCGGTATCACTTCCCTAAATTTCTTAACCTGAGAAGCATCGCTTATTTGTGGTCATGAAAAATCCATTATTATAACACAGCTGTCCAATTCCATACTAAGGCTATTGGTCCCACAGCCTAAATCCTGAATAACGTGATTACCACCCATTAAAATAAATGGCCTCACTGAAATACCTTCTGTCCCTTTATTCTACGGTTTCTCGTATTGGCTTGTAAAGGACTAGGAAATTGAAGACTGCCCACTGAGCAAGGTATTTAACCCGATTTTCCCCAGGAAGTTATCCGATTATAAACGAGTAAAAACTGTAGGTCCGCTATTGAGTGATGTTTTGTCACGTTATATGGCATCGAGACACAGGGAAGGTCTCGGGCTGCAGCGGCCGGTATAAAGCGCGTGAAGCGGCCCCCCCGCGTTCACATCCGCCACTCCGGTAAATGTGCCATTTCGCCATGTACCCGCGGTATTTAGCGACGGACAGCTGGGAGCTTCGTTTTGCTCCAACAAACTACTTGATTCGCGAGGTCTGACTGCCTTATTATAAAGCAGGGATATAATTCGGCGACCACTGAAAAGAACAAAATACAGATTCTACGAAAAATGGAAGAACAGTAGATTGGAGTGTAAAGAATCTTTTGCATTTTTTTGGTCATCTGCCCCAACACGATATTAAATGCATATTTTACTTAAAAATAGTTAATGAAATAGCGTCAGCATTGTTGAGGGTCTATAACCGGATTATCAGGCACAC
Source organism: Paramormyrops kingsleyae (assembly GCF_048594095.1). Taxonomy (NCBI): domain Eukaryota; kingdom Metazoa; phylum Chordata; class Actinopteri; order Osteoglossiformes; family Mormyridae; genus Paramormyrops; species Paramormyrops kingsleyae. The sequence goes on from NC_132817.1 coordinate 18,873,659, forward strand.
TTTCTTTTACCTTTCATTTTTTACGTTTTCAAAACTCTTAATTTATAGACATTTTTGAGACCATCGTCTTAACCCGACGGTTTCTTATTTATGCAACATAAATAGCGGTTACTCCCAGGACAAGGCGTAAAATCCATTGCTATAGGTTTTCAGGGAAGTATTGTTTTAACATTTTAACACAAATAAAGCCGGTAAAAGCCTCAGAGAATCTTGAAATTCAATACATTTATTTTTCACTCGCATTTGACGCCATTCCACCATTTTGACTTAAAGCTGGTATAGTATTAATCTGTCTGGTTATTTACCTCCCTGCAAGCAAGTGGGACAGTTTGGGCGGTTTTACTTCAGTAAGTTTGATCAAAACAGCACCTGCTATGGTGAAAACGACCAAGAAGTCATCAGCCCTTCGGCCCTACGTCACCCAGAGCTTCCAGAGTGTGTCATGCATTGCTGAGCTACTGAAAAGTCACGTGTTTTGATTACATCTATCCTGACAATCACAGGATGGCTCCACCCAAAACAAACCACCCGATGTTTTATTTTTTTTCTCTTCAAAAACCAATTAAAAATTTGTATGTATTTTAAATTAAGTGCAGCACATTTAAAGTCTACCAGACTGCATGGTTATCCACTGGCATGATGAAGAAAAACTTTGTACACATTCCAGAGCTCAGAAAGTCAGAATTTATAAGGTTTTAGTGTCAGGATAGGATGATGATAGTGGTGATGGACACGCTAAAGCCCAGACATGTCAATCTAAAGCCTAAACAGTTGCCAGTTTCTAAGATTGAGCTGCTCTCTGAATGTCACACCAAGAACGAGTACAGAAGTCATTTATCAGAGCCATCAAAGTGTGTTTGAGACTTCAGGCTCCAGTATCCCAAGAACTCTAGCAAAGCCAGCTTCCAAACTGGAACAGATGCCAATACAAAACAAAGAGGTGGTCGGTGCGTTCTGCTGGGTCGTGGGGAACGGTACAGTGTGGAATGCGATCTCGCTCAGAGCAGGTTACTTCTTTACACTCCCCAGTGATAAACTGAAAGAACAACAAAGAGAACATTTACACAAGAATATAGCTCATTTGCAAAACAGATTATGCAGACACACTGGGGTGGGGGGGTCACCTTCATTCTAATAAGGCCATTTATAATCATTTTAGTCCCTCAACACTGAATTTTGTGGTACTTAACTTTTTTAAAAATATTAATAAACAAATGCTTAAAGTCATTTTGCTTCGATACAGTTCAGACAGCTTTTGGTGGTAAGTAATTAATCCTCATAAATGAGGTCAAAAGCGGCACCAAATGAGAGCAGTGCAGCACAAAGGGGGGGCCCAGACATCAACCAGCAGTCCAAAGGGTGTGTAGACCACTGCTGTAGACAGACTGCTACTAAATCTGGGCCGGATGTAAGACTGCCAGGCATTAGCCGCAAGACAGAAAAAAAAAAAAAAAAAAAACAGAGTTTCCTGCAGCCGCGCTCGCCCACAGCCAAAAATAGCAACAAACCAATTATTCCGCTGCTTTAAGCAGTTTATTTGCAGAAAAAGCCTTCAGGATTTCAGGGTGTTTCATTATGCCCCCTCCCCTACCCTACCCTACCCTACCCAGGAAACCTTAAACCATCTACCAGAGATCACAGCTGGTGCACTTAGGTGACCGGGAACGTACTTGTTAAAGGAGTCATCCTGGAGATTAAGGACCAGGTTGTCTGCACTCAGGTATACTCTGTTCTGCGACGCAGCCACCTGCAAGACGGACGAAATTCACGATGAGAAATAAAAGTAATAATCATCGGGGGGGAAAAAAGAACCACAATATGCCTATCAGCCTATGACAAATTACATAAAGCAATGACTATCTTTGCCTCTCACTAATAAATATATTATATATAACTAAAGTATATGTAAAGCATATATATGCATACACCCTATTTTATATATATATCTATCATACACAGGCATAAGTGTTTCCATTGTATGAAGTTCTATAAGGGATGTAAAGAAATCAGGCTAAAATAAGGAGTCATGGTCAGATGGAGAACATATATCGCAAAAAGCCCCCTTGGAAAGAAGTATAAGCCTATGACAGCCAAGAATGAAGTATGATTCAATTCAACGGGATGAGTAAGAGTTTGGCTCCCTCTGTGGCAAACTGGTCATAAGCACAGCAGTAAGTGCATCCTCAGAAATCTGCCCCCTCCCTAATCCGGGGGGAAAGGCATCGGCTGGCGGGTCGGGACCACGGACCGTCTTGGCGATGTTCTGCGCCGCGCGGATTCTTCGCAGCTTCAGGTACCCGGGATTCTTCGACACCGCTTCGCCCAACTGTCCCAGAGAAAGACAACGTTCCGTCACGGCTTGCGTTTGGAACCGTCTGACTGCCGACACAGTACGAGACCCCAGTGATAAGAACTCAAAATGCAGAGTCTACATGATGGAACTCTAGTCTACTGCAATGTTGGGCCGGTTAAGCTGGGACCCAATCTACAGCAAAAATGCTGCTTTAATAACTCAGGGCCCTGGGCTACTGTCAAACTCAGCACCTGGACAGGTATTTAAACGGAGATTCTGACTTGGGCTACACACTTCATGTAATCAGCCCCACTATTTTACCATCTTTTTTTAAAAGACTAGTACTGCCTCAGTTTCCACCATCTGTTCAGAGAAGCTCACACTTCTGCATTTTTTATTCATTATTGGGGTGGGGGCAGGGAAACTTCCAGAGGAAAAGCTTCCAGAGATGAGTAACAATTAAAAAGAAATCAGCAGTTGCTACAAAAACAAGCATATATGGCCAGATTGAGTGTGACACCCGCCACAGAAAGCGATTTATCAAGGTAGCGAGAAAGGTCCTTCCGAGATAGAAGGGTAGGTAAGTGGCATGGGTGGATTTTTTTTTTGGGGGGGGGGCAGCACAGGGCAGTGCCCCTCCAGTTGCCTGAGCTGAAATTGTAATTAAGTAATTATTGCACTATATCCTATGCTGGGACATTGCCTTTGTTTAAGCAGCTTGTGGCTCCCCCTACAGGTAGAGAAAATAATAGGCTAAGTGTTCATCAGACACATGCATTAACGCATAAGGTAAGCACTTTGTTTTTTTAGTTTTGCCCCCCCACCAAGTGAAACATCTATTCCTGCCCACGGTAAGTCTGTATACTTTATTGGTCCCTAGGGGGAAAATATGTTTCTGCAGCACATCCAAGTACACAACAAGTTTAGCAAACACCACAAAATACTCATACAATAAATATGGAAAATTTCGGAAAGAGTTTTCTGAAAATGTCACCATTTTGGCAGCCTGAGCCTCCCCTTCAGCCTGGATGATCTTCTGCCTCTGGTCCTGCTTGGCCTTCTCCACATAGAACTGGGCCCTCTGGGCCTCTTGCTGGGCTGAGGACAGAAAAGGGGGGCGGTTTACAGACACGCACTAAAATCCTGGAGCATCTGCTCATATATGTTGCCGGAGACTCACTGAAATGCCTGAAGCTCAACAGCACACTCTGCTGGTTAACAATCAAACCACACCGGTATGGAGTCCAACATCCCCCCAGATATTGTATCATCAAGGCGGCAGGACTAATATGCTGAAAATCTATGCAGCTGATCCCATGAATGATATTTTTACATCCTGCCAGGGTCAGATTTTGCCACTAGAGATGACCAGTACACCTCAAGTTTTGTTTACTCAATTTATGAGCTGTAACATTGCCTGTGTCTTAAGAAAAGAATCGTTTTGTTGGTACCTTTCATTAATTACAGCGATTACCCATCACCTGACTGGATGTGCGCGCTCAGATTCATCGTTTCACCTTCTGCCAGTACTCCAGTACAGGTTGACTGTTTTGCATATACAGGCAGTCCTCAGGTTACGAATGAGATCTGTTCCCAATGTCAGTCTAAAGTCGAATTTGTAGTCAAGTCGGAAAAATAATGAAACAGTACATAATAAAAAAAATTACCCAGTTATAACTTATAATATAAATAGCTAAACATAGTACTGTGCAGTTCCTCAAGACAAACCACTGAAGCTGTGCACTATTTTCACAACCGTTACATCATAGTGTGTGCGTTCGTTATCACGAACCATTGTATTTAACCCAAATTTTTTATACTTTATTTTATTTTTTATTTATTGTCTTTTTACGCCTCCCTCAACTTGCTCTTTGTGGGGTAAGCTGTCCGCAGAGGGCAGCCACCCGTTGGGGCGCCCAGGGAGCTGGGGGTTAAGGGCCTTGCTCAAGGACCCAGAGGTGTTGAGGCTGGGTTTGAACCAGCGACCGTCGGATTATAAGCACACAGCTGCCCCCAATTATATTATATATTTGATATAATATGCTTTATGGCAGCCCGTTCATAAGTACGAGTTGTCCGGAAGTCAGACGTTTTTAACTCGGGGACCGCCTGTACTGCACCAAGCAGACATTTCACCCCGACGGCCACGCGACAGACATTTCACCCCGACGGCCACGCGACAGACATTTCACCCCGACGGCCACGCGACAGACATTTCACCCCGACGGCCATGCGACAGACGGCTACCCACCGACTTGCTTGGCCTCCACAGCGGCTGTGTACTCCCGGCTGAAGCTCAGCTCCGTGATGGCCACGTCGTCTAGGATGATGTTGAAGTCCTTGGCCCTCTCGAACAGCTCCCGGCGAATCAGCAGGGACACCTACAGCAGGGGAGACAATTTCGGAGTTAGATCTGCCAAAAAAAAGCAAAGCAGAACATATGCAGACACAGGATGATAGCACTGAATTCTGGTTTTGAAAGTATGGGGATTAATGCTTGGAATGTACAGATATACAGTTCTGTGCAAAAGTCTTAGGCAGTCACAGAAAATGCTTACAGCCGTTTATCTGGGTATTAAGTGTATATTTTCTCAAAAAATAAAACAAATTCAACATCTGAACATCTACAAATTAATAGCAAAACCATAAAAACGAACAGGAATTTCTTCTGTCAAACTCGATGTTCGTAGGAAAAGTCAGATTTATAAAACCTTGTGTAAACCGTCCTATTCCCACCCACTAATCACCCTACATTTGCAATGCTAGCTGCATGTATATAAACGTGCACATTCTACGCTCGCGACTCCATTTCAGAGACAGTGGAACCACAAACGAGCAAAAAAAAAAGGAACGAAGAATGTGAAATGCGGACTTTTATAAATGTCCTAAGTAGAGGAATGGTGAACGATTTTGCCAGTGTGACAAAAACAGGCTGCATGTGACTGCTGTTGTTATTGCGGTCAGTTCAACACACAAAGACAAATAAAAAAATGGCCAGATTTAACATCCATTGACCTGGCATTCCGCTTCCTTAAGTAGCTGGTGAAATGGGGGTAACACCTTCACGCTTTTGAGAGTTAGGGCTGGAAGATCCCATAAATGTGAAAATTCACAAATAATACGTGCCCCCCCCCCCCAACCTTGACCCCTAGCAGTCCGCTAGCCGAACAATAACATAAAAACTGATAGGTTAAACTTCACACGTAATTTTATAGAAAACTGCACATTTACAAATCTGATTACGCACACATGGATTGAGATACAGTCACACAACTTTCTGTACGCATCTTCAAATGATTTTGCTACTATAATCGCCCCATAGGGGGGCAGCTGAATCGCAAGGATTAAAGTTCCCCACATGACTCTTTGGGTAACAGGTTAACCAGGGCCAATGGTTAACCTGTAAGGTAACCTTCATACAAAAGTCCCTCTTTGCTGCCAAAAGAAGAGTTTATCAGGAACATAAAATTAGCCTTCGGTCACATGACGTTGTGTCCCACATTTACGAAGTCTGACTGTCTGAGCAGTGACATTAAGCCGATTGGCTCAGTTTCTGTGCTGCCGGATGACATCAGAGTCAACTTAAGGTCATTCTTTGCCAAGCCGCCTGGATGACTACCTGAGCCACAAGACCATCTCATCCCTCGAAATTTAGGCTTTTTAAACAGGTCTCTCAACCTCACCTGACAGAGCAAAAGCGAGTTCTCCTGCTCTCCGACCTACCGATGGCCTTAGAGCAGGAAAAGGCCGATAACTCGATCGGACAAACTATCCACTTCATGGTAAACGCAGTGAGCGAGAACCGCCTACCTGGGCCCGCTGCGTTATGAGCTGCGAGGCGTTGAACTTGGCCACCACGCTCTTCAGCACCTCGTTGACGATGGAGGGCAGCACGCGCTCGTCGTAGTCGATGCCCAGCTGCTGGTACATCACCGGCAGGTTGGAGGCTACGGGCCGCGATAGCACACGCAGGGCGATGTTCACCATCTGCAGATCTGCATGCGGGGCCACAACAGCCATTAACAAATCCATGCGGGAAAACACCTGATAGTACAGAAGAGCCATTAAAGCAGAAAATGTTTTCAACCAGTTAGATGCTTAAATGTGCTTAAACAGATGCCTAAACATGAAGTATCGGCCAATGGTCTGGACAGCAACTCTTAATTATTTGTCTATTTTAGTTCTCATTCACCTTATAGTAAAAGGCCTTGAGGCAACAAAGAAATATAGATACAATATTGCAACAACCAAGAGAAGTGTTGAACAGCTCAATATTTTCTCAAATTTTAGATTCTTCAAAATAGTCCCCTTTGCTTCAATGACAGCATTGCAGACTCTTGGTATTCTTCCAACCAGCTTCCAGATGTAGCCACCTGGAATGCTTCTCCAACAGTCCTGAAGGAGTTCTGGGCACCAAGTTGGCTACGTTGCCCTTACTCTTTGATTCAACTCATCCCAAACCAGCTCTATAGGGTTTAGGTCGGGGGGGGGGGGGCATCTCTGTCCTTGTTCACAAGATGATACTTACTACATCACCTTAAGGTGAGCTTAGGGTCATCAGCTTGTTGAATAACAAGTGATTTTCAGTAGGTGTGTTCAGACTTTTGACTGGTACTGTACATATTGTTTGAAAAAAATATAAAAGACTATCATACATTGACCCCAAAGTTGACTGATAGATGCTTCACTATACAAGCAAACCAGCTCCACACTGAACACGAGTCTGGAGCAACTGAGTTAAGGAAGACATGATATGAGGATTGTAAACAGGGTGATTAAGTGATGCTGGCATATATCTGCTAATCAAGAGTATGACTGTATACTACTGTCTACGGATAGGAATCACCAGTGACCAAGTTGTCATACCACTAAAGTTTTATTCAATAGCTGCACAGCTGAAGTGAACATGAGTAAATGTAGCATACGGCAAATAATTTTCCTCCTCAGTGTTTGAACAATGCAAAATAACTTCAATTTCAACAGTATAAATTTTTAGGGAAGTTAACAAAAAGCTACATTTGCAGTTGTCGTGGCATAAAAGCTTTTATGCTTGTCTGCTGCCTTGTCTGTCTCAGGATGATGTCTAGCATTATGTGCCCGTATGTTCCTCATATTACCACATGTGCTTAACTTTCGCAGGACAAAGTTTGCATACAGAATAGCTCATGTCCAACTCCTCTTTACCGTATAAATTTTGAAAGCCAAAGTTCCTATATACTTTGGATTTAAACTGTGGAGGAGCAGCACGAATCTCTGCCATCATCCGCCATTCCTGTTATTGCTAAAAAAAGTTAGAAAATAATTGGCTGCTACTACATGGGAAGCTCTGCTTCCTGTCAATGTGGGAATAGTTTAGAGCACGCCACCTGTAGGATTAAAGTGGAACTGCAATGTTTCTCCACCTTGAATCCAAACAGATATAAATTATACATTTATGAAAAATTGATTTCGAGACATGAATCGCCCAACAAAAGAATCGCTATACATAACTGAATTGATTTCCCCCGCCCCCCATCTCTACTTAAAACTATTGAAATCCAGCTAAAATGCCCATTAGCATACATTCAGTCCAAAATGATTAATTCCAGCAATCACCTTTACTTCCAGTCAGTGAGGAAATCTTCCTAGGTTTCGCCCTAATGTCGTAAATAATAGGGTACTGGAACCATGGCATCCTGAAATGCCAAATAAACACTCATTAGCACACATGCAGATGGATAAGGCTACATTCATGCCATAGTGATTCAGGCATAAGCATCTTTAACAAATGTGATGTTCAAATGGACAATATTTAGCAAATACAGGCTTCTTTATTTCATTAGCAACAAAAATTCAATAACATTCCTTTCCAGTTGCACAAAGTCCTCGATTTTGTGAACACGGCATTTGACCAAGAACGTAGGCTTAGTTTCAGCATCGGTAGGGACCCCCTCCCCTACTAAACACACGGTACTCCTACAATATTAGCAGGGACATGGCTCTACCTTCCATACCCAAATTTACACCCTTGCATTTGGCCTGCTTGGAGTTGCTTTGACTTCTACAGTAGATCGGAAGTTTCTTCAAGCTGCAGCTCAGCCAAAATCCCTGAATAACCTTAATCATCGGTTACATTTGCCTAGGATATAGGCAAAAGGCCAGAGGCAGCCAGCAATGCATAATCACACCAAGATGAATCAAAAAGCTCAGGAGTATTTGAACATCTCAGTTGCTTCCATAACATTTCAAGACGTCTTCAAACGGCATTTGGGAAAAGACAGACGACAATCACAGAGCCAGGTACCTAAAATGAAGTCCTTCACTAAGCACGGTGTCCATCTGCATCCCGCCGATCCTGTTGAAGATGATCGCTCGCTGTCCTCCTTCAACTGGGAACGGAAGGTGACCCGTTAGCACTACAGTTAATGGCTATTAGCCACAGCGCAGGGCTAACCATGGGAGACAGCGCTACTGGAGACCAAGGTAACCTGCCTATTTTCCAGCCACAAAAAAGGTGTGCTGAGGAACCAGAAGGAGCCAAATCACTGCTTCAACAAAACAGAGATGAGCAAAGAGGTCAGAGTAAGAGAAATGAGACAGATAAGACCTGATACCTGTATACATGGCCTCTTTCACCCCATAGGCAAGTGCGCCAGCTCCTATAAGCAGCTTGAGTCCAATGCCAGGTCCCCGGGAGCCGGTGGACATCCTGCCGGCCAAGTCCCTCAGCTGCTGCAGGAACCGCTGTTAGGAGAGAGCGGGAGAGTGAACTTCAAATGTCTTATAATAAAAGGCCTTCGCGAAATCCCTGTGATTGTAAAGAAATACCGTAAGGTCGGAAGTATAATCGAACACCCGCGAGGAAAAGAAATTTCGCATGCGAACGATCGTCAAGAAAAGTGCCGTACGTTACGGCACGACATTACGGCATAACGTGGGTGTCTGGAAATTTCTATCAAAAAAGTTCTGAAAATATCATAAATATTGTACAAATTGTTAATGAAAGCTCACTCCATCTTTTTCCCATTAGCGAAAAATTACAATTTTCACAATGTTTTTCAACAGGAACCGACAAACTTGAAGCGGGCAAATAATTATAATTTACCTGTACCCAAATATCTTGGGCAAAAATCAAATACCCGAGGCCAAATATCTGTGCAACACATGTCATTAACTGGATAAAACCCCGCAATGCACAGCAATTTGTTTTAATTATCGGTTTAATAAAAACAGATAAAATCGCAAAAAAAAGTATAGTGGTAGCAGTCTAATCTGCTAGCTAACAGGATTTGGGGGAAATGTCATGCTTGGAAGATAGCTATACTCGGAAAGCTATACTTAGAAACCTACTACCAAGACAGAAATCTACATATAACCAGTAAATTATAAAGCTTCATTATTACAAGCAGACGCATGCATTACCATTATAGCTTAAATAATAAATGCAACACTCACACTTGGTTCTTTATTCGCCATGCTGTCTCCTCTTGCGATCACCTACGTCGTGTGGAACCAAGGTCAATTGACAAAACTTCCTGTTCAGACGCCCTGTGGGCTTTGTAGTCCAAAAACGCACGTATGTATTTTGTAGTCTGTTACAGGTATGGCCTTTTCACAAGATGGTCTTTGCTTTTTTGCTTCAAATATGAATAGAAAATTTCAAACCACACTCATATGTAGCTGAATAGTTAAACTACATTTATTTACATTTTATTTTAATTTCTCTATTAAAATAGTAAAAATAAATGTTAAATATTAAAATATCGAATGCGGTTCAGTACAACGCTAGGATTGTGGGTTCAGATCCTGCCTCTATGTGTATATGAAGCTTGTACTTTCTCATCATGTTAGAAGAAGTGGAAAGTTCAGTTTCATAAAGTATAAATTCAGAACAAGATTTTGTTTCATCCAACAAGTTGAACTCAATTGGTTGGTTGAAACAAAATCTTGTTCTGGATTAGTACTTTATAAAGATGACCTCTGCATAATTGGCAGGTTTCCACCCAAAAACATGCAGTTACATGGGCTGACAGTGTGTGAGCCTCATAATGGGCTGGTATCACAGCAGGAGAGCCTTGCTGCTCTGTGGTTGACAGATAGATGGATGTCAACAAATGAGGACAACATATATACTTAGAATTTTATTTGAAAATCTAAAAATCATATTTTAACTATTTTTTACATAAACCTTTGTGAGAGAATCTATAAATATAGCCTTCAGTGTCAAATTCACACTAAAGATATATTTACTTTTGCTTGAAGGAGATGAAATCAAGTGCGAGTTATTTGGACAGAAACTCTCCTCTCTTGGTATTTATAACAAAAGCACATCAGATGCGACAGACATCACCATAAGTCAGTGTTTCCCAACCCAGTGCTCGGGGAACCCCGGAGTGTCCACATTTTTGCTCCCTCCCAGCTCCCAGCCAATCAGGAGCACCGAATACCTGGTACAGGCGTGCTGGGAGCTGAGAGGAAGCAAAAACGTGGACTGTCCGGGGTTCCCCGAGGACTGGGTTGAGAAACGCTGCCATAAGTTGCTTGTGCTCCACTGAAACTGTAACCCTCCACATCACTACCACTAACTATATGCAAATTGAGCCACCATCCGCAGTCAAGCCTGGGAAGTAACAATGATTAAGGCAGGGCACACCCACAATGGCTCGCAAGTTTTTCACACATTAACTGTGTTAACATTGCAATCCACACCGAATAATCATGAAAGCTTATAATTGGCCTTCATGTAAAAACTAATTTACCATATAATAAACTGTAAACAGCAATATGTAATCAGGATAACTGGTGTGGAAGCATATTTTTCTAACGCGTAACACAGTTCAATATCAGCTCAAATATTTCAGCACATAATTACACAAGGTACATGGTACATGTAAACATTCATTATCTCAAGCAATTAAACATGAAAAAGGGGACAAAATAAGAAAAATATGTTCGTTTCTCAGACAGATACATAAATATTAAAATAATTAACAATACTAGAGTATAAAACCTAGAAAAATAGTCATACAAATATTGCTTTCTGAACCAGCTGCAGAATGAATATGAATAAAATTCCCATAACTAAATAACAGTCCATTTTAGAGTTTTTATTGCCAAATAAAAAAAGCACACAAAAACGGAAGGAATGTAGTGATGAAGCAGCTTTCCTTGCAAATATAACAGTTCAGAAAAATGAACAATGAAAAATAATACACCTGTTAAAATCGTGATAATTTTGTTACTCTTTTCTTGTTCATCTTGTTCGGAATTATATATCCATGGGAGATTAAGTCCATTTCAGGAAGTTTTGCAGGTCCACCAAACCACCATACTTCTCATAAAAATAAAAAAAAAAAAGATACAAAAATTTTAAAAAGTTTCCACTTTCAGACGTAGAAGAGTCGTACTTTGGAAGTGCTGACGAGAAGATCATTATCGTAGAACTTGGTCTCTATCACAATGTTACCTCTGGAAAATAAAGGGGTAGATCACTAACTATACTAGAAGACACTGACAATTTATTCCAAAGGTGACTCAGAATTTTCTCCTAGGGGGTGCAATGAGAGTGAGTCCAACCAGTCATTCACGCAGATGAGTTTGCAAAAAGAAAAAATAGTAAATACATTTACAACAAACTATTTGTACACAATGATATGACTAACACAAGTCACATTTTGAAATATAACTTCACAAAGTGATTTTATTGAACTTAATATGTTCAAATAGCATTTTCACTTGACCAGTAGGGGGCACAATTGTACCTCTGCATCCCCAGTAAATGTTATGCTTCATTCCTGTCATGTTAAATTCAGTATCTGCCTGTTGGCCAACATTTTCGTATGCGTGTTCCTGGTTAAGCAAGAACAGTGACATGGGTCGTGTAAGCTGCAGTAATAGATTAATGTGTTTATGCTTCTTTGGGTGGCTTTGAGGATAGTAGATTACACCACATTTCCAGAGCTGTAGTCATCTTAGCGTGTGAATGCCACAACCAATATACAATGTCGCACACCTCATGCCTTGGAATAGGCTCTGGTTCACTGTGACCGTAACTGGATAAGCAGAGGCTGAATACGAACCAATGCAGTAATGTCTCTGCATGATCAAATGTACGTCTTATTAATGCATGAGAGGAGGGTTCCTTACGTCAAAACGTTTGCTGGCATCATCTGTGACTCTGGTGCTGCTTCTATCAAGGACTGCCACGTGTTTGTGGAATTCGGGATCACAAAGCCAAACTCAAAGAACCACTCTGAACAGAAAAACACAACAGCAACGCCATGATAAATAAGCATTAGTATGATATGCACATATAAACAGATACATATACAGCAGAAATATATGTACATGCATTTTACTGTTCACGTTCGATACCATCTACATGCATCTGTTTCTTGGATATTTAGGCATAATATAGAACAGGGTTTCTCAATCTGTTTGATCAAATGTCCACATCAGATGTTTGTTCAAAGTTATTATTAAGAACTGTTAACAATTTAATAATAAAATAGCATTTAATGAACTTTAATGAATTAACAATAATTTTCGAAAGAGACATCAATATAAACAACAGTGGGAACTTAATGTAAAAACTGGTTTAACATTTGCTGTTAGTTTTGACTCGGGGGGGGGGGGGATTACAGTGAGTAGTTATGTGTGTGTAAATTTGGTGGTTCTACATTGTATTTTTGTACTTCAAACAACATTAAGCCTTTTTACGTTAACCATATTGATTCATAAGCGTTATTGGTTGGGTCTGGATTAACACCTGCAACAGAATCTACAAAGGCAAAAGTCTGTATATTTAGAGATATACCAGAGTCTTTATACTCTAACAACCAAACTATAGCATTAAAGCAACACATTTCTACATAAGGCAAGTAAAAAAATGTTTTTGGTTTTTTTTTTTTTTTTTTTTTAAAGTAACCCTGTTATCTTCTGTCAGACACTAAAATCCAAGGAGCCACACATGCACTCACACATGCATGCACTCACACATGCACACACACATGCACGCACGCACACATGCATCACACATGCACGCACACATGCATGCACGCACCTTCTATGCACTGGCCCTTAAAATAGACCTTTTGCTCCAGCCGAAACTTTTCCATCTGCTCCAACGAAGAGAAATTCAGCTCCCTTGACACGGCTTTGCACTTTAAGATCTTCTTGGGAACTCGAGCTGCAGGAAAAAGGAGACAGATAAAACAATTCGTAGTAACAGTAAATATCTGTAGTAATAAACATTGCTACAAAGCTTCTCAATTAGCCTTACTGAAGGAAATCCAACCTGGACTTAAAGGAAATTAACTACCTAGATGGTATAAACGGCCTGCTCAAGTTTCCTGTGGGTACTTCAGTTCGCTCCTGCGATGTATATACATGTGTTTATGGGAAATGATGTATGTAAATTATCTATAATGTGTATGCGCCCTGTGACATCTGGGGACGTTCCTCTGCTTTGTTCCCTATGCAGCCTGGCTAGCCTCCAAGCTATAAGCAAACATGGATAAGAAATGGATGGATGGATGGACGGATGATTTAAATATGATTTTATTTTCCGTTGCTGTGATAGTGACACACACAGATAAACATCATGGGTGTCCTCTGAACAAATATACAACAAATATAACACAGAACAAACAAACTAAACATATATATGTAGCTGGGGGTGGGAGCCGTGGAGGACGGGGGCGATGTTTAGAGAAAAGGGCACCGAGCCACACGCCCCAAAATGACGGGAAGCAAGAAACATGAAAATTTAATGAATACACTAACGTGCTCTTTCCAAACTGCTCGAGGTGGGCTTAGTAGGGGGACACAGGGAGGTAGTTTTTATGGCAGATTATCTAGCTGGTTAATGAGGCCGTTTGTGATGACTCTCTTTAATCAGGCACAGATAAAAATCACTCAAGGTGTAGAAAACAAGTCAAAAGAACGTAAACACAGATGATATTTAGAATTACTGTTCACTACATACTTATTAAACCAGCAAATTAACAATATCATATTTGATTTTAGATACTAACCAATTTTAGAGGGTGGATATATTGATAGGAAATATAATTTTGCTGACATGTAATAGGTAATATGATAAATGACATGCAACATGTGGACTGCATTTTGAGACTCCAGAAAGTATCGACTGCCTTATCTCTCAGGACTAAATCATAAAATCAATGCCAATTTTGGCAAGAACCAAGGTCAAACACTGGGATCAATGGCGAAATTAATTGCTATTAAATGATAAACTAATGCAACCACTTATACAGGCACAAAGAGGAAGAGTCTCACAGAAGCTTGTAGAAGCTCAATGATCATGAGATGGACGCTGTCCGTAGCTTCAGATAACGGACCATGGCTATTCACGTCAGGTTAAGGTTAACTAATGAATCAGGAAATGACCTGTTACCTTCATGTTCTACTCCAGGAAGGGACAGATCTTCTGTTCCCTGCCACAGAACCTTCCCACTGTCTGCATCACGGAGGTTCATCCAATTTCTGGAGGCTTCTGTCAAGGAAGGAAAGCTAACACACACAGGGACCAACCTTCAGGTTAAATGCCCTAAACTAAAATGAATACAAAGGCACAGAGCCCGTTTTAGTCAAAACAACAAATAAGGCAATACATTGAGCCAGATAGTTCTAAGGGATCAAGTCTTCCAGCATCCAGGTCAACGAGGTGTTCCATGAAGTCCATATGGTGATTCAGATGGTATGGGGTACCCAACAGCTGTAATCCACCGCACAAATGACCTCATTCTACTGGACCAGCTGGTGAGCAGGGTGATTGCATCAGTTAGAACACTTGAGGATTTGATCTTTTCTAAAGGTCGGCAGTATCTGCTTATGAAACAAAAGCCCCTGTCAATGCCTGAAAGACTACTGTGTCACCGGCACCTGAGCCCCCAGCCGTGTCCTGGGGCCATCTGTGGTCTCTCTACTTGGGGTGGAGACCACAAAAAAGACCAGTCCAGCTCAGAGTGAAGTCTCCTCCAAGAAGAACGAGCATGGGCTATATATGGGTCATGTTTTGGACAATAATCATACATAGTGCCAGACTCCACTGGCTAATTCTAAAGGTCTGTTTGTTTCCAGGAATAGGACAAGCTTAGGCTAAATTACATACACGTTTAGCAAATCTAACATCCTCTATAAGTCCACAGATTAGCCACTGGGGCTAATGTGCCTAGAGACAATCATTCAAGGAGAAAAGTGACGTCTTTATCGGTAATAAAATCATGCAAATTAATTTAAGCTTGCATTGTTCCACGGGAATCTAGACCTTCAAGGGCAATACTACACATTTCTGGTAATCGGTCATGTTAATAATCAAACCGAATGTAAATGGTGTCATATTTCACATTCATTGAAAGTGAAAACCAATGAAATTATATGAACTACATTTATTTAAATAATATTTCATTCAACTTTTGTTCGATATTAACATAGTCTTCGCTTGAATTCAGCTTTTGCTCCAGGCACATTGTGATAAATTGAGACTGATAAAACAATGTGAAGAAACTGCAACACTTGAAACTCAGATATCGATATTTATTGTTAAAAACTGAATTTTATTGGAGATTACATCTGTACCTGTGTATTCATCACAAGTTCAGCTGTACTTATGCCTAGTTGACCCCTTGGCAGTCATACGTCTGTAACGTAGCTCATTCGCGCATCGCTTTGTACAAAAGCGCCTGCTAAACGAAGTAAATGAATCAAACACACCACTCAGCTGTCCATAGAGCGGCAACATCGCCTGATAAGTAACCAAGTCCTTAAAGCCGCAACATTAAGATCACTAGATGTCTATTCTCCATCTGCTCTTCTACAACATCTCAGTATAACCGTGCCAGATGTCTACAGGAAGACACCTGCTAAGCATGCTGGGATAAGGAGGATTAGCTGGGGGGGGGGGGGGGGGGGGACTTAACACACAGAACAGCCACCAAACAGCCCCAACATCTACATATAATATATAAGGATCTGCAATGCGGTAACTGACCATTATGATTTTTTAAAAGGTCCTGCTGCCATTTGCTGGGACAATTTTAAAGAAAATAGCCCCACTAACATCCTGACGTATGGGTATCTTTTTCCTTTTTGGTTGGTTAAAGCACAAGACTGACACATCCATCTGTTTTTTGTTAGCCCTCTCTCCAAACAAAATTGCACGACAGACCCTAGACGGGATGCCACCACAGCAACACTAAAGGCAATTTCAGTGTCATCAGTTAATATTTAAAAATATCTTTAAACTATTGAATAATATCTGAAGTAACACAGAACTGTGCAAACGTTACACTCAGAGATTCAACAGGATTTCAGCCTGCAATACTGTCGGTGAGAACTTCAGTGGTATCTACAGTCACCAAACAACCAAACACAAAACCATGACAAGTGGACAAAATAACACTCACTGTATTTATATTGGAACATAAGTGATAAGAAGCAAGCAAGATAGCTGGCCATTTATAAGTAGCCTAGACAACGACCTTGCATGTCCCAGGAAAGAAGAGAGCACCAGCAGGCACAGAGCTAATCTGTCATATCCTGAAGAACGCTAATAGTAATTGAATAATTTATCTTTCTGGCTCAGTGGCTCTGCAAGTGGCTGATCAAAGTACTATTTTAGGGGGCAGTCTGGCTTTAGACCCAAAGAGACTTCTGGTGTCTATGCAGGTCCATAATGGGGAGAACGCACCTGCTCACCACGGGATCTACTACCTAAAGACATTAAAAGACTAGCATTCAAATAATACAACTTGTGCATTAGCAAATAACGTATTCTGAAGACTGCCAGTCCAAATCCCAGGAGGGGGGCTCGCGGTAACTGATGCAGGAGGCGTATAGGCCCCAAATAAACTCGGAGTCTCATGCAGAGTCGAGTACTGTACTGTGGATACTGATATCTGTAAATCGCAAACTTTAAATCATTTAACTAACAATACTTAAAAAAAATGCTTGTAACCCGTTTATAATGTCGCAAACACTGAGGTTGGTTAGATGAGGGATCTAGAAATAAAAGACCACATTTGCACTTCTTGATAGCCGCTTGGCCAGGCTAATTAGCTAAGCTGCTAACATGGATCCTTCCAAAGTACTAACGATCGCGTTGATACGGGTAATGCATGCTGTCAGAATGAGCCCCCCCCGCCCCCGTCCCCACTACTACACATATAAAACTCGCAGGTATTAAATTAACACCGCTAACCCTCACCCAGCGACATGCTGCTTCTCTGGTCAACTACGCCGTTCATGAAGCTGTCCGAGGAACAACGTCTCGCCAGGGAACCCTCGCCCGGCCTAGCAGGCGTAACACCCCGCAGGGCTGCCTGGCTGCCCGGCGGACGCGGTCTGTTCACACCCGGGACGCCCGCAAAGGATACAGTTTGAACCCCCTGAGGATGCCCACGGCTCTGGTCTCATCAGAAGACATCGTTAAGGGGATCTTCTGCTTCCCTGAACGAAAGGAAAAAAGCAGAAAAACAAGCGGCTCGCTTGAACTCGGTATACAGGAAGACGCAGCAGTTATAAAATTATACTGAAATCTTAAAAACCAAAAAAGCAACGACAGACCGCAGAGCACCTAAGGCCGCGCGCCGCCCTCGCGCCGTTAATCCGATCGATCAGTTCGCCTGCGGCCGAATCAAAATACGGCGGAACTAACCAATCAGAATTCAGAGGCGCTTGTGGTGGGAGGGGCTTGTCTGGGAGAGACGCATCACCAGTGGCAACTGCATTTTGGTGCGTAACGTCGCTGCATTGTCTAGTTTGTATTGTCGTCTCGTGTAAATAATACAGTGCAAAACATTGAGGGGAGAACATATGCATGATTCCTACAAACAGCAATTCTTGTAACATATAGTACAGAGCTAGAATAATATAGTTTTACATAATTATGCATCTGCACATGAAGTACCGTATTTTATTTTAGTACCGACACTGTTTTGTGAACTTTGATCATTCGAATACCTCGCACCATGTATAAGAATGTCTGCATGCACCTATCGCCTCTCGAAAAAAAAATATTTTACAGCACATTAAGATCATGGCAACACAATTTTTTTTTTCAATTTTTTAACTACATGTAACTTTTTTTTTCGCCATCTTCGACACCAAATGCACAAGCTTTGTGCGTTTGCTGCACAGGTCGCTCAGACATTAAAGCACTGGAAGTCTTTTAAAAGGCTAGTAAAATGGAATTAATTTGAATTTAATGTCATATAAGCATGACATGTGATGTCATTCTTCATTATGAAGTGCGACAAAGCTTCCTTACAGACGAGTGATATTGACAAAAAATCTGCTGAATTTGTTTTTTTTCCCCTTAATTTTTGTAACCCATTGGCTAATCTAAAGCGCACAATTTATGAAATTGTGAACTAGTAAAATTCGAAGAGATTCATTATTTTAGAAGTCACAGTCTTGCCTTCAGTCCCTTTGAAGTGTTCTGGCATAATCTGAAGCATGACATCCCCAAAATTTGCGCGAACGCATTATTTGTCCGCACGCGCTATTTGTGCGACGCCACTGGCTGGATGGAGTCGAGGAACGAAGAGGAATGTTGTACCTAGTGTCATATCTGGAAATGACTGTACATAAATAGCGAATGGACTTGCCCGACCCTGTGAGCACAGATAAAGTTTGCCGGATGTCATCCCAATTCCACACTCACAAAGACTTGAACAAATCAAGTAAAAAGTAATAGTCTGCTGACCAGCATGACACTGCCTGGGACAATTTTTGCTACGGTACTCAGTGTATAAAAGTTGACCCAGTACCCATGCATAGAAACATCAGTGGGTGGCACTGTTATCACACACTTCAAGTTGTCTCTCATTTTGATATTTTTCCATTTACTTTTCTCTTACATTAAAATATTCGTTAGTTATTTGCATAAAATGAATACACCGAAATGCGTTTAACATATCAAGAATTTTCAGTCAAGGCGTAAGGTGAAATTACAGTATTTCAACAGAAGATGGCAGTGTAAGAGCGGGTAGCGGCTTTTTCAATACATTTTGGGTCACACAAGGAAAAAGATACAAATCCATCAAAGTGTTAATTTCCCTTTGTCGTAATTATTAAAGTCTAGTCTGCACTTTTAAATTATCAGTATCGTCAACTATTGAAGGACGTTGTTTTTCACATGGTTTCACATGGAGACTATTGAATTCCCGGGCTGCATTAATGTTTAATCCTTAAAATCTCTTCAAGTTTGTAAGACGTGATTTGACAGTGAGGACAGAGCTAATGTTTGTGCTCTACACGTTTCCATCTGCTGCCTTTAGAGTGCAAAGACTTCTGATTGCATCAATCCCTCTATAATTATCTTCCATAGCCCAAGGCTTGATATTGCTAATGATGGCGCGCAGGAGTGGTGTTTGACGTATTAAAATGTAATGAGTGTTATGTATTTATTTTAATTTCTAAGTCATTGTTTTAATATTTACACCCATGAAGAGACATTTACGGAACCGGTAATTGTGTGCAAGTGTTCAATAGAAAACGTACGTAATACAGAGGTGAAAATGATTACGAACAACCGTATGCCATATTGTACACATTTGTGAAAAAAAAGTTTCTATAGCGTCATATTCTTCCAGGTCCAAAACTGTATGATATTTGCTGACATCCCTTAGACATGACTGATTTCAGGGAGGCGGGTGAGGGACTACCGGGGGAGGGGGGGGGGGGGTGCATAGCTATGGAAACGTTTCCGACTAAGGTTAGGGGGTAATACGGTAATGGGGTATTATGGTAATAATTTTCTGGACATACCGGAGTGGCGCTGTTTCTCAAAATGCCATATAGGCCTACCGCAATATCGCGGTATAATACCCTGGACGGTTTGATGGTATGACTTTTAAGAGAATAGATAGCCCCCAATCCTAGTGAAAGCTGACAGGCTTCATGGGCGTGGCGGGGGTGCTTGTGCGACAATGCACGACATTCGCGAAGGATCAGGGCGCTACTGTCAATTTGCGTGTGACTCCCGGAAACTTGCGGGAGAGGAGGGATGGCTATATTTGGATGTTCTTAGTCTAGGCTGCCCTTGACCTGTGTAACTCTGCTTAAATGATGGGACTAAAAGACGCGAAGAACTCTTTATTTAATTTAAATGGATCTGTCGTTCTTTACTGCTACTGAATCCCATAAATGCCAGATAAATGATTTATTTTCTTTTTTAAATAGTTCGTGTAAGGCAGTGTGACCAGCAGATATAGCTTTTCTTAAATTACTTGGGTTTGACGTATGTCTTCATAATAATTGAACATTGAGACAGGGTATATTTTGACGTATATATTTCCTAGTTTCACAAAAGCCTGTCAAAAAATTTTTAATCAGACAAAATGGTTATCGTTTGCACAGACAGTACACTAAAAAACTTGAATTCTATTGGTGCAATGTCATAGTGGGAACGACCCACATTACACAGTGTCCTTCAGACTGATGACTACAATACCGAAACTATTTCGCTATTAACCACGCAGCGTCCTGTTATTCGTACCCAATCTGGGAATGAAATCTGTTTCATTAGCCTTACATTACTACATTAACACCAAATTCCCCTGCAACTCAGATTATCAATATAAAGTAGCTATTAGTAGCATCGTGGATTCTGTCTGGTGTTGTTGATAGTTCAAAGTACACTGAATTAATAAATCACATGATATCATAAAGGCCAAAAGGTCAAATATCAGACATAGATGCTGAATCAAGTTGACTTATATAGATCTAGAAGAAGCCAGTTTTACCTCAATATAAAAATTGCATGCTGTGCTATTTTATCATTACTTTGATGGGCTGGCTTACAATCCAGTATGTACCCCAGTATGTACCCTGTGCAGTCTGGGAGAGTCAGCCCCTCCTTGACCCTGACCAGTATAAACAGTTGGATGGATGGATGAATGGAAGCATAGTTTATGATTATTAATAGGGCACTCTCACTGTCATTGCCCTGATGGTTTCAGATGAAAGCCTTTCCTCCTTGCAGTCAAGAGGCAGAGAAAATAGTAAATTTTATAGCCCAAAAAGGGTTGTCCTAAATCTAAATTCTAGCGGCCAGACTGTGAATCCTGGGACTTATAGTTTGGCAGAGATTTCCATGAAGCTTCCATGGGTAGCGAACAGTCTCACCACTTCTCATCTTCTTTTTTAAGAAAAAAAAGACGAAAATGAAAGCTGAGCTCTTGGTAGTTTCGAACACACCTTTTTACTTTTTGTTTGTGGGAAAAAAATCTGAGCCAGTGAGCACTGACACTTCAGTAACACATCACACAAAACTGAAAAGGTGAAATGAAGAAACAGATCTTTTAGGGCTGCAGGATATGGTGAAATGATAGACAGAGACATAGAGTCAAGCAGTATTTTATGCTACAGTAAATGAAGGCAACACAGAGAATCGTCTGACAATTCACAGCCCAAAACTTTAAGTCTTTGAAGAAGCGACATTCCTATAAAGTTGTCGATAGTCATACATGAGAGGGGCATTTTATCTCAATATAATTTTAGCATTTTTACATTCCTAGGTCCATGGTTTGAATTCAGACTCAGGAAATTCGCCCTGATGGAGTGGGGTGGGGACAGACACAGGGCCGGCTTACACTCTCTCATGTGTCCTCTTCTCTGACTCCATCCCTTGTTTTTGTTTGATCAGAGTGACTCCTGAACTGTGAGCATCCACAAGAAAGCCTTGTGAGATCTGCTCTCCCAAATGCAGCTGTAACCCTGACAGTACGGAAGAGCTGAACATCTAAAAAGCCCATTTTATACAACTGTACTGCTAAGCCTTAGCAAGGTGCTCTGGGGCGAAGTACTTCTCTGACAGCCATGTCATAATGTATATAGGTATTGCATGCTCATCCATCCATCCATCCATCCAGTTGGAGCCTATGTTAGATACTCAGATGATACAAAACAAGAATGCAGGTACTGAAAACGGTTCACGGGAGTTACACAGCGTTATTCACAGAATTGGTATCAAAAGTAGTTCTTCTGAAGGGCCGATTAGTGATTGGCAGATGACTGCAAAACACGATCTATCAGACGTCATTGATTGTACCAGAGGGCCAGAATTGACATTCCACTCCTGCAAACTGAGACAAAAGCCACAAGATACTCTAAACTCATTAATCTGACTGCAATTTTCAGCACTGTTGCCAGAAATAACAATGGACTGAAATATTTAAAGCTGTATTTTAAATAAAGATTATATGACACTCAGTTACTATCGTTCACCATCATCTTCATCATCATCATCTTCTTACCATGCTGGGCGGCGTGGTGGCAGGATACCAAGCAGGTCAGAGCTCTTTTGCTATTGGCACAGGCTTCACTTCATTCTGGGTGATCGCTAGGTATTCCAAAGCCATCTAGGAGATGATCCCCAAGCATGCCTTGGACCCCCCCTGGGGCTTCCCCCAGTAGGACATTCCCAGAACAGCATCCTTGGGAGCCCTCCAGATGGCATTCTTATATGATTTACAAAATACCACAGCTGACTCCTACCTGAGGTCCGTCTGGATCTCCAAACTCCTCATGATGTCACTGGGAGTGAGTTTGGTAAGCCTGCTGAGAAACCTCATTTTGGTCACCTGTATCCACTTCTCATGATCATAGAAGCACAGAAGACCATGGAATACCATAGTGGAATACTTAAACTCCTTTACTGAGTATCAATCATTCAATCAATCCATCCACCCACCTACCCATCTATCTACCTACCCATCTATCTAATTTACGAGCTACACATACAGGTGAAGAGAATAGAGGTACAGAATCAGAGTAAGACTGCACAGGTAATCAAGACATTAACAGCTCTGGTAAGTTTAATCAATTAACATTACGCATATCCCCTTCCTTCTGTGTGAGCCCCACCTGTGTGAGCCTTCTTGCAGGCCGCTGCCTGTTGTACAAGTTCGCCCCAATCAATGTGTCTGCTTTACAAGCCATAACAGCCGAGCTGTCACGAGCCGCTCCCACAGCCAGATGGCGCTCATGCTCTCAGGGGATGGTTCTGACAGGCCGTGTCAGCGAGGAGGCAGCCATCTGCCGCTGTCAAGCGCTGACATCACAAAATGGAACACGGTGACAGATCAAAGCGGTTGCCGGGTTACCCCTCTGTCGCAGGCACTTTGCGATGCTTTTTGGCGAGTTTGGAAGGGCCCACCCGTGCTTTTGCTAATGTGTCACAAACTGATGACTTCAGCCCATCGCTGTTGAGTTCGTGGCACCGCAGGGAAGATACCAAGTGACATGTTCTCCTCACATCTTCATGTGTGGGCTCTTTTCAGGCAGGCTTTTAAAAAAACATTAGTGAACACTGGGGAAAACAAACCAATTGGAGCAGCAATTTGATGCAGAAACATCTGTCACAGAATTACATTTCTCTGTGGGCATATTGTAACACCTGCATATTCATTCTAATAAAACAACTGGAAATAAACTGTCACTTTTTGAAATGATATTTTCCCTACTTTTTCAAAGGCACGTGGCCGCAGTTATGATCCCCATTTAAATTAGAAGCACAGCTGCTAATGGGTATGAGTTAAAGGACTGCAGTCTTAACATACCATCTAAATTCAGAGGTGTACATGCATTAACTCTGAAACATCCATACACTGTAACTGTTCATTTTCCATTTATTTACCTGAAAATCAGGGTAGCATGAGGGGGAAAGAAATGCTGTTTGCTGTTTTTGGTTGACAACAATCGGCAAAAGATTCAAGGAGGACTGGATTTTCTTTGAGGAAAGATGGAAGAGTCAACAGTTTCAAATAATGGCAGAGGCTGACAGTGATGGGAAAGATGACCTGGTATTATAACCCAGTGGAAATAAGCAGGAACCAAAATGTGAAAACGTGAATTTTGAAGCCTCATATCTCCTGTCTCACTGCTTCAGGCTGTGACAGTTTCTTCGTCTTTGATCTCCATAGGAACCTCCCTCTGGGATCAATAACGTGAATCTGAAAAATCACTATAACAATATATTGTTTCTTTGGCCATTGCATTTTGTAGCTCTGTTCTGTTTGTTTACATTCTGTTTTGTTCCATTTGTTCGATTTTTGCGTCGCTATCCATAAAACCATGAGCCGTGGATCTGGTCAGTTCATCCCAGTCCCAGTTCATCAGCAAGTGAAGCAAGCGAAACAGTGCCAGAACCATTCAGCAGACTGTTGACAAAAAAAAGAGAACCCCTTCAAAGACCGACATATTTCACCTTCTGAACATTTCATGTTATTTTTTATTTTTTTACTAATACGATTTTTGCTTCCTTTCATCTTTCTCCACCAAAAATAGGTTTTCTGTCACAGCTGTTGAGACAGCATGCTATGATTTTTAACATCTCTAAACAAATAAAGCCATGATAAATACGATAATGGATGTAAATAATGGATATTAATGAATATGTCACATATATAATGATTTTACTACAGATGTTCCCAGGTTATGATGGGGTTACGTTCTCATAAACCTATGGTTAGGTAAAATATTGTAAGGCGAAAATGCATTTTCATACAGTTCCCCTAACCTAACAAACCTCATAACCTGGCTTAGCCGACCTTAAAACATGCTTAGAACACTTACATTAGCCTACAGTTGGGAAGTGCTGAATATCTCATGTCATTTATTGAATAATCATACCCATCATAAAATTGAAATATCATAACATGGACCATCGTAACCCAAGGAGCATCAGTTTATACTATATTCATATATATTCATATCGTATACAATGATCTCAACATGTTGTGATAATCGGTTCATTAATGTATAGATATTAAATAGCAGTTATATAATGTATGATGTTCAAATTATCATGCAAACGTGTGTATATGCTCAAGGAAACGGCAACAGAACTGAAGCTTCCTAGTAGGATCAGGAGAGGTCTGCACATCTCCAGGCGAGGTCTGCACATCTCCAGGCGAGGTCTGCACATCTCCAAAAGCCACAGGTTCCTTCTCCGTGTTGTTTCAGCTGTTATCACCAAAGCAAGACCAGACTGATAAAAACGGCTGATTGATTTTTGTTGACATTGAATGTAACTGTACATGTAAATGTAACTTCGGAGACTAAGGCTCAACTTCCTGTTAGTTAGTTATCCAGAAAGGCCTTATAATAAATGCTTTTTTTTTTTTTTAAATAATTTTATAGTAAAAATTAAAAAGAAATACTTGGATTCTTGATATACTGTACCCATATTATATTATATTATATTACCCATAATCCAATGAGTACTGTTTACATTCAGATCATACTGTCAAAATTGTCGGTACATTCCTCAGGTCTCGCACATTGCGCTTATATTACACAGCACAGTCAATTTGATCTTATCACTTATGTATAGATTATGTACATCTGAACATATTTCATATATTTTTTATTTTATACTGTTATTTTTATATATTTTACGTGCAGCCATCCGAGAAAGTAGCTAAGGGTGTTGGCAAGTAGTATGTCGGCTGTAGGGATGGGAGACTGAGGTTTAGTCACACGATTGGATGCCAACAGAGGCGCCGATATGATGCTTTGTCCCAGGAATATTAGATATGTCCTCTAAGCAGGGTTGGGTTGGCATGCTTATCTATGCTAATTTACATGAAGGATTTTAACGACCCTTCATAAGCTGGTAAAAGTACACTTCTGCATAGAAATATGTTTTGCATGTCTGTATGAACTAACGACATCACTATGTCCGTTTGAAGACTTTCAATAAAGATTTATTAATGTAACCTGGGAGACGTTGGACCCACTCCAATAAAATGTAGGACATGCCGCATGTAACTTGCCCAAATGAGCTACAAACACCTTGAAACACATTGACGTTTTTATTACGGAAGAACTCCTGTGAAATTTAAATATTGTCCAGCCATCATTTGGATTTACGATGTCAGACCATCAGCTGGAAGGAAAGGCAAATTGGGTATTTAAAACAGGAGTTGCTGTGAACCTCTGCACCATTTGAGATCCTCCGTGATAGTAATTATCCTGGAAAAGCACGCACGAACTGTTGAGATGAATGGCTATCTAGTTTTATATCGTGTACATAAATTATGGTTGCATAGGACCACTGAGGTTTGACATGGAGGTGACTCCTTAATTTTCAAGCCCTTGATTCACTCAGGGGCAACTGGGCTGCAGATAACAGAATCACTGCGGCTGGGTTGACTGTGCAAATTCCCCAGCAGTGCAGGGACTCTTGTGTTGCAATATTCTCTTGAGGGATACAGACTAGCACACACAAGCTAAAGGATGGACAAACACACATGTGATGGATCCAGGCGGCTCGGACGCGAGGACGTGGCGTAGTGCACACAGAAAAAGGTGGACGACCCACTGGTGGCTCCAAGAATACAAAAACGGGGTTTATTAAACAAAACAGAAAACACTACAAACACAACAAAACCAAAAAGACCACGAGGGGTCAAAAACCAAAAGGGGATAAACAAAGACTAAATAACAAAAACCAAATACACATCTAACACTGAGAATATCTAACATCACAATCAAACACAATCAACGAACCACTAGAGAACAGAACAGAAGCAGGGACTTAAATACAGAAACCAAAACTGGGTAATAAGACTAACACAGGACAGGTGAGACTAATTAACAGACCAGGAAAACAGGGCACAGGTGAAACTAATAAACTCAAAGGAACAAAACAGGGAAACTAAGAACTAACCAAGGAAACAGGGAAACAGAAACCAACACTACGGACTTACAAACAGGTAAAGACACAAGCAGGGGCACAAGGAACAAAACAAAAACCAACTACAAAATCAGACACAAGAACTAAAGAAACTCAAATGAAACACTAGGGATCAAAATACAAAAACAGAGGAGGTGGGATTCAAACACAGGACAGAAGGATTCACGGACAACTGGATGCTCAATGTGTTGAGCTATGAGGCTAACAGAGAACAGGAGACACACAAAAACTAACATGAAGGACGGGATGACCAGCAACGCCTGCTGGCCAAACGGGGAAGGGACACAGTAGGACCACAGGGGCTGACCCTGACAGTACCCCCCACCTAACGCGCGGACACCAGACACGCGCAAGGGCACTGCCAGGGCCACAGAACGGGCGGACAGTACAAGACGCAGAACAGGACAGGGAAACCACTAACAAAAACCAAGGAATTGGACAGACAAAACCAAGAACTCAGACAAGAGGGGAACAAAAACAGACAGAGCAGACACCAGGAGCTGGGACAAGACTAGACGAGGGAACACAGCAGGGAGCAGAACTTGGGGACCAGGGACAAACGGACGTGGACACTGAGGAACAGGACCAGGGACACGAGGCGGAAAATGAAATTGTATTGGGGAACCGGAAGGGAAAGGAACAAAAGGAGCAGGGCGAGGGAAAGGACCAGGGACATGAGGCTGGGACTGAAATGGGGCAGATGAACTGAAAGGGAAGGGCCGAAATGGGACTCGTTGGGGCAGCTGGCCAGGAAACAGAAAAGGGAAAGGTTGGGTAGGATGTGGGCTTGGTGGCCGACTGGAGGGCGAGGAGGAAGGAACTGCAGGACGAGGACGGGAACCAGAGGTCATTGACGAGGAGACGAACTGGGGAGCGACGAGGAAGAGACTGCAGGATGGGAACTGGAAGGTGACAAGGAAGGGAGTGCAGGACTGGAGGGTGATGAGGTGACTGCAGGACTGGAACTGAAATGCGACGAGGAAGAGACAACTACAGAACGGGGACAGGCACCGGAGGATGAGGAGACTGGACAGTGATGGAGGCAGACACTGGAGGATGATGGGGAAGTGCGTAATGGACTAGGGCCTACTGGAAAAGGACCTGGATCTATGCGGTTGGTCCACCTGGTGTGTCCCCGTCTCCCCTTTCGGGAAACAGAGAACCGGCCTGGCCCTCTGCTGGGCCTCCACCAGCACCAGGCAAGGTCCGCTTGGGTGGAGGCAGGAGCCTGAAAGTTGAGCCTCAGGGCCAGGACGGCCTCGGGCAGGGATGCAGGAGCAAAGTCAAGGTGTGCAGCCCCCTGTGGGCCGGGCGTGGGCGGAGCCACGTGTGCGGCAGCCCCTTGTGGACCAGGCATGGGAGACTCAGGTGGAGCGACGTATGCAGCGGCGGCCCCCTGTGGGCCAGGCTGAGGAAGCCGGGGCAGAGCAGAGGTGCCGGCGTCAGGTAGAGCCGGGGTGTCAGGCGGAGCCGCAGGCAGAGGCGGGACCTCGGGCGGAGTAGGCACCTCTGAGGGTGGCGATGCAGCCGCCAGGTCTGGCGGGTCAGGAACAGGCAGGTCTGGCGGGTCAGGAACAGTTGGGGGCAAAGTATTGACCGCCAGTGTTGGAACCTCTGGAGGTTCGGAAACCATGGAGACCAGAGCAGGGGTTTGCTCTTTGGCAGGGGATGTCGCCCGTGTAGGAATCCTGGGGACCCGCGGGATGGCGTCCCCAACCGACCTGGCCCCTTTAAGAGCCAGACGCGTCCCTACAAAGGGGCGAGCTGCTGGCGCTGGCAGCAAAGGAGCAGGCAGGTGCGCTGCGCTCCTAGGCTGCATTGCCACGATGATGTGGGGATCCCCTGGGCAGGGCTGAGGCATTGCAGCTGCAGCTTCCCTTGGGCAGGGCTCGGGCATTGCGGCGGCGGCTGCAGCTTCTCCTGGGCAGGGCTCGGGCATTGCGGCTGCAGCTTCCCCTGGGCAGGGCTCGGGCATTGTGGCGGCCACTGCGACTTCCCCTGGGCAGGGCTCGGGCATCTCGGCGGCGGCTGCGACTTCCCAAGGGCAGGGTTTGGGCATCGTGGCGGCTGCGACATCCGCTGGACAGGGCTCTGACATTGCAGCGGCAGCTTGTTTCCTGGAACCTGGGTCAGGTACCTCAGGCGACCCTGCCAGGTCCACCAGGTGCCAAAAAACCCTCTCCATTCTACGTACCTCCTCCTCCGGAGAGGCAGGAGAGAGCTGGATAAGTTGGTTGCCGGCTTTTGTCAGGGCCTGGCACAACCATGGTGACTGGAGGACAGTAGGGGTCAGGGATAACCGTTTCCAGACGGCCTGAAGAGCGCGGAGCTCCTCCATACGAGCCTGGATGGTGACCAGAACTTCAGGGGGGGCAGGTGTTCTGGAGCCTGGGGATCGTCCTTGGGAGTGGTTCGTTCTGTCATGGATCCGGGCGGCTCGGACGAGCAGATGTGGCATAGTGCACACAGAAAAAGGTGGACGACCCACTGCCGGCACCAAGACCACAAAAACGGGGTTTATTAAACAAAACAGAAAACACTACAAACACAACAAAACCAAAAAGACCACGAGGGGTCAAAAACTAAAAGGGGATAAACAAAGACTAAATAACAAAAACCAAATACACATCTAACACTGAGAATATCTAACATCACAATCAAACACAATCAACGAACCACTAGAGAACAGAACAGAAGCAGGGACTTAAATACAGAAACCAAAACTGGGTAATAAGACTAACACAGGACAGGTGAGACTAATTAACAGACCAGGAAAACAGGGCACAGGTGAAACTAATAAACTCAAAGGAACAAAACAGGGAAACTAAGAACTAACCAAGGAAACAGGGAAACAGAAACCAACACTACGGACTTACAAGCAGGTAAAGACACAAGCAGGGGCACAAGGAACAAAACAAAAACCAACTACAAAATCAGACACAAGAACTAGAGAAACTCAAATGAAACACTAGGGATCAAAATACAAAAACAGAGGAGGTGGGATTCTAACACAGGACAGAAGGGTTCACAGACAACTGAATGCTCAATGTGTCGAGCTATGAGGCTAACAGAGAACAAGGGAAACACAAAGACTAACATGAAGGACGGGATGACCAGCAACGCCTGCTGGTCAAATGGGGAAGGGATACAGTAGGACCACAAGGGCTGACCCTGACAACACAGACATGAACATGCATGTGTTAGCACCCATACACGCACAGAGAGTTAATCCGTTATAGAGCAGTAGATTGAATAAATAATTGTTATGGGTTTAAGTTGAAATGATCTTGATCAAAAAGCAGTTATAACCTACAGTAAATACCTAAATCATTGAGGCTCAGCTTCTCTTTGAGATACCCTTCGTTTAGTGTGGTGTTTAGATGCAAAGAGACCTCCTGTCTTTTGGGATACAAGTTCATCTGCCTGGATAATAAGGACCCAGGTGGTTACTAGATGCCTCTACGGGACCAGATTTGACCACCCTTGTTATTTTCCCACCTGTTCCTCATCCAGCAGTATTTCTCTCTTTTGAAAAGATTTCTCTGGGAATGGAGACGCACGACACAATCTTTATAATGGAGAGATCTTACCGAGGATGAAATGAAAGATGTTCAAGAGCACTATGAATGCAAGGAGGCCACTAAAGGTGTCCTTGATGCTCTGTGAACCGAAAGCGACATTTAATGGCAAGATTGCATAACAGCTGAACATGTCGTTACACATTTATCCACGCATCTGTCTTTTATCCTCTGAGCCAGCACAGGTCTATGGAAGCTGCATTTTTATATTCATGTGAGTTGGATGTTCTGATCCTGTGCTCAAAGTCCATTTTCAAAAATCAATAGAGTCCTTTTCTAAAATCCTTGCTAAATGGGCTCAGAGATACTGAAGATCCATGGCTAAGCTGGACAATGAGAATCTACAAGGTTGTTGCAGTGCTGAAAATAGACCCCTGGGGATTGACCCTAATCACACACTGCATGATGCTAGTGGAGGGGTTGTTCAATCACCCAGGGATCGTCTCTCGAGACAGTAACTCAGTCAAACATCCCGTGCAAGACAAAGTGCACCTGCTACAGGCAATGGCAGCTCAGCTCAAAAGTTTGGAGCATCTAATTACATTTTATCTGAGTATTATGGGAGTGTAATGACTTCACAACTGCTTCCTGGGGATTTGCAGTGTATCAGAGTCTGATACTGATTGTATCTAATTCTGTGCCACATTCAAGTGTAACTTCAGAAACTGAATGAGCAACAGCTCCAAGCAAAGATCAGATCTTCAGAGAACGAGTCAGAAAGTCAGTTTCCTTTAATGACAAACTGATCTTGAGAATCTGAATAGGAGTCTGAGTGAATGGATTGTGTGAACTGACCACAAATAATCTCCGAGTCTTCGTGAGCTGAATGTCTATGTCAGAACTCTGAACTCTGTTAGAACAACAGCTTGACAGAATAAGATAAGCTCAGTAAAAATATTAGTTGTGGTTTTATTCTCTGTTAGTTTACAAAAGTGTATTCTCCTAATCCATCCATCCATCCATTTTCTGAAACCACTTATGCTGTTCAGGGTTGCGGGGGGTCCAGAGCCTAATGGCACAAGGAAGGGAACAACCCAGGAGGGGGGGCCAACCCATCAGAGGGCACCCTCACACATGCACACCTACTCCACACGCACAGAATCCTGGCAGAGACTCGAACCCAGATCCCAGAGGTGTGAGGTGACAGTGGTACCCACTGCACACACAGTGGTAGCTGCCACCCTACTAAAACCACCATTAAAAAAATACATTATAATATTCATATGCGTACACATTCTATACATTCATATTTACTTTTTTTTTAAATCTAGTTTGAATAAATTGCAAGTTAGATGCAATTGATGTTATATGCAAGCAAACTCAATAGAAAAGCTATATGACAGGTTAATATCTAGTGTGTTTATGTAGTTCTTCAAAATCAATATTGTAAGTTAACAGTACATTTTGTCCTTCATTCTGGGGGATCCATAGATATTCCCAAGCCATCTGGGAAACAAAAGGATTTTTCTTAATTGTAATGGGAGACATCCCCTTGCACAGTGACTGTAAGGTTACATCCTGCAAAGTTGTTTTGCATGTGTGTAACGTTCATTGTTGGTATCAGAAGACAATGTAATATCTATGGGTATAATTTGTACACAGTTCATACACAACCAAGAAGTGGCAATTCAATGCTTTCAATCAAGATGGCGTATATGCCATGTGAGTAGTCAGATAATACAGTACTAGTGTTCAGTCAGGTGTGCGGGATTGGAAATGTGTTTGAATGCAATTGATCTTTTCAGCTGTGTAGGAATGGGGATGAATTTTAGTGCTATTGGTTGGTTTTCGTTAAAATGCTTGTATATTTGTTAGTGTTGACAGAAATGAGGCTTGTGAGAGATTAAAACAATTGAACAATGGAAAAGATCTTTCAACACGTTCTACACATTGCATCACAGTGACACCTGGTGGCCAAATGGTGTTCAACAAAACAAAAATTCCTGTGGCGGATTTCAAGTCAAGTCAAGTAGTCAAGTAGGCTTTATTGTCACTTCAACCATATACAGGTAGTACACAGTGAAACGAAACAACGTTCCTCCAGGACCAAGGTGCTACATGCAACATAGATTTACAACATAAATTAACAGAAAAACTAAAACTAGCTAAGAGGCCTAGTTAGCTGGCTAGCAGAGACAAGACAGATTGGCAACATAATTTTACAACATAGAATAAAGTGCACGTGCGAATGTGCAAACAAGAGCAACAACAAAAGTGCGATAAACAAGACATAACATAACATAATAATATGGTGTTGAGGTGATGAGTTGAGGTAGTGGAGAAACAGTAGACGTTCCTTAACATAGCAGCAAGAATTTAGGAATTAGTGCAAAAAGTAATCCAGTATTGAATATTGTGCTAAAGAGCATTTACAGGTTGGTGTGTACGATAGTTTGGTAGTGTAGGTCAGTGTGTTTGCGCTTGTGTTGATTAGTCAGTCCAGTCCCAATGATTTAAAGATATCTTCAGTAAACGTTGATTTGATGCTGCCGCATTTGGTGTCTGTTATCTAATTGCTCAGTAGTTGAATACACTGAGACAGATTACAGTAATAACACGCCTTGGTGCGAGACCCTTGGAAGAGTGAGGCATGACCTCTCAAAGAACTGAGGTTTAGACAGGCTTTTTAGAACTTTGAAAACAGTTTTCAATGCCCGGTATCAGCCAATCACACACAGGGGATGTGGGTTATAATTTTGTACCTTTTATTTAGAGGTCTTTTTGGGTCAACGTGTTCCGGAGCCCCCTATGTCCCTGAGCAGGATAAGTGGTTAGGAGATGGATGTATGGATGGATGTTCTGGTGCTATACAGAAGTGAAGCAATTTGAAAGACTCAAAAACATTACAATGTAGCGAAATCTGTATCAGCAAAGCTATGTCACATCTCCATTTTTGACACATACTTCAGAATAATGCTTCAAATCCTCTGCCTGAAATGAATCGAAGCCTTTCAGAAAAGTATTTTGAGTTTGACGTCACTGATGTTTGGAAGACCTGGGGGGCATAGCCTAGTATGGGTGGTTGAGTCATTTGTGAAAGTCTTTTTCAGTAGGTTCTGTAAAAATTCTTTAGTTCTTCCCACACATTCTTGGTTCCCCATATATTGTCAGTTTATTCAACTAGGTGAATTTTGCGCAAATACCAAATATTGTATTACCTAATAACTTCGAGCCATCAGTTGAGTATGTCAGTTGAAAATAATAAATTTTTTTATCACTGATGTGCACTGGTGTGAAGTCAGGATGTTTTAGGGTTAGGGTTAGGATTAGGGGTTAGGGTTAGGATTAGGGGTTAGGTTTCATCTCCACCTGCGACCCCCCCTGCCATCGTGTAGAAGCCCCAGCCAGTATCTGGAGTCGCAAGGTTGCGACCGAATCCCGAGGACGTGTGAAAGAAGACAAGCGGAAACCTCCCCCGTACTGGTACTGCCTCCTCACGCCCACGTACCTTCATGATAAATACATTAGGCTGCAGATAAATCATGACTGTCCAAACACACGGGGCATCAAGGCTGCCAAATGCCTATTTAGGTGGGGGCCTTTTTGTTCATGGACCATGAGGAATCGTGTCATAGGGGAACGAGATCAAAAAAATGAGAACCTGGCTGCAGGATGTTTTTTTTTCCCACCCTTGCAGCCTCCTAGTGCCCAAGCAATCCCTCAATAAATGCCCCCTAGCTGCCCAGGACTCTTTTAGGGCAGCCATGACCTGCTTCTCTGTGTCTCCCCACCGGCTGACAAGAACCACCGAAGCTGCTTCTGCAGCTCCACGTCTGCTGGGCCCAGACAAGGGGAGAAAATGCATCGTTTGTCCCCAAAACTTGAATGAATTTCAAGGGCTTTACGTTTCAGAGCGTGAAAATGGCCTTGCTGAGCAAAAACTCAATCTGCTGGCTCCATGTTGAAAATAAACCATCTGGCCAGTAAAATAGAAATCAGAAACTCAATGTTTCTTAAAGTTGTAGTGAAACATTAATTCATAGAAAAGTATTTTCAAAAAGTAGCCCCAAGATAACTTTTCATGAACCCGACATTATTTTGTGATGATTACAGATGCTTTAGGTGATCAAATAATCCTGCATGAGTCCTGCATAAGGTATTATGCAAGAGCAGTACTCATACAATACTCATAGTCCAGCAATTTGTACTTGCTTACAAACATTTAAGATTAATTCGTCTAATGACCATATTGTCTGGTCACAATATTGTCAGGATGCTATCACCGAAAAACAAGTAAATAAAAACAAAGTATCGTGGCATGAACTAAACGAAACGGGCTTAAAGACCAAGTAAACCTTTTCTAATATGAGCATTGTAGGAGATCGGTGGCACAGTGAAATTCTGATGCCCTTTTCAGGAATAATTTTCAGGTGTCTTTTTACTGCCTTGACAAAGATCACTAGAAGGCAATAAGCGTGAATGTTATCGTGTAACAATAAAACACTGAAGCATGTAAAATATTTACTTCTTAGATTCAGTTTGAGTTCTGTATGAACCCTGTATGAATAATGAATTCATGTACCTTGGTTTGATTCAACAAAGACATTAAACTCTGGCGTAAAAAGACTTCACAATAGCTTTTCAAACGCAGACAAAAATAAACTAAATCAAAATCCACAAATGAATCTACTAAAGTTTTACGCAATGTTTTTTTGGTGATGGTTTCTACTGAATCCTTTTTAGGAATTACTTTTAAAATGTATCCCTTCGAAAACCTTAAAATACATAAGTAATTTAGGAAATAACAGAATACATTTTTTGTACGCTAAGTGTTTTTACTTATTAGGAAAATTATGCTGATATTATCACAAATATGGTAGTCTGTTACTCCTCATTAAAAGACCTGACCAGAAACACAAACTAAATTATTAGTACACAGCACCTTTTACTTTCCAGAAAAAGCACTGTTTTTATGTGCATATAAATAGATCTCACATCTGCATGAAATATATATATATTTTTCCGTAAGTCCTTTGCATTGTCTTTCTCGGAGTCTGCTTGCTGATTGGATGATAAATGTGAGAGCAAGTTCTGTAGCACTATGATGACAGGCCTGCAGTTCCCTTCTTTAAATTGCAGGTCAAATGAGCAAGAACAACATAAGCTTGGAGACATATCACGCAATTATGCATGTGATGTTTCTTAATGTCACTCTGGTTGTGTTATTTATTTATTAATGTATCAATGGCTCCTCCTTGGATTGCCACCTTATCGTGGTGGAGGGGTTTGCGTGCCTCCGTGAACCTGGGGGCTATGTTGTCGGGGGCAATAGCCCCTGGTAGGGTCTCCCAAGGCAAAAAGGTCCTAGGGGAGGGGCCAGACAAAGAGCAATCCAAAAGAACCCCATGAAAAATTATAAAATCAAAGTCCCGTTTCCCTCGCCCGGACTAGGGTCACCAGGGCCCCACCCTGGAGCCAGGCCTGGGGGAGGGGCCCGTTGGCGAGCGCCTGGTGGCCGGGCCTTGGCCCGTGGGGCCCGGCCAGGCACAGCCCGAAAGAGGCACGCGGGACTGTCCCCAGGTGGGCCCACCACCCGCAAGGGGAATGTCAGGGGGTCGGTGCATTGTGGATCGGGTGGCAGCCAAGGGAGGCCCTGGCGGTCCGATCCCCGGCTGACAAAACTGGCTTTCGGGACATGGAATGTCACCTCTCTGGTGGGGAAGGAGCCTGAGCTTGTGCGTGAGGTTGAGAGGTATCGACTAGATATAGTCGGGCTCACCTCAACACATAGCTTGGGTTCTGGAACAATCTCCTGGAGAGGGGCTGGACGCTCTTTTACTCTGGAGTTGCGGCGGGTGAGCGACGCCGGGCTGGGGTGGGGCTATTGGTGGCCCCACAGCTCGGTGCATTAACAACGGAGTTTACCCCGGTGAACGAGAGGGCTGTTTCCCTGCGCCTTCAGGTCGGGGATAGGTCTCTGACTGTCATCTGCGCTTATGCGCCGAATGTCAGTTCGGAGTACCCGGCCTTCTTGGATTCCCTTAGCGGTATGCTATTTGGCGTGCCGCGGGGGGATTCCATCGTTTTGCTGGGGGACTTCAACGCTCACGTGGGCAATGACAGTGTGACCTGGAAGGGGGTGATTGGGAGGAACGGCCTCCCTGATCTGAATCCGAGTGGTGTTCTGTTATTGGACTTCTGTGCAATGCATGGTTTGTCCATAACGAACACCATGTTCGAGCATAAGGGTGTCCATAAGTGGACATGGTACGAACACGCCCGGGGCTACAGGTCGATGATCGATTTTATAATCGTATCATCTGATCTGCGGCCTTCCGTCTTGGACACTCGGGTAAAGAGAGGGGCAGAGCTATCAACTGATCACCACCTGGTGATGAGTTGGCTCAGGTGGCGGGGGAGGAAGCCGGTCAGACCTGGTAGGCCCAAGCGCATAGTGAGGGTCTGCTGGGAACGTCTGGCAGAGGCTCCTGTTCGCTCGAGCTTTAACTCGTGCCTCCGGCAGAATTCCGACTGCATGCCGGGGGAGGTCGGGGACATTGAGTCTGAACTGTTCCGGACCTCCATTGTGGAAGCGGCCGTACGGAGCTGTGGCTGCAGGGTGGTCGGTGCCAGTCGTGGCGGTAACCCCCGTACCCGATGGTGGACACCAGAGGTGAGGGGGGCCGTGAAGCTGAAGAAGGAGGCTTACCGGGAATTATTAGCCCGGGGGTCTCCGGAGGCAGCTGACGGGTACTGGCGGGCCAGGCGGAACGCAGCTCGGGCGGTCGCAGAAGCAAAAACCCGGGCGTGGGAGGAGTTCGGTGAGGCCATGGAAAGTGACTTTCGGTCGGCCTCAAAAAGGTTCTGGCAAACCATCCGGAGTATCAGGAGAGGGAAGCAGCTCCTGGTTCCTACTATTTTTAGTGGGGGGGGGAGGCTGTTGACCTCACCTGGGGACATCATCCGGAGGTGGAAAGAATACTTTGAGGACCCCCTCAACCCTGCCTCAGATACATCTACGCACACTGCCTTTGAGACATCTGAGGGCACAGAGCCCGAGGGTGCTGGGGGGGGCTTGCCCATCACTGGGGCTGAGGTGGCCAGGGTGGTTAAAGAGCTCCGTGGCGGCCGGGCCCCGGGGGTGGACGAGATCCGCCCGGAGTACCTGAAGGCTCTGGATGTTGTGGGGCTGTCGTGGCTGACACGCCTTCTCAACAGTGCGTGGAGGTCAGGGACGGTGCTGCTGGATTGGCAGACCGGGGTGGTGGTCCCCTTATTTAAGAAAGGGGACCGGAGGGTGTGTTCCAACTACAGGGGGATCACACTTCTCAGCCTCCCTGGGAAAGTCTATTCCGGGGTACTGGAGAGGAGGGTGAGATCGATAGTCGAATCTCGGATTCAGGAGGAACAATGCGATTTTCGTCCTGGCCGTGGAACACTGGACCAGCTTTATACCCTTGCAAGGGTACTAGAGGGCCGGAAACGGGTGGTTTGCCCTCTTCGGGTCGGGGAAGACGTACTGCCTCAAGTGGAGGAGTTTAAGTATCTCGGGGTCTTATTCACGAGTGAGGGTAAGCGAGATCGGGAGCTGGATAGAAGAATCGGAGCGGCGTCTACAGTTTTGCAGGCGCTTAACCGGTCCGTCGTGGCTAAGAAAGAACTGAGCCAAAAAGCAAAGCTCTCGATCTATTGGTCCATCTTTGTCCCTACCCTCACCTATGGTCATGAGCTATGGGTAATGACCGAAAGAATGAGATCGCGAATACAGGCGGCCGAAATGAGTTTTCTCCGCAGGGTGTCTGGGCTTTCCCTTAGGGATAGGGTGAGAAGTTCGGATATCCAGGAGGGCCTCAGAGTAGAACCGCTGCTTCTTCACGTCGAAAGGAGCCAGTTGAGGTGGTTTGGACATCTGGTGCGGATGCCTCCTAGGCGGCTACCCGGAGAGGTTTTCCGTGCATGTCCTACAGGGAGGAGGCCCCGGGGCAGGCCCAGGACTCGCTGGAGGGATTATATCTCTCGGCTGGCGTGGGAACGCCTCGGTGTCCCCCCCGAGGAGCTGGTAGAGGTAGCTGGGGAGAGGGAGGTCTGGGTGCCTCTCCTGAAGCTGCTGCCCCCGCGACCCGAACCCCGGACAAGCGGCAGATGATGGA
Organism: Paramormyrops kingsleyae; assembly: GCF_048594095.1. Taxonomy (NCBI): domain Eukaryota; kingdom Metazoa; phylum Chordata; class Actinopteri; order Osteoglossiformes; family Mormyridae; genus Paramormyrops; species Paramormyrops kingsleyae. Next base: position 18,912,326 of record NC_132817.1, read on the forward strand.
TGGATGGATGTATCAATGGACCAGAACATTATGAGAACAACACTTAACATGACTCTAAGTCCAAAATTTGGGCTACATGAGCATTTCCTTGTAATGGGTTACATCTGCCAAATATTATTAACCACATTTACACTGCAGACTATTGCAGCCTCCAGTCTCCCCCCTCCCCTCCATAGTGAGATTAACAGTTAGTAGTACCTATCAGAAACTGGTATTGCTGGACAGCGATCATGTCCATAATACTTTGCCTTCTGGTGATTTGGGAGGCTTATGAGATTTAGGAAATCTATATGTAATCGCTTCATATACCAGTGTAAACCGGTGTAAACTTGTTCTTTTATTTAATCAGTGTTTTACCCCCAGGGACACAACAGTCAGTATGAAGAATTGACTGCTTATGTATCAAAGCAGAGCTCGGTTGAAGGTGAGTGGGATCACATTCTGATTATAATCAGTCTAACATGTTACTTTTACTCTTCCAAGAACCATGACCGGTTGGAGGGGTTTGTACATCTTAATGATTCACAGAACTTGAGCCTAAGCCTCTGGTAGGGCTTAGCTTGATTGACTATTTGTATGTAAGCATGTATTCCGGAGTACATGGCCTTCTTAGAGAGAGCGGGTGAGGTGCACTAAATAAGCAATTCTCAACACATGGGTCACGACCCAACTTTGGGTCGCGGCAAGTTCTGAAAGGGTCATGAGGCAGAGCTGGAAATGTAAGCATTTTAAAACCAGGAAGCTCCTATGCTGATCCACGATCAGATTTCCCAGCCCCAATCCTAGAATTAACCTTTAGGCCTATAAACAGGTCTTGGGTCTGCAACTGCTTAGTGCGACTAGTTAACACTCAACCAATCCAGGAAGATAAACCACAGATGTTTAATTTAAAATTCACAGACACATCCAATCAGATTTGTGCAATAGGCATTGATTGGCATAAATTGCAGAGTGCACTATGTGCTTGACCATAGCATTAATTTAAACGTATACTTAAACCTATACTTGACATAAGTTGAATTGAATTGGTATGGCAAAAATTAGGTTGTAGTGTAAAAGAGGTTGAGAACCACCACACTAAATGGTACTACTCATGCACTCTGTGCTTCTACTGGCAGGTAGGTAAAAATGGAAATATCTGAAGGGCAATGATTGGGTAGAATTACCTCCCAAAATTAAACCTGTTGCCTCATACCTCTGGGACCTGGGTTCGAGTCTCCGCCTCGCAACCCTTGGATGTTCTTACAGTAAGTGTTTGTGGTGCCAGAGCACCCAAGGAGGCTAATGATCGTCTTTGTGGTCATGTCATGTGACTCGATGTAGTCTGTTTTGGACAAGGGTTAAAAGAAGGGTAGAACCATTAACTGAACACCATTGGGTAGTGAGTTGGATTTGGTGTATATAAAGATGGTGAGATGGGCCAAGATGACTAAGACGGGCAGTCAAGGTTTGCTGGAAACATCTGGCTGAAGCTTCTGTGTGAGATAAATTCAACTCGCACGTCCAGAAAAAACTTTGCCCATGTGCTGAGGTCAGGGGCATGCAGTGCTGTGACTGCATTTTTCCAGGACTACGGAGGTCCATGGTGATCAGTCAGTCCACTTCCCTCTCCTCACCTATGGTCTTCAGCTGTAAGAACAAGGTCATGACATTTCTCCACAGGGCTGCTAGACTTGCTCTCTGTGATGGAGTGAGGAGTTTGGATGTCCAGAGAGATGTCAGAAAAGAGCCGCTGCTCCTGCAGATAGAGAGGAATCAGCTAAGGTGGTTTGGACATTATGAGGATGACACCTGGATGACTCACTTGGAAAAATAGGTCCGGTCTTACCTACTCAGCATGCTGCCACTGCGACCCTCACCAGGAAAAGTAGTCAGAAGATGAGATAAGGCGAGATGTTATTTTTTTGCCACAAACAGCAGGTTTTAAGGAAAGTGCCCCGTGTCAAATTCCACAGTTCTGCCATTCAGTAAACAGAAATTATATGCAAATATCCCCACATGCTAACATAATAACAAAGATTATTATTTAGTTTAGAAACTATATATGCCAATGAATTAATGTAAAGTTGAAGAGAAGAGTTAAATTAGAAATATAATTTAAAGAAGAGACAGCCAGCTCTGTTTGGGTTCAATAATCCATTATCATCCTGGATTCAGATAGATGGTTATTTTCTGCAAGGTGCAGAAGGTCGGCGTTCAGACTATTGGTCTTTGACAGCTAAATCAATGATTAATCTTTTCCTTTGCTGACAGATATTTAAATTCAAGGCTCTTTGTGTCAACAGAGAACAAAACATTGTATAACAATGAGTTATAAAGCCAGATTTTGAAATTTGAGTATCATAATGTCTATTCTTATTGTCGGGAACGGTTATTGTGGTAGTGGTTTTGGTGGTGGTCGATATTGGATGAGAAAAATCCAGTCATCACAGCAGGAATAGTTTTGAGCAGAAGGAAGAATAGTAGGAATAACTCAAAATGGTTTATGGAAGAGGCAGGTTCTGTTCTTATTGCTGTGATTCTCAAACTAACTTGCTGTCAGATTTTTTGACTCCAACCGCATTCTCATAGAAGTCATTGGTTCTTCATGGCAGCTGGCCCATCCAGTGATGATCCTGGAGCTGGATAAGTGAGGACCTCCTACAGACTAATCACTCTCAGCTGTCCAGGTCAAGGGTATATTTCTAAGGCCTGAGTCAGCCCTACGGGGAAGGGTCTGGGCAAGTCAGCCTCTGGTGAGAGAACTCATCTTGGGCAACAAAAGCAGGATCTAATCTGAGGTCATTAAGGTTTTATTTTTCTTCTGTAAAATGACGGTCAGACGGCTAGTGGCCATTTTCACAAGAAAAGAGTAATAGGCCCCCATTTTTAGGCACTAGACTGGATGGTAATTAAAATATTAATAACCAGCATATTTTAATCATGTAACTGGAGTCTCCCCCTGAGCAAAAACTGATAATGATGATGATGGTTATTTGTCCAGCTGTGAGTTGTGTGTCATTGGTTCTCCTGTAGATCATTAGCAGAAGAGCAGATGTATGGCCTAGGCTCAGTTAGAACCATTACACAATGGAGGAATAGGCCTACAAATCATAATACAGAGTCCCTATCATTTTCATTGTAAATCCCATTGGAGTATCAATGGGCATCCTGTCGTTTAGAATCCCCACAATTAACTACAACTGGCCTTTGATCCAGCTTTCATCATGGCACATGCTGCGGACACCTCACCACATCCGGTATTAATAGATCAAAGGTGGTGGTTGGGGGGGGGGGGGGTGTTCTGCTTAAATCTCCATAAGACAAAAATAGAAATAGAGATTTAGGGGAAAAGTGTGTTTCGAAGGTCTGAAATGTTTCAGGTGCGCCCAGGTCACGTGGAAGGGCATGGAAGTTCATGGTATGGTTTGTTGTGGACGGTGGAACTTGTGAATCTTTCAGGCTGGATATCCGACCCAGAATGCACTAGTGGTGTCCTGCTTCCCATTTAATAGTCATTTACATGGAAATGAGGTTCTTAAACTTCCAATGTAGGAGCTGAATAACTGCGATGACTGCTTCATACACCTGTCAAATCCACATTGCGATAGGCCCTGCCTTCTGCAACAGTCATGCATGCTTTAATATGCAAGTGATTTGAGATGGATGGCATTTGTGTGCATATCACTTACTGATCTGATGCATTATTCATTAGCCTGTTTTAGTCTGCAAAAAATATCCTTGTTTTGATCTGCATTTATCAAACCGAGTCTTTTTGCAATTGTTCCGGAGATCCAACCTTAGGGATGGCCAGGTTGCACCTGAAGGGTTCAGTTGGTTGACGAACATTATGAGAGTCGGGCTTCGCTGGCAGAGTACAACAAAGTAGATGATTAGAAAATCATATAGAGGTTTTATAGAGGTCAGCATGCTCCATAGCTGTTGTGTTCAGGCCCCCTTATAAAGGCACTCTTCTGTGTGCTTTAACTCTCTGTTCTCACTTCTGCATCAAAGAGCGAGAATCCCTCATGGTGCCGAAAAGCCCAGGCAATGGGAGGCGGCAATATTCACAGCCACGAAATGCAAGGCGGCGGTGGACAGGGTTCCGCTAATCCGCTAATTAGCAAGCTAAGTTTTCAATTAGCCGCGCCACCCACCAAAACAAAGCTACCATTTCACATCAAATGAAGGCGACATTAACATGCTGAGGGACTTCTGGGATGGATGGGGAAGGTATTACATCCCCGGTTTCTGTGATGTGGGTCAAATGGTCCTCTGCCCCCTCCCCATCCCCCCAACTTATTCAAAGGCTTTTTAAATGTCATGGCTGTTTTGAAGGAAATGTCTGCCGTTGAGTGAACCTACCTACCCTCAGCAAAGTGTTTATACAGAACTAAAAGAAGGGGAAATCCAGAGTCCATAGTCCATAACATCAGTGACCTTCTATGGTATTTTCTGGAATGTTCCAGTGTCTTCTTGTTATACTAAGAGTGGTCAAAAATGGATCTTTAAGCTTGGACCACACCAAGCCGATTTTCGATTTTTTGTCGTCGGACTGGTGTGCATCCAGCTTTACTTTTATCGGCACACTTCTTCTTATGTTCTTGAATTTTTCAAGTTATATTAATGATACTCAGTTAGGGACTGTACGGTGTTTAAGGACTGGGCTGTAATTCATCTGCTGCTTACTGTCTCTTTGCTTGGGAGCCCATGAAAAGTTGCATGGTACAGAAATGAAGCGGGGCACCAAATTAGGGCACAAAAGATGCCCGACATAGCTGCCGCCATCCAAGTAGAGAGGCTCATGAAAGGAGCTTCCATTTAAGTGTTCAGTCCATGTGTTGACACCTTATGACACCAAGCGGGCGAATGAGCGTGATAAACGACTCACCAGGATGAGACTGAGAATAATGGCCAGAGATCCCATGCACTCATCCGGAGTGTGTGTTTTCTGAAAGGTGAGATAGCACGAGTGCAAAAAAAACAGAAGGAGCTCATTCCTCAAAGTCACCACACTCTTTTGTTCCTATAATTCAAATGGTCCGGTTCTCAGTTATTGCCCATTTCAGCTTGCCAGGTGTCTGGTCCACGTGAGATTAACTGTCTTGCATGGATAACTTCATGTAACAATTTTTATGTTTTTGTTCGTTTATTCATCTGGATTTAATGCAGTGCCACACGAGTCACATGTGTGGCATGCTGGTAAGTGCACGTGCACACGTGTGCAAGAGTGAGAAGCTAAAGTGGATGAGATGCGGAGCATCAATTCAATTCAATTCACTTTTCAACAGTCTCGTTCCCAAGGCACTTGACAAGAGTAGGTGGCAATACATTACTGGGTCAGGGAAGATGGAAGAGAGGAAGAAAGAAAACCAGAAGACAATGGAGGAGAGAAAACGAAAAACTCTCCAGTAGGGAGGAGAAAATACGTCACCAGGTCCAAGGTCAGCTGGCTGCCCATCCCCTGGCAAGCCAACCTTATAGGGAACAGAGAAAATGAGCCTGTTTTAATTAAAGCAAAGGTGTAAACTGTGGTCGCTAGTGAGCCAGTGAGTGCGGATGCGGACAAGTCTGGACCTGCTCGACACAGCATCTTTACCTCACCCCACTCTCACCTCGTGCTACGTTAACGAGATATTAAAAATGCAGTCTCAGTGACCCCTAACCCACGGCCTATCTTCAGATGAGGATTGCTTCCCATTCAATTCTGGTTTAAGGCCAGGAAAGGTCATCTGAACCAGGCTGCTGTTGAATACCGAATAATCAGCATGGCATTAATATTTAAGCCCCCCCCCCCCCCATTTAAACCTCCGAATGGAAACATGTTAATTTATAGATCTGACAATGAAGATAGAGTGACCAGTGCTGCTGGTGTTTTTAAAATGTTTGTGCTGCATTGTAAATAAATGCATAAAACTTGGCATGTTTATACTGCTCATTATTTAAAAAAAGGACAGAATTATGTCCTCTTAGATTGTAAAGACAATGGATATTTGTAAGGATAGACATCTGTATCTTAGAAAACATTATACCTGTGAGTTAACACCCATCCATTTTCATAGTTATTGATAGGGCTGGGATTTACACATCTCCAGTTTTCCCAGCGTAAAAAAAGTGATTTTCTTAAGTAAAATCCACGCTGAGCTAATCATCTGTGATGGAATGAATATCTGTTTCCACATTCCCATTTTCAAAGCTCTTTAAAAGACGACAATGGCTGACCATTTATTCTGGAAATCTCTACCATTAGAGGGAACAAAAAGTCGTGTGTTTGTGTCAATTACGACGTTTGCTTTTATTCCTAGATTGCATCAAAACAAACACCAATAGAACATAATATTTTCATAATGAATATATTTTCTTCGGAAACAAACGTGGCATTCTGACGCATTCTTATTGTGGTCTTGTCGATAAAGAATGAAAAATGAGGTAAGTTAAATATATTTTCAATTTGCTCAAAGATTAATAAGAACGAATCAGAATAGAAAATGTAGGACATTTGTTAAATCTATCATCAAAATAAGTGGAACTACCATATCTCAGACAAGTGTGCTGGGGATTAACAATGCAGAAATCAATCCATTTCTACATGAATGCTGGGAAATTGGATTTCTATAAAAAGAGTGTGACGGAGCGTTCTACCAATATCCATTAAAACAGCACAATGGCTGAGTGACGGAGAGATCAAGTAGCATTTTCTACTTGCTGTCACCCCCTGCTTAATGTTGAGAAACACTGCCATATTGAAACGTGTTATCAGAGCGCTATTACATAGTATAGTAATAAAGAATTTTTTGGCAGATGTTAACTTTATTTTGCGTATTTAATGGAGTAACAAATGTGGTTTGACCCAATTGCTTGTGCTCTGAAGATGCCTCTTTAATTATGACGCCTGTCAAGCTGTATGGGAGGGGCCTTGTTCTGCCTCATGGGACACGATGACTGTAAGCCTTCACTTATTACATTTACAGTGCTTATATTTCCACTGATAACCCACATGGGACCCCAAAGGCACCATATTCTTTAGGAATGGCTGAGGCTTAAATGTGCATTAATACTCTGATATATAACCATACTGGATAGTTCAGGTCCAGAAAGTCAAAATCCAGACCAAGATTTTGTTTCGGCCAACCAGCTGAGTTCTGTGTAACTGTGACTGGTTGGTTGAAACAAAATCTTGGTCTGGATTTTTACTTTCTGGACCTGAACTATCCATCTCTTGAAATAATATTTGATAGTAGCATTGCTTTGAGGGTCATGAGTGATTGGAAAGTGCCTCTGTCGGCTTAACTCAAGGATTGAAAGAAAGAGTCCTGATCATCATTTAAAAGCACGAAGCATCAATGCAATCAGATGGACAAAAAGTGAGTTTGAGGGTCAAAGCTGTTTGAATGACCGAAGAGACATTGTAGCAGGTTGGATTTTATCGCTGTCATAATCAGCATTTTCTTCCACATTTCTATATGGAGATGGCAGGGTAGTGCAGCGAGTAGCCCTGTTACCTTACACCTCTAGGACTAGGGTTTGAGTCTCTGTTGTGGATCCATGTGTGTGGAGTTTGCATCTTTTCCCTGTGTTGTCGTGGAGTTTCCTTCTAGTTTTCCCCCACAGTCCAAAAATATGCTAAGGTGAATTGGAGTTGCAAAATTGTGAGTGTGCCCTGAAATGGGCTGGCACCCCATCCTGGGATAAAATCTTCCTCGTGCCCTTAGCTTCCAGGATAGACTCCAGACCCCCTTTGACCCCACATAGGGCAAATGGGTACAGAAGAGCAATGGATGGATCGAAATGGGTTTTATCTGAACCATAGTCAGAACTTCTCAGACAGCGTGGAGCATGCGATCACACCCAATGAGTAAAAACAAAATTGATTTTCCTGCAAGAGTTTCTGTAGCAGAGGAGAGCAGAGATGAGGACAAGTCATCTTATCTGTCACTGGAATGAACGCAGTCCACCTCCCAGAACAGACTCAGAGAACTAATTTCATTCGCCACTGATGCCCTAAATTACCAGAATTGACAAGTACAGCAATAAAAGGGGTTGTCACAGTTTTGGGCGACTGTGACGCACATTCTCATGACGGTAACCCGTTTTTTCCACTCAAGCTTTAGAACATTGTTATGGATTTGATGCCTCCCTTCCAGAACATCAATGAGATCCGGTAGTCGAACAACTATCCAGTATCATTGCTGGTGTCCTTCAAGACTCATCACTATCACTTTTGTGGTACACACTGAATGGCAAGGCACTATTAACATCGACACTGTTGCCTTTCTGCATTGGGGGGGGGGGGGCGAATTTACTCTCAAAAAATAAGAAACTGTCTGTTTTCAGTCTGCTATGTGGGGATATTTTATTGCAAAGACTGCAGAGAATGTGAACCCTGACAGCAGAGGTGGGGGTTAGAGACTCAAACAGCCAATCACAGCCCCAGCCACACACACGTACATGGGACAAACGACAGGTGCTAATTCTGAGCTTTTAGCAAACTAGTTGCAGATAGACATCACCTGGACTTTGGATACATAGATACACGTTCACTCCATTAACCAGAGATGTCACAGCTCGCCGGACGCCAATTAAGTCTTACGCCGATGATTCAATGAGCTGATAAGATTCAGAAGAGGCACACAGGGTCAGCGAGGGGGACTCCGCAGGAATGTCTTATCCCCAACCCAAGACAGCAAGAGCAGGTGTCAAGCTGTCACCCTTGTGGGCATCACTGCCTGCTCATTTTTTCATTCCTGCTGAGGCCTTTATTAATTAACACACTTTTTTTTTCTTTGATTAAGCTGTTATCTGAATGAAATGCGTAATTTTAATCACATAAAATCAAGATAATTAGTTGCGCCATTTTTTATACATTAAGCTGAATTTTCTGATTGCTACACTGTAACTGGTAATCGATTATTATTAGAAAATGCACATGCAGTGCTTGAAATGATACATATACACTATTTATTGAATAAAAAAAAAACCAAAATGAATTACTAATTTGAAACTAATTTTGATCAGTTGCTTTCTGTTTTAGCCTGCTTAATTGTTTAAAGGCTGAGAATAATTATGTGGGGAATTACTAATTAATAATACTTATTAATTAATGAACGCTGACATTATTTATTGAAGGGTCAAAAATAATTACAGAATCATGTATACTTATGTAGTAGACTTAATATAAAACTGGTGTAACACTAATGAAATGTTCAGAAAGTCTTTAACATGCTTTGTCATTGGCATTGTGCAGCATTAATTAACGAGGTCCAGCCACCCTATGGCATGCAATCCAAATGTAGTGTAATTAAGTATCTGGCAGATCATTGACCCACTTCAAATACTTGGCAACTGTATTGTATGGAACAGCTCCTCTATTTGGCTTCTGTGATATAATGCAGTGTTTCCCAATCTGGTCCTTGGGGACCACAGACAGTCCACGTTTTTGCTCCCACCTGAAATTGGAAGGGAGCAAAAATGTGGACTATCTAGGGCGTCCCCAAGGACCAGATTGGGAAACACTGATATAAAGGAGCAAGAAAGGCTGCTTGTGGGAGATTCCATTTGTTTTATAAATATAGCACTCCCCCCAAGCCCCCACCCCCCCAAACATGGTAGCCTATTCACCCATTTTTGTGTCCATAAATCTCGTGATTTATATGGGAGTCTATGACACTCAGTAAAATGAACAGACATGAAGGGCATTGTGAAGCTAATTAACTGTGAGATTACAGTCAGCACTGCAGACAATCAATTTTAATAACAGCATTGCAGGAGCCTCTTCTGTGCTGTTCCCTTTACAGTACCCAGTTCCTGCCCTCGTCATTCTCTGTCACATTTACTCCCCAGTTTGTTTTTCTGTCGCTTTCCATGCCCCGTTTCCTGTTTCGGCCCATAGGCCGTAGACGATCACTTCACACTAGTGCTTTGCGAGGGGGAGTCAAAGTCTTAGTCCTAGATTACTTTGGAGCTGCAATGCCGGTTAGCCTGTTCTTTACTGGTTTGGGAACATGCCTTTATCTGAGTGTACCGCACCATAGCATGGAGCTATAGTTCATTTCCTCTCCCCATCACGCCCCCTCATCCAGCACCCCCATCCTTCCAAAGCAGGGGTGGGGAACCTGATCCATGGAGAGCCGATGCGGGTTTTTGGGATGACCTCCCAATCAGCCAATGATAACGCAGTGGTTCTCAGCTGCAGTCCTGGGGACCCACTGTTATTGGCTGATTCAGAGGCCATTGCAAATGCCCGCACCCACACCGGCCCTCCATGGATCAGGTTCTCTATCCCTGATCTAAAATCACTGCTCCTAGTCCAGCTATGTCACACCTGGTGTACAAGGTCAGACCTCCTCTCCTGTCCAGTTTACACCAATACCACTTAAGGCTTAATAAAGGAAGAGGAAGGAAAATAAAGAACATCGCTGGCTCCTGGGTTCCTGCTCCTTGGTGCAGAGAGGCTAACCCTAGGGTGATCCATGTCAGGGAGGACACTTTGAACTAGGACAGGATTTCTAAACTACCAATTAAATTGAAAGCACCTAGATTTCACTTAAGCACTGAGTTCTTGCTGTTTGCTGATTGGTCAGTGTCCTGTAATCATGCATGTGTCACTAATGTTAATGTGAACAGCTGGATGAATCTTTCAATAAAGGAAACACACCAGTCAAAGCACAACAAGAACTGAACCATTTAGCCGAGCACAGGAGCCTTTCAGCTTTAAAGTAGTTTGTAAAACCTGAAGTAGCTCAAAGTCACCTCCCTGACATGGATTATCTGGTCACCCTAGCTAAGCAGCTACAGAAACGTGTGAGCATTTCTGCAACGGACTGGTTTACCGCCATGTCATGGTGCAGTTGACACTTAAAGGTCCATGTTCTCCATTCCAACAGTGACTCCTGAACCAAGGAGTGTGAATTTAGGCATGGAGGGTGGGGATATTCCCTTGCCAATATTGTAGATGCGTTTAGTGTGGCGGGTGGTTCGGGGCTGATATGGTCCCCCAACCATGCAGAAACCAAACCTACGTCCTTATCCAGGATCCATTCTTGAGGTCAAGGGTTAGGATGCAGTGGACAGACAAGCCAGCACAGGTCAAAGGTCATCACACACACTGGAATGCACAGGGACGCACAGCAAGGACATTTTAGAGACATAGGGTCACCTATGCTTGGTCTGCGGGCGGAAATCTGAGGACTTATATGAAGGCTATATAAATATAGGGACAGCATGCAAACTGCACATGCAAAGGCCCGCAGGCAAGGTAAACAAACAGCACCAGCCGAGCCACACACTCGCCTGCTAACCTTGAAAGTACATTCAGGTGGATGGTGGTTTAATGGGAAGCAGTGAAATAATTTTTGTAATGTTTGTTCCCCTTTTTCCTGTTTACACAAGCAAAAAAAAACGAGAACATTTTTCAGAGTAAAAATATCTGCTTCGCTGTGATATTCTTAACCGCAGAATTGGATAAAACGGCCTTAGAAATTAATTCTCATGTTTATAAACACAAAGCAACATCACACAAGACATTACATTCTCTCATCCGTGTTACAGATTCAGTCCATCAGCTGATACAGGAGCGGTAATCCTGTATCATCCAGTAAGCAGCAAACAGCAGTGTTTAATCACCTACTCCTGTGTTACAATTTCTTCTTTTTCTTTATCACATTCAGATTCACTTGTCAGAAATGAAGAGCTTTCTTTGAACAGTTTTTGGTTAAGCTGGGAAAAACGGTTCTTCGCTGAGAGTTGCAGAAAGCTGAGGGATAGCGATGACTGTAATAAAATCAGGCATAAGTTTTCTGCACGCAATTTTCTCCTTGTCTCCTGCTGCATGGTGCTGAATTAATTTATTGATCTGCAGGAGCTGAAGAGAATCCCAAAGACAGGAATCCTCTGAAATAAATAGCATCCGTCCTGCAAGTCCTTATCCTGGGTAAGGGTCACAGGATGACCTAAACCCTGTACCAGGCAGCAAAGGGCACACCCTGGATGGGATACCAGTCCATCACACACACACACACACACACACACAATATAGGCAATTTAGAGACACCAGACACGCTTATTGCACGTATTCGGAATGTGAGAGTAAATCAGAGAACCCAAAGGAAACTAGCACAACATGAGGATAACAGGCACGGATGGAAGAGAAAGACATCGTCAGTGAAGGAAAACTGTCTTTTGAAACACATGCACAGAAAACACGCAAGGAGCTGCAGAGAAATTGACTCTGAACTACCTGGCATGCAAAACAGGCAGTTTAATCAAAAACAATCTATCAAGAACCCCACAGAAGCTGACGCCGTGGTGGGGATGCAGAGCTCGGGCTGTTTGTCACACCTGGAGATGCATGTTTGGACTGCAGAACTGTGGGGAGATGCAAGCTGACGAGATGGATCATTCTTAAACGTATCCTGCAAGAATGCCCTTGATATCAAGGACATTTAGAAGAGGAAATTAAACCTGATTTGATTTTGCAAAGCCCATTTTGAATTTATGGACATGCACTGACAGATTTATTGCATTACTAAATAAGCGTTTCGTTTATGCTGTAAATTTTATATTTAACTTTTGGTTGTTTGACAAGTTTCTGGGAATTTTTTTTTTTTATTTATTGAGTGCTTGAATAAATTTGAGGCACTTTTGTCTGTGGTATGTGCTATTAATGACACTTTACCGATCCCCATGGGGAAATTGACTTTTCACCTACCCCACCTTACTCTCCATGTAGGTGAGAGCGAGCCTGGGCACCTGCAGTGGCACCCATGGAGCTGGGGGTTAAGGGCCTCGCTCAAGGGCCCACAGATATGTGACTATTCTGCTGAAGCCGGACTCGAAGCGGCGACCTTCCGATCAGAGGCTTAGCTCACACCCTGCTCCCAAGTTCTGTAGAACGACCTTCGTCTTGTTCACAGAGAGCTGTGCGTGCCGATGCCCTCAGCAAGGTGTTGGGCGTTTAAGCCGTAAGCTGCATTTTGTCCAGCGCAGTCTGGTTGCACTCATGTTCTTAGAAGGTCGATGCTAACTGCTACTTAATGCTACTGACTTATCATCTCCCCAGGTTTCAGAGTTTGCTTGCTCCCTCTTTGAATGTGTTACTTCACGTTGTTGTAAGGGCACTCCTGGAAGACACATCTAGTTACTCTACATCTACACTGTCGTTAGAGGTGCTAGAATGACTCACAACTCCGCAGACACTGATAAAATGTTAATGGCTTCTTTGCTTATTTTCTATTCCCAGAATTGTACTTTCAAAATATATTGTTTGCACATTTTTTCTTCTTTTCAAATCATTATTTTTGATAATTAAACCATCCATCCATAGATCCATCTATCCATGCATCCTAGTAGAGGGCTGCAGGGTTTGATAATTACTATAATTGTATTGTCTTCCATCATGACGAATGGCTGTATTGGATGTAATTATTGTGACATTTTTTGTTTGATGGACTTTGACCCTGTGCCACTTCTAGTCCTCTGTCAAAACGATTCAGACCTGACATCTAACCAAGCATCCACAGACATTTACAGTATGTAGACATGCCTCCACTTCCATTCGAGCCCAAAATGTCGCTGTTCTAATCATTCTGCTGGTCTGCTTCAGGTGCCCCAAGGTCGTCCACCCTGTCAGGACTCGGATACTGGAAATACATTCTGGATTCTTCTGGAGAGCCTTTGAAAATCCCGACAGCAGAGTATGTAAATGCTCCCTTCACTTGAACAGGAAATCATTAGTGGCTAATTAATCATCACAAAAAAAGCTACTTGGAAAACTTAAAAAAAAAACAAAAGCTGTGAGCCATATTAGCACTTCCAGCGACAATAGCGATGTAGGCTAACTGGATACGCATTCGGGGAATGCCCTTACAGCTACGAGAAGTGACACATTCAAAAGCAGACGCTCCCACTAAAGGCTTATGCTCCGGTGGGAAGCGGAAGTTAATATTACCGACAGGGCTCTCCGATGGAAGTTAGAGTTGTTGATTGCTGTAAATGGGGTTCTCACCGTGTGGTCCGCTGAAGCTCACTTTACCTGGAGACACATGCTTGAAAATTAAAGAGAATATTTTTGCAATAGGAGCTCAGTGAAGAATTGGCATTGTTAAAAAAGAGACAGTATAATATATATAAATAAATGTTAATAGATTAAATATAAAATAGTATATTTCTAATAATAAAATATCAAACTATTTTACATAAACATATTGGTTCTTTTCTGTTATTGGAATCAAGAATTATTATTATATTACAGCAGTTCATAATGAAAATATATATTTCTGTTTTTTTTCCATGTAATGAAAGTCACAGAAACACTTTTCATTGGGCAATAAACTCTTTAGGTACCCAGCTTTGAACTGAAGGTGAGTTTAGTTCAAAAAAGAGGAACTGAGGGTGACGTAAGCAATGTACCTGCTAACTAAAGACAGGAAAATACCTTCACAGACGAAAAAGAACAGTCTTTACGGGAAATAATGTGAATGGACTGCATTTTATATAGCACTTTTCTACTCCTACGAGTACTCAAAACACTTTACAATTCACACATTCCTACACTGGGCGTGAAGGCACCAACCTGCACACCAGGAACAATTTGGGGTTCAGGGTCTTACGCAAGGACACTTTGACTGGGTCAGGAGGACCCAGGGTTCAAACCTGCAACCCTCTGGTTGCCAAACGATAGCACTACCTCCTGCGCCACCATCACCATGCAACGCCATGCGATAAGCTAATCCATGCTGAACACCATGCGAAAAGAAATCATTTTGCTTGCTTAAAAACACCACAATCGCACCATTGCCCAGCGTTACTTGTGACCTCTGGGTGTAGGATGGGTCTCACTTACACCATGTTCCTGGTCTCTGCTATACTTCTGCCTTCGTATCCTGTTCCTAAAATGCAGCCCTGTCCAAGATGTGCCAGACGCCCATGACAGAGTGAGGAGACACCTGACTGGATCTGCAGACAGGCCGTGGTCTAGTGTAAGATGAATTCAGCACAGTCTCTAGTGTTTATGGTACCAGGCCCATCACATGACCACAGGGACACAGACGATAGGACTATTCACAAACTATGCTGCACAACTTGCTTTCCCGGAACCTCAGCTTATATATTATTAAGATCAATTACTTATTAATTACGAATTACTGAAGGTTGTCTTACAGTATATAGTGATAGACGGGGAGCTGTGAGTCATCCCTGAGGAAGACAGCTACCTTTATATCATAAGATAAATATATGTCTTGATCATATTACGCAATGATAATAATATTTTACACTTGCATAGAGTATTATGCCTATTAGATTGATCGGTCATATTTTTAAAGAAACCTTTCCATCCATCTTTCATGCCTACTTGTCCTGTGCAGGGTTGTGGGGGCGTGAATCCTGGAAGCTACAGACACAAGGCGGGGAACAACCTAGGATGGGTCACCAGCCCATTGCAGGGCGCGCTCACACACCACTGAGACCTAAGGATGACCTGGAAACCTCAACGCTGGGCTCTACAGGTGTGAGGCAACCATGCTAACCACGACACCACCGTCCCACCCCCAAAAAAGCCTTTCATTGGAGCAATTTAAGTATTGCTATTATTTTATTCTTTACTGCCCAACTATTTTTAACATTTAGCTACATCTTGACATGCTTCTGCGCTTACAGAAAATAACAGTCAGTAACAGCAGATGTTCGGTGCTGTCACCACCATCCTTATCCACAGTGCGGCTTAGCAAAGCCGCCTTTAGAAAGATGCGTGAACTTCCCCACGGCTCCCGGGATTAGGCACTCAGCCCCAGCTGTATCTGTTACGTGGCACCACAACGCGCTTGCCATGTCAGTAAGTGCGATGTCAGAATCTGTGCACATTTGTTACCTTTGACCCCATTTGTTTTGCATAAATCATTTACAAAACAAAGCAGCAGTAGCAGAAAAACACCAATGCTAATAAAAAGACTACTACTATTACTTATAATAATAATAATAATCTATGAACTCTTTGTGTGTCTTATATTCTTCTCTTCATAAGATAATGCATAATAATAACTTGATCAGTAGAGAGGCGTCTCTTAGGGTGACGCTGTCTCATGCCCATTCAGACCCCCTGCCTTTGTTCTCCGCTCACTTATGTCCTTCTGGGAGAAACACGTGAGTAGAGGAGGCGGCTCCAGCTGCGCGCATATCAGCCGGGCTGGGACGGGCGCGGGGCCGAGCGGAGCGGAGTGAGGGAAGCCGGGGAGCACGGAGAAAGCGCGCTGGAGAGATGGCAGGCGTGAAAGTATAGGGGGAGCGGAGCGAAGGCAGCGGAGCCGGTGCGCAGAGGTCGCAGGCGCGGTCCTTCGCGGCTTTCCTAAGTTGTCCCGTCGCGTCCCCGGAGCCGGAGCGCCTAGCGTCGGGAGCGCTCCGGCACTTCACTTCCCTCTCGCCGGTGCATAAAAGCCTTCTCTGTGTGTGAAAACACCGGCCCGGAAAAGAGAGGCAACTCTGGCTTTCAGCACTTTCGGCAAGGACAGCTCCTCGGCCGCCGCCGCCGACTGGCGCAGCTCCGGTCCGCCGCGCCGAAAGGTAGTTTTGACCCAAAACTAAGGAGCGGATTTCAGCGTCACTTCGCACATATGAGACCCCGCAGTCACGGTGTAGAGCAAGTACTCAACTGACCGACAGCGGTGGGGAAAATATCTGACTTTTTACTCAATATGTACCAGGGGCATTTACAGGTAAGGGCTCGATTTCTTTTTTGCATTTTGGGGTGTCGCGTTTGCCACCGTCTCTGTGGCGGCGGCTGCGGAAGAATTTCCGCGAGACGGATACGCGCAGGGTTTACAAATATAAACGGAATTTCACACTCCGTATCACTGGCTCGGCGACGCAGCTCCTGCCAAGGACATCCTCATGCTTAAATATTCTGTATTTGCATGACGATGCAAAACAGCCATAATACAAAAGAGGGTCCAGGAAGGAGTAATTAAGATGAAATGCTTGACAGTAACTCACGTGTTATGCGCGTCTCTGTATGTCCCGTCACAGAATGATGTGAATCGGGGTAAGGGTGTTTTATTTTAATGTTTCAGATATTGTGGTTTATTTTAATAGGACGTGCATGTGCAGTTTATGTGAACTACCCCCCCCCCCTAAAAAAAAGATCCAAACCAACTTAAAAAGGGCTCCATACATAAGACCGCAGGTAATTATTGCGTGTTTACAAAGCCAAAAGATAATCTAGAGATAACTCTTAATAGTGGGTAGTTAATCCAACGTCTCAGATCATCACATTTTGCAGTTCCTGACATGTCAGGGCATTTGACGTACTTTATGAACCTAACGTCATAAACGAAGGTAGTGTGGTCATTTTTTAACCTTGAGGTTCGCCTTTGCCTACGAGTCACACGATTCCCAAATCATGTTTTCAGTCGCAATCTTTAGTTATACAGGAGACATATACCGGGACAACATTCAGTCTACAATAATACTAATACTACTAGTCCACTACTACTAATAGCAGCAATAATAATAATAATAATAATCTATGAACTCTTTGTGTGCCATATTCTTTTCATACGAAAAGTGTTTGCCAATTATCCCTTCATTATTTTTGGAACATTTGGGTCCAAAGTTACTCAACTTTGGTTTAGCGTGATAGTTTCAGTTGTTGAGCAACAAAAGTACCGATATGCAACAACGTGCGTGTTGTAATACCCTATAGGCTGCTGAGGATTTGGATTATTAGATGTCCTGACAGTCACTGCATTGCAATTAAGTTTCCATAATACAAGCCATGACAATCACCATTCTGTTTACTAGCCAAATACAGATTCGATGCAATATTAGAAGAAAATGTTACATACATTGATGATGTTGAATGCAAACTATAGGTATATGCATTGTAGTCATTTGTGTGAGATATAGATATGTATTGTATGTTCATTAAAGGAGAATATTAAACATCTCAATTATGCAGGTTCTAGGCCTACATTCCCTTAATTAAGTTCACATCAAATGATCTGGCAAACAAAATACGTTTCTTAGCCACATTTTAAAGCTTAAATGTCTATTGCCCCGTGAAAATAATTTGTGTATCAAGCCATTTGGCAGACTGAGAGTGGAATTTAAGCCAAACACATAAATGAAGACCCATTGCCTGCCTAAAGGGGTGACAGAATTTGTAGTTTAACATCGGCATAAGCTTGTAACTTCAATCTCGCAGATTGGACTTTAATGGATGAACTCATTGGCATTTTCTCGGAGAGTCCCATTTCCGTGAGTACTTAAGTCTGTACAGTTCACGGAGCATTACCCTCAGGGGTTAATATTTCATGGTGTTAACTCAGACTGTTTACTGAAGCTAACTCAGCTGTTTCTAGGATATCCCATTTGGACTTAAGGAGACAGTTCATTTAAAGGACAATTATACGAAATGTAGTTGTTTCCTTGTGTTTCTTCTTAGCACCAAAGTGTACTAGATCAGCAACACAGGACAGCGGTTCACCTGGGCTTTTATGGAAAGTGATATGATATCATGAGCACATTTTTTGTGCATCCTGTCATTTTTCTCAACCTGGCCAGTATGATTCATAGTGCCTTCTGAATGTGATGCCCATACATTATGGAATACAAATTACATTATGAAACACCCAAGGTACCAGATCGATCTTTTATTATTCCTACTTATAAATTTAATTTCACTTAATGTCTTGGCTGTCTTTCTCCATTTAATAATAGATTCAGTGTTGTGTTCGGACTGCTATTGGCATCAGAGCTCGTTATTATTCAGCTTCTCAGTGAACCAGGATTATTTTATTTAGAGTAATTCTCTATGCAACACTCGAGGAGGAATGCCAAGAAAGAAAACCAAGACTGTGATTTGTGTATCTGTAAACAGGCACTAAGTAATACTCTTGATTCAAATGTGAGACACGCATGTGCTTCCGCCAGCTGAAAGCAGATGTTACTCGCCTTCCACGCATTGAAGTTTTGGGGGAACCAGCAAATGAAATGAATTTCTCATGCTTCTTCTCTTACGTGAAATACTGCAGAGATAAGTGGTGCAGTGAAATTCTTATTTCTTGTGCACGGGCTTAATGCCCTACTGGGGTCCACAAAACATATTTTGCTGCTTATTATGTGGATTTTGTCACTATCATGCCTCAGTATATGTCTAATTGAATGAGTATTTACAGTCCATGTGGCTTTGATGTGGATATTTATTTATTTTATTTGAGCACGTATTCAAATATGACTTATATTTAGCATAATGTGAATGACCGAATCTTGTTCACTTTCTGAATCAAAAAGTAGCTCCGAGTTGTCCTGAGACTTTCCAGCGCTTCATCCTTGTCCAGATGAATAGTGCTGGTGCTGGACTTAAGACTTAATTCTTCCGGAAACATCCTTGGCATTCGTTGTTGTGTTGTATTCTTTTATCACAGGGTAAAATTGATTTGATCTGTAATGGAGTGCTTTCAGTCTGGGCTGTTTCCAAGATCCTTCTGGGGGGTGATTAACGGCGAGCAGACGTTCCTCGTCGTCTTGCGGACACTCGATATATCGCAGCCTCCCCCACCTCCCTATTTTTAACCTGTGATGCTAGTCTTTTCCTTTCAGACAACGGTGGGTGAAACGTGATACCGCCCTCACCCTGTCACAGAAGCTGCAGGAACGAGTGGACGATGTCATTGCTGAGTGTCAGATGATTTGTCTGCTCATTCAGCCACACTTCGCCGTTGTTCATTTATGAAACATGCATAATAACATAATGAAGACATGTTTGAATAGACCTACAATTCAGCACATACTCCACAGGCTAAATTTCCCAAGAAAGACTCTCCACTTTCTAATTACTAACATCTGACTTTGTTATGAAAATATTGAATACTTGTCAAGATTCATCTGTTAGTCCAACTCTCTGAACAGAATGTTGCGTGAATTGAATCACACGTAATAAATGGGGAAAAGAAGGGTGGGTCGATGAAGAGAATGTTTTGAGTACTGAGTAAATGGTTCAATCAGTTGAGTGTTAGCTTTCTTTTTTAAGGGCTACACATTAAATATTAATAATGACTAGTTCATCACTAATATCTGGATATCGAAAGCAGTATTGTATTCCAATTGAATATTCCATTTCAATTCTGCCATATTGTTTATCAGAAAAATAAGTAAGATGCTTCTTAGGATAACTGGAAAAAAAAGCACTTTTGCACATTCTGCTATTTGTGCACCTTCCAAGTTATTGTTTTGTGCAAACCAAGATGTATCCAGTCCTGCAGATGCCACGCTGGCAGGTTTGCGAGGTCTGGCGAGCGAGCGAGTTTGTCACCTGGCGCGTGCAAGCCAGCCGCTTCCGGAATCGCTGTGCACCGGGGCTAAGGTAAACCCACTCAGGTCGAGAGCAAAGCTGCCTAAATCCACATCCGTTGTTCCTTGGGAAGGGAAAGCAATTTTCTGCACGTGTGCGCACTCCTGGAGCTGCTGATGTGCACACTGTCGTCAGTGTATCACGGTGTGACTCATCCTACTAGTATTATTGCACTGGGAATCTGGGTATCTGCCTATAGCAGAGGAGATAACAGCCCCCATCCATAATATATGGGATATCCCAGCATGCTTTTCTTATATTTTCCTATGTAACATGACTGTTTGGGAGACATTTTTCCATTAGCCATTTGAGAAAAAAATGGAACTGCCAAAAGATGATGTTGGAGAGATGCTTTCCTGCACGTTTGGGGCTTCAAATCTGACACCGATTGAAAGCTTGAGCTCCGCGAGTAGAAGTGATGGAAATTCAAGCACAGCTGATGGTCCGAATGGAAGCCGACGGCCTTCCGTCAGCAGAGGGCGTCCCTGATGAGGGTGACTTGTCAGCCCTGATAGAGGGCATCTGTGTTCCTCTCCACTGCCAGCTTCCCAGCTCATTTGGTTGAGACACCTTGTTGAGTCCCAGCTGATGGCTGTGGCTTGGCAGAGATTCACCATGATTTGCTGCTCACTTCCCTCCCGATCCTGCTTAGAGTCCTTCATAAGCATTCATTCATACCTCCAGATAATAATGCGAATGGCCAATCAGCATCCTCCTGACTGCAGCTGCTTATCTATGCTTGCTGCAACAATGCATGCCGCCTCTCTGCATCCACACAGCTCCAGGTGTTCTTGTCACCATTAAAAACCACATGGTGAGTGACTAAAGAGTGCCGAGAAACTTATCCATGCACATCTGCTTCATAAAACCATTTAATAACCTTAATAACTCCCCTTTCACCTCTGCTGCATTTGATCTTTGCCGGAAATTTCTGTTACAGTAGAGAGAGGTGCTCTGCAAGCTGTCGTGAGCGACCGCCATGTATTTGTGGCTTCCGAACAACTCGTCTAGTTATTATTTCTTGATCGGGCACTTGGACACGTTCCCGCCTTGTTCTTTCCGAGCTCAGAGGCATAAATTGCAAATTTTCATCTGGGCTAGATCCCAGGAGAGAGGAAATGGCACTATACCCTTCTGAAATGTACCTGCAACTTGTGTAAAGAACATAATAAGTTATAAGCATCTGCTATGCTGAGTAAAGGCCACAGCTGTGATGGCAGCAGGTTTGCGTGTCGAAGCCCCGGTTTGCGGTGCTGTCATAGATCCACCAAAGCCATTAGCATATAGGTTCTCAGAAGGCTCATCAACAGGATCGTAATGTGTTGACTTTTCTTGATGTTGGCATCGCATTCTGCATTACACTGGTGCTCAGGACGTGTTGCTCCTGAGGGTCTGGAGGGAAAAGCCGGCAGGTGTCTTGTTTTTGTCACCGTGTCATTTTTCTCCAAGGTGAAACAGGCCCCTTCCCCCCTCCACAAACCTTTGATATTCCACCCTTGTCACCGAGACGCTGGACATCTGTCGCATTTCTTGCCGCAATCCATCCCCAGTCTCTGGATTCGCTTCTGGAGCGTCAATGTGTAATTAAAAGACACGTGTTTGAATACCGGTCCGTGTGTGATGTAAAATCACTAGGGAACCGAACCAGCCCAAGTTGCGAAGACACAAATTAGTTGCAAGAGAAATAATTGAAATAATTAAGCCCAGTTACATGGATTTTTTTAAAAAGATGCTGCATCAGTTACCTTCTGGATACCGTCGGACTACATTGCACTTAAAACTGACTGCTGAGTGCTTTTTAGCTGGACAAATTTCTCTCCCTCTAGCAATAAATATTGTTAGGCTAGGCAGTGAAAGTGTTTATGCTGGGAAAGTAGCTATCCGTAACATAATAAGATGGACCACGATACGTATGAGAGGTTTGAAAGGTCAGTCTTGCTGATTAATGTCTGCTTGCTGTTGCACACAGACTTAGGGTGACCACCTAACCACGTCAGGAGGGACACTATGAGCTACTTAAGGTTTTGCAAACTGTTTTAAAATTGAATGGTTTCTGTGTTGGGATTAATAGTTCAGTTCTTGCGCTGTGACTGGTTTGTTTCCTTGATTGAAGGACTCATCCAGCTGTCTCTCGTTGACATTAGTGACACGTGCATGATTATTGGAGACTTACCAATAAGCACACAGCAAGAACTCAGTGCTTATGTGAAATCTGGATCGTTTTAATTGGAATGGTTAATGAATACAGCTGATCCTCAACTTTATTTAACTAAGTTGCTTAAATTATAAATACTTGTTACCTTTACTCAATACAAAAAATACTTTTACTTTAATTGTATGAGTTCATAAACTTAAATGATTTAAGGCAATCGGTTTCCTCAAACAGTTTGTTGAGCTAACTAGTCAGGTTTTACAGTGTAGCACACAGTGTTTTCATACGTTTCCTACATTTGGGGGCAGCATGTGGCTCAGTGGGCTAAGCCTGTATGCCTGTAATTACACGGTCGCCAGTTCAAACCCAGCTTCAGTATGTCTGTGGGTCCTTGTACAAGGCCCTTAACCCCCAGCTCCCTGGGCACCACTACAGGTGGCTGCCCTTCGTGGACAGCTTGCTCTACAAAGAGCTACTTGAGAGAGGCATAAAAACAATTTCCCCATGAGGGACAATAAAGGATTGATTAAAAAATTTGACTAATTGTGCATGTGTTCTGTTGCATTTAAAACAAATGTGATGCATATCAACTGTTTATTTCATTCTTTTTAGTGGATTTCTTACATATATTGCAAATGCTTATTGTACAGCAGTCTTCATTTTAAAGGCAGTATGTAAACTGAGCCAGAAAATCAGTTACTGAAATTGGTATGGTGAGGTCAATAATTACAATTAAGTAGTGCTCACTTAAAAAATGTAAGCTACATAAGTCCCACTTATTGAGAATTACGTATAAAAAGTAAGCTTAAGTATTACCTACTTAGAATAATTAAGCTGAACTAATTTACTATAACTAAGTTCATTAGACTTGGTTTTTTTAAGGCAATGAGTTTGCATACTTTTTTTAAGCTAAGTCAACATATTTGATTTTACAGTGTAGTTTACAGACTCTCCCTGCTGACATGGATTAGATGGTCACACTCCATTCTTGCTCTTTTCTAGCTTCAGGATGTTCAATCAAGATGTTCAGAAGCATTTATCCTGGCTTGGATGGTACAGTGAGCGTTGGTGTTTCTCCTCTGGGTTTGCAGGGTGGTGCACGTGAGGCTCTTTGGGTTAAGCCTCTGAGCTTGTGATGTGTGCCAAGTTGTCGGTTAGAGGCTCACCAGAATAGTCACATCTCCATTGAGTCCTTGATCAAGGCCCTTAACCCGCCCCCACTCCAATTTTCCTAGGTCACCACATAAGTGGCCTGTGCCCTCACCTCTATATATGTGTGAGAATGTCTCAGCGGAAACCAAATAGAATATATGAAAACAAGCCTTCCAGTCCACCTGTACTAGTGCAAATGACAAAAAAAACATCATCATTATAATAAAATAATGTTTTTTTTGTGCCAGATAATTTGTTATGTTTCAGCCGCCTACCACCCAGTTCCTCCAACTGCAGGACACGCCAAATCAGCTATGATGCCAACAAGAGAAACCGCTTTGATTAATGTCTCATTTGAAAAGCAGCCTGAGAAATAGTGGTTGGACGTTGGGGCAGACTGTCTGAAACAGCCGCTTCCCGTGCCAAATGGGACTTGTCAGAGCTTAAGCTTAGCATACTGCTTTCTAAAGGTAATCTGTGTTGTCCTTTCACATCTGTTAGTGCACTGTTAAAGTAATATTCGGTAATGCTTTACATTAACTGCACCTTCATGATGCCTTTATAATGCATTCATAGAACATTCAATGCCCTTACATAATGCATTTATAGAGCATTCATAAGAAGCATGTAAGTATACCTTAATATCATTACACAGTGTTTCTCAACCCATGGTAGTCCTCGGGGAACCCTGGACAGTCCATGTTTTTGCTTCTTCTCAGCTCCCAGCTTGCTTGTACCAGATATTCAGTGTTCCTGATTGGCTGGGAGCTGGGAGGGAGCAAAAATGTGGACTGTCCGGGGGTTCCCCGAGGACAGGGTTTGGAAATACTGTCCTAACATACCTTAACAGCCTTAATATACACGAAAAACAAACATTATATGATAATAACAAACATTACAATCATTTAATCTGATAATGTTTGTTATTGATGTATATTAAAGCTGTTAAGGTATTTTAAGGTATAGATAAATGAGACTATGAGTGTTCTATAAATGCATTATGAATGTATTATGACAGTGCACTGAATATTCTATGAATGCATAATGAATGCCTTATGACAGTGCACTGAATATTCTATAAATGCATAATGAATGCCTTATGAAGGTGCGGTAATCTAGTATTCTGTGTGGGAAAAAAAGAATCTTAAAGCAAAGCAGGAACTACACCTGTCATGAAGACGGAGAACGGCAGAGAGAGATTAGGGACATGTCTGTCTGCAGATGTCGATTTGCTGACCCGGAAAACAAACGTGCCTGAAAGTGACTGTCGTGTAAAATACAAAGTGGGCAGAGGGTGATTGCAGTGCGGAGAGGCCTTTTTGACGTGACACAGGGGGCGCTGCAGTGCGGACAGGCCTTTTCGACGTTACGCAGGGGGCGCTGCAGTGCGGACAGGCCTTTTCGACGTGACGCAGGGGGCGCTGCAGTGCGGACAGGCCTTTTCGACGTGACGCAGGGGGCGCTGCAGTGCGGACAGGCCTTTTCGACGTGACGCAGGGGGCGCTGCAGTGCGGACAGGCCTTTTCGACGTGACGCAGGGGGCGCTGCAGTGCGGACAGGCCTTTTCGACGTGACGCAGGGGGCGCTGCAGTGCGGACAGGCCTTTTCGACGTGACGCAGGGGGCGCTGCAGTGCGGACAGGCCTTTTCGACGTGACGCAGGGGGCGCTGCAGTGCGGACAGGCCTTTTCGACGTGACGCAGGAGGCGCTGCAGTGCGGACAGGCCTTTTTGACGTGACGCAGGGGGCGCTGCAGTGTGGACAGGCCTTTTCCACGTGATGCAGCGGGCGCTGATATAATATGCTGGGGGCTTTTTTGTGACAGTGCTTGATTTCTGTGCAACTTCTGCCGGTCATTAGAAAAATTTGCAATGGTTTCGGAGTATTTGTACTCTGTCTGTACTTTTCCTTGTGCTGTTTAATTGTCTCTTGTATCTCATGCAGCATTCTGACATCTTTGGATCACTCAAGCCTCTTTTTAATATACTTCAGGGGTGATCTGAGCAATTTAATTTTACACTGCAGCGGTGTGACGCAGGATGGATCAGACCCATGGCGCGTAACGTTTGATGGGGACGCAACTTTTGCTGCGACGCCCAGCGTCTGCAAAACCTATAATTTTGGGCTCTCGAGTCTCCGGCGGGCTCCGCGCGGTGATGTTTCATGTCAAACAGATTCCATCTGAATAATCTTGCGCAATCAATTTCACAGCACATTTCACGACGCAGTCTGTCTAAAAATGGCAAGCAGGAAATCGATACAGTGGAGGAATGTGTTTCATTTTAATTTATGAAATATAACAGGCTGTGTTTTCATCGTTCGAAATATATATGATATCATAAATATAAATGTGATGTCTGTGGTGGGCTACACTGAGGAGTAAATTTAAATAAAAATCACCACCAACATAAAGGAGTAATACTGAGGAACATGATTCATCAATCATTTAAACTCTTCAGACATGAATAAATAAACACCATCACCTCAGTTCCCATGTGTATGTACCCATAATCCCTTGCAAACCACATGGCCTCCAAATGCAAATACAAGGGAGAAACAGAATTCTGTTGCTAGGGTGATTCTACAGAAAGATGGGTGGGGCCTACAATGCCCCTCCCACCCTGAAGAATTTTTAGCTGTATTAGGCAGTGCTTCCCAGTCCGGTCCTCGGGGGCCCACAGACAGTCCACATTTTTGCTCCCTCACAGAAAAAAAAGTGGACTGTCAGGGAGCTCGGAATTAGCAAAAACATGGGCCGACTGTGGGTCCCCAAGGACCGGATTCGGAAACACTAATATAAGGGATTGATATTGATACAATGATATGTTACTGCAGCCACTATATTAACCTAATTTCAGTGAACAGACATTAAAATCTGTCTTCACGTCCCAGGTGAGTACTTTTTCAAGCGGGAATTCATTCCTGTAAGTGGTCAATATAAACAGCGATAGCTCAGCTTCCGCTCGTACGGAATTGTGGCAGGCGGTGGCAGCACCGACAGTGTGAAGATGGATGCCGGAAGTCATCAAAAATACTTTGAGAGACCCCCAAATGGAGCGCTATAACTGAAGAGCACCCGGCACAGCTCTCCGCTCAATAGTATATGTTTATGATCGTGCCATCAGACAGACATAAGTTCTGCCCAGTGAGCCAGATAATAGATTGAACTCCGAAACAGTAAAATTCTTATCTTTGTAACCCTCAATTACAGATGCTCTGTTAGTCTAATGGGCTTGCATATGACATCTCGCCTAAATGAATATATCATTAAATGACTCAAGGGGGACAGAGCCTTTTCCTAATTGTGCTAGTTTTCACATTACGTAGTAAAATCGAACTAATTAGAGGCCAAAATTGATAGTTATTAAGGTTCCAAGAATCTAAAGATCTGCACTTCAAATGCGGGGCTTTCAGTTCTGATGGGGGGGGGTGTTTGAAACAGGCACAGCACAGCGATCATCGAGTTTAATTCCATCAGTGGGCTCATCTGTGACTTTCAGATACGAGCTCTTGTACCCGAGGAGAAGGCTGGATGTGGCTGAAGGGACAGTGGTGAGCAAACCGCTCAGCGGCCCAGCTGCAGGAGTCACGCAGTGAACATCTGGATCAGCGTTTATAAACCGTTTTCACTGGCAGAGCGGGTTACTGCACAACTGGCCCGAGCACGTACTTGTAGGACACAAGTTTAAGTGATGGAGTTTAGAAGTCGTTTTCATTACAGAAGCAGAGGATAATCCCCCTTCCATCAAAAAAAAATCTCCAGACTCACCATCCAGGATCGCAGTGGGACTGAATTCCAGCCCAGGAATTTTATCCCCCTGGCCTTGGTGGGGTGGGGGGGGGGAGGGTTGCTGATGTCTGTTCAGTACCCGATTATTTCCCGACCCACAACTGGGAATTCCCCCAATTAGCCGACATGGCATTTCGGGAGGAAGGGGGGCCGCGACTGATCGCAGACTAGCGAGCGCAGCTACGTGGTGGCGGCTCAGTGTGCGGGCCGAGGCCCCGTGCCGCATGCAGGGGCTAATTACGTCCACGCGGACTCCTGTAGGACACAGCCTGCTGCCTCCCAGGGCCGGCTGATGGCATTATTAACGGTCAGATGGAGGCGGAAAAGCTTATCTGTGATGAAAAAGACGGGGCAGGGGGGGGCAGCAGCGGCTCTCCAGATCTGATGTCCTTCCTCCGCTTCCGTTGGGTGCAGGGGGCAGACAGCGATGCTAGCAAACTCATTAGCGCCGCGGCGTCGACGTTCCTGAGAGGCCGAGGCTTCTGACGACAAGGGCCCTGCCTCCGTCTAATGACGGAGCGGCCAAACATCGCCGTCTGCCAAAACAGAGCCTTGGGGAGAGAGGAGCAGTCGTCAAAGTCACCATTAATCGAGTGATTTACTGTCCGCGGGCCAGCAAGGCACAGTAATGCGTGACCCAGACCCGTTTAGCTGGGAATCCTGCATTTTAAAGCTCTTCTTAATTGTTTGTGCCATCCTCTTAGTAGCTGACCGATATTGATAGATTTACATAAAGTTACATAAAGGTTGTCCTAGTGAAGAACATATTTCTGAATGGATAAACTACCAATGTTCTAAATTGCTACATTTTGTTAATGATCTGTCGCTTAGGCAAGTAGTTTCTGGATTGTGTTTACTGGCTTGTTGGGTGGGTGCGTTCATGAATGAATGAATGAACGTCCAACAGCAAAACACCCTTTTATGACTAATGAATGGTAATCAGGAAATACAGATTTCCTCTTCATGAGTTCCCAACCAGGCTGTTACCAACGTTATGTTGCTGCGCTCTGCTGCATTAATCTGGATCGTCTCTGGCGCTGTATTTGTATGACTGCGAAGCGGACAAACATTGAGCCCCGTTTCCCATAATAGCAGCCTCTGGCTTTAAGGCAGAGTCTCACGGAAACCAGCATTTCCGACTTCAAACCCTTGAATAATGAAGCAATTTGCATGTTTGAACTACGCTCTCCTGTATCCTCTGTCCCACCTTGTGAAAGACCTCCACTCCACGCACCTCCGTACAGAGGTGGAGAGGGGATTCCCTGACAGAAACCCCATCTGTATGCAAATTTGAGGCACAGAGACGTATTTATGTATTAGATGCAAATAGATGCTTAAGGAACATAAACAGTTAACCTGTGCGTGACTTATGATCTGGAGACTTATTGTCTGGATTCCTGAACCGTGGGAGATGTTCCTCCAATCTCACTCTCCTTGAAACACCGTGCAAAGAATGTCAGGTAGTCCAGGGAGGCCTGAACCAATGAGAATCAGCAGCGCAGAGTGAGATAGGGTGAGTTTCCCCCTTTCCTTGATCCGCCGCATGTCTGAAGCTTGTCGCACCTGCTGGGAGTGAGGAACTTGGGGTTAGCCAGCAAAGCAGATGGGGCCCCCTCTGCAGGCTGCCTCTCAGCATGTGTGCAGTTGTCTGGGCCCCTGCGTGGGTGTGGTAAGCTGAGGGGGGCCGCTAACCACGAAAGCCTGGGGTCTCTGTTTGTAGCGCCCCTGCTTCCAGCTCATGTTTCTATTTCCGTTGTCCAGCGTTGCTATTTTTGCTGACCCAGCAGCATGGCACCTTCAGTCCAAGCTCCCGTGGCCCGCCTCCGCTTCTTCTGATTGGCCGGCCCTCCTCCGCTTCTCCTGATTGGCCGGCCCTTCTCCGCATCTTCCGACTGGCTGGTCCTCCTCCGCATCTTCCGATTGGATGTGAAGGCGTGAGGATTTTTGCTGGACTCTTTTCTGTCGGCTTTCACGCGGCACCTGAAGGGCCACGGCGTTCCCCATTAGAGAAACTGACTGGTCGATTAGTCTCACGTGAGGTCAGACCTGTGTTACGGAAAAGGAGAGCCAATTAAGAAAGAACGGCGATTCAAAAAGTACATCTCAAGAAGGGGTTTTCTTCGCCTGACCTCTGTGCTGCAGGGTAAATTCAATTATCCAGGGTTTTACTTCATGATTCAATTTTTTCGAGTGGCATGCCGGGGGAGCAGACACATATTTCTGTTTACCGGGATTTCATTTTCAATTACACCCTTGGCTGTTCCGTCACTGTACGATACCTAGAAGGACCTCCATACTCCTATTTATACCAATATGGGAATTCCGCCGGCGGATTTATCGTACGCTCTGGAAAGTTGCTTTTTATAACTCATTTTTTTCTTCAGCTGTTGTGGTGGAATTGATGCCTCCCATGGCACCGCAGGAGGGAAACTGAGCAGGGATTATTTACTGAGGCATCGGTGCGTTTATGTGTTTTTGCGCGTGTGTTTAAGTTTCCCCGCGTGCGCGTCAGTTTCGGCATATGCGTGCTCGTCTGTGCATGCGTGCTCGGGCTTTAGCGTGAGATAAACAAAGAAAGAGACGGAAGGGCAGAAAGGGGGGCAGAGAGAGGAGTAGAGAAGAATAAAAGTAGAGAGAGAGAGAGAGAGATACAAGGGCAAAGTCAGTTTGACCCTATGGCCAGGTCCCTGGGCTCCCAACATGAGACTCTGGAAGTCACAGCACAGATGGCTCCGCCTTCTCCCCCCGTCCAGTGCGCCCTCTGCTGGAGACCGTGCCCCGGCCAAACCCCACGGAATCCACCCACCGCCGCCCTCGGCAAAACAGCATGTGTCTCTGGCAGCCAGCGGATCATGCAGCCGTCCCGCGAACGTGCTGCTTCAGCAGGCTCACACGTGTGCCCTTACTGCCTCTGAAAGGTGCGCGTAGCTCTGAATGCGACTCAGGGCCGCGGCGCAGCTGGAATCCTTCATGCTCCTGTGCTCCTTCTGTGACATCACTCAGCTATGAAGAATGAGAGCCTGAATGGGACCATGGGAGATGCTGTGTGGCACGAACCCGAGGCAGGGGGGCAGTCCCTTTAGGTACGTATAAGGGGATGGGAGATCTTGGGAAGGAGAGTCAGGTGACCAGTGTCAGGCGATCAGCTGATATCTTCTGACTGTCCCCTGTGATGTGTATAAATAGGTATGTTTTTTTTTTTTAGCCCTCGCTGACCTGGAAGAAGCCATGACCTTTAACACCTCACGAGCACGTCCCACACACTCTATGAGCTCTACCCCCGCCCAACCCCCCACTGCGTCCATTTCCTCGTCAGTCCTTCTTGATCATCCTGTCCATTCCCTTTCCCCTTGCGGGGGGCATCTCGTTTTCCCCAAATAAAGATCCTGTTCTCCGGTCCCGCCTCGCCATCCCAAATGCAGACACCCGGCTTAACAGGGAATCTTTTTTTTGGCATGGAGAGATTTATATATAAGTGCACCATAGTAGCGCATAGTAGCATGTCAAGGCAACCTTTTGAAATTCAACATTTTTAATAGAGAAACAAAGAAATGCCAAAAAATGGCAAGACCTCGGAGAACGCTGCAAACGAGCCGATTCAGCTTGAGCTGCGTCACCTTTATCGCTCGCTGACAACAAATCAAATTGGAATCGACGGAGAGGCAGCAGTGCCTTGTACCCGCCCGCGGCCCTCCATTCATGGGGGAGTAACTCCTTCCTTAGACCCCCGGAGCTCAAAGTGCCACACGGGAGTGAGGCCTAGGTGCCGATGAGTGGCGTGATTACCTGATCACCGGCTATCAGCCGGGGGGGGGGGGGGGGTTTAAGTACGAGCTGGCAGGAGACGAGTCGCTTAAGGCCTTGGCGATTAGCAGGGGGGGTCGCACTCATCAGGCTGTGTTCGACAGTTTGACGGCAGCGGAGTTTTTCCCCCTCGCTCTCCGAGTCCCACTTCCCGTCGAGGGATCTACATGTGCAAGCATTCCCTCCCCCCATTTGATGACACTCTAGTGGCCCTCTTCTACTGAGAGGCCCGATGGATCTTTGATACCTTTGGTTAGGGAGGAACAAAACGTGAATGAAATACAGAAACTGGACCCCCCCCCCCCCATGCCAAGCCCAGGTCTGGCTTAGGATCGATGTCGTCTCCCCCAATAGGGCTCCCCAGCCACCCCGTTCCTGTCACCCTCTGGAGTAATGTTGGCCGGCCACGCCCATTGATAAAGTTCACCGAGCTGGAAAACAAACAAGAAGATTCCGGTGGGGGGCGGGGGGGTGTGTGTGCTTGTCCTACATCAGGTCTCCACTTTACAGGCAGAATAATGAGCGACGCGCCTTTGGATGATCCGGAACTATGCTCAGGTTCTAGGTGAGACAGGTGCTGTGTCTATGATCGGGTGGTTGCTAGTTCCAATCCCAT
Source organism: Paramormyrops kingsleyae (assembly GCF_048594095.1). Lineage (NCBI taxonomy): Eukaryota > Metazoa > Chordata > Actinopteri > Osteoglossiformes > Mormyridae > Paramormyrops > Paramormyrops kingsleyae. Next base: position 18,944,159 of record NC_132817.1, read on the forward strand.
TGCAGAGAGATTTCGGCACTGGGCCCTTGAACAAGGCCTTCAACCTCTAAGTGCTCCAGGGACTGTCTGTCCCTCTTTTCTCAAAAGAGAAAAAAGTGTTTACTAGAGAAATAAAAATACATAAAAAGATGGAGGACAGCGTGTGAATTTAGGTGCCCTGAACGCTGCGTGTCTGGTTTACATTTCACCAGCACGTTCAGGTAAGGAGCGACAGGTCCCACGCCTGCTCCAATCACACCTTCCTGTATCTCCCAGGGCTTTCACCTGAGTTTGCATGAAAGCCAGCAGACAGACACCTCTGTCCTTTGCTCAAGGAAGAGTCACGTAGCAAGGAACGGGGTGAGGGAACAAGACACATAAAGCCCCCACTGTACAAACACCTCCACTCATATGACACAGTGGCCTTGCAAACATCATTAATTTCCTCAAAGTAAAGGCCACTACCTTGTTCCCCCCATCATTAGCAAATCCCCCCCCCCATGAAAAAATGTCATACCTTACTGGCCATCCAAAGAGAAAATAAACAAATTAGAGCCCTTTACTCCTGGCCATGGGAAAAATCTCTATCATTTTTGACCTTCCAGCAAGAAGACAACAAGCTTGAGTAACATTTAAATCAAAGCACTTGATGCTTTCCGGGAGAAATGAAACAGGTCTGCCTTTAATGGCAAGGACGACCAGTTACTTAATGTCATGCAAAATATAAGCAGGATATGGGCCGCGTGTGATGTCTTGCTGTCATTTTGTGGCTTAGATGATATGTTCCACCAAAGAAACTTGGCATTTCAATAGGGCTTAAATTTGGGTGAAAAAAGCAGGTGACTTTCACAGCTCTGCTGCCTGAAGTAGGAAGTGCTGTTGTCATGATACCAAAATCTCTAACTTGGATAAGATACCAAGAAATATGCAGCACCTGAAGGGACTCGGGCAAAAGAATAAAATGCTCTTACTTTCGGCGTGCGCACGAGATAAGTATTAAAATTCTATACTATTTTCAGTACTCACAGTATATAATGTAAGTTGATTAAAATATTTATTTCAACTGCAAAAACCTTTTGTAAACACATGTCACTATATTACAAAATCCATCGCACAGATTTGTCAATAAGAGCATAATATTAAGTCTGGTAGCAGCCATTGTAATTGTGCGGCAATCATGTTCAGAGATTCACAAATAGCAAAAAAAACACTATTAAGAATTAGATGTTACTTTATATTATTACAATGCATAACGGAACAGATATGCATTACTTTTACATGCCTTCTTTATCTTGTCTCAAAGCACAAACACTTATAACAACTGCACAACATTAAGCAACATGACCTCACAAGACCGTGTGGAGCAAACACAATCCACAGGTAAAAATTACTGCAGACCGTTGTGTTAATCAGGGCCGTAGCCAGCTATGAGGTCACCGAGGTCCGACCTCGATAATAATAAAATTTAAGGGCTAAAAATAAAATTGAAGCTAAATATTCACCTGAATAAAAATTCGACTAACTAATGTTTCACATGACTAATTATGAAATAAATTAGTTAAATAAATAAACAGTTAAAAAATAAATAAAACACACAGCTTATGAAGGGGACGGTATCAATAATGTGATTGACGAGACCTACCCCTGGCTATGGAAATGGTCTTAATGCGGAAATATTTAACTGACTACAAAAAAATGTTTTGACCTGTAAGGCAGGTACAGATTAATGTTTCGTTCATTCATAAATAAGATACCTATCTCTGGAAACTAACGTCTCGTAGTGGTCTTTCAGGTGTTTCGTTAAATTCGTGACTTTTGCCCCCGTTGTCAGTATTATGTGGCAGCGCGACTTGTGGCACAGGATGTCCTGTGGTTTACCGTCTTCATTTATCGCAAAGCCAAGCATATCCAGACGCCACTCAGGTCACACTCTTTATCGATTAAGCGCGGTGCTGAGACTTACGACACCTCGGAACCGGTCATCAATAACAGCGCAGGTGTGAAACTGCACTCCGGCGTGGGCATGCGCGCTGGTAGCCTGCGAGCCCCAGCGGTGACGGCGAACTGCGAGTGCAGGCTGCGGAATCAATACCACGAAAAATCCAGCATTGCAACAGTTTTATACATCGATACTTTTGATACGTTTGACAACACTAGAAGGAACGAAACTAGAAAGGATTGCTATACGAGGTGGCACTGGGGTCCATTTTATCTGCCATTAGAATTGCTGTCCTTCTGATATAGATCCCTGCCGTGAAATCTGTCTCAGATCTCTCACGCTATGGACGCGGATGACACTGACATGCATGTGAGGTCCAGTTGGGCTGACTTTGTCCGTATCCAGCTAGCAGCCCGAACGACAACATCAGAATAATAATAACAAAAATGTATAAACGCTTGTGTTAACACAGCATGCTGATATATACAGATTTAATATGGTGCGACTTTGAGAGCCAAACCGTGTTCCCTGCCAGTTACCCAGCAGTATGATAAAGGTATAGACACCCGTATCGGAATCAGTGAGAATGACTCCACTTCCTTCTAAACGACTCACCTGGATTAAGAGCTCCACACTTTCCACGGGAAGAATTGAACTGTTTTGTATCTTTCCAGCTATATTCCCTGTAGACTGACAGCTAAAGCTTTCCGGAAGCTAATGCCTCGCTAGACATACCTAGACTGAGTCTGGATATTTCCAGGGCACGAACGTAATAAGTTTTAAAGGCACATTTTGCAGGATGCATATTTTGCCGGAGCCCAGAAGGACTGAAGGTGATCTGTACACATTTACATTAACAAGGACAATGAATGGATATGAAAATTTATATAGTCACCCATTCATGGATCTGACATTAGCGGTTTTGGTTTTTTGTGAGTTGGCCGTGAACAATGAAATGGAAATATTTTTGGAGCTTGCTGAAGGATTGCAAAAACTTACACGCAACGTGTAAGCCAAAAACAATACCAAAAATGATTCGGAACATGTCAAATCATATAATATATAAATATTAGTGATACTTAGTATTTGTTAGTGTACTGTAAATGCATAGTATATCTTTAGTATTAAAAGTTTTGGCTTGGGTACAGTGCTCATTGTCTTGGCCACCAGCATCACTCACATGTAAGCTGTCATTGTGACTGTGGAATCTTGCATTTCCCGCAGTAACTCTAAAACCTTTAAGGGCCGGGGTTTGCATTTTTAATAGTGGTTATAAAACATAGTGTTCCCTGTGCTCATAGTAATGACTTTGTACATACAGGGGAAAGGGCATCACTTTGGGTTGAGTACTGGGGGGTTGAAGTCTCCACCCATTTAAGGGGGTCCAGCGGGTTGTATTGGGTGGTTTTGATTATTATCCCCCCCATAATTAATGCTCATTTACAGGGGCATAATTTAGATGGTTTGTATGTTAAATAAAAATCTAGATGGCAATTTAACAGGCCAAGCGTACAGTACAGTGCTGTTTGTTTAGAAATTGGTGATAAATAGACTTTTAATGTTATCGTTCAGCTAGCAAACTTTTTCACGTTCACTGGGATCTTCGGAAATGTCACCCTTACAAACGTGAAGCGGTTACTGTATACTCAAGGGTGGCAGGAGTACAAAAAACCTTTCCCGAAACTTGAACCGTCAACCTTCAAGCCGTTGCCCTCAGCCACCATTTTACCTTCCGCTCTGCGGAATCATGGGGGTTTTTTTCCACGTAGGAGGTATCCTGGCAACGCAGCTGACAAACCCGAGGGACACAAATCGCCAAGGGAGCACGAGCAACAATATGGCGGTAATCTGCAAGGTGAAAACAAATAGCTATTCCCGCATGGCATCACGCTGGGCTTGGAGACGGCGTGTATGGTGCCGCAACGGTTTACGTGGACCGCGGACCCTGCTTCCGAAGCAACGAGCCTCAAAGCCTCCACCTAATCTGTTCGACCCGAGCGGGCCGCCGGAGTCCTGAAGACCTGATTTTTTACGGCTGCTTAGGTGAGGCGCGGAGCAAGAACTCAGACGAGCACCAAAAACACTGACCTGGAAAAAGTGAGACTGGGAGAAGCCCAGGGGCAGACATGTCTTCCTGATGACTCAGACGGTGCCACGCAGACATGGGAGATCACAGAACACAAAGCGTATCGGCTACACCTGGGAGGAAAAACAGAGTGCCGATGGGAGGAAATTGTTTTTTTTTTTGCTGTTGTTTTGGGAAAACGTAGCAGCGGACTGACAGAGCAGCTCAAAGCTTTCCCCGGTGGCAAAACGCGCCAGCGAGACGGATGCATAGACATGCTCACCTCGACATGACAGGCAGCGTGACGGACGGCTATGGGTCCTCTTCAGTTACGCTGTACCTACTGCTCCCGCATGCAATATGTTTCCTTCACATTCTGATGGAATTAAAAAATAAAAAATAAAATAAAAAGTCCTGAAAACATTTGTACAGCATTAATGGAGCATTTTGTTATCAGTTTATTCATAATGATGCTACTACAGATAATTTAATATAGTGAATCTAAATTAATATCAAATTAATGTTCTCCCTGTGCCTCGAGGGTTTCTGCTGGGTACTCCAGTTTCCTCTCCACAGTCAAAAGTCTTGTATTTTGTTTGGTTACTTATGGTTAAGGTTAGCGCTGGGTAGGGATTAAGGCTGCCATTGTTGGGATTAAGGTTTCCCAATAAAAATGAATGGATAGTCTCCACAGAGAAGAATACAAACGTGTGTGTGGATTATGCTTATATTATATTGTGGGGATCAAATGTTCCCCACAATGTAATAAATACTTGTTACTTTGACGTTGTGGGGACCATTTTTCAGGTCCCCACAAAGACCTGCAAATGCAATCAAAAAACTAAAAATGCCAAAAGTTTGTGCATGAGAGAGAGAGAGAAGGAGAGAGAGAGAGAGAGAGAGAGACAGGTGTAAGAGCCCTATGATGTACTGATGCCATCACCCCAGCCTTGTACCCAGTGCTGCCTGGGGTAGATTCCAGGTCTCCCCACACCCCTGATCAGGATAAGCAGTTAGTAGATGGATGGATGGATGGATGGATATGTTAAACTATTTACATGGCACACGGCGCCCTGCGGGGAGTGTGACACTGGGGAGACACCAGTCGGGGGAACCGGGCCAACACACCTACCCTGGGGCACACTGCTGTCCCCTAGGTTCAGACAGGATGACTGTCCGGCCCTCGTAAACATCCGGCGCTGACTAACCATGTCCGGATTTGGCGGAAGTTACCTGGCTGAGTGCCGCCACCGGCCGTGCCGGCTGGACGAGCCACGACCTCCGCGCGTCTGACCCATCCCACGTGTCTCGGTCTTGGCATGACCGATCGCGTCCGCAGAGCGCAATTAAAAAAACATCCCCAGGTCGTGGGGCACGCTGGCGTTCCTGGCAGACGCCCGTCTCCGGTGTCTGTTCTCGGACGCGGCCTCGACTTCGGAGCTTCCGGAAATTAAACCCCGCCGCACCCCGGCTTCGGAGCGGCACATAAGAGGAGCTTTATTTTCCGAAACCGAGAGCTGGATAAAAGGGCCGCCTGGCTCTCTGATCGGAGGGAGCAGCATCGGCGTAAACTGATTAAGGCAGAACAAAGGGGACGTCTCCCTGCAGGTGGGCTTAACCAGCCGGTGCCCGCAGAGGCTGCACCACGCCACGGCTGACGGGCCGTATCCTCACTGCGCACCAAGGAGGTTTGGTCCCTCACGGAAACGAATTACTGTTGCTTAAAGGGGGTCGCAGCTGGGGGGTGGCTGTTAATCAGGTCAGGCCCCTACATAGGACAGGAAGGGAAACCCCCCTCCCACCCACCCCCAGTGGAGTGACGCAGTGGTTTCCCTTCCTCATTAGAGCTGTTCTATAAACAGAAAGCAGTGAAAGCCTGGCAGGCCCAGACAGGTCCAGCCCTCCAGTGAGGCTGTGGGTGACTGGGGCTTTGCCCGCAACCCCCCCCCCCCTTACCACCTCATCAGGTGTGACCTTCCCAGCAACAAATCAGTGGGTCAGCATTATACAGGAGAAGGCATAGCTGGGAACCATGGCAATAGGAACTACGGCAATGAGAACTACAGTGATGGGAACCACAGTGATGGGAACCATGGCAATAGGAACTACGGCAATGGGAACTACAGTGATGGGAACCACGGTGATGGGAACTACAGTGATGGGAGCCATGGCAACAGGAATTTCCCCGTGTGGCATACAGGCAGGGCTGGACTGTAATTAAAACTCAGTCCTGGACTTTGAGATTCCTTACAATCAGAGGTGGGAATTTTAGGTCCAGAAAGTAGCCAAGATTTTGTTTCAATCAACAGTGACAGTCACAGAGTTATGCAACTGGTTGGTTGAAACAAAATCTTGGTCTGGATTTTTCTTTTTTTTACTTTCTGGATATGAACTATCCACCTCTGCTTATGATAAATTTTGCCAATCAGGAGCAGGTTGTCCCATGATAAATTCTGACGGCTGGGAGGGGGGGGGGGGGGCCCACAAACCCATCGTGCAACTGGAAAAACACCCAGCAAGCCAGATGGCCCATGCAGGCCTGTGTACAGCCCCCAGGTCAGTCAGCCCTGTATTACAGTAAAAGAACTGCAGTGTGTGGCTTTGCACTTGGGCTGCTGGCAGTTCACACTTGCACTGCGTTATACTCAGGGATGGATTACGGACCAGGCCAGCGGGGCCGCTGCCCAGGGGCCCTTGGGGTGCAGGGGGCCCGTGGGGCCCCTAGCCCAAAACAATTTGCAACGCTTATCAACAATGTATTTTCGTTTGTCTATTTTAGAGGGCCTACATTCTTTGATCCTCTGCCTACAAGGGCCCCTGACCCTACAGGGCCTCTGATGGAAACATGGAGGGAATTGTGGTGGTTGTGGTGGTGGTGCTGGGGGCCCTCGCAAACGTTTTGCCCAGGGGCCCACACAACCCATAATCCGTCCCTGGTTATACTGACCATTTCAATTAAATGAATCAATTTTGTTCTATTTTATATTGAATTGCAAAGCAGAGAATTGTGACTGTGGTAAGCTGATTAAAAATCACTCTGGTCATTGGTATAAAATGATTGGAGGCAAAGTATGATTAATAATCCTGTACTGATGAAGAGCTTAGGAAATTCATGGATTGATGGATGGATGGATGGATGATCAGGGCCACTGCCATCCTATGCAGGCTGTTCACCGGCCTTGTGTCCCCTATGATCCTATACAGGATAAGCAGTTACAAGATGGATGGATGGATGGATTAATGGATGAGTAACCAGACGAATACAAACATCACAAGTGGGAAATTAAATAGTGATGCAGAACTACTGACCAGAAATGAATCTAAAATTAAAAAAACCCATAAAGGCTGTACAAATACCAGTAAAATTACAAACAAATTATAATTATAAATGGTACAAATGTTGACCACAGTTATATGCTACAGTTCCAGTAGTGATTAGATGTTTCTTCGGAGTGGATCGTCACGCTTATTTGAGAGGGAATCCCTGTGATTCAGCGGCTGAGAAACTACCGGAGAAACCCAGGCTGCAGCAACGTGGAAAAACAGCTTCCCAGCCGGGAAGGAGGGACGCCCTGGGGGATCGGAATCAGAGGGACCCCTGAGAGGGCAGGGAGGCTGGCCACAGGGGCTTCGGAGAAAAGGGCACAGTGAACTTGCAGGTATTTAATAATGGCCATCACTGAAGATTCACTGAAACTCAGCCTTAATGAAGGAAACCAAAGACTAAGGCTGTGGGAGAGGCAAAGCGTCACGGCCAAGCTTATTTGCCTCAGTGATCGCATCCTGCGGGATTATTACATTCCGGATCTGCTGTGTTTATAAGGTTGTCGTGGAAACCTGCTGGGTCATGGTAGAGCAGGTGTGGTGGGGGGGGGGCTTCAGCCAGTGAGGCGGGACCAGGAAGCCAGATGGTCACTGGGGAGTCCTTGAGGGGGTGGGGAAACGGAAACACGCTATTAATCAGGTATGAAGTTAGCTAAATACCCGTAGCCCTTCCCTGACTACAGTGTCGCCTATAGTAACTGTAACCACAACAAGACCAACTAAGCGGATAATCCATTCATAAAAATTGTTACATTTTATATCAGATGTCACGTATAAATAAAGCTAAACCATTTTACATTTAGCTAAAATATAATTCAGTGCACGCGTACCAGTATAAAGGAATAATTTGTCAAGGTACCCAGGGTAATTTTGGAAATTAGATTTTATTATATAGCCCATTTAAAATATTTATAGCTCATTTTTTCCTGCGAGGATGATATTGAAGGTGTTCAGAATCCAGGTCTTGGACTGCAGGGGATGAGGAGAATATTAACTGTCACCTGGTGTGGCTGGGACAGCGAGGTATCGGAGGCGAGAGGTTTCCCAGCACCGTGCTGCGTGTCGTGGGGGGCATGTTTGTGTGGTGATGAATGAATCATTGCAACGGGCCCGTCTGCTCTGGGGCTGAGCTGCTGAAGTACGTGGCAAAACGGGCGTTGCCCACTTCAAACTAATAGACAGCGTGACCTGTAAGACCACCCACATGCCACTTATTAAATCCCGTAATGTTCTTCGCGATGTTCCCTCGGTCACATGCGCTCTGACATCCTGCCCTACTCTCACCCCCGCCCCCATCCCAAAAATGACAAAAGGGGGTGGAGCCAGCCAACGTTATCTGTCCTCCACTTATCTTGGCCATGAGATCCATGAGCGGGTCGAGGCTTGCTAGGGCCTGTGGGGGCCACATCATTTTCCGTTTATAGCACAGCTCTGGATCATTTTCGGGCCTAGCAGGTGAGGACAAAAAACGTCTCAACTACGTTTCATAATAAAAGTCTCTCGCTAAAGCTGAAGTATTATTTACATCCCTGTAAGTGAAGGTGACAATGCACTCCCTTTACAACAATGTTGCCACTGTTATTACTTTATTGCAAATCGTGGTTCTAATGGACATGGCATGTTTACAATGTTCATTTACTCTGGCTCCAAGAATAAAAGGTTCTAGAAGCATTGTGTGGTACTTTTATTACAGAAGGAAGGAGAGTCATTTGACTTCCACTTTAGGTCCAGTATGCAGGCTTTTAAGTACAGGGAAAAGTGTCTCCAGTAGCATCTACTGAACCACGAGGTCCTAGTGCACCCAGGACTTTTATAGAATATGACGCCACAATACTTCAGATGTACCCCAGGGAAAAAAACTGAAGGTCTGACCTTACTTTGAGGTTAAGCGATTCAGTCATTATGAATGTTTAAGTCAGTGTTTCTCAATCCAGTCCTCGGGGACCCACTGAGAGTCCACGTTTTTGCTCCCTCCCAGGTAGCTGTGAGGGAGCGAAAATGTGGACTGTCTGGCGAGGAGCTGGTAGCATGGACCGTCTGTGGGTTCCCGAGGACTGGGTTGGGAAACATTGCTTTAAATTGTCACTGTTTGTTTGGAATGCATCGTTGTTTTAGCCTCACAAGTTGCTGTACATTTGCATACCGAGTCCATCTAGCAGCATCAACCTGTCATAAATGGCAGATAATGCCAGCTTCAGGCCTTTAAGATTGGCCTTTAAAATATCTTTATGTGACGTGAACCCTGAGTGCAATTCAGAAGTCAAAATATTCTCTCATCGGGTGACAGTTCCGGAGTTTTGGGCGGCCCTGTGCCATTGATCTGAATCGGCCTTTTGGTGTCCAACTGGTTGGAACCTAAATTCAACGATCACAGCAGTAAATTTAGTTCTGACTGGGTAAATAAAAGCTATAAACAGCCCCTTACAATGCATTGATCTGACCGTCACCTTGCCAGATGTTCTCTGACCACAATTACCGAGCTGCATTTCAAACGGAGGGTTTCCGGGGGTGCGTCACATACGAACTCGCCGGTAAACGTGCGCGGTGAGATGAAAATCTAACCTGATGAGAATAAGTCAACATCTAGTAACCACCGCAACCCATTCCGCACTGGAGACAAGTTCAGCATCACGGAGGGCGACTGTTTCATGCATAAGATCGAAGCGGTCAGCCTGCGATTACAAGGCTGCCCGTTACTCTGGGGGGGGGGCACATTTGGCAGAGTGAGGGGGAGGGCTGACCTTTGGCTGAGTGACGTTTCCTCACACACGCACCTGTGATACTCGCCCAAGCCCTGACATCCTTTCCCGGTGGTATGGCGATGACGAGGAAATCCCTCTCTGGTGCTGCAAGAGCCAGCCAGCAGCATGTTATGTTGTACTGTAGATCGCCTGAGCTCAAGGGCAGTACGACTGGTGCAAGCTGGCCGAGATCCTGTGCAGAGTAAAGGCAAACGGATCACCGTCTCCCACAAGTACCGCTGATTCACTTTGTGAAGCACGAAGAGGTTGTGCAGGGTCTCATATCGAGGGAAGCTGGAACAATCCTGGCTCTCGTCTACACTGGACCATATGAGTACAGCTTAGCTAGCAGCTATGTGTTCCTGCTACATTAACACAACCTCCTTAAGACTTTGTAGTAAGGTATTCAGCAGACAGTAAAATTATAATGGTCCAGTTTACAATCCCAGGGGAAAAAAAGAGTGGGGGCATTAGAGGAAGAATGGGGAAGAACTCTTAGTTACCTAGTGGAGGTGGGTTGGTGAGCCTTCATGGGAACATCTACTTGGCATCTATTGAAGGATGCTGGAGGGTTAGGAAGCGATGCCGGCCAAGGAGGCTGAGAAGGGCAGCTTCTGGCTGTGGCTAAGGAGGAAGGATCAAATTTGGGGAGGTAGGTGTGGTAGGCAGGTAGCAGAAGAGTGGACTTGATGTCTAGTGGCTGGAGGAATGGTTCCTCCAGGTCCTCATGCATATTTATATCATGATTGAGGATGTAAAGTACGGGCTTCTGGTGTCATGAGGGGCAGTTCTGGGAGACAGAGTTCGGTGGAAGGCTTGAAGGAAAATTTTTGAATGAATGTCACATTTATATAGAGCATTTCAAGACACCCAAAGCACTATACAGAGCCAATGGGGGGCCACTTCAACACCCCCACTGTGTAGCCCCCACCTGGATGATGCAACGGCAGCCATTCTGCACCAGTACGCTCACCACACAGTAGCTAAGGTGGTGAAGGGGCAGGAGAGAAATCACCAGTTATCACCTAATGCATTACCAGAGGTATAAATACTCTTGATTTTGTAATTGAGTTTTTTTTTCCAGAATCTGTACTTTATTAAGCAATTTAAAACTGGGATTCTGCTTGAGTACATACAAAATACTATAACAGTATAGTTACTCCCGTATTTACCCCTGAAGTGTGTCTGCAGAGTATGCTTACCTGAGTATATGATTTTCATACTTTGTCCATACCCTTCCATAACCTTACAGCTAATGTATAATTCAGCCCCTGCTTGAAAAACAAGAATGGAAATCAGTGCTTAACAATCTGCTTGCCACAACAGGCGTCATTTTCAACATACATTAGAAAATGTCCTTGTTTGGGGGGAGTTGGGGTCTCTATTTAAGTATGCTGAAGAGGGAATAACAAGGGAGCTTTCATTAAATTAAAAGTGATTTTTTTACTGTCGTCATTCTCACATTGGTGGCTAAAAATATGGTGGCATCCCGCAGTGTCCATGTTATATCGATCAGGCAGCTGTGGGGAATTGCAGGTGAATGCTGTTGAATTGAGTCACGTCACCCGAGATGCCGGACTGATGGGTGTTTTGGATATTCTGTCTTTTACTGGCTAATCTGGGTTGTGCACTGACTCAGTATATAACAAGTTTGCTCCCTCCATGGCTGTGAGATTCGATTCCTACTTTCTCAAGGATGTCCACTGGAGTTCTTGTTTTGTCTTACAGGTTATTCAGTTGGTATTTATAAATTGCCCAGTGCTCAGCGCGTGTGTCCTGCTTTGAACTCGCATCCCATCCAGGAATGCCACAGGATATGTGGTCATGGGAAAGGAATAGACCAAGTAACCTTATTCCAAGCCTCACCAAGAAGGTGGAATGCTTACGGTCACCCGGAAGCAGATCAAGTCAAGTCACCTTTGAATCATGTCAGGCAGGTGGAGGAAATCCACGTTTCTTTGGAGCAGTATATAGGCAGAATAAGGAACGATACATTGTTGCTTGTATTTTACTGACTCTGTACATTAAAGTCACTCGTTGGTGCTAAACAGATGTATTCAAACACCTTTGAGGACGAGTAACTTGGTTTGTATGGAGGACGCTGTCACAATACGCAGCTGGTCTGATTTATTTCTTGACATAGTTCAGGCAGGGCCAACTAAACTTAATTAGAGTTGGTGCTGCAGAAATCTGGTGATTAATTCTTTGGTAACACAAAATCACCCCCTAAACAGATGTTTGCACAAAGACACTTATCTTGCGTCTCTGCAGAGTTCAAATCAGATCTTTGAAGGCAGGTCTGTGCTTCGTATTTACAAGTCAGTGAAAACCACAGGGTGTGTTTGTGCTGTTTCTTTCCCTGGAACATAAACTAAAAATTATTTTGTAAAAAAAAAAATATATATATATATTGTATTCCCTAAATATTCACATCACACAGGATGGGGGAAACGTGAGATACTGAGGTGGCAGGAAGCTTTGTTTGGTGATGGGAGTTGAAATGGGTTCAACAAAATCAGCGGGGGAACGAAAAAGCAATAAACAGCTGTTTTTGTCATCGGCAGGAGGGGAACACCCCGTGCAATAAAGGGTCTGTAAAAGGGTTTGGTCATGTGTACTGGGGATGCTAAGGAAAGGAACATTTAATGGTATAATGCCTGCAATAACCCAAATGGAATCTATAAATCTACTCAACTGATTTCGTTTTAGCCACTGACATGCATTTCCCCATCGTGTCCCACCTTACAGAGTCACTAGAATTAGAATTCTGTGAAAATAAGGAGTAAAACTGAATCGGATGATAAACCTGAGTTTGTATTATTCTACGCACGTTAACGATACTCTGGCTTGAATTGCAAAGGTTTCCGAAAGTACATCAAATGTGTGGTCATCATTCAACTCGTGTTCAAGGCCCCCGTGCCCACTGCGTTTTTGTGATGGAAATAATCTATTTTTTTTTTTTTGTCGGCGCGGGATAGGGAGACACACGCCACGCCACCAACAAATATATTTTAATGGGGATCTTTATTATCTGCGAGACCACTAAGAGGGTCTAAGTCGGTTTCCTTCAAAACGTGTAACAAGATAAAAGAATACAGAAAAGGAACAGAAATAACATACACAATGTTATTTGGTTTTAAATTCGGAAAAAACGTATTTCTCCCCTTGCACTGCGGAAATATCAAACAAGTATTTAAATAAATAAACACACTCGAGGTGTCAAATAAAAATATTCTCTATACTCCTAAAATAGTACAAAATGAACGGCAGTGGTGACACTAGGAGGACAAAACACAAAACATAAGCACCAGACACGACACATTTGTCATGTATTACCTACATTTACATTAGACATCGGAAATACTTACAACTTAGTTACCCCCGTAACTCACTATTGTAGGTTCTCGATCCTCTGGATGACTCAGAACTAAATGAAATAAAATAATTTATAAATCCGCTAATATCGTCCACCTAGAAAACCCGCCATTACCATGCACAGTGTTCGACCAACCAAACGACGATAATCTTACGTGAAAGAAGGTATTACATTAACATCCCCTTACTCTGGATACTTTCCTTCAACGAAGGAAATCCATTGATCTATTTTCATACAGAGTTCTACAACTTTTACCGAGTATTTTATGTCTGCATTTTTGTACTTACAAAAAAAGTTATCTGTAGCTACTCAGCACCCAACAGCCGCTTCGACTAACTCCCGGCTTTTTCAGTAACGTATGCACAGCAATCCCAATGAGCTTTGCAAAGCTCATTCCCGTACTACAAAGTGACGTCACTGTAGTCCTTCTCTCCCAACGGAACATACACCTGAAACACCACAAGTATTTACATGTGTTCATCCAATCAGACATGACCCGACTACATTTTATCTTGAATATTTTCTTTTTAAGTTTATGACCGTCATTTGCCACGTTTTTTTTATTCCGGAAAGTGCATTGTGGCAAAACACAGAACGGATTAGGCTGTTACTGATTGAAAAATCTGGTAAGAAATGCAGTTTAATTTTTAGCATACTGGCATATTCCAGAAAAAGGCTTTCCTGCACCAGAGCAATGGCCCCTGGAGAGTCACAGGACAGCACTCACTTTTCCTATTATTGGCCATGCTGATTTTTAGCCAGGTGGGAACTCTCTAGGGACAGACCAGCCACTGGGATTTTTGTGACAATATTCTGTCATCAGTCTCCAAGGTGCCTGGTGCTGGTTTGCTATGCTGAGTCGCTATTCCACAGCAATGATAAACACTACGCTCCCTACATGAATAAAAAATGTAGCTGCATAGCCTGTTGCTTTTGTCCAGGGTACTGGACACTGTATACTGGCTTTAATCCCACAATCCAACGCAATGCACTTAGACAGTGTTGGGCATTTCAGGCCCAGAAGCTACAAATCCAGACCTAGATTTTGTTTCTACCCATCAGTTGAGCATAAAGAGTGACAGTCACAGAGCACTCAGCCCAACACTGCAGTTGGGTGAACTACGTCTCTAAATAGTGCGTAGTGTGCATGAAGTGCGTAGTGTGTAGTGTATAGTGTGCATTTCATTGGGTTAATGCTCTGTACCCAGAGGTGTGTGGGTTGACTAACCATAACACCACTGGGTTCCTTGAGCTAGGCCCTTAATCCCTGCTGCTCTAGGACAGAATCCCTGTTCTGTAACAATAATCTACCAGACAGATGTAAGTGGATTGGCATCATGGAGAAAGAGTTCTGGTGTGTTTTTGTCCTGTGCTTCCTGGATGGGTTTTCAGGCTCCCCAAGAACCTGGTTGCTTGTGTAGCTCACCGAGTAGAGTGTTGTGTTAGCATTGCAATGATTACGGATTTGTATCCTACACATAAATTGCAACCCTTTGTTGTACTGTGAGACACTTTGGATAAAGAGTGTTGAGTAAATGTAGATAACTAGACATGATGGTTAGACAGTTGGATGTTCTACCTGGCAGTATAGATGTTAAGATGCCATTGTGATTTTAAAGAACACTCTGTACCACTTTAACCACATCAAAACCAACTCAGTTCAACACCAGCAGAAGACATACTTAGAATAGATCAGTTGTTTGAGGGTTTCTGCCTACTGGGTGGTATTTCTAACATCTGAGCTGATAATATCTGACCTTGTATGCCGCTGAATGTTTTAATGAAGCAGTTCAGGTTAAGTACCAAATTCAAAGATAAAACAGCAAGGGTCATCTGGCAACCTCAGGCGGTCCACATTTTTGCTCCCTCCCAGCTCCCTGCCAGACAGTCTACATTTTTGCTCCCTCCCAGCAAAAACATAGACTGTCTGGGGGGTCCCCGAGGGCCGGATTGAGATACACTGTTGTAGGACACCCACCCCAAGCTGGTGGCTTTTGCTCTTGGATTCTATATCCATCCTGACAGTTTGTGTTAATCGAGTTCTTTTAAAGCCATTGGCTTTTACTATCTTAACTATTCATCAGTTAATCCTGGTTGTGTCCCTCACTCTGAAGCAGCACAGGAAGCGTGAGTGAGCTGGGTGGTTGTGCTTAATCTGGTTGAGTCAGACATTGTGAGGCGATAAAAGAAATAGTCAGGCAGCCTGTGTTATAAAAGAGCTCTTGGTAAAAAAAACACTGTGGTCTCTGAACAGAATCAGCTGTAAGCAAACCTCCCTTACTCAGCTGCCTGGTTCTAAGATCCTTGAACACTGTGAAAAGGATTAAGCTTGTAAAGTAGTGAGTCTATAAACAATTCAGAGCTGAATACTTTCCTTTATAAACAGGTGATTAATAAAAAAAAGACTGTTTTCTTCAGGACAGGTTCTGTTTACGTCAACTGAATGTCACTACAGATATAAAGATGCTTTTGGAGAAGCTGTCACTACATTTGGCTATTAGGTTCTCCTATCTAAGGAGAATCAGAGACAAATCAGAGCAAAAATCACCTGGTAAACTGATAAAATCAGTTTAAGGACACAGGGATGTTTTGCGAAACACAGAGTCTGGGCTGCTGTCTCTCTCATCATGACCCACAAGGCCTCACTTATAGAGAACTAAAATTCTCTTTGAGTCAGAAAATAGAAAAGACCACTGCAATGTCGAGGCTTGTCAGTATGAATAGTCGCCTTCAGTGAGAGATAAACCATGACTTTGGTAGATTTTTCACTCAGCAGGACTATTCCAGAGAAACTACACTATTCCACTACAGTATGATCTCCACTGGACGACCCTAGGTGCTGTGCTAAAAAGGAAAAGTGGGACTCCGAACAGCGGCTTCGTTTGTGACCCGTATGCGAGCCCACGTGCGACCGGCAGCTGTCCTTGGTGCTGATTGGAGAGCTGACCACAACCTCGTACACTTCAGTATCTGCAGAATTTACATCTGGCAACTTTACGGCTGTTTGAGTAAGATCACAAACGCGATATTCGCCAGCTGTCATTATTTATTACAAACTTTTAGATACCACTCCTGCATGTGTTGAGGAGTAAATAGGAATGTCATTCCTTGATGGAGGTAGCTCACAGTGTCTGGGTTGGTGACACAGTAGCCTGATATCTCCAGGGTCACGGGTGCGATTCCGAACTCCACCATTTTCTGCATGGGGTCCTGCACGTTTCCTCTGTGTCTGTGCTGGTGAGCGTGTGCCCTGTGATGGACTGGCATCCTGTACAGGGTGTACCCCCAGCCTAGTGCCCTGTGATGGACTGGCATCCTGTACAGGGTGTACCCCCAGCCTAGTGCCCTGTGATGGACTGGCATCCTGTACAGGGTGTACCCCCAGCCTAGTGCCCTGTGATGGACTGGCATCCTGTGCAGGGTGTACCCCCAGCCTAGTGCCCTGTGATGGACTGGCATCCTGTGCAGGGTGTACCCCCAGCCTAGTGCCCTGTGATGGACTGGCATCCTGTGCAGGGTGTACCCCCAGCCTAGTGCCTTGTGATGGACTGGCATCCTGTACAGGGTGTACCCCCAGCCTAGTGCCCTGTGATGGACTGGCATCCTGTACAGGGTGTACCCCAGCCTAGTGCCCTGTGATGGACTGGCATCCTGTACAGGGTGTACCCCAGCCTAGTGCCCTGTGATAGACTGGCATCCCTGCCTTGTACCCACTGCTTCCTGTGATCAGCTCCAGACTCTCTGTAACCTTATACTGTAGTGTTCCTTTGTTACTGTAGTCGGTCCACGTTTTTGCTCCCTCCCAGCTCCCAGTCGGAGTGGACTGTCTGGAGGGGAGCTCGGAGGGAGCAAAAACATGGACCGACCGCGGGTCCCAAAAGAACGGATTGGGAAACACTGTTCTACCAGATAACAGTATATCCTGTACAGGAAGTATTCCCATTCCCTGGCAAAGGTGTACAGTGATTAATGTCATTAAATAGAGCTAACTGTACGAAACGCCCTGCAAATAGGCGACTTTCAGAGGAAGAAATTAATCGGTGAGATGGCATCTGGTTAACATATGCTCGATATGGACACTGTATAAACCACACTTGTGTAGAATCTGTATTCTGCGTAGCATCTGTGTAGTAAATAGAGATTATGGCTACTTAAGACAGATTTGGTGCGTAGCCATCATTACATGTTGAGACCCTTCAGAGGAAAAGATACAGGATTGCGCGAGTGCCCAGAAATGTGGTGGCATGCTAATTAACTTAAGCACTTCTTTTGCAATTAGATGAACCTGGCTACATGTTTGGAGCATTTTAATTATTGGCAGTCAGCATTTCTGTCATATTGCAATTAAGAGAGCTGAGGATTCGGCAGCCCCAGCTTGCGGTAGATTAAATACGCCTTCGCGAATAATGCTGATTCGTAATCAGCAGCGACTAGGGGTCGAAGAGCTGCTTAGAAGCATTTAATTACCAAAATACAGATAGTCCAAGAGAGAAGATGTTGCAGAATATAGCAAAAACGTGAAGAAACACATCACCGACAAAGAAATCCCTCATCATTCCTTATTGTTAGCATTGAGCATCCTTTATGCATTCCTTGACGCCTTTTCCCGTCTGTATGTAGCCGTTAGCGTGTGTCGAATACGCACTCATCTTCTAAACACAGATACGGCAAACCAGGCCTTGATCTTTGCACCAGTGGCAAATTGCAGTGAAAAGGGGCCTGTCAAGTCCCGACTCACAGCACAATTCACAGTAAGAGAGAGAGAGAGAGAGAGAGAGAGAGAGGTGTATGTTTAATTCTTGCCATTTTTTGAAAAAGAATGCCCTTCGTTCTGACCAGTGCATCCTCCCAGCTAATCAGCATGTCTGATTGTGATTGGCTGGATGCCCTCTCTTGCCCCTCCCACATGAATGCATTTTAACAACATGAAATCGCAATAATGCACCTTGTCTTTAGTTGTCACTCTTTGACATTCAATACCCTATGACATCACTTGAAGTTTCCTTTGGAAAATGAATAAAAACAAAGTTTTTTTTGTAAATCGTAAATGACATCAGACAGACCTAGTGTGCATTTGGTTAGCTAATTCAGTTTTTTGGAACCTGTTCTGTTAATTTCAGGTGTCCACTCCCGCTCTCCCATTCCTCAGAGGGCCCTCAGAGGCCTGTTCTTAAAAGATATCTCACTCAGGATGGCGTCAGAAAAGCGATGATCCGTGCAATCCGAAAGGTAAAAATCTAGTCATTTAAAATGCGTAACAAATTGGATTATGCCGTGCGAGGTAAAGCTTCCCGCTGCTCTGATTTAATTTGCGCACGCTCTTTGTTTCCCCGCGAATCTTTTTCATCTAGCGTGTGAAGCTGGGTCGCCGGAAATGGGCAACTGTGATATATGTCTGGTGAAAACAAATGTGACTGAAATACGTTTTTGTTTTTTTTTCCTTTTCCCCCTTTTGCCTGGCTGTAGTTTGCCGTTGCTACTATGAAATACACAGCTGAGTTTTGTAACGTGCCAGTTCTGGGGAAACGGACTGAATAAATGAACGAATTGTCCTGATACAAGTCATTGTTGATTTCACTGTTGTAGGGGAAAGACTCTAGGGCCGCAGATAAGACTGTTGCCATGGTGCTGAAGGAGATACCAAGTAAGGCGTCTTCGGAAGAAAAACCCCTCCTCACTGTGACAGACAAGGTGGGCAGACCAATCGCAGTGACCCAACAGGAAGTACTTCCTAGTTTGGGGTCAGTAAAAATCAGTAACATCCCATACCTTATCTTTCACCATAAATGCCACATCTAAAAAACTAATAACTAAATGTATCAGTCTGCTTTTTGTCATCGCAAGCTGCTTTATGGGGTATAAAACAAAACAGGCCCATCTCTTACTGTGTCGAACAGTAATGGAGGCTTTATTAATAGTTATAAACGTTTAAGACTCGGCAAATTCATAGTAGTGGTGTGCTTTAGAGAGTCATACCCAGCTTAAGAGTCAGGAAGGCAGCATTTCATGGTGACAGGAAATCCTGTGCCCTGGTACCTCATAAGCAGCTAGACGAATTTCTGTTTTTGTGTCTGCATTCCTAAAATGCAACGGATGACCGCCTGCATGGCTTCCAGTGACCTGTTTTTCAGTCTGATCCACTTGTGAGATTTGGAAGCGCAGATACACATTCCGTGTGTGCATACGTGTGTGTGTGCGTGTGGTCTGTCTGTTTGCTGTGGTGCTGCGCTGCACGGTGACTCTGCGGCCGCTGCAGCACGCCAGTATTGCGACCTTCCTGGCTTGCCAGCGCTTGCCGCGCGCCCGTCCTGCATTCGCTTCTCAGGTGGCTATCATTTTGTGTGTGCTTCTTAGGTTTGATGTGTCCTGTAAGTAACTGCGAGGCCCTGGGGAAATGGGCAGCTCTGTCTTCTTTCATTTACTGGGAACTTCTGTTTTTTTTCTGTTCAGTTGTCTTCTTCTTATTTATGAACCTGGATCTCAGTTTCTGAATTTTTTTTAAACCCTTTTGATGTCAGCTGGATACCTTCTGCAGTTCGTATTAGAATTTAGACATCAATTTAGTGATATGTCTGGGAATAAGGAATCCCACAGCTTAGTTGGGGTCCTCAGTCACAGTGTGGATCTTTCATACCTGAATTCACAATTTTCCAGGCTCTCAGATTTCACCAGGCTGTTTCATCAGAATACTAACATGATAATAATAATACTATGATCTACCCGTTTCCTTTGAAAATGATGTCTACAAAGGATGTATCAAAATGATTAAAATTATTATGCAACTAGGTAACAAGACGCCTGCATTGTTATATCCACCGTTTGAGTCAGTTCCTTAATTGTGTGTTTATGCTATAATGACATATTAGAAAAAAAACAAACATGACCCATTGTGAGAGCCTGTACTGGGTAAACTGGTGTGGAAGCCGGATGTGACCAAAATATCACCATCAAACAGAATGAGGCTAATCCTGTTTTACACAACCTGGACAGATTGTGTAAAAGTGTCTGCTATTATTACACACCATATTGTCAATTTAAAAAATATATTTTCATTTAAATATAACACAAAGGCATACTCAGAGTAAAATATCTTAATATTTACAAACTGTGAATTTGATAATGGCCAAAAATTGACAGACTTACATAATGTAAATTAATATTTATTTATAATATTATATCTGTAATATATTGTTTCTTTCCTAGCTACAGAAATAAAAATACAATTTTTTGACTGAAACGTAAATAGAAACTATTGATTCATACTGTTCAAAAAAGTCTTGCATGCAATATGATTTAACTGATATAATGTCTATAAATATGCATAAAGATAACCCAGGACTGTTCCTTAATATCGATTTCTTTACGCAAGCACCGTGACTTAGTCCGGTCTCATCCCGAATTCATATTTTCATATCAACACAGGAAGGGTGGATTTCACTGCAGAATGTATGTATATTTAAGCTATTTATGTCTGTATTGCAAATTTAATTTAGCTATCGAGTTGCCCAGACGTTCCTCCAGTGCCTGTTTTTTTCATATAATTTACTTAATTTGTTTCAAATAGATGTGACTATATGAGTGAATGTTTACACTACATGGGATATACTTGTGGGCATAATTTTTCTCAGTCTGCTCTGTAGTAAACATGCAATTACTAAATCTTGTTAAATAATCATAGGGGTCAGCTGTCGTCTCCCCTCATGCGCTCAAACTAAATGATGCAAAAAATATCTTCGTATGCAATCTGCTGCATCCCTGTCAATTTTTACTGTACATCTGTCGGCGAGTGGCTGGCGGAGCTTGCAAAAGTGCGGAGCGGTTGAAGCATCGCGAAACTGAACCAGTATGGCCCATATGCATATCAGGGCTCTTTCAGATACATTCGACGTACCCACATGAGTTGCGACCCTCTTCCGATTTCCTCTGATGGATGCCTTTGCTTTCCGCTTGACCGGTCCTGTTAGCGACTTCATGCATATGTATGTTTTTATTTATTTTTTTCCTATTCAGCATCAAGCTTTCATCCAAACGCTGGATAATGTATGCGCTTCCAGAACTGGAAAACTAGTTGCTGACTTGGTGAGATTCTGGACTGTATCGCACAGGTGATTTTGCCGTGAATCCACAGCGGTCAGCAGATAGGACACTCGACGTGTTTCCTGCTTTGTCTGGGGTCCGAGGCATCGAACAGCGAACTGCAACCATGGTCAAAGCTGTTTAAAGGGTACAAGGGGGTGGGTATGTGGAGAGGAGGTGCTGCTGCCACACTAAGAGGGACGTTCTTCCTGAGGTTTGCTGAGTTAATATTGGAATAGACCAATTCACACTCGCACCTAGAGTTAAGCGCTATCAGCAAGCTCTAGCTCTCGATGCAAATGATGCAATAAAAGCGAGCCGACAATCTCTCTGCAAGTGTGATCGCGCACACAGCAGGTGCGTCACGATCTAATAACCTACTGATAATAAGAGAAGCATTGTGATCAATGTCATTGTCAGGATGTCAAGTTGGTTTATTAACTGCAGGTGCTGCATGTCATTTTATAAAGCCGGCACTATCTCTCGCAAACAATGAACTGAACAAACGGCGCCTCTCCGGGGATTGTGACACACACAGGACTGTCTGCTGGGGGACTTAGATAGAGAGGATTCAGCTGGGCGCAGTGTTCTCAAAATAACTATTGTTATAAATTTAAAGGACTAGATTCAGGCCCTGGAAACTCCACCTGAACATTATGTCACAGACATACAACAGTTCAGTTTCCTGTCGCTGTTCTTCTGTGAGTTCTCCACTGGCGAGTGTCCGACAGCCCCAGAGTACTACAAACCATCTCTCCCTGTTCAGTAAGCACTGTCAACCAGTTTACTGCAGATTGCCATTGTCTACAACACTAAGCTTGTTTTTGAATTCCTCAACCCTCCAGAAAAATCGCCTCCAGAACAATAAAAAAAAAAAAATCTAATGATTCCAGTTACTTCATGAAGTAAGAAGCCTATTTCTAGAAGATTCAGTAAACAGACGATTGAGATTGTTTGTCATTCCTCATAAAGGACACTGTAGGAGTCAGTTGTGCGCTGCATTATCTCTCTGATGTTGTTTTTCAGTGTGCCTCATTGCTCTGGGTCACTGCATGATACTGTAATTTTTCCAGCCATTCAGCTGTATCGAAAGCAATATCAATGTCAGAACGGTGCCAGTTACTGTACGTCCCTGCATTTGTAATCACCAATAAGACACCTGGAACATGCCACACATTTCAGGAGAAGCTCTAAGCTGCGGAGGCCTTGCTGCTTGTTAGCCACGCAGTTGTAAATAAAGCTTGTTCAAACACGAGCCTCTGTCCAAATTTCAATATAAGTTCCAAGTAATAATGGCTCTGATGGGTTGCGTTCTTTTTATTAGAGTTCCCCCCATGGGTTCAACACATATATGTTGCATCAAACCTACATAAGTGTGGAAACTAGCTTACGTCAATCTTAATTTAGCAAATAGCATTTTTCATTTTTTAGTCTGAGAAGCATAATTCTAAGGCATAACGGTAAATAGAATCCATCGAGCCGGAAGATTATTGGCCAATATTGGGGCGTGTTAAAGACACAGCAGAACAAGCACAGGGTGGAACTGGAAAGAGGAGGGAAGCTGGGAGGTAAGTAGCCCCATCATCACATGCACCAACTGCAGGAAAATGTTTCGTGTCGCATGCTGTTCGGGTACGACTGCTCGTCTGTTTCCACAGGATGGATGCCGCTCGAGTCTCCAGATCCCGCTCCCCCGTATCTGTTAATCTCTTTCCTCCTTCCGATCCGAGGCGCTCTAGGGGGAAAGAGGCATTTTGGCAGAAAGCTCCTACTGCGAGTTAATAAAAAGGAGCAGTTTGCCCGTCTCCGCTCCCTCGGCGAGGAACAGTCCCGCAGTGCTGGTCCGCGATGTGCCTGGGGCTTCCTTCCTCTTCATCATTTTTTTAGTAATTTCAGCAAGCGTCCTGCTTTTCCTTTCAAAAAGGAGAGAGAGCTTTTGGAACGCAACCTCATTACTAGTAACGTAAACGTAGTCTGCTACATAATGTACGACTCTGCTGATGAACCTGTGTGGTAACTTTCAGGACTTCCCCGCCTCTTCCGGCCATATTCCAAGCCATATGCTGTTTGTTGATGTCAAGGTCGTCCAATATTAAAAACATCAGACCCGTGATTCACACTTTGAATAGACGCAAAGCTAGAAAACAATCTTGATCCTTTTTCAGCAGAACTGTATTTGTATTCTCTTTGACGCAAACAAATAGATACATCATTGCGAGTGCTGTCTAGGAGTCCACACCTCTCTCCCACCTTAAATGAATTTCAGGAGACTTAAATATTCCAAGTGACCAGGCAATTTCAAGGCAACAACAGGGCTTAGAAGATGACACAAGGAAGGAATTCTGACCACCCTCACCTTAAAGAATAAATTCATGACAAAAGCTTAATAAATGCAAACAGCTACTGAGATGCACTATTTCAAAGACAAGGGAATGGATTCATTCCTTGACCCCTGTAGCTGTTAACTGGCTTCCTTTGTCATTTTCAGAATGAGCCATTTTTATCATTCTGCTTATTGTTACCATTGCATGTTTTTTTGACAAAAGAAATAACCTACAATTTGTTCGGCAGGACATTGCCGCAGTCTGCTGTGTCCTCCATTGTGGAAGATGGACACACAACCTGTATAGTAGGGTTCGTGGGCATGGGACAAATTCCGACACAGATTAAGAGGAATTTCCCGTATATTTCTTGAATGTTCCTCTTTCATTCGGCAGAAGAATAGGACACGCAATCAATACTAAAAACACAGCAGGGGTCAAAATTTCTAATCCTGGAATGAACATCGAGGGCATTGTTTTGATTCGATTTAGCCGTTTCTCACGTTATGTCAGACTCACAGAAGCACGGCCAGATTGTCTCCGTATAGGCTGACCTCAGGGTGTGCTAACGTTGTAAACATATGTACACGAATGCCAGTGGGGGGGGGGGGGAGGGGGGGACAGCAGATTTAAACACTAGTGCCAAATCAGGCTGTTTTTTTAAGCTACAGCATACGTATAATGATGATTTATATGATTTCATCACACGGAACAGACTCAGTAATGGAAGCTACATCAGGGCAATCAGCTTTAAGGAGAACACAGTGAAAACCGTGACAATAAAGGTAGCAAGCAAATCTATGCATGTGCATTAAACCTGTCTGGTGATTATAATAAACATAACGGAACGACTAAAGGCCCTGGTGGTGCGGCGGATGCATCAATCACGGTTGGCTTTGCAGCTCTAGCGATGCGAGACGCACAGGAGGCGCGTTCCGGTCTGATGCGCTGTCCTTCGGCCGTGCTCTTGTTAAAGGGAATCGGGCGTGTGTCACCGCAGACCTGGGGAGGCTGCAGCTCTCAGGGCCCGGAGCATTTGGTCAACAATGCGTTGATAGCGCATTCAGGCCTCGGGTGTTGCTGTACTGTGGGTTTGGGGGGGGGTCCGGCATGGGCAAGAACGTTGTTTTAGGCAGCATTTTGATTGTCTTTCAGGTTTATTTTGTATTTGCTTTCAGCATAATTGGGAGTCATTTACAGCATTGAAGAGCAGCTCCCCATAAATACTACATATGTTCGCCACCTGTATCCTTTCATTTTATGCGCTCAGATGCAGCCACAGGCCTGAACATGCTTTGAACGTCCCTGAGCAAACCGTCTCCTTCCACTTGCAGCTGGTGAGCGAACAACAAGAGAGTCGGCCACTCCTGAGTCCGTCCATCGACGACTTCCTCACCGAGACCAAGTGCGATGCAGCCGCCCGCCCAGTGACCTCCAACACCGCGGGTATCTCTCCTCCCCCCCGGTCCATACCTCCCGTTGCTCGACTCTCCCTCCTGCCCTCACAGCTTGATGTGGGCCATCACTCCACATCGTTTTAGCAGTAATGTGGCATTTTGAGGCCAGGCTGACCTGTTATGTTGCGATGCTTGACAGGAGATTGTTATTTTTTTATGCTGGTCTGGAGCGATCACACCCTTGAAGAGTCGATTATGTGCTAAAGGCTTTTGCATTGCTTAGTTCTTTTCATATTCCCAGGGGAAAAAAAACTCTTTAGGCGTTTCTCAACATGTGTGTCTGAACGTACCTGTGTGCGATTGTACCTGTTTTACGTACCAGGTTGCCAACAACCAGCTGCAAACCAAAGCACAGAGGACAGAAAAATTCCAAATGTCGTCCTTTACCATCTGCAAATATCAAGCATGCATCGGTTGCATCCTCGCCAAATAAGGGCAATCCCATGATTCACTGCATCACAAGTTTGTTAGCAAAAATGCTCTTGCCAAGAACACAAGTGCGATCAACCGTTGACATTTTTTAAACTCACTGCATGGACAGTAAGCTGCACATATGCATTGATTTTGATTTATTTTGATAAAACTCTCAGTTTGCAAAGGTGCAGCTAGACAATTACAGTGGGCTGCCAGTGTCTATTTGGCAAATTAATTAATTAGTTATATACTAACAAACTGTTTACCTATCAAAGAAGGTGAAGTTAACTGTTTAATTGTCAAATGCTGCAAGCTTATAACTAAGAGGCCATGAGCTTCAGTGAATCAGCAGAGAAGAGTCTGGAAAGACTGAGCTGAAGGTGTATGTCAGTAAACCGCGTGCC
Source organism: Paramormyrops kingsleyae (assembly GCF_048594095.1). NCBI lineage: Eukaryota > Metazoa > Chordata > Actinopteri > Osteoglossiformes > Mormyridae > Paramormyrops > Paramormyrops kingsleyae. The sequence continues at coordinate 18,970,255 of NC_132817.1, forward strand.
TCTCCCACCTGGAAGCGAGAATTCCTGATTTGTGTGACATCCCACTGAGAACTTCCTCAGATTAATCGTGTGGAGAGGGCAGAGGTATCCAGACTTTCCAGAGGAATAATTACTTAATGGTTAAGCGAGCCGGCCACCCTCCCATTATGTATTTACTGCTGGGGGGGTGTCACGGTCAAACAGGCATGTGAAGGACAAGCGCCAGGTTAGTGAATGTGCTGGTGATTTTTATTTGAACTATAATTCAAATAGAACATCAGTGGCTCAGTGCTCTTTCTTCCAGAAGTTTCTGCTAGGGATCATTAAAGTATATCATTCCATACGATTAAGTAACGTTCCAGCGGATTAAAGCTTGTGTTTGGACGTCTTTTGGCTTGGGGCCTGTTGAGGAGAGAGCACCTGACCTTCTGAGGTGGAACGATTGCTGGTCGTAATGCAGATGGAGGTTAGATGGACGTGAGCAGCTGAAGCAAATCCAAAAAGGTGGAGAACTCTTTATGCCCTCAGGCTAAGTTTAATCAGAAGTGTGGGTGAGGTCTGAAAAACTTTCCAGCCAGAACTCGGCAAGTTATAACAAGCTGAGTTGTAAGTCGGGAGAAAATCTCTTTGGGCAAACTCAGAGAAAGTGTCTGGTTGGACTATCGCACACAAAATAGATGGTGAATGGTGCTGTATGAAAATGAGCACATTTCACAGGTCTCTGTCTAACAGTGTGTTTCCCAGTGGGAATCAATTAGCTGGTTTAAAAAAGAAAAAACAGACAAAAGTCTCGGCGTAGAAATATAAACTCTCCTCAAAACCAATTCTCCAGTTTAGACACAGGGATTAAACAAAATGATAGAATTTCACAATGACGCTGCCTGAGGTATTGTGTCCCAGTTGACTATTTTGAAAGATCATATGAGGTTAAGACTAGAAAAGGGGGTAGAGACCACCGGGGTTTGGCTGAGGAGAGAGCGACAGGTGAAGCCAACCGTTTAATTAAAAACCTCTGCATTAGCATGTTTTCCAGCGTCATCGTTATGAAGCTTTATACAATGGAGCCTGCTTAATTTAGGCTAACAAGGCTAAAATATTCCTATCACCATTATGCCATGAAAACGTTTTCTTCTCTTTGATGCAATTTGAACACTTAATCCCCTTTGGTCAGATCAGTGGAACTATGAAAATTAGGCTCCTGTGCTTTTCTGTGGTCCTCTACCGCATGTTGCTGTTCTAACTGGTTGTGCCCAGCCTAACTACCAACAGATGGCCGCTCTAAGTGATCGATCAATGGCATAGAACCAGATAAACAAATGCATACATTCAAAATCATGCCCCACTTTTCCTGGTGAACTTTTCTTTGGTGCAGAACGTGCAATATAGGCTCGTGTATGCTTGTGGTGTAGTGGGCTGCACTATAACTTCATACCTCCAAGGTTGGTGGTTTGAATCTCATCTCTGCTGTGTGTGTTGGGTTCTACATGTTCCCCCTGTGTTACCCGGGCTTCTTCTGAGTTCTCCGTTTTCCTCCTGCAGTCCAAAGACACACAGTTTTATTGGTATCTCTGAATCCCCCTGATGCATGAATGGATGTGTGTGTGAACGTGGGAACCTGCAGTGGACTAGCCTGGGCAAACCCTGATCTTGTGCCCCGTGGTACATGAGATAAACTCCAAGCTCTGTTAATACCCTGACAAGAGGTGAGAAGACGAAGGGATAGATGGATGGAGGGACGGATGGATGGATGTATCTGTTGTAGGAATTTTCCGCTAGACAACGATGATTTGACATTTAACTTACACCTGACGGTACGGTGGACAGACGCCAGGAAAAACGACAAGACAGAGAGCTTGAGGCTGCATTGAGAGATAGTAAAATGTTATATCCTTCAAATGATTCTTTTTTTTGTTCTGGTAAAGTTCATCCCATTCTTTAGAAAGCCAAACCTTTGAGGCTGTCATGACAATAGGACAGAATTATAGGAGATAGAACTTAATTAACAAGGTTCTGAGCACAGAACACCATCTCAGGCAGAAGGGTACACCCTTCCGGTCAGGTTCTGTGCCAGGCGGTCCTTTCTTCTCGAGGCTCCAGGTGCTCAGTGCTGGCAGGAGCTTGGGTGCCAACTATGAGGCACACAGCAGCTGAGCAGGACTCAAGCACCGGGGACAAATGAGTCAGGCGAAAGACGAAGGTCTTAGGATGAGTAAGATCAGGTGCTGGGCAAACAAGATCCGTGATGCAAAACAAGTCGGCATGAGGACTAAGAAAACAAATCTAAATCACAGACAGACACAAGATCAGAGACCAAGAAGTCAGAAAGAGATAGACTCCTTCCCAGAAAACTAGACTGAGGACAAACCACCAAGATAGAGCAAGTCTTCGTTGACCATATCGGGATATGAGGTATTGGGTGATTATAGAAGAGGATTACTTGGAGGTGGAAGTAGTTACTGGGAATGATCATGTCTGAAACTCTGAATCAGGCTACTGGTGAATTAGATTCTGAACCGGATGCAATAAACTCACCAATATATCTATGATTAAATAGTCAAGCAGTTAATATGTCTTTTAGGATCTAAACGTTTTATCTTATGATTACATCAATAGTAAATAATTTAAATGCAAATTAACAACTGATTTATGGTTTGAACAGATATTGACTAGTATTGCCTGCAAACAAATTACGTTTTCAGCAGACCTACTGATACAGATGCTCGTAGAGTATAGCTTTTATTTCTAACAGAAATAAATTGACCAGCTTGCTATGACAAGTTCAGATTTAAAGACAGGGAATCCTATTCTAATCACACAGGGAACATCTGCGGGAACTTCTGAGGTACCAGTACGATTCTCCTTGTCTAGTCCTCTCCACAGCCTTGGACCTGCTGGACCTCGGGGAGCCCACTGAGAGTCGAAAGAGCAAGGACAAAAAAAGCCCATTGTTGTCACGTGGGGAGAGCCGGCGGAGCACCACCAGCAGGAAGAAGCCGGATGAGACGGAACTGATCCAGGTGGACATGGAGCAGACGACTCCGAGCTACTGGAATCCAGAGCGAATGTCCTTGGACTCAGGTATGGAGCTGCAGAGACACAGTTACAAGTAAATACAGGTCTGGAAAACTTTCCTGCCAAAACTTGGCAAGTTTGTACGTCAGGAAAAAAATCTCTTTGGTTAAACTCAGAGAAAGTGTCTGGTTGAATGATCACACACAAAATAGATGGTAAATCATATTGTATAAAAATGAGAGTGTTTCATAGGTCTCTGTTTGACAGCTACAAGCTGTGTGAATGCTACTATATTACACAGAGAAAGTTTCGTGCAATTGAAACAGAACCTTTAACAGATTTGTAAATTCCATATACAGTACTGTGCAAAAGTCTTTAGCAGTGAACAAAAATGATGTTTAAATAATATTTATGTTGGTGTAAAACTATGATATTATGTCTGTCAAAGTGTGTTAGAATAACCATGTCGAAGCTTCTCCTGAAATCAACCCAGCATTTGCAGCAACCATCCAAGACAACCATGTGCTTTTTGGCTCGACACCTCGTACGGCGAAATCAATACCTCACCCACTTTTCAGACTAATTAAATTAATCAATTAAGTGAGCTGGTTGTGATATGTAACAAATTCATGGAATGACTGAGGTGCCCTTGGGGAGAGGTTTGGGAACTGAAACAGTCTTTCTTGCCATCTAACAAGAAATCAGTAACTTTTTTGGAGAACAGAGGAAATTCTTGTTAGTTTCTATTGTGTTACTCTTAATATCCTATGTTCTAATGTTAAATTGTGATTTCTGGGCAAATGTACACTTACTGCCCAGATAAATAGCTTTAAACATTTCCTTTCACTGCCTAAGTCTTTTGCATAGTACTGTAGATTCATTTATGTTTCTAACGTTTATCTGACTCTGTTACCTTCAGTTAAAAGATTCTTGCAGCATCCAAAGATATTGCGGGATATTGTTAAATTATTTGCAGGAGGGGCTACTGATTTTCTGCATTGCCATGTTTATAGGACATTGCTGACTGGGCATACCTTGAAGACACTGAATATATATATTTTTTATAATTAAAAAAAGGCTGACATTGAAAAGTAATGCACCTAATTCACTAATGAGCCCAAATAATTTGTCAGCCAATTTTAATGGAAGCAATACAGTCAGTTTTGTGTTTACAGTTCCGCAAACATGACCTTTGTGTCCATTTTATTTTCATGTGCTGACTGTATTCCTTGCTTGTTGAAGGCTTGTTTTCTGAAGGTCAGAGTCTTGTCTAGAGACCCATGTGAGCTCCCAGCAGGGGGCCCAGCGCTCATTGCCAGTTTCCTCCCCCCAGACAAATGGGATGATGTGAGCCTGCACCCCGAACGGGAGAGGAGCAGCAAGCGGAAGCTGGAGAGGAGGTGTTCCTCACGCCACTCATCCAGCGAGTTCCTCTGGTAAGATACCGTCCTGGTGCTGTTGGACGGACAGTAGGTGGTCATAGGAAGATTATGTCTGTCTATGGGAAGTCTGCAGATCTGGCTGAATACCTGTATTCACCTCGCATTCACATCAACACACCTACTTGCAAAGGTGGAAAGTTCAGGTTCCGAAGGTACAAATCCAGACCAAGATTTTGTTTCAACCAAGCAGCTGAGTATGAAGAGTCACATTCAAAGAGTACTCAACTGGTTGGTTAAAAGAAAATACTCTGGATTTATACTCTGAACCTGAACTTTTCACTTCTGGCCATTATAATACAAAACCAAATTACATCACTACCTAAAATGTTCCTGCTGTTTTGAAATCCCATTGTATTTTTTAAATAGTCCATTCGGCTGGGCAAACTGGTAATTGTGGAATCTAAAACAGAATATATATTTTTTTTAAATCATTTCACTTATGTTCTTTTTGATTTTGCATTTTTATGTCTGATAAGCAGGTATTCTTTGGCCGGTTTGACTGAAATGAACCTCATCAGTATAAGAATCCTTTTTCAAATTCTGTAGTTAAATGTATTTCAGCTTAAGCTAGCAGTGGTGGCTTTAGCGGTCTTCAGTAAGATGTAAATTGTCTGCTGACGGTGAAGGACATTCCTTCTGTTGCATTGATTTAACTTCCTCACCCCACAAGTGTCAATTGAAACTCCAATATTAACTGTGAAGAGTGACATGTGGGCCAACAATTGGGAGAGGAAGTGTCTCGTGCAACATGGTCGAGGCTGTGGCGATGAGATCATTGCCGTCATAGCTGGTAATTCCTGCTGCATGACCACCTGAAGGGCACAACTGTTTAAATGGCTTGTTTTATAATACTTGAGGATTTACTTACACTGTGAACTCTCTCCATTCTCAGGACCACAGAATACAAAACACCTCCTGAGTCCAACACAAAATACTCTCTGGATGTAAATACCAGTGTGGAGCTGGAAGGAGTATCTCAGGTACTTGGATTTTACTGTATCAGGGCCAAGATACCAAGGCAGGGAATGTACTTTTATACTGCCCTCAGCAGATCTTCTGGAACATGAACGTTCATCAGGCAAGATGTTTCCGAATTTGGTAACAGACTACTGAGCTGTGATTTTAAACTAGTTACATGACTCATTTCCAGCTAAGCAGCAATGTTCTCAGAACTTCAGTCAATGTTATGTGAAGATCTTCTCAAAGATGGCAGAGAACATTCTTACTGTAACATTAATGGATTGTTATTTTCGTATTTTACATTTTAACAAAGGTTCTGTCTATCTCAACATAACATTACCAAGTGAACGTCCTTCTAATGCAATTAATCTTCAAATTATTGTTTTATAATAAAATATTGTTTTATCCCACTAATACATCTACTGCTCCAACAAAGACTAATAATGTAAAAGCAAACGAAGGGTATGGCAGTAGATAACGCTGTTTCTTTATGCCACAAAGGTCATGGGTGCATTTGCAATGTACAAATCGGGGAATCCAACATCAGGAAAACTGGACACTTTGAACATTTCCATGTCTTAACATTCAGTAAACAGTCACAGAATGAAAAATGGTAGCCTGGGAGCAACTGCAGGCACGCTCCCCCACAGTCAGTCTCATATGAAAGACTGTAACGTTTTGTTGCATCACTGTAGTGTTTTGAAACATGAAGTAACCAAAAGAATTAAAATAGAACAGTCTTTTCTGTAGCTTCAGGTGTGTGTTCCGGGTAAGGTTGGCCGTATATCTCAGCTGCTTTTAGAGATGTCATTGCTCTGTAGAAGAGCAATGACATGTCTGCTGCAGGTGATGTTACAGGTATGTTCCTGCACGATGAGGTATAGATCAAAGGCCGGCAGCTCACACGTTTTTATACTTGGAAAAGAAAACAACTTTTTATGGCATCCAGGTGTTGCTGGTTCTATACCAGGTGCACGGAACCATTCAGGAGGGAGAGAGGAGAGCAAAGCAGGCCCTATTTTTTGCAAACGGCAGCAAGTTTCTCAAGGCATGCCAGGGGAAATTCCCAGAGGTCCCTCTGCAACTGGCACAGCGGGGAGGGTCATTCGCTTGTGTCAGGTAGTCTTCTTTGGAGGGGGGCCATGGTGATTGGTTCCCGCCTGCCCTTCTCGGACGAGTTGTGTGTGAATTATTCAACAGGCATGTGGTTCCATTTCCTGCACCGCGTGTGCCGGCCCCGAGGGATGCGCTGTCGTCTTTAATCGTTTATCTTAATCAGCGATGGGTCTGCAAATACGACATGAGAGTCCTTCTCTAAAATAAACAACCTCCACCTTACGCATGATGGACTGACGAGTCTGTCCCCTTAACTTTCTCTCTTCGGCAATGCAGCTCTTGTGGGATTCTTTGCAGCTCGAGTCTTCTTTTTAAGAAGCAGAGTAAAATTTGGGACACAGTTTAATGGACTTTGGTTTTATGCAAACAGGGCCAGTGGGTCACCCTGGACCATGGTGACACATGCACCAAACTTTGGAGATTGTAGCGAGAAGAGTAAGCCTCAGGCAAAGCAGACAGTGACAGACTGGCGGGGACCGGTCCTCGTCCCAGAAGCCCCCGGGGCATTTTGCTGCATAGCTCCTGTCCTCAGCATCCAGCATCCAAAGGTTAACTACCGTACAAGACCAAGTTTGACCAGTTTGCTTTGACATCTAATAGTATGAGTAACGTCATGGAAACACAGATGGTGACATGACATACAGTGTTGATAATGTCACTATTTGGTGTCACTTGTAATGGTGAGACCGGCGTCTAAAAACAGAAAACAAACAGGTCTAGGTCTAGCTTTGGACAGGACATGGACAGGAATGGACACATGCAGACCAAGAACTCCAACCAGCAACTCCACCGCAACACCAGAGTAGCGAGCTATGACTGCTTAGTAACGTGCTATAACGGTACAGATGGAAGCAAGGAATGAGTTGGAGTTTGTATAAATGTACTCTTTTCTTTTATAATATTCATACTATTTGCAGCAAACTTCTGCATGGCGACTTTCCCATTTGTGGTTTCGATTCATCGTGGAGTCGGCATAAGAAATTAAATGGGAATTTTTTGGGGGTTTTTCAAAAGCCGCAGGCGGCACACAAACACAAAAAGGACGCACAGAAAGTTCAGTAGCTCAAAAATGCTTAAAATATATGTGCAGTGCTCAGAGTAAGCCGAGCGTCTTGATGGCGCTTCCTCACGCTCAGTGATCTTATCCCGTATTTCCTGTATCTTTACATGCCCTAAATTGTGCTAAAATCTGAAATGCGTTGCTTTGCTCACCAAAGAGGCTAAAATTTCACACAGTTTGCGGGGGGCCAGACCCCCACAACAACCCCCGCAGTGTGGAGGGGTCGACTGTATTTGCAACTCTGCTGCTACCATCATTGCCTAAATTCTAAATATTCCAACACTGTTTGCATTGCGTGTTTTTTTTTTTTTGCACTTGTCCTCTCTACATTTTATGTGTAAACAACTCCGGAACAAATTAAGAGACCACAGCACGATTGTTTTTCACTCATTTCCCAATTTAAGGGTCCATGTCTGTTTTGCAAACTGCAGCCTGGTTCTTCTCTGTTTCTCATTAATGAAGGACTCCTTCCTTGCTTTGTGGGACTTCAGTCCTGCTTCTAGCAGCCTGATACAAACTGTCCTAGCAGTGCACTTCACACCTGCACTTAATGTTCCCCATTCCTTTTGAAGGTCACTTGATGTCATCCTTCGATTCATGAGAAGCTGTCGGATAAGTTAACAGACGTCTCTGGCATTAGAAAGTCGCTTCCGCCCTCTACCTGGCTGGTTTCTGCTCGTTCCCAGTGTCTCCTGCTTCACCTTATTTTTGTGTACTGCTGTCTTAGAAATTTTGAACCTGGAAACATCCTGCTGCTCAGTGTAGCCTTCTGCCAGCAGAACCAGGATTAAACCAGGATTTAAAGATGCAGGTTTGTTTAAAAATAGAGCAGGGGGTGAATGCTAGCTATGTAACTGCGAGCTGTAATTTTTTCTGCTGCTGAATGTGGCACCGTTCGTTATCACATGACAGCGTTTTCTGTGTTATTGTACATGGTTGGCCAGACAATAAAGGCCCCGTTGTCTTTACTTGATTTGACCCCTCAACTGTATCTGTCTCCCTTTGCCTGGGCCGAAAGCGTCGCTTCAGCAAAGACCAAAGAAGGGGCGGAGCCTTCCTGTCCAGAAACCACTCCCTGGAGGAGGAGTTTGAGAAGGCCAAGGCAGCAGTGGAGGTGAGAGAGAATGGGTCTCCACCATTCTCCAGCAGTCAGACAGCTATTCACATTCGACCATATTCCTCTTCCTGTTCATATGATGCTTTACGGTCCGTTTTCAGGCAGGTTACCCGTAACGACATTTTCTGTGCCGAGGGGTCATTTAATTTGAAAGCTCCGACATTTTTTTTCCACCATCTTTGCATACCATTATTTAAGGTTCGTAGTCATTTTCTTGCCAGGATTTAGTCTCATAAAGATATTACCATCTGTTTTTTTAGTTTTTTTTTGCGGAATTATGCACATAAATAGCCCAAAAGACGGTAATTATGGGACAAGCCGGCAGCCGGAGGACAAGGCTCTGTCCAGTAAGGGGGTACGCTCATGAAACCATCAGCCGAAAGTTATTTAAAGCTGTTTCCACAATGTTCCCACTTATTGCAACAGAGAAGTGTCGGCGTCAGCCATTCTCATGTGGATATATCTGCTCTGGTTTCTGCAGTTGCACTCGGTGACCTGATTCGACCCGCTTTTATACACCACAAGGCTGCCGGGCTGTTAAGGAGTGAGACGTGCATCGGAATTCTCAGGCTACGTGACTGTGCACGGTGTCTGCGATCAGTCCAGGGCCACAAAGCTTCAGGGTCTCTTAGCTGTCGGTGATACGTCCGGTTCTGCCAGCAAGCTGTCTGGCTTGGGTGGTGTTTCCCAACCCAGCCCTCAGGGACCCCCAGACAGTCCACACATTTTCAAAAAAGTGAACTGTCTGGAGGATCCCCAAGGACCGGGATAGGAAACACTGACCACCCTCCACAACATGCAGGAGGTTCTCACCAGGCCTGACGTACAGGAGGACAGGACCTCATCCCCTACCTCTGACCCTAACAGGCTCGCAGTCTACTGCAGACCGTCGGCAGAGGGTTTGCATGGCACCACTACGTGGTCTTCTGCATTTTTGTATATTGCATTCAGACTTTCTTTTCTTTTCTCTGAGAAGATAATTGTGTGTTGATTATAGGTTGTGTCAGAGTCTGGCCGCCAAACTACAAACATTTCTGATTACATAAGGAAGGTTTCTAAGCAGGGTTTGAGTAGCTCATTTCCCCCACAACTATCTTGCACTTCTTTCTGCCCAATCATTGGAAACTAACGTTAAGTGGGACCTAAGTTGACTCTTTAATTACTCCGTGCTTATTATCATTATCCATCTCATTTGTATGTCACTTTGGACGAAAGCTTCAGCCAAAAAGAGATACATGTGAATGAACAACTAATATTTTGAACTGGGTCCAGTCACATTTTCCAGTAAAAGCATTATGTGGGAATGTGCACTGTGAGTTGTGGTAGGATGCTGTGGACCAGGAATCTATGGAAAGCACATGACTGGTGTTGGGAGGGAAGAATGTCAAAGTAGGAGCAAAGCAATGGATGGATCTTTGTTTAAAAATTAGATACTAAGGGGAAAAAAAAGTTGGATTCTTTCACACTTGAGAAATGTAATGGCAGAACTCACCATTTAAAAATACTGGAATTTTTTTTTTAATCAGTAACAAACAGCAGTATTTATGATAAGCTACCTTGTACATCGAAAATCAACTGCAGAATTTATAAATATAAATATTGACATACAGGTGAGGCATGTGTTTAAAAATAGCCACACTGCTCGGGCTTGGATCGTGTTTCGGGCCAAAGCTGTCAGGCTTATCAGATGCAGCCTGAATTCTCGACTCCGGTCCAAACCACCAGGAGCCTCCTGAATGTCACATGCGCGCTGCTCCCGGCCCGGTTTGAACATGAATGCTCCCATAAGGCGGGAGACATGAGCGATGCACGCGGACGAGACGGTCGATCGATCAAAAATCTTAATCAGGACTCGAGTGCTGGCTCCTGTGAGATACCTGCTTCTGGATTCATCTCCCGGCCTCCTCGCTCTTTTAAGTGCCGTACATTTGAACTGATTCATTCATGAATAAGACTCTATATATCTTTTGCATGCTGAGGGCGGTAGGTGAATGCTAGCTATGTAATTGCGTGCTGTAAGCATTAATAATGGCAAACAGCCGCGGGTCAGCAAAGCTGGTATTTAATATAAGCTCGCGAAAGGCAGGGGAACAGACCAGAACGGCTTTCCAGAAGCAGCTAATTGAATACTGCGCTTGCGTGTGATTTGCACGAGTGCTGATAAGAGCTCCGCCCCTGGATAACGACGGCAGTGGAGTCCCGATTTCCGAAAGCGTGTCTGCGGGGCGGATCTGTCGCCAGGGCAACCATCCGCCATGCCGGTGAGCGTATTTGGCGATAAATAAAAAACTGACGGGAAGCTGCCGGTCTCCGCTGGGGAGGCGGGAAGTTGGTCGACTTCCGAGCTGGGGAGGCTCACCGAGAGTCGCCGGTCCAGAATCAAGATTCGAGATTTATATTGGTCACAGGCATGAATGCGGTGGGGCACTAGCAGTGACATGAAACTGCCGCTACTCCAGACTGCACAATAAATAAATAAGGCAGAAGGATCACCAAATTAAATAGTGTAAGCTTATATGTGGACTGTCTGTGGGTCCCTGAGGACCAGATTGCAAAACACTGTTCTAGAGGATGATCTGTCAAATGGGCTGCTATCGTTTCACGACCATTTGGAAAGTAGAACCCAACGGATTTCTTTCCCAAGTCGATGGGAAAAACCCTTAAGTTGTTACAACTTAGGAATCGCATTATTTCTTCAACCCAGACTTAGCTAAGTCGTTGATCTACTCCCGACAATAACTTGCGATTTGCTACCACTGGTAGGGAGCTGGGAGGGAGCAAAAACATGGACGGTTTGCAGGGACCTGAGGACCCTGCAAAGAGTAGTGTAGAGTAGAGTAGAGTAGAGTAGTGTTGGGAAACACTACTCTAAACAGGACGAGTTTTGGTAACAGGAAGAGCTGATGCAGCCTATTTGGCTGCACTGACATTTCATGTAGCTACTGTCATATTTACAGGGTACTACTCATATTTTACTACTCATATTTTTCTATATTATTTTGTTGATTCTGCTTGCATGGTGGAATGAGAGTCAGACGCTCAAAAGAACATTCGCATTTAAAGATAAAATAACATCGCAAGTCATTCTTGCGTCCATTGTTTGACGTAACTCTTTGTTGTGCTATTGTCTCGTGCTTGGCAGCTTGCTTTTGTGATTTTAATTAGCTTGTATGCTTGTTGCCAAAGGAATCTGTAGCCTAAAAACAAATAAATGCCTAATATGCATAAATGCATAAAACAAATTATGAATCTGAAAACAAATTATAGGCATATTATCTCTTTGTGAAGCTGTTAGTATGAATATTAAGATTTGCATCTTAGAATAATAAATGATACGTTGTGTTCTTTCATGTTTGTTGTTAAGTTATTGTCGTGGGCATTAAATTGTTTAACTTTAAATAATTTGGAAAAGCTAACAGCTACATATTGAAACCCGTGGGCCTCAGAAACGTGAAGACCAACCAAATATTGTTTAAATACGGGCAAACACAAAACTCGATCTAATAAGCATACCAAGCCTACTAGCCATTATTTATAATCTCACCAAATGACTGGAAAAATGGTACCTTCGGGACAGAAAAGCAGAACAGACGGCTACAGCTCAGATTGCCTTTTTAAGCGGATGCAGAGAATGCCCTCTACAATCTTGTCATGATGCTAGGAACTTGAGGGGGAAATGCACACTCCACTCCCGCTTTTGTGACAGGCAGTGCGATCACATTTTTAGCCCGTTTGTTCAAGTCTGAGTTAGATACAGACATGGGAGACTAGTACTTAAAAACACTTTCACCGCATTTTAGATTGGCTTCTTTTGAATAAGCGTCCAAGAGATGGAAAAGACATGGTCTAGATGTGAGGAAGTATCACTGTGGTCGACTTTCTCTCTCTTGCAATCACCATCTGCTCAATCTCATCATCATCTTTGGATGACAAGGGGAGAGTTTGCTCTGCCGAGGTCGCAGTATTGGGAGGTTTTGAATAGCCCCCCCCGTGTGCAGGACAGGTGAATTCTCACCTTTTCAGTTCAGTGCTCTGTACGTGGGATCAATAGCTGAAGCAGCTACGAAAGTATCTGCAAGTTTGTTCTTTCGCATCTTTTGAGGTACTGGACATATTGTTCTGTGAAATAGCAGCCGATTTTGCCGGTGACCCGCACACATTGAATGGTTAGCTTTGTGAACTGGAGACATTTTGTGGCATTTTTGCAGGTGTTGCCGCACAGGTTATACTAGGTCAGAAATGTCCTCTGATTCTGACGCACACGCTCTTTCATGTTTGGGGACACATCCTCATTTAAGGTCCAGAGCTCATGCAGCCATTGAAGAATGTCACATGCAGAACGCCAGTACCTCGCACAATCTGTTCTTTTTAGAACAGCGATTCTGTTCTGTGTGCATCATTTGCAACGTGCCTTCTATAATTGTGGTAGGTGATTTTTGCTGTTTTTAATGCATTTTTGATTTGCTAATCGTCAAAGTATGAACTGAACATCACACATTGTGCTACAGTACATGTATCCATGCCATCAGGATCTGCAGTTAATTCCAGTGTTTCCAGATGCTTCCCAGTCTCGTCGACCACATTTGCCGACCCTCTGTGCAGACACAAGGTGCCCTCTGTTGCTGCTGTGTGTATTGCTTCCAAGGACAGATTGTTCTCTGCATGTTGCAGGATCAATTTTAAGCATAAGATGCCATCCGCTTAGTTTGTTCTTCAGCTGTTGACTCCCGTCCCAGAGCAAGACTTGGCGCCACATTGCGAATACTGGATGAATTGACTGCAAAACCAATTTCCATTGCTTTTAGTATTTGATAATTCGATAATTTTCCTGAAACCACAGTCTTCTATTAAAAGAAATGATCTACCATTAAGAGTTATTAGCTCCGCGCAGGTATTAGTTAAAACTCAAGGGGTTAATGACATTCGGATGTCTTTGGGGGGTTTTCGTTTTACTATGACCCCCCATCGAAATTCATCAGGCCGTCCTCTGGTGTTCTGTAGCACTTACTGGGTACACTGTTCTGTGTTATCACTGCAAGTGCCGCTGCAGATTGCCGGCGTTGCCCCTAGAAGTCGCTTCACCACGGCCCATTTTTAAAACAAATATTAGTTGCTGGTTCATGTTCACAATGGATTTTCCAGATGCCATCCCTCTTAAACCAACATACTCCAAATAAATGGCAATATTCTGGTTTTTATGCAAATGGTTAATGCACATAAAATGCTGCATTCCATGAAAGAATGCGACACATTTCAGGGTTTAGAGGCGAGACAAAAAGAATCTGAAGTAGAGTATTCTAAGTTACATGGAAACAAAAACAATGTAACTGATCAGCGATTCAAATTAACATTCCATTACGGAACAATCAAAAAAAAAATTTCAATTTAAAACAGTTTGTTTTGGCGTTTCGTTTTTGTTCCTCATGTCGGTTTGGAGACCTGCTTCTGACTAGATGTAACCAAATGCCACCTGGAAATGTAGCACCTTTGTAAATGGGGCACAAACTGCACGGTCTGAGATTCAGTCCGTCTGCAAGGCGACTGCCCTACTAACACGGCCTTGCTTTTGTTCCGCCTCATCGAATTCCGCAGCGATAGCAAAAGGATTCAATACAATGCAGTGTTCCAACATTATCAAATTATTGCTTAAAAAGTATTATAAAACGGATTTAATGGCTACATCCCATTTTGTCAGATGTCGGAGGCAAAAGTTTGTGTTCTGCTGTGAAATAAATCACACAACACTTACGATTTGTATTGCGTAACGTGAGATGTAAGCAAATTGACCTTTTCAGCTTAATTCGGATTCTGTCGCCAGGCCTACAAATAGGAGAATGTCGATGTTTGACAGAAGTGCATTTTCTTGGTTCTCTTAAATTCCAGGGTTGTAACAATAAATGAATTGTACTGTTTCAGTGTCGGAATAATAACTTGCATCGATGTTAAGTCCGCGTGTCAGTAGAGGCATATCGATGTCTGACCAAGCAAACTTTTGTAATATATTACAAAGACTTTGATAATGCATTGGGGATTTCTTCACTTGGATTAAAAAAACAACATAATTACATTGTATTTTATCATATTGAAGTATTAAATTTTTTCTACTAGCTATATTGCGAGTTGCTTGATGTTCCCTGCCATATTTTAGCATGATATATTTTTCTTTCTGGTTCTGTTGTTTTGTGTTGATACGACAAAGCAGCTTCAAACACGATCGTGCCACTGGGGGGCTTCATTACGGGGGCCATAGAGAGAATAAAGCACTTCTACTGGAGGACTGGGAGAATAACGTTTGGTAGTGGGTCAGTATAGTAGTCACACAATAAACATGTGACAAACAATACCCTATCTCCAGTTACACAAGGAGATCCTGAAGGTCGTGCTATTAATGGCCAGGATTTAGGAAGCATTGTATTGGGATGATGACTCCCTGCTACTAGAACTAAGGCATCATGGGAATATGACTTGATAAATGATAACATGGAAGGAAGTTGTCAAGGAAAGGTGTTTATTGTTACATGTTTTAAAGCTTTTATTTTGTTCAGCATTTATTGCTGCATTAAATAACTGAAGTATATCACAGATAGTCACTTCAGGCACTGTTTTTTTTTTTTTTTTGGTCCAGTGGAGGAGGATATGGGGAATTTGTCTTCCGATGGCTGTCACTGCATAATTAATAATGCAACAGCTTGTATGTTTCACCTAAATTAAATGAGGTGTCTTGGTGCAGAATTAAAGCAGCTATTTGCCGAGGTCTAGCTGATGCACCATGCAGTACGAATGGAAGCACGGTAAACTGCAAAAAGCTGAATGTGGTGCAGTTTAACTGGTGCTGCTCAATGAATGAATGAATGAAGGAAGGAAGGAAGCGTGCTACTGTATTCCTCAACATCCTCCGTGAAAAAATGAATCCTGGTTTGCCCTCTGCTCAGTTGTGCCCCCCCCTCTCCTTTTTTCAGATGCACATTTCAGACTAATGGAATCATAGGTCAGCCTATTGGATTTCAGCAGATTACAGTGTAGAGATTTATTTAGTAGTGAATGTATTGCTTTTAGTCGTGGGTTGAACATCAAGGTGAACAATTATGGTTGCACTTAGGAGAAAACTAATTTAACGGAATTGCTTCAGTAAATATCCTTTTGTATAAATAGATAAATGAATGTTTCATGTGTGCATGCGTGTGTTTTAATAGGGTGCCAGAGTAGGCAGTGATGTAAACCACAGCACTGGATCTGTAGTCTTGCATAGTCTGCATGCTTGTCTGTTGTGTCAGTTGCCTGCAAATATTCCATCTCACAATCGAAGGATGGACATTTTTCACATGAATTGCTTGTAAATTTCCAATTCGTGCCGTTGTACAAGTGCCCTGTGGTAGATTTGTGACCCTGTGCTTCTTGGAATACACCTGGGTCCTCACTGCCCTAACCGGAAAATCTATTGCTGAAGGTAGATAAATTGACGATTCCATTAGTACTTTTTTGTGGCTGCGTTTACCCTCACAGTACATGGCTGTTATAGATAATTTGACCATCTATAATGCTGGTTTCTCTTCCTCGTGATGGTGCCTTATTTAGGGTAATGAAACGCGAACAGGCTATGCACAACAGCAGGCATGTGATTGTACCAAACACTCTGTGCTACATTATTGCATCTTATTGCATGACTGCTTCCTGAGTAGCACATTCCCTCCTGCACCTGAGCCGGAGTGCCCTAAATCTATAAAATTTTAAAATTTATTAGGTTCTGCTAAGCGCACGGTTTAATTTTGAGGAACTTAAGCTGTTTACAGTCACAGTGCAAATGTAAATAAGCTTACAGTGGTTTTTACAGCTGGCTATTTCTGCTGAGGTCATTTGCATTATTTTCACATATGACAATTAGTCAAAAATGTTACTGTGAGGTTTTCACTTTGTGTTGAAATGAAATTATTGAGGAATTTAGCGTACCTGTTACATCGGACTGACATAAATTTATCCCAGACGGTTTCCTGCAAAAGGCAGAGGTCAAACGAGCAGCTCTTTGTTTTAGCGCTGCCAGTTGCATTAAGTAAGATCGGCATACAGTGAGGATTTAATTGGCTCTGTGTAATCTGAATAATCCCATGATGCCGGCTCTGTACCATCGCTCTAATGAGCGAGTTGTGTGGTCTCACTGAGCTGCGTCACCTCATTAAAACGCTTGTTTTGTGCATTACCAAGCCCATTAAAAATCTCTTTCCCTGAGACTGCTCATTCGTACAGTTCCCACATTGTGCGTCCAGTGCTGGCTGAAGGAGCATCTGTTAAGTTTGTTCCGCAGACGCTATTATCCATAGCAACATACAGTTTTTTTGAGATAACATGATCAGCTGGACCCTGGAGGAACTGGCAGCTAAAGGCCTTGCTGAAGGGCCTAGTGGTGAAACCACTCTACTGACCCTAAGAATCAAACCAACAACCTTCTGATCACAGGCGCAGCATCAAAATCCAATTCAACCACCGTCCCCTGAACCAAACACCATCCCCAAATTTTGGAAAGTTTGTGTTCACTTTTCTGCCTATAAAGTGCTTTCCATGATTGGAACCTCCCCCATCCTAAATAGCCCTGTTGGAAAACCTACGCGCACAGCTGTGACAGATTTAGGGGTATGGCTGACAGAGACAGACCCACCCCGGGAGTCGGCCCCCACCCGCTCAGTCATCTGCATCCTTCAGTCCAGCTGGATACATGGTGTCTTCCAACGTGAGCAGCAGCCAGGGTATCCTAGCCGAAGCTCTTGCCTGTAGCCCACCCCAGCAGAGCACCTGGCTCCGGGAACTGTTCCGCATCATCCATATTGCGTTACGTAAGCCAATCACAGATGGGGTGTCAGGCCTGATTGAAAGTGGTAGTCAGAGAAGTCAGTAGACGCGGCCTGCAGGAACGCTGGTGCTGAGACAGAGGCCACGAAATTAGCTTGATAGGAAATGTCACGCCACCCTCTGCAAGACAGCAGAAGACTAATTGCTCAGTGTAAAGTACTCCTGTTCTTCATCTTAAAGTCAGTGGACAGGCATGGTGAGGTACGCCTGCTTAATAACAGGGATGGTTTACCAGAGGCTTCTGTAGATTTCAGCTTGTGTTCACTATGGCCTAGTGGACCGCTGAACCCGCTGCTGATGTCACTGGTCCCAAAAGCAGAGTTCTGCCTCAAGGAGGGGGGTGGGGGGGGTTGGGTGTTGGTGATTTCACGCGGCTGTGACTTTAGGAATTCTCATAAGCACCACCGGCAAGCTGAGTCTCGGACGCTGGCCACAAGGAGCTTTAGTCAGTTCAAAGTTGCAACCCAACTTAAAGAAATAAATTAGGAAAGGAATCGGATCTTTCGCTTGATTCCTGTCACATTGGCTTCCAGAACAATTACTGGGAGAATCTTAAGCTTCACAGGTTTACTAGGCGTGTTGTGACATTCAACTCCAGTGCAGTCCAGATTTCAGCCAGCCTTTCCGCTAAGACCCTGCACATGTACGTGTATGCTAAACCTTTGCGGGCCTTTTTTAGGTGGTTTATTTTGGAGTCTGTATCTTCGTCTGCTTATTTTTTTGTTTGACTGATAGATTAAAAGTGCTTTGCTCTTAGTCATGCACAAATACTTCATGTTTGTTTGATGTTTGAAGGCCTGCGCACCAAAAGCTTAGCAGAATGGAAAGATTCTAGTAAAAAAAATAAAAACAAAGCCCTGACATACTGACGATTTATCACCTGCTGGCTTGTCTGGCCGCCGCCGTAGACGCCTCACGTCTCCATTGCTGATGTGACGTAGATGGACAGTCGCTTGTGAGAGCCAAGTGAAAAGCAGCGATATCAGTGTAGCCCACTTCCTGCTATTAGCCTGTTTTACACTTGGCTGGGTAGCTAATCTCTCCTGGACAGAGGGTTAAGCTGAACACAATGGAACTCCATTAATTCTATCACTACAATGAAGCATTCATTTTTTTTTTTTTTTGGGGGGGGTTCCCCGTCTTGGCTCACTAAACCAGATCTGAAATTTTTGCCCATGCATGCCAACACGGACGCGCTAATCCCTGCGTCTCCTGGCACTTCTGACATCTTCTGTGTCAATGCCTGCGAGGACCAGCGGTAATCCATGGCGACACAGCGGGAGAGGTCAGGGGTCACTTATGCCTCTGACAAGGACGCGCCTTCGGGGGCACGGTCATGGGGCACTGGCCCTGAGAGCGCAGCGAGGCGCCTGGTTAATGGTGCGGCTCGCTGGCGGCGCCAGCGGGCATGGAGGATGCGAGGCAGATCACCATGGGTACCCATGCACGAGTGTTAAATAAGCTCAGCAGGAATAGTTTGTGTTTAAAGAGCAATAGCAGACAGTTGAACGTTAAGCTAGATCTTCTGAATCTACTGGCAATATAATGGCCTGAAAATATAAGTCCGGCCACACGTCCTGTGATAAAGAGGCACTGCTCATGATTATGATTCAGTATGCTAAAATTGTACCGCAATTCACTATGCTAAGATGCTAGCTGATCACAGAGCACATGCTTACCTGATTCACGCAGGTGTCCTTTCTCTTCTTCAGCGTCATGATTGGCTACTCATTGCTCCTCCCCCGGCGTTCTTGTCCACTCCCCTAGTCCGACACAGAATTCTGGGACAAGATGCAGGTGGAGTGGGAGGAGCTGGTGCGGAGGAACTGGCTGGAAGAGGCTGAGAACGAAGGCACCATTCATCCTACCGTCTCGCTACATGAAAAGGTGCTTTTCTTCACACGCCGCCCAACGTGACGTCGCTCTGTTGCATATATTCATGTCCAGGGAACGCAGACACTCAAAGGGAGTGAGGCAGTAGATGCCCTAGGCAAAAAGCGGCTTCGAAAAGAGAATTTTTACAGGAGTTTTATCTGCATCTCCAAAGACAATGGCGAACATCGCCGAACATCCTGTTCCGACCATACATCTAATAATACCTCAATGGTTTAATAGATACAGGAATAAGCTGCTCTTACACTTGCTTCAAATCAAAAGTCCAAATGTTTCGTTGTTTCATCTGAGTGATTAGAGGGAGTTTGGAGCTGGCTGCTCTCTTGTTGCCTGTATCCCTGTCAGGGGTATTACTTCCAAACGGACAACCCGTACCGGGAGTGGCCCAACCCCTTCGAGGAGGGGCTGAGGAAGGCCAGGGAGGGGGACCTGCCCAACGCCGTGCTGCTGCTGGAGGCTGCCATACTCCAGGACCCGCAGGACTCAGAGGTGAGGGACAGAGAGCGTGAGACGGACCCTCGGCTGCTCCGAGGGCTGCCACCAAGGGTTACCTCAGCATGGACTTCAACACGACACCCTGGCTGTTTCTCAGATGGCTTTCTAGTGAGCATAGCCAGAGAGGGTCTGGCGGGGAAAATTATACGGAAAAGGAGTTTTAAGTGACCACAAGGCATTCCGATGTTCTTATTTTTAATTAAGGTTTCTTAATTATTGGGTTGCCCTGTCCTGTCCTGGGTTATTCCCAGCCGCGTGCCCATAGCTTCTGGGGTAGACCCCCCTAACCCTGCATAGACCAATCGGGGATATGTAGACGCCCTTTGCTCTCATGCCATTTTCGCCCCTCCCTCGCCTCTCTTCCCTCCTCCTTCCTCCCACCCTCGGACGCATACTCCCTTCTCATTGGTTCACTGGTTACTTAACGTAAACTATACATTTCAATTATACATACATTTCAATTATATTCTTACCATAATAATACCATAAAAACAATATTATAAATAACATTAAACACAGAACAATACATGAACACGTTTTTTTTTTTTTTTTTTTTAGTATTTACAGAATTGGTCAACTTACTATCACTACATACATTACTAGCAATATACATCTAACCCTTTTAAGCCCCCTTTACTAGGTTTATGAACTTATATTATTACCTATAACCATTGCCACACTTCTTCCACGGGTTACATCTAGAACATGGATGGATGGATGGATGGATGGATGGATGGATGGATGGATGGATGGATGGATGGATGGATGGATGGATGGATGGATGGATGACATTATTGTGCTTTTTTTGTTTATCAGCATTTGACTTGTGCATTTATATCAGCTGTTTCCACACCAAAGAATACCACAATTTTGTCATTTTGTTGATGCTTTTACCCAAGTGACTAAGTTTTTCCCAACGCAGTCCTCACTGACCCACAGAGGGTCCATTTGATCCATTGGCGTGAGCAAAAACGTGAATTTAGACTCCTCTACTGTATACAGCGATTGCTAGAAATTTGCACCCAGCGCCTCGCACAAGGTTACTACAGTATTGACAGCCCTTGGAGTTTAAGCCAGTACATTTTGGGTTATAAGTCCACGTCCTTAAGTGCTACACTGTCTCACTGCTCGTGTGATATAGGTCACCCTTAGATGACACATCCGATCTATTTAAAACGTGGATTTGTTTACTGGGGGAGAAAGAGAGAGAACACCAGCCGAGATTTTCCAAAAATACGCCTGTGCTTTCCTTTAGCGCAGATGCTTCCTCTCCCACTGCGGTTGATTTGATTCTGCACTCCTGTTGTGGACTGGCACGTCTCCACGCTTCTGCCTTGGGGACGTCCCGCGAGCATCTAATCCTGCCTCACCAGACTCCTTTACAGTTTAACTAGCAGCGCTTTCATTCATCCTTAACCAATTCCCTGTGTCACCACATGGACGTCAAACCTAAAACCCCAGAGGGGTAGTTATATTCTAACCTGGCATCATTCTTGAAGGGCTTTGCAGACTTGCACTGATTTTGTAATAGACCAGTGGTAGACGTACAGGGTTAGTTAATCTGTACAGGCTGTTCTATTGGGATGTACAGTTAATAGATTATTGCTCTGTCCATTGACACTAGGGGCTCATAAAGACCCTGAGTCATCAACTTGACCCAGTACTTTGGTCAAGTACCTGTCAGAATCGGTTCCTGTCCTACCCCTTTGTTATGCCTGTTCCCTGTCTGGCCAGGAGGTGTCACTGGTCATCCCGTGTCCCCCTCTTCTAGTGATTCTCTGTTCCCCTGATCCCATGTTTGCTTACATGTATTGTTTGTGTTATTTTACTTTTGTTTAGCTATAGTTTAGGTCTTGTTCCTGCCTACTTATTTTGCTGTCTTTGCTCCCTTTTTGTTTAGTACGCCTTAATAAAACCCTGTTTGCCGAGATCCGCTACGTGGGCCGTCCCTCCTTCGCCACGCCCACAATGACAGTACCAGCAATACGAGGCTAATGGATGCTGCTGGTTTGCTATTGTTGTGCTCAGTTAGAGTTAGAGTTTGGTTTAGGGTCCTAGACAGTTGGAGTGGTTACCTCTCAAACGAAAGAGACTGTGATGGAACCTCTTCTGAGCTGAAAGAGATTTTATATGAACTCTTTGCACCTGAAAGAGTCTATGTTGCCGTGACCTCAGGTTAAGCACTGTGGCATGTCATTAATTCTCCTTTTAATTAATGCTGTGTTGAGAGTCAACTGGCAGCCAGATAGTGATTTAGGAAATCAGAAGGTTGCACATTCCACATATGAGAGATAAGGCACTTAAAAATTAAGCAGTAAAATTGCAAGTTATGAAAATTGCCTAAGGTAAGAGTCTGCTTAGTAATGTAAGCAATAATAGGAGCTGTTTAGCTTCAAAATATATGAAGCACATCATTCTGATGAAGCATTCAAGGTTGAGGGCTTGTGTGTCGCCATTGAATTACCTTACGGTGTCAGTACCGGAGCACAGTGTCCAACCTGGGACAGCTTTCATTTTAAAGGGCTTCTCTGTCTTTTCTTGTGTGTTCGACCCCGTTGTCTCCTCAGGCTTGGCAGGTGCTGGGGACCACACAAGCGGAGAACGAGAATGAGCAAGCAGCTATCGTCTCCCTCCAGAGGTAAGGAGGGGCACTGCATGGATCTCTACAGGGGTGTGGATTTTCCAGGAGCAGGGCAAGGTCAGAGCCAAGCTGCTTAGCTCACCTGCAGTCAGTTAATAATTATTAATGGTATAAAACAGTCTCATTTACTGGAGAAGCGTGTCTGAAGGCTCTTGTCCTTCCCTGGTCTGTTAATCCCTATGTTAGCGCTAATGCAGCCATCTATGGAGGCCATTTTGTTTTCTCGCTCTGTTAAAACGTAATAAACTCCCCATTCCATCCTCCTACCCCTGTGTCACATACATCTGTTAGCGTCCCAGGGGAAGCAAATCTTACAGCCATCTTATTGATGGGTTTGTTTTTACCGCTCTGCACGTCGCCCTCACTCAGAACGGCTAATTGAGCTAAGGGATGTTTGGTTCCTCGCTGAAATGCTCAAGCTTCAGACACTTAACCTTGAATGATATTTCAGCACTAAAATGTCAGGAAAATCTCACGTCTTCGTCTAAGGCGGTGTTTCCCACTCCATGTCTGACATGGACCTGGGAGGGAGTGAAAAAGTGGACCGTCTGCGGGTCCCCAAGGACTGGATTGGGAAACCGTGATCTAAGAAGTCAGTATCATTCTGCCAAAACCCTCCTAATCAGTTCTGACACATACATTACATTAATAAATATCCTTATTTTCTTGTGGAATTATTTACAACATATCTAGATTAAAATCCCAGTTTGAGAAAATTACAGGAACTTTCCCACCTTAAAGAACCTGATTTGCCATGTTATTGCATAACTCAATTTTTAAAAATTCCAAAAATAACAGGATTACCAGGAGCATTCAACAAATCACAGATAGGCATCATCTTCATGGCACCTAAATCTGCTTTAACTGATTCCATTTTTGGTGCTTTGCAGCCCTAGAAAAAAACACCCACCATAACTCAGGCTGGCAATAAATGTAGCATTTTCTGAAAATTTTGAAATTCAGCTACTGCTCTTCCAAAGGAAAAAAAAACATAAATTATGCTAAAAGATTAGCTGGAAAGGTAAAGTCTACACTGCTGAAAGGCTGAGAGATACTGTTAAATATAAGACACTTCGTAATTATCCCTGGGGCAGTGGCTGAGTGGAGCATTAACTAAACAACAATTAAAGCCTAATTGTTTCTTATTTTCATTAGACATTCACAATGAAAAAAAAACAACAGCAAAAGACAGCGAAGCGAAACAGGATGCTACTGCATGTCTGAAGGACCCTTCCGTTCCAGGCTCTGCAAATCATAATTGGATGAGAAATCGCTGCGAGGAGGAAACCAGCCTTGATTTAACAAAGTCACTCACAATTTAGCGTTAATTGGCCTAAGCTTCTTGATAAGGGTGTGCTAACCTGTCAGGCCGGACCCAGGTGTCATTTCACGTGTGTCGAATAGATGGTCAACAAGTTCACGCTATTAACAGTTTTCTCACATTAAAGAAGTACTTTGCTCAGGGTAACCCAGTGACATTTTGCTGAGCAGGGATTCAAACCAGCAGCCTTTCACTCATAAACAGCCTTCCCTAACCCTTAAGCTACCATTGCTATACTGGCGGTTTAATTAACAGTTCTTATTATTGTTGTCCCTTAAGTGACGGGCATTCAAATACTGAAAAGTAGAGACAGACGGGAATAGAAAAGAATGAGGAAAGAGGAGTAAAAATACGGGAAGTGTGAGTGTCCTGCCATTGGTTGGCGCCCCGTCTCGGGTGCGACGCCGCATAGGACAAGCGGCTATAGACAGTGGATGGATGGATGTGAATGAACTGGAGCAGATGGGACCAGTGAGCTTAAGGGTGTACAGAGTAACAGACATTGTTCATAAACCTCTCCCTCCCACCCCCCCCCATTGGCTTCACATCTCCTCAGGTGTCTAGAGCTGCACCCTAACAACCTGCAGGCTCTCATGGCTCTGGCCGTCAGCCTGACCAACACGGGCATGCGGCAAGAGGCCTGCGAAGCCCTACATAGGTGGATCTGCCACAACCCCCGCTACAAGCACCTGGCCAGGAGGTCCCCAAAACCCCCCCGCTCGCCCCGTGCCTCCAGCGTGACCAGGTACGGCCTGTTACCCCCAGAACGTCGCCGGCGAGACACAACCGCCCTCCAGTTCTGCTTATCTTTAGGCTGCATTTTCAGCTCCTCGTGTCTCTCAGCGCGGGGAACTGCACTGTCCATCAGTAGAACGATCCCTCTGTTATTTCAGGGTCCTCTAATCAGAGGTGGAAAGTGCAGGTTCAGAAAGTACAAATCCTGTGAGATTGTATCTCAGCCAGCCAGTTGAGTACTCTGTGACTGTGATTCTTTATAGTCAACTGATTGGTTGAAACAAAATATTGGTCTGGACTTGTACTTTGTGAACCTGAACTTTCTATCTCTGTATGAATCGCAGTGTGCAAATTACAGGCGTTTGCTGTCACACAAAACGTAGTCCCACATTCTTTCAGGATCCCGATTTTAATATTTCATATGTTGTGCAATATTTACATATTCATTTTGCCTATTTGAAGAGCAAATTACAGATTTTTATTTCAAATTATTACTATATAAAAATATGCATTAAAATTTAAAAAATATTTTCCCAATCCGGTCCTCGGGGACCCGCAGACAGTCCATGTTTTTGCTCCCTCCCAGCTCCCTAAAATGTGGACTGTCTGGAAGGGAGCAAAAACGTGGACCGTCTGTGGGTCCCCGAGGACCGGATTGGGAATCACTGGTCTAAATTATTATAGAATGCCACAGATCAACAGATTTTAACCATACCTGTAATTTTTAATAGTCGGTAACAGTCAGTAATAGCAATATCACCTTCTGTACATACGCATGCTCTTTGTTTATATGTATTTCACGCGCCTATGTGTACATACGCATGCTCTTTGTTTATATGTATTTCACGCAATCAGATGAAATTTTGTGCCCTCAGCCCTCAGCTGGCCGACGTGAAGGAACTCTTTCTTGAGGCCGTTCAGCACAACCCCGATATCATCGACCCGGACCTGCAGACGGGCCTGGGGGTGCTCTTCAACCTCAGCTCCGAATTCAACAAGGCAGTGGAAGCCTTCAACGCCGCGCTGTCTGTGCGACCCGAGGTAGGCCCAATCCCGCCTGCCCGTCTGACGTATACCGGGAGAACAAAACTTGGGTTCGTCAATCAAACTCACGCGTTGGGAATAAGCTTTGGCCGCTATCTAATTTCTCATGCTGTCATACCGTCCGGACATTATACCGCGGTAAACGGTATTTTGACCGGTATTTTCAAAAGCAACGCTAATGATTCCTCACAAAAAAGTTCCCCAACAATTTCACTCTATGGCAAATTTTATGCTATGGTTAATACTGTGGTATAAGCAGAATACTGAGGTATATGGTATTACTATAATGTAGGGCCGGTCAATCCTAGAGGCGACATACTGTAGGTGGCTGCCTAGGGAGAAACTTCTAAGAGGGTGTCGACTTGCCAGACGGTTTTCACGCCGTCGGTGAGGGACGCCACGGGCATCCCTAACCTCCTGATCCTAATCGACACTGCAAACTGGCTCACTGACGAATCCCCTAATGTGAGTCACTAGGACCATAAATCATTTCCCTACGTCGCCGTCGTCCGTCAACTTACTGACTTACTCACTTAGGTAAAGGTTGCAGGACAAAAGGATTAAGGCAAAGCAGACTAAATGGATCCCACTGGAAGCTGAAATGGGCTGCGATGCTCCTTTTAGGACTGCGTGAGGAATATCTGGAGGTGTTTGGAACAGGTCCATTAACATTTAAATCTGCATAGCCAGAACTCACTGCGGACATGCAGTTTTGAAGGGATGTTTTCGTCCTCGGTGTAGATCAATCAGAGAGAACAAAAATATCAAACAGCTCCAGTGAATTTAATGGATTCTTTAATGCAGGTTTTCTTTTTTTACCTTTAAAAAGGATCCAGCAAGTGAGCCATTTGGAGCAGTGTGCTCTGCACCTTGAATTTGAAATAACACTAGAGCAAAAATAACATATCATTGCAATAGTAATAGAGTGCAGCAAAACAAATCACAGTCCATCTCCTGACGGGCATCTAATGTACGAACCTTTTTCCATCTTAAAACCAATCATGAGTAATTTGTGCAGTCAGGGTTCTTAAGACACAGGATAATTCCCGCAACCTGAGAAAGTGACTCATCGAGCGGAAATGACTTTGGATGAAAGGTGCTGTCTTTCTCCTTGCCCCCTGACCTTCACCCCAGGACTACCTGCTGTGGAACCGACTCGGGGCCACTCTGGCTAACGGGGACCGCAGCGAGGAAGCGGTGGAGGCTTACACCAAGGCCCTGGAGCTACAGCCAGGCTTCATCAGGTCCCGCTACAATTTGGGCATCAGCTGCATCAATCTTGGCGCACACAGGTCAGAGTGCGCGACCCTCCGTGCCACCCCCCCCCCCCCCATTACAATACACATACTGGCATTTACTAATGCAATCCGCCACATCATATTTACATCACAGGATCCAAGCCCAGCACATAGATTCCTGAGGTCTGTATCACAAAGCTGGATTTCTTGCTTAGCTGGATAACTTGTTGGATTTAAGGTAGTCTGGGCTAAATGTAAGTGAACAAAGATACCGAAGTAGATTTAAACTGGGCTACCTTAAATCTGACACGTTATCTTGCTAACCGGCAAATCTCACTTTGTGATATAGGCAGTTTATCACCTTTAGTATGAGCATATTTGTGTGGCTGGATTTCTGGCTTAGCTGCGTAACATGTTGGATTTAAGGTAGTCTGAGTAAATCTAAGTGAATGAGGGTACAATCCATTTAAATTGGAATACTTAAATCCAATAAGTTATCTATGTAACCAACAAACAAATCTCACTTTGTGATAAAGACCCTTGGTAGTGTTGTTGCTGTGATGGATTGGCGCCCCATCCTGGGTTGTTCCTGGCCTTGTGCCAGTAGTCTCCAGAATAGGCTGGATGGATGGTAGTGTTGTTGTTCTTGTTGTTGTTATTGTTATCATCAATAGTATCCTTTAGTATTAATCATAATAATGTGAATATAGAACAGAATATATGAGCATATGAATGTAGTATTGTTTCTCGTGAATTTTCCCTTGCCATTTAAATGCTTCTGTGATCACTTAAGCCACACCCCTGCAATCCAAGATCGCTTCTCTCTCTCTCTCTCGCCAACAGGGAGGCGGTGAGTAACTTCCTAACAGCCCTGAATCAACAGAGGAAGAACAGGAGCCACCATGTTATGTCTAGCAACATCTGGGCAGCCCTCAGAATAGCCCTGTCCATGATGGACCAGCCAGAGCTGTTCCAAGCAGCCAGTGTAGGAGACCTGGACTTACTTATGAAGGCCTTTAACATGGACATATGACCTCAGACCCTTTAAATCCAAAAACGGCAGAGAATCCAAAGTCTTATCTCAGTCTTGTTTTCACCACACTCTTGCCCTATTTTCCACCCATTTTAATGCACGCTATGAAAAAAGCCATTTAATAGTGCACTTTTGGAACTCCTATCAGTGCTTGAAGATCGACAGTTGCAATGGATTTGCGCTCAGTTTCCCAGAAGGAGATTGCGCTAGTATGCCTTAGAAGAACTTGTCCAGCCGAGCTTGAAATGCATAGTGGAGTCTGTTCACCAGAGGATAGCGATGGTTCTGTCAAGCTGCAATGCAAAAGGCTTCACACAGTTATGGAATGGATCAGCAGTCAGAACATAGTGTATGTAAGACAAATTGGAACCACAGCCCTTTGCGTTTATGGCCATTCCCATTATACATGAAATTACCCTCCAGAGACCAAAATGTTCTTAACGTGATTCCAAGACTCAGGACTTGTGAGGTTCTCGGGGCACGAACCCAGTTGGATATAAAGCATATTTGTCTGAGCGCTCATTAAGAGGCTGCAGTTTACTGGAGGAATTTTCATGCTGAAACGCTTATACTTGTCTTGAGACAAACCTCATTTCTACCTCATTTTTCTGATTGGTTCTAAAAAATCCATCGATGAAGCAATCTTGCCCCTACAAGGCCCACTGAGTCAGATGATTGTTCAGTTAAAGTCTGAATGAAGCATAGTACCGCTTTACTAACTAATACAGGTGATATAACTTTATCTCCAAATGATTATTCAAACTATTAATGGATGGTAGATGTTAGGTAAATATTTAAATTAAACAGTCTTCATTGCGTTGTAGACCCAGAGTCTTATATATGCTATTTTTTAAAAAAGAGTTTTAAAACTCTTTTTTCCAAAATAGTATCTGATGAAGTCGACCCTCAGTATCCAAAACTGATCAAACGCATAAGTAATTTTACTCTAACATTTTAAGTTTAAAGGTCTGAACAATGATTAAAGTAGCGTGACACATTCACCCGAGTTATTGGACTGAGTTGAATATTTAAAGCAATACTGGGTGTATAGGCCAATACATAGTGGTCGCCAAATTAATCACAACTGTCCTCTGTTAGTACAGAATCTTCTGGCACTATAGCCTTACCATCCTCGGGTGAGGAGATACTTAAATGTCAATAAGAATTCACTGCGATCCCCACATTTAGAACAACTCGGAGGAAAATGACACCTTCAAACACTGCGCACGGCTGAAATAATACAATAAAATTGCAGATCGCATTTATCAATTTAACGCAAAACATCCAGAGAGCATCCGGAGAACAAATTACATTTCTTATCCATGTGGGACGCGTATCAATTTGTTAGCATCGCTGGAGTAAATTTATTTCCTTGTCAGTGGAGAAGAAAAACCCAGCCCTTGCCATTAAGATACGTCTTGTACTCAAATGTACAATCCGTGTCGAGATGTTAACTTTTCTGTAGAGTTACCAAGGTACTCCTTTAGAAATCAGACGTAGCGTTACGGTAACAGCTCTGGTCCACTACGTCAGTGGCCTGTGTTTTAAAGAAGAATAATACATCTCCCTTAGTTTTCAAATGTATTTTCAGAACTAAATATATATATATATATATATATATAAAATATATATATTCTATTATATACCAGAATGCATAGCCGTGAGTTTATTTAGGATGTAAAATAACACTTTTTTAGAAAATAAAAAACTTTTCTCAGGTGAATCAGTTTATGGCATGCTCCAGAAATAATTAAAATTGAAATATAAATACACAAAGGTTGCATGCAAGAGCTAGTCAATTCCTTTATTTTTGAATGCCGATTTACTTTTTTATGCATGAGACTCACAAGCCAATTTGTTATTGTTTCTTATTTATACGTACTGTACATAAAATGCATACTCAAGTTAATGGAATATATTTCTCTTTACAATGCACTTTTTAATCTTTATTTATATACACATATATAAAGTACATAAACAAAAGACACTTTTATGACTGGAATAGTGTAGATAATATATATTAATACTATATATTAGAGTAATAGTGCATACTGTCCATCGTTTAGTCTCCTTTTACCTTACCTGGGCAGTACCCTGTAAATACAATGTAACTAAATGTAATTGCTGTAGATATTCAAATATGTTGCCTACGTGTAATTATTGCGTAAACAGCACGTTAGGGTTGGTTTTGTGTTTTCAGCCAGAAAGTTACTGAGCTAATGCGCATTTAATTAACCTGACAGAAGGCCACGCTATGAGTAATGATGAGAAATGTTCTGCTCCATGATGGTGAGTTTGTGACCACGCAACATTGCGCGGTAATAGAGTGCAATTTAGCAGAAGTCCGCGTAAATCGGCGACGAGACGGTAAGCCCTACATGTTAGCGCGTTTTAGAATAAAGCCTTGTTATACACTGCCATGGTGTGTGGGTGTTATGTGCTTTTTGCTGCCCTCTCCCAGTCGCCATCTATATTATTTAGTCCACATTTTCAAAGCCTTTGTCCCGGTTATAAATTGTCAGTTTCCGTATTAGGCTTAAAACCCATATTTACCAGCCGGGGATCATAATAATTAATTACACATTTTAGTAACACCAAACTTACCTGTCAAATTCACAGCGCGATAGGGTAAATGCTGTCGATCTGTGAGTAACAATAATGCAAATAAATAGCAAGTAAAAAACTTAACTGGGCTGAAACACCGACAATGAAAGATGCGTCAGAATCACGGCATGGACCACAGACACTGGGTAATGGGAGAGAGCCTCGTCTGTAATGGTGCCGTTGGTCACCTTGCAGCACATGGGCACAGAAACGATGCGGGATCCTATTAATTAACACACCAGTAAATAATAACTGTAACCTTCAGCCATGTTGGGGTGTGCAGGTATGCTCTATAATACTCTACATGGTGCGATTAGATTTTAGAACATATATAAGGTAACAAAATAAGATATTCTTAAATGTATCATCACTCAGTAATAAAAAAGGGTCAATTGTATGTGGAGATTTATTTAATGTCATAGTTCAACGGAGATGTGCTGAGAGGCATGACAGGCAAATTCCGTCTGACCGCTCCTGGCGACACAGGTCAGCACCGAACCGGGGACAGACATACCGTAGCCATGACAACTGCTGCTGAGCTGTGCGACAGTATTCTCAGCCAAAACGGTGACAACTATGAGAATATAAAAAAAAAATGTGAATAGAGATGGGGGTAAAAAAACTAAAGAATTAAAATAATTTATATTAGCAATAATCAGTGGAAATATGCAAATTACGATGTCTTTAGTGCCAAGTAAAATGTATTTATGATGATAACGACGTTATTCAGTTTTTAACAAAACTGAGTCCTAAACGACGCCGAATGACAATGTACTGAGTTCACAGTCTAATATTTATTGGCAGTAATGGATATCAAAATACCTGTCTGAAATGGCTCTGTTATGTATACTGAGGGTGGAGGAGTAATGACTCTGCAGATAGACAGCAGAGAATACTGCCGATCGGCTCAGCTTGGAGAAGTCAAAACTGCACACACACATCAGCTCACTGTCCATCAGACACATCGTATTGTTATACAAACTTTGCTCCTCATGACTGTTTACATCATTGTTCAGTAACAATGTCTTGACTTTAATTTGATTGAAACACAAAGGCTCAAATAGAAAGATACTTTCATGTGTATCTTTGTCCCCTGTGAAAAAAATGATGACAGATTCCCCAATGAAGATGACTAACCAGAAATTGTATTTATTTGAAACATAGGCATCCACTGCTGATTTGTATTTAGGCCAAGGAAATACAGCAAAATTGTGATTACTGGGGGAAGAAAACAAACCTTAATACTATGTCTCCCACAAGACATGAATCTGGATGGATTTATACTTTTGGTTTAAAAAAATCTTAAAGTTTCATTTG
Organism: Paramormyrops kingsleyae; assembly: GCF_048594095.1. Taxonomy (NCBI): domain Eukaryota; kingdom Metazoa; phylum Chordata; class Actinopteri; order Osteoglossiformes; family Mormyridae; genus Paramormyrops; species Paramormyrops kingsleyae. Next base: position 19,002,103 of record NC_132817.1, read on the forward strand.
TATTGTATATAGGCCACAGAAAAACAATTTGGCAGTTGAGAAAAATGCACTACGCATTTTAAGAAGATGATTTGGTATAAAACAATTGACATTTTTAGCTTTAATTTTTTATGCTTTGTGATGTTAGAGTTTTTTCCTAAAATAAGTCAAGGACTTGTGTGCAATCGTCTCTTCAGACACATTATCTCTGTCATAAAGTGCTTTCATGTAAAAACAAAGGCAAGACATCACCAGGACAATCACTCTGGGCATCTCCCTCACGAGTCTGTGACTCTTTGGGCGACGGGATCATGGGCGGATGCGGCTCTCGAAAGACCCCCGTCTTCAGAGTGAAATTACGCACGAGATACATCCGCTTGCTCATTCCCAAACCCTTGGCATCTGCAACCCCCCCAACCCCCACCCGCCCCCCCCCGACACATTCTGATTTCACAGCATTGCCCCCTGGGCACACTCAATCAACCCCCAGGTTCAAAAAGACGCATTCAGAGCCGGGACAGCCTACAAGCCACTTAAAGGCAGGGCTACTCATCAGGCAGCATGATTACGGCAGTGATTTAATCCCGGTAATGGCCTCTGTAGAAGGAGTCATTACGTTGGCCAGTTGTACACGGTTCCTGTTTACCACGATTTAAAACTTGGTGTTGGTGTTCTCTGCAACAGATCCTGAATGAAGTTGAAGGCTCCTGTTCTAAATGTCAAACTGAATGAGTGAAAGGCACGGAAAATAAAAAGAAAGAGAGATGGCTCACACTAACAGCTAAACTGACAAGCATCTCCTCACTACCTTTCACAAATAACACGTTTCAGCAGATGCTGGTGGATTGGGGCTCTTGTGTGTCGTGTTTGAGAGAAGCCCCCCCCCCTCCCGATTGATGATGATAGGCAGGTGCCGAGCCCCTTGGGCACTCCAGCGGCTCCCAAACCGCCCCTCTTCCTCCTGGGGTTCCGAGTCAGCCGTGGACCCGGCCCTAGCTGCATGACAGCCGGTGGTAGAAGTAGATGTACCCCAAGTCTTTGGGAGGCCTTTCTGATAGGCAGACTTTATGGTCGTTGTAGATCACCCACCTATGGGAGCAAAGCAATCATCAAGCCCCAGTTTGCATACTTAAGTAGGAATTAGTAATAAAACTAGTCAGGTCAGTCTGTGCACTTATTAAAAAAAAAATATGGTAAACCAAGACTCCTATAACCCGATGTGCAGATGACTCATTAAATTACTTATTAAAATTACTTAATAAATTAAACATGTCTAGTAGTAGCAACATTCTACATAAGTGTTTCCCAACCCAGTCCTGGGGGCCCCTCAGCCAGTCCACATTTTTGCTCCCTCCCAGCCCCTCAGCCATTCCACATTTTTGCTCCCTCCCAGCTCCCAGCCATTCCACATTTTTGCTCCCTCCCAGCTCCCAGCCAGCCCACATTTTTGCTCCCTCCCAGCCCCTCAGCCAGTCCACATTTTTGCTCCCTCCCAGCTCCCAGCCAGTCCACATTTTTGCTCCCTGCCAGCTCCCAGCCAGTCCACATTTTTGCTCCCTCCCAGCCCCTCAGCCATTCCACATTTTTACTCCCTCCCAGCTCCCAGCCAGTTCACATTTTTGCTCCCTCCCAGCTCCCAGCCAGTCCACATTTTTGCTCCCTCCCAGCCCCTCAGCCAGTCCACATTTTTGCTCCCTCCCAGCTCCCAGCCAGCCCACATTTTTGCTCCCTCCCAGCTCACCTGAACTAAACAATCAAGCAATCAAGAACATACACACTAAGGTGCTTTGGGAGCTGGGAGGGAATAAAAATATGGGTAGTCTGGAGGTCCCTGGGGCCTGGGGTGAGAAATGCGGTTCTACATCGATAATATACAAATGCTGTTGACTGACAGACATGTTCTTAGCAGTATTAACCGGAAATGATCCTGCTTCCAACATAAAGACTTGCTGAGCTATAAAAATACACTCACCTTCCTTCCTTTTTGATGTGACACACATAATGGCCAGACATTGTCGACGTTCCTATGTGACTGATGAAGGCAAACAGTTCATACCCTGAGCAAGAACAAGGGAATTTTACTGGAGCTAAACACAGATACCCTAGGCCACCTTCCCTCCATTTCCCAGCCGAACAACAACATCAGACCGAGTTTCCGACGAGCTTTTCAGACCTGCACTAGGCTGCTATTTAACCTCCCCACAAATCATTTTTTCAGCTCCATCTCTGTTTCCCAGTTCATTGTGTCCTAATGATGAATCAACAACCTTGGCCAGGCAGCCTTATGCGACTCCAGGTCAAACACAACACATTACTTATCCTGCAATTCTGCTACAGCAACAGAAAAACTTGGTTTAAAACGGTCTAATACTAGGTCTAGAACTTCTAGCTATGAATTGGAATCGTCTGGGTAACATGACATGCTTGTGTCCAAATTGGTCGGAATGATGAAATTATTGCGTTGTGTTCCGAAGCACGATAACGAATTTTCTTAACATTTAATTTGGTGTAAAGCAGGCACACCCGGACGCGGGCTAGGGGCCAAACTCACGGCCAGGTCCGTCCTTCACCCGGGGGGGTGGGGGCAGCTGGTCTTGGGATGGGGGGGAGCTGCTGAGGCCCCTGGTGCTGGAGAAGGCGAAGCCGTTGGAGAAGGTGTCATCTTCTGTGGGCTCCTCCTCAGCGGCCTCAAACGGGCCTTGACTCTCTTCCTCGCCTTCGGGATGGGTGAAGATCCAATCCAGGGCCCGCTCCAGATTGTTATTCTGACCCACAGGAAAGACAAACACGTTGCAGTAACTAAATCCCACCTTGGAATTCACCTAAGGGGGAAATTTTCGTTGAGGGAACCAAAACTCACTCAGTCCTCATATGCTCAACATGAACATGTTTTATTAAATTCCTAAAAACTAAAATCCACAGAAATTTTCTTGAAAACACATCCCGTGGACTGAGTATATTTTGGAAATGTTGTCTGCAATTTATAACACTTTGCGACGGCTTTATGAAGATGTGTGGACTTTGAAATAAAACTATAAACCCTGCAGTTGTGAAGCTGTTCCGAAATTGAATGTTTTTATTTTATGTTTTTGTCATGCTATACATTTTCTTTTTTGTTATTAGGGCAGTTCTTTTCTATTGCCTTAGGACCTGCACATAAAATGGTGAGTGTGATACAGCAAACACACATTTTTTTCTCTTCTTTCTCTCGCACCATAAATAGTCACAAAATCAGATCCAGGTATCGACTGGAGCCTCTCCCACTGTTCTTGGCGTAAACCCATCACAGCCTCCCAGTCATTTTCCAGATGCTGACCCTAAAAAATCTGACCCAGGCTGAACTCGCATTCTGCATTTTCCATCCCTCCACGCCACCACGACGCAGAGCTATTAAGGGCCTGCGAGCTGAGAGGCTCCAGACGACACGGCCGTCACGGCGTGACAGAAAGCCGCAGGACATGCGGAGAGAAGCAGAATCGCGGCCCTGTGTTTACGCTGAAGGTCTCTGAACGTTGAGCATCTGTCGTCATCAGCAATGTGCCCACAAACAGCAACGCGGCTTTAAACAGTGTCCTCATGACTGGCTTCACCTTGAATGCTTAAATTGTTTCACTATGTACATATTATTCCTCAAACTACATGCGTAAAATGGACAACATATGCAATTTAGCACAAAGATCATACAGCAGATGGCTTGAGCCTTTAGACGCCTCTCGACCATCCATCTTCGACACCTGCTTGTCCCATGCTGGGTCACAGAGACTATTCCAGAAACTATGGGCACAAGGCAGGGAATAACCCAGGATGGGGCACCAACCCATCACAGGGCACACTCACCATTCACACATACTGGCAATCTGGCATCTTCAAATTACCTTGGCACGTTTGTGGATGTGGAGGGAAACCAGAGAACCCAGAGGAGCCCCCACAACAACACAGGAAGAACATACGAACTCCACACACGTAGAGCCAGGGCAGAGACTCGAGCAGTGGACTCCAATGGTGTGAGGCAGTAGCTCTATGCACTGCGCCGCCAAGACCCCTTCCAATGAATGACTTAATGCTACTCTACCAGCAAGATAAACATGTTATTATTGCATGAAATGACAGCAAAATAGCCAAGGATGTAACACCCATTCATCGTGACAATATGAATTTTGGGTGGGGGGGGTTGTATTGGCCGGTTCTAATTACTGAGGGGGTTGCAACCCACCCCCCATAATTTACACCCATGAACATGCCCACACTGAGAGTCCCTTAGACACCTTTAATGTTCAGTTTACCAATAACATGCTAAACTAAACACACGTCCAAGAGAGGATCTCTACTGCATGCCGTGGAGCCTGTAGGATGCCGCTTTTCAGCCTGGAAGGTTCCGTCTAGCTTTCAGGTTCCGTCTAGCTTTCAGGTTCCGTCTAGACAATAATTCCTCCAGCTAGACTCTTCTAATTAGCTATTGTAACTAAACCAGAAATTATATAAAAATCCCTGATCTAAATCAAGACTAGGATCCAGTGCCACATTTAGATTCCTTAACTGGATCTGGAATCTGGATTCTGCCCAGGATGTGGACCCGGATCCTGGTTCCCGATCAAGGTGCCCGAGCTGGCAGCCCAGAGACTCACCGTGGCTTGTAAGGCTTGGATGCTCAGCTTCCTGGCGAAGCCCATGCAGGTGAGGATGGCCACGCTCTCCTCTGGGGGCGCTCCCCCCAGGAAGGAGGGCAGCTGATGGGCGGAGGGGGCAGCTTCAGCAAAGCCAGGCACAGGTAAGGGCTCTGCAAAGCCTAGACAGAAGACAGAGGGACCAGATCAGTCACGGGTCCAGCCTGCACTGCTCAGAGTTTCATCAGTTAAATCACAAAGCTGAGTGAAGCCATGTCTTAGGGCACTGACTACAGCCCTGAAAACGATGAAGAACGACTGTGCATGACCTGTAAATGAAAACTAATTAGTAGCAAACATTTTTAACAAGAAAGAAAACATCGAACACAACTGACACAGAATTAGTCCGGCGAATTAATTGGTGGCCCCATATTCGAGCTGAAAAATATCTCTGTATTTCAAAGAAAACTTTGTGGACGTTTCCTGTGATGCTTTTGAAACGAAACAGAAGCTGCAATTGTAGTCTGCAAATATCCCCCCCCCCCCCCCCAAGGCTTGGAAAATTGCAGCATGCTTGAAGTAATCTCTACAGAAATAGAGATGCCTTCAGCGAGAACCTATAGACATTTTATATGGTAATTCATAGGGCTTGTTAGAGAAGAAATCCTTTAAAAAACACACTTAATAAGCAGATACCTTTCAAACCGCCTTTGGTGTTTGGCTGTAGTCTACCCTTCAAACTATCATCGACCAGCTGCAAATCTGGACAAGCCTGCCTTAGCAAAAAAGTCTTTGCTCATTAAAGACAAGCCAGCATCACTCTGGAGTCCAAAGGTAAAAGCACTGTTTGTTTTTTTTTTTACTGAGTAAAGACGCACTGTTGTGTTTTAGCCTAGCCGAGAACAAAACAGGAAACATCATTAATCATTCATGCGCCACGGTGGTTAGTAAGCGCCCAGTTCCTGGCTGAACAGGGAACTGCAGTAAAAGGTACTCATATGACCCCAAGGCTGAGGGGACGGCGGCCATTAATGAGTCGACCTTTACGCACAAGCAGCCGGGACGCAGCCGCTAACGCTAATGCGAGGGGGTCCCCTGGGCTTCCGCTCAGGTCACCGAGGGCGAGACGCGGGGACTGTAATCACGGGCTCACTGAACAGGAAAAGGCTGTCCCGCCTTCCCAGACCACGCCATTAAGGACTCGCTCCCTCGCCGCTTCACCGTGCCGTGGGATCGGAGCTATAAAAGGACCGGTTCAAGTGTGGGACTCGAAGTGCACCGGCTTTTAATTTGCCAGCTCTCAGGCTGAAGATAAATGGGGTGTAACAGGCAATGCGTGAGCTCTTAATATCCGTTAAATATGTCTAAGTGAACAGCGGGCGACTTGCTGAAGCTACACTCCCAGCTGCCAGTGACGATTCTGCAAAGCTTTCGGCATAAACAACACAAAAATAAACGAATCTTACATCACTTTCTCTGACATTTTGGAATTGTCTTATGAACTATTTGATTATTAATTACAACTTTCCTTTGTGAAATTACTCATTTATCCGATGTTTTTATCTAAAGTGACTTTAGATACAATTACAATTTCATGCATGATCCCTGGGATTTGAACCCACAACCTTTACACTTCTAGCACAATGCTCTTCTTGTGGGAATTATGCATTTCTTGCATTTCTCTCCATTAGGAATTTAGGTGGTTTATATGTCATCCACTAATTTATTATTATTATCTTTGAATATTTTAATATTTATTTATTTCTGTAATATTACAATATTCTGCTTTTCAACTTTTTGTAATCTTAAATTTGTGTTTAGTGGTTGAAATAGTCAGAACTGAAGAGCAAATTTCCAGACCTTAATCGATCAATGGGACACAGCTTAGTGAATTTTTGGAGTTTAACAAAAGTTCTTTGTTGGATTACATGAGGTTTGAGTTAGGTTTTGATTCCCAGCACAGTAACATATGAGGAGGAAGCCTGACTTTAGCTCACCGGGGGTCTCGTCTCAAAAACGACAAAAAATGGACTGAAAGTGTTTAGGAAATTTGCTCTTCTGCGTCAAGCTCCTGCAGGGGCGTCAGAAATAGGGTGGATCAGATCTTTTCCCCCTAACCCTAACCCTAACCCTATCCCAAACCTATCCCCCAATCAGCAAGCTCCGCCCACACCTTCCTTCCCACACGATATGCTGTACATCGCCCCCTCCACCGCTGGGGCAAATTCGGCCCCCCCCAAAGTCAACCTGCTTCTGACGCCTCTGAGCTCACGTGTCGCATGGTGGCTTCGATCGCTCTGCTGTGCCTCCAGCTCCGCACCATCGGGTCAGATCCTCACTCACCGGGCTCCTCCATGTGGGCCAGGATCCAGCTGAAGGCCATCTCGGCCCCCATGTTTCCCGTGTAGTACACTGCCTTCCGGCACGCCTCCAGGGGGAAGCCCATCTCCGCCAGCTGTGCCACCGAAGACTCGTCTATTTCCGGATCTGAGAAAGGCCGGCGCAATGCAGAACGCTACTTCAGGCCGGTCCTGAGCACAGCCCGTCCTCTACGCGTAAACAAAGCACTCCCTGGAGACCTCATTATCCCTCTGTTTACTACTTAAGTTGTCTTCTGAAGTGTATCAATATAGAACAACGGGCAGATAAGCAGACCCACTAGCCTGTCCTCCCTAACATTCCTTTGCTTAATTATTTCATAGTTGCTATCGCATTTATTACGGGGATGAAAAAGCACCAGCGCTAGCAATTACTTATTTCTCATAGGCATTTCGACAGGCCGAAGATATACTCAAAAGCCAAGTTAGCATTCGACCGGTGTGCTTGTCAGAGTGGCACAAAGACAGGGGCTCGTTTAGCTTCTGAATGAGCGCAGTGAGGAAACGGGAGTGTCGGACAGAGCGGGATAAATACTTACAATCAGAGAAGGTACTTGGGTTCCCTGAAAAACAGAAGAGACAAACACAGCCCTGAGTGACTCTGCGCTTGGTGCTCAGATCGCTTTTGCTCGTCATCGAGCCGCATTTAGGGTCGTCGGGAAGCGAACAGGGTCACCTGTGTCGCCGCCGATGAAGAGGCTCCAATCGGAAGGCATTGTCATTCCGAAACAGAAGCGGCCGCGCAATGAATGCGCCGTTATGACCGCGGTTTCCTCGCTGCTGCTGACTAAACAGATGTATTGATACTGGTGCGCCCGTGCATGAGAGCCGCAGCGGGAATTTGCAACTGAAAGCGCAGGCTGTCTGAAGGCTGTGCTCCCCGGCGCGGCGTCTCAGAAGCAGATGTTTGCTGTTCCCGCGAATCACTCTTTCAGGGGGGGATATTTATGGCTGGCAAAGGCCATTAAAGGTTGTGTGTGTGTCTCAAAGCTGCTTAACAAGCACACCATACAGGATAAACATAGACGATGAATAATGTGTTTAAAATGGGGGCCGTTCTAGGATTTGACCCCTAAGTGGGCCCTAAGGGCCCCCAGTAGGGTTGACACGTACGGGATGCCACCCCCACCTCCCTGCCCTCTTGTGTCCCTGGTGATAAAATTTTCTGTGTGCGGGGGGCAAAAAATTTGTAGGAAATCTGTACAAGAATACAGATATAAAATGTGGTGGCTGAAGCCCCCCTAAATAGGGTCCAAATCACTTATGGTTTAAACCAAGTGGCCCTCCCCTTTAAGAAAGAGAGGAATCGTTATGATGTGATTATTATTAAGGATGATGCTGGCTACAGAGATGGGCGTGGTATGATGCAGCCAGTTTCTGCAGCTGATCAGCCATCCTGGGCCCCCGCAGACACACTGGGGGCCGTATGTGGGCCCCCCTCAATCACAGATGGCTCATCAGAGGCATCGCATGGGCTTCCTCAAGGCCGGAGCTGATGGAAGCGGTGACCATGCAACAGTCTGACGGTGATGCTGGGGGGGGTGACGGGTGGGCTAGGGTTCATGGGATGGCCGATGCGGCCTTGTTGGAGGGGGGGCGGGTAGTGCATCAATATCAGTGGATGTAAATTCCCAGGGGCACGGCCCAACGGAGCGAACAGCTTGAGTGTGTGACAGTGAAGGGGGGGGAAGGGGGGCGCACGAGCAGAGCGGTACCTCGGGGGTCCTGTGAGTTGACGATGGGCGGGGCCAAGTCAGGAAGCTCCTCCTCCCCTGCCTGCAGCCCAGTAGCACGAAGGCGAGAGAGATCCAGGAAGTCTGGCATCTCCACCGAGACGTCTGCGAAAGAAACCGCCGGGGAAAGACCAAGAGTGACATAAGGGGTCAGACAGAGAGCTGCACTGAAACCACCTTTCAGACTTTGTTATAAGATTGTATGTCAGAGTCTGACCCCTACACCTCCAGGTGTTTGGCCCTGTTCAGTGGCAGAAACAAAATGCATGCTGGGACGGAACCAGAACTGTATCACTTACTCTGCCTTTCCCAGACCCGGGCATTACATCACATGGTACAAGCCGATTTCGAGAATTGATTTTTATTAGGCGTGACGGAGCTGCTGATTAGATGAATCACTTACATTTCAAAATAAAGATATTAATTAAAACTGCCAACCTCAAGGCACGAGCCGAAGACTTTCATTTTCCCATTAAGTTAAACCAGTTGTTGTTAGGAGTAAAAAAAAATGACATCTTTGGCCCTTTAAAATTAATAATTCAGTGCTCATCCACTCATTTATCCATCTTCCAACCACTTATCCTTGTCAGTGGTCTGGAGCCCATCCCAGTCAGCAGAGGGCACAAGGCCAGTGTACACCCTGGATGGGATGCCAGTCCAACTCTGGCCACATACAGCTCATTATTACTTCATTTTAAATGCATCAATTATGGCCCTTGAGCAATTAACTACATCTATAAAATATAAATAAGGCATACTAAAGATAAAAATAAAGGGATCGTATTAACAGAAATATATATAAAAGTTTTCAGTTTGATGAACATGACTAAACTAAGAGTACTGAAGTAACAACATGTCATGTGACTGGGACTGTGTGACGCGGTCAGTAATGACCTCCACAACACTAGGTGTCTCACTTTCCTTTCCTGACCCTTTTTCTATACCCGGGTGTCCAGAGTCCATCCTGGAAGCTATAGGCGCAAGGCAGGGTGCATATATATAATCTGGCAACTCCGATTCACCTCAGCGTGTTTGTGGATCGTGGGAGGAAGCTAGAGAACCTGGAGAACACCACAGGAGGACACGGGAATAACATGCAAATGCCACAATGACACGGGAAGAACATGCAAACGCCACGTACGGAGCGAGCCAGGGAGGAGACTCGAAACCTAGTCCCAGAGGTGTGAGGTGATACTGCTCGCCATTGCACCACCGTGCCACTGTACCGCCCTCGATAATGTGCCAGAATAAGCTAATAAGGCACTCAGCAGGACAGGAAACAACCATTTGTTGTGGGCCATGAGAAAGCAGGATGGGAAATGTGATGTCATAGAATATTTTTATGGAACACTATGAAACTCTTATGGGATGTTATAGAATATTCCATTGTAAAGCTTCAGATCTTTTTCAGTATAGTGTTTTACATTCAAATGTCCAATAGCACCGAGTATCTGAGTACTATAGCCACATAATACTGAACAAACAGATACACATTAATTGGGTTTGTTTTCTGCAGGGATATGTCTGCTAAGAGGAATTTAACCCGAAGGTGAGCGTTTGTGTTTTTTGTTCAGGTAAACTGAGAACATCAGACGGAGGTTGAGTTTCCGCTCTGCGCTTTGTCCTCGCACATCTTACTCAGCAGTTACTCAGCAGTAACGCAGCCTCTGAGCCCCACCTACTGGTTCGCGGTGGTAATGCTTCAGTCTGGGTGCCATATCCACACCTTGGGCTGTCATACATAAAGAATTCATAAAAGGCTTCGCTTCATTGAAATGTAACAAAACGAATGACTGATCTCATCAGGTTTATTTTCAGGACTGTCAAATACAAATTATATATATACATATTCACTGATACCACTTTCATCCAAGTGACTTTCAGTTGTACATCAACGTATTTTGCCAGATTGATTTAGGTACGACTCAAGCCACTTGCCCAAGGTCACAGCTTACAGTTTAAGCCCATGCGCATAATCGCTGAAGTACCCACAGACCAGGTCACTGATCTCTTAAAATCAAAATTAAAGTTTGCTCATACCTAATTTCTTCGGGATCCAATCCACCCCGAAGGTGAACTTCTTCATCTGTACGACCATGTAGTCAGGAAATGAGGCAAAACGGAAAGTTCTGGGAACATCGGCACAAGAATACAGGTTTATACATCCTGATTTACTGATAGGCATAGCATTTTTTTAGCTTCAAACACATAGGATAACTCTATAAACCAAGTAAACAAGCATTTATATCATATATGTTTTAACAGGAGTAGGATAAAAGTATTTTTCACATATAAAACTTGTTAGTATTATAAGCATGGTTATTCTGATGGTTATTCCGATAGTAACTGTGTACGGTGGTTATGCAAGATGGATTGACTGTACTAATATTCACAGCAAATTGCGTTTGTTGTTAATAATAAATACATACACTTAATTGAATTACAATTTTTTTTTTCCACAAAATACAAATTGATTTGATACGCGATTTGATTGGCTGAGCTATAAACCAATAACCCCCTGCGGTTCAGCCAGACAGCTGGCAGCGACCGGCTTACTTGACCCCAGCGGACTTGGCTTGCAGGGCAGAGCTCCAGAAATCCGGCACATTCTCGGGCTCATTGAACGCCTGCAGGCAGGCTGCGAAGGGGACCTTGGCCCTGACAGGGAGCGGAGGTGGAGTCATGTTCTCCTCCGCCTCCCTCCGCTTCGCTTCATACTCCAGCAGCTCCTCTGAAAGGCAATCAAAGACTTTAGGGCAGTGTTTCCCAATCCGGTCCTCGGGGACCCACAGTCGGTCCATGTTTTTGCTCCCTGCCAGGGAGTCTACATTTTTGCAAAAACCCAGACTGTCTGTTAGTCCCCAAGAAACAGATTGGGAAACACTGCTTTAGAGTAAAATTTAAACACTGCTTTAGAGTAAAATCTAAACACTGCCTTAGAGTAAAATCTAAACACTGCTTTAGAGTAAAATCTAAACACTGCCTTAGAGTAAAATCTAAACACTGCTTTAGAGTAAAATCTAAACACTGCCTTAGAGTAAAATCTAAACACTGCCTTAGAGTAAAATCTAAACACTGCTTTAGAGTAAAATCTAAACACTGCTTTAGAGTACATGTAATTAAGTTCTATAAATTAGCAAAAACATCCTGTCCAGAGTGTCCACTACCCTGTGCTTTCTGGGATTAGCCCCAGGCTCACTGTGACCCTGTACTGCAGAAGTGCTTGACAAGAGATGGATGGATGGAGATTAGGGTACCATCGAATCCCGAGAGAATTACATAAACTCCCTTAAACTCTGTACTGCCTACCAAGGTCAGCGCTGACACTGTGAGAATTCCTTAAAAAGTCATGCAGTACTCTTTGTCCATGTGTTCACTGTTCCGCACTCATCTAGTGTTCACCTCTGTTGGTGGCGGCCTCGATGGGTACGGGCAGCTGCATGATGTAGTCTACCCTCTGGGTGTAGCGCACCTTCCGAGACTGGCAGCACTGGACCCTCTCCTCCACTAGGAAGCGGAACACGTCACTGGGGTTCTCAAAGCTGCCGCTGGACCTCTGTGGAGGCGAGGTACCGGAGCAGGCAAGATATCATCCAGTACACTAAGTGTCAGACAGCGCCCTCTGCTGGTAATGGCCGGTATCAACTCAGCACTTGAGGTAATCATTCCTATAATAACTCAGCCTTCTTTTTCAGTATTGAAGTTGTAGACTATATAAACTTCAGAAATAAATGCAGAAACTGGGGCCTGCCAGGACTTTGGCTAAGAATCCCCATATGAACACTGAGAAAAACTAACCAAGAAGAGAGTGTAGATGCTTGTGTGGGGAAAATCCAGTAGTGTAAGATGCCAAAGATGTTTCTGGATAATATGCAAGGTTTATAAGCCATTCCATGAAATCCAACTGGTTTAAATAGGATTCTGCATAATAGACATATCGTGTGTGACATAGATAAGAAGCATAACCATTTCTGGCTAATGCCCCCACTGCAGAGGAAATGTAATTAAAGCTTTCCAGCAGCAGGCCCCCTGTTCTAAGAGAACACAGAAATACACCCCTAAAAATACTGTTGGCATTAAAAATATATTTGACACAGAGATATATTTAAGCCAAGAGAGCCAAGGGGAACTAAAACAGCTTAAGGAACTTTACTGTAGACTAAGGACTTATTGCTTTCTCCCTGTTATTCTACCTTGGGATCGACAGGCAGTTTAATTCAGATTAGTACCACAGCCCATCTAAGCTTAACTTCCATCCAGTGGGATGCGTAATTCTCTATCAGGGGATGCGTAAATCTATATCAGACGTCCATGTTGGAATAGACATCCTACACTAGTCTCAAAAGATAAACATATTAAATAAGCAAACAAACAAATAATTAGGATGAATATAAATGATAAATATGAACATAATCGACAGATATACTTTTGTCTGAAAAGCATTTTATAAAGTTGAACTTTACCTTACTTGAACTCTACCATAGATAGATAGATAGATAGATAGATAGATAGATAGATAGATAGATAGATAGATAGATAGGCAATATGAAATAAACATTCATGAATTTGGGGATATTACAAGAAAACCCAGCGTTTTCGCAAAAACCTGAATGCTTGGAAAACTCTGTGGTAAAAGAGGATGGAGATGTGTAGAATCAAGATGGAGGGACCCAATCATCACAACAACGCACATGCCACTGGGAAATCAAAAGATCTGGAGAAGAAGACCAGACATGTGGGAGGTGACTGGGCATCAGCATCGACTAGAGGGATGTTAATAAGAAGAAGAATCGTCTGCGGCCTTCAGCAAAGCTATCCGTGTTTTGGTTCCTTAATGAGATGATGATGTACAATCAAGTCTGGTCATGTCTTGGCGGTGGGCTAAATTAGAAGCATTATGTGCTATGTGTAATGAGAGGAGGGGGCCTAATTTTAGCCAAGGGAGGTAGCTGCTTTAGGGACAGCTGTGCCGCTGCCAGAGGGCACAGAGCTTCACAGGAAACTGGCCAAAGCCTCCCGTCCACGTGACCATGTGACAAGTGATCAGCAGGACACGTGACCCGAGAGGCAGAGTCTCATGGAGACTGATCCATTCCCTCCATGTCTGTTTAGTCACACTTTGGTTTTAACTCTGATGGTAATTTTGAAATAGTAGGTCTGACTGTGAATTATACCCATGCGACATCATATAATGTAATTTTTCATTCAATGCAAAGCATATATATCTAGTCAAGGAATAAATGTCGCCTCTAGACCCACTCCAGGGGAAATATGAATCACTATCAATCACCGGCTGATTTTACCCAGATTCCTTTGGATATTTAATGGTGTAAAGTGTCTGGCAATGCCCAGTGATCCCAACCATTACTCATTACACATGAACTGGTTTTGCACTAATCTGGCACAATGTAGGGCTTAATCGAAGAGCCACACGTACCTCCACCATGCCGATCAGGTGCCGTAAGAACTCCAGAGCATCCTGCTGGCGGTTGGAGGAGAACTCTGGATGTCCCATGCCGACCAGGGCTTTGAGCATCCTGGGGGAGATGCCCGTCTGCTGGGGCTGGGGGAGGAGGGGAGCATCAGACAAACCTTGAGGGTCACGAGGAACGTTCTCCATGTGCTCCAAGGTCATATTCGAGTACATCATTTACCTTAAAGCGAGACTGATACTCTGCTCTGTTGTTCCCGTACTATTAAGCTGTAGAGTACAAATTGCTCATATATAGTTATCATTATTTTGGGATTAATTTAAAATTGGGTTAAGGAGGGGCAGTAATGGGCAATCACAAAAATATATATTATGAAAAAATAATTTAATGCTATCCAATAAAACTATACATATTTTATTATCATTATTTTATTAATAAGAGCTTAAATTATTATTGTGTAATATTGTATTATATTATTATAATTGTATTCATAAACGCTTGAATTAGTAATACTTTGTTATATTATAATCATTTTAATAAAAGCTTGAATTATATCCGTGTTTTTTAATACAGAAATAAGATTTTTTGGGGGGAAGCAAGTGATATTGATCGCTCACTGAGTGCTGCAATTTGAAATCGACGAATCATTGCAGTTTTAGAAGGTTTGTTTAATGTTATGTCATCGGCGTCATTAGCAGAACCTCACCATGCATCATGTGGCAAGACAGTGGCTGGCTTAAGAAATTTAGGAAAATATCCCCTCCATTTTTCTGTGGACTGACTGGGGGCCCCGCGGCTCGGGTTGGGAAACACTGAACTCCATATTGCCGGGTCGTCCACCATGAAGCCCATATCGATTGAGGATTGACTCTCAAGTCAAGTACAATATCTAAAATAAAAACACTAGCAAGTAGAATTTCTAGGAAAGGATTATGTCCAAGTCTGAGGTCTAACATGCATAAGGGTCTCAATTTCAAAACACGACACTGATCATTTACATGGCCGAATGGCTACCGTTCCCCCAAAGGGAGGTTAATGACACTTTGGCAGCTTCTTGGTAGATATCAGGCGTCACCTACCCTTTCCAGCGCCTTGTGTTCCTCTTTCACCACCTGCTCTATGAGTTCGGCTTTCACCGGTGGCTTGGAGTACTGCCCCGACAGCAAGCCGTGGCCCAGCTTAGCCCTGCCGGGGAGAAGCCGCACGGTAAATAAACCCCCCAAAGCCACAATTCAGAGCATTCAGGCCGCCTGACCTCTGCCTTTCCGTGCGTTACTGTAAACCAGGTTATCTGACCCCAGGAAACGGTGCCTTATAGTAAATCTGGATTTGTTGTGCCATCTTGTGGGCAGCGGACACTGGTTAGCATTAGCGATAAGCTCCTCACGAGGATTCTCAGGCAAGTACATGATTTTCATCCACATAATGCAACGAGACTCAAAACCCAACACTTACATCTGTGTGCCAAAGTCCTTTGTTGGATCCAGAGGAGAATAATCGTAGATCCTCTGTAGATTCCCCACATACCTGTGGGATAAGTGAAAAAAAATAACAAGTTTGGAGAAAACAGTGTGCTAAACATGACATGCATGACAAGACATGACATGGTCGGCAATTTTACCCAGAATGGGCCGCTGTGTATCCAGGTTTTCGCTGTAACTCCCTAATTAGGTTTCTGATTAGTGGACTGATTGGCTGAAGATTCCTCACACCTGGGTTTGAACAGCTGACCTAAAGGTTATCCCAAAAACTTGCACACACACCGGCCCTTTGTGGATAAGATTGCCCACCCCTAATATACACAATGTATAAGATACATATGTGACCCTAGCAGGATTTCTTGCTTAGCCAGATAAGTTGTTGGATTTATGGTATTCTGGGCTAAATGGACTTTATTTTCATTCACTTACATTAAATCCAACAACTTATGTGGCTAAGCACGAAATCCTGCTTTGTGAACCCCCCCCCCCCACCCCACTCCCCGATGTCTGTTAATGTTAACAATAGATTCCACACAAATGTTAATATGTAATATTACATCAGAACATTCTATCCATCTTCTATCGCCTTTTCTGGCTCTGGCAGTACAGGACACATGGCTAATGTTCACCCCAGATGGGATGCCAGTCCATCACAGGGTACACACACTCACACTCTGTGGGTGATTTAGACAAACCAATCTGCATGTCTTTGGAGCGTGTGAGGAAACAGCACTACCTGAAAAAACCTATGGGGTACCAGAAGCACCGGCAAACTTCATGTGCATGACACAGAGTGGAGCTAGGATTTGAACCCATGACCCTAGAGCGGCGATTCCTAATCTGCTCCTTGGGGACCCACAGACCCACAAATTTTGCTACCGGGAGCTGGGAGGGAGCAAAAATGTCTGTCTGGGGGTCCCCATGGACCGGGTTGGGAAACACAGCCCTGCAGGTATGACCCACTGTGCCTCCTGTTAACGTTAAATATTGACCTTAATCATGTTTAAAAACAGGAGAAAAAATTCTATAAAGGAAATGAATTGCACTATTATGCAACTCCCATGTATCCATCCATCTTCTATATACCTGCATGTCCTACTCAGGGTCATGGGAATCCAGAGCCTATCCCAGGTGGGCGAAAGGCAGGGAATAACCCAGGATGGGGCGCTGACTCATCACAGGGCACAAGGCAGGGAATAACCCAGGATGGGGCGCTGACTCATCACAGGGCACAAGGCAGGGAATAACCCAGGATGGGGCGCTGACTCATCACAGGGCACAAGGCAGGGAATAACCCAGGATGGGGCGCTGACTCATCACAGGGCACAAGGCAGGGAATAACCCAGGATGGGGCGCTGACTCATCACAGGGCACAAGGCAGGGAATAACCCAGGATGGGGCGCTGACTCATCACAGGGCACAAGGCAGGGAATAACCCAGGATGGGGCGCTGACTCATCACAGGGCACAAGGCAGGGAATAACCCAGGATGGGGCGCTGACTCATCACAGGGCACAAGGCAGGGAATAACCCAGCATGGGGCGCTGACTCATCACAGGGCACAAGGCAGGGAATAACCCAGGATGGGGCACTGACTCATCACAGGGCACAAGGCAGGGAATAATCCAGGATGGGGCGCTGACTCATCACAGGGCACAAGGCAGGGAATAACCCAGGATGGGGCGCTGACTCATCACAGGGCACAAGGCAGGGAATAACCCAGGATGGGGCGCTGACTCATCACAGGGCACAAGGCAGGGAATAACCCAGCATGGGGCGCTGACTCATCACAGGGCACAAGGCAGGGAATAACCCAGGATGGGGCGCTGACTCATCACAGGGCACAAGGCAGGGAATAACCCAGGATGGGGCGCTGACTCATCACAGGGCACAAGGCAGGGAATAACCCAGCATGGGGCGCTGACTCATCACAGGGCACAAGGCAGGGAATAACCCAGGATGGGGCGCTGACTCATCACAGGGCACAAGGCAGGGAATAACCCAGCATGGGGCGCTGACTCATCACAGGGCACAAGGCAGGGAATAACCCAGGATGGGGCGCTGACTCATCACAGGGCACAAGGCAGGGAATAACCCAGGATGGGGCGCTGACTCATCACAGGGCACAAGGCAGGGAATAACCCAGGATGGGGCGCTGACTCATCACAGGGCACAAGGCAGGGAATAACCCAGGATGGGGCGCTGACTCATCACAGGGCACAAGGCAGGGAATAACCCAGGATGGGGCGCTGACTCATCACAGGGCACAAGGCAGGGAATAACCCAGGATGGGGCGCTGACTCATCACAGGGCACAAGGCAGGGAATAACCCAGCATGGGGCGCTGACTCATCACAGGGCACAAGGCAGGGAATAACCCAGGATGGGGCACTGACTCATCACAGGGCACAAGGCAGGGAATAATCCAGGATGGGGCGCTGACTCATCACAGGGCACAAGGCAGGGAATAACCCAGCATGGGGCACTGACTCATCACAGGGCACAAGGCAGGGAATAACCCAGGATGGGGCGCTGGCTCATCACAGGGCACAAGGCAGGGAATAACCCAGCATGGGGCGCTGACTCATCACAGGGCACAAGGCAGGGAATAACCCAGGATGGGGCGCTGACTCATCACAGGGCACAAGGCAGGGAATAACCCAGGATGGGGCGCTGACTCATCACAGGGCACAAGGCAGGGAATAACCCAGGATGGGGCGCTGACTCATCACAGGGCACAAGGCAGGGAATAACCCAGGATGGGGCGCTGACTCATCACAGGGCACAAGGCAGGGAATAACCCAGGATGGGGCGCTGACTCATCACAGGGCACAAGGCAGGGAGTAACCCAGGATGGGGCGCTGACTCATCATCAGAGGGCAGCCTAAGAACAGAGCAGTGAAAAGCGTCGTCTGTGGGAGCCCGTCTGCCTGCTGTCTACTCACGCCCTCTGGAACTCTGGGATGCTGAACAAGACCTGGATGGTGGTGCCCAGGTAGCCGCTGCTGCCCAGGTTCTTGATGCCCGTGTATCCGCTGCCGAATACGGCCTTCAGCTTGTGGCCCGACTCCTGGATCAGCTCCCACTCGCCGGGGTGTGCTGGAAGCCCGTTGGTCATGCGGCCCGTCTCGGGCTGCACGGGGGGGGGGGGGGGGGGCGAGAAGCAGCGACGAATGGAACAAAGCTGGTGGGAGGGACTAAAGCAGGGGTCACCAACATGGTGCCCGCGGGCAGCAGGATGCCCCAAGGACCACACGAGTCACCCACGGACCTGTTCTAAAAATAGCACAAAAAAATGTAATTTTATCCTGCTGCTATTCTTCTTTAATCACATTTGCATTTATATAGATTTGAAAATGACAATATCTAACAAAAAAGCATTTAAAACATGTTTATTACACATGAAGTTTAGATAAGTTTAGGGGTGCGTTACAAACTGGTAGCCCTTCGTATGGCTCAGTACCTGAGGAATAGCTCTCAGTTTCAAAAAGGTTGGTGACCCCTGGACTAGAGCATTCTGCCAGCACTGTATATATATTTTATGCATTTATGAGTTTCTGAACATTTTCTGTGTCGTCTGCTGGCCTCTGTATGTCATCTACGGCTTTCACAAAACTCCCAAAAACTCCAAAAAAAATGACCATTTAATTTCTAATGCGGACCCCGCGATATATCAGCGCTGCAACGGGAAATGTCGTGACGCAGAAGGGCCGACTGTATCCAGAGCCCCTGGTAACGGTGCCTCCGCCACTCCCCGCTTCGAGTACCAGCTCACCTTCTTCTTCTGTAACACATCGATGCCAAAATGGGCCAAGTGTTCCGCCAGACAAGGGTCCAGCACAGCCTCCTCTTCATCGAACGAGTAAACGTCTGAGGAAGAAACGGTCACGTGGCTGTCAGACTCACGCCTGCTGCAGTGGTTCTCAAAGCTGGTCAACCGGGGTGGAGACCAAGACCAGTGGCAACGGTAAAAGCTGTCGACCGGGGTGGAGACCAAGACCAGTGGCAACGGTAAAAGCTGTCGACTGTCCCTTACCGCGCACCGCCGTCATGACCAACGCTAAACACACTGATACGTTTGCATATCACTAGAGGGGAACCTGCCTACCTCCAATATAGCATAGTTTGCGAACCATTGGTCTAATGCAGATTAAACTTCCTTATCACCACAGTCTGTTAAACCTTTGAGTTCTCATTAAAACAGGACGAGTTTCCGGTACTTTCAAGCTGGGCTGCCAACTTCGGCCAGCTGGCTGGCGTGAGGTTTTTAAATTCGACACAAGTCTGCACGCACATTTACATGTTATTACCTTGTAAGTAGTCTATAGAGTTTGCAAGCTACCCCAACACTTTTGATGTAGCTAAATTTTGATTTATGATGGAATAATATGGATTTTCTGCAATATTTCTTGAGTGAGCACGAGTCAGAAAGCATGAGTATTACAGTGAGATGTGTGAGGGTTGGCAGCCCTTATTCACTGCATTGATAGCTATCACCGTTGTATGGATTACAGAATTTCACAGGACAATGAACATGCAGGTGATTTGAAAGCAAAGAGCTGGGAATGAAGGCCCTCACCTGCCCCATCTGGACTGATGGCGTCCAGTTTAACCGCCAAGGGATAACTGGTTTCCCTGTAGTGCTCCAGTGCATGTCCGTTGCCTCCTGTACCATCGAAGAACCACTTCCCACACAGCACTGCTCCATCCGTCAGGTTCAGCCACAAGTTCTCACGCAAATCGCACCTGGAGCACTTCCAGCCTCTGTTGGGACGGGCAATAAGACCACATCTCTCAGCTCGCTGAGCGAACAGCTTGCCCCATCACACCTACACCCTGAATGATTTACCTGGGGGGGATCAGAACCCCATTGTCCAGCTGTTGGAGACCCCGGGCATGTTTTGATACTTGGATCTCATCATCCCAGGGTAGAGGTTCAGGCTTCCTGTAGGGGGACGGGGCATTCAGCATGGCGTCGCATGCTATCGTCACCTGCAGAGGTCAGAAGAGCAGATGAGACTCTGAAATCACCAAGTACAGAAGTACAGAAAAACCAAAAAGGTCATCTGGATATTCTATGTGCAGGTCTCTTAAAAACTGTGATGGCTATGTTTTAGAACTGCAGTCCTGCTGATTGGCCACAGCTTAACAAGCCCAGCCAATCAGGGATGCTCTTACTGAAATGTAACAGATAACAGACTTGTGGGGTTGTACACAAATATATAAAGATAAGTCAGCGCACCACAGAGAAAGTCTACGATCATTTTTAAGTTTCCGTGATAAAAAACGATCTAGGCTGATGGGAACAAACAAGTTCCAGAAATGCATGGAAGAGAGAATTCCGAGATCTGTTTGGATCTAAGTAATTAATCAATGTAATAAAGCATCTGGGTTTTTTTTTGTTCTTATTCATAAAATACATTAAATTTTCATGATGGTTCCTTTCAAAATCATTTGCCCCTGATGCCATTTGCTCCTCCTCCTCGTCGAAAGGAGCCAGTTGAGGTGGTTTGGGTATCTATCTCAGATGCCTCCTGGAGGCCTCCCTGGGCAGGTGCTTTGGACATGTTCATCCGGGAGGAGAACCTGGGGCAGGATATGCTGGAGTGATTATATAAGCTGGCCTGGAAAAGCCTTGGTGTCCCCCTGAAGGAGCTGGAGGAGGTGCCTGGGGAGGGAGAGGACTGGCCATCCCTGCTTAGGCTGCTGCCCCCGCAGCCCGACCCCGGATAAGTGATGGAGAATGAATGATTGAATGAATGAATGAATGAATGAATGAATGAATGGATAACTGGATAAATGGATGAATAAATTTTCATTACTCAGCATTTCCAGGTCAAAATTGTGAAACAAAACAGGCCACAAAGACATTTAAACGTAAATAAAAAAACGTGTCTGTGGCCCACCCAGGCAAACGCCCTTACCAGTGCGGGCAGTTCCTCGATATTGGGAAGCCGGATCTCAAAGTGTTGGGGGAATATGACCAGCTTGGCCTCGTCATCATAGTCATAGTCATCCCCGTTGAAATCCCGGTTGAGCTCGATATCTTCAAGGAAACATATGAAACGTTTTGGAAAACCTCACCAGGGTCTGCAGGTTGTGTCTGGCTTTCAGCTGACGGCGTGGTTTCTGGATGCGACATGCGATCGCCGCTGCTCTCACATATCACTCACACCTCACCTGTTAAACTCATACACGTCAATGTTAATATGCGGGACACCATTGTTGACATTTACATCTACGTGCATGACTGACGCTTTCACATCAAAAACACCGTTTTTCTACCCATAATGCTTTCAGATTCACATTGAAGGCTTTGCACAAGGGTACAACAGCAGGATCCATTTGTTGGTTTTCAAGGGGCTTCTCCTTGAATGAAAGGCAAACAAAGGCAGGAATTCTGACTGTGGACTAGAGTGTTTTTTTTTAAGTGGAAGCCATGTGAATCTGGGTCATGAGAGCCATGTCATTACAGCTGACAATGCTCACATCTATTCTTAGCATAATCACCACGTAAACAAACCAGCAAACAGCCCAGTGGCTGCGGGGTTCCTGGCTTATCGGGGTAACTTGTCGGATTTAAGGTGCCACAGTTTAAATGGACTTCATATTCGTTCACCTACATTTTGCCCAGACTACGTATGGCATCACAGGAAGGGCGTAATATGGTTAGATCATGAGGCTGGTATAGAATTCGTGCCCCGGACGCTGCACTTTTCCCCGGACCGGTGGCAACAGAGGATGTCTGTGTGGCACAGAGCATGGGCAAACATCATATGACGGGCTGAGTCATGTAACTGCCCGTTGTCAAGGCAACGTCCATCGGGAGGGGCATCTTTCATTCTGGACCCCACAGCCCACCCAGGCTAACTTGCTGGAGACAAAGGGTCACGATTGTGAAAAGGAACCAACCCGCTTCATGTTTTCAGGCCTGAAAACATCGCCCCCCCGCACCCACAGAAATTGTGCATTACCGTTGATGGAGGTTGATGGAGAATAGCAGCTGTCTGAAACCAGCCAATAGGAAGAAGAACCCCCCCCCCCCCCCCCCGCCAGCCCAGCCTAAAAGCGGGCAGCACCTGGCCAGACATGTGGTATGTTAGATTTAGATCAGATAC
Source organism: Paramormyrops kingsleyae (assembly GCF_048594095.1). NCBI lineage: Eukaryota > Metazoa > Chordata > Actinopteri > Osteoglossiformes > Mormyridae > Paramormyrops > Paramormyrops kingsleyae. The sequence goes on from NC_132817.1 coordinate 19,024,826, forward strand.
AAATAAATGGGCTATATTTAGTCTTCACTGGGCCTGGTGGCCCGGAGCTCAGCGTCACTTTTCAGACGCGGCACCAGAGGAGACTTGATTTGTCAACTGGTAAAAGCACCACATGACAGAGCCACCTGTTGTGTACAAACAGACCTGGGCTGCAACAACGACATAATACGCAACACAGGACTTGGGGTCTGTATCACAAAGCTGGATTTTTGGGTTAGCAAGATAACTTCCCAGACTTAAGATAGCCCAGGCTAAATGTAAGTGAAGGAAGATTAAGTCCATTTAAACTTGGATACTTTAAATTGCAACAAATCATCGAGCTAACCAACAAATCTCGCTTCGTGACACACGGCCCTCCCACAATGCACTGTGAAATTTCATAGTAAAAATGAAAATTAGTTTGACAGTTTTACTCTGCACTCTCACAGTTCGACCATGATTTTTTTTTAGCGCATTGGGACACTTTTCAAAGTTCTGCTGTGAAATCTACAGTCAAACTGTAAACTTCACTGTCAGAATAATTAAACACCAGAAGAGCTGACCATGAACTTCAAAGTAAAACGGAAGTTCACAGTTGTACCACGAAACATTCCTGGTCGAACTGTAAACTTTATAGCAGGCGTATGAATAATTAAGGTTTAACTGTAAACTCCACAGCTTTACTGTGAACTTTCACAGTCCATTTCCTCCCGAGAGCCGCTGCACGTTAAACAAAGCAGTCACACGTCACAAGGAAAACAACTGAGACACTCGGACGTTTCCAAGACTGGAGACTGAATTCGAACTGTGCGCTGCTCAGATGTGGCGCTGCCGAGAGCTGTCTCACCTAAGAACACCTTTCCATTCCGTCTTCGCGGCGCAGCGCCCCCTGCAGCATGAGTGGCTTTCTGTGAAAAACATCAATAAACATCAGAAATATTTGGATTTATTTATTTACCATACGCTTTTCTCCAAAGCAACATACAACGAGAAAGAGAGTTTCAGACAGTCCCTGGAACATTGGGGGTTAAGGGCCTTGCTCAGGGGCCCAGTGCTGAAATCATGCTGCTGACTTTGGAATTGGAACCGACGACCTTCTGCTTATGGGCGCAGAGTCTTAACTGGCTGAGCCACACATTGCCCACCTGAACAACCAGTAAAGCTTAACAGATTCCTCAGCAACTGTGGGGAATCCGTAGTGACAAGCTTCATAATCGCAGTGTATGGAGGAACCTATCAGACTGGGTCAAACTGATCCAGATGTGGCCACTGGCTGCTACTGACCCGTCGCGAGGTACGGTACCAGCTGACAAGCTCCCATGCTGCATTAAGCATGGCGGCGGCAGTGAACCAGAAGTGCCTGGAAACAGCTGGTGGGAAGGATCCCGCCAGCCAGTCACCTCCTGTAGGGCCAATTAACCACCCACGGAATCAGATTATACCAGCAGCCCCTGCTCTGTGAAAATGAGGAGCGGAATCCAATTATCCTGTTTACATTAACAGATAAATGGGGACAGATGCTTGTCCCAGACAGAATTTTTCACAGAGTGATATGGAAAACACTGTGCATATTTCAACTGAATTGCTAATTGCCCAGAACCACTTTCTCTCAGCCATGCTGTGAATATTCTGTAAAAAAGTATCAACAAATGAAATACAGTACCAGTGAATATTCTGAACACACCTGCTTTTAATGGATTTGTCTCTATTTTAGGTATAGTGAAAGACCTTGAGGCAATGAAGTAATACATATCTAATATTTCAATGACCAAGATAAGTGTTCAACATCTCAACATTTTAGACTCTAGCTATTACACAGCATTACAGACTCTTGGCATTCTTTCAACCAGCATCCGACCATGCAGCCACCTAGAACGCTTCTCCAAGACTTCTGAAGGAGTTTCCACAAGTTCTGGGCACCAAGTTGGCTACGTTGCACTTACTCTTCAATCCAACTCATCCCAAACCAGCTCTATAGGGTTTAATTTTGGGGGTTGTGGGAGGCAGGTCATCTGTCACAGCACTCCATCTCATTTCTTGTTCAGAAGATAATACTCACATCATAACCTCAAGGTGAGCTTAGGGTTGTTATCTTGCTGAAAAGCAAATGATTCTATCCTGACTTTTGACTGGTACTGCGCCTCCATATTTAACATCCCTTTGGAAACAAAAGCGTATTGTCTCCTTATCACACCTGGCAATGAATCAAACATGATGAATTCCACTATTTCGCCTGACACCAGACACCTGGGTCAGATAGTGCAAAGAAAAAGCTCAACTCAAAGTGCAACTCAAACTAGGCCAGACCAATAGAGTGAAAACACAATAATTTAAGGCATGGGACATGACACATTTATTGTCATTGCAAAATATACAATAAAATTTGCTTGCCTATTTAAAAAAAAAAAAAAAAAACCAGATTCTAAATTAAAATTAAAACACCGTAAAATTTGTTTGAATATTTTAGAAATGTATACTGGAGACATGAAACCATCCAAACATAAGAGGAGTACCTCAGCTTGCCTGAATGAGATCTACAAATATCAAACACACAGGATCTCTCACTATAGACCATGCACACATACATCTTGTTTCTCAAGGAATTAATGATTATACATTTGTATATTGTTTACATTCTCAAACAATTGCTGTGTGCAATTATCATATTGAATTATATTACAGTTTGACACTATGCTTTTCCAACATTAACATGAAGTATAATAAGGTGCTGAAAGACTGTAGGACTATTTAAAACACAGCCCTGCGTGTCCTAATCCCTACCTCCTTGACGGTGCGTTTCAGGTGCAGGTATATGCTTTGTCCAGTCTTGCGGTAATGTCTCTCCACATGTTCTCGCCCAAAGCCCAGAAATGTGTTCATACACACATAGAGGCCACCATCGGACTCCTGGGAACAGACACAGGTTGGATGCGAGGAGGATGAGAGTGTGGAAACTCTCAAGGATTTCAAAGATCCCTTACATCAGGTTTTCCCACGCCAAACAAACCAGAGCAACAAAGTCCAGTTCAGTTCACATGGTTCACAAACTGGAAATAAGTGAGCACCATGACAATATCATACCAGGGTTTCCAACTTCGGTCAGCTGGCTGGCATGAGATTTTCAATTCGAGACAAGTCTGCACATGCATTTGTGTGTTACACACATTTATGTAAGTAAGTCTGTAGGGTTTGCAAACTACCCCAGCGCTTTTGATGTAGCTAATTTTAGGTGTATAATGGAATAATACAGATTTGCCATAAGATTCCTTGTGTGGACGTGAGAGTTTGAAAGCGTGATAGTCATGCTTACATTCTCATGTGGGAAGCACATGGTGTTTGAATGCAGCGTTAGATATTAGGGGATATCTTTGCTAGATGTACATATGACAGGGGTGCAGCTAGAGATTTTGGGCCCCATGAAAGCATATAATTTTGGGTCCAATTACGTCCTGAATTTTTTTTTATATCACCCACCCCCCCCCCATAATTAGTAGCTTCCTTCCTATCTTGTCCTACTGGGGTTGCGGTCCAAGTATAATAAGGTTTCCCTGTTATATATTTTTCCCCCTAAGTTTATCAAAGAATTTGCTCATACGCTAAATATATTAGATATAAGATTTATGAGAGGCCGCTGGACTCCCTGGTGCTTTTCAAACATTTCCTTTGGCTCAAAAGTCCAGCTAAATTTGGAGGCCACAGAGCTCTTGTAAAACGGCTTGATAATGAACAAATATCTGATCTATGCATGTATAGGAAAAGCTTCATAATCACGATTTTATTCAAAGACCCCAAATAATCTGCGGAAAACACTGCAGATAAACTGCGTACCTGGGATTTGGCCGCGGTTTTATACAATCCGGAAAAACACTTACGGAATCATTAATGTGACACACTAGCTGCAAGAGACAGCAGATAAAAATATCCTGTATTCAATCAGACGGCACGGCCTCCAGACAGTCAAGTAACCATTAAATTGTTTATGATTGTGCATGTTCAGTATTGTCAACCTTTAAATTAATATATATATATTATAAACAGATGCATGTCCTTCTTTAAACAGCCATTTCATTGTCATACATCCATATCAAAAACACTGCTACACCAGAATATAACAAGTACCACAATTAAGTTTTCAGTTCTTACAAAACGGATGCATGTAAGGTTAGGTAAAAGACAATAGTAAGATCGTATTTTCTTTTGTATTTTGCATTTTCTTGAAACGGGATAAACTTATTATTAGGAACCTCAACCAAATAGATTTAATTTGTTTTAGTAAATCTAATGTCTTGATTGTAGTCAGTGGCATCAGCAATATATTAAAAAATGGCAGACAATGTATTTATGGACAGAAATTTGTTTTCAGTGTTAGAGTGTGTTCGGCAATAGTTTATTAAGAGTTTTTAACCGGTTAACCTCTAGTAATGTTGGGCTAAACGAAACGTGCGGTTAGTCCAGCGCGACCCGGGTCAAACTGCGGACTTACTGGGGTATCGTAAGAAAAGGCACATTCACTCTTGAAAACTCTATCTCCAGTTCTTGGCACCCTGATGGTGGGCATATAGGGCACCATGAGCTCCCCTAAATCCGTGGCCATCTTCGCGTTACCTCCTCCGGATCCACAGTGCCACAGCTATTCCAGAGCCTCGGAGCGCTTGTCAGGCAGAGGTGCTATTTTTAACCCGCACAGACTACATTCCTCCGGCATCCCGAGAAAGCGACACTACAAAACATGGGCAATGTTTACACAGACCTAGATTTTTATATCACGGGGGTCTATTTTAGTCTTTTAGCCAGATTAAATAAAAAATACCTTTCATTCTTTACCCTTTGCCGTAGTATTTTTTTTTTCTTGATTGACGAATTTGACGTGTTTTTTAATTAAATATAACAACTATTATTAAAGATATTTTATAATTCAGATTCTAAATTTAGATCAAGCAATGAGAAATGAGTTCAAACGGCGAAAGTGCCATTTGAACTAATTTTTCATTGCTTGATCTAAAACTCGATGTAATGGAAAATGTTATAAAATTTTCATATTTATTATTTGCCGATAGGGGTCACTGTTCCCTTTCGAGCGCTCATTCAACCCCAGCGTTTGCGTTAGAGGGTTAACATTCGTTCATGTAATATAATTTGAATATGCCGTTTGTTTATATATAATTGATTAAAAACTAAAGATCATTTGCCATTTTATTGAGAACAGACACTTTTCATCAATGGCCGACAGATTGGAAGTTCAATATGAACTACATGCCATACCAAAATCTTACAAAGTATGCCAGTTATCATAGAAATTCATCATTTTCACAAGCTTTTAAGATTGCGCTAAAAATCAATTAATTCAGATTTGACCACTACAAAGAATTAGGCAGCATTGCCGTTGTTCAATAGATAACAAAACAACCAAAAAACACCTGTGTCACAATGTGAAATTACATAAAGTTCTCAGAAAAGTTGGTCTACAAGACCATTTTATCGCTCCTATGAAAAATCTCTATATTAGACAAAAGCACTAAAACCTGGTGCCAGGAGCTGCGTGGAATGGGATTCCATTGCCAGGAGCTGCGTACAAGCCTCACGTCACCAAGCACAATGCCAAGCGTTGAATGGAGTTGTGCCCCTTCTGGACTCTGGAGCAGTGGAAACGTGTTCTGTGGAGTGACGAATCACGCTTCTCTGTCTGGCAGTCTGACGGATGAGTCTGGGTTTGGCAGATGCCAGGAGAACATTACATGCCTGACTGCATTGTGCCAACTGTAAAGTTTGGTGGGGGAGGGATAATGGTGTGGGGTTGTTTTTCAGAGGGTGGGCTGGGCCCCCTAGCTCCAGTGAAGGGAACTCTTAATGCTTCAGCATACCAAGATATTTTGGACAGTTCTATGCTTTCAACTATGTGGGAACAGTTTGGGGAAGGTCCTTTGCTGTTCCAGCATGACTGTGCCCCAGTGCAAAGTCCATAAAGACATGATTGGGTGAGTTTAGTGTGGAAGAACATGCCACACAAAGCCCTGACCTCAACCCCATCAAACACCTTTGGGATGAACTAGAATGTAGATTGTGAGCCAGGCCTTCACGTCCAACATCAGTGCCTGACCTCACCAATGCTCTTCTGGATGATTGGGCAAAAATTCCCACAGACACAAACCAAAATCACATGGAACGCCTCCCCAGAAGAGTGACAGGTGTTATAGCTGCAAAGTGGGGACTCCACTTTGATGCCTATTGATTTAAAAAGGGACATCAAAAGTTCTTGTAGATGTAATGGCCAGGTGTCCCAATACATTTGTCCATATACTGTGTATATACAGTATAACCCTATTGTGTGTTATATAGCCTAATCGGGAAAATTAACAGTAGGTTAAGCAATGTATAGTCACCTCATTAACATGCTGCATATCAAATCAGTATTCAGTAGCAAAATCTTTGCCGTCTTGTGGCAGTGAGTAAATGACCTCATAGACACTTTAAATGTTATTAGTGTTGCTGCTGTGACAACGCAAAACAATGTGTCAAATTTTATCTATCGCTGTACCTAATATCACCGATTCATGTGCCACCTTAAGGTCAAATGACATTGGATCATAAATAGGAAATTAGAGGAATAGACTGCATTTATCCATTAATATTTTCACGCAAAAGTAACTAGTGACACACTCATTGAAATTTCAGTACTAACTGCGTTATTTGGAAAGGTAATTAGTTACATTACTCGTTACCACCATAAGTAGTGCAATTACAGTAATGCACTACTGTCGGAACGTAATAGTAATGTTACCACCAAAACTGACAACAAGCCTCTGTGTTGGCTTGTTGTGTCACATATGATTTCAAATTATCATGGTGTTGAAGTCCAGGCCTTAACTCTGATGCACTGTTTCAGTAATTATACACAGGGACTGCAGCCAAGAAACTGGAGTTACAATAACGATAAATTCTGGGTAATCAATATCGAGTTACATCAAAGACTTTGGTGAACCGCAAGTCAGTCTCCAAAATACTATTCATTGCTGATCAGTTTCAAGTTACAAGATTCAATATTTGATTGTCACGTACACAATCACACACTGTACTGTGTAGTGAAATGCATTCCCACCTGCTTCCTGGATTGTTCTTGAAATTGGGCTTGATTATTAAAACACCCACAAGCATATTACACTTAAACAATTTATTTTTGCAACTGCGCAATTATACAAACATATACATAATTTATCAATAGGCCGTTTCTCACGGTTAAGACGAGAGTCCGCTCATCTGCGAGATGGCCTAATTGTCAGGAGTAGATTTGATGCTGTTGTCAATGAGAGTCTTGTCCACCGTTTCGTAATGAAACCAGGGCCCGTCCCCTCTGTGACGCATGTGTTTGCGAACTTCCAGCTGTGTCAACCTAAAGAAAAACAGACGAATGGATCATGAAGAGAACAGACCCCTAAGCAAACCTGAAGATCTTCACTTTTAAAGTCAACAAAACACAATGCACGTTATTCATTTTTAGTGCCTCTGCGGTCACACACCTCATGTCAGCCTTCTCAGCCTCAATCTGGATCAGCGCCATCATTTTCTCATAGTCCTTCTCGGGGGGGTCGTAGAAGGTCCGAGCGATCCAGCGTGTGATTGGGTGCTGGAGAGGTGAATTGACACATGGCCAAATCAGAATTCACATACACAAGCATCCTCTCTGGGCTATATAATAGATACATCTATAGCAAAACTGACTCAATAAAAATGAACACAACAAATATGCCTAATCTGAATTACGGAGACATTTTTTTTTTATTTTGTTTATCATAAAAGTATATCTTACTTCAAACTTGCAAGCAACAAGGTTTTGATTTTTTTTTTTTTTTTTTACTTTTTTTAGTAGTGGGACATGGAAGCTAAAATACAAATATTTTTTTTTAACTTAAGTGTCAGACATACCTTATAATATTCCCAATGCTCAGGAACATAGCCCTCTGGAATCTCAGCTAGCTCAGCCTCCCCTTAAAAACGATTTATAAAATCACGAATGCAATTACTGCCACATGCAATACAAGTTAAATATAAAGAAGGTTCAGACTAATTGGATTAATTATTAATTAAAACTTACCAATGAAAATATTTACATATGCAACGATTGCTGCAACTGGAATTCCAGTGAGTAAAATGTAGTATTTCTATAAAACACGAAAATATGCAGACATCTATGTTATACACATATTATAACTTCACATTATACATACATTACACATTACTTGTACATCACTTTGGACAAAAGCGTCTAATAAATACATTTAAATGTAAAATTACTCAAAACATTACTGATTAAGTTTTGCTTTAAAAACCTGCCTCTTCTTAAACAGCATACAAACATCAAGATGACAAGCATGTATACAGTAGACCCACTTTACGGTAAATATTTTATTTATAATCTTGAAATTCGTCTTTAAGTGCTCGCAGAATGTAATATCCTTCCCCAGATAACAATTACATCATAGCCAGAGAAGCAATTTTAATACTTGCCAAAAGGTGGAGGAATCGCCTATCGTAATAATCAGTTGGCTTGATGACAAACATCTGTTTTCCATGGCTCCCAAAACGCACCGCTACTGCAAATCAAACACTTCGAATTGTTTTCAATTCTCCGTATCAGAACAGACACATTTTCATGCATAGATACATAGACAGACAGACAGGTAGATAGCATAATCGCAAGGCACTTCATCATAGCAAATGTATGGCATTTGATTTCAGTTACGACTGAACAAGTATGAAATGTAAAAAAAAGTAAATCAAACAGGTGTTGCATAATTCTTGGCTGCATATTACGCGTAAAACTACATGACCTGTTTAGTCAATAGTAGCTAACTGATCATTGAGTTCAGTGCTTCCAAGGTCAAGGCCCAAAGTAATTTAAATCCTAAAAAATAACTACATACACACAGAGGATACATATGACTTATACCTTTATCGCGCTCCCTCACAGTCCTAGTAAGCAAACCGCTTTTTGTAATTCCAGGTTTGAAGGGGTTTATTTTGGCCGCAATAGCGGCTGCAGACCGGAGGACGCTCATGCCCACCATTGCTACGGAGGGCAAGGAAGCGGAAATAGCGTCACATTACACTATAATTGACGAAACAAGTCGCCATATTTCTTAAGGGGGGAAAATCACGTGACAAAACTGTTTTATGTGTTTAAATGTACGATTCGTTTTTTTAGTTTGTATATCAATACAAAAAACTGTCTTTAATAAAATATTTCTTCTGGAGGGAAATAATTTCGTTTAAACAATTACCACCGTAATCACTACCCGTTACGGTGGTAGTGACGTGTTATGAGTAAACAATAGAGCAAAATATTTTATTTCAAAATACAGAATACTTTTAAACAGCATAAGCAAATGAATGAAACAGAATTTCACTTTTAATAAATTGCTTTTACTTCTCAAAGAGCAAATGTCTAATTTTTACATACTAAACAAAATCTTATTTCACTTGAGCATTTTTGTATTTGGTACAATGTGGACCACCTCTTTCTATGTGTGTAAATTGCAATAAAGCATTTGTTGCAGGGATTAAATAGCTCCCAGACCGGAATATTGTTGTAGTGTCATAACTCATACCTGTAAAAATATACTATCTTTATAAATTAAGTTACCATCTGCTTGACAGACAGACTGGGCCTAGATACACGTCTACATGTTAACACAAATTTACTTTGCTTCTGGGACTTCATCTGATACTGAAAGTTAGAAAAAAGTTCTATCAAAAATAATGGTACATCCAATAGAACTTTAACAGCCACAAGTTATATCTGTATGAAAATAGCAAGAAACTATATGAATCATTTTGCAGGTGTATTCACCACAAAGGATTTCTAAATGAAATTACAAAAGCTGGAAATAATTTGTACAGAATATCATTTAAAAAAAAATCTACAAAACATCAATTGTTTTTCCTGAGTCCCCTGAAATCGTCTAGTTGGTGAGTTGTCTGGAAGGCTTTGTGGTATAAGATCATGGGCACTTTCGATCCACACACTGTTTGCCGCCCTCTTCGTATTCCTGCTTGGAAATCCACATTTGCTGGAAGGTCCCCTGTAGACGGAGAGGGGGGGGGGGCACACCATCACTGCCCTGAGAAACCTTTCCCCAGCAAAGCATAGGATTCATAATAACTAACCTTTACCAAAACCCAAGGTCTCTGTGCTAAAAATGTAATGAAACAACATATGGCAATAATGCGGGCATATGGTTAAACTATTTGCATGTCATAGTGGCATCTTACAGTATAGTTAGCGTGTCACCTAATCCATGACACACTGAACTACTTCAGGTTTTACAAACTGAAAGGCTCCTGGTTTCGGCTAATTAGTTCAGTTCTTCTTGTGCTTTGACTGGTTTGTTTGCTTGATTGAATGACTCATCCAGCCAGTTCATATGAACATTAGTGACATGCATGATTATAGGAGACTGACCAATCAGCACACAAGAAGATCTCAGTGCTTAAGTGAAAGCCAGGTCATTCTAATTAAACTGGTAGGTTACAAATCCTGTCCTAGCTCAGACTGTGCCCCATGACATGGATTAAGTGATCACGCTACGTAGAGGTGATTTTACCACGGAGGAACGCCCTGCTGGTCAGATGAAAATGTTATTTGAACTAACATCCATCCATCCATCCCCGCTTATGAAGGTCAATAAAATTAATTTAAATTGTAAAGCTATCAATGTGTAATAATTCATTAATTACTAATGTACTTATTATTTTACAAATGTATTTATCTGGATGAATGACTGGTTCTTCTGTGAGAGATAATGTCCAGCCAGGGTCTTTGCAGAAAGCGACATGAATGGGAATCTGAAAATGTCACCCGTGGCGGTGTGCACAGCGGGAGGTCCAGACTTCACAGGACAGGGCCGCGGTGCTTACCAGGGATGCCAGGATGGAGCCGCCAATCCATGCGCTGAAGCGCCGCTCTACTGTGGTGTTGTTCGCGATCAGCTTCAGGCGCATGCTCTGATTGCAGGGGCGAAATGACAGGCCCTGTGTTAAGTTTTATTGTCACATGAGCTCCGAGAAACACACAGTGTAATTCTTAGGCTACAGGAGAAAGGACAAACTGCAGTGTGATAATAAATTATTATTATTATTGTTGGGTCTTTCAGAAGACAGTGAACTTATTAACGAATTATGATGACATGCATTCAGTTCTCCGATTGAGAATCGAATGGACAGGAACCGGGTCTTGCACTCACTGGTGGTGTCTTCTGGGAAAGCTCTCTGTTGAGCCTGTCCGTGAAGCCCTGGATGAGCGTATTGCCGCCTGTGACTATTACACTGCCATAGAGGCCCTAGAAGATGGTGGAGGAGTGAAGTTTCATATCAGTTTCTGATACCATAACCAGCAGGACCGTACTGAATATTAAACAGAACCTTGTTACACTTGGTCACCTCCTTGGCCACTCACCGGTCTTATGTCAATGTCACACATCCCTACACTGGTGGTCACCACATGGCCCACGCCGAGCATGGTGTTCCCCGACAGACCCTGCAGGAAGGACGACAGGCTGGGTAATGACTTAAAAGGAGCGACATGGCGAGGCCGTGATCAGCCAGGGATTTCCTGGGGGGGGCTTACCTTGGCGTTTGAAGGGTCAAAGAGCCCTTCCGGGATTTTCAGCCTCTCGGCACCAAAGTCACAGTTATAGCCATTGGGAAGCTCATAGTGAACAGTCGGCATCTGGGCTGCCACTCTGTGAGGAAAGTCACATCCATGTTTGCATTTGTTCCTAAACACCCAGGACTTATTTACCACCAGTTCACTAAAACACAGCTCAGCCCAGGTAGCATTTCAGTACATCAAATAACATTTTATTAGAACAAATGGTGGAAAGTTCAGGTCCAGAAACTACAGATCCAGTCCAAGGTTTTGTTTCAACCAATCAGTTGAGTACTCTGTCACTGTGACTCTTTATACTCAACTGATTGGTTGGAACAAAACCTTGGACTGGATCTGTAGTTTTTGGACCTGAACTTTCCACTATTTGTTCTAATAAAATGTTATTTCCACCTATGGTAATATAATGTAAATTATCTCATGAGATTATTAAATGTTTTAGAACTATAATTAGAGGTAGAGCAATGCAAACAGCAACCCTGTACTAGATAAGCAACTGGATTCAGATGGATGGACAGACAAATGGATGAACAGCATATGTAATGAAAGTGGACTCACTGTTCATCATAAGGTGAATCAGAGACCTGCAAAACTGAGGCCTGGAAATCCTGGATCACAGTCTGGATGATCAGCCCAACCCAAACGCATGCGTGTCAATGAGAACACCCAAGAATTAGGCCAGCAAACCATCCAAGGTTGTAATTTATCATAAGCATGTACTGTGCCAATGTGGCATTAATGTTGACCAGAGCAAAATGTGCATGAGGTTCCCACTTACATTACACATGTAGTTGTGCCAGGAACGGGTGACTTGAGGTAGCCTCTCTTTCTTCTTCCAAAGAGGCAGGGTCCCTTCCCGTACTGCCTCCTGTGAGGAATGCAAAGGTTAACCGATTATTCTCAGAGCTGATGCAAGAATCCCACGTGGACAGAACAATCAAAACTTTAATCTTTATCGTCTGGCCTGATAAGATCCAACTGTCCCTTATTATGGGACATTTTTTCCCCTCCAAGCACCATTTTTAAAGCTTCCTATGCTTAAAAGAAGTCTTTTATTTTGCTCTTTTACCTGAGTGGGTTCTTTGTCTGCTTGATTTCCTGTCATTGTCACTCCCCTCTGCATCTATTTCCCCCTTCAAGTCTTTTTGGCCCCTAACGGTGGTGATGGCTAAATGTAGCTTCATGAACCATTTGCTGTATTTTTTGACGCCACCAGATGGTGTTCTTGGCTTCCTTTGAGCTCATGTTTTGAACAGACAGCACCATAGAGTGGGGAGAGAAAATACAGCAAGTGGTTCATGAAGCTTCTTTTGGCTACTTAACCAGAACCAAGCTTTCCCATAAGGTCATCCCCCTTTTTTTGTCTATCAAAACAAATCTGAAGTTGAACTTGTGGCCTAAATTTATCTACGCCAAGATGGCACAGTGCAGAAATCATGTAGCATACCTAGTACTATTCCCTTTTAAAAACAGCGCCCATGGGAAATTTGGGGATGTCCCTATATTTATGAATGAACTGGACTGCATTTTATCTGGTCTCACCTTGGAAGCGATCATGTAAGGCGGAATGATTTCAACATTTAGCTCCTGAAAGAGCTCCCGGCATTGCATGCTCATGAAATCCCCAGCAAGGGGCGACTTGACAATGCCTGAAAAAACAAACAAGCAATCTCACTCATTATTCATAACACTAAATGATGACCTCATACTAAGACACAGAAACAAAAAAAATTACAAATTTAATTTTGTACATTTCAAACATTTTGTTCTATCAGATGATTTTTCCTTGCAGTAAAATTCTTTCGTCTCTTTGCCCGTCCTTCATCCCATTCTTTAATTTCACTGCAGTTCTGACCCTGATGGATGAAAGACTGAAACTCAGCCCTTGAGGCTCCTCCGAGTAAATGGGCCTTAATTAGGTCCCAGACTTGTTTTTCCAGTGGGAAGGAGCACAGCGGAAACAGATATGGTATCTGCGCGGTTTCGCCTTTCTCATTAAGCACCCCGCTTCCCAGTTTCGTCCGCATTAACAGAGCCTGAAGGACAGACGTCTCAGATTCTCTTCGGAGTTAGAGCAACTGACGCCACCTAAAGATAGCCCATCATAAAAATGATGCGGAATTCCCAAGTTGTGACAATCCTGGAAAAGCATTACGCCTCAATGACATTCAGACTGTATTACTGACGGGCAAAAGAAAAGCAGAAAAATATCACCAGACTCCCCGTACTTCAGTAACCCTATAGGCACATCTTTAAAGGTGCAAAGTTGCATATCGATTAAGGCATCATAACGCCGATATTATAAGCAGAAAGGACACCGATGGTTTAAATATAAGTGAGGCCGGTCTGGAAACGAGATAGCCTATTAGGAGAAGGAGCTTGCCTTGTTGAAGGACATATCCGTCATGCACGGGAATGGCTGTTGTGTGAGTGGCCCCACTGTCCAGCACCAGGCCTGTGGATCGACCATTGGCGAATCTGAAGTATCGCAGATTAAGGAGCGACAACGTGGCTCGGACTTTAAGCACTAGTAGTTGCGCCAGAAAGACCTAGCTTTTAATTATGAAGAAGCAAATTCAAAACCTACCCCATCGGGGGGAGTGTGTGGCTCAGTGAGCTGGACTCTGTGTCTGTGATCGGAAGGTTGCTGGTTCAAAAGGCTGCCTGACCCTGCGCTGTCACCCCCAAGCCTGCTCTCACCTATATATGCAACTGTGCATCTCAGGGAAAGCAAGATGGAATAGGCCAAAATATGAAAAAGTATCACTATTCTATTATTCATCATAGTGTAAAACTTTGCTATCAGTGGTGGGGCCAAGTCAAAGATAATCATCATAACGATAATCATCATAACGATAATCATCATAACTGCCCAAATTCATCAACCTATAGAGTCATCAAACACTTCATAACCAAACAGCTTCATGTAGAGCCGTGTAGAACCGGACAGCTGGTCCACCGTAATCTGCCCAGTGGGTCAGGTGACATCATCACAAGGATACGAAGACAAGACTGCAGTTTTGCACAGGAAAAAAGCAGGGATGTTGTAATGCTCAAACATCAGCTCAGTCAGCTTCTCCCTCTTCGCTCTTGAGTTCCACTGTTTTGGGAACAAAAGAAGATAGCAAAAATGAGTCAAGCTAGTAAAGATACTAGGTTCGGCAGCATGATCACTGCCTGATATCAAAAACACTGTCATTTCTTCTATGTTTTGAATACTCACAGGAGCTTCTGACATGAGGACTGGATGTAGGCTGGGCTCGGACTTGAAATGCATCTTGTAAGTGTGATCTAAAATTGCTTGGAAACCATCCCAGTCATCAACTGTGGACAGAGAGAGAGAGAGAGAAACCAGTTATCAGTAAGTACTGTAACTCACATCGATACATGGTGCTTAGGATGATTCCCGGGACCAGAATGCTCTCCTGCAGGACTCGTTTCCCTAATTGCATCTTCATTCCATAATTTTCTTTTGTTGAATAAAAAGTTCTCTGCTCTTAGATGGTTTGTAATAACCTGAAAACCAACAGTCTGAGGACTGCAATAAGAATCTCACCAATAGTACCTATGAGAGCAGGCGCCAAATCTTCAAGTTCCCGCCCAATCAGCATGCTAGTGAGGTGACATGCATAGTTTGCATACAAACTAAAGAACCACCCCTACACTCTAACAAGCTAAGGATCGACACTTTGGAGGATCTTTGTGAAAGACAACATCCAGCAGTTTCTTGGAATATCACAACTGCAATAACTGGCAGGACAACGCAGTTTTGGGAAAAGCAGTCTCAAAGGATGCAAACTTACTGATGCCATTTTTCAGGGGGAACGCAACTTCCATGTTGTCTCTGGGAACCCACAGCTGGTTGGTGTCAATGTGGTAGATGGTGCCACCTGGTTTGCTTTGGTCTCCATCTGTTTCCATTGGGGTGCTGCCATCTTCTCGGTCTAACGTCATCCCAATCGCTGTGGGAAAATCAGCCTAAGGGTGCAAAACATCAGACACTACCTATCTTAATAGTTTGTAGCATTTTTAACATGATGAGGCCTTAAACAACAAATATAGATAAGTGATCGACTAACATTAACAAAAAGGAATGTAATTATCAGTACAGATATTATTTTTGTTTTACACATATCTGAGATTTTACACTATAACCTTTGGCTGGATAAAGGCCAGTTCATACCGTGAGCACTTTGGGTCACGCAAGGGGGTGAAATGACATCAGGGGTTGGCTGCGGACGGTGCGTGTGTAACCCAGATTTTTAAGTCTAGCGGACAACTGCACGTGTGCAATACAATTGACTAGGTATATCCAGTAGGTGGCATGTATATAAACTTTGTCCTGTCAATTTGTTCAGTTCAAAACAATAGACATCAGTAGTTCTGCAAGCCATGTCTCATTTATGTTTGTTCAAGATTAATGATATTTCCGAACTATGACTTGATTAGTATTGCTTTCTACACAAAAATCACATTTTATCACAAGAATCGAATTGCACTTTCAATGAGAAATGTGACTGGGCAGAGGTGAATAGTAAATATTAAACATATTTACTGTCTGTATTGTTTGTATGACAAAGCCCACATCTTAAGTAGTTTTACAAAAAAAAAAAGTTTTTATCGTTTTAAAAACCTTAGATGACCTGAAACTAGCTGTCATAAATCTTATCTCTTCCTACTTTTGCGTAAGCTTCATTTGGGCCAAGAAGACGACATCTGCCCCCGGCAGGTCTGGAGGAATATCCAGTACGCATGCGCCGACCGCGACCACCTGCATCCCCAGCCGGGCAGCGTACAAAAGGCGAAAGTAAAGTACGAACTAGGCTGAAGTGGAAAGGTTCATTCATTCATTTTGTTTTCTATGGAACAGTTTCAAGGGGATACATTTGGGTAGTGACTGTAGATACGTGTCTCTACCAATTTTATAGGAGTAGCGTGTGTGGGTTTTTTTTTGGGGGGGGGAGCGGGATGGTCGCTAACAATTTTGAAACCAAACCTACGCCCTTAAGTACTTATTACAAAGACGGTAAGTGTGAACCCAATGTTTTCCACTAAAATAATACCAAGCACATATAGTGTATTGCATACTGTCTTACCTTAGGGCAGTCCTCGCCTGCATAACCAGCCCTCACGCTGTATGATCCGATGTCAAACACCAGAGCTCCAACCTCATCTGTGGTTAGCAAGATAAATCACATTTCAGCGTATAACAACTCGATTATTAATACAAGATCACAGTTTTATAAAATTGTGTTCACAAAAGGCGTTACCAGTTACATGCGTTTATAAAACGTTTACTGGGCAATTATAAGTATCTGTCTGCATCAACAATATCTTCATAAACACATGCACATGTCAGACGAAGTGCAAAGTATCAGCGCATCTATCAAAAGCTACAGGTTTAGCACCATCCTTAACACTGATCACAATTGCCTCGTCGCATTTGTCTTTAACATTGTTTCTCGAATTGGTTTGTTTGAGAAAGTAGACGTAAGATATTTAGCCGGAAAACTCATAAGACTACCAGGAGCGATGGATGTGCAGGTAGTCGCAATGATTGCACACAACTGAAAAACACCTAATGTGGCCTCATATGTTCATAGCGAGCTTTACCTCACCTCCACCATACACTCCTCCGCTCATCCTCGCTGCTGACTGAGTGTTAATAAAACCAGAGAAGTTATTTAAACACTTATACGGCTACGCAAAGCTATACAACCCCCGGCCAACAAAAGGAAGTCCTGCCCTGAACTCATTCGCAAGGTGGTGCTACCTAACCCTGAACATCACGGCTAAACGCCGACGTCTGCTCATTGGACAGAAGTGTCGCTCCTTCCTGCTTGTGCGCGAACATGTGGGCGTGCCCTGAGGCGTTTCTACCAAGCTTGGTTGAGAAGCAGCACAGCGTTTTTCGTTCACTCATGATGTAGTGGCTGTCGTTGAGCATCAGTCTGAACTTAACAGACTGTCTTAACATTCAGTTATAGTTTGTAAGCCTCCCGTAAATGTAGATTATGATGACTAAATATTTTTTTTAAATCTTCAATATCATAATAAACTCCCATTAGCATTATTTCACCGAGGTAGAATGATAAAAATACTTTTTTTATTATTATCAACAAACCATAAAACAGTGTTAGTTAAAAGGTAAACCCGTCTTTTGTTGCAATGCGAAATAATGAGAAATGCAATTTAAATTGTGCATACCTTGCATGAAATATCAGACCCCTATGATTTATGTGGATATATGTTTGGGAAATGGATAGAAATGTAAGTGCATTATGCACTGAGTGCATATAAAGTGATGTTCTATAATATAACCAGTATTGACATTAAGGAATCATAACGACACATTTCCTGTCACTTTGAGAAATTTACAGTGACTCCCCCCACCCGCAACTTCACCGTCTTGTAGTGGATCAGCTGTCAGTTTGTTGCTGCTCCTCGTTGCGCCCTCTTTGCACCCACACGTTGGAAGAAGCGATGCCACGTCCCCCCGGCTTGCCCACAAAGGGACTACACTGGGATGGTTACTTTTCCAAATCCCCAGTCCAATGCTACTGGAGAAGGTTAGCGGTCACGTGTTTAGAGCGGATCAAACTTTCCGAATTTCGTGTAATGTAATATCTGTCTGTCACATTTATTCAAATTAGTCTCTAGTCAAAGGAATATAAAATCAATAAACAACAAGCATTATTATGGCGACTGTCATCACTTAGCCGAGTCTTATTTGATCGTAGTGTGACCTATGCGATAAAATAAATTTCTATTTGACTGCAGCAAATGCTCCGTTTGTGAAGTGTTGTACAGGTTTTCTGTAAGTACTCCATTTTTTCCTGCAGTCCAAAGACGCGAAGTTAGGTGAACTGGCGTTGCAAGATCTCTTGTCATGTGGGATTGTGTGTGTTTGTGCACTGTGAAGCATGCAATTTATAACTCCCTATCAAACTCCGTCAAGTGCTGGTAATGCTGTCTAATACGTCTACGAGGCATCCTCTGTGTCTGGTGACTAGACGTGCCAGCTACTTGCAAATCAAATCATTTACATAACCTGGTCTGCACGTGTGAAAAATTACATCCAAATCAGACCATTACTACTGGGTGCTTAACTTTTATGTCATTGGGTGTATTTAAATTGATGTCTATAGATGGCTCCTGGAGTTTTAATACATGTGCTCTGTGACGGACTGTCATCCACAGTGTCCTCTGCCTTTTGCTTCCTGGGTAGGTTGGATAGATCGTTATTTTTATGTCTTCATCGAGTTTAACAGATAACGCTAATGTGAAAATCCAGTTACGCTGGATTCTGTTTGAACATTCCAAGCAAATTCAACTGTTTCACAATGCTTTTTATATATTTTGGATAATGCAAAGTTTGTGGATATAAGTAATTATTGTTTTTTTTAATTATTTCTACTGCTGTGATTCTTTTTTTTACATTTCATATCTGATACTTTAAATATGAAAAAGAACTGATTGTTTTGTAAAACAAATCTGTTTATGAATAACCCAATATATAATTCAATATACTGTATATACATATATATGGTTCTGATATCTGAAATCTTGAAAGATATTTTAATTACTAAATTAAAAATAATAACCCTAACCATAAAATAGGTTATTTTAAAATAATATTCCCATGCCATTATCTAAATGTTTGTAAATGAGAGCTACAGAGCACTACGTGAATTATAGAACTTTAGGGCAAACGCTCAGTTCAAGTACAGCTGCTGAATGCTGGTTATTAGGTAAACATTTAATCAGCTGTAGTAGATTTATATCTAGCTGCTTAGGCTGACATTTTCTTCCAAAGCAACTTAAAATGTTGACCCCTTTATGGAACCGGACATTTTCCTGGGAGAGTTCAGCTTGAGTACCAAGGCCACTGAATTTGTGCCCAACCTTAATGCCAGTGGTTGCCATAATTAGGAAGGAGCAGGTACTGAGGATGGGAACTGGGCCAGCCAGTGCCAAAGGAACATGTAGGTATTGGATTCTCACCTTTGTGGGAGAGAGAGACAACTGGAGAGCTCAACAAACTACTGTCTTTAATCCCCTAAAATGAAAGTTCTGTGAGCAACAGCATCCTTTACGAAGAGTAGCCCACTTTTCTGTAGCTTGTCCTTCCTACATTCTTGACGTCTTTGTTGGGGTTTCCTAGGCAACAGAAAACCACCCAAGGGGATACATATGTTACATAAGAGTTTTTTTTTTTTTTTTTTTGCTATTTTGGCTTTCAGTGTGATTTCAGTTGTAAGCACATCACAGTTATTGATTTTAACAAAATGATATTATGTATAAGAAATCAAATAATTGCAAATAATGAATAATTAATTATACATGAATATATATATATATATATATATATATATATATATATATATATATATATATATTATTTATTTTTATTTTTATTTATTGTCCAGTGTTTGAGACTGGAAATTTCAGTTATATTTCTTAAGGTTGGGGTTAATGTGCACCCTTTGTTTGTGATTTTTTTTTAAGTACAATTGGGTTTGAGTTAGAAAGAATTATTAATATTATTTTTACATTTGTGTTAAAGAGCTGATTAAACACTTAATATAGTAAAGATGGCCAGTTCAAAATAAAAAGACTTATGGCAGTAATCTGCATGGAACATGGTTCCTGACACGAATGTGATGGGTTCTGGTGTGATGGTACCCTGGCCCGTTAAGTGTTCCATGTTCCTGTGGAACCATCCTATCTACAATCAATAGGAGCAGCTCAGTCCTGTAGCAACACCCAAGCTACAGGAAATCCAGGGATATCATTTTGATGCAGATATTATTATGAGACATAATCATGGAATTATTCATGTAGTGAAATCTCCACCCTTAGAGGGTCTCATTTTACAACGTGACATTTAAACAATGGAAAGTGTGCTTTGTGGACCTGAGCAAATTTAACAGCTGCGTGTGCCGCAAAGGTTATCGGACAGCGAGCAATGGCGAGACAATTTAGATGCATGCATATAGCTACTAAGCCGATATTTATAGCGTCCTCTGTGTCTGTTTTAAGAAACCAAGTTGTTTTGATTGTTTAAGAAATCTACCGGCAAGCTTGATTCAACTAACTCTTCCTGGCTACAGTTTAAATTTCACTGGCACAATATAATCAAAGTTGCTCAGTTATTGTCATTTCAAGGTTTGGAAGGTTACCAGAGTTTGGCCAGAGTTGTAGTTGCTTGGTTAATTTAGTCCTTTTTTATAGAAAGGAAGTCATCTAGCTATGCTCTAGATTCTAGTGCACCTTGACTTTCCCTAACCCTTGAAGGCATATTTAATTTGTCAGACTGTCATCAATATCAAATTTCACACATTGTTTTTTTTTATTGTTTAATAAATATTTAACTCTTTGAGTACATTTTAATAGTAGATACAGTCAAATACAAATAGCATAACCTATATATAGATCTATATCTGCCAAGATAGATAGATTTTTTTAAGACTGTTTAAGATACAATGTTTAACAAATTATCTTTTGTTAAATGAATTTAAAATTGCTAACCACTTGGACTAAAAATGGGTTAGTGTTTGTTTTGTGTTGTATTCAATGTTCATGTTTTTGTTAATGTAAATTTTCAATACATGCGGCCTACATTTACATTTATTTACATGCTAGATTCTCTCCAGCATAACAATGTGAATGATGTGTTGTTACCATGGTGACAATTAGCTGCATGTTGCTATGTAAAAGATTTTGGGTGATATTTTGTTAAGAGCATGATAAGCACAAAGGGAGAATGTTTTGTATGTCATTCATTACTGCAGAAAAAAAATGACCAAAGAAGTATTACTGTGTTACCAGAAGAAATGTTCTATAATATGTAGGTGTTATGGAAATTTGTAAATATGAAAACATAATACAATTTTAAAAGATGTGAATTGTTTTATTTATTTGACACTTCATGATGATGACATGATTTGACAAAAAGCTGAAAGTTTTGAACAACATTTACGTGGCAGCATTTAATAATTGTCTGCAACATATTAATGATTATAAAAAGGTTACCATGTTACAATGAATGAATAGGCCAGACCACAACCTCACAGTTGTTACTTTCTTAAATATGATTTCAGGTTGACAATGAGGTCCATTGAACCACTTTATTAAGCTGCTGAGCACAAGGCGTGCTCATCCTCTCCCAGTCTCCTGGGTTTATACTGTATGTAGGTTTGTATGTCATCTTGTTAATTATACATTGTTTGCCTCTAAGGTATTTTTAAGGAACAACCTTGGGAAAAAAAGTGGTTTAATTTCCAAACAAATTCTATCCAAACCCGTGCGGTTTTCAGTCAGAAAATGGGACAGGATTTTTTTTTTTGGCCTTACTGTCTGTGAATTAAAATAAAATGAGTCTCACCCCTGTGCCATTTGAAAAGGAAACCTGCGGATGTGTGACTTTCATCTTCTTCCCATTGATTGTGGGTCTTGCAGAGATAAGGGAAAGCCTTTCCCACTGTTCACATTAACAATTCAAGAGTTCCTAACAGAGTGAAAAAAAACCCTATTTTAAGGCCCCATTTGCTTACTAATCCTTCTAAAGCAGACAAGAGTCTGTCTGTTTCTTTCCAGTAAGTGATGTTTTTAAGGAACTTTATTGATTGTAAGTACTGATGTGGTAAACTGGTTTCAGTAATGATCCAAGGCAATTACCTCATAGTGGATTTCAAAATAAGTACTTATGAGTGGTGATAAAATATTTACATCCAAATGGGAAATATTCAATCATGTAACTCCATTTGAAATCATACAAATCACAGTACAGGAAGCTATTTGGTAAATGATTGTTTCCCTAAAAAATAACGGTAAAAAACATAATCAAGATCAAGCCAGAACACAACACGTCACATCAGCAGTGGAACCAGCGCCACGAGTGAAGGAATGATGCACAAGTTCATCTCTGATCGTAAAATGATATCTAGAGGTTGACAATGAAGGTATTGCAGATTCCGGAATTTCAGCGAGGGTTGATTTAGATGGCTGTCTGTTCTGACAGACTCGTGTTATTTTTAATTCATAAACCACAATCTTCCTCTAGGATGTGCAACCCATAGTGTTAATTAATATTACCTCCTGTCCTCTCAGCAGCTGGAGTTGCAAGAGGATAGCCTTCATTAACTTACTATACAAAGTTAAATAAAGTAGTGAACCACATAAGAATTCAAATGTTTATTGGCTTGCTCAAAAATGCAGTTTTAATTTCACAGGCACAATATACTGAAAGTGGCTCAGTAATTGCTATTTTAAGGTTTGGAAGGTTACTGTGTAAGTATTCAACAGAATGAAGTTAAATGGTACTATAAGGTGGTTTTCACAGTACATGGTACAGGGTAGGGTACAGTGCACTGTAGATCAATATTTTTTATTTATGAGAATAAAATAGCTTAGATACTGTAATTATGGATATTACTGAATAATCCGGCATATGTATAAAATCAGCTTTCATTACATTCCCATTTGCTGCGGTTCAGTGGTTATCACTTTTATCTCACACTTCCACCGCTGGGGGTTCAAATCCCACCTACCTCGAGTGTGTGGAATTTGCATGTGCTTCCCATGCTGCACAGGGTTTCTCCCGACATTTCAGAGTGTGTGTGTGTGTGTGTGTGTGCGCGCCATTGTGCCCTGTGATGGACTGGCATCCCGCCCAGGGTGTACCCCAGCCTTGCGCCCTATGCTGCCTGGGATAGGCTCCAACAACCCCGACCCAACAGGAACAGGGTGATTCAACAAAATGTGACATTTACATCGACAATTCACTGACGAATAACATAAGGATATAAGTCGACGGTCGTCCCCTTTAAATCATTTTCATTGTTGATGTTAGGGCAACACTGTTAGGATGTTCCATTACTCTGTAGGTGTGTGTGATTGCGAAATAACACTATTATTTTCGGTGTTTCTTGAAAACAAACATTTTAAATGCTAATCAAATGATACACTTTTTTATTAAAAAATGCAATACGTCTGAATATGCAAGCACTGTAATTTGTATTAAGCAGCTATTACGTACGTTTCCTGTTTTCCTGTTTGCTTTCGTTTCGATGAGGCGGCTGACAGACTATACCATGTATACAAGTAGGTTAAATAAATTTGTTTTAGAGGAATTATTGTACCTTCTGTTACAAAGACAATGAAAAAAATTAAACGAGCACATGTTGCTATTCCAGCTTTTGTGCTCATAAACCAACACTTAGTTTAAAGAGCAAACTGTTATTCTCGTAAAACGTCATGCTGGGGATGACACCCCTCGTACAAACTGTTGCCATGTTCCCAGTTTCTGTATGGGTGTGGTGATTTCGGGCGAAGACTAAGTCAAGTCCTCTTACTTTGCTGGCAGCACCTGTTAACCTGCAAGTTTCCCTCATAATATCTCCTGCAGTATATTTTTTTCAATTTTCTTTTTCGCGGACCATGTGTAGAATTTGAAAGTGGATATATAATCTACAAGTCGGAAAAGCAGAGAAAGGGGACTGTCCAAAGCACAGTTCAGGTACGTATCTTGCTAGGTAGCTAGCTAACGTGTTTCTTCGTCGTATCTTGATGTTATTCGGGCTTAGCTTATCTTTCACTTGATTATTGCCTGAATTGTATCGACTATGTTCACGTTAATTTCTGCTGCATTTCTATGGGCAAAGAGAACGTGATTGTGGGAGAAGTTTTCGGAAACATCTGGCCGTAACGTTGTCTTGCAGGCAATATTAGCTAAGTAAACTAGCTTAATCGTTCGCAGAAAACTAACTGATTGGCGGCTGGTGGAGTTACCACAGCTTCGTATTTCTCTTTGGTAGTGCTTGATGTCTTAATATTGTGATCGTTTTATGCGCTAGTTAGTCTTAAAAGAGTTAAAACAGAGCTGTCTGTCTTGTCAGACGGTAAAGTAAGTGGTCCAGTCTGGCTGTGGGTATTAGCACGTAGCCTACTAGTAGGTACTCAAGTGCATAAGTCGGAGCAGTTAATGAACTAAACTAGTCAGGCGCACTAGTTAGTTAACACTGCTCACCATAACACGACTTTCAAGGTTGCTGACAAATTCATTTTGCAATTTACTCAGTTTGCCACATTACTCTGGTGACGTTAAGTGGACTCCCTTGATATGCGTTACCTTGTTATTCGCCTTGTTTAGATATGTTACATATGTTATTTATGGTACGCATGTCTTATTGAAATTCCCTGTTATACGCGCCACGAGGTCATTTTCGTTCCCGTCTCAAGTCCACCTTGGATTTTGATTAGAGCAAAGCTTTTAATAGCAGTTTGCTATCATTGACGGTCTTTTAATTGATTGCAAAATCTTTTTGGAAACCAGAAAAACAATATTATTAACGGGTCACGCTACACAGTTCATTGTAATGTACTGCTTTGTACATGTCGATTAGTTGGTAGAGATACCCCAAATATGTTCACTTGTCTTTGCCATTAGCCGTTAATTCGACATGATGTAAATCACGACTTTTAAGTGTTTAAAACGTGTTTCATTAGTTCTTCATCCATGGGAAGAACTGGCGAAATTAAATTTATTTATTTGTTTATTAACGTTTACAATAAGGCTTCATATATATACACTTTTAACTTTTGATTAAATGTGAAATTGGCAGTTATTAACTGCTAATTGGCCAGGGAAACTGAAAATGATCTCCCAGGACAGCCTGAAGGTGAGTCCGAGATGGAATATTCACATTAGTTATTGCATAAGTAGGCTCTGGGGTAGTGAGGTGTTGACCAGAAAGTACTATGGAACAACCAAAGTTAAATTGCGTGGGCTCCAACAGTGAGTAATTTATGGACAAGTGCCTTCAAGGAAGGTTTCTTGTTAAATATGAGGAAATTTGTATAGGTGCCGCATAGTTTCACAAGGGGATAAGGTGATGTGTCTATCATTATTGGAATGTCCCAGCTGTACAGGATGTTTAAGGGTTTTTTAAAAACTTGTTTCTGGTTGCTAACTGATCTATAATGAAATGTGAATGGGAGGGTCTTTCCATGCCATAGTTGTGTGTGTGAGTGATCTAAGAATTTAATGGATTATAGTTGTCTTGCATTATTTTTGTCCCATGGACTGGGATTTTTGGAACGATTGTTTCAAACCTGCAAATAAATAGAATATGAAAATTGTCTTAATGCTAATGAGCAACCCATTTTTTATACAATAGCACAAACTGAATTTAAATCCATTTACGTTCCAGCATCATATATCACGTACTTAATGTAAATGTGATATTTGTAGATGAACAGAAGTGCAGACTTAATGGAAAACCTAAAAAAATATATTCTATTGGGGTTTTTGAACTATTTTTGTAAAACACTGTTAAGCTCTGCAGTCATCCCTTAAAATTCTAATGTAATTTGTTCCCTACTGGACCAAGTTGTGTAGCATTTCCCCAACGTTAATGAAGTAATGATAAACATAATAAATGGTGATTAAGTTAAATAGTTGACCGCTGTAATCTCATCTCACATGACTCTTCATCTGAAGGTGAGGTGAAATCAGACTGTTCCGGGACCAGGTTTGGTCTTGGCGTAAATGAGTGTGTTGGACTTTTCAGTCTTGTCACTCTGAGGATTGTGCTGCCCTCTGTTGTGAGTTCTAGGTGTACGCGTCTGCAGTTTGTTTCATTGACTAATTTCAATCATATAGCATATTCAGCGTTTCATATTTTCACATGGAAATTTGAATCGGTTTGAGTGCGTGGCAGCTCCCCTTCCCTCAAACCCAGATTCTGATTCAGCCCCTAGAGGTGTGGCACAGGTGTGAGGGGAGCAGGCAGATTGCAGTGAATGATTTGGTTTTTTCTGTGTTTCTCTCCGATGTTGGGGGGGGGGGGGGTGACTTGCTTCCTGTTTTCGCAGTGGTGCTTAAAGCAAAGGGCATCACATCTCTGAAGCTTCAACAGAAAGGAACAAAAACAGCATGACCCATTTGTGGAAGGTCACACCCAACCCCCCCCCCCACCCCGGGAGAACAGGGAGGAGTACAGTGTTACTGGGTAATGGGGAGCAATGTCTGTGGTGAATGGACCTGTTAGGGTGGCTTGCTTTTAGACTGTAAATGGATATGACAAGTAGCATCCTACTGCTGGATCCATGTGTAAGCACCTGAAGATGTTCAGTTTTAGGCACTGATGGGGAATTACTGGTTAACAAGTTTTTGTTTGGATTTTGTGTCTTATTATATACCCCTTAGATGGCTGCATGATAGTTAGTTTACTATTTTGGTTGTAGCTTGATAAATTTACCAATTACTAGCTATCTTGGAAATTTGGTTTTATTGATCATGCTTAAGTCATTTGCAAATTATTGACCATCCAAAGCAGTTGCCATAAACCGTCCATCTGTATGACCGTTCAGGATGTTTTTTGTGGTGGTGGATTATTTTATTGCCTTAGCTCATGCTTTTTATTTAGAGCTGTTTTTTTTTAAAACAAATATATCATGCTTGATGTTTTACTGGGCGAATTTGGGCTGCGCATTTGTCAAGGCTATGGTCGTATGACCTGCCCGCATCTGTCACAATAGAATCTGGCAGCGTGTGGCTCCTGGTGGCTTGTGCCAAACAGCACCGCCTCATGCCGCTCATGCCAGCTGTGTGTTGGGAGAGTGCAGCCTTCCTCATGTCGCAGCCGCCCATCTTATCTCCGCGGCATCTTCACAGGAAAGCACGTTTTCACCCTGTGAACTAACTTGTCAGTGCCATTTGTGTACAATACATCTTTAAAAAGTAGTTTTTGTGTGGGTGTAAAGTTAAAACACATTCGTTTTGGTATAAGGGTTTTTCGCTGGCATGGGCAGTTTTCCAGTGCCTTCACCAAAAGTCTTTCCAATGTGTAAGAGTGTGAAATGTGTGTTTGAGTAATACTGACCAGAGCATCATTTTTCTTTTTTTTTCTGAAGGGTTTTCATATGAACTTGACCCGTTCATTTAAAACTGTAATTTGATGGGTGGGGATGACATGCAGAAGACATGGAAAAAGCAGGCTAGAAAAAAATTACATGCCGTAATGGCAGCTGCTAGGAGCTGATTTGTGGAAAACACAACTTTTCAAGGCGCTTGTTTGGTCTTGGGAACATGGAGAAAATGCAGTGATTTTTTTTATTTTATTTAATTTTTTTGAGGAACAGGCCTCAGGTAATTTGAGAACTGCTGAAATGGTGATTCTATGATTGTTCTAAACGTACAGTCACGATGGATGAAAGTTTTTTTCATTTACGCAGTTATTTGAAATTCTTCTGTTAGAAGATCCTGAGGTGTAAAATATGTATTCTAATGAAGTAAATAGGGCAGTTGATGACTAATTAATGTTGTTGGCCATGAACTTTAGGCCGGCAGTGATGATTTTAGTCAGCTTGTGGGCTTGGCCCTACTGGCCTTCCGCTCGGAATCAGTTAAGCAGGAGAAAACCCCGCTTCAGTCTCAGAGCCCACAGCTGATGTCAGACAGGCTCCATAGGGAGGTGTGCGTCACTGGGAAGCCAGAGAGCGCACTGCCACACATTCCTCAACACCCCCCCTCCCCCGCCAGATGCCTTTGGGCCCAGGCTGACGACCCCAGTGCCCTCCCAGCTTTGGCAAGCTGCGGGAAGGTCAGTCGGCCCCCCTCGTCAGAAGAGGCAGCAAAAATAATGTCTACAGATGCCCGCTCAAACTCCATGAGTTATTTCCAGTAGTGTTCGATGTCTTTTAATATTGGCAAGCACTTGTCTGGCAGAAGAATGCCCCACCTACTAGCCTCTCTTTCTCCCCCTCGAGGCCTTGAATTTAGGTCACATGCTGTACATTCCTCCACTGTTAAAGCTAAAGGAACTGCTTCGTTTCCCACTTAATCTGAAACACAACTGACCAAAACACAGCCTTGATCCCTCGTGTGTTTTTTTTTGCCCCAAAGGTGAAAGTGACTTAGTTTATTGTCTTGAATGGTCACATTTTCATTGTATACAGAGAGCATCAAACAGTAGGATTCTGAGTATGGTGACTGAATGGAACATTAACTATTAGTTGGCTTTGTGATGCAATGTCTTGTTGATATGTTTAACCTTGTTTCCCTTTTCTTATGAACAGGGATGAAGAGCTGTGTGTCATGTCATAAATAGCTGAGCTTTTTGTTACCCTTTGTTAAAATGTCAGACAAACAGGATTGTTTCTGTTCCTTTGGGATGTTTTTGCTTGTCCCCTTCCTCTCCTCTGAAGTATCTGCCTCTCTGTGTCACAGGTGTCAGCTGGTTTGCGGACTGATCAAAACAGAAAGGGACAATGAGCGAACTGGAACAGTTACGACAGGAGGCGGAGCAACTGCGGAACCAAATCAAAGTAAGATGGGGGCGGGGGCGGTTCCGTGGAATAAACACCCGCCCCTCTGAAAGAGCATTGCAGATATTTAGTTCTGTTGCAAGATTGACACCATCTCCACCCATAATCTGTCTGTGGGATTGTCATGGAGTGGATCACCTAACACTCACAGTAGCATCCATTCCAGGCCACAAACGAACTTCGATCGCTCTATTGACCGACGTCTAAGCGAACTGTTTTTGGTTTTGTAGGTGATGAGCTCTGTTTCAAAATGTGATTATCTAGGGCAAATAACATCTTCTAATTAAATGAACATAGCTGCAGTTCATCATGCTTCGCGGATCGCTGCGCTGCGTGCCTCATGAGGGCAAACGTGACATGTCTGTGTGTCTCCGCCGGCTGCACGTCATGCCGACTGCCTGATGCACGTGGCAGGTCTGCTGCAGAACATCAGAAGCGATAACTGAGAAATTCTGGTCTCTTATAATGAGGACTTTCTTGCTGGGAGATAAATGCTGGGCGTTATTTAATCCGGGATTTTTTTCCTAGTAGTTCATTGACATGGCCAGTTTTCCAGTGCTATAACCTAATGCCTTTCTGGGTTACAAGAATAAAAAAATCTGTTGATATGCTGCTACTTGCTCTTCACACACTTCCTCTAGGATGTTTTCCTTTGTACTGCTGCTAATGATACGCTCATGGGAGTTTTACTTACGCAAAAATGTTCTGAGGGCTGTAGGAAAAATGTTTGGTTCAGAGATAGAACCAATCAGATTGTAGAGGAGGTGGGTCCAAGTAACTAGAGGAGGCGGGACCAATCAATTAGGAGTCTTGATCTCACCTCCTCTACAATCTGATCAGTTCAGAAAGAGAACCAATCATTTTTCATTCTGCCCTCAGAACATTTGTATAAGTAAAACTCCCATGATGCATTGCTGCATATCACCTATATGCAGAATTGGAACACGACTGAATTACTTGACGCTTGTTCTGTTAAAATAAAGGCTTTTAACATTTGTCATTCTGGGGACACTTGCATGCTTAACCCATTTCCCTCCTTCTCCAGGATGCACGGAAAGCTTGCAGTGATTCCACCCTCTCTCAGGTATGTGCGGGCCATGGAACTCGCTTTCTTTGGCTGGGGATTTGATGGGATCTGCAGCCGCCGATGTTTGAGCATTGGCAAAGGTGTGGGGCGCAGGGTCGCTCCGCGCCGGCCGGCTCCTGTGACACGACTACACTTAGAGCATGCTGAAATATTTAAAGGCATGTACTGGCCAGAGAGGCATCTCGAAGGAATGGCTAAATTTGAATTAATTATTGATTGGGAACGATGCCCCCTGGCATCTGGAGTGTGGTTTTACCAAAGCTTTGTTTCTCCTGCCTGCAGATCACCGCCGGTCTGGACTCAGTTGGGAGGATTCAGATGCGGACAAGGCGCACCCTTCGAGGTCACCTGGCCAAAATCTACGCCATGCACTGGGGCTCTGACTCCAGGTCAGTATGTCAGGTGACTTATAGTCTGATCTTGGAACTTGCGACTTCAAGCTTATTGGACGTTTTTAAACATGCTGCAAATAGGATAACAAATGATATCTCATTACACGCAGGCTACTATTTTCCATTCCACAAATAGCTGAAAGCAGACCATTCCAAAAACACACTTCAAGAGGATATGAGGGCCTCTCAGATAACTGGATGGGTTCTTGGAAAGGCTTGCAGTCCAGGCTTTGATATTCAGAATCTCCCACCATGGTGGGCGGTGCTGGCAGGCCTTTTCGGCCAATGAGGAACCTCGTGTTGTCTGTGAAACTCAACTGAAACCCTGACCCACGTTACAAAAGAGTTAATTACATGGCACCAGTGCCTTGTACGTGGCATAGTCGGTGTTTGTCATGTGAACTGAAATGCACCATGAGAAATGTGTTTGTGTGTCTGTCGAACCCTTAGGCTCCTCGTCAGCGCCTCTCAGGATGGAAAACTTATTATCTGGGACAGCTACACGACGAATAAGGTGGGGGTACCACTCGACATAGTTTGCCGTAGTCCACAGTAGCGAAAGCAGTACTGGATTTGGACAGATTCTGCAGCTCTCTTCAGTCTGACTATAATCTCCACACATTGGAGATTAATTAGCTATGAAAATGATGAAGTGTGTAGCTCTCACAAAGCCCTGCATATTAACTAGCCCCCCAGGTGTAGGATTTGGGACCTGCTTGATGCTTTGGCCAGCATCCACTCGGGTTG
This sequence comes from Paramormyrops kingsleyae, assembly GCF_048594095.1. Classification (NCBI taxonomy): domain Eukaryota; kingdom Metazoa; phylum Chordata; class Actinopteri; order Osteoglossiformes; family Mormyridae; genus Paramormyrops; species Paramormyrops kingsleyae. The sequence goes on from NC_132817.1 coordinate 19,056,021, forward strand.
CATTTTTACATTTTACACACGTTCGAGGAAAGGCCCTGGTTTCTGGGTTCAGTTTTCGCAAGGCCTCGGGTGCGAGAGCCTCCCTCCAGAGTCCGGCTGGCCAACGCAGCCTGTTGGCTGTCCTCTAGGTTCACGCCATCCCACTGCGCTCCTCTTGGGTGATGACGTGTGCCTACGCGCCTTCCGGAAACTACGTGGCCTGCGGGGGCCTGGACAACATCTGCTCCATCTACAGCTTGAAGACGCGGGAGGGCAACGTGAGGGTCACGCGGGAGCTTCCAGGGCACACAGGTAACGGGCAGCGGGCCTCTTCAGTTCTGATGGATGATGATGATGATGATGGTGTTGTGGTGTGTAGGTATTGCCCTCTATAATTAGCTCATCTAGTCGAATCAATGTATTATGTTGCATTGCAGCATGGAATGCAAAGCTCTGTAATCTGCACAACCTTTAAGTAAATTTATCACGCATGTTTGGACCAGGTTTCTGCGTCTGACGGATGTGATGTGATTGGCTGATCCGTACGAGCTGTAATGGGCACTCGTTCAGATGAGCCAGTTTTAGCTGCCCGATGGGTGTCGCTTCCTGCCATGACGAGACTTAAGCGGCATTAAGGAAATGTAACAGTAGCAAATCCGTAAGCGCATTAGCGATATTGTAATTAAATTATAGGGCTTGGCACATTGTGAATGGTTTTTGCAGGATGTGAATGGGACGTTGTCCAGCTATGGGTTTGAGTGGCTGATAATCAGAACCATTAGCAGCTGGAGCTTCCAGAACCGATGCAGGAAAAATATGATAAAAATGTTCTTTTTCCGCGGATCAGTGCCCCGAAAGAATTTAATGACTTTCCTAATTATACCTTTGAAATAAAGTACTTTTTTCACTGAAGTAGTGCGTACCTACCATATATCCTGTTGTAATTCTTAGTGTTTATGTACAAGTAACATGACGGTCCTGCCTTGTGCGTTTTCAGGATATCTGTCCTGCTGCCGTTTTCTGGACGACAATCAGATAGTTACCAGCTCTGGGGACACCACCTGGTGAGTCTGGGTACTTCCCGCAAGGGGGACCTGTTTATGTTTCATAAGAGGAGACCGGTTTCTTACTATGCCTTGCTGACGACCTACCGCATTGTGCCCCGAAGTGCATTATGGGACATCGAGACGGGCCAGCAGTCGACCACCTTCACGGGCCACAGCGGCGACGTCATGAGCCTGTCCCTGAGCCCTGACTTTAAGACCTTCGTGTCGGGGGCCTGTGACGCCTCCGCCAAGCTGTGGGACGTCCGGGACGGCATGTGCAGGCAGTCTTTCATCGGCCACGTGTCCGACATCAACGCGGTGACTGTGAGTATGCCAGAAGATGGGGGGGGGGGGGATTCATGCCAGTCTATCATCACAGCCAGTCCCACATAATCATGTGGAGTGGGGGTTTGATTAGCCTGAACTGGAAATAGTGCCTGCAGCCTCTGTATTGGGACATCATGACTTATTCATGTGGAAACAAGTTACGCCGCTAGGTTGGAGAAGGTCTTTGGATTAACTGAGGACATAGTGCTGTCTCTGAAGGACCTTTCACCTCGGGCTCCTCCCCCAGTTCTTCCCCAACGGGAACGCCTTCGCCACGGGCTCGGACGACGCCACCTGCAGGCTGTTCGACCTGCGCGCGGACCAGGAGCTCATGATGTACTCCCACGACAACATCATCTGCGGCATCACCTCCGTGGCCTTCTCCAAGAGCGGGCGCCTCCTGCTGGCCGGATACGACGACTTCAACTGCAACGTCTGGGACACGCTGAAAGGAGAGCGTGCAGGTCAGTATCGGCGGCGGGGGGGGGGGGTCTGGTTCCTCATCCTCACCTTGGACAGTAGGCTTTTTTTTTTAACCAATGAGGTGGCTGTTTATTGTACACTCCTTTTCCTCCTCCAATGTCTTTGTCTAATGGCCGCCTTCTTGCCCCCTAGGTGTCCTGGCTGGTCACGATAACCGTGTCAGCTGTTTAGGGGTAACGGATGATGGAATGGCTGTTGCCACCGGCTCTTGGGACAGTTTCCTCAGAATCTGGAATTAACAGGACCGAGGGTGAGGGATTCGGGTGGGGGGGGGGGGGGGGGATGGCGTGGCAGCGGGGGGCGGGGTCAGTGGTCACTGCTCCAGGCCACAGCTGTGTGTCACGCTCTTTCTACCTGTCCAGGTGAACGTTTTTTTGTACTCCCGTATGACACAAAGCTTTCAGTATATAGTCCAGTCAGCTGAAGAGGTGATCTTCAGAGAGGCCCCATTGAGTTTTTTGTTTTGTTTTTTTTTGTTTTTGCAGGGGCAAGTTTAACATTGTTATTCAGCCACTCATTGTATGACGTGTACTGCATTGTATCGGCATATATGCCCCGCGTATATATGCACGTAGAATGCAGAGGTATTGTGCGAAATCCCAGTCGTCTGGTTCTTTTATTCCTGTCCATTTTCAATGTGCGTAATGTATTCAGTACTAGCCAATGCCAACCATTTGACATTCATATGCATTATAAAACATGCAAGCATACTAATGTTGCAGTGATTTTACGTGAAATATGATATTAATATCAGTATTAATATTATATTTGGTGGATATTTCCACAAAAAAGAAACTGTTTTCACTTGACCTGCAATGGTGCACTGTGGTTGTTAGACCGGTTCCCAGGGAGATTCTAATGCTTCTCGGTAATTTTCTCGTTAATTTTTATGTTGTGTTAAACTGACGCTGTTGGTTTTTTTTTTTTTTTTTTTTAACCTCCTCCCACCCCCCCTCGTCCTCACGTGTTTCGTATTTCATCTGTATTCCAGTATTGCCCATCCCTTTGTCTCAAAACGCCACTATGTTTGCGGAGCAGGATGGCGACCACACGGCCTCAGCCGCAGTTGAAGGTCATGTCATGCAGATGTTGCATTCAGAAGGAAAATCATCAGTGTTTTATGCAATAAAGCTTCTACAGCTGGAGGTTTGCCGTCCCCCCCCCCCCCCCCCTTAGTTATATCTGTCAGTCTGGTGTCTGGCTGAGAATCACCAAAAAACACCCAAGGCTATGACTGCCACCCCCTCTCCCCCCGAAAGGACATATTGTAGCTTGAGAGATGAAAATACCCATAATGCACTAGATACACTAACCTCTCTTGGGGGGGACTCCTTGGGGAGGCGAGTAGCGGGGGCAGCCTGGGGCTCACAGCCATATGCAGAATTTTTTTTAAATGACAGGACATGGCAATAATTCACACCAAATTAGAGCAGAAGATGGAAGGCACTATTTGGGAAAGTGTGCCAGCCTGTGGAGGGACCGTACATGTTTGACCCCCACCACCTATGAAAATACATGTTCTCAACGTGGCCTTGTGTGCAGGCCTGCATGCTGCGTACAGCAGGCCGCCTCTGGTAGAAACAGGTGGGTGCAGCAGAGAAGGCCTTGCTAACCGGGGGACCCTCGCTTCAGACATAGGCTCCTGTCGTAAGGCTTTGACAGAGATGCTGCCTTAAGGCCTTGTGTGCAGGCCTGCATGCTGCGTACAGCAGGCCGCCTCTGGTAGAAGCAGGCGGGTGCAGCAGAGAAGGCGTTGCTAACCAGGGGACCCTCACTTCAGACATAGGCTCCTGTCGTAAGGCTTTGACAGAGATGCTGCCTTAAGGCCTTGTGTGCAGGCCTGCATGCTGCGTACAGCAGGCCGCCTCTGGTAGAAGCAGGCGGGTGCAGCAGAGAAGGCGTTGCTAACCAGGGGACCCTCACTTCAGACATAGGCTCCTGTCCTAAGGCTTTGACAGAGATGCTGCCTTAAGGCCTTGTGTGCAGGCCTGCATGCTGCGTACAGCAGGCCGCCTCTGGTAGAAGCAGGCGGGTGCAGCAGAGAAGGCGTTGCTAACCAGGGGACCCTCACTTCAGACATAGGCTCCTGTCCTAAGGCCTTGCTGGAGACACCGCCTTAATTGCCTTTAACAGCCTGAATTCCAGAATAGTGGTGTCGCTGCTGGACTTGGGCAGAAATGCACACATTACACGGAACACTCACACATACACAAGCCTTGACTTTGGTAAACCATATATATGTGTACTCTGTATACTTGTACTGCAGTGTTAATGCCACTCTCTATACGTTGTGTGTGTTTACAGACAGTGCCGACTCACTTAAATGTACATGCCTTTCGGAGTCTGCGTCTGCCTAGTTTGTGACGTAATCGCTCGAAACCACACTCTGCCTTAATATGAGGTTCCCACGCCATCTGCTGTGTGCTCAGTTCACCACCTCAGGCCTGTAGCCTACCTGATCCTCGCACAACTCTGCCCTCTGCTGGCCATCTGTGAAGTTGCAGGTAACAGTCTTTGCAAAGTATTTTGCATGATCCATTAAAGTTGACAGGCCATGTAAACTATCGCCCCCCACCCCCCCCAGAAGAGATTTCCCTTGCTCAAATACAACCCTTACCTTTGTATTAACGGCAAGTCCTCAGTATATGTTGGTGTTAGGGAGTCATGGTGTTAATTGTGCCATATAAGATACAAGTGTATTCAGATTGACCTGGGGTGAGGTATTGAACTGTCAAACACTAAAGACATGGAGAGTGAGAGGATTATACAAGAACCATATTTGCCCGGAAGTAGTTGGCTTGTGGCAAAGAAGTGTTGGGCCATTTTGATATGTTAGTATCTTGCGTTAGGATTGTTCGCTGCAGTCAGGACGAATTTATTGTATTTATTGATTACACACAAGTCTTTACAGTCATAGTGATTCACTTGAGATTAGTTTTAGCTGTATTGCCCATTCTGCTTCTAATGAATGTTCCTGAAAGCAGAATATGGCATTCCACAAAGGATGTCAGTGACTCACGTTTGACAGTTCCGTGCTGAAAGTATTTTATTTTTTCTGTGATGTGGTATCTGTTTTTCTCAAAGTATGGTGTCCTTTCTTAAAGAAAAGACTCTAGTGTCCTTTTGGAATTCCTAAGCAGCGACTCAGCATTGCAGACTGCCGGGTCCCTTTCGTCTCAGCTTAGAAAAGTGCCACAATATCTGATGAAAGCGTAGCGTGAAGGTTACCTGCCGGCTCTCTCATGGTGCCTAACCGAATAACGTGCCTGGCCACAGCGCTGCTCACTTCTCCCTCTCCTTTTGTACCCCCCCACCCCGTATGCATCAGACATTTCAATTGACCATTTTGGTGTTCCACACCTGCCAGTTTGCGTTCGCTTTATTGATTTGTGGCTGGTTGTGCAAGTAACTTGCAATTGGAGGGCAGTGACCATATAGACATGGAAAGAGGGCATTTTACCATAACTATATTAAATCAACAAACGCCAAACAAGCTCCACATAATGATATTGTTGGTGCCACTAAAAGGTTCTCCCTGAGCAAGGAATGCTTTTGGTAAGCAGTAGTTCCAATGAGAAGATGCTTTTGCTTTTTGAATGAAACAGGCTGTCTGTCATTGAAGAGTTCTGCGTCAAATGCAACAGTGTTAGGCTTTAAGGAGAATTAATGGTTTTGATTTGAATTTGTCTTGCTAGGAGCTGGGGCACCTATTCTCTTTAACTTTCCTGTGTTCTCCACTTTTGATTTCTTTGTACACACACACACGCACGCACACACGCACACTAACATGCTCTCATAGAACTTCAGCTCCAGGCAGCAATAATCCTGCAATGTGGTCCAAGTAAATTTTAGATGTCATGTGATTTTTTTTGGGGGGGGGGAGGCCTGGCAAGTGAAAGGAAGATTTACATTTTGTCCCATTTCTGGCTTTACATAATTCCTTTTTTCTCCTTCACAAAACACATTGACACTTGACCTTTAGTAATAATCCTTTTTTTTTTTGCTTTTATATTTTCTGTTCTTTTTTCCCCTCCTTTCCTTTTATTTATTTTTATATTTGAGCCAGTCAAATCCAGGGACTTGGTGCCATGAGTTCTTACAATGCTGTTGTCAGTTTATAATCACTTGCTATGATTTTTTTTTTTTTTAAGTCTTCACACCAGTTTTTATTTTGTATTTGTACAGTGGGTCAGTGATACTGTATGTTGCTATGAATTGATATTGTAACCAATAAAATGCTTTTAACCAAGACTGTAGTGTCACTACGTAGTACGGGCTATTGAGTTTCACACACAAAGATCTGGTTTTTGACTGAGGCCTCATAGACTGCGCTGGATTCCACTATAATTCTGCTCGAAATTCTGGCAGTGTTCAGTTTGACGTTGATTGGGGGGGACCAATTTTAAAAACACTTTATTTATAGGTTAAATGTGGGACTTTACGTCGCACTGCTGAATTGTTTTCCATGGTACTTGTTGCTATGGTAATACTCCTGTAACAGTAGTAGCTGATGGTCTGGCATGTAAAATCTGAGGGCAAAAATGCAATGGACCTGTACCAGAGACTCAGCCTGCTTTGAACGTTTCAGCATAGTTTTGATGGCCAGCTGGACTCCTACAGTTAGGATTGCATGAAGTGGTTAGCACTGTTACCTCACACCTCTGGGACCTGGGTTCCATGTGTGGAGTTTGGATGTTCTTGCAGTTTATCATTTCAGCTTAGTGGTAGAAACTTCTTTTGATCATGGAAATGGAGGCATGAAACAGACAGCTGCTCATCACTGGACTTTTTAGGGCTGTCAGTTTTTAAAAATTAATTGCATACCTTGGCACTTGATTGTATATCCAATCGTTGCAAGATCTAAAAAAAAGTTTTTGTAGTCCACTTATTCAGTACAGAAATTTTAAAACAACAAAAAAAATGTTACATGGGTGAAAAACAGCTATGACAAACAATTCAATCCACAATGTCCACCAACAGACTAAATATCTAAAACATATTTGGCAATCATAAAAGGTCCATTTCTTACCTGAAAATAGTGTCACAATTTAAATGACATTAAGTTAACCAAGACTCTTGTTGGACTATGATGAAACTGCCCATCGTGACATTTGAAAAAATTGTCCAAAGGTTTAACAGTTGAATGATAGTCCAATTTCCTATAAGTGTGACAAATCATACCTTCCCAAAAATAAGGCTGACAAGTGATTTCTTTTCACTGAGCCAGTTGCTTAAACAGACAAACCGGTCAACACTTTCAGAATCCAGTACGGCTCTTTTCTCCTGTAGAGTTTGGCCTGACAGTGAGAAAAGTGTCTCGCTAGGGACAGCTGAAGCAGGGGACGCCAAGTATTTTTGGGCAAGATGTGACAAATCTTCATAGGCCCCAGAATGTTTTGCCCACCACTGCAATGGACAGTCCTCCATCTGAATGATGGGCTCCGCTCTGTAACGATCCAAAGATGTGCCAGCGGCTTCGTCCGCGTCATCCTCGGAGTCAGATCCATAAACCAGGAGGTATCGCTTCCTCTTAGGTGGTGGTGTCTGGAGAATTGTCTTCTGCAGTCTTTCCCGTATGCTCACCCAAACCTCATCCCGCTCCGATCTTGGTAAGCATTTCAAGTCTTTGAATCGAGGGTCAAGTGCCGTTGCTACCTTCAGCCAGGGTAAGTTGAGGGTGTCTTTTGTCCTTGACAGGTCAGCAGTGAAGCTTCCCTTAAATCTGATTACATAGTAAGGATCATCATCTGACACCTTCATCACGTGGAGCAGATGACACAGGGCAGGCAAGACCACGGAACAGGACACATACCATTCTCCGCCAAGAAGATCTGCAACATACCTGCAATGTAAGCACAAAATTCAAATGTGCACGGGATACCTAAAAATGGCAAGTCACGTTTGCAATATGCAACTGAAATGCAATTAAATGTATAAAACACAATTACAGTCCTAAAATGCAAACTGAAAAAACACTCACTAGATTTTTAAGGTACTGTCAGCATTAATAATATTGGTTATGAAATTCGAACTTACTTGCAGGGTTCAAGAAGTTTTTTCAGCACCTCAATTTTGTCAAATTCACCATCAGTCAGCATTTCTGCAGCGTTTTCTCGGGCGGCAGTAGTTGCTTGCAACGCATTCTTGTTTCTTAGCAGCTGTGTGATCATTGACAGAGTGGAGCTCCATCGCCCGGGCGCATCCGGAACGAGCGTCTCTTCTCGCTGTCCCATCTCACCCTGCTGCCTTCTTAGGTCAGCGGCATTAGCCAGACTCCGCTTGAAATGTCCAACCAACTTCCTACATTTTTCCAGCACACTCTGAACGCCACAGTCACGAAGAGCAGTTACGATGGAGCACTGCATACTGTGCGCAATGCATGGCATGTGTTCGTAGGGGATGAGACCGGCCGAAGCCCCCATATTGCCTACCGTTGATATTTTCCCGGTGATTTCCCACTGCGATGTGATGTCAGAAATTTTTTTAGCACAACCTTCCGCAAAACTCTCATCAACGAGCATCACTCCTAGTGGAAATGAATTTAACGCCCACGAACTGTCTATAAAGTGAGCCGATACACTGAGGTAGTCATGGTTAGTAACTGACGCCCAGCGATCACCCGTCAATGCCACCGCTTTTGCATTCCTAAGCTGCTCCAACTTGCTTGATTTTTGATTCGCGTATAAATCCTCAATCCGTGAAGCGATAGTTTCACGTGACGGCAACGTGTAGGTAACGTCGGAGCTGGCCAGTCTAATTGTATTAAGAAAGCCTTCATCCTCCACAATGCTCAAGGGTCTACAGTCACAAGCGATCCATCTCGATATTGCATCCGCTAATGCTTCTGCTTTAGCACAAGACACGGGCTGACTTGTCATGTATTCATGAATCGTACCCTGCCACGCACTGTCACTCGACCTGCCTGATTCTGCACCAGCGTGTTTTACTTTCAAGTGATAGTACAATGAAGCGATGCTCCTAGGATATTTGAATTCGGCCGCACAAATATTGCAGATTGCAATATTTTTGTCCTCTGTGCCATCAGGCAATCTTTTAAAATGATACGAAACGCGCACCAGTCTCTCTTTCCCTCTCCTCTCCCACCGTACATTACCACTCGATCTATCCGCTTCTCCACCAGCATGTTTTGCTTTCAGATGATAGGATAACGACGTTGTGCTTCTGTGGTATTTAAATTCGGCTGCACAAATATTGCATATTACAATACTTTTGTCCTTTGACCCATCTGGTAATTTTTTAAAACTGAAGGAGCCACGAAGTATTGTTTCTTTGCCTCTCCTCCCGCGGGAGCTGTCCGTTTCTGCTGGGGTGTGTCTTGCTTTTAAGTGGTATGACAGCGAAGTGGTGCTTCTGCGGTACTTGAATTCGGCATCGCAAATATTGCAAACCACGACACCTTTATCGTCTGAGCCGTCCGGCAGCTTTTTAAAACGAAATGAACCGAGCAACAGTGTTTCCTCGCTGTTCTCCCCCCGAAGCACACCGTCACCCGGCCTGTCAGTCTCCGTCCCTGCAGCGGCACGCGCCGTTTCCAAGTGACAGGATAACGACGGCGCGCTCCAGTCGCACTTCAACTCGGCAGCACAAATATCGCTAATTACGATGTTCTTATCTTCTGCGCAGTCTGGGAAATCTGCAAAACTAAACGAGCCAAGCAACAAGGTATCCCCGCCTTCCTCCTTAATCGCACCGTCTTTCGACCTGTCCGCTTCTCCACCGGCATGTTTCGTTTCCAAGTGACAGGTTAACGAAGTAATATTCCGGCCGTATTCAAATTCGGCAGCACAGAGATTGCAAATAACGACACCTTTATCATCAGAGCCATCTGGCGATCTTTTAAAGCTAAATGAACCAGGCAACATTTCCCTGCCTTCCTCTTCCTTAACAGCGCAGTCACTCGGCTTATCCGTTTCTGCACGGGCATGTTTCGCTCTCAAGTGATAAGATAACGAAGTCGTGCTCCTGTGGTACTTGAATTCGGCGGCACAAATATTGCATATTACAATATTTTTATCCTTTGAGCCGTCTGGCATTTTTTTAAAACTAAATGAACCAAGTAACAACACATCTTCGCTTTCCCCCTCCATCAGCCTCCTCTTAAGACGGCGAATGTTTAGGCCGCAGATGTGAATTCTGGGATTTCGCGCGTGAGGATCGATGCTCTCGCGCTGTTTACGTCCAGCGTAACGGGAATTTCGCTGCACTGCGACCGATTGCGCCCCTGTTACTGGTTTGGCGTATTGTTCTTCGTGGGGTCTTGCTAAAGATTTACTCGGAACATAGTTGCAATTGACTGCACAGCGCAGATGGTGGTGGGTGAATCTGTACAAATCAGTAAGAAAAGAAATAAAAGTTCTACGTCATATATCCCGGACGCGCTGGTCGTTGCCCCCCCTACTCCCAGACGTTCAAGTAATTGTAAAATATCAGTATAAAAAATTTAAAAATGCGGTAATAACACTATTCAGGGTATTACTTTCTGTGCGCAATGGTCATCAATTTCGCTGTCAGCAAGAGAAACGCACGCAGGGAAACTTTGTAGCGCTGGAAAGTAAACCATCTTGGTTCCATCGTATTTTGAGGATCACGTGATCGATGACACACACGCCATCCCCTCTTTCCACGTGGGATCCTACTAGAAGTGAAGCCGCGCGCGTTCTATTGGTTTTGAGCTGCTACTCTAGATAGAATGAAAAATTTTACTTCTTCCAGGGGGGAATACATGAAATTATTATTTTGTTCTTTTTTCTTGTTGTTCTTCCTTTTCTTCTAGATAAAAAAAGACCGCCAAGAGCGAATACATGAAATTTCAACCTGATAACACCAGGAACGAATACTATAAATCTAAATCTTTGTTCATACTATTCTCCCACAACGGTGCGTTAACGCAATCTAAGAAATTGATTTTAAAATTGATGGTAACGCATTAATGCCTTAACTTTGACAGCCCTAATGCTTTTCCTTTTACTTATTTGAATTTACATCTTATTCGATGTACCATTTGTATGCTTTAGTTAGTTTTAGAAGTTATTGAAAGAAGCATTTTGTGTCTATCACTGACTTACATATACGTAGCTGCCATTCAGGTAAAATCTGTTCAAGTTAGATTAGATTCGACTTAATAACCGGCAATTCACAAAATGTCACTATAATAATAATTCGTATAATGATAATATTCTATTAAAATACACTAATGGCATTGTTTTCAGATCGGCATGCTTTAGGAATCGCCCTTGTTTTCATCGCCGTCTCTCCTGTACATAAGACCATAAGAAATTTACAAACGAGAGGAGGCCGTTCGGCCCATCATGCTCGTTTGGGGAGAATTTAACTAGTAGCTCAGATTTGTTAAAACCTTATCTAGCTCTGATTTAAAGGAACCCAGGGTTTTGCTTGCACTACACTACCTGGAAGACTATTCCATACTCTAACTACACGCTGTGTAAAGAAGTGCTTCCTCAAATCTGTTTTAAAATGTTCTCCCAGTAATTTCCACTTATTGCCACGAGTTCCGTTCTGTAGTAGGCCTATCAAATATCCTATGGAAGCCCGTTTCTATGGAAGCCCGTTTCCGCCACCCGGAAGAGACTGTAGACCCTGAAATATGACTTATGAGGTCGGAATTCTGACTTTTTGTCTCAGAATTCTAAGTTTTTATTTCGTAATTCTCTCTTTTTATCTCAGAATTCTGAGATAAAATGTCAGAGTTCTGAGATAAAAAGTCAGAATTCCGACTTCTTAAGACATAATTCTGAGATGAATGTTTTTCTTTTTCTCCTCCGGGTGGCGGAAACGGGCTTCCATATCATTCCAACCATAATACTTTTATTATCCCGGAGGAAATAGTTTGTAGTTTTTGCATAGTTCATGCAACCGGGAGTTCACGTCTATTCAAGATAACCATTATTAGAACGATCATTCTCTTCCTTATGTTGTTAACTTACACAGGGAAATGCAGTTCTATATTTCGGTAGGCTATCTAGTGAGTTTAAGGCTACAGAACTTTAACACAGACATACTGTAGCTCCCAAAGTTCACAACAGTCATACAGGAAGTGGCTGTTACTCTGGCACTCTCTGAATTCTGCGGCTGCTATTGTAGACGCGTGTATCTGTATTGTCTGTAAGCATTGTGTCAGAGCACTCCAGCACTCTCTGGCACTGTGTATCCCAAACACAAGAAGTTTGTTCCTGCTGCCCTGTTTAAAGGGGGGGGGGAACAAAACTGAGAGAAAAGCTCCCATGATTCACTGCAAAGCCAGTCACCTTTCTAATCTAACAGAAAACAACCAGAGTTCCAGGCGTCAAAATCAGCAGAAATGATCATTGGCAAGTATTTTAGGTCCGGTGAGGGTTTAAACTTTAAATCCCTTTAAAAACTCTCTTTCCTGAGAGTATTTTGGTTAAATGTAAAACTGTATCCTGTTACATCTGAAAGGGATACAGATAACAGGCAGAGAAGTTGTGGCTTCTCACATCTCTTCTACTGTTTTATTGCCATCACAGAATGTGGTACCAGACATATGATTTGGACCACAGAAGGAAAAACGTGAAAAGGACTGATTGACAAGGTGAGTTCCCTCTTTATGCTTGTGGTCAAGAAAGAGTTTTGGATTCATTTAAAAGTTATTTATGTCCTGTGAAACTGTCAAGCTTTGATCAGAATACCTTGATCTCATGTGAGAGTATAAATACTCTGGGTGCCCAATCTAGCTTTAATAAGCATCCCTCTATCCACCAAAGTTGGAGATGATTTAAAAAAAAAATTTAGCACTGATGTTAATACAGGCTGGCGTTCATGTCAGCAACCATACGTTGAATATGTGGGATGTGGCAAAAAGGTTCAGGAAATGATTTGCTAAGCTGTGATCAGCTAACTGTCAGCCATTTCCTGGGCAGAATCTCCAGTGATCTATAATCGATAATGTGCCACATGAGACCCAGCTTAACCCCTCAATCTTTTGCCATTTGAGCTTAATCCTGAGTCATAATCATGTGGATGGGATTGTTGTCCTCCTCGAGGACCTTGAACTGATCCAAGACCTGCTGGATCCTGTATTTTTTCAGGTCCAGTCTGCACCAGGAACCCATACTCTCCTCATGCACTATGGTAGACTACTGGCTTTCTCTCCTGTCCTTGTTTTGGACCGGGCCAGCGTGTGAGTTTCCGGGGACTGCTGGTGACACTGTGGTCTCTTTAAGATTGAGAGGCAGGGTCAGGAATGTGAAACTGGCACGTGGTGGGACTGTCCATTTATTTATACACACTCCCGGTGTGACAGGAAGGAAGACCAGCAGTTTTGCTGCGGTATGTCCAGAGATTTCTGACAGTCGCTGTCCACATAAGCTTGGCAGAAGTTTCTCATGTCGCGTCAGCATTGTTGTTTAAAGAACCGATTACAGGCCGTTCCTCTTGTTTAGTGGAAGTTTGCCAACTTGCTAGACTTAGACTAGACGTTTTCTATGTTAGGCCTTGTCCTTATATGCTTGTTTGAGTGACTGCATGCATACTTTGTGACCTTCCTGTGACAAGCTATGTCATTATGCATTAAGTCGATTCAGGTTCCTGGGAACATTATTATACTGTTGTAAGGAATCTATTGCAAAGTCTGTCACAAACATAGTTTTGGCAAAATTATGAAAAGCAAAATGATGTAATACAGTGTAGGCATACACAGGCATTGAAAGGCAGCTCAGATACAAAACCAGTATACTTCTTCACCCCCCCCCCCTTTAATACTCCTTAAGTCCCTCCCCAACAAGCAATTTTTTATGCGTAGTGAGTGAATTTGCGTCATGTCATGGCTGCCAGACGAAACCTCAATTCTCTTCTGACTTTCTCCTGATCAAAACTTGCTGCCTATATTCAAATCCTTAGCCAAGTACACTGGGTCAGTATTAGCACCTTCCACTGTAACATCCAGAATATTCCCAGAAAGTACAACGAATATAAATACACTTCTGGCAACACTATGGGAATGTTTGCCCTGCAATAAACCCAGGATGTTAAATTTGTCAAATTTGAGCGTTCAGTCATTAAGCACCAACTTTGTTTTCTACCCAGGTCTTCGTTCTTTGCAAGGGTGTATTCAAGGGAACAACAGAGAGACCTGATCCCTTCAGAATACTCAAATTGTTTTCTTATTTGTTATCAATAAATGTCTGAATTTCATGCAAATCTACAGAATCAGGAATATGTTGCAGTAAACAGCTTCTACTCATTTCTTGCTGTCTATCTCCTTCAGATGGCCTCTAATGACCTTGACCCCTTAAACCCCCCTGGTAGCCCCCAGCCCGGTGACCTCATTGAGATCTTCAGACCAGCCTATCAGCACTGGGCTCTATACCTAGGTGATGGTTACATCATCAACCTAACACCAGTGGGTCAGTACCATTGAGCTGTTTGCGCTTTGTCATTCACGTCCACTGTCCCAATGCTCATGGGAGTTATACTTACACAAAAATGTTCTGAGGGCAGAACAAAAAATGATTGGTTCAGAGAGATGACCAATCAGATTGTAGAGGAGGTGGGTCCAAGCAACTAGAAGTGGGACCAATACATCTGATTGGTTGGTCCCACCTCTAGCTTGGACCCACCTCCTCTACAATCTGATTGGTTATCTCTCTGAACCAATCATTTGTCTTTCTGCCCTCAACATTTTTGTATAAGCAAAACTCCCACGAGCTGTCCCAGCATGTATTTCAGCCTAAAGCGCTCGATATTCTCTTCAGACGAGAGCCAGGCGGCGGCCATGTCCAGCGTCAAGTCCGTGTTTAGCCGCAAGGCTGTTGTCCGCATGCAGCTGCTGAAGGAGGTCATAGGGAGTGACTCGTACCGCGTGAACAACAAGTATGATGACAACCACACCCCTTTGCCCATTACTGAGATCATTGACCGAGCTCAGATGCTCATTGGCCGGGTGGTGTCATATGACCTGCTGGGCAGTAACTGCGAGCACTTTGTTACTTTACTTCGCTATGGGGAGGGAGTGTCTGAGCAGGTAATTGCTATTGTCTGCCACTTTCTTCCCTGTATCAAACAGCTGATGCCCCAGTGTGTAAGCGCATGTTTTTGATTTCGCCAGGCTTCACGAGCGATCGGCGCAATCACCTTGGTGACAGCCGCTGCCAGTACCCTCTCCATGCTAGGGCTCATCAACACCCGCTCACGAAGCAGGCCTTCCTGACACGCCCCCTGGCCCATGCCCCACCCACCCCGCTGGCCCATGCCCCACCCACCCCGCTGGCCCATGCCCCACCCACCCCGCTGGCCCGGCTGATCCCAGCATTTTTCCAAGGCAGTCTCTCTCAATCCGGTCCTCAGGGACCCACAGACGCTTCACGTTTTTGCTCCCTGCCAGCCAGCCACACTGGAATCCACCTCGAAGACCAGTTTGAGAAACACTGCTTTATGCTGCCGTTAAATCCAAGAAGTCAATCTGAAATCTACAAAAGGAGAAATATGTTTAAAATGGGGGAATCTCCGGCCAGAAGGTGGTGTATTGCTCCCTTCCAGCCAGAAGGTGGCGTATTGGTGAAGGACCTGGGCTCACAGTTGCAGCTGAGAGACTGAGACCACAGTGCTCATTCAGTGAGTAAATTTTAGTGTTGCACATTCAGATGTGTGATCATACTTTTAATATTACATTTTAAACTGCAATATAGGAGAGTCTCTCAGGGAGCGGTGAGGTGACCATCTCATCGGTGTGTGAACTGTACATATATTAATAAAACCAATTACCAATTATAGTTCCACTTCTACCTTGTTAATCATAAGGAATCAAATACAAAAAAGCTTCATAGAAAAGAAACAGCATCATGCTTCAGAGAAGTGATTTTTTTTTTTTGTAAAATGAATTTTGCATCATTAGATTAATGCACTGACAAGTCAAAAAAGATTAAATCTGCCAGGCGTTTGAGAGATATGAAATTGTGGTTTAAACACTATGGATTGTCCCTGGACCTGAAATACTTATTTTTTCCCCAGAAATTTGTAATTGCATGATAACAAACATACCTCATATTTTTAACAATTTATCTGTACTTTAGCTGTAAAGCAATGCAAATAAAGCGCATTTGGAGTGAAACGTGATATGTCTCTCTGTAAATGACAGAAACACTGTATGTGTTCTCTGGTGCGGAAGTGATTTTAAAATTGGTCAGTACAAATTAGCAACTTCATGTTATTAATTAGCATCAATATTGGTAACCAGTGTTAGTTTTACTCAGAATGAGCCCCTGAAATTTCCATTCTGTGCAAGTGCTTAATTACACCACTGGAGTACTTGGACTAATACACATGATCCTCTCTGTGTTTATGCCGTTAGGTGTTTCTGCAAACATTGCCATAAACCAGACTGCTGTATGTTCAAATGCAATATAAAAACAGACAAAAATATCTGCCATGATAAATTCTTTGCGCAGTCAAGAAAAAATCAGGGCATGCAACCACTTCAGAAAGTCACATTGAGAAATCTGAACTTCTGCTCTAAAGTACAAACGCTCTAAAGTACAAATGCAGTATGGGTTAAACATGGCCCACACCTCTAGTAGAGCACCTTACATAAGGTAAATAAAAACACACCAGTACTACTGAGACACGGTCTTGCATTAGCAAAAGACAGAGGTCAAAGGTTACAGTAAGTTCTGAAGTCTCTCTCCCAGTTCTTGTCTTTCTCCTTTTTCTTCCTCTCGGCCCTGCGGCTCAGTGTGGTCCCTCGCTCAGTGCGCCCCCTGCCAGGGGCCTGCTGCACAGCCCGCGTGTCCCCAGCCTCGAAATGTGTCACCCTGGCCCGAGGGCTCGGGCCATACCCCAGGCCTGCCTGGTCCCTCTTCAGCACGGTGCGGATGGGCCGCTTGGGGCCTGTCCCCCCGGGCCCCAGTCCGGCCCCCGGCTCCCATCCCTCCCGGAGCATCATGCGAAAGCCGGCGTTGGTGGGAGGCAGACAGTAGTGGGGCGTGGGGGGTGGCCGGCGCAGGCTGAACTGGTGCAGGGTGGAGCTGCAATGCCGGTCCTCGCTCTCGCTGTACTGGGTACCACAGTCTGAGCACCAGCGGGGCTCTGGGGGCGGGGCACTGCAGACAGGCAAAGACACACCCACCCACACTCATTAACCAATGAGCTGCACTGCTTGGACACCAACTGAATTCATGCACCCACCCATCCATTAAACTAGGGATTCCCAAGTCGGAGTTATGTTATACAGTCTTATGTTAAAAACAATATTAACAAATTCCCCATGTTTTACGCCTGTGACTGACCTGTCTGTCCTCTGCCTGTCTTCCTGGGCCCGAAACGTGTCCAGCTCCCACACCACCTCTGTGTGCCCAGCCTGATCGGCCAGATCCCGGGCATCCCGGCCCTGGATGTCCACCACGCCCACCCAGGCCGCCCCCTTATGGAGGAGGTACCTCACTGCGTCTAGGCGCCCAGCATAGCTGGCGCACATGATGGCGGTCCAGTAATAGGCATCGCAGAAGTTGACATTGCAGCCCTTCTTTCCTAGCAGCTCCCTGAGCCCCGCCAGGTCCCCCTCCTGGGCGCATCTCAGCAGCCGGTGTCCATCCCTCTCGGAGGGAGCGGCGGCTTGCGGACGCCGTCTTCTCGCTCTCCTCGCGGGCGCGTTTCCCGTGCCGCTGCTTCCGGTCTCCCCATCCCCGCCTTCCTCTATCAGGCTCTGGTAAAAACGTTTAGCCTCTTCCCCGGTTAGTGCATGCCCCTTGTCCGCCGGCTCCTTCACAGTGTCGCCCGCGGGCCACGCGGCATACGGCTCCTGCGCCCGAGTGAAGGTGATCATGGCCGAACGGGTAAGAACACACTGTCCCACTTCATGCTACAAAATTAGCCGCACAAGCCATCTGAAGGGAAAGGAGAAAATGCTGTTAGAAACTAAATGTTAGCCCATCGTCAACTAAAAAAAACTCAATACCGTAACCATAGTTGCCAACAGACGCATAAAGCGTCACCAAAACTACATATCTATCTTATCGAGCAATTTTTTCAAACTAATACTTGTAGATAAAAAAAGATGTGTGTAGGGCAACACCTTCCAGTTCTTAAAATGACTTTAATGACTGACAACGCTAAACACCATGTTGAAGCACTTTAAGGCTTTAAAATTTATAAATAGCGGGGCACATGCCTAGACTAAGTAGCCTACTTATGAATCTCGGTTTCCAACTTCTTCTTTATCTGCACACCATCAAGCTGATTTCAAGTATAAGCAACATTTCTCCATTTTCAAAAACCGAAATTTAGAATGCGATTAATTACCTTCTTTATACTGAAGAGCACCGCCATGATCTGTTTACCACCTTCCTCATCCCTTTCATTTATGAGGGTATAAGAGTCCGACTGAGCGCATTACTGCCACCAACAGCATCGGAGGACAAAAGGCAGGCGACGGTGGAACCTCATCACTATAGGATGGAGGAGAGGAATGTATGGGTGGGATATCAACAGGGAAAAAGAGTGGATTAACATCCTTCACATGTTGTGCTCGATCGTTCCCCCTTTTGTAGTGAGAACAATGAGGGGATCTGGCGGAAGGCCACGATGCACACGATGAAAACGGGTTGTTACTTATAGGTTGTGAAACGCCTGTTAATATCGATTGAAAAGTTCAAAACAGCAGCGATAAAACGCTTGTTACATTCTAAGTGTGAATCAGATGCACGGTAACACTTATTTTCACGAGAAAAATAAATGTCAATCTTTTTAAAACGTCTAGGTCTCGTTCAAATCTAAGGCTAAAATAGCGTGTGTGTGTGTTTGTATATATATATATATATATATGTATATGTCCAGCTCAGTCATATATGTATGTATATGTATATATATGTATGTATATATGTATATGTATATATGTATATGTATATATGTATATGTATATGTGTATATGTATATGTGTATATGTATGTATATATATGTATATGTATGTATGTATATATGTGTATGTATATATGTATGTATGTATATATATGTATATGTATATATATATATGTACATATATATGGTTAAAATAGTGTAAATAGTGTTGCACCACGGAGCTCAGATGACACTTGCCTCCAAATAATTGTATTAAGAAGATGTGCTTCATGCTGGGGTCGGTGCAAATGTAATGAAGTCGGTGAGGGGATATATTTCTATATATGTACTTGATGATGGGAGCTGCAGAAATGCAAAATCAAAGGGGATGCATAACACCGCCCCTGATCAATTTAACTTTTAATCCTATCGGGATAGGTGTACATGTTATAACGTGATACTGTTTCACGTTTTAACGTGATATTTTCACGTTATCACGCGATACGATTTCTCGTTTTAACGTATTGTTTTCACGTTATAATGTAATATTTTCACAATATAACGTGATAGTGACAATATATTTTTTTTATGTCGTGGCAGTAATACGCTTCCATAATAGACTATTTGAAAAGTGTTTCTTCGCCAAACCTTCACCTTCCAGTCCGAAAATCTGTTACTTCCCAAGTGGTTCATTTATAATGGTCAGAATTTTATTGATCAATAAGCAAATGTAAAGAAATACAAAACATACATTTGCAGATTAAAAATGAAACAAACTGCTTATTCAGGTAAAGGAAACATAGCTTTTAACATTAGCATTTTGTTTTACATTCCAGTTCTTCATTGTGTCTCTTACATTCTTTGACAGCTGCACCCCATCAAATAGGACTGTGCTATCCCAGACTGCTCCTCAACGCTGTTTGGTCTTGCTGGTGGGGGCGACTGACTTCTGGATGCACTACCGCTAGTCTGGCAGCTTGGCCAGTAAGGGGATCTGGAGATTCTGCATCAACCACAAGTGCCATGTCCACCCCATCGCTGTGGGTGAGCGATGAGCTCTGTGATTTCACACTGTTGGAGGCTTAGGAAAATTATATCTGCATCGACCTCATATGAAGATGGTCTAAAGATGTTTGTCTAAATTGCATGTGATGACATGTTCGGTTTCCTCACACGACCCAAAAAGACATTGCTTGGCAAGCTGACGTTGCTATTTCTTCCAGAATATGTGCATATCAGTATAAAAGTCACACCAGCGTATGTAAAATCAGAATCAGTAACATTTTCATTTTTAACAAAAAGGCTTCACAAAAGTATAAGAGAAAAATTCAAACATTACGATGATTTTTTTTTTAGTTAACGTGACACGTTAAAATATTTCATAGCCGTTCGTTTAAAGGATCGTCTGATCAGCAAAATATATTAGAAAAGATAAATTTAAGGGTTTAACTTGGTTTTATAAATCATTTACAGGCACAGGCTTACAGTTTGAATGGGAAGATATACACATATCATATACACTGATTGACAAACTTCTAAGGCGAGTCATAAGACGATTTCACATAGACATATAAGCCTGTTTTTTCAAGAGGCACAGATACACATGCTTGCATATAAATTTCTCTGTAGTCCTGTGGCAGTCCCCTGTTGTGTGTCGGTGTGTGACTTTAGCGGCTGATCTGGGGTCAGCATGCTCACACCGCGCAGGCATTCTGGCCGGGGTTCACCGTCAGGTTGCTTATGTGTCACCACCTCTGGTGACTCCACCCACTTATGTATTCACTGGGAACAAGGGAACGACAGTTCAGTTCAGCGACAGTTGAAGCTGATTGGCCTTTATCAGACCCCGAGCCCCTGAACAAACCTTTCTCTTGTAGAGATTAGTGGAATGTGTTCTATTGGGATTTGAGAACTAGTGTTTCTTAATACCTCCTATTAATAATCAGTTATGCATTCATGATGGATTAATAAAGAGTTTTCATATACATTTACATATACTGTAGTATGTATATTTGTTTGTCAAATCATTTCCCCTCAAGGATAAGTAGTCGATGTAAAGCAGGGGTGGGCAGTCTCACCCGCAAAGGGCCGGTGTGTGTGCAGGTTTTTGGGATAACCTGTAGGTCAGCTGTTCAAATCCAGGTGTGAGGACTCTTCAGCCAATCAGTCCTCTAATTAGTAATCTAATTAGGGAGCTGCAGTGAAAACCAGCATACACAGCGGCCCTTTCAGCTGTAAAGATATGAAAAGGGAAGTACTGACCGCATTCCTCTGGAAGCTCCAAAGGCACGTAGTTACGGCGGCAGAGATGGACAAATGCAGCTGCCAGCCTGCAGGGGGCCCTGTCCTGGTTACAGCGGCTCCTGTCGCACACAGCCAGGAACTGCAGCGGATCCACCTGAGCAGAGAGTAAGAAGAGTTAACAAGGAACTGGAATACCCTTCGAAAACAGACAAGCTGCATGCAAATGGAGGCAGGGGCTGAACGCAAACTGGGCCACAGTGCCGCCCTAAGAAGAGCTTATAGTTAACCAACTACAATTGTGTTTAATGATTGAATTATGGGCCTGATTGGTTCTATAATATTGCGCAGAGAGAAACAGGTGCTGCTTAAAGGGGCAGTTCACCCCCAAACTGAAAGGGGCGGAAGATCGTCTTGTATCGTCTGCGCAGTGATACGATTGGTGTGAGGAGTCTGGTAGAAGGAAATAGTTCCTACATTGAACTGCTCACTAAAAAGTCTGCGGATTATCTTGAGTAACTGGGCCGTGATTTCTGGCAAGAGGCATTGCTGTTGAATTATTCAAATGTATTTTTCTGGTGCCTTAACCACCACAGAAAGAATGCCATTCACTCCCATCATATTCGAGTGAAGCCCCACATTTCTAAGCCCAAAATCCACAAAACTAGAAAACTTCCAGCAGAACAATCTAGATGGAGAAACCCCCCCCTGAACCATATCTTTTTCAGTTTTGGGATGAACTGTTTCTTTAAGGTGTGATGCAGTGGGACGTACCACCTTGAAGCAGGCATTTAGGGGGGAGTCAGAGGCTGAGAACAGTGAGGCACAGCCTGGGGGGCTGGGGGCCAGCTTAGCATTGGTGGTGTTGGAGCAGGACCCCACCTTCCCAGGGTCACTGCGACACTGAGGGCGCACCTGCAGGCAAACCGCACATACACACGTCATGTTACAGCCGGGGGGAGTTTGTTGTTTCTCAGAAAGTCACTTAAGGGCCCCCTGCAGTATCTCCTAAATATGGAACGTGGTTATTTAATATTTACTGTGGTGGCCAACAGGGGGCGCCATGCAAATGTGTGGTTTCAAGTCAAGAGTCAAGATTTATTTGTCACATACATACAACATGCAGTGGAATGTATCTCTGTGTCACCCTTATGTGGCTGTGTAAAAATAGAAAGAAATAAAAATAGAAAAAGGTAAGAAGTAAAGTCGGAGTAAAAAAGAGAAATTACAATATATAAATACTAAGTAAGGAACCAAGTATATAATCTAAAATATACAGTGCAGATATTCGCAATATTTTAGTCATGATAAACACCACCGCTGGTCACACCTGTTCCGTACCCTACCTGCCAGCTCTGGATGAACTGCTCCTCACTGTCTGCTTGAGATCCATCAGGAAGCGTGAGGTCATTTCCTGCTTCGTTGTCATTGGTCCCCAGGAGACCCACAGAAGCCCCTGTATGAACATAAACATGTAGCACCCAGCAATTCCAGAAGCAACAGACCTGCTCTGGAAACACACAATATTAGCATTTCTTTCGCATAGCTGCGATGTGGCAAACCACTTTGGTGTTCCCATAAACGGTATGGCAGAGTAACAGAGAGCCAGAGATCAGAATTCCAGTTCCACGGCTGACGTAAGTTTTACCATGGTGCCAGCTGTCGAGAGTCAAACTGCAAACACCATGTGACTGGTCACATGACACCACTGCTCCATCCTGATTGGATACTTCAACAAGGTTGGAGTCTCTTCTGACTGTCACGCCATTGTCTGTGATCGATTTGTCTGTCACGCGGCAGTTGGTATGCACCTATGAAGGATAAATTAATCTCTCTCTTCTGATGTACAGTAATATACCTAAATCCATTAGGGTTACAAAATATCAGAAGTAGCTATTTATTGTACCAGGGATCATTCATTTAAAATTTGGAAAGAAAGGCACATTCATTGATTGGCCTGTGAGAGTTACCTGTCCACCGGACGGAATGCTGACAGTGACATTGCTCATTTCCACTAGAAGACTGCGCTGTGTCACTCCATTTGGGCTCAGCAACACAGTGAAGGAGCCACCAGCCGCATCACGGGCAACCAGCAGCGCGCAGCGAGGGGGCAGCTCGTACAGACGGCCGTCGAAGGACACCACAAACTGATCTGAGACCAGCAGAGCCTGGTCTGGGGAGCGGCAGAGAGAGGTTTACGGGGGCGAGGTGGAGAGAAGAGAAAAGCCTCGAATCACAGGAGTCAGATTTCTGCGCGAATCTCTAGGGTAGTAGAGATTAGTAAGATGATGGCCGCCAGGAAGATTTCACAATGTGCCCAATGCATGTCTACGTCTAGGAATGGGTAAAATGGGAAGGAAATGACAAGTTCTGCCAGGTACCCAGTATAAGGCCACTTTATTATTCCTACGAATAGTAAGTACTACTCACACATAGCAACACAAGTCAGCTGGCATCTTAGAATTTTAACGTTTCTGGCCAAAGGTACAAAAGAAGACCATCTAGAGACTTGAGTCTGAAACCATTGTATTGTCCTTAGCTGCCATGCCACCTGCTGGCCCAATTGCGCAATGAAGGGTGACTCACGGCCGAAGGGGCTCTCCATCATCTTCCTCTTGAGCCGATACAGTTCGGCGGCAGGCTGGAGGGAGGTCAGGGCCACCACAGGTCTCAGAAGCCACTCCTCCAGAAGGAACTCTACCAGTCCGGCCTCCCCAACGTCGGACCAGGTCACCCTGGGCAGCGGCACCTGGAGAGTCACCTCACAGTGGCTGGAGCAGCCGACACACACACACGCACACACACACACACACATGCACACACACGCACACACACATGCACACACGCACGCACACACGCATGCACACACACGCACACGCACGCACGCACACACACACACACACACACACACGCATATGTTAGTCAGCTCAGATTAGTGGTGTTATTCAGGTTTGTCCCCTGCATAATTATATAATTAACCACACATGCCCATTGTCAGAAAAAAGCAATTTGTACTTTTGCTTGTCAACCTTCAAGGGTCTGCCAATTGTTCCCTATAGCTGTAGGTAACTGTAGCTTTTAAGGTATAGAAATGGACTCCCAAGGTACAAACAACATTAATGTACCCCCAAGAGTCCACCTCCCCCCCGTTTGACCACCTGCTTCAAGTAGTCTTGTTGGAAGGACTATCTTGTTCGACAGTCAACCGACGTGGATAACAGATCCAGTAGAGAGATCCAGTAGAGAGATCCAGTAGAGTACCTGTGTGAGAGCCTGTAAAGTGAGGCCAGCCGTCTTCTGACCCCAGCCAATGCAACTGCCAGCCTGGATTCTACCCACAAAGCTGTCTGCTGGCTTGCCTGAAGGGCACACGTATAAACACAGAGAAGGATCAGAGAGAGCTCATTGTCCCTCCATTATCATCCAGGGACCGTGCACCTACGTTCTTCTTCACGACACCATCTTACCATGTCCAGCATGGAGGTGATGGTGCCCAGCACGGCCTTCGTCGCCCTCTGGTGGTGCTCCTCCAGAACTGCAGGCAGAATCTCTACCAGTCTCCGTGCCCAGAGGGCCGCTCCATCTCTCCAGGCCGTGTCGAATCGACGGCCCGTCACATCCTGGTAGGCCCCAGCCAAGGTGGCCAGTGGCCCTGTGACAAGACAAACACCAAGGAGGAAAGCAGCTTCCTGTTTTAGGTACTCAACTTCCTGCTAAGCACAAAATGCTCTTTCAATGTTCAGCTTATGTTGAGGCACGCTTGTCATTAAGAGCTTTTCATTTTTGTGTGCAAAGAGAAGCAACACAAATTATTCAACAGTATGATAAACAGAAAAGTGTGATTTCCAGATGAAAGACAAACAACACAGGGTCAGAAAGGAAAAAGGTACACATACATTGACCACCCATTTTCTGTAGCTGCTTATCCTACTCTGGGTCGCGGGGGGTCCGGAGCCTATCCCGGAGACTAAGGGTGCAAGGCAAGGAACAATCCAGGATGGGGTGCCAACACATCGCAGGGCACGCTCACACACCATCCACTCACACACACCATTCACTCACTGGAGTGAGGGCCGTTTAGCACAGTGATCAGCACTGCTGCCTCACAGCCCAGGGACCTGGGTTCAAATCCCCCATAGCTCCCTGTGTGTGGAGCCTGCACAGTCAGGTAGTCTGCACACTGCATGTGGACTCCCAGACACCCTCGCCACACACAGGGCCCCCCCTCAGTAGCCTAAGAAAACAGTACCAACCAACCCTTAATGAGAACTTACAGTGAAGCACCAGAATCTTCACAGACCAACAACCCAACTGGGCTCCCATCCAACCACTGGCCAGACACAGTCCTGCTTAGCTTCACACAGACTACCCAGTCCAAACTGCATGCACCACAGTTGCTCACAGTTTAAAAGACTGATCACTAAGAATATGAGCTGGAGCCTAAAGAAAGCAAATACATCAGTTACCTACAGGGGACAATAGGAGGGGGGTGGCCGGATAGCACAGTGATCAGCACTGCTGCCTCACAACCCAGG
This sequence comes from Paramormyrops kingsleyae, assembly GCF_048594095.1. NCBI lineage: Eukaryota > Metazoa > Chordata > Actinopteri > Osteoglossiformes > Mormyridae > Paramormyrops > Paramormyrops kingsleyae. Next base: position 19,081,459 of record NC_132817.1, read on the forward strand.
GACCCGGGTTCAAATCCCTCATAGCTCCCTGTGCGTGGAGCCTGCACAGTCAGGTAGTCTGCACACTGCATGTGGACTCCCAGACACCCTCACTGCACACAGGGCCCCCCCCAGTAGCCTAAGAAAACAGATGCCCACTACTTTTTCCAAAAGATACCAACCAACCCTTAATGAGACCTTACAGTGAAGCACCAGAATCTTCACAGACCAACAACCCAACTGGGCTCCCATCCAACCACTGGCAAGGCACAGTCCTGCTTAGCTTCACACAGACTACCCAGTCCAAACTGCATGCACCACAGTTGCTCACAGTTTAAAAGACTGATCACTAAGAATATGAGCTGGAGCCTAAAGAAAGCAAATACATCAGTTACCTACAGGGGACAATAGGAGGGGGGTGGCCGGATAGCACAGTGATCAGCACTGCTGCCTCACAACCCAGGGACCCGGGTTCAAATCCCTCATAGCTCCCTGTGCGTGGAGCCTGCACAGTCAGGTAGTCTGCACACTGCATGTGGACTCCCAGACACCCTCGCCACACACAGGGCCCCCCCCCCCAGTAGCCTAAGAAAACAGATGCCCACTACTTTTTCCAAAAGATACCAACCAACCCTTAATGAGACCTTACAGTGAAGCACCAGAATCTTCACAGACCAACAACCCAACTGGGCTCCCATCCAACCACTGGCAAGGCACAGTCCTGCTTAGCTTCACACAGACTACCCAGTGCAAACTGCAGGTACCACAGTTGCTCACAGCTTGAAAGACTGATCACTGAGAATATGAGCTGGAGCCTAAAGAAAGCAAATACATCAGTTACCTACAGGGGACAATAGGAGGGGGGTGGCCAGATAGCACAGTGATCAGCACTGCTGCCTCACAACCCAGGGACCCGGGTTCAAATCCCTCATAGCTCCCTGTGCGTGGAGCCTGCACAGTCAGGTACTCTGCACACTGCACACTGCATGTGGACTCCCAGACACCCTCGCCGCACACAGGGCCCCCCCCCAGTAGCCTAAGAAAACAGATGCCCACTACTTTTTCCAAAAGATACCAACCAACCCTTAATGAGACCTTACAGTGAAGCACCAGAATCTTCACAGACCAACAACCCAACTGGGCTCCCATCCAACCACTGGCCAGGCACAGTCCTGCTTAGCTTCACACAGACTACCCAGTGCAAACTGCAGGTACCACAGTTGCTCACAGCTTAAAAGACTGATCACTGAGAATATGAGCTGGAGCCTAAAGAAAGCAAATACATCAGTTACCTACAGGGGACAATAGGAGGGGGGTGGCCGGATAGCACAGTGATCAGCACTGCTGCCTCACAACCCAGGGACCCGGGTTCAAATCCCTCATAGCTCCCTGTGCGTGGAGCCTGCACAGTCAGGTAGTCTGCACACTGCATGTGGACTCCCAGACTCCCTCGCCACACACAGGGCCCCCCCCCCCAGTAGCCTAAGAAAACAGATGCCCACTACTTTTTCCAAAAGATACCAACCAACCCTTAATGAGACCTTACAGTGAAGCACCAGAATCTTCACAGACCAACAACCCAACTGGGCTCCCATCCAACCACTGGCAAGGCACAGTCCTGCTTAGCTTCACACAGACTACCCAGTGCAAACTGCAGGTACCACAGTTGCTCACAGCTTGAATGACTGATCACTGAGAGTATGAGCTGGAGCCTAAAGAAAGCAAATACATCAGTTACCTACAGGGGACAATAGGAGGGGGGTGGCCAGATAGCACAGTGATCAGCACTGCTGCCTCACGACCCGGGTTCAAATCCCTCATAGCTCCCTGTGCGTGGAGCCTGCACAGTCAGGTACTCTGCACACTGCATGTGGACTCCCAGACACCCTCGCCGCACACAGGCCCCCCCCCCAGTAGCCTAAGAAAACAGATGCCCACTACTTTTTCCAAAAGATACCAACCAACCCTTAATGAGACCTTACAGTGAAGCACCAGAATCTTCACAGACCAACAACCCAACCAGGCTCCCATCCAACCACTAGCCAGACACAATCATGCTTAGCTTCACACAGACTACCCAGTGCAAACTGCAGGTACCACAGTTGCTCACAGCTTGAATGACTGATCACTGAGAGTATGAGCTGGAGCCTAAAGAAAGCAAATACATCAGTTACCTACAGGGGACAATAGGAGGGGGGTGGCCGGATAGCACAGTGATCAGCACTGCTGCCTCACAACCCAGGGACCCGGGTTCAAATCCCTCATAGCTCCCTGTGCATGGAGCCTGCACAGTTAGGTAGTCTGCACACTGCATGTGGACTCCCAGACACCCTCGCCACACACAGGGCCCCCCCCCCAGTAGCCTAAGAAAACAGATGCCCACTACTTTTTCCAAAAGATACCAACCAACCCTTAATGAGACCTTACAGTGAAGCACCAGAATCTTCACAGACCAACAACCCAACTGGGCTCCCATCCAACCACTGGCCAGGCACAGTCCTGCTTAGCTTCACACAGACTACCCAGTGCAAACTGCAGGTACCACAGTTGCTCACAGCTTAAAAGACTGATCACTGAGAATATGAGCTGGAGCCTAAAGAAAGCAAATACATCAGTTACCTACAGGGGACAATAGAAGGGGGGTGGCTGGATAGCACAGTGATCAGCACTGCTGCCTCACAACCCAGGGACCCAGGTTCAAATCCCTCATAGCTCCCTGTGCGTGGAGCCTGCACAGTCAGGTACTCTGCACACTGCATGTGGACTCCCAGACACCCTCGCCGCACACAGGGCCCCCCCCAGTAGCCTAAGAAAACAGATGCCCACTACTTTTTCCAAAAGATACCAACCAACCCTTAATGAGACCTTACAGTGAAGCACCAGAATCTTCACAGACCAACAACCCAACTGGGCTCCCATCCAACCACTGGCAAGGCACAGTCCTGCTTAGCTTCACACAGACTACCCAGTCCAAACTGCATGCACCACAGTTGCTCACAGTTTAAAAGACTGATCACTAAGAATATGAGCTGGAGCCTAAAGAAAGCAAATACATCAGTTACCTACAGGGGACAATAGGAGGGGGGTGGCCAGATAGCACAGTGATCAGCACTGCTGCCTCACAACCCAGGGACCCGGGTTCAAATCCCTCATAGCTCCCTGTGCGTGGAGCCTGCACAGTCAGGTACTCTGCACACTGCATGTGGACTCCCAGACACCCTCGCCACACACAGGGCCCCCCCCCAGTAGCCTAAGAAAACAGATGCCCACTACTTTTTCCAAAAGATACCAACCAACCCTTAATGAGACCTTACAGTGAAGCACCAGAATCTTCACAGACCAACAACCCAACTGGGCTCCCATCCAACCACTGGCCAGGCACAGTCCTGCTTAGCTTCACACAGACTACCCAGTGCAAACTACAGGTACCACAGTTGCTCACAGCTTGAAAGACTGATCACTGAGAATATGAGCTGGAGCCTAAAGAAAGCAAATACATCAGTTACCTACAGGGGACAATAGGAGGGGGGTGGCCAGATAGCACAGTGATCAGCACTGCTGCCTCACAACCCAGGGACCCGGGTTCAAATCCCTCATAGCTCCCTGTGCGTGGAGCCTGCACAGTCAGGTACTCTGCACACTGCATGTGGACTCCCAGACACCCTCGCCGCACACAGGGCCCCCCCCCAGTAGCCTAAGAAAACAGATGCCCACTACTTTTTCCAAAAGATACCAACCAACCCTTAATGAGACCTTACAGTGAAGCACCAGAATCTTCACAGACCAACAACCCAACTGGGCTCCCATCCAACCACTGGCCAGGCACAGTCCTGCTTAGCTTCACACAGACTACCCAGTGCTAACTGCAGGTACCACAGTTGCTCACAGCTTGAATGACTGATCACTGAGAGTATGAGCTGGAGCCTAAAGAAAGCAAATACATCAGTTACCTACAGGGGACAATAGGAGGGGGGTGGCCAGATAGCACAGTGATCAGCACTGCTGCCTCACAACCCAGGGACCCGGGTTCAAATCCCTCATAGCTCCCTGTGCGTGGAGCCTGCACAGTCAGGTAGTCTGCACACTGCATGTGGACTCCCAGACACCCTCACCGCACACAGGGCCCCCCCCCAGTAGCCTAAGAAAACAGATGCCCACTACTTTTTCCAAAAGATACCAACCAACCCTTAATGAGACCTTACAGTGAAGCACCAGAATCTTCACAGACCAACAACCCAACTGGGCTCCCATCCAACCACTGGCCAGGCACAGTCCTGCTTAGCTTCACACAGACTACCCAGTGCAAACTGCAGGTACCACAGTTGCTCACAGCTTAAAAGACTGATCACTGAGAATATGAGCTGGAGCCTAAAGAAAGCAAATACATCAGTTACCTACAGGGGACAATAGGAGGGGGGTGGCCGGATAGCACAGTGATCAGCACTGCTGCCTCACAACCCAGGGACCCGGGTTCAAATCCCTCATAGCTCCCTGTGCGTGGAGCCTGCACAGTCAGGTACTCTGCACACTGCATGTGGACTCCCAGACACCCTCGCCGCACACAGGGCCCCCCCCAGTAGCCTAAGAAAACAGACGCCCACTACTTTTTCCAAAAGATACCAACCAACCCTTAATGAGACCTTACAGTGAAGCACCAGAATCTTCACAGACCAACAACCCAACTGGGCTCCCATCCAACCACTGGCAAGGCACAGTCCTGCTTAGCTTCACACAGACTACCCAGTGCAAACTGCAGGTACCACAGTTGCTCACAGCTTGAAAGACTGATCACTGAGAATATGAGCTGGAGCCTAAAGAAAGCAAATACATCAGTTACCTACAGGGGACAATAGGAGGGGGGTGGCCAGATAGCACAGTGATCAGCACTGCTGCCTCACAACCCAGGGACCCGGGTTCAAATCCCTCATAGCTCCCTGTGCGTGGAGCCTGCACAGTCAGGTACTCTGCACACTGCATGTGGACTCCCAGACACCCTCGCCGCACACAGGGCCCCCCCCCAGTAGCCTAAGAAAACAGATGCCCACTACTTTTTCCAAAAGATACCAACCAAACCTTAATGAGACCTTACAGTGAAGCACCAGAATCTTCACAGACCAACAACCCAACTGGGCTCCCATCCAACCACTGGCCAGGCACAGTCCTGCTTAGCTTCACACAGACTACCCAGTGCAAACTGCAGGTACCACAGTTGCTCACAGCTTAAAAGACTGATCACTGAGAATATGAGCTGGAGCCTAAAGAAAGCAAATACATCAGTTACCTACAGGGGACAATAGGAGGGGGGTGGCCGGATAGCACAGTGATCAGCACTGCTGCCTCACAACCCAGGGACCCGGGTTCAAATCCCTCATAGCTCCCTGTGCGTGGAGCCTGCACAGTCAGGTACTCTGCACACTGCATGTGGACTCCCAGACACCCTCGCCGCACACAGGGCCCCCCCCAGTAGCCTAAGAAAACAGACGCCCACTACTTTTTCCAAAAGATACCAACCAACCCTTAATGAGACCTTACAGTGAAGCACCAGAATCTTCACAGACCAACAACCCAACTGGGCTCCCATCCAACCACTGGCAAGGCACAGTCCTGCTTAGCTTCACACAGACTACCCAGTGCAAACTGCAGGTACCACAGTTGCTCACAGCTTGAAAGACTGATCACTGAGAATATGAGCTGGAGCCTAAAGAAAGCAAATACATCAGTTACCTACAGGGGACAATAGGAGGGGGGTGGCCAGATAGCACAGTGATCAGCACTGCTGCCTCACAACCCAGGGACCCGGGTTCAAATCCCTCATAGCTCCCTGTGCGTGGAGCCTGCACAGTCAGGTACTCTGCACACTGCATGTGGACTCCCAGACACCCTCGCCGCACACAGGGCCCCCCCCCAGTAGCCTAAGAAAACAGATGCCCACTACTTTTTCCAAAAGATACCAACCAAACCTTAATGAGACCTTACAGTGAAGCACCAGAATCTTCACAGACCAACAACCCAACTGGGCTCCCATCCAACCACTGGCCAGGCACAGTCCTGCTTAGCTTCACACAGACTACCCAGTGCAAACTGCAGGTACCACAGTTGCTCACAGCTTAAAAGACTGATCACTGAGAATATGAGCTGGAGCCTAAAGAAAGCAAATACATCAGTTACCTACAGGGGACAATAGGAGGGGGGTGGCCGGATAGCACAGTGATCAGCACTGCTGCCTCACAACCCAGGGACCCGGGTTCAAATCCCTCATAGCTCCCTGTGCGTGGAGCCTGCACAGTCAGGTACTCTGCACACTGCATGTGGACTCCCAGACACCCTCGCCGCACACAGGGCCCCCCCCCCAGTAGCCTAAGAAAACAGATGCCCACTACTTTTTCCAAAAGATACCAACCAACCCTTAATGAGACCTTACAGTGAAGCACCAGAATCTTCACAGACCAACAACCCAACTGGGCTCCCATCCAACCACTGGCAAGGCACAGTCCTGCTTAGCTTCACACAGACTACCCAGTCCAAACTGCATGCACCACAGTTGCTCACAGTTTAAAAGACTGATCACTAAGAATATGAGCTGGAGCCTAAAGAAAGCAAATACATCAGTTACCTACAGGGGACAATAGGAGGGGGGTGGCCGGATAGCACAGTGATCAGCACTGCTGCCTCACAACCCAGGGACCCGGGTTCAAATCCCTCATAGCTCCCTGTGCGTGGAGCCTGCACAGTCAGGTAGTCTGCACACTGCATGTGGACTCCCAGACACCCTCACCGCACACAGGGCCCCCCCCCCCAGTAGCCTAAGAAAACAGATGCCCACTACTTTTTCCAAAAGATACCAACCAACCCTTAATGAGACCTTACAGTGAAGCACCAGAATCTTCACAGACCAACAACCCAACCAGGCTCCCATCCAACCACTAGCCAGACACAATCATGCTTAGCTTCACACAGACTACCCAGTGCAAACTGCAGGTACCACAGTTGCTCACAGCTTGAAAGACTGATCACTGAGAATATGAGCTGGAGCCTAAAGAAAGCAAATACATCAGTTACCTACAGGGGACAATAGGAGGGGGGTGGCCAGATAGCACAGTGATCAGCACTGCTGCCTCACAACCCAGGGACCCGGGTTCAAATCCCTCATAGCTCCCTGTGCGTGGAGCCTGCACAGTCAGGTACTCTGCACACTGCATGTGGACTCCCAGACACCCTCGCCACACACAGGGCCCCCCCAGTAGCCTAAGAAAACAGATGCCCACTACTTTTTCCAAAAGATACCAACCAACCCTTAATGAGACCTTACAGTGAAGCACCAGAATCTTCACAGACCAACAACCCAACTGGGCTCCCATCCAACCACTGGCAAGGCACAGTCCTGCTTAGCTTCACACAGACTACCCAGTCCAAACTGCATGCACCACAGTTGCTCACAGTTTAAAAGACTGATCACTAAGAATATGAGCTGGAGCCTAAAGAAAGCAAATACATCAGTTACCTACAGGGGACAATAGGAGGGGGGTGGCCGGATAGCACAGTGATCAGCACTGCTGCCTCACAACCCAGGGACCCGGGTTCAAATCCCTCATAGCTCCCTGTGCGTGGAGCCTGCACAGTCAGGTAGTCTGCACACTGCATGTGGACTCCCAGACACCCTCACCGCACACAGGGCCCCCCCCCCCAGTAGCCTAAGAAAACAGATGCCCACTACTTTTTCCAAAAGATACCAACCAACCCTTAATGAGACCTTACAGTGAAGCACCAGAATCTTCACAGACCAACAACCCAACCAGGCTCCCATCCAACCACTAGCCAGACACAATCATGCTTAGCTTCACACAGACTACCCAGTGCAAACTGCAGGTACCACAGTTGCTCACAGCTTGAAAGACTGATCACTGAGAATATGAGCTGGAGCCTAAAGAAAGCAAATACATCAGGGGACAATAGGAGGGGGGTGGCCAGATAGCACAGTGATCAGCACTGCTGCCTCACAACCCAGGGACCCGGGTTCAAATCCCTCATAGCTCCCTGTGCGTGGAGCCTGCACAGTCAGGTAGTCTGCACACTGCATGTGGACTCCCAGACACCCTCACCGCACACAGGGCCCCCCCCCCCAGTAGCCTAAGAAAACAGATGCCCACTACTTTTTCCAAAAGATACCAACCAACCCTTAATGAGACCTTACAGTGAAGCACCAGAATCTTCACAGACCAACAACCCAACCAGGCTCCCATCCAACCACTAGCCAGACACAATCATGCTTAGCTTCACACAGACTACCCAGTGCAAACTGCAGGTACCACAGTTGCTCACAGCTTGAAAGACTGATCACTGAGAATATGAGCTGGAGCCTAAAGAAAGCAAATACATCAGTTACCTACAGGGGACAATAGGAGGGGGGTGGCCAGATAGCACAGTGATCAGCACTGCTGCCTCACAACCCAGGGACCCGGGTTCAAATCCCTCATAGCTCCCTGTGCGTGGAGCCTGCACAGTCAGGTAGTCTGCACACTGCATGTGGACTCCCAGACACCCTCACCGCACACAGGGCCCCCCCCCAGTAGCCTAAGAAAACAGATGCCCACTACTTTTTCCAAAAGATACCAACCAACCCTTAATGAGACCTTACAGTGAAGCACCAGAATCTTCACAGACCAACAACCCAACCAGGCTCCCATCCAACCACTAGCCAGACACAATCATGCTTAGCTTCACACAGACTACCCAGTCCAAACTGCATGCACCACAGTTGCTCACAGCTTAAAAGACTGATCACTGAGAATATGAGCTGGAGCCTAAAGAAAGCAAATACATCAGTTACCTACAAGGGACAATAGGAGGGGGGTGGCCAGATAGCACAGTGATCAGCACTGCTGCCTCACAACCCAGGGACCCAGGTTCAAATCCCTCATAGCTCCCTGTGCGTGGAGCCTGCACAGTCAGGTAGTCTGCACACTGCATGTGGACTCCCAGACACACACCAGTCACTCACACACACATACCTACAGGCAATTTGGTAACTCCAGTTAACATCAGCCTGTTTTTGACTGTGGGAGGAAACCAGAGTACCTGGAAGGAAACCCCACAATGACATGGGGAGAACATGCAAACGCCACACACAGAGCCGTGGCAGGGACTCAAACCCAGGCCCCAGAGGTGTGAGGTAACCCTGCTAACCACCCCACCATTGCACATACCTTATTCCCTCCTGACATTTACCTTTTAAATGTAATATAATTTGCCTCCAAAAAATTTCCTGGATCTGTACAGTATATGGGTGCCCTGGTTACCATCCCCCCCGATCTAGCAATGGTTGCCCTGGTTACCACCTCCCTTATGTACCGATGGTTGCCCTGGTTACCACCCCCTGATCTAGCAATGGTTTCCCTGGTTACTGCCCCCTGATCTAGCAATGGTTGCCCTGGTTACCACCTCCCTTATGTACCGATGGTTGCCCTGGTTACCACCCCCTGATCTAGCAATGGTTTCCCTGGTTACTGCCCCCTGATCTAGCAATGGTTGCCCTGGTTACCGCCTCCCTTATGTACCGATGGTTGCCCTGGTTACCCCCCCCCCCAGGTCTAGTGATGCATGCTCCGATCCCAGCTGTGGCCCTCCAGGCCTCCGAGCAGTGCCTTACTCTTCAGCTCCTGCTGGACCTGCAGGGACACTCGGTTCAGCATGCCCAGATAGCGTGGCACAGCGTCAGTGAAGGAGCGCCGTAAGGGGCCCCTCCTCCAGGCCCCCCAGATCCCCCCGGGCCCTTGCGTGAGCAGAGCCTCGGCCCTCTGGGTCACACGGAGGGGCCGCTCGCTCATTTCCTGAAGCAGCACGCTGTCCCGGGACTACAGGAACAAAGAATAGATCCCAATTACTTTCTCATAGTCCCACAACACCAACATATCTGTAGAGGATTGTCAAAGAGAAGGGAACCATTTTCAGGAAGGAAACTACTGTGAATAAAATAAGCAAAACCATTCTGAGACGGCTGAGGACCAGTGGAAGTAGTTCAGAACTTCATGCATAAATAAATGGGTTTAAATCAATAGTTATCAATTCATCATAGCTCAATAATCCTGCTCTCAGATCTCGATAAGCATTTAGAAGATTGAAGGGTGAAAAAATGAATAATCCTGTACCTGGTGCCTGAATTCCACAAGGAGGCGCTGTAGGATTCTTATTTTTTCCAGCAGCTTGTTCTTTATGTGGGACCCCAGAACTCGTACCCTGGCCTAGGCACACGTTACATGACCATTCAGAAAGGGCCCTACATTGTTACACGTGAGATACATTGGTGATGAGAGTTTATATTTAATATTAATATTTGCATGGTCAATAAATGTCAATAGAAATGAACTCAAGGCATAGAATCTTCAGCATGTCTCATCAGCCGTACCTCTGCCTCCTGTAGGCTCTCTGCACAGCCTTGGGCACCAGTTGTCAAGCTCTGATTGGCTGCCCTCACAGAGAAGGATGCCAGCCTATCCCGCTTGGCCATACCCTCTCTCCTTTGCACCTCCAGTGTCAAACGTCGTCTCCCCTCCAGACACAGTGCTATGGTCAAGTCATCGTCTAATGACGCTCCTTCATGCGCAAGTGTGAGCACACAGACGAAAAACGTTACGACTGTTACAAATAAAATGGGCAATACATTTTCAGTACCTAGAATCTGCTTGTTAAATCAGTACATGAGCTTACTCCAGCATTTCTTACCATCACTGTACCCCGCAGCAGTCTGCAAGCATCTTCCCTCTAGTGCCCCCTGCAGCCAGAGGCGGTCACTGCGGTCCAGTCTGGCTTGCACGAGAAGCCCTGCACCCCGGCGAGATGAGAATACACTGCCTCCCAGCTCGAGAGCTCCCTCACCCAGCTGCAACTGCAGCACATGTGCACAAACGTCAATGAACACATGCCTATACATAGACGCACAGAGAGTCATGCATTCAGGTATCTTGACATACATACATGCGTGTTCTGAGGGCCTGACTACATGCAGAGAGCTCCAAGGTGCGAAGCTTGGCAAACCCACCTCGGTATGCAGGGAGAGGTTGTTGCGTTGAGGGATGGAGTCGTTGGTGAGGACCAGGGTCAGGCTGCTGTGCCACGGCCGGCCGGATACAGACAGGCGGGTCTGGGTGTACAGCAGCTGCCTGCCTGTGCTGATGCGGTGGTATCCGGACACAGCCCACGCCTGGGACAGACACAGGGACACACAAAGACATGGTTCACCGAAATGAGAAAGTAGGGGGTTGCATTGCATTCTGGGATACGTGTGCGGGAATGAAAAGGGGTATTTTTCAATATGCTCTTCTATCCATTCTTGTGTCCTCATATACCAGTATGATGTCATCTTCCATCGCCGAAGTACAGATCCAATACACAAGTACAGAAGTACGGAGGACGGTAAAAAATCCCCAGATTGGAGGTTTGGAGGTCAGGTGACCATGATCACATGGGACTCACTGGGTGTGGAGGACACAGACCCAGGAGCAGGTGATGCTCCAGCTGATCCTGGCCATTAGTGTGGACCTGGGCAAGGAAGGTGTGGGACGAGCAGGGCAGGGGGGAGACGTTGTCGGCACCTCCCTCCAGCTGCAGTGTATGTACGCCCTTGGCTCCTCTCTGCACCAACACACACAAATAAAACAAAACATTTTATTTACATGACCTGAAGCCAACCTACCAAGTCATACTTTTGTAAGTATTGCAGGAGAGGGAATCACCTGGTACTTCATAGCCTGCGTGATCCTCTTGTTGGCCCATTTCAGCTCCGCTGCCTGGGAGTAAGAGCTGCCCTCCCGGGCCATGGTGGCACATCCTTCGATGTCCACCAGGGGGAGCACTGCCTGCATCTGAAACGCAGGAATTCGAATGAGTTCTAACTGCTGGAAAAGAATGACCTTTACAAGAAAACAATAAAGGAAGAATGACATAAGCATGAAAATATAGTTTAGCAGGTGCCAATGGGTATTTTTTAAGTCATGGCATGAATCATATTGCATATAGTTCTAGTGAACTAAAAAAAGTCTTATTTTATTTTATTTTTTCTAGAGAGAAGTTCTACGGAAATGAGGTACCTGGCCTGGTGACAGCAATAGGCAAGCCTGCCCTCTGCTGGAGCTTCCATGCAAGTGTCTGCTCATGGTCAGGGTCGCATTCACAGGTCGTCCGTCATTCCAGGAGAGCAGGGCCTACCAGCACCACACAGAGCACATGCCATTATTCCCAGTACCCAAAACCCCAAAAAAACTGCATTTATAAATCCTAATTTAATCCTGGTTCTGCTGGCGGAGGCTACACTGCGAGGCAGGTTGCTTCCAGGCTCAACGTTTCTGACAGCAGTACGCAAGAACAAGGCGAAACAGGAGACACTGGGAATGACCAGAAATCAGCCAGAGATGACCGTTAACTTATTCAGCAGTGCCTCATAAATCAGAGGACGACCTCAAGTGACCTTCAAGAGTGATGAGAAACATTAAGTGGTATGAAGTGCACTGCTAGGACAGTTCATAACAGGCTCCTAGAAACAGGACTAAAGACCCATAAAGCAAGAAAGAAGACCTTCATCAATGAGAAGCAGGGAAGAGCCAGGCTGCAGTTTGTATATTTTACACAGACGCATGCGCATAAATTGAGACATGGGTGAAACTGAAAATTCTACTGTGGTCTCTTAGTTTTTTTCCGGAGCTGTACAATGGACAGAATGCTTTAAATAGCTGAATATGACTTTTGCATCAGGGTTGCAGTCATGTGCCTTGATAATGGTTTCTGATTGGATGCGTCTCTCTGGGGTGGAGGCGTGTCTCTGGTGTATGTGATACCTGGTGGCTGCTCCCCTGTCCGTGGGCGAGGCTCTGCGAGCGCGTGTGAAGGTGGAGGTGCGACAGGGTCGGAGTAAAGGGCTGCCTCAGGTCCACTGTACCCTCCCAGAGCTCCTCTTCTCTGCTCCATGAGCACAGCACCCTCCCCTGTGGACAGACTTCGATGGCCTTCAAAACGCTATTTAAAGGTCATAAAACCCATGAAAAATACAACTAAACTGTCCACCCACAATATGTTGTTTCCGCTGACGTATGAACAGCCCTGAACTAACAAGAACAAAGTGAAACAAACAGTCCTAAACTAACAAGAATCATAAATTAACTGAACCGATTTTAACTCAGAACAATGGATTAAATGAACAGAGCAGAACTAATAAGAACAATAGACTGCACAGATAAAATGGAAGGCACTGTGATTTCAACAAGACTGACGTGCACATGCCTCACAAATTCGTTTGAGCCAAAGGAGAACATCTACGAGAGCATCCATTAGAATTGTCTCTCACCTTTTCATTTCTTTCCTGTCCTGTCCAGTCCAGAAGGACGCTGTCCAATCGTCGATGGGCTGAGCTATCTAACCGAACATCCAGACCGCACTCGTGAGGCAGGGAAGGAAACCCGTTGGACACCTGAACTGAAGCGACAATAAACATTCTGCTTTACTTGTGGTCTGTAGGTTTGTTTAGTCCCTACTCCATTAAGATGTTGTTCATCTGCAGGCTTCCATCCTTACCTTGCAGCTGATGGACACCCCTCTTGTATTCAGGGGGTGTGGCGTACTCTCCCGAGACTCTGATCATGTGACCTCCCCACACAACTTCCTGTTGCAGACTTCCTGTCCAGTTTCTACCCTTATACGTCATCCTCACCGCCATATTTCTGGGTATGGACCTCAGCTGCAGGCAAAGATGACCCGCTTAGGATCAATGGCCAGCTTAGGCTGGGGCCATTCTACGGTTTTTTAAGGTGGGGGGCATAAGAGGGACCATAATTCATGCAGATGGGGCAATATTATCATCATCCAATGGTATCTTGTGAATCGGTTAGTGACTGGGGAGGGGGCACTTGGAGGGCCAATCAGCACTGAGCTGGGGTCCAGTGCCCCTGTAGCTCCGCCCCCTGTATACACTGCTAACATGGCACGAAGAGGAGTTTTGTGAGAAAATGCAGGGATGATGGATGGCGCACCTCTGCAAACGAATGGTTCAGCTCCAGCGCCTGGCTGCATCCGGCCCCCGAGAGCACCAGCCGGCCTGCGGCACGAAGCTCCGAGCTGCCTGCTCGCACCTCAGCCAGGGCCTGCATGCCAGCACCGCTGTGATTCAGCTGTTTGGGGACAGGTGAGAAACGCCAGCGTCCTGGCCCACTGCTTTCCCGCTTTCTCTGGACACAGATTCTTCTGTTTTTGTCGCCAGTAACCAGACCAATGAGTCCAATACAGAGTCTTAAAATGCAGCTGATATGGCCTTAGAATGTGCGCTACATGAGTGGCTGAGTTTTGGTTTGCCCAGCTTGTTAAGCATGTGAAGCTCATGGGAGATTTGTTGGCACAAAAAGATTCTGTGGGCAGAAAGAAACATGATTGGTTCAGAGAGATAACCAATCAGATTATAGAGGAGGTGGGTCCGTGCAACCAGAGGAAGTGGGACCAACCAATAAGATGTCGTGGTCCTGCATCCTCTATTTGCTTGAACCCAACTCCTCTACAATCTGATTGGTTATCTATCTGGACCAATTGATCTTTATTCTGCCCTCACAACATTTTTGTGCAAGACAAATTCCTTGGAGCGAAGGGGAAGGGAGACCAAAAGTATTCCATTAAATAGTGGAAACTAACTAGTTCTGTGATTTTTTAAATTATAGTACCTGAGTTTTGGCTTCCAGCTGTGAAGGCAGGAAATCCTGCAGCGCAGGCATGTTCTGCTGCATCCTGATGTTCAGTTCCTTCCTGGAGCAAAGGATGGCACAAAAAAAAGGTGCTGAATCGAGGTCGAGAGCTTTCTTTGCGGGATTGTCAAGTCAGTCATCGATAGATGAGGCCAAAATAGACCGAGCCCCCGACCCTCTAACCCCCCTGTTACCTGGAGGACACGTCATGTCCGTGTGCCGTGAAAGCCAGCGAGGAGTTAGTCTTGGGGTTTACAGCCAGAGAGCAGCGCAGCTGAGAGTCAGTGAGCCTCCCCCAGGCCTTCACCTACACAGTATACATACGCAGATGGAACGCATACATACGCAGATAGTGCAGACACATATGCAGGCAGCATGCAAACATACATGCACAGACAGCACAAATGCAGACGGCACGCAAGCATATGCAGATAGTGCAGACACGTATGCAGGCAGCATGCAAACATACATGCACAGACAGCACAAATGCAGACGGCACGCAAGCATATGCAGATAGTGCAGACACGTATGCAGGCAGCATGCAAACATACATGCGCAGACAGCACAAATGCAGACGGCACGCAAGCATATGCAGATAGTGCAGACACGTATGCAGGCAGCATGCAAACATACATGCGCAGACAGCACAAATGCAGACGGCATGCAAGCATATGCAAATAGTGCAGGCAGCATGCATACATACATGCGCAGACAGCACACATACACATGCAGACAGTGCAGACACATACACGGACAGCACACACACATATGCAGGCAGCAGACATACACACACCAAAAGGCAAACAAACAGGGAAGGAGAGAAAAATTCATTTGTAATAATAATAATGCAATATAATAATCAATAACATTTATGATTAATTAATTAGTTAACTATGACGATTATTACAGGTAATATCTTAATCATGCTGTGGTCATGTGTCAGTAATTACCACTATTATTAATTATTGCTTTAAACTCTGACATCTAAAGTCTGTTTCCCGGAGTTCACATCACCTGTGTCCCCCACGCAGCTCACCTGAAGGGTGGGGGTGTCCCTCCCCCCGCCGATATGGAGGACAGCAGCCCTGACCTCGCGTCCTCCCGTCCCCCAGCCGGCCATCTCCCCGGCAACACGGACTCGCGTGCCATCACAGTAAACATCCACAGATACCTGCTTCTGACTGCCTGGGGGGGCGGGGTGCAATTTAGGGGAGTTAACCACTTACACCATCTCATCCAGGATGTACCCCACCCTTGTGCCCTGGATGAGACCCCATCCTTTGCCAGGAGAAGCTGATTGCAGTACTTTCCCATTTGGAAGTGTTCAAATGTCCCTTTAGCCTTAACAGCAGTCACACAACAACAGTGCTTATTTAATGCCTTATAACAATTAAATACAGATTTTAGTAGTCCACCATGTCCTTTTTAAAGCTTTTATCCATAGGACAAGCAGCAAATAAATAAAATAGTAAATAAATAAAATAAATAAATGACATAAAAATAAATGACAGATAAAAAAAAAGACAAACATAAAATAAATAAATAAAATTAAAATAAATTATCACCTCCTCCAGTTCACATCCACTAGCTCACATCCTTCAGCTCACATCCTTCAGCTCACATCCACCAGTTCCCATACGCCAGCTCACATCCACTATCTGACATCCTCCAGTTCACAACTACCAGCTCACATCCATCAGGTCACATCCACCTGCTCACATCACACCCTGCTACAACATGTTCCTTGTGTGGAATTACCTTGGTGGTGTGCGGTGAGGGCCGCACCCAGGCTGTGGGGAAGCCCTGGCAGAAGCTCCCGGGGGGCAGTGAGGGAGAACAGAAGGCCCAGGCGGCCCCTGGACAGGCTGACATTCAGTGCGGAGGCCAACAGCTTCTCCCCGTCCACAGAGAGCTGCACCCTGGACTGCAGCTGGGGGAAGTGCCCCTGCACAGAGCACAGTGCCTGCAGGGGGCAGCAAGGAGTCATGCTGGAGATTCTCATTGAAATGATGATTTTGTTATGGGCTAAGCAGGTGCTAATTGAAATGTCTGAATCACAATCATTACTATTATTTACTCATAAGATGATCTTCTTGGCCTCTTTACCCAACCAAAGTTCAACTCACAGCCTTCAAATATTTTGCCCACCATGCTGCCACTATTAGCAAAAAGTTACATTTTAGAACATCCAGTTAAGTAACAATTGGAAAAACAAGGTCAGTGTGGGTTAAGTCTTCTGTATTACATCAGTCACTGCCTAGCCTAGACCAACTGGAACCAAAAAATTAACCAATGAGGAGCGAGATGAATCTGCCACTGAGTCCTCTAGGACAGGAGTATAATTACAGACATCTGGTAACAAACCAGTGTTTGTTACAACATCACATAAAATTCCCAGCCAAGTCTCAGAAGCTCATTTCCTCCTGTCACCAGGACCAAGTGTCCTCTACATATTCATGCTGCATGTAGCTCCACGGCTGTAGATTCTTGCCACATACCTCCACAACCTTGGGAAGGCCTCGCTTCTCCAACCAGGGCCAGCCGTGCTGCAGTGATCCGGTCACTTTGGTGCCTTCAGACGTGTCCTTCAGCTCAGCTCCCAGGCTGGCCAGTTGTGCCCCAAGCTGGGAGAGCACCGATAGGTTCCTCACCTCCCCGAGGCCCAACTTGGCCTGAGGTCATAAGCAGAAAGAGCCAAGTTCTCTGACGCTGATTCAGGTCGACGAAAAGAGCGAAAGAAAAAACAGAGAATACTCTTGGCAGTTTTATTTACACAAAATTGTAAGAATGAAAGATGATTTCTTCAGAGAGACAACCAATGAGATTGTAGAGGAGGTGGGTCCAAGCTAGGAAGGAGGAGGCAGGAACAAGATCTAATTGAGATCTGAATCTTTTTTCATTCTGCCCTCAGAACAATTTTGTTATTTTGTTGTTGTTAGTAAAATTCCCGTGAGTGAGGAGAACCTGAATGCTGTTGTTCTTGGGTATCCCAAAGTCCCTCAGGGAGCCGACAGAGTGATTGAAGCAGTACATCAGTCTGACCCCTTCCTCTGTCTTCTCAATACTCAGATCTTCAGTGATCTGCAGGGATCCAAGTGGTTACATGTCAATGTGTTCTGAGTACAAGACAATATAACCGGCTGCATAAAATGGTTTCTCCATAACACCACACCTGTTGGCTGCCTAAGATGCAGCTGAGAGTCTTGTGGTAGGAATCACGCCCCCTGTCAGAGTTAAAAGACAGCTTTGCAGTGGGAGGGACCCCAGCAACCCGTAAGAGGGGCATGGAGTGGTTTAGCAGGGCCAGAACGTCCAGCTTGTTCTAGAACAAGAAAAACACAAGCATTGCATCTATAGCTCTCATGGATCCATTCCATTTCAATAACACTTATGTTAGCTGAAGTCACTTTATCTACTGATTATTCAGTTTAAGGATAGCCATTTGTAACAGCATGTCAGAACTGAACCTTGTGCTTTTACACATTTAATTCCATTTGCATACTTTCTGTGTTTACAGAGTTGCCAACTTCAGTCAACAGGCTGGCGTGAGATTTTCAATTCGAGTCCGCACACACACGCACACGCATTTACATATATGTAAGTTTTATTACCTAGTGAAACCTGTAGGGTTTGCAAACTACTGTAACGGTTTTGATGTAGCTAATTTTAGGTTTATAATGGAGTAATAGACTTGCTGAAAGATTTCTTGCATGAGCGTGAGACTCTGAAAGCGTGCGTGTCACGCCAGATGCATGAGAGTTGGCAACACTTGCTTTCATAACAATAACGATGCCAATTTGGTAATTGCTGGTAATCCTGAGACAGTGCAGTCATAGGAAATGTGAGAATGGAGGGACTCCAATACCCCAGCGGCTTTGGTGGTCAGAAGAGCCTGCAGTTTCCTATCATCTGCAAACAGGGACAGATGCGAGTCTGTGATCTCCTTGCTAATGGCCAAGGATCCAGATCCTTCGAGCCTGGATGGAGTGCCCAGCTCCTATGGGAGAAGCAGAGTGCCTTCCTGATCATTTTTGCAGAACTTTCATGGCTAAAGTGACCTTTCAGTGATGCTTAAGTGACTAGGAATTCCAAGTCTGAAGCCTGCATATCGTTTACACCACGAGGAACATGCTTTGAAAGGTGTGTGTGCATTTCTGGGCTTTGGGCCTCATTTTTGGACATGGTGGGACAGAGCCGGTTAGGGACGCTGGGTGGGGCCATACCCTCAGGATCGTGCAGTTGTTCTGCAGTAACATCAAACCCTCCAGCCGGCTGCCTCTCCGCAGGCCCCCGGAGACGGCCAGGGCACAGAGGTCCAGCCGCAGGGCTAGCTGGGCGTCGTAGCGCATCGGGGCTGCTGTCGCGACCACCAGCAGCCGGCCGAGCCGTGGCAGGGACCCCAGGGCGGGTAGGCTGTGCTGCAGCACGCCCTCAATGCGCAGCCTTGGGCGGCACTGCGCATGCAGCTCAAGGGATGCATGCTGGCCCTCCAGCAGCGCCTGCAGCTGCGCCTCCACTGCGCAACCGTCCATTAGCAGGGAGCCGTTAAACTGGGCCTGAGCGGGGAGGCCGAGGCCCTGTCGGGGGGGAGGGGCGTCACCATGGTTACCATCTTTATATTTAACCTTGCAATTCCAGTACTGACATGCGCAACGGGAGAAGACCAGTATAGATTAAAATTTCAGCACTGCAGAATTTTGAGATTATTTATATCAGGTTATTATTCCAGCAATTCCTTCAATATAAATGAAACACTGGCAGCTCTTGGCTTGCAAAACCGACTCAGAAACACCCGAGACACATAGAGTCAAAGGACGCAAAAGGGCGACATACATCTGTAAGTAGGTTTTCAGTGAAAATACTGTGTTTAAACTTTATCCTTTCATTGATCTATGTTTTCTTTTGTATGTATTACTAGTATTTTTTGATTTCTGTGTTTTTCACTATAAAGCGTCTTGAATAGTATGGGAAGGAAAATCTGACATTTTTGCAAAATTTGAAAAGCTTTGTGGGACACATGATTTGTCCCACTGGAGAGCTGCTTGTATATGAATTATTATAAGATAGTAATAATATACCAATATGGTTTGGGCCCATAACTCTTTTAATCCCTTTTAATCAATATTGCAGTAAAATGCACGTAAATGGCATTGAACTGCATGAAATATAAATGTAAATAATTTAAAAACTGAAATATGAAACTTGTACCTCCAGAAGTGGACACGCAGACTCAGCGGCCCAAACCCACTGGCTCTTCCCTCCAGGGCCCACATCTCTGCTGGCTCTGATCTGACAAGAGCCCACCTTCAGCAGGAGAGTCTCATTTCTCCCGGGGCCTCCGGGCACCAGCAGGGCCACCCTGCTCTCCGGGGGGAGGCCCCTGCCACGGAGCCGGGAGAAGGAGTGCGTCAGGGCGCCGGTGAAGCGCTGTGAGGGCTGACAGGCGTGGCCCAGCTCCAGGGACAGAGCCTCCCCGTCCACATGGAGGCTGGAGGAGAGAGCCGACCGGCAGGGGGAGAGCAAGACGAGGCCGGAGAGCTCCAGGGAGCCGGGGAGTCCGACATCCTGCAACACGGATCACACATCCATCTGAGACACAATCAGAGGTGGACATTTCAGGTCCAGAAAGTAAAAATCCAGACCACGATTTTGTTTCAACCAACCAGTTGAGTATTTCTGTGACTGTTACTCTTGATACTCAACTGGTTGGTTGAAACAAAATCTTGGTCTGGATTTTTACTTTCTCCACCTCAGGTCACAATGCAGGCTCTGCTTACAGCTTCCCTGCACACTTTCCACTTTAATATTCCCTACTTTTCCAGACTGCCCAAACAACCATCTTGCCCTGCCAGGAGACACCACTGGATGCGATTAGACACCAATGCTTCTATCCAAACAGCCCATGTTACAGCTTTACACATGTAACAGCTTTATACATGTAACAGCTTTACACATTACAGCTTTACACATGTAACAGCTTTACACATTACAGCTTTACACATGTAACAGCTTTACACGTTACAGCTTTACACATGTAACAGCTTTACACATGTTACAGCTTTACATGTTACAGCTTTACACATGTTACAGCTTTACACATGTAACAGCTTTACACATGTTACAGCTTTACACATGTAACAGCTTTACACGTTACAGCTTTACACATGTTACAGCTTTACACATGTAACAGCTTTACACATGTTACAGCTTTACACATGTAACAGCTTTACACGTTACAGCTTTACACGTTACAGCTTTACACATGTAACAGCTTTACACATGTTACAGCTTTACACATGTAACAGCTTTACACATATTTTATATTTTGATTTCCATTCATATTTGGGATCCTTAGCCAACTAATCACAATATTTGGGACTAGCAAGCCAAGCAGGTAAAAATCCTCTATTTTTCCATTGTGAGCATTCTAAATTGCAGTGTAGCCTACATCTATATTTCTTGTTGAAGGTTAATCGAGCGCAAACCCCACAGACCTCTCAGTCCTTAGTTGGGGATGGTGCTCTTAAATGTTTGTTCTATGCACATTCTGGCCAGCTCATATCAGTGACTTAATGAAAAATGTTAAATAAATTCAGACTTAATTCCAATTTCCAACTCAAATTCCAATTTGTTGAAAATTGTTGATCGTCTGAAAATGCCTAAATATTTACTTTCTTTCCTTCTTCCATACTTATCCCGATACCAAAAACCAAACCCCACACCTTTCCATTCTGTATAGGAACTCTAAGGGAAACATCTAAGTAACTGATGACATTTTATAATAATTCCCCCTGTCAGACACAAACCTGTCAGTATGACACTGATTACTCAGAAGTCACACAGACTGCTGGATGGAATAAATCCCGTTAATCCCAGATTCCAGACATTCCCACTGGCCTTTCATGCACACAGTGAAAAGAACTGTGACATCTGGACTTAAATACGAGGATTGAAGGCTGGTTAATCCCATTATTTTTCTTCCTGAAATGATACTCTTTCCTGATTCCTCCCTCTTACCGTAAACACAGTGGGGAGCAGCACAGCTGAGTACACAGGTCTGCATCCTCTATGTGTGTGTGTGTGTGTGTGTGTGTGCAAGCGGGTATACCTTACCTTATAGGGACACAATGTCCCCACAACATGATGAATACCTGTTTTTCTTCCCCCATAAGGGAGTACTCAGTGTCACCTTGGAAGCCACCTTTGAATAACCGGCCACATCATGCCATAGGAACCTTAAGCTGACCCCACGCTTACCCTTAGGGCTTGGCAGTGGTTGGTCCAGTTGGTGGCCCAGCTTGATCCAGTCTCCCCCGGTCCACTAATGGGTTCGGCCCCGAGCCGGGCCATGACCTCACACGGCCCCAGCACCACCGTCAGCAGCGCTGAGGGCCGCCCCCCCGAGTGGGCGGACAGGGTGAGGGTGCCACGCGGGGGCACACCCAGCAGCCGCAGCGGAGGCAGTGAGTGCCGGACGGCGGCCCGCAGGTGAAGCTGAGGGGAGCTCTCCATCGCTAGGCTCAGCTCCCCCCTCTCCCCGGGCCCCCCCTCCAGCAGGGCGTCCAAAAGCAGGCCGGGCCTGGAGGTGGTGAGGGACCCGTTCATGGAAAAGTGGCGAGGGATGGGAGTCTGTGGAAAGCGGGGAGGGCCGATGAGTGGCAACATGGGCACCAGCTGAGACAAAGCAGCTGATTTAGGCCATCAGAGCACACATGCAGAGCGATGCAATGCAGAGCAAGGCAGAGGATTGCAGCGCCAGGGAGAGCAATGCAGAGTGAGGCAGAGGAATACAGGGCGAGGCAGAGAAATGCAGAGTGAGGCAGAGGAATGCAGAGCGAGGCAGAGAAATGCAGGGCAAGGCAGAGGAATGCAGGGCGAGGCAGAGAAATGCAGAGTGAGGCAGAGGAATGCAGAGCGAGGCAGAGAAATGCAGACCCAGGGAGAGCAATGCAGAGTGAGGCAGATGAATGCAGAGTGAGGCAGATGAATGCAGAGCGAGGCAGAGCAATGCAGGGCGAGGCAGAGAAAGGCAGAGCGAGGCAGACAAAGGCAGAGCAATGCAGAGCGAGGCAGAGAAATGTAGAACGAGGCAGAGCAATGCAGAGCGAGGCCGAAGCAATGCAGAGTGAAGCAGGGCTACGCAGCGCGAGGCAAAGCAATGCAGAGCGATGGAACACACTACATAATTGGCATGCTGTACTGCCTTTAAAAGAGTGTTCAAAAAAACTTAGCAAAAAGAAAATTCTAATACACTGGTGCAGAACATCAATTTTTCTATAAATATATAAACTGTTAAATAAACTATACATCCACAGAGGTCAGATTATGCCCTGTGCTGCCTGTGATTGGCTCCAGAATGATAAGCGGATGAAAGAGGCGTAAATGGAGTAAATGGAGTAGATAAACTATATACAATGTGTAACTTGACTCATAGAAAATTATAGTACTCATTAGTACTCATTGAAGAGGAGTCATTTAGCATCAGGTAGCGGAATGAAAGGTTTTCTCGGGCTGAGTATCAATGAAAGGTGGGATTTCTGAGGGGGATTCTGGGAAACATGTCCAGGAGCTCCGCTTGTCCATGTTTCCGCTCTACCTTCTACCTGTAGCTTCTGACAGCCCCTCTGATGAATGCCCAGCTCCCAGGTCTTCCCGCAAAGGGCACCGCGAGCGGAGATGGCACAGTGCCCCCCGGTGAGCTCTGCGCTCCCCCGGCAGCGCCCAAGGTCCAGACGGAGGCTCGTGTCGTCCGGGATGCCGGCTGCCCTGAGCCGTGACAGGTTATGGCGGAGCCCGGCGTGGGCATGGGTGCGAGGCCCCCATGTGGTGGAGAAGTCAAACTGGGCGGAGCGAGAGGCCAAGGTCAAGTGGACCTTCCCGGATAATGAGGCCCGATCCATTCTGGCCGAGCTGTGGAGACCCAGCATCGGGGGTACAGCCTTCCGGAGAGACACCCAGTGGTGCCACAGAGTCCAGTCCAACTCCGCCCTGTTCTCCAACACCAGCAGGTTGGCTTGGGAGTGCAAGGAGTCCTGGTTCCTCTCCAGGTCCAGCGATGCCTGGACGCCATTCTCTCCTACCCTTCCCAGAACCACGGCAGTGGTCTGGACCCCCCTCGTCCCTTCCTGCACCCGCACGCATGCAACTCTGAGCCCCCAACAGTGAGCACGGGCTACCAGGCTGGTAGTGACACCGTTCCAGGTGGCAGCGACATCGGCCGAGAGGTAGCAATGCCGCACCGTGACGGTGCCTCGGCTCTCGGCCAAGCGGTGGCCCCCTGGGCCGGTGTATGAGGCCAGACCTCTCCACCCGAAAATAGGGGCCACTCTCAGCTCCCCAATCAGGTGGACCCTCTGTCCGCTCGCCAAGGCACTCAGTGAGCACCGCCAGGAGCCGGTGTGAGGTTCAAAAGCGGCGTGTAGCTGGGCCTCAGCTGGCACACCCAGGGAGCGCAGTGCGGCGGAGGAGTGGCTTGCGGAGACCGTCAGCTCCTTCCTCCTCCTGTCTCCGTAGCAACCCCCAGCCCTCAGCGACTGCCTCCCCAGGCTCAACTCCAGGTTAAGGCAGCGCCGCGGCACTCCCTGCTGACGAGAGGCTCGTACCTTGATGGGGAAACCCGCCACGACTCCAGAGCATCGGGCCGAGAGCTGAGCCGCCGCGGCGTGTCCACTGCAGTTCATCTGTAAAAACAACGGCCCCCAAATGAGTTTTATTTGGATAGAGCATGGAGTCACGGCCATTTTCACGTGTGATAACACAACCCCACGGCCCAGGGGCAAAGCAGGGCCAGACTCAAACAAATCCAAACAGAGAGAACATGCACATCACACATGCAAAATGGAAATAGTCAGAAGTAAGTGGCATTGCAAGCCATTTTGCTCTTATAATGATAGTATTTGAAAACTAATGCTGCCATTTGTGTTTTCATGTATTAAAAACACCACTAGAGGCGCCCAACTCACCTGAAACGACTCTGGCAGGACTCCATCCAGCCTCCTGATGTCGTGCCCCAGTGACACGGCGAGCCTGGCATTGCTGTCTGTTCTTCCCACTTCGATGTGCAGGTGTCCCCTCTGGTCTTGCACGAGGACGGTCAGCCCCGTGCTCACGACACGCGCTCCCACCTGCCAGGGAGTGCAGGCACGCTCCAAAACTAGACTGGACAGCTTTGTTTAACACCTGGCTTTAGGCATTTCGCTCCTTTCTGCCACGTTTAACTGAGCCAAGTTTAATTAGCTTGAAGCTCACTGTAAGTTTCCTCCCTTAATCGACTCATACACACATTTCTGAAAAAATTATGTGACACAGTGACAGTGAAT
Organism: Paramormyrops kingsleyae; assembly: GCF_048594095.1. Taxonomy (NCBI): domain Eukaryota; kingdom Metazoa; phylum Chordata; class Actinopteri; order Osteoglossiformes; family Mormyridae; genus Paramormyrops; species Paramormyrops kingsleyae. The sequence goes on from NC_132817.1 coordinate 19,106,471, forward strand.
ACCATGGGCAGCTGACATTGTGAGAGTCTTGGAACTTGGCACTGGTGTGTGTGTGTGGGTGTTATGCATATATTATATATTATTTTGACTTTGTGGGGACCATTTTTCAGTCCTCAAAAGGGGAAACTTAAATGTCAAAAGTGTTTTGTTTGGTCATTTGTGGTTAAGGTTAGGGCTGGCTACTGTGGGTAGGTGTTATGGTTGTTATTGCAGGTATTTGGGTTTTGCCCATAGAAATGAATGGATGGTCCCCACAAAGATGGGTACATGTGTGTGTGTGTGTGTGTGCCTTTGGTTGCCCTGTGATGCACTGCCATGCCACCCAGACCTTGTCTTACAACTTTTCCTATTATTACTCTTAACATTATAGACATCATTAAAAAACATTATAGACATCAAATAGGCTGCACTACATTCATGTCCAAATTCAAGCCTTTTACATGGTAATGATGGATAAACACAACCTAGGCACAGGCAGCCAGGGCAGTATTACATGTACCTCACAGTGTCCAACGGCACTCATGGATGCAGGAACACCTCTCTCCAGCAGGGCGGCGCTGTGGTGTTGCAGCCTGGAGGACAGCTCCCATCGTGAGGACCCGTGTCCCCTCCTGATCCCATCCAGCTCCGCCTGGAGGGCCTCTGAGCCGGCCTGCAGTGCGGCTGCCATGGCAACTGCCCGCTCACCCCATGTCCAGCTCGCCTGCGCGCTCGCGTCAGACGGAATGCCTGTTTCCATGACGTCATAAATGTTTCACCGCATTTAAGGAAAAAGGTTGGAAACTCTACTGTGTTTACTTCAAATACTACAAAGGATAAACAGCAATCAGACATATCTGTATGTTACTATTTCATTAAAAATAATTTTATATTATTAAATTATTTTATTAGTACATGTTTTCAAATTTTAAGTATTTTTAATTAAATTTTATTTTTATTGTATTATAATTTTAATGTAGGACAAATCCCACAAAAGCAAAAACAACTAAAAAGGACTGAATGAACAAGGACTGAGTAAGAAAAGATGATGTAACTGTAAGTCTTTAGAGCCAAGTCAGCATCTCATTTACAAGGGATAAGGGGGCGGGCATGGTGGGGTGGGGAAGGTCGGGGCGGGGCTGTCTGTACCTTTGGCTGAGAGCTGGGGGGAGGTGTGTGACAGCAGAGCATGGAGACCCCCCCCATGCGGACCTCCCCTGCTGCCACTCACGTTGACGTTCACAGACTGCTCCCCAGCATGCATGTGTAGCCACACCCCCTCAAAGTCTGCCCCCGCCCCCGGCACGCCTCTCTTCGTCAGGTTCCGCCCCGTGGAGTCGGGTCCTGCCCGGCAGTTCAGCTCCAGGCCGTACGTGGCCTCACCCGCCATCACAGTCAGCCGACCTGGAACAGACACACAGCAGGCAGCGCCTGAGACCTTCCTGCCGCCCGGCTGCTGTGGCAGTTTTTTGAGAACCTACAAGAAGCTGGTAGGTGGAACACATGACTAATGTTATGGGCCCACATCCCAATCATAGCTCATGGGCTCCACTGGTCAGAAGGCAAAACAGATTTAGTGGAATTAGCATTTGCTTGCGTAAATTTGCATTGCAAATCCATTCCATTTCGCTATTCTGTAGTTCTTTTTTTAAGTAGGAGTTTGGAAAGTTTCAAGTTCAGAATTATTGGGAATGCTTCAATACATTACGATGTGCCATACTACTAAAAATGAATAATATAGAGATTATACCCTTTTTTCCTTCATATAATCCATTGGCAGAACACTGGTATTGGTGCATTTTGACCAATCAGATGGTGGTGATGCAGCCAGCTGGGTTTGTTCAGCCCTGCTAGTAACTAGGGCCATGTTACAGGTCGGGTATGGTTTGCATACTTTACAAGGGAAAACTACCAGCATGCGGTACCGCTCGGGTATAGCGTGGTTCTTGGTTGCAGTGGAAAAGCGACATACATGTAACACAAGTACAACACGTAGGAAAGATAGCAAAGTACTGACTGAAGTGTGACCTGAAGAACACCTGATTAATGTACTCGGCTGTTTATACTGCCGTACAGAGGAGAAACGCCGCAACTGCCTATGTTATCAAACAGATGTTTTATTTCATGACAAAATATCTTAGTGCAGCAATGTTCAGTTTTGAAGAAAAACCCATAATTTACTGACCTACTATACAGGCAAAAAACACGCTGAAGCCCTTCTAAGTTTTGCTTTTTCTGCGTTTTGCCTTCGTAGGGCGGTAAATCGGTTAAAATGAAAGTCACTTTTACTAAAATAAACAACAACAAACAAACAACAACAAACAAACAACAACGATAAACAACTGATTAACAACAACAATAACAATGATGATGATGATGATGATGATGATGAGGAAGCAGCCAGGTACCTTCAGTGCGCTGCTCCGTCTGCCTTAGGGTACCCTCCATACCCAGTGTCTGGGGAATCGCCACCAGGCTGGCCAGGGAGTGCTCCAGACCCCCGCTAACGGAGATCCCGAACCCGGCTCCATGCCCCACAGCCCCACTGAGCTGGGCCTGCATAGCTCCGCCTCCTTGCACCGCTGTGCATGCCGCTGACAGCCTACGCAGGTGGGGGTGTTCCACAAAGCAGGATTTCTGATTTAGCTGGGTTAACGTAAGCTTGAGGTCATGTTCGTCCAATAAGAGTTTAGGTAAGGAGCATTCCTACTGACAATCATGACATCTAGCATAAGTTAACCTAGCTAACTAAGAAATCCCGCTTTGTGTAACACCCCCAGGCCAGGATGTGGCCAACTGGAGCAGAGCAACAGAGAAATAAACCAATGAACTATGAACAGCATTAGCCTGAGTTCCCACCCTGGGTGCTACCCAGGACAGATGAAGTCACTGACCTGTCCTCAGAGACATTGGCTGACAGCTGCAGCTGGAGGTCCTGAAGAATGGGCAGCAGCTTCTGGTGCAGGATCGCCCGACCTTCCAGGAGCCTGGTGTCTCCTTCCAGGGTGTGGAGCAGGTCGGTTTCCAGCTTGAATCTCTCCTCCTCATCCGTCTTCACGGACACGGAGCTGGCCATGTGACCTTCTGCTGACAGCTCCGCCCTGGCGTGAGCCTGGGTGCAGATTGATGGTGGAGTCAACGAGGTGTGAAGAAGGTCCTTCTCCACAGCCTCAGGTGAGCGAGCAGCAGTGAGGCGCCCTTCGCTCAGAGCTCTGATAATAAGATCAGCTAATGATTGTATCAACAGGAAACAGTGGAAGAGAACAAGGCGTTAACCTGAACTTTGCGGGGAATTCTGGATGGATATGGGAGACTGAGTGATGAATACAGTCCTAATTCACTGGATGATCCATTCAGCTGCACAGAAAGCTGTAGAGTAATAACAGACTGATATTAAAGTCTTGTTTTCCCCACCCCATGGGCTGTGAATGAGTTTAACTTTCAGTGATGCGCTAGGCGGTGCCTGACTTACCTGGCATTCTTCCAGGGGGCTGATTATGGTCTTTCCTGTTGCCAGGTAATCAAACGTGTCATCATCGGCAGGCTTCCAGTATAGACCTCCCTCCAGACTAATAGATGGAGGGATCCGTAGCTAAAACAGACAGACAACATCCATTACAGGAGTGCTTTGCTTATCATTTGTGACAGCTGCTATTAACATAACGTGAATGAGTTTGGTCGTACCTGGAACGCGTGAGTGAAGTTGACCTGAAGGCCATAGCCTTGCTGTAGTGAGTCTGACACATTCCAGATACGTCCTAGAACAAGCAGCCGCTCCTTCTTATTAACCCGCATGGTTCCATGCACTTCCTGCTGTGTCTGTAATGAGAATAGACTGTTTCGACACGACATTGAATAACAATGCACTGTGTGGCGCCGGGCCTGTGATCTGAAACATATGCCATTCTAGACCCTAATTATGGAGGGGGCGGGGGGGTTTCAGCCAACGTATTTATTTTCTCAGCCCCCCTGGAAAATTATTATTCTAAATCCATTTAACGATTTTGCAACACATTTTTTTGGGAGCTAAATCCCCATGAGAGTAAAATCCTAATATCACCCCTGATCAGAAGGTCACCAATTCAAATCTCATCGTCGGCAGAATGATGTCACCACTGAGCCCCTGAGCAAGGCTCTTAGCTGCTAGGTGCTTCAGCAACAGTTTGACCCTTTTCTCTTAAATGTACATCACTTTGGGTAAAAGCATCTGTTAAGTAACTAAAAATGCAATCAGCAGCATCCCTGTAACAGGTAAATAGATCGTAGCAAAGGTCAGAGTTGATAAAGGTGATCCTGGGATTTGTGTCTGCATAATCATGAGCTCTCAGAACCCATAACATCGAAGCATCATCAACACAGACTTTCACAACGACTTAATGACAGTCATGGGTAAATGAAGCTTCATGAACCATTCGCTGTATTTTGTGACTCCACTAGATGGTGCTCTTGGGTTACAGCAAATGGTTCCTAAGTTTAATTTGGCCATCACTACTTAGTGATGCAAAGAATCATCACACAGCGTTTTATGGGGTCCAGATATGTGGCACATTTCCTGACCAAACAAACGTGTGTGTGATAGAAGCAGGCTGAGGTTTGGTTCTCACCTCATTGCTGTGAAGAGTCACACACAGCTCGGAGTCGTGGGGGATGACCTCAGAGCTGAAGGGGTGAGAGAGGGCGGAGCACACCTGGACCAGACACACATGCACACAAGCTCGGTTAGTACCTGGAACAGATCACCAGTCCACGTCCAGTTCTAAACTCCTCTGTTGTAACTTTGAGGGTAAGAATGCTTGGATGTCTTGCTGTGACTGAATTAAAGCGTCTTCACATAACAACACTTGCTATTGACGCTTAGGTTCTGATTCCCTCAGTATCACGCCTAGCCATCGCAGAAGGGCCGCGAAGCCCCGTGTAGCCGTAACCTGCCCCCGGCGCGTGACTCACGAAGGGCCTGGTCGCCTGGTAGCCCAGGGTGAGGACGTGGATGCACTCCTTACTCCGGCCGAGGTTGGCTCGGGACTCCAGGATGTAACGGGCCCGTTGTAAGTCCACGGTGAAGACCTCCTGCAGGAGCAGACTCTGCGGAAAGTGCAGGAAAGGCTGCCTGGGTGGGGGGAGAGGAGGTGTCAGGAATAGGGGTGAAGCCTGTCGCTCAGGGGATGGTGTCTCTGGTGCTTCCTGACAATGCTGAGCATGCCCGGTGACTGAAAGAGAGTAGGGCTTCCAACTCTGCAATAATCACATAAGGCTGTTCCATAAATATACAGCTTTTATTGAACTGAGCAGTAAAAAAGCTATTGCACAGCGACAAACTCACATTGCTGAACTCCCCCCACCAACCTGCTGATGGGTTCAGCATCAGTGCAGATCTATATTGATACGCTATTCAGAAAATCCCATCCTTTTTCGCTGCAATAATAATAAGCACTTTGTACCATACCATATATACCACTGTATAGATGAGCATTTTTCTTACTATTCATCACACATGTATATACTGTACAGCTATTTTTAGTACTTTTGTGCTATTTTACACTTTCGGATTAGATGACAAATTACCTTTTGTTGTCTCTGTACTTTAATGCCAATAACGTTAATTCTAATCTAATCTAAAGATCTGGGTTTTTTGGTGAGGGGGGGAGGGGGTGACAAAGCTTAACTAGACCTGAGTCGCAGAGTTCCTTGTTTCTGATACAGCTCCCTGCTCCGCTTCAGTTCCTCCACACCCCCCTCCAGCTCAAACTCCACTGCCGCACCCTGGGGCTCGATCAGAACCATCTTTATTGCCACCAGCCTCTTCCTCAGCCTCTGCAGCAGGGACAGAAGAAGACAAACCCATTTTGTAGCTCATCTGTTTTGTGTGTTACTGCTTATGTTAGTGATGTCACAGCCCTATAAATGTTGCAGAAAATTCCCATAAACGACCACTTGGGGTTGTTCCTAGTTAAGCTTCTTCCTTGGGTAAATATTCATGATTATACGATAACACAAACCTAGGAGACCTGGGTGTACAAATCCATAACTAAGAACATCCCACGTCAAAGCAATAGTTCCAGCATTCTGGGCTGTGCTTACCTTGTCCAGGGTGTTAAGGCTGGCAGAGAAGCTGACGTTGTGTCTGCCGTAGCTGGAGGCTAGCTGGAGGGCCTTCCTCTGCTTAGTCCCCTCCAGGGAGAGATCCCCCCTCAGCACTGGGGTCCAAGCTGAGCTCAGGCTGCCAGAGACCTTCAGGCCCTGCTTTCCCAAGAGGCCCCAACCGCTTGTCTGAAACACACCAGCAAAGGGAATCCATAGCCTGCTTCCTGCACTCCAATCAGCAGCCCTGGTGCCTCGGTGACTGATCCTTGACTCACTGTTCACTTTGGCGCTGAGCATTTGCCTGGAACGTACCTTGAGGTAGGTATCCGTGGGTGTGTGGAGATGCAGCCGGCCCTCCCGCTCCCGGCCTTTCTCCCGGTAGAAGCCCTCCAGCACCAGGCTCCGCAGCGTCATCCACTTGCGGGCCGTGACTTCGGTGCTGAACTGCAGAGCGCGGCGCTGAGGCTGGTTGAGCTTGTGCGCCATGTAGACGTACAGCCAGGGCGTGTCCATGTTGAAGGTGCCTGTTGGTCAGACCAGACATCTCATGACCTCATCAGAGGCAGCAAAGACCATTATATACTCTGTCCAGAGTTTTAAAAGGAAAGTCTGTTGTCCAAGTCTGAGCGATGCCATATCCTGTCTGTAGTTTCAAAATAGTTACAAAATTTAATTTATCTAGGTTGTCTTGCAGTTTGCGGGGTAAATGATCCCTAGGGGCTCGTAATGTAACATTTTATGTATTTCAAAACACTGGACCACTGAGAAGTTCGATACATTGTTGGAAACATTATTTTATACAGCTGTGCATAAGAAACCTTGTTTGAAAGCAAAAAGGAGTCATTAAAAAATGTTTAATGGGACAAAAAACAATCAAGCAAAGTCGGGTCTTTGCAGCAAAAATGTACAGCAATATGTCTATATATAGAAGTACAGTTAAGGTCCGGAACTTGCAGGGCCTTGCATCAGTGCAGTATCTGAGGGCTGATCTCATTACCTTCCCATTTCCACAAACGGTTCCTGGAGTAGTCGCGCCAATGGAGACCGGCCACCAGGGGGAGCTGGTCATTGTAGTTGACTTTCAGGTGGGTGCTGCTCTCTACTCCGTTCTGCCGTAGGTGCGAATGCAACAGTTGTGTCCTGTACTGTATGTGCTTCTCCAGAACCTGCAGGCTGAACTGGAAGTCGGGGGGGGGGCGAGGGAGACTCACTGAATCACCTCCATAGTCGGATCTAGTCAACTGCAAAAGTCCAGCTAGTTGGGCTGAATCTTAACTAAATGGGAAGACATGGAAGCTGTTGTTTACAGGAGATTTGAACCCCTTCTTACAAAATTATTCAGAATTTAAAATAAGTGGCTAGAACCATTCATGTGTGTACAAAACACCATGATTGTGCATTCACATTACTATCAACAGACAACGAACCTGAGTTTAAGCCTTGATCAGGCCAACATCCTTGCTAACATTTTTTTTTAACCTTTTCTAGGAACATTTACCGAATGTTATGATTAAGGTACAGAAATATTAAAGTGTCCAGTTTGTTGATGTTCCCAGAAAATTATCATAGTACTACAAGTACGACTAATACAAACACAAATAAACTGCATAATAGAACAGTGACTGATACCATCGCTTTACACCTCAAAGGTCACGGGCTCAAGGCTGGATGGCACATTGGCAGTATACACATACAGCACTTTTATACAATATTTTTCATCATTAATTGCATTAATAGGATGTCCAGGTAATAATCGTATCATGCTGACACTGACAGAACCTTTATCAAAATGTAAAACATGGAAATAACGTTCCATTAATGTTACATTAAGGATGTTCTCTACTGACTTCAAGAAGATCTTCACATAACATTGGCTAAAGTTCTGGGAATGTTCCCAGTGATGCCACCAGTGTGGATTCTGGGAAAGGCTGTACCTCCAGTAGGTAACTGGTGAGTGTGTGTCTGGACTCGTTCTTAAAGGACTGGCTAAGGAGGACACGCCGTTTATTGTTGATCTCATTCCAGTGCTTGCCGTAGCTAAGGTCCAGTGATGACTGGATCTGACCAGAGGCCTCCTCATGCTTCAGCAGGACCTGTGAGAGAGCAGCAGAAGGGCAGGGGAATCCATCACAAGGCTCCTGAAGATGCTTCTGAGTTCCAGTTTTCCCACATTTATCCGGTTCGTTGGACTCCACAATCTGATGAGGCCGACCGTGAAATCCTTAAGCTACCTGCGCCAAATCTTAATTAAACCAGTAGTACTGGACAGAAATTATTCTAATGAGACTTCAATCCACTGTAAGGTAAAGTTGGTAGAACCATCTGAGTGTGTACAGCATAGCATAGTTGTGCATGTGCATTACTGTCTACAGGATAATCTGCAGATGTGGTTATGCAGACCGACAGTAAGACTGACGCTGCCAGGAAAACACAGATCATTTTCCTAAATCTGGTGACTGGTTAATATTAATTGGGACCAAAACAAAAATTCAGAATGGGTTCCCCAAGTCCATTCTCTTTCTAAGGTACATCCTAAGAATTAGCTGCTGTAAATATGTATTTCTACCAAAAACAAACCCAAGCAAAAGGGAGTTTATCGGTGAAAAAGCAACAAAGTGCAAACGAAACGGAAGTTATCCTGAGCGTTCATGACAAAACCTGAGTGCCTCTGGGAGAGAAGCCGGGATGTGAATGTCATGCAAACCAGAGCCGTTCGGAAGGTGTCACCTTGTGGTTGAAAAATGTAGAGTGAGAGCAGTGAAACTCATGCTCTGCCATTAGCTGGTAGGCCTGGGTCACCTCCCCCGTGTTCCTCACGGTCTGGGCCATGTGACACTCTTTTTGTCGGCTTTGTGCATCTCCTGCTGAAGGGTTTAGACACCATTGCACTGGCTTCCATTGCATTTCATTATAAATCTTACAGTCATGTGACCCATCGGCCAACACAACAAGCTCTGTATAAGCAATTGGACACAGTTTCAATATGGAGCTCTGCCCAAGAGCTTATATAACTGCCATTCATTCAGCCATTCTTACCTCTAAGACCGTATCTGAGCTTCAAAGCAGAGTTCCACAGTGAGGCGCTGTTCTGTATTAGCCCAAATACTTGGGTCCCCACCAAGCCAGGAAGGAAGAATTCTGCATCCACAGAGTACTGCTTCTGCCCCTGATCCATCCTCCACTCTACTAGCGCTGTCAACAAAACCAGATTGCATAGTACCAACACCGACATGCCACAGGGATGCATTGCTAAGGGAAACTCTCAACTTTGGCCTGTTTGATACCAGAGAGCGAAGCCGTTTCCCGGAACACATTCTTCAGCATGGCCGCCAGGCTTATCTTCCTGCCCAGCCCACGGGTGAGGTTAGCAGAGAGGATGATGGGATGCATGTCGGCCGTCACTTTGGCTTCCAGGTGGGACAGCAGTCTCAGCTCCGTGGGTAGGGCCTGTACTTCTGTCAGCCCCTGCAACAACAAGTTGCACTATGGGTAATGCAGCCACGATGGTGAGTGATTTGACCCAGATATTTTAACAAAGACCTACAAAAGTCATGTTACAGCATTTTTATTCTAGCATCCATAAATCCTTCTTTTCCTTCATTGCATTTTCTGCGTTATAGATGCAGAGTGCTTCTCACCAATGTTTACCTTGATATAGTAATGGTGTACATTGTCGACCAAAAGTTCCACTTTCACAACACGCATACTTTTCACTCGATCAATTTTCCCTGCAAAAATATCACAAGAGACAGGTGTTGGTGCGCGATCTGTCAATCAAAAGGAACATGAGGACGGGCCGGTCGGTGTGGCTGACCTTGAATGTGGATGGTCTTGAGGGGGTGGCTGACTTTCAGGGCCAGCTGCTGGTTAATGGAGCTGAAGGTCAGGTCCAGGGACAGGTCTCTTGGGACAGTAGACTGCGGAGTTCCCAAGAAAACATGCAGATTGGCCTCCTTGGGAAACCAGGCACCCCTCTATAAGAAAACACAGCTTGTTTGACCATCGTACTTCCATGGAATACTCAAGTGAAGCTATATATAGTCAACAAAACCATATGATGATATTATAGAACAGAGAGACTATGTTAACTATGTTGGGAAATTCTCTTTGGCTCATCTTGCGCTCCATACAGTTGAGAAGAAGCTGGGGGGGAATCACAGTGAGGGGTCAGAAACTTTGTGGTGCTTAGGGAGCTGGGGGTCGAGGGCTTTGGACTTAGACCATTTGGGTGAGGCTGGGCTTGAACTGGTGACTTTTTGATCACAGGCACAGAGACTTAGGCTGCTGAGCAAAACCCCCCCCCCCCCCAAATACCACGTAATTATATCAATCATGTCACTGTTATACCAGATCTTTCCGCGCTTCCCCATGTTGTAGTTACATTAAGAGTAGTAACTATCCGGTGTACCTGCTGAAGCAGAGAGTAAGCAGCCTCCAGCAGGTACTGGTGCAGACCTTTGTCCCGCTTCACAAGCCTGAGGGACAGCTGAACCGGACCAGCAGGGGGCAGCACTAGCCCACTTGGAGATGAGGGGTAGGAGACCTGGGAGCAAAGCTGCCATCCCAGTAGCTTCCACCCTGGCAGGAGAAACCAGTCAAATTAACAGAAAATCTAAAACTAATAAACTATTAAAACAACCCCCCGTTTTAAACTAACCACAATTTAGAATATTCAGAATTTCCCACACTAGATCTATCTATGGGTCATGGGGAATCTGGAGCCGATCCCGGAAGCTACGGATACAAGACAGGAATCAACCCAGGATCACACACCAGTCACTCACACACCAGTCACTCACACACCAGTCACTCACACACCAGTCGCTCACACACCAGTCGCTCACACATTCACACCTATGAGCAATTTGGTAAGTCCAATTAACCTCAGTATGTTTTTCACATGGGTTCTCTTATCACTGCTATGCAGACGACACTCAGCTTATCCTTTCCTTTCCTCCCTCAGACACTCAAGTCTCCACTCGGATCTCTGCATGTCTGGCAGACACCTGATCTTGGATGACAGCTCATCAGATGAAGCTCAATCCTAGCAAAACTGAACCTACTGAACCAGAATCAGATTGATGAGACTTCAAAGCACTTATGTAAGTTGTTGTGGTTGGGGGCGTCTACAAAATGCTGTATATATAAATGTAAATGTAAATGTTTTTGGAGTGTGGGGGGAAACCAGTGGTAGCCAGAGGAAACCCCACGACCCTACACAGGACAAGCGGGTACAGAAAATGGATGGATGGATCTATCCATTATACTAACATATTTAATGGCACGTTTGTAGAATATTGTGCTTGATCTTGTGCAATTAAGAAGTAGGATAATGAACAGGACCCACATCTTCTACATGCGTACTCACAGTCTTGCGGGGTACAGATGCTCTTCTCTGTGTGGTCACGGGACCCTTTGACCTCCTCCCTGCTCTCACCACTTATACTGTACGTCCTGGAGCTGTGTAAAGAACCAAACACATCTTATATCAGTCGGAGTAAAAACAGATATAAAAAGACCTTTCATACGTCAAATGAGGGCTGGTTTTGTAGGGCAGCGTTTCCCAGTCCGGTCCTACGGGAGCCACAGACAGTCCATGTTTTTGCTCCCTCCCAGGAGTTGGGAGGTAGCAAAAATGTGGACCGTCTGGCAGGGATCTGGGAGGGAGCAAAAACATGGACCAACTGTGGGTCCCTGAGGACCTTATTTGGAATCTCTGGTGTAGAGGCATGTAGGTAATGGGATAGCTTTTGAATATTGGGCAGTTTGTGAATATTGGGTAGACTGGGTAGGTTTTATGTTGTTGCCACATATAAATACAGCTCCACTCACCTGAAGTGGATGATGTCCATCACCTCTTCAGGAGTGTTAAGTGACACCTTTAGGTCTTGGCCTCTCTGGAGCTGAACACCACCATCCAAGCTGGTGGAGGTCTGGAGGCCCATGGACCACTCCACCCCTGCCCGGCCACAAACTCCCTCCAGCCCCATCCGGGCTGAAATCCCTACATAGGCACTGAGGGAAATGGGGAGAGATGAGTCATGCTCAGACCCTTAGAGCAGATCAAAAGCACTGGGTGATAATCATGTAGGACACACCTTGGCTTGATGTAGCCAGCGATGGAGAAGTGTGACCAGCTTTTAAGGCTGGCGCTGCCCTTGAGCCGGAGGCTAAGCGATGCGGACATGTTGAGTGCCACCTTGATGGGCCACCCAGAGAGTGAGGGCAAAACCAGCTCCACTGTGGCCAACACAACCCTGCGGTGGATCCGCAGCTCCTGCCCCTACATGGAGAATCAGCGTGAGAGGTGCATCATATTTTATGGATCCTTATGTAGAGAGAGGGAATGGACTGGTATAGTTTAGAATTTTTGCAGTTAGATAATTTTACTCAAGAAATTCATTCAGGGGGTGACATGGTAGTGCAGTGGTTAGCAGTGTTGCCTCACACCTCTGGGATCTGGGTTCGAGTCTCCGCCTGGGTTACATGTGTGTGGCTCTTACTATTATTAATCGTGCATATCAACTTACAGGTTCATCCCATTTACATTGATTCTACCTCCAGCTCAGTGATGCCAATCATCCTCCTACCTTCATCAGCCTGACGGCCACTTCTGCGAGGTTGAGGGACATTTGCTTCACCTGAGCGTGGACGTCGTCGCAGGTGACGAAAGCCAGCTCATTTCCGAACACCTTGGCACTCAACCCGCAGCGCAGATCACCCTTGAGCAACTGACGTCCTGTGAACTGAAACATGCATCTTATCGATCCTCCCATTAATAACTCTGCACGTCATACATTGTACACTACAGTTCCACTGCTGTAACACAATACATTAACATGCAGTTTTTATTACTGATAACATATACATCAATAAATACCAACCATGCATTTATCATCATCATTAAAATGTCATATACTTTAGCGCAGGGTTAAACTACCTCCTCCCAATACACAGCGTTCTTTATTGCTGAATACCTTGTATATGTGTTTTGGGAGCTGGGAGGGAGCAAAAATGTGGACTGTCTGCTGGGTTCCCAAGGACTGGGTTTGAGAAACACTGCCTTAGTGTATAGTTTGAGCACAGAATTGAGTATTTCTACTTGAAGTGGATTCCAACGTATACACTAGATGATTAAATAAGTAACTGGAGCAACAGTGGAATAAAGTTCTGAAATCTCTAATAATTGGAAGTGTTTCCACAATTTTGGCCACTAGTATATGTATTTATTGAAAAAATTGCTGATCCTGAGATTTTACTCAGCATGTGTAATTCTACAGACTCTAGTCATCCTTCTGTCCAAGTATATGATTTTCATTGTCGATTGGAGTCTAAGCCTTCATGAACACTCACCATTGCTTTAGCCTGTCTAAGGCGACTTGAACCAGCACTCTCACAGCGTCCATCTTCCCCCTCCTCCTTGGGTCGGCCAGCATCCTCCATCGGCTCGCTGCTCCTCTTCTCCCTCATTGAGGCTTCCGCTGAGGTTCGAGGGCCAGAGTCTCCATCCGATGGGGGTGATTTGCGGCCAAACAACTCTTTAAGCATTGGCTCCATGTTTTCTGCACGAATGTCAATCTGAAAATGGAGAAAACAATAACCATCAAGACTCCCAAAGAGTCGATGACCATCACGGACCAGAAAACTAATCACATTTCCAAATGCAACTTCACATTGAGTTTTCCATTTTGATCATTAGCAAATTTCTTTCTTTTTCCTGTGTACAATTACCTCCAACAGGTTGAAGGCTCTCCCCAGGATGTGTATGGTCAGGTTGGCCATAGCAGAGCGAGGAATGAAGGAACTGGGTGAGAACACCAGTGCCCCCTCAACATTGGTAGCCCCAAACCCTGGGACACAGGAAAAGTTCCATCGGTCTCCGCATGTCACACTGCACCTATCAGGTTTAGCTTGCAATCAACGACCATGTTGCTGAAGCACAGATTCTTCATTAGTGCAGTTTTTCTGCCTGCAAAACAGCCTGATGTGTAAAGTCCTACAACTAAGTTAATCCAGAAATGAGAATGACCTGATAGCTTTGCTATAAAGCTTCTAGAATACATGGGGAGACTACAAGCCTTTATTGTGCACGTGCATTTACAAGAATTAGACTACACATCTCCGATGTCATGGCTGTGCATGCTCTATGGTGCAATGCGTTGCATGTGTATGTAAATTTTTGTCACCTGTGTCCATGGTGGCATCCATGTAGGACGAGTATTTCCAGGACTCCCCTTCAAACTCCTTACTGATGATATCATCAGGCAATGCTTCCATGAGGTCCTGCTTCAGAGGGTCGTCCGTTTTCTGTATCTGAGTCAGGTGGCTCCACACATAGGAACCCACTAGGAAAGACATTTGGCCCTTATTGATAGTTGCGTAATAATTCAAGGTGATGTTTCATAAAAAGGACTCATGTTGGGGTTGTGTAGTGGAGGTTCATTCCAAGGCTACTGGCCCCCTACAGTTGGCACAAACCTTGGCTAGACCTCTCATCCCTTAGTGTTGCTCTCACTTTGCGAAGCACATCCCGCTCTGGGCACCTCATCAGCTGCTGGTACGCTGCGATCCGGACCTCCACGTCTTCCTGGGGCGAGCGATATAGCCGCAGGAGTGCCTGCCTCTGAATGGAGAGGAGCCGCGATTGGCCACGTAGACCAAAGCTTCAGCTCTTAATTAACATCAGCTCTGACTGGTGGATATCTGAGAGCATTTGGACTGACCTCGGCACTGCAGGGGATGCGCCGATAGGCCTGGATGGCAGCGAGTCGCAGTTCTATGGGGACGGACTGGTTTTGGGCACATGCAGCCAGCTCTGGGACAAGGGTGGCTGCAGCTAAGCCTGCATTTCCCACTGCTTTTAGCACGTGGAGCTTCTGCTCATGGTGGAAACATCATGGAAGAGACACAATCACAATGCTCATTATCATCAGCTTTACGGATATCATCACTCTTACCTTCACCATCATCACGGTCATCAATCTGACCGTCAACGTGATCGTCATCACACCACTATCACCATAATCACCTCCATCATCATCATCATACCATTATCGTCATCATCATCAACATGATCATCATCACCAGTTTAACCATCAGTATGATCATCATCACACCATTATCATCAGCTCTATGGATATCATCACGATAATTATCTCCACCTCCATGAACATTATCATCATCATCACCAGCTTAACCATCAACATGATCATCATCACACCACTATCACCATCATTACTGAAATTAAAAGTAGGGAATAAACTGTATGTCACGCTTCCAAGTGTACCTCTGCGAGCTGTGGCTCTCCTCCCTCCCTGGGATGGTCCTCTAGCATCTCTTTCAGGATCTCCATCAGCTGCTGGACCTGAGGCATCTGGCTGCAGGGCGACGCGGCCGTCTGGCACAGCGTATTGACCAGCGCAGACACAGCCAGCAGAGCCCCTGAACGGGTCTCCGGGGACCGCAGCAGGGCCTGGGGGGCACAGCACAATGCCAGCCGCAGCCCAGCCTGCCCACTTAGACCTGGTTAAGCCGTCAGCACGTGCAGGACTAGCTAACCTAGCTAGATTCGGCAGGGACACTTCAAAGAACAGTATGTTGACAGAATCTTCATAGCGGATGTATTGACAAGGTTCCCAATATATTCACAGCTGCGACAAACATTCATTTGAGCTTTTTATACTGCTGACAAACTTCTATATTCTACATTGTAAAAAAATAAAGAAATACAGTTTCCTGGAAAGTTATTTATTTATACTTTACTTTTGCAGGTTTACTATGAATACTATGAAACACGATGATGATCTCAGTGGAGAACACCAATAAAATTCTAACTTCATTCTAACATAACATCCTGGGAAGAAATACTGTAACCACTCTAGCTGTTTTATCTTTACGTTTCTAGCCGTCGTACTTACGCTGGCGGCGGAGAGCATGTTGGGGGTGGGGCGGGGGATGAGGGCAAGGGAGGACAGGAAGGTGGACACCCGCTCGGGCTCCAGCTCGCCTCCCTGAAGGAGCTCTGTCATTAGGGAGACGCACGCCTCCGAGCCGCAGGCCGGCAAGGAGTCCGCCAGGGGCTGCCTGAGGTCGAGAGGTCAAGTGATAGCGTGTTGGTGGGCGGACAGGAAGAGGGTAAAACTGCTGGTACAACAACGATCCGAGAACAAAGGGCTAAAACTCCAAGCTCAGTGACAGATAGCTTAAGGGAAGTTAGTGATAAAAAACCTTTCAGAAATGTTAATGCAGATCCATTACCATAACCAGAACAGGGTCACATTTAGTACCAGTAAAGACAGGAGAAACCTTGAAGTTATGTAGTAAGTATTATCTTGTGAACAAAGAAAGAGATGGAGTGCTGTGACAGATGACCTGGCCCCCACAGTCCCCCCGACCTAAACCCTACAGAGCTGGTTTAGGATGAGCTGGATCGAAGAGTAAGAGCAAGGCAGCCAACTTGTGCCCATATTCAGCGGAAACTCCTTCAGGACTGTTGAAGGTGCAATACAGGTGGCTTTTTTGAAGAGATAATTCTGAGATATTGAACGCCTCTGTTGGTCATTGTAATATTTGATATCTACTTTATTGTATCAAGGGCTATTACAATAAGGTCAATAATGTAGCTAAAATGATGAAGCACAGGAAGCAGAAGGCAGAGAACATGCTGGATCGGGACCTAAAGGAGCACATGCACAAAACCACATTGTACGGGCAAATCAGAAACACCATCACGATAAGAGGAACCTCCAAAGGGGCCACTTCAGATGGACAGTGACAGAGCCAGGGACAGGAATCAGGCCCTCAGGACGGGGCAGTGACAGAGCCAGGGACAGGAATCAGGCCCTCAGGACGGGGCAGTGACAGAGCCAGGGACAGGAATCAGGCCCTCAGGACGGGGCAGTGACAGAGCCAGGGACAGGAATCAGGCCCTCAGGACGGGGCAGTGACAGAGCCAGGGACAGGAATCAGGCCCTCAGGACGGGGCAGTGACAGAGCCAGGGACAGGAATCAGGCCCTCAGGACGGGGCAGTGACAGAGCCAGGGACAGGAATCAGGCCCTCAGGACGGGGCAGTGACAGAGCCAGGGACAGGAGTCAGGCCCTCAGGACGGGGCAGTGACAGAGCCAGGGACAGGAATCAGGCCCTCAGGACGGGGCAGTGACAGAGCCAGGGACAGGAATCAGGCCCTCAGGACGGGGCAGTGACAGAGCCAGGGACAGGAATCAGGCCCTCAGGACGGGGCAGTGACAGAGCCAGGGACAGGAATCAGGCCCTCAGGACGGGGCTCATACAGCCACACTGCCACCCACTGTGACACCCATTAGCACAGATGCATGACCTAATTATACTCATTACAAATTGACAACCGTTTAAACTGACCTTTGACCCCAGAAGTGCACTTTTAGCTCTATTTGTGCCCTGGAGGGTCACTTCTGGGTGGACATGAAAGCGGGTTAGGGTTAGGGTTAGAGTTAGGGTTAACCCTAACCCGGGAACAGGGAGATCCTGTTTATACCTCCTCTGCTAGAGCGAGGCCTGTGCTTTGCCCAGTGCTGGGGGTTGGGAGAGGGCGGCTGCATCAAGCCCGTAACAGACCCCCTCTGTCCTCCTGTCGCCTGGAGGGAGAGGGCGGCTGCATCAAGCCCGTAACAGACCCCCTCTGTCCTCCTGTCGCCTGGAGGGAGAGGGCGGCTGCTGCACGCGCAGCACTGCGCGTTTTCCTGCGCTCGCTGGCCGCATCCATGAATTTCCCTTTAAGGCTGCTCATAGGAGCGGGGCCCTAAAAAAAGAACCAGTATTTCTATGGCGGGTTGGGAATGCCTCGCCCAGAACGACTGACCAGTCATCGCGACACTTGAAGGACGCCTCTTGCCAAAGGTCCTGCAGTTGCTGGTGGGAGAGGATTCTCAGCTGGAAGACCAGATGTAGGAACTGGTTCACCTGCTGGAAGGGGGTGGGGGTGTGGCGGTAATGCGTGTCAGCAAAGACCAACATAATGCAAACATAAGCAAGACCCCCGAGTAGCATACCTATATAGATTTAATAATAATTACTAATAAAGAAGTAATGAAGCTTCTGGGCTGGATTAGTACAATACGTCTGAGTCCTCAAAGTCTTAATGAGCTCACCTTGCCAGCAATCCCTACGGTACTGTCAGATGTCAAAGTTGCCAGCACCTCTGTTTTTTGAATGAAGTTCTCAAGAACTTTAACGCATGACTAAAGCAGCCAATCTGGACTAATACCCTCTAGGCAGGCTCCAGGCGGCGTGTTTGTTCAGGGGGAAGAGGCCCTCGGCCGGCCAAACCTACACATACAAGAGCTGGTCTCAACTGCGCCACCCCCCACGGCTGTAATGTCAACAGGGCGCGGGCCCTGACAGGCCCTGAGCTACTCATGGGGAAGGCCACACTCGAGGACTGGCTCAGCTTCTCTCCCGCTTCCAGGCGAGGCCTGCCAGATCTAAGGGAGGCTGTACGAGTTGAAGGTTACACTGACTAAACATCCTCTTTGTGTGCATAAGGCTTATATTTCACACACAAACACACTTTTCTCCTCAGTCCAGATCAAAGGCAGAAGATTTAAGAACAAACTTGAGTTTGTCCATATTTAATATGTGTACTTGTCTAATGTGAATGCATCTAATATCATGTGAGTTTAAACAGGTGGGTGACGTCTTTCCTGCAAAATCATGATATTTGGTGGTTATTTCATATATTTGAAAACTGACTAGCTATTATACATTTTGTTTCTGTCAGTCTAGGTTACTACTTACCTGCTGCTGGTCCAGTTTGGTAGTGCAGAGCCTCCTCACTGTGTCTGTGACGTCTTGCAATTCTGGAGGCTTGGCTTGCCCCGGTCCACTTGTCTCCTCTTCGAACCATAGGTCGCTGGTATATACCTGTGTGTCTAGGTGGGTGAGAGCAGGAGTACATGGTGAGGGGTCTTAATCCCCATGGAAACAGGACACAAACGGGTATGTGATTAAAGACCTCAGTCCCCATGGAAACCTCAATTTCCATGTAAATGGGACATAAACAGGTATGGGGTTAAAGGCCTCAATCACCATGTGCTTCAACCCCCATGGAAACGGGACGCAAGCATCTTCACCTGGACTCATCAATGCCACCTCCTGGACTCTCAGCAGGCTGAGGGTGGACGTCGACTGTACGAACGCGGCAGCTGGGCGCCCGGCCAGCGGGGTCAAACGCACGGTCTCCGTGCAGTTAACTTCCTCCATTGCTGCGTTGCCATGGCGCTGCACACATTGCACCTTGGAGTCCATGGCCTGCTCCTACCATGGGACGTGCACGGCATTGTTCAGGAGACATCTAGCCCAGCCTCAATAACCATGCGCTAACTGACCCTAAGGAACTTCCTGCTTTCTCATAGCATGTTAAAGCCATTCAGCGTACAGTGATTACACAACCAAGCAGCACATTGTTAAGCTACGCATTATAATCAGGTAGCCTACAATAAAATGACAATACATACCACACAATAAAGGAGACAGCCCATAATAAGCAGGAACTATCTGCTTCTATTATTCAGTCTAACAGCCCATTACAAACAGATACAGCACATTCAATACTATACTACTACACACTATAGTGAAAACATAGTACATCACTACACAAATTTTTATTCTACTGTTCTATTCTACTATTCTACTGTGACACAACCCCCCCAAAGCCCAAACGGGCCACCAGGAGGCAGTACTAACGCTGTCCAGAGACAGGGGGACAGAGTGGGGCCAGACGCCGGCCAGTCTGTGGTGAAGGCAGCGCCGAAGGTCTCGCGTTTTCACCATCGCAGGGCCCCTCCTCTCGTACCGGCTGCCGCAGGTGCCGTAAACGTCCGTCTGACCAACGAGCAAACCAGGCGATCACAACAACGGCTATTTATTCGACATCATGTGTTTATAAAAACACCAGCGGGAGGCGAAGGAAACAAACACAGCGGTAATTAATACGTTCTGTCTAACAACAAAATGGAGAATAAAGTAAAACTGTATAAAATCTATTTTTATATATAAAAACCGTCCAAATACAAGTAGCACAAAATCCCTCACAAAGAAACAACTACCACGTCATAGATTTACTTAATAAAAGTATATATCTGCAGTAAAAATCTGAATAAAATAAACAAGATAATAATATGGACCATGAAGGAACAGATAAAAATGAACGGTGCCACTTTACAATAAGGCTACCCATATAAAGGGTTTATGAATGGTTTATAAGCAGGTTATTAACTAGGTTATAACACTTTGTAAATCATTAATAGACAATTATAAACAAGTTACAACACTGTTTTCTTTTTATTAATGAGTTACTACCATTTACATGTGGCAAAGGGAGCCTTATTGTAAAGTGATACCAAATGAACATAGTTGTGGCAAACTATGGGGGGGGGGGGGGTGTATTGGCTTTTCGAACCCTCGACCTTACTTCCTTGACTGTTTCCTGGGGTTCTCCAGTATGGGAGGTCTGGAGCATGCTCAGTATGGCCCTCTTGATGTTCAGTGCCCAGGTCGCCTCCCCCTCCCGGGGACAGACGTGAGCGATCTTCCCGTCCTGGAGGGAGAACATCAGGGGGCTCCTCTCCAGCGCCTCCCTGGGAACACAAACAGCAGATGGGCCTCGGCCCCTGGGGGGGACCTGCGCGGCCCGCTGCCCCATCCAGGGTGTCCTAAATGTCAGCCATGTCACTTGTATATTATCTTTCAGGAGGCCTTTTTCTGTGTTTTACTCTCATCACAGCGTGGTATGAGGTTCAGGAGAGATCACATGTTCTTTCATCCTTCTATATGTCTTTTTGATTCCGTTTTGGTTTTTCGAAATTACAGCTGCCTTACAGCTGCCTTACAAAAAGGACCAATTTGACATGACTTCTGGCGCATATTGTGATTGCTGCTTTGGCCATTTACCTCTGTGACAGCGTTAACCCCCCCTGTCCCCAGTGTCATTTTCTGCAAGTGCGCTTGATCGCCGTGACAATACGTCCTTCCCAAAGAAGCCGAACCTGAGGCATTCTGACAAAACACATAATCCGGTCCTCTTCACTGCACCACTGGATAAACGGTTCTGCATTAACTTTACCGCAAACTTTTCATGCGCTGTGCTGAGTTGTCCCTCTGCAGAGAAACCTTCTTCATCTGTGAGTTCCTCAGCTACAGATAAAGCAAAAGGCGAAATAAGTCCCTAGCCTGAAATTAAAGGTGCAATCACTAGTTTTCAGCACTGCGATCACACGCCTTTCTGGCAGGCACAGTATGTCACAGAAAATCCTCATGACCCTGTAACATGAGCGCTTTATGTAATAGCCACAAAAATCTGTGGAAGAAAACTGTTAACATTGCTTTTTTTGTGAGGAGGGGATCACAGGCTCTGTCTGTGATCAGATGGTTTTCGGTTCAAATCCTGTCCTCAGCAGATGCCTTCATTTGGGCCTTGATCAAAGCCCTTAAACTCCAGGGGAACTAGGACCCTAAGCTTCGCTCTCAATTGTAAACATGTATGTGTCTGTCTCAGACGCAAAGCATGATGGGTTATGTCAAAAGAAACATTCCAATTGCTAAGGAACAATATAGCATTATCTCATGGAATTATTGCGTTTGGATGCAGAGAAGGAAGAATGTAAGGTCAGGACGGGTCTGACCTTCATGATGAACCGGCACTGGGGAAGCACGTCGATGTCGAGCAGGCAGTCGAGGGCCAGCCCGCTGCTTTCCGAGGCCGAGCTCGGCAGCGAGCTGGTCGTCACTGCGCTGTACCTGTAGGTGTACCTCATGCCTCGCTGGTAGCGCAGCTCAGAAGACACTGTAAGCAGGAACACACTGTACAGTCAGGTGCTGTATTTTAACATCACGCTGGAGTTTAGCATCACCGTCGTGTCATACACAGAATGGGCATTTGATTGACATGGAGTGGATCTGTGCACTGGGTCTGATATACTGGATCCTTGCTGGAACTGACACTGTCAATCACGAAAGACCTTACATAAACATTACTTCAGAATAGAGAAAAAAAATAATACTTAATAAAAAAATACTAAAAAAATAATAGTAATACCAAAAATACTAAAAAGTCTAGAAGACCAAATAATGATTTGGACCAATATAGTATATATGTAGAATTTTATGCATATTCATATATGTGCAATATATGGTTATATACCTGTGCATAGATGCGCGCATAATTTTTAATATGTATTTGGTAAAGCTTTACTTTAACTGTACTTTCATAATGCCTTTATAATGCATTCATAGAACATTCAGTGCACCTTCATAATGCATTCATAGAGCATTCATAAGCAACATGGAAGTCTACCTTAACATCATAGCATACATAACATATCCCTAACATCTTAACAGCTTTCATATGTATTGACATATGAAACATATGTAACAACCATTATATGAATTGAATGTTATACGAACCACTATACGAATTGAATATTATCATTCAGTGTTTGTTATTAATGTCATTTAAAACTGTTATGGTACGTATGGTACAGGTATACTTAAATGCTACTTATGAATTATGAGGGTGCACTGAATGTTCTATGAATGAGTAATATTCTACAGTTTATAGTAGATTAAATTTTGAAAAATAGCCTAAGGTATGTACTTGATTTCGCCGGTACAGGGAAAACTGTGTGTTTCTACAAAACATGATGACTGCTCAATAAAATGAAGACTGACATGACCATTTAAACTACGGCATTAATTTTTGTTTAACTTTAATGCTGACCATGTCCACATAGTATAGCCACAATACAACAGTCACGCACAGTCCCACAAAAAGTCCCATGCACTGCAGTTACTAGTAAGTGAGATAAAGCTCATCATTTATGTGCGATGAGTCTTATCATTTTAAATTTTCTAGGTGCTATGAATGAATAATGGACAGCTATTGCACCCTAAATTGCAGGGTAGGATACATTTAAATCATGCAGACAAATTTTGTACATGCACATGTGTAACAAGGAGCACAGAATTTAAACTGAATAACACAAAATATAAGCAGAACAGGAGTTTCCTCTCACCAGAGCAGCCGGCGTTGCAGGACCGGTCGGCCTCCCCAGGACTGCACACACCTGACAAAACACAACATCACAGCAGGACAGCCATTGCGGACAGCAATAACAAACCATCGGAACCTTAATGAGAGCCATCGACTTGCCCTCAGTCTTTTTCTCTATCTGTGTTTGCATAATGTGGGAATTTTTTCTTGTGACCAAATTTTTATTAGAGATTTTTTTTAAATAAAAAACAAGACGGAACAGAACAGAACAAACGCCCCCGACCATAATGTGGGAAATTAATACCTATGGATCTTTATTAGGGACAGTAAAATTATTATTATTATTATTCTATAATTCTACATTTTGTGACCTGGAACAGGACAAACGCTTACAGAAGATTGATGGATGGACAGATTATTGTTATTAATTTTGGATTTGTTGGTCTTTGTAGATGTAGATTTTTAATATATACATTCACAATCACTATCTTAGGAAAATACTTAAACAGCAAATGTCATGTAAATGGTAATTTGACATAGAATTGCTCCGCTGTACTTGATGCACTGGTCTGTGAGCAGTGTTATGCCAAACATGCCTATTTATTCAGGTTTTTTAAGCAAGACAGTAAGTGATCCGCAGAGACACAGCAAACGCAACGTGACAGGTACTCACCACTGAGGATACTGCTCAAGAAGGAGAGAAGTAGAAGTCCCATCAGTGACATAGCTATGGGAGTGTGGAGGCAGCTGTACCTTCGGTCTGCAGCTCCACATGAAAGCAGGCAGGGGAACAAGCGCCAATGGAAGCAGTGACTTGTGAATGGGCCTGCCTGTCTGCCACACCGACCTGAATCCAGCATGCTGCATGGGCCTCACCGGCCAATCAGGGGGCTCGGGAGCACCGAGGGAGCGGGTCAGCTGACCGAACAGTGAAGCTTCATCTGTGCCAATCAGGAGGCCCCTTAACCAGCATGAAAATGATTCTCAGTGTACTTTAAAGTCAAGTTTAAAGGGGATCTGCTTGATTCTTTCATGTTATTAAGAGACCCCCAACTTTGAAATGTACAAATCCTATAGCTTTGCATACAGATCATAAGGGAAATGTTTAATTTGAAGCATTTAATTAACTGTTATAATCATCATGTCATGACAGATAATGGCAATACCTATGCTGACTGTCACAACCCAGAATAAAATAAAACTGGTTACTGGTTATGTGCTAAAATGGGTGATTCAGATGAAGTGTAGCCACACAAACAGAGTTGCCAACTTTGGTCAGCTGGCTGGCTGGGGTGAGATTTTCTATTTGAGACCAGGCTGCACACGCATTTACATGTATGTAATAGTTTTGTTACCTTATAAATAATCTATAGGGTTTGCAAACTACTCCAATATTTTTGATGTAGCTAATTTTAGGTTAATAATGGAATAATGTAGATTTGCTGTACGATTTTGTGAGTGAAAGTGTGAAAGCATGAGCGACATGCCAGATGCGTGAACGTTGGCAGCCCTGCATCAGTACCCGCCGTCACTCTCATCAGGGCGCCATGCTTATCTGATACGGCTTTTGGTGATTCAGGGGAGTGCTGACACACTCAATTTACAAAATTACTGGCAGGGAAAAATAAACTTCAGCCAACTCTTACTGCACAACAAAAGATACGTCACGTAAGATTGTATCCAGGCTGACGAACATGACATTCAAGCAGAAATGTATTTTTATTGTTCTGTGTGTGTGTGTGTGTATATATATAGCTTAAATATATTACATATAAAATCTAAATACTCCATTTGCTTTTAGTGATGAAATAACCTCATACCACTTACCTGGAAATGAAGCATTATTACTTTATCAGTAACCAGTAAAAGTTACCTGAAATCTTCTGATGAAGTTGTTATGATCATTAGCAGCTGGGCTAAATATGAATATTGTTAGCAAAAGCAAATATTTATGTGAACGTTACCTTAAAAAGTGATGAATCAGAGTAGGACGGTGATTATGAGCTGTAGAAAAAGGTCTATATGCATAGTGCACTGACTACCTGCCAGAAAGTCAGGATTAATAGAGTGAAAATGCATCATTTTAACCACTATTGATGGTGACTCAAGGATTCTATTAGTTTGTGTTACAGATCATTCAAATGTAAAATTAGCCTGAATTAATAAAGTCGTATTAATATCGGTCACTTGGCGGGATAGTAAGATCTTTGTGGATGGCCCAGTGGTGTTACTGGAAAGGATGCTGGATGCTTCAAAAGCAAAATGATGGTTCTTTATGTTGTATTTACATACATTGGACTCAACTGACATATACAGTATGTCTGCAGAATGACCCCAATAATTAATCATAAACAGGACATACTATTCATATTATCATGCAAGTATCTTCTAACCACTTTTACTGGTCAAGTCTGGATCTTTTCTCTGGACACCAGGGTGGGGTAAACACTGCATGGGATGCCAGTGCAATGGTGAGCACATACATGCACACTACAGGCAATTTCACGATGCTAATCAGCCTAACTGTATGTTAGTGTTTCTCAACCCGGTCCTCTGGGACCCTCAGCCAGTCCATGTTTTTGCTCCCTGCCAGACAGTCTACGCTGTGAGCTGGGAGGGAGCAAAAACCAGACTGTCTGGGAGTCCCTGATGACTGGTTTGAGAAACACTGTATGTCATTCAACTGCATGAGGAAACCCATTTGACTCATGGAGAACATATCAACTCCGTACACAAGTTGCGGAGATAGGATTCAAACCCCCAAAGCTGAAATTGTGAGGAGACAGTGCTACACACCGAGTTACCCTACCAGTACACACACACACACACAAGCACATGTAGGGTAAACATATCCTTATGGGGACCGCTCATTCATTTCAATGGGAAAAATGCTAACGCTAACTATGACAACCTTAACCCCAGGAAACCGGTCCCCATAAGGGAAAAAAAACGGATATTTATCACGTTATGGGGACATTATGTCCCCATAAGGATAGGTAAACCCGCTCACACACACACACACACACACACTGTTGTGCCGAATGGGATAAAGGACTCAAGGGCAGGTGTGGCCGCAAAACAAAGAGGGGTTTTATTAAACTCACAAAAAATGAAACATGAAGTAAATAAACCAGACTGCGAAGGATCAAAACAAGAGGGAAGGAGGAAGGCAGGGCACAGGCAGCATGAGGGTTACGACGTCAATGTACCGGACCAGCGAGGACGAGACGAACAGGCACTTAAATACACAGATTAACATGGGGCAACAAGCTTCAGGTGTGACCTATTATGGGCACGTGAGGGAGGAGACAGAGCGGTCAGACGGACAGTGCAGGCAGCACGTGTCATTACTCGCAACTAGTCAGGAATATCACTGATTAAGAAGATTTGACCAAGAGACCAGATTCTATTACTCTCTCCTCAGATTGAAATTTGACTGGCAGAAAATGCACCTTCGGTCACAAAAAAAAGAAAAAGTTTCTTCATATTTTAGTATTTTTTTTGCCTGACTCTACAGGCGACTACAGAGAGTTGGCTTTCAGGACCAGGAAAAGCCACTGAACAGATATTTATTCAAGCACAGTTACAGGAAACATTTCTGTTCACAGAAAAAAAACACGAGGGAAAAAGTGCATGTAACTTAAACAAGAAAAAAATGTATCTGAGTGCCGAGTGCAAAGAGACTCAGAGAAAAGGCTGAAGTCAATCGGCACAGGGGCCCAAAGACGCTCAGACCAAGATTGTAGGCACCTCTCTGGAGTCACGGGCCCCAGCCACAAAACTGCCACCCAGCTACACCCACAAAACCAAAGCCAGTGGGAAAGGGGTGACATCAATAACTATCACTCAGTATAACACAGAAGGCGTGAGAATCAAAGGAATGGAGGCAAAAAGGTTCAAACGAGTAAAATGTGGAATGTTGGCATGGAGGAATGAAAATCCATAACTTCACCTGACCATATCGATGTTAAAAAACGGTGCAGCGGGCGGCATCTTCTTCCAAAAGATCTATTATAGTTGCACCTGACTGAAAGACATTCTTGCGTTTACCTTATTTTGCCAACAACTGTAAACGGCACTGAATCAAAAAAAAATTCGAATAATAATCACCAGATGGCGCTGACGGCTGTATTCATCCTCAACTTTCATGGTCCTCCAACGTAAATTGCATTACATTCAACAACACCCAGTTGTACGATCATATAAATCTGCATGCGTTCACATATTAAGATAATGTACCAATACTTAGTTGAATCAGATAATACTATTCCTATATTGTTATTAATAATGTTATAGCTATCATTGTTTCAGTAAATCACATTCTTTTGGATCAATTTGAAAAGATTGACTATCTGCAGTGGAACCTAACAGTTAAATTTGAAGGAAAAAAAATATAAACCTCAGGAGACTTTTAGCAGTTTTACATTTTAATTGTTATTATATTAGTTAAAAAATAATAATAACTGCCAAGTTAAACGTGGGATTAGTGCAGTTCTTGTAGTACTGTAATAATCGTCGGAAACAAAATTTGTTCCATTTCTCTGGCTTGAAAAGCTGAGATTCCCGTCGAAACCACGTTTTAAGCACGTTACAGAAAAACGGTAAATACAAAGCAGACGTTTTGCAAAAGTGTTCAGCCTTATCTGTCCAGAACATTCTGAAATACTTGCGTGTATTTTATCTTCTGGGGGAATGGCATGCGGCCAGCCCCGTCGCTCCGTTTTATCGTCCCCCCCCCGGAGAAAGTCTCCAGGGCGTGCCTCCACCTGCTCGGTCACGCCACGTAACATGAGACGGCAGCGGCGCGCGCGAGACGGCGTGAGACATCGCACACGTTAGCCATTAATTAATCACCCTGGAGAGACGCTCGGGGCGAGGGGGTGCTTACCTGTCTTTTGGCTCTCTCTAAAGAAAAGGAGAACTTAACGGAAAAGGACCACAACTCTCAGGTTGGTTTAAAAATATATGTATATTTGAGGAACCCATTTTGGCAACAGAATGCCCACTGGTACTGAGGCTGGTGATGACGTCAGGTTCGCCAAAAGGGGGCAGACAGGCCAGCTGTCTGCCGGTGGTGGCCTCTGTCACCCCCACCTCAGCCCAAGTAGGGTGGGGGTCAGTTCCTGCTGAAGCGCTTTCAAACACCACTGAAATTACTAAGCTGGTGGACAGGTCCTCCAGATGTGGACCTGGGCCCAGTGATCGTCCATGGATCGTCCTTTGGTCTTCCCTGGGATGTCCTCTGGAGTCTGTAGGCCAAACCCTTATGTGTCCTTGTACCTGGAAATAATGAAGAGGTGGCCAGGTCACAGAGGATGCCCCACACATACTGTATCTGGCTGAAATACAATAAGATTGAATGCAGGAAAAATGCAAAATATGAATTTTACTGATGGCGATAAAGATACCAGAGAAGGGTTCATGTCGGGTCACGTTACACACATGACAGATGAAATTAACACCGCTTCCGCATGCAAATATACCCCCCAGGGCGTAGTGCGTCACCACAACCTCTAACTGTTCTCTTGTCGGTTGCATTTTCAAACTTGTTCAGGTGACGGGACCAAATATGTGTACGTTAGGGAAAAGGAGGAGTGAGGAGCAGAAGGAGGTCACGTGACAAAAGGCAGCCGTTATGGAGCACGCCCTATTGCATGCTTTTCTTTAAATGATTTTCAACAATCGGTTGGAGGAATGAACTGCTCGCTACGGAAGAGGGGTGTGTTGACCTTCAGACATCTCTGGGGGGGGGGGGGGGGGTAGAGGCAGTGTTGTAATTATATACAACCTAGTTTCCAAAGAATTTGGGACGTTGTGTAAAATGTAAACAAAAATAGAATGCAATGATTTGCAAATCATATAAACCCATATTTAATTGAAAATAGAAGACTGCATATCAAATGTTGAAACTGGGAAGTGCTATTGTTTTATGACAAATATATGTTCAGTTTGAGTACTGTTTTTATTAATATTCTACGCAGAATCCCAGCAGAAACAGGGTTGTACATTGGACTCAACCGACATGTATCTGCAGAGTGATTTTAATAATACATCTTACCATTCATGCAACTTCTAAGCACTTCTACTGGTCAAGCCTTGAACTGATTGTTACTGAAGTTACTGAGGTGTTACCTATGCAGTCAGGGCCGCACAAAGGCATGGTTGTCCCCGTCTTGTGTGCCTATTATATTTCCTTTATATGTCAAGTAAAGTAAGTAGTATTTATTTATATAGTATACAGACGCTCCTCTACTTACGAATGAGATACGTTCCGAATGGCCGTTCGTAATTTGAATTATTTGTATGTCGTTATTCATATACATATACGTATATCATTTTAAGGGTATACACAAGTACTAAGAACTAGGATGCTGGGAGTACGCACGCTACGCTGCTGCGCGGCGGGAGTAGCGGCCAGAAGTCGTACTAGGCGGAACTGGCGCACAGAAAAAAAAAATTGATGTTGCGGACAGGAAACGGGAGCCCAGTGAACGTAATTTCGACTTACAGTCCTCTTCGTTCGTATGTCTGAAAGTTCGTAAATTGAAAGTTCGTAAGTAGAGGAGCGTCTGTATTTAAAATAAGCCCGAGCTGACCAAAGTATATCATTTGACAAAAAAAGTCTGATTCCCGTAAGGTTTCAACTGGTTTCAGGGGCACTTACTCTTCTGACAGGGAGAAATGGGGCAAGGCGCCCATGGAGCTGAGCTGCTCCTCCAAGGCCACGATGCGTAGCCCGATGTACCCCGAAGACAGCAGGAGTAGCACCACCCTGTGGGCGTGAGCAGAAGTGCTCCAGTCAGGCCAGACACACTCTGCATGTTCACTTTTCAGGTAACCAAACCCATCAGACAAACACAAACAATCCTCCCTGCCACAGTCCAACTCCTCCCGCTTCAGAACAATCCGGAAAATCAACATACTTATACGGACAATCTAGAAAGAAATCATCTCTAGAACTATTTCCAGTACATACAAAAAAGTATGTACAATATCATTCAACACATCTGTCTTTAGGTTTTAGCCCTTGTTTTCATTTCATGTACGTTGAATTGAGTTTAGTAAATTTACAATAACTGCATAACAGGATCACGTGTGGTAATACCTGATACTACCCGCATATAACTGGTAACTGTTGTTGGGCAGCATCATTAATAATCATGAGTGTTGCATTTTTCTTTGTGGGACCTTGCTTTTGGGGTTGACCAGTGAAAGTCGATAATGACAGTCCATAACCAAGGAAGCAGAGTAAATGACACTCACAGAATGAGGTAGATGAAGACGAGGACATTGAAGTTATTGGTCTCTCTCTGGACTAGAGCAGATTTTACCCTCTCAGTCATGGTCCAAACCCAGGAATTACCTGTCCAGGGAGGAATGTTAGAATCTATTAGTACCTTATTACACCAGTTACTGTAGTAACCTCATAAGACAGGTATTTATTTGGTGGTTTTGTAAAATACTTGCAGCCGTAAAAGTCATTCTTAATAAACAATTTGCAATTCTGAACCAAAGCAGCTACCCAAGTTTCAGTTTGCTTCCTGCCAATCACATAACCTTCATGAATTATTTTGTTTTCATAAACAGCTGCTTTGGTGTAGACAATAGGTTTACTCAGAAATGATTTGCAAGAGCTTTATTTACGCAACTGACAAAACTGGACTAATTTTTTTTAATTTGGTGTCACAGGTTTGCACCATCCCTCATTACTCAGACATTAATATTAAATGTGAAGTCTGACACTTAGTCTTGTTTGTATTCTGTGAGTATCTGGTGTTTCCATCTCTATAGTATAGCAAAGTATAGCAACACATTTGCTATAGCAACAGCACTACAAGCACATTGCATGGGTATTGTTTTGTGCGTGTTATTTGTGTACTATATTCTTTGCCTGAATGTTAGAGTAGCATAAGTTGTGTGTATGTGAGTGTTGGATGCCGTTTTTCTTCTACTCCTGAAAACCTGAGCTTGACTGTGCATTTGAAGGCACTTTCACTGTTCTTGCCTCTTTTCAAAGCTTCCGCGTTTTGTCATCATTTTGACAGAAAATATTCCAGAACTTAGCCTTTCTTACCATATTATGCCCTGTTTTTTTAGTTCAGCCGGAGAAGATAGACTAGTTTCACAGGAAGTGCATGGGAAATTCCCACAAGTAAAGCAGTACTGTGTCCACATGCATGTGTGCATGCTATGTACCTCTGCTGTCATCTGACGAGCTCACTTCCTGCTCCCGGCTGCTTTCGCTCCCATCTGACACCGTGTCTGAGGATGGAACCAAAACCATTACATGACAACAGTGCCGTGCGATTCCTGTCACAGAACACCTGACAGTGGAGACCAAGAAGGGAACATGGTCACTTATGTATCTGCATGCAGACCCACAGATTAACTACACAACAAATGCAAAGTGTTTTTAAAATGCTTTTTAAAGGAATCTATCATCTTTCACCACAGATTCTAGGGTGGTGTTTAAACATAAATAAAAATATAGTAAAAATATAGTTGCTCTCAAATTCATCCAGCAAGCACTGAAAATGAATATTATACATAAAACATAATTGTATATAGAAGCACTTTCTTTTTATTATTTTTCTGACATTATTTTTAGTTTTAAAATTTAACGGTAAATGCTATTCATCCAATTTTGCAAATGTGGGATTCCTTGAAAGTAGATCAAAATCATATTAAAAAATCCATCAAATCTAAATGTCTTAATCATTATTATTGTCATTGCTATTCCCCACAACCCTGTACTGTATAAGCTATTAGAAAATAGATTGATGGTTTTTCTTGGTGCTTTTGCTTCTGGGCGTGAGATGAGGCTGTATGTTTTGTGTGTGTTTTCATGTTGACTAGCAACTATCACATCCCTGAACTTCACCCAGGGATGCCAAGTTTAGTCAGCTGGCTGGAGTCTGAGACAAGTCTGCACACACATGTATATGTATGTAACAGGCTTATTACCGTGTAAATAGTCTGGTGGGTGGACAAATGGCAACACTTTTGTAATGGAATAATATAGATTTGTTGTACGGTTTTGTGCGTGAGAGTCTGAAAACGTGGGTGTCATGTCAGGTGTGTGACAGTTGGCAAATGCTGCTTTACCACTGACTCACCTCTGTCCAATCTGGTCAACCCCTGTTGGGAACTGGAGTTTTCCTCTTCCACAGGGAAAATATTGTCTTCTACTCCAGACAGACTGAGGGGCTGTGGAACACGTAGTGGGAGCCCATCAGTAGGTGAAATATCATTCATCTTCAATGGCTGCTAAAGTGCTATAAAAAATAAATAAAAACATTGACGGACACGGGCTGGCTTACCCCATCCCGGATGCTGTCAATGCTGTTCTCTGCAGACGACACCTGTGGGCTGTTGTTGTTACTCCCAGTCTACAGACCAAAAGAGACAAGGATGCTAGTGACCCATGATCAGAACAAACCAATGTCACAGAGACTGGGATACTAATGACCAGTGACTATAACAGCCTGTTGCTAAGTCACAGAAACTAGGATGCTAATGACCCGTGACAGTAACAGCCTGTTGCTAAGTCACAGAAACTAGGATGCTAATGACCAGTGACTATAACAGCCTGTTGCTAAGTCACAGAAACTAGGATGCTAATGACCCGTGACAGTAACAGCCTGTTGCTAAGTCACAGAGACTGGGATACTAGTGACCCGTGACAGTAACAGTCTGTTGCTAACTCATAAAGAGCAAAGACTGGATGCTAGTAACCTGTGATTAGTAGCCTGTTGCTAACTCACGGTGAGCAAAGACTGGAATACTTGTAACCTGTGATTATTAGCCCGTTGCTAAGTCACAGAGAGCAAAGAGTGAGATACTAGACCTGGCAGGGTAGCAAACTTTGGTCAGCTGGCTTGAGTGAGTTTTTCAATTCGAGACTAGTCTGCATTTACACTTATATGTATATAAGATTTTTATTACCTTGTAAATAGTCTGTAGGGTTTGAAAACTACCCAGATGCTTTTGGTGTTGCTAATTTTAGGTTTATAATAGAATAATATACATTTGCTATAAGATTCCTTGTGTTAGCATGAGAGTCTAAAAGCGTGAATGTTTTGCCAGATGCATGAGCGCTGGCAACTCTGAACCTGTAATTATTAGCTTGCTGCTAATAACCTGTAATTATTAGCCTGTTGCTAACTAAGTGAGAAGAGGGCCTGAGATGCTAGTTATTTTGGTGGGTTAATGCTCTGTCAAAGCAGTACACACCTCCAAATGAAGACACACAGAGCAGACCAGCTTGTAGCAGGATTCCCGGTTCCGCAGAGACACAAACAAGTACTGAGAATCACAAAGACAACAGGATTCAGTCAGCCATCAGTTTGTAGCATGTATCTAACATGAGTTCTGTAACTGTTACTTATGCTAGCACTCAATCTATTATGAGTCATCAGAATGGCCACAAAAACAGTCATTATTGCTATATTGTTCAGAGGGATTTGCTGTCGTATAAACAGAGACCTTCTCGCCATCCATGGTTCGAATGGACAAAGCGTTCGGCAACAGCAGGGCCGTGTTCTGCTTCTTCACACTCCCCACTGCAGCCACCGGAACCACCACCTTCGATTAATTAACGTGACAGACAATTCAGGAATTTAGGCGACTGGATGTCAAGGCTGGATATCTGGATTTTGCTCTGTCCATGATCAGATGACTGGATTACAACAAGTCAGAGTTCAAGGTTCTACCTTGGTGTCCTTGAGCAGCACTGATGAGTGGAAACACACATGGTTCTCAGACACATAGAGCTTGCCATGGTAGAGAACCTCCTTCAGTAGGGCACAGGTGAAGGCTGAACAAAATAAAAAGGCCAGCATTGTGTTTGCCATCAGAAAGCACATCGTAGCTGCTGCCCTTTGCACCTGACTATCACAGTCTGGGTTTAAGCTGTTCTATTTTAAGCCTTTGCGTGGTGGATGGAAAAACAGTGGCCTGTCGGTGGTCAGCTCACCTTGAATCAGGTTTTCATTTTCAGAGATGTCTCGAAACAGCTTGTGGAATGTTTTGCTGTGCTTTGTGATACTCTGTGAACAGAAAATGAAACATATGAATGAAGTTTGCACCAGGGCAGAGTTTTCAAATTAGAGGTACCACCTTCCCTTGAAATACAGCAGTGATAAGCAGGTGGCAACGTGTCAAAATTGTGACAATATTGTTCTTTATGAAGAGCCGGCTGTTAATCATTTAGTAGCAATTTAAACTGACATACATTGCGAGTGGAAGAACCGTCTGGCTTCTCATTGTGTGAGTCTGACTCCACTGTCAGAGACCTGTAGTAAGACAACACAGGTGTCTGCCATAAAGACTACGTTTCACATCATTTGGACCATTTTTTATTCAAAATAAAAGAAAATGGAAGAAAAAGGAAAAGACGTAGAGGTGGAAATTTCAGGTCCAGAGAACAAAAATCCAGACCAAGATTTTGTGTCAACCAAGCAATTGAGTACTATGTGATTGTGACTCTTTCTACCTCTATAACCTATGCATAACTGATTGGTTGAAACAAAATCTTGATTTTTATTTTCTGAATCTGAAATTTGCAACTCTGAATAGACATCAGGCTTCTGCAGTTCATTGACGTTTTTCATCAAAAGTAAAGCCAGAAACACCAAAATGAAGGAAGACTGATAGTATGCCCCAGAAAATCGTAGGCAAGGCAAGATATAGACAAAGTCTGTGAAGGTGACCCATGAGTGGAGCCCTCAAAGACCACTGACCTGCTGGGGAAAAACTTGGAAGAATTCTTGCTAAGGTCCTGAACACCCAGCTGGGATTCCTCTAGGCTACAGGTCTTCCTGGGTTCAAACACCTTCTTACTTTTGCTCTTCTTCAGCTTCCCGCCATCCACAGTGGAGCTGTAAAGAAATAAACACACGTCCATCTTGTCATCGTACACAGGATGGCCAGTTAATCCATGTCAGGGAGGACACTTTGAGCTAGGTCAGGATGTCTAAACTACCTTTTCAAAAAAGCACCTGGATTTTACTTAAGGACTGAATTCTTGCTGTTGCTGATTGGTTAGTCTCCTATGATCATGCATGTATTACCTAATGTCAGTTAATGCGAAACAGCTGGATGAGTCTTTCGAACAAGGAAACAAACCAGTCAAAGAACAAGAAGAACTGAAATATTTATCCAAGCATGGTAGCCTTTCAGTTTTAAACAGAGCTGGAAGTTCAGCCAGACAGTACAAATCCAGACCAGAGATTTTGTTTTAACTAACCAGTTGAGTACTCTCTGAATGTGACTCTTTATACTCGACTGGTTGGTTGAAACAAAAGCTTCGTCTAGATTTGTACATTCTGGACCTGAACTTTCCACCACTATTAAAGTACAAATCATACACCTTGTCATAGCTTCTGTGCCCTTCGCATTCAAAGGACACTTTTACAGCGCACCAGGTCCCGTATATTTGGTACAGCACTGTCAGCACTTTCCCTTTTCCATTGACCATGCACTATAATGCCCCTACAGTCTGAAGGTACGAAAAAATCTGATCTCAATGTAGTTGACTAGCGATGTAGCTGAAGAATTGTGCGTACATAACATGCGATGTTTTAATATTGCTCATCGTCCGGCCATATAATTTACTAGAGCCATTTTTTTAATTCAATACTTGGCCTTGTGTTGTGATGTCATTCAGCGCCGGTACCAGTTTTTATGGGGTGGAAAACCAACACCTTGAAGTACAAGAAGT
The DNA here is from genome assembly GCF_048594095.1 of Paramormyrops kingsleyae. Lineage (NCBI taxonomy): Eukaryota > Metazoa > Chordata > Actinopteri > Osteoglossiformes > Mormyridae > Paramormyrops > Paramormyrops kingsleyae. Next base: position 19,142,278 of record NC_132817.1, read on the forward strand.
ATGGTAGCTAGTGTGGGGCAAAAGCGCCCTTATTCTACTCAGAGCTCTGGACCTCTGTACAGGTGGGAGGAGCTTTAGAGCTGGACCATACATCAGCTATCTCATGGTAAATGAACCAATAATACTGCTGCCATATCAATAAGTGCAGCCAATGAAAGTGAAGGACCGGCTGATCCCTTCATCCTTCTTCACTGTCCTTTACTGTTGAAGCCGCTGCAACTCACGACCTTCGATTGCACACCATCTCGCTGTCCTCTTGAGTCAGAGTGGGAACTCCTTGTCGGCATGGACAACCTGGCACTTCGAGCTGATGTTTCCCCTCACATGTCTCATCCTAGCACCGTGGAACCGTGCCCAGAATCAGGACTCTGGAGACGTCAGGTTAACTCCGCGAGCGGTTTGCCAACGTCATCGCCTTCAGATCATAGTAGATGCGTGCTTGTTAGGGGCCGTGTAATGAATGAGAAGGGTCTAGAGGGCAGCTAGGGTTACACTAGAGCTGAACAAGCGATAAGCCAAAACCCAAAAAGAGAACAGGAGAAGTGGCTGTAATGCGAGTGTATCGTAAAGCCGCCCCCTTTCCGGTAACAGGAAAGAAAGAGAGTTCTTTAAACAGCTAAAACTCCACATTTATCTTTAGTCCTTGTTTAAAAGGGAATATTTATAGACTCTTATCATCTCAAGTAGTCGCATTATCATTAGTAGTTATATATTAAATATGTCTTGTTGGTGAAGCCACATAATTACTTCAAAATCCAACAGATAGCTTTAAAATTTTTTTTTACAATTTTTATAAACTGAGAAAAAGAAATAAACAGACCATGCCAAGATAAATGTTTTCGCATATATTTCTCTCACCAGAAAGAAAAGCCATCACATGTGCATGCACACGCATGTTAGGAATTTTGTCGCACCTGGTAGGCCTACCTCCACCTTGCTCACCTGAAGACACGCTGTCCTTTACCCGACCAAAAACCTACGGCAGCAGACATCCTCATTTCACATCGGATCAGAGAAGCTCGTGTATTTTTCTCTTCAGCTACACGCCTTCAACTTCATGTTCAGAAGCGACCAGACTGGGCACTACCGTTTGGTCCTGACCCGAGACAAGTGTGAATCAATATGCTGCAGGAATGCCAGGGTGGATCAGAATCAAAAAGCTTGACCTGGTGACCAACTCTTTCTGGACTCCCCCCCCCCAAAAAAAAATCAGCTTCCAGGTATCGGTCTCTGCAGGGAGTGAGCGTGAGGTGAGATGGAACAGGATTTCACATCACCTACCGCTGTGACATAACGCCACCCTCCCAGCAGGAGTGGTTGGCTCGACACCTTTTGTATTCATTGTGAAACTCTCGAGTGTTGACATGCACAACAGGCTCCTCCCTGCTATCCACTGCGGGCCAAACAGTGTGAGTCATTTCTGACACAATGCAATGACGCCTGTGGCCACTCAGCAACACTGCAGAGGGTGATGGTAAGTGTAGTCCAATGTCATCAGTTTCTGGTTACGTTTGCTGAGCACTGAAATACATTTCCCATCATGCCTCTTGATTTCCAGCTTCTCCAGGGCCCATTAGCTTTGAAGGGAGAGGCGATGGGGGCGGGGGGGAAGTTACCTGAGCTCAGCAGAGCTAGACTAAAGGATCCGGATTGACTGGATCTACCAGCCTGCTTCTGGCTGGTGGGCGGAGCTGAAGCGCCTCACGTGTAAACGGTTGACAGAACAAAAACAAAACATTGATGCTGGATGGGGCCACGTACCGTCATGTGCTACTTCCTAGTCACTTAGAAACTTAAGGGACCTGAGTGATTTAATCTTTTCCTATACAGTGGCATCACAAACAAAGCATACATACCTGTAGCATGCAAATAATCTGCTTTTCTTCTTTATTCTGGACTGAACAAAAATATATATAATCCCTCCATTCATCTAAAAAATGTTATGTAAGCCTACCAGGTGTGAGACTATGATTAAATATTTAAAAATGGGCACACCCCTTTGCCTTAAAAATGAAAGGAATTATTTTCCAGGAGAGGAAATGAGGAAGGGAAACATGTGACCACAGTTCCATGAATCCCCGAATGCTTTGAAAGTGTGATCTCAGTCTGCTGGTGCCACTTTCTGTGGAACATATGCAAACTAACCTGCTCTCTTTCCTACCAAAGCAAATCAGTGAATCAGACTGGGTGAGAAAGGATAACAAGAGGCATGACCTTTCCTCTCTACTAATAACCTCTCTTTTAACCGAGGAAAAAATTTCCAAAACACACGCAGTCCACAGGATACATCATCAAGAAGATTTCTGTGGATGTAGTGAGTTTCGGAAATTTAACAGACGCTTTTCTTTGGATTACATGAGAACTGGGTGAATTGTGATTCCCAGTACAGTAACATGATGAGGAAGTCTGACTTTAGGTCATTGGTGGTCTCATCTCAAAAGCAACAAAAAATAGAGTGAGTGAGTTTTGGCAATTTGCAACCTGTGTGTCTGTCTGTCATTGCTGAATGGTGACAAACTGGATTGAATTTAATTCTAAGCAGTAAAGACCGGTCAAAAAATCATGATTATATAACAAACAAAGCACATTTTATCGGACTGATATTGTTGTTTAATTAAAATCATTAATAATACAAGTGACGCTAATTTAGATAATGTGACTAAACTGGAGAGGTGACCTGGATTTGTCCGGGTTGTCGGGCAATCATGGCCGTGCGGAGCTACTTACAAATTACTGTCCAAGGAGAATTTCCTGCAGATGACCCTCTGCTGACTCATGGCGCTCTTCCGTAACCGTGCAAAGTTTCCCTCTCCTCTCAATGCCTGTGTGTCTGTGCACTTCATTCACCTCCTTAAGAACTTTGAGGTTGTTGGCTGGAGGTTACAGAGGTGGAGACCCGCCCAGAGTTCCATCAGTTGTCCGTCAGGTTGCCACGTCGAGTTCCACCCTGGACCTCCACCCTGTGTTAGCAGGTTTCCAGCCCAGTGATGGAACTCCTGGGTGCGCTAACTCCTGATAAATGCTTTATCAGATGTGTGTGCCTTGCAAGATCTCCATCTGAAGAATGATATCGCGTTCAAAGTGCTCACTCATCTCGTGTCATGTGATGGCAGGAGGCCCAAAGAGCACTGTACCTGTTTCAAATCCATATTATATTCAATTATTATTTCTCCTTTTTATTTCTTTTCATATCCTTTGTAACAGTTGCACAGTCTATAGAGAGTTCAGGATACATTTCACTGCATGTTGTACCTGTATCACAGAGTGCATGTGACAATTAAAGAATCTTGAACCTTGAAACCAAGGAGAACATGACAGGCTGTGGTGAGCTTGGGAAGTGGCATATGGTAATGTTGGAGGGCATTATTAGGGGTATGACTGGTAACCTGAGCGGGTGATTGGCTGCTGCAGCAACCTTCCTGCTGCATGTAACAATCGATCATTCATTTGAAAGGGAAAAGAAAAATAAATGAAGGGAAAGAGAACATTCAACACAAAAAATTGCAATAACTGAGCCATTAGGTGTTATCTCGCAGTATATATGTGTAGACTGTTAGGGCACATGGAGTATTTTACCAGTAAGAATGGGCATGTTTTGTTGGGGTAGGTATTGGTGTAATGGAAAAGACATGGCAATGATATAGCAAATGTGTACGGGGAGTTAGAAATGAGAAAAAAGAAGGAAAAACTAAGAAAATGAACCAAACTGGTAAGAGAGAGAAAAGGGGAAGAGAAATGAGTGCTGGTCCCCAGTTGGCCAGCCGTTATCTGCAGTATCCTTGCATTTGAATCTTTAACCTTGACCGACTCCCCAAGGCAATCTCGAGTGTGCTGACTAGGCATCGTTTTCTCTCGAGTTGAACATTTCTCTGAAGAAGCACTCGGCCTGGTCCGTATGCCGGCCCCATTCCCTGTCTGGTTAACAAAAAGCTGCGCACCACACTTCAGTGGTCTGGTTTGTTCTTCTGAACTTGTTGTGTCCTGCAGTTAGCTTGTGGTTGACTGTCACCTGAAACCACAGCATACCAGCCCAGTCAATGCAACACCTTCCCTTCCATAATTAACACCTTTAATGTTTCTTCTGGGCTCATAATTCCAGGAACCTGCAGATGGGTGTTCTGGTTAATTCTAGTGTCAGGTTGTTCAATGAGGACCCCTCTTGTTGTGGGCAGTGTGGCAGTAGATCATGCCAGCAGTGACATCTCAGAGTGTCACGTAACGCAAAGTGCAGGACTGAAGAACTATATCATAAGGAAACAGGGACACAAGGCAGTACAGGAGAGCAGCTTCCTGTAATTTACACTATGAAAATGTTTTAAAAGTGCCATGTTGCTCACTGTCATTTTCCAATGAAAAAAAAAAACATTGCAGACAGGTAAAGTGGGTCCAGTATGGCGCTCAAATCACAGACATGCATGACCAGGCCGTTAAAATCAGGTCACACCTCAAATTTCTTGAAATATGAAAAGCGACGTGTATCGTGGCTGAAAACTGGTATCTCCGTGTCTCCTAGCAGGTCTGGTGGGTTCATCTCTGCCCCGTCGCCTCTCTTCATGGCTGATTTGGAGCATTGGCCCTGCCTCTCCAAGTTCCGCCATCTTGGTCCTCATGCTCTTTATGCATATAGGCCACATGGGGCTGGATGTCCTGCAGAAATGCTGTCTGCCTCCGGAAGAGCTCCCGAAAAGGAGGGGGGGAGGGTAGGGTGATAACGATAAAAGTTGTTGACAAGGGGGGGGGGGGGGGTCCCTGGATCCGAGAAACATCATCTGCTGTGTCCCCTTTTGTATCATAAATAAACTGAGGAATTTGCTTAAGTTATCACTTAGTCACAGTGCAGGATTGTCAGAGGAACATAAGCCCACTTTTGTTGGGAATGCAAAACCACCACTGTTGACCCCAGTGAAACCACTGATGTGAGATACTGGTTCAGCTTATTTTTCTCCTGTTCTTGAATGTACAGTCATTCCTAGTGGGTGAATTATGACAAAATGCTATTTTTAAAAACAGACGTGGTATTTCAAAACATGACCTACACAGTTTTCCCCCACGGACACAGATGAGTCTCCATGTGTGGACCAGGTTGGCAATCCCTCATTCCCAGGACTCCCCCACTGCGGAGGGTTTTTACACCAGCACGTGTCACCCACCCGCTTCTAGTCACTCCTCGTTCTGAGTGATGTGACACACTTAGACGATGGTGTTAGTCTGATGTTCGCTCATGATGAAATACTCAGCACATACCCCACATCTCACACAGGGGTGATGTGTGGTTAGGATGCTGTGTCAGATACCAGAAGGGTGCCAGTTATTAAACTGATTTCACCAGTGGGCCCTGGAGTAAAACCCTTAATGCCCAATTGGTCCAGTGTCTAACCCTGCCTTTTCAAATGAGTGTCACTTTGGATGAACAACCGAATGAATAATGTAAACTTAACAACCAGCCGATGTAATAAAGGGTCTGTGTCACTTTTAAAAGAAGGATCCCAGGACTTAAAGTCATTCAAAGGCAAGATGTGCTATAACCAACAGGCCCAGCAGGTTACAGGATCACGTTACAGTAGCAGGGGGTTGCTGGTTCGAGTTCTGCCTCCACCATTCCTGTGCTGTTTGTTCATGGTATCACGGGAAAACTGAGCCTCTTCTGTGTGTCATGAAATCAGGTGGAAAAATAATGATAATAGTAGTGTTCTTAATTAAGATATGGCTGCTGACAGCTTTCAGAGAGCGAGCGGGAAGATATGACACAGCACACAGTGAGCAAAAGTGGTGAGCGGGACACTTAAAACGTACTCGCTGCTCAGAAACGGGTTCCTGCTCTTTCAGATGGACACAAGGTGTGTGCTTACCGCAGTTGTGTGAACTAATTTTAAGTGTTTCCATATGTATTCTCACAAACTATATCTATCTTTGAGAAGTTCCATGCAGTACGTCCCATAACACCGACACACCTTACAACAGAGTCTAGGTGCACTCCTGTAAATCGCTTGTAGTAAATATGATGTATGTGGGACAGGACTAACCTAACCCTAACCCTAACCCTAATCTAACCTCACCGGATGTGCCCGCTTGTTATTCCCCTTGCCAACCACTTACAGTCATCTTTACTGTACTTCTCTGAAGGCTGATTATAAGTGAAAATTCATACACTGTAATAGTCAGTTAAATGCATGACAGTAACCTGATCGCCTAACTAATGGTCTGTGACAGCGACTGTGAAAATGTCAGGAAGGTACAGTGTCACAGTAATGGGCAACAAAGGAAACGCCCAACCGAATTCATATCCATTAAACCTCGGCAAATTAAACCTCAAGTTATAAAAATGTCAGTACCTCATGGATTTCACTTGAGTTCATTTTCCAAATTAAGAGGATGACTCCATTGCAGGTGTCACCTGCGATGTCATGCCCAACAATGACTACTAACTGAGAACAATTCACTGCACCTGTTTCAAAAGATCCATTTGAGCCTCTTCTGCTTTCAGCACGACACACGTGACCTGCTCTGCCCTTTACTCTGCTCTGCACTTACGGGTAATTTCTGGCACGGTGAACCTGGCACCAGATTTTCAACAATCTGACTAATATTCTCCTTTTCAGAAAAAGGAAGCAAAAGCTGAATTTTACCACCTTTAAACCACAGGTGCTCATACTGATTTCACAGAGACAGCATGCCCTGAAGCAGAGAGGGAACATTCACCATCGCAGAAGATTCTCCTGGTCTCGAACCTCTAGCATCACGTAAATGGTAACTGTGGCAATGCAAAGCCATCTCAATCCTACCTGGGGCAGTCCAGCGTAAGAGGTGGCTCCGGCGCGTCCACGGAGGCCTGCCGATGCCACGAGGCCCGAACCCTCTGCATGTTCGCCGGGGCCGCGAGGACGGAACATGCGACCCCTCCTGGTCCTCGCCGGTCAGGGGAGGGGAGGAAGGAGGAGGTCGGGGGGGCGTGTTAAGTCTCCCAGCTCTCGCAACTGGCACGGCATACAGGCGGGGTCTTGTAAGACTGCAGCCGTGCTCCGTGCCCACGCGATCAGCCCCATCAAGCCATGTTACCGTGGAAACAGCACAGCGTACTGCATTGAGTGGGAGAAGGGAAGGATTGAAATGCGACCCTCCTTGCTAAAACGCGCAGAAGTATAGGATAGGGGCAATGTCTCTGTACCCGTAATTCGGAAGATCATCGGTTTGTGCCTCAGCCTCGGTGGAATAGTCACGTGTCTGGGCCCTTGAGCACGGCCCTTAACCCCTAGCTCCAGGAGCGCTGCATGTTGGCTGACACTGTGCTGTAACCCCAAGAATTCCAGTGGACTTCTGCAAATGGCCAATGAAGGATTCATCATCATCTTTATTGACAGCAGTCATCTTTCCCAGTTGACAGGCAAGATTTGGGAAAGAACCATCACGACCACAGACTGCTCTTCAGGCCGTAAGATTAAACTAATATAATATTTCTCAGTACGGTCCGCGGGGACCCCCAGATCCACGTTTTTGTTCCCACCCGGCTCCCTTCGGGGGGGAACCGAGAAATGGGGCAAAGAGTAGATCAGAGCTCAGAGGAAGATTTATTATACAACCACCACAAAGTCGATTCCAATTTAATAAACATAATACATGTTAATATAATCATTTATACAATCAAATATATGATTGAGGCCTTTTAACTCCCACTATCCATGAATCCCCTTTTCATAAATTGAAATCAGTGTGGTAATACTGCTGTGACCTGGACAAGCGTAATGGGAAGCGGTTGGACAGACGGATGCGATGCAGCAGAGCGTTGCCGTTTGTGGCATTTCATGCAGCAGCTGTGACTACCACCTAGAGGCCAAAAGAAGAACTACAGCCAAAGAATTGCCTCACATCTTCCCAGAGAATTCCTTAATAGAGAATTTCACAGCATTGCACCCTACACCAGGACCGACAATATTAAACCATTTAAATACTGTACTTCTAATCAATGGGAACATGCACATCGACTAACCCTACTTAGTCACTGCCAGTTTAATAAGGCTTTGTCAGTCTGTTAAATACGCCATATGCATAGTTTTGTTTGAGATGTTCTAGAAATCCATGTCAGAAACGCTTTGCCATTTCATCCAGGCTTGCTGCCTCCCCTGCTGTATAAACAAGTTTGGAAGATGGGTTGGTGGATGGATAATCGTGAACGGCAATCGTTGCCACCATCCATATCCCCTTCCTGTACCCCAGTCCAGTCCTCAGTGACCTGCAGACGGTCCACATTTCTGGTCCCTCCCATCTCCCCACCGGATAGTTCACATGGACTGTCTGCAGGTCCCTGAGGTCAGGGTATGGGGGGGGGGGGTATCCCACACGGGACGAGGCCGGGATACATCCTGCATGGGATACCAGTGTTGCGATCCAACTCAAATACAATATACAGCAATGTGGTCTGCTCTTTGCCGCAAGCCATCACCTGGCTCAGTGATTCACTCATGAATACAAACCCCCCCCCCCCCCCCCCAAGATGGAATTTCCCAGCTGACCCTGCTGACCTTAGCTCAGCCCCTGTGGTCGTTCAGAGGATGGAGCAAGCCAGCTCCCAATTCCACTCTGAACAGATACTGCTATTTACGCCAAACCACTCAGCTCTTTAGGAACTTTTTCCATAACCCAGCACTTACAGCAAATGAGGACTTCAGCAATTACAAGAGCAGTTTTCATCAAGAGTCAAAATGGATGAAATCCACTCATACGTCCAGCTTGACTTAGGGGCCACTCCGAAAGGACCTGCAGCCCCTGTTTAAATTGCCAGTTGTCCTGAATAGGTTAAATAAGAAGCATCCTTTCTGCACGTAGCGGATACGAATGTGTCTCTGAAAAACACTCCAAAGATGCAGACATATCCGCAATGACGTACGATTGATTTTGTGTAGTTCAACATAAAACAATATAGGCTCATCAATATAATCAAGCTCAACAATGTAACTTATGCAGGAAAATTTTATATTAGCGGATTCAGACTCTAAATGCCATTTGGATTTTGTTCATTTGTCGATACAGGTAGTTACAGTAGTTTAATAAAAAAAACATAGCCACTTATACAATTCATCTACAGTCAGTTGTATCGCTACTGAACTCAAAGCATTTTCCTCAAATTAGGACAGAAAGACTTTGGTTGGCTTTCAAACCAAATTATCCCACTAACCACATTTCTGGCATAATAATCCAATGACAAGGATGCAGCCCCCCCCCCCCTCCCCCTCCTGAGATGATTTACTGTACAGTCATTTGCCACAGGCCTTCACGGAAAGGACATCATTTACAAGCACAGGCAGACTATATGACATCTACACAAACTATGCAATTATCCACAATATTTCTGCATTTTTCTCTCTGAAGCCATATTTCACCAACTTGTGTTAATTGGCTGCATCAGTGTTTTAGTTTTCGAGTGAAAGTCGGGAACTTTGTGTTTGATGGAGAGTCTATCAGTACCTGTCCTTCCCGAAGATCTTTATGGTTCTGGCTGCCCTGTCGTCTATTTTTCGCAGGATGGCCATCACTCGCATGCTGCTGTTGGCCACCATCCTCCCTGGAGCTCCTCTTCCCCCACCTCTGCCACACATAACCTCCCCATTCAGTCGCTGCATCGCGCGCTTCTCTGATGGTGCATGACGCTCCCAGTCTCTGTATATTAAATGAGCCTGAGATCGCTGACCAGTGGCAGGTGCAGTGTAGCTGAACCCAGACACTGGCACCGTGCTCTTTTCCTGAGCTATACCCTCTTTTACGTCACAAGTCAACCACATTGGTTGCTTTTGGGCAGTTGCAAAACCTTGGTTTTGACAGCTGGATCTTGTGAAGGAACCATTTTAGGGGCCAGGGGTTTGAGAGATATCCACAAGCCTTGGTGTTTCAAGCTACTTTGCATCTCCTCTTGACATCACCGAAATAAGTGCATTCACCAACAACCTCCAAAGGTAATTTTAAAGGGCTGACAGAATAATAACCAATAGCTGTTGCTTAAATCCGTCGGAGGAGCAGGCTGTACAGTAAGTGTTTCGGAGCTATCAGTCAAAGGAGAGAGTTGAGATTGAGATAATTTAAATACAAAAGTCTGATTATTTGGGGATGAATTAAATTTTGGAGTAGGACCTGTCTCCACCACACCCCCCCCCCCCCTATAAGAAATATGGAAATTTTATATTAAAATTAATTCTTTATTTTGACTGGGTTTAGTGCAATATGGTGAGCCGGGGACCTTCCATGACTTTCCTTCCTGTCTTGTCCTGTATCCCACTGCATGGGGTGAATGAAAGATTCACTCAACAGACAGTCAGGCCGTCTCATGCCACAGGTGCCCAGGAAGGCTGACGGATGGCAAAGCAGTCGGGATTAATGTTGAATATTTAGAAGTTTCCACGCACGAGCGTCCATGTAGGTGGGGCAGCTGAGCCCAGCATGCAGGCCAGCTTTCTCCCACGACCCCTTGTGCTTATGCAGAAGCTACTTTGCATCTCCTCTGCATGTCCGCCAGCAGATGTTAGCAGCATCAATGAGCTCTGAAACAGGACAGACTGTAGGTCAGTTAGGACAGAACATACTAAAATTACAGATGATTATTTTACTGTACATAATTAAGGTTATTAGGTACCTGAAAATATGTTTCCTAAACTATTTGTGGGTAGAATGTATAATCAATATTAAATTATTCATAATATAATTAATCTTTAAGGAGTTTACTTTTCATTATGGTCATTTGGTTGTTTCAAGAATAAAGGGGTGACATTTTGTTTATTTTAAATAATTTATTACTGTTCAACTGCTATTTTTAAGCGTATGTCTGGGTGCTTGCATTCTCTCTCGGTGCTTGTATCTGCTCGCGATTGCGTGGCTGTGTGTGTCTGTGGTTCAACTGACAAAATGGAGAAATGAGGAGTTTCTACTTTCATGTCGCAAATCTGGAAGCACACTGTGGCGCTTGGTTGTGGCTTCAACTGTCATTCACAGCGTAATCCCTTGTCTATTTCTGCTTCTGGTGTGACGTGTACTCAGTGCACAGCACAACGTTTAGCACAAACGCTCCCCAGGTTACAATAGCCCGTGTTACGATATTTACGATGGGTAAATGTTTTTCACTTTCAGTACATTATTCAATAGAGTGTATGAGATATTCAATGCTTTTTTTGTAAATTAGGCTTTGTGTTAATGATTTTGCACAACTGTAGGCTAATCTAAGTGTTCTAAGAATGTTTAAGGTCGGCTAGGCATTTTTGGCTTAGGGTATTTTCGCTTTATGATAGGTTTATTGTAACATAAGCCCATCGTAACCCAGGGAGAGGCTGTACATTATCTGGAGTCATATTACCCTGATATTACCCTCGTCTGATACTACATCTTGTGTTTAAAAGCCTAACAGATGGACTTCAGTAGATCCCTGGTAGCTAAACTGGAATGGAAGATTCAGTCTTGGTTCTCATGGAGATGATGTTAGCATAAGTGAGGCAGACAGATAAAACTGCACATCAGAAATAAAAATTGAGCAGTCACAGGTTTGTATGCGTGGTTTCTTGTTAAAATGAATAATGAGTATACTGCATGTAACATCGTAAATATTTCCGGGAATTTGTAATCATACTCCACAAGACAGTTTTTTTTTTCTTCTTGCATAGTAAGCTTGAGAACATTCTGAAGAAGAGAAGATGGAATATAGGGAGAGGATTCAATATGGCCTGGATACTAGGAGCATGAAGGCGACATGGATAGGGGTGAGAAGGTTCGAATGGTGGCGGCAGGGTGCATCAGTGTGACACGGTGCCCTCAGCCAAGCAAAGAAGCATCTTTAACGTCAGCAGTGAATTAAACACGATCTGGTTTCAGGGAGAAACCCAGCCAACAATTTTAGGTTTGCAGAACGTTTTCAGATCGTTACGAGTCCTGGTTCCTAAAACATTCAAAATGTCAATTTTTCTGGAAGTTCTAGGAATGTTGTCGAATGATGTGTCTACAAGGTTCACACAACATTCTAAGACCTATGAACTAAATCCATAGTCACTCACAGAATGGTATGAGGCTCTGTGGGTTAGCAACTGTACTTGCGATCATAAAGTTGCTGGTTCAAATCCCAGAGTTGTCAGACTTTATGACTGGACCCTTGACCAAAGCCTTTAACCTCGAATCACTACAGGGACTGTTAGACTGTGGATGAATGCAGATGAAGGTCACCACATTTGGCTGGATAGCAATTACCATGCAAAACCACAGAACTCGTTCGGTTCAGTCATACATCGGTAATATTCACGTTATGATCTCTTTACAAAACTGTGTAGAAACACTGCCATCTGGCGGACATTTTTCAGACAACATGTTTCATGGTCAAGTCCATGCTGTTTAAAAGGAGCTCATGCTAAGAAATAAACTAGCAGATAAAAAATTCTGACTGGTCTGCGTGCACACACAAAAAGCCAGTGCTTTTGTACGGATAAATACATGTTTCTACCGGGAGGAAATTTAATGTAAATAATGGAATGCAAGGAAGGAAGGAGTTTAAATAACTGACCCAGGAGTAACCCTTACCCAATTTCGGGAACTGCTAAGTATCTTCTAACAACTGACCTCGTAAATGGCCCTTAAGGTATTTTACATTATCAAGATGAGCAATTACAATGTCGTCTTCTTTTAAATAAATGCATGCACAGGAAGTGTGCCTTGCTTCCTAAAGCACTTCTTGTTTTCTCTAAATATTGCGGCAGTCAGCTTGGAATACTTCTGTACGAGGCTATGAAAAGATAAGCCTGCGTCACGACGAACTAGCAGTAGTGTAATTTAGTAACAATGATAATAATAAACCAGTCGCCCATCTTCCGAGCAGGTCTCCTGGGCGGGGAGAACTGGGGTTATGTGGCATGGCTGCACTTCTGCCTAAATTTAGTGCAAAATGAGGAAATGGATAATAAGGATAATGACAAGAAGAAGAAGAGGAAGAACAACTACAGAGAGCTGGACAGGGTGTTTCTGTCTCCCAGAAATCTGTTTAGTTTCAGCATTCAGCATTACTAACACCCAAGAACAGTGTCATGGGGCAGAAACCCAAGTCATGTGGGACCCTAAACAACATCACCAAATGGTACATTCCACAGAGAACGTCCATCAAGACCCCCCTGCCCCCCCAGGTCTAAATCCGGAGCATTCCATTCCAGTCCAGATAAGGAGAAGTATTGAGCAACCAGCCGGTCCTGAGAGGCACATCCACCCCCCCGACCCCCCATGCTCATAGAACCTCCCGAGCAACGTAACGCTGAATCAGACCTCCCCATTCATCAGTTTTGTTTTAGGGTATGACTTCTTCTCCAAATGACCACCATCCCTTTCCGTTTTGACCGGTAGAGCTTGTTTACCGGCACATCCTTCTCCCCGGTGCAACTGATGGAAGTGAACAATGGTAGATCAAGCCAAGATGGCCGATCAAGCCAAAATGGCGGCGTACCGCGTCCGGCCTCGCCAGGTCACTCCTGTGACTCTGCCCTGTGGGGGGGGGGGGGCACTTGGGCCCATTCATTGTACCTCCATACTGACGGTGCCAATTTTACACGGCACAGTGCTGGCAATCCTGGGAGTTGAACTTGACAGAGCACAGGATCTGAGCTATGCAGATTAGCATTCTGCTTTGGATTTGAAAGAAACAAAATGACATTCCCACAGGCTGGCTGAGTCACATGCCATATAAGGAGAAGCATTGAGCTGATGTTAAGGACCTAGACCTCGATCCCTCACCCCAAACTCCACTGAAGCTGCATCATCTTCTGTGGGTGATCACACAGAGCACCGGGCCATCATTTTACACATTCATCTTTTACTCAACGCATTCGATGAAACGGAGCCACCCACAAGCATTCCATTTCATTAATCATTTGTACAAAATGGAGCACGCTAGACTGCTTTGTGACATCAGGATGATTTGTCGCAGACAGTGTGGCAAAACATATTTTAGCCAAGCTGAAAGCATGGAGGAGGTGTAGACCAAACTATCAAAGATTAAAGCAGAGGCTGGCTGCCAAACATATCTTGTAACCTCGCATTTATCTTTGGATACAGATCTCCCGTTTTTCCCCCTGTGGTTAGAAACCGTGGCAGTCCGTATATTTTTAGGAGAAAAAAGGCCACGTTTCGGACAACGATAAAGGGAGTAGTTTACACACAGCTGTCTCCTGAGGTATACAGTAAAGTTTGTGTCATTTGCACACATGAGAGAACTAATTAAACACTGGGAGTGTTTATATGACCCTACAGCAGATAAATAAGTACAGGACTGTATAAACACCCTCAGTGTTAAATTAATAGTTCCAGTTGTGTTCATTGTAGTACGGGTGATGTTTATCGGGGGAGAAGCTAGGGTCTGCGGACCTGGGGGACTGGTGCTATTAGCATTGTTTAGCTGCATAAAGAATATCATTCACATCGTTATTAATTCTTTATTATTTTGTCTACTTATTGTTATAGCGCCCAGGGGGCACTGTAAAAGAGGGATGTTTAGGATGATTCTAAAATTCTGAACATAATTGTGTTGGTGTAGGTTGGGGGCCCAAAATCTACCAGTACCCCACCCCACCCTGACAACGATATTGCAAGAATTTCTCTGTATTCCCCGAAGAAATTGCAGGAAGTTTGTTACCCATTTCTGAGCTGCCAACTTTGCCAACTGACTGGTGTGAGATTTTCAATTAGATACAAGTCTGCACACGTATTTGCATGTATGTTTGCAGTTTTATTACCTTGGAAATAGTCTGTATGGTTTGCAGTCCTACTCCCATGCTTTTTATGAAGCTAATTATAGGTTTATAATGGAATAATATTGTATTGTTACAAGCTTTCTTGTGAGAGTGAGAGTCTGAAAGAGTGAGTGTCACTCCGGATGTGTGACAGTTGGCACCCCCGACATTCCAACGCGCACGGCAGGAAAACCGTCTGCTCACTATCTACCTTGTGGCTTTTGAAGTGCTCAGCGTGAGTATAATTATGTGGTTACCTACAAACTGCTACAAATGTTTACACTCCATACGCTTAGAGTGCAGCCTTGGGTTTTGTCACAGCGACAATGCACATAAATGCTTTAGAAGCGAAGGGGTGTGTCGTTCAAACCCTGCAAATAAACAGACTGAGCATTAATGTGAGATCAGCCATTTATTTCCTGAACATCATCACCGCTCCCATTTAAATACACACAACTGTTCCACCACTGGGTGTCTTCCATATGGTTTTTAACGTTAGACTGGTCAGTATAAACATACATTTAAAAACAATAACAAATACTCATGACTATGAATAAAATAATAAAACTTTATAAACAAATAGAATCTCTCGGCTCCTTCAGTTTGGGCCACTTTCACCATTAAACATGTGGTCCAATTACCAATAGAGCCTAGCTGATTGCTGCTTGTTCTACAGCTATACATGGAACGCTGACTCTTCTACCACAGAACCCTTGTTCCGTAGATACTTCAACCTGGAAGCACTCAGGAGCAACACTGCGGCAGAAGGAATATACAGCCTGAGGACGTCTTGGTCATGGTCAACAGAGCGTTAAGAGACGAAGTCCAGAATGAGGAACGTATCTCTGCAGCCTTCCCAGAAAAATTTGTAAAATTCCAGGCAATTGGTCCAAACATGGAACATCTAAGATTCAGATTAAACTCATGAAGTGGGTGGGAGACGGCCGGGGCCTGAGCGTTTCCTGGAATCCACAAAGGTATGTGACGCCCAGCATCTGCTCCTCATCTTTCCATCAGCCGTGACCCAGAATCCTGGCCCAGCTGTGCAGCCGTTGCAGGCTCCGCCCCCCCACACAGTCCCCAGACCAATCAGACGAAGCCTTTCTGAGGAAAGCTTGACTACCTGTGGCCATTACATGCCCTGGAAACCAGCCTTGTCTCGCTTGTTCCTCCAGAGCTTCTTCAAGAGCCACGCATGCAGATACAAATGTGCTGCTTCTGAGTCCAAAATACTGTCGCTTTCATTACGTTGCTAATCGATTGTCGAATTGTTTTGCCTGGAGGGGTGGATGTAACTTATACTGTACTTGATTAAACAGTAAGTTAATGAAGTAATTATAGTTTAGCGGCAGAGATTAATGGCAGTGTCCTCCTCAGAAGTGAGCAGGACAAATCCATTATGGTGCGACATGGTGATATTCGTCACATCCAGGCAGGGATCACTGTTAGATGTGTGAACTCTAAGGGCAGGAGAAGGTGACGAAGCGGGTACATGTCAAACTAGAGCCCTCTGGAACAGCAGCGGACCATCTTCAGCACGGCCTGCCGGACCAGGATGTAGACGGAGGGGTCCAGGATCTGGTTGCAGGAGGCAAAGCGGATCCAGAGTAGCAGGTGTTTATCCTGGACGGGCCGACCGGACAGGGCTGTGTGTGTGGTGAACACCTGGGAAGGGGGGGGGGGGTCAACCGCCAGCAAACAGACACACACAAACAAAGATGCGTGGAAAGATGCGTGTTGAAACATGTGGACGTACACGCAGACAGACAAACCCATGGTATGATGGTTAGCACTGTGGTGACCGGCAGTATACCCACACACATGCGACCAAGATGAGTCTGATCCGGATCCGGGCCAAATGTGCAGAAATCTCCGCAGATCTGTAAACCGGATCTGGCCCGGTGTCTTTTTGCAAAATGGACCAATACTGGCCTGAAACCGCTTTCTGGATTTGAAACAGATAAGGGCCCATGTGGGCCAGATTTACATTGAATGTTACCAAATCTGGCCCCTATTTGCACCAGAGTCAACAGTTAAATTCAGATGCAGTCCAAAATGGGGCAGTGAGAGGCTCTGTGGGTTAAGTCTTTGTGCTTATAAGCAGAAGCCCCCCCCCCCCCCCCCCCCCCACAGCAGAACAAGCTATGGAGAGCAAAATGTGGTGTGAGGAAAAGCAAACCATTATACCAGTACTTAGGCAAACCATTATACCAGTACTTAGGCAAATAAAGCATGTCTCTGCTCCAGAACCCTCCCTTAACCTATGCGGCCGGTGAGTGACTCAGCGGGCTCCAATGGCTCAGCTGAGGGAGAGCTAGATGGGGTAGTTGGAGAGATGTGTAGCTGTGCTTGTGGGCATAAAAGCATTTATTAAGGTGTGTGCTACAGCATCACAAGTTAGGATTCCGGAGCAGAATTTAAGTTGTTACTTGCACAGCTGGACTGGAATGCTTCTCTCCTGCCCCATCTTGCTTCCATAGCTTGGAGGTCAGACGACAGGCGGCGGGGGGGTTAAAGGCCTCACACAGGAACCCACAGACATGCAGCCATTCCATCAAGGCCAGGGCTCAAACCAGCAACCTTCCGCTCACAAGCACAGAGACTCAGCCCACTGAACCACTCACCGGACCCACATGTTAAGGTAAGATCCTGGAGCAGAACTGGTCAGCACTCAGTCTGGGGGACAAAAATGAACATTTGGCCCAGATCCGGATAAGACTCATCTTGCTATGTGGGAAGTCCCTTTAACTCCCAGCTGCCCCACGGATTGTCTGGCCCCCGCTTTCATGAAAATATATATTGCTTTGAATATTTAGCTCTTGCTAAATTTATGAAGTACACAAATAAAATGTACAAACGTACAAGCACATGGTCCCAGTATCTTCACACATGCATGCAAAGAAACACTTGCAGAAACTCACATGGAAAATGCACTGTTTTTGCAAACATCTTTGTGGGGGATTTTTATACTGACATGATATTGCGCAGTTAGAAGCTAAAGACACCTGAAATAAATTGCCATGTAATGGACACTCCACACTCTGATGAGTCACAAATGCTTCTCTGAGCTATGACTTCCTGTTACTGACTAAGCTGAATAGAATCTGAAGGTTCAGTTACCACCAGCTTTATTTTATTTATTTAGCAGAAGCTTTTATCTGAAGTGACACACAATTGAGATAGCAGGGTCGGCCACTTCTTGGAGCAGATGAGGGTTAAGGGCCTCCCTCAAGGGACCAACAGTAAAATCACTCTGCCGACCGCAGGATCTGAACCACTGACCTACCGATTACCGGCAGACTCAAAATAGCATGCAAAAAAAAGAAAGAAAAACCCTTAAACTTTTCACATAACTCCAGATTTTTTAAGGTCTTGGTATGAGCCACAAAGCACCCTAGAAACACCAGTTAGCTTAACTGCATATTCATGAACTGGAAGAGTAAACTTGGGTAACAGCAAGAACGTGCCACCTCTGCACACACAGAGCAGTGCTGGGATTTCAATCTCCAACCTTCCATTCCATTCATTGCAAATAACAAGAATCTGGTGTTTAAAACAAATTCCAGTACTGACAGAATTATTGTATCAGCACTGTTTAGTTCTGAGGTCTGTTTAATATTGTATCAGCATAAAAGCTTCAGAACTGTGAACATCCAGTCCATTGAAGATCTCCATTCCTGTTTGTGTATCTTCTGTAGCAGTAAAGCCTGTAGCTGTGAGACCATCAGTCTTCTTGTTTGATTTCCACTGACTCCAGGTAGGAGGCCAGCAGAGCCGAAACATCTGGATTATCTATGAGAAGATGACAGCTCTTTGACGGCAAGGTCTGCCGGCACAAATCCTACCCTCCTCCCCCAAATACTGTAAACAAACTCAGACACTATGTTACAGCTCTCCGTCGGAAAGCGTGTGAAGGTGGAAGCCCAGTGCAATAACCCAGGAACTGTTTACCCAAAGCAGGGAAAACAAGTCCATATTTCTCATGTGGATTTATAATAGATGAGCAATGACAGAATTGTGGCATGACATGGTGGCACTGTGGTTAAAGCTCTGGGACTGTGGTTCAAATCTCCGCTCCATGTGTGTGGCGTTTGCATGTTCTCATAAGATTTCCTCCAGGTCCCCCCCCAGTCCAAAAATATACTAAGGTTAAGTAGAGACTCCAAATTGCCCATAGGTGTGAATGGTGTTTGTTCCCTGCGATGGGTTGATGCCCCATCCTGGGTTATTCCCTGCCTTGAGCCAGTAGCTTCCAGCATAGGCTCCAGACCCCCACGGTACTTTATAGGACAAGCAGGTATAGAAAATGGATGCAAAATTTTATATAGTGAGCATATGTAAAGACTGCATGCCTCAGTTACATTGCTCAAAAGTGCTCAAACAGAACCAATTGCTGGGGAAATGTTTTCTTCTGGCCAAAACCAATCATTGATCGTATTAACAATAACAAAAAAAAACAGATATGCCATAACGTTCTGTGGAAAAAGTGCACCCTTGACTCTAATAGCTAATTGCCCCCTTTAGCAGAAGCAACCATAAGCAGGTGTTTCTTTTAACTGTGTACCAGTGTCTGACATCAGCTGGGAGAAAGTTTCTTCCCACTGCTCCATGCAGAATTCTTTGGGCTGTGTGCTGTTTGGGGGATTCTTGCACATAAATCCCATTTCAAATCCTCCACGGCATCTCAAAGACATTCACATCTGGGCTTTGACTTGGCAGTTCCAGAACCCTGCATTTCGTTATTTTCCTTGGTGGATTTGCTGGAATGTTTGGGGTCATTATCAAGTCGTAAGGTACACTATTGGTTGAGTTTCAATCTTCTGACAGATGGTGTCACAGTATCCCCAGGGACCTCTTGGTACATGAAGAATTGATAGTGGATTCTGTGATGGTCAGCTGCCCAGGCTCGGATGCAGCAAAGCAGCCCCAAACCATAGCATTACCACCACCATGTTTTACAGTTGGTATCGGGATTTTCTGGCCAAATGATGTGTTTGGCAATGTGGCCAAATAACTCTATCTTTGCCTCATCAGTCTAAAGCACATTGTTCCAGAAATCCAGGTCTTTGCATTGGTGTTCATGTGCAAACTCCTGCCATAATGTCCTTTCTGGCCAACAAAGGCTCCCTAATACAGGGGTAGGGAACCTAATCCAAGAGGCGGTGCAGGTTTTTCAATCAGCCAATAATAAAACAGAGGTTCTCAACTCCAGTCCCAGGGACCCACTGTTATTGGCTGATTGCGAGGTCATCCCAAAAACCCACACCGGCCCTGCATGGATCAGGTTCCCTTCCCCTGATCTAATCTTGTGTGCAGCCTCTGTCTAATGGTGGCCTCGTGCACTTTGATATCTACTGTGGCAAGAGCTAAATGAAGGTCCCCCTGAGGACATCTTGGGGTTCTTAGAGACGTGTCTCAGCATCTTGCTGTCATATTCGAGCACCTTACTGGCTCATTGGCCTTAGCCTCGGTGCCTGTGATTGGAAGGTCATCGGTTTGAGCGCAGCCTCGGGAGAATAGTCACGTCTGTGGGCCCTTGAGCAAGGCCCTTAACCCCCAGCGTCGTGGGGGCTGCTGCAGGTGGCTGCCCTTCGCTGCCAGCCTCGCTCTCGCCAGCACGTGTCTAATAGAGAGCAAGACGGGGCAGGAGAAAAGAGAATCTCCCCCACATGGGACCAATAAAGTGTCATTATTATAAACTCACACACTTACAGATCTGCCCTTTACTTTTTTCTTTTTGCTTTAGCATAGGTGGCATGATGTTAAATGTAGGTAAACCATCAAAATCATATGCTGTCTTTCTCTCTGTCCTCTATGCAGCTGGTTACTAATAGTGTGCATTTCCAGTTCCGAAACCAAATTTGCAGTTATCGTTGTTTCGATATGACCAAGTCACAAATGTCCATGAATCCAATAAGCCATGTTGACTGGGTAAATATGAATAAGAAGGATCCTGTTACATTGTATAATAGAATAATCTTATACATAATAGAAGATACATTGTGTGATAGAAGTGGGTGATATTATTGCCATAATGTTAGTTATTCTAGTTTCTAGTCTCTGTGGAGATTCTGAAGTACATTTATGGTCAGTAAAACAAAATCTACCAATCTTCCAAATGCTTATTCTGGTCAAGGTTCTAAGAGGGCCTGGAGTCCAGGCAGAATGAGGAACAAGGCACAGGTACACCAACCATTATAGGCAAGAACATGCAAACTCACACACTTATACAGGAATGGGATGGAATTTGAATACTGGAGGAGTGAATGTGTAAGGGAGCAGTACTGTCCCCTAAAGAATGCAGAACTTGAAAATGGTATAAAAATAATGCCTTTCACATACTCACCAGCAGGGGGCACCAGGAGACGGTTGCAATGATCATGATCCAGATAAGCTGAATCATCATCTCTACTTCAAGGTTTCGCCGGCGATGATTGGCATCCCGTCCACAGCAAATGCGTAGCAGCGTCATCACACTGACCGTGTTCAGGACGAAGGACGTGGCCAAAGATAAGAGTCCCACCAGGGAGTAGCCCAAAGAGATCATCAGGTCTGGGGTTTGGGAGCTCATGTTGAAGAAACACCAGGATCCTGGGCTCTGCAGGTGGTAACTGCCCAGCCCGATTACGGGCAGCAGGCTGACGGCGCCAGCAAACATCCACACCAGCAGCACGGTGAGCAGAACCCGGCCTTTGGACATGCGGGTGGAGCGGGAGAAGGGCCTCCAGATGCCCATGAAGCGCTCCACGGCCATGGCCGCCCCCAGGAGCAGCGGGCACAGGCCGTAGAAGACCATGGACATGCCCATGAAGTTGCAGAGGTGGCAGTGCGGGTCCACCTCAATCCAGTTGAAGCCCTTGGTGTGGTAGAAGGTAACGACGGGACTGGTCACCAGTAGACCTGTGAGGTCTGTCACCACCAGGCAAGAGAGGAAGATCAGAAAGGAGGAGCGGGAGCGACTGTGGGTCCGCCGGTACGCCCTGATCAGGACGATTAGGGCGATGAGGTTGGAGCTGAGGCCCACAGCAGTGAAGGTGGGGGACAAGTAAGGGGAGACGATAGAGTGGTTATAGTGGATGGGTGGTTGGTTTCTTGAGAAGCAAAGAGGAGTCGTCTCATTGCCATAAGAAGTCAACTCAACCATGATGTCAGCTGATGGGCTTTTAAAGTTCTCCAGATGATAAGAGCAGGATGAAGGATATGTATCACCCTACAAAAGACAAACATTGAGAAGCTCTGTAGTTCTGCAGACAAACTACTAGACTTTCCTCAATGATGGAATGCAGTTAGAAGATATTCCTGAGGAGGATCAAAACATAAAAACACCCTGAAGTGTAGAATGCCTGCCCCCACTTTAAAAAACATATGACTTTCATGGGGGGCAGCGTGTGGCTCAGTGGGCTAAGCCTCTGTGCCTGTAATCAGAAGGTCATGGGTTTACGCCCAACCTCAGCACATCTGCAGGTCGTTGAGCGAGGCCTTTAACCCCCAGCTCCCTGGGCGCTGCTATGGGGGGGGCTGCCCTTCGTGACCAGCTTGCTCTTATCTACAGCACGCAAGTTGGGGGGAGGCAAAAAGAGAATTTCCCCACAAAGATGAATAAAGTATCTATTATTATTATTATTGTGGGGAGCAAGATCTGCCTTCAGTTGCAAATGCAGCAGCTAATTTATAAGTTACTTATAAATATGAATGGTTACATGTCAGCACTCCGCGTTAGAGCTGTCAATCACTGCCCCATGTCAGTAAATAACACTAAGGTTTCTTTAGTATGGTTTCATAAAGCCAAAGAATACAGTACACCACTCTGCAAAAGTCTTACGCAGTCAAAGGAAATGTTTACGGCTATTTATCTGGATAGTGAATGTAGATTTGCTCAGTGAAAAAAGCACAATTTAACATTACAACATCTGCAAATTAACAGTAACACAATGAAAAGCTAACAAGAATTTCTGCTGCTCTCCAAAAATTTACTCTTGTTGGATAACTAGGTGAAAACTGCCTTGGTTCCCAAACCAAACCATGTATTTGTTACGTTTCTGAACCAGCTCAATTAATTAATGAATTAATGAATTTACTTATTTTTAAATACCTCAATGACGTATCAATCACCCAAATGAAGTATGTTCATGGTGGAGGACAAAAAAAAGCTTGGATGTATCAGATGGTTGCTACAAATACTGGGGTGACTTCAGAACTCAGCTTAGACACAATATCATAGTTTTGCACCAACATGAAGACCATATGAACATCGTTTTCTTTGTCAAGACTCTTGCACAGTGCTGCATGTTTGAAAACTGAACCATAAAGTCTAGGGGACCTTTTTGTAGTTGTTATTAAAACACTTTATGTAAAGTCATTTAATAATGAAAGTTTGTTAAATAATGTAACATCTGGATAGATGGTTTCTGTGTTTATTTAGCAACATTTTTAAACAGTTTATATTTGGTATGATGTTATTTCAGTGTTGCGTAACCATTATTCTGTCCACATGTATGGTACAATATGATACCATTGTTAGCCCTCTAAAAGGTTGTAAGAAATACGTCAGTGGTATTAAGAAATGATGTTTAACTCATGCGCTATTATTTGTAAACAATAACAATCTCGCTAGTATCACCGCACAACAGATTCCCACTGTGAAAAATACATATTTCAGAGTAAAATCTTATCATCTAGGAGAAATAAGCAAAACATAGTTCATATGGCAGAAAAAAATAAATAAAATGGGAAAAAAAGTCATTACCACGCAGAGAGAAAATAAACGAGAAGTCCTTGAGGACGGGATGAAAAATCTGAAGAATTCCACTAATTTTGCGATCTGTCATCAAAATAAACAAGCTTCCTCCTAATAGTCTTGTGAAAATCCCCACTTATTGTATTTTCCTCAGATTTCCATACATAGCTCATCTCCCAGTGATTCTGTGCTGCAACACTGCATGGTATCTTTCACAGAAGTCACATCCGAACGCTTAATGCAACACTGCATGGTGTCTTTCACAGAAGTCACATCCGAATGCTTAATACAACACCGCATGGTATCTTTCACAGAAGTCACATCCGTATGCGTAATGCAACACTGCATGGTATCTTTCACAGAAGTCACATCCGAATGCTTACTGGGCCGAGCTACTAAACGGACCAGAACTTAATTACATTCTCCGAGATGCTATCAAGCCACAAGGGCTAAGAAAAGCAGCCTGTGAAGCAGCATGAGTGTAACGACTCTTCCCAGGTGACCAGCAGCACCTTCAGAACTTCATCTTAAAGTGAAACAGAGATTTTACCACTATGTAGCTTTCAACAGTAATCTTACATTGACAGTGTGCTGTTTGTGTATTGATGGGGTAGCATTTGAAAGAAAACCGTTTTAATAAAAAAAATCTAATTTATAAGAAATGAAGAGTATGATGACGGCAGAATAGTAAACAGAGGAGGAGATTTTACCCTAGATTGCTCCCGTCTCAGGTTGGAGAGCTACGCTTTAGCCTTGGCAGGGTCTTCTGAAATGGCTTCAGCCAAAATTTCACCCCCCTCCTGTTTAGTGACAGAAACCAGCTGCGTCTCCAGTGGCACAGCAACACAAGCGGAAAACAGATGAGTGCTCCAGAATCCAATCCTTTTTTGACATTCATTAACCAAAGGGGTGGAGGGAAAAAAACATGTGGTATTGGCCTTGGGGACAGCGCTAAACATGGATGGTGACCGGCTGGTCCTGCAGACTTGACTCAACCGTGACTAAATCTTCTTGCCGCGTGCTTTACTTTGAGATATCGTTTCGTGATATCCTGCTCTGTCCTGACTTGCTTATGCCTTCGATTTCTGCACGTTAAGTTTTAGCCAGAAACACTGAGATTGAACGCATATGCTAAATTGTTTCAAACTGTTTCCAGGCTTATGGAAACTGCAGCATCTCGGCCGTCCAATGAGCTGGGATTAGAACATCCTGTCAGACAGTTTTAAATGGGCTGAAAAGTGTGAGTGACCTCAGAGTTTTTGGGCTTAAATAATGTTATGTGTCAGCAATCTGATGGAGTCTACAGGTCTGTATTGATAGCGTTAGCATCAGCGTTAGCATCAGCAGATCACAGGATTGTACCCATTGAGTCCATGACTGATAACCCAACACACTTAGCTCTTTTATCTACTTTGTCTCGATCCAAGCTGTTCCTATTAATCTGCCATGTTTACAGTTGGGTTTTGATCTCCACAGTTATTGTGCAACAGGGTGACCTACTCTACAATGCCCGTCACTTTGGAGTCATAAATGAGCTATGTTGGGAGTGTCAGCTCCCGACCAATCTCAAGCGTTGGAGTTCAAGTAAATCACCTCGATAGAAGGCAGGCATTGATTAGCACCACATCACAGCCAGATCTCAGAGCCATTTCTCATAATACCCCATCGTTTCAAATCGCCTTCTTGGCACAAACCAATAAATATTGATATGAAAGAAACAGATCTAAAGAGAGGTGTTTTGTCAGCTTTCATCGATTCTGGACTGACATCAGATGTCTCAAGTCAAGCTCAGTATCTGGGAGGCAGAGTCTGAATTCTCTAGTTAAGCGTCAAATTGACTCCCAACTTTGAGTCTCGTGCCAAGTCTGAAGTTGGAGGAACGGTGCTTCAGTTACTTCTCAAGGCCAAATGAACCCCAAGAAGGCCAACGGAAGCTGAAAGTCATTTTTTACAACAGTAGTTATTTATCATTGTCCTCAATATGTTACTGAGTGAGAATGTATAACTCAACTCTAATAAATAATTTCAGTAAATAGTCATAATATTGTATCCTGAGTTAGGCTATAAAATAGTAGATATCCATAAATACATTGTCATAAGTGCAAACAAAAAATTATGTTGTGTTTAAAGTGTAAGACATGTTTTTGTACAGAAAAGACGGCCCAATTTAATTCACCAAAAAAGAACTCTTCCAAAAAAGGCATTAGACGCAGTAAGACAATCTGACTTGGCCCAACCCATTAAATAAACTTTTAAAAATTCCCCAACAACCCAACACTATTGGGTTCTGACATACCCAGATTTGGCTGATCTATTAAAAGACTCATCTGGGATATAAACTTCATAAAG
Organism: Paramormyrops kingsleyae; assembly: GCF_048594095.1. Taxonomy (NCBI): domain Eukaryota; kingdom Metazoa; phylum Chordata; class Actinopteri; order Osteoglossiformes; family Mormyridae; genus Paramormyrops; species Paramormyrops kingsleyae. Next base: position 19,168,096 of record NC_132817.1, read on the forward strand.
ACAGGTTTTTATTTTATTGTTTCCTCAGATGCTTGGATCCGAAAAATGGCAAGTAAATTCATACTCTTACGTTACACTACTGCACTTATGTCCAATAACAAACGACAAACGATGTGCATCTTTATCAATACTCATTTAGCTACTTATATAAACTATACAGACTACTCATATATTCATGCAGCGTGTTTTGAGTTATGTGTTATTAGTGCACAATCTTACAAAACTATTCTATTGTATAAGTAAGGTTAATTTAATTCAATGAATTTGTAGATAGGCTAGTGACTGACATTTTGAAGGTGTTTAATTCCTTTGGTTAAATTTAGGGGAATGTAGTATTTTTTGCAGCCCCCCCCCCCCCCAAAAAAAAAAAAAAAACATGCAAAAAAAATGCAGTGTGTGGCTGGTAAGAATACTCAGTAAGCTTTGATGGGGACGGCAATCCCAAAAGCCTCACTGTGACTTTCTGGCCTGTTGGTGATGTGGGTGTGGTCTCTGCCCGTCCTGTGGAAGATCAAAGCTCAAGCTATGGCCAGCCACAGCGGAGACACGATTGGATAAGAGCCCACATTAGGTAGTCACTGTACCACGATGTAATCATCTAAGGCCGGGCACGTGCCAGGCCCGCGGGAGGGCACTCGCACCAAAGGTGGCAACATCAACCACGGCACCACACAGATCTCACAATTCTTCCGATCGTCTTCCAACTGCCTATCCTGCACGAGGCTGCGACAAACCCGCAAGTCATCCCAGGAAGCTCAGGGTCGGGGAAAACCCTGGACACCATGCCAGGGATTAGTTTACTGAGCAGTCTGAAGGTGAGCATTAATCAGAGGCGATTTAATGCACAGGCTCACCCAGGCTGAAGCACAGGGGCCTCTTATTGCTGCCAGCATCCCGGATGGCAGCTACATCATCAGAGAAAATAATAGCAGGACCCCGACCATGTTAAAGTGGCTCTGGCATTAATGTATTAGTTCTCGCGCCACTTTTGCTCCTGTGTCTGTCTTTGCTCAACATCACAAGAAGCCACTTTAGCATGCGATGCCAATCGACAAATCATACCTCCCCCTACAGTGCTTAAATGCACTTCACTAAAAATCCATTATTAAAATGCAGTTTTCAATTAGTCATTTTTGTATACACTCGATTGAATGTAATTCATACATTTTCCGAATGATTATAATTATTAGTGTGACACACATCCATTTACAATTTGTATAAAAACCATTAACACCCAGGTATAGATTTGTCACAGAAAAGCACATTGTATGCAAATGAGGGATTTTGTTGTTTATGCAGTTGGTTCATGAAATTTATATAATATACAATTTAGTGATTTAAATACAATTACTTATTAAGCTACAAAGCTGCTAGACTGGTAAGAAATTTACTGCAGACATATGTTTAGTTATTTTATGTGTTGCCATCAAAAAAAGCGAGTTTTTAAATTATAGTTAATTATAAACGAGTCATTATTGGTTGAACCAAATAACTATTTCCTGAATTAATTCCATACATATGGTTCAAAAAACGTTCAAAAGTCAATAAAATTCAAATAACTTGTCTGCTATGTCTTTAGTAATAAAGGATGCACATTCAGATTTGCACACACATACTCCTGCAAGTTGACAAAGTCCAGTAAAATCAGACTTTTACATCATAATGTATATTTATTTAAACCATAATGGTCAAACTACAGACATCTCCGGTTTCATGGGTACAGGATTTCTACAGCACTTAATATAATATAATGTAATACTTCTGCATATAACACTTTTGCAGAAGTAGATTCCATTAGCTTTTTGGAAATTGGTTAGACTCCTAATCATACTTACTATGGTTATCGTCATTCCCCTTAAAGTAATATCTACATTTTATTTTTTTGTGCGCGTGTGTGTGTGTTTTTAAGAAAAATTTAAAACACTGTTGTGCATTTCCTATGATTTACCAGAAAATACATAAGGTGCCGTCACATGAGGATTCTAACCTACACGTATTTAATTAAAATAGCTTGCCGTGTCTTGTACTCACACGTTACACTACTGCAGCCTGTACTGTGCTACTTTCTTTTTTAATTGTTTTATATCTCGCAGCTTTGCAAATACGACTGCTGTGTTTTACAGATCTGACTCTTTATGTCTGCATAATGGCGACACAGACACTGCCAAAGTGCTCAGGGTGAGTTATAACTCTCAATGTCACATGCTGGTTCAGCAGGAGACCCACATAAACCCAGTTTGGGACCAGATCAGCGATGTCCGTCCCTTTTTTCTGCAAATAGCTGTAGTACTAGCTGGAATAACTTTTGTAAGATAAACTGCACTTTGGTTTCCCCTCTCAGTGGTGCTCTGGGTGTCTTGTGCCCGTTTTGTTTTCAGTTGAAGGTCAAGGTTTAGATGCAGAAGTTTTACATTAAATAATGCAAACGCAATATTTACAAAACATGGTGAAATTCATTTCCTGTTATTCGATGGATGTGGGAGGACAATGAACGTTTGATTAACTAGCAAGAAAAGAAAAGGTGAGAGTTAGGGATAATTTACTTGTACGCTTGTACGGGAACTCCACAGTCCAGCTCACAGCAAGCGTTCTTCCTCTTTGAGAGGTACAGGATCCATCCATCTGTCCCCCATTAACCTCCTCACTCAGCTCCTTGACCAGACACTGGGTATCTTCTGTGTAGACCGCAGTGACCCTCTTCAGGTGGCCTCTAGGTGCTACAAGGTCCATCCAAACCACAGCTCTCCAGCTAATTTTCAGATAAGTCAGAAAACTGATGAGTCACACCTGATCTCATCTCCTTTGGAAAGGGCCAGTCAGTCTCAGCCCTGGTAGTGGCCCATCTCAGCATGTTTAGAACATCTTTGTCTTCAATGTCCCTCTTCTGAAATCATCCTGCTTCCAATACTGTGGTTTGTAGAGCCATAGTCCATCGCTGTGTATATTTATTTATTTTTGTATATTATTATATTATATATTTATTTTAGGAGTAGATCACCACTTTGAAAATGAAACAAACGGCCTATTTAGAGTTAAGGGCTAAATGAATTTTGGACCTGGTGCTAAACGTGACTGGTCCATCTGCAGAAGAACGGACTGAGACTGTGGGGGGGGTGGCTCCTGAGCAGGACGGCGGTGTCTTTCGCTGAGGGACGACTATCAGATGGAAAGAGTTTGACCCGTCCCGAGACACAGAGCTTGCTACAGAGGGGCGCCTCTTTGGATTAGAACTTACTCTCCATTTTAAGGCCAACTGACACAGAATGTAGATCCAGGGATCAAAGATCTGGTTGAGGCAGGCCAGGCGCAAGCAGAACAGCAGCAGGTTCTGGTCCCTGGCTTCCCCAAACACCGTGCTTTGCAGAATGAGTATCTGCACAAGGAAGGGAGATGTTTATCAGACAGGTGGACTCCCTCGTTCCTCCCTTGGAGGACCAGTTATGGTAAATCATAAAACCGAATAGCTGCTTTCAAACTTTTTGAGATGCAATCGAAATATGAAACATAAATTTCTGGCCCGTTCACAGATAGATTTTTTTTTTCCCAGTGTGCACAGGGGCATAGTTACAAGATCTGGGTCCCCAGATCAAATGTCCCCCATCCCCCTTGGGCTACAGTTACCACATTGATTCACAACATTTTGTTGATAATGTCCCGTTTAAATGCACCACAGGCAAAAGGTATTCAGTTGAGACCCACTTTACATTTACAATGCAGTCGTATAATAATTACTTATACTTGTTAGCTTAATGCTGCTTAATGCTGCCTCTAAATTATTCATATTAACCCTCGCAATAGTGTTACATTTCTGTGAATTACATCATATTCATTTTAATAGTTTCATTGTTTGATAGCATGTACACCTGTAGCTATGGCTGTTGCAAATTGCAAATGAATGTCGGTGTCTTTGGCTCAGAAAAGGCTGGTTAACGCCTGGTCGTTTGTACAAATATATAATAAAAAAGACTTTTTCATTATTTTCACCAATAATGATTTGGGAAGTTTTGAGGGGGGGGTGTTCGTAGATGTAAGTAATCTGAACGGTGGGGAAGGGGGGGGGGGCTTAGAAGATTTCACCAATGTGGGGGGGTCCCTTAGCAGATTTATTACAAATGACTGGTTACGATGGAGTTTTATCATGTTTTTTTCATTTACATTGACAAACTCACAATCACACTCACCAGAAAGGGGCACCAACAGACAGAAGTGATGACCATAATCCAGATGAGCTGCATCATCATCTCGACCTCATGGTTCCGCTGCCGTCGTGAAGTGTCCCGTCCACAGCAGATGCGTAGCAGCGTCATCACACTGACCGTGTTCAGGACGAAGGACGTGGCCAAAGATAAGAGTCCCACCAGGGAGTAGCCCAAGGAGATCATCAGGTCTGGGGTTTGGGAGCTCATGTTGAAGAAACACCAGGATCCTGGGCTCTGCAGGTGGTAACTGCCCAGCCCGATTACGGGCAGCAGGCTGACGGCACCAGCAAACACCCACACCAGCAGCACGGTGAGCAGAACCCGGCCTTTGGACATGCGGGTGGAGCGGGAGAAGGGCCTCCGGATGCCCATGAAGCGCTCCACGGCCATGGCCGCCCCCAGGAGCAGCGGGCACAGGCCGTAGAAGACCATGGACATGCCCATGAAGTTGCAGAGGTGGCAGTGCGGGTCCACCTCACTCCAGTTGAAGCCCTTGGTGTGGTAGGAGATAACGACGGGACTGGTCACCAGTAGACCTGTGAGGTCTGTCACCACCAGGCAAGAGAGGAAGATCAGAAAGGAGGAGCGGGAGCGACTGTGGGTCCGCCGGTACGCCCTGATCAGGACGATTAGGGCGATGAGGTTGGAGCTGAGGCCCACAGCAGTGAAGGTGGGGGCGAAGTGAGGTGAGGCGATAGAGTGGTTATAGTGGAGAGACCTGTTTACGGGAAAGCACACTGGATGGGAGGATCCGGCCATGATGCTAGTAGGTAGATTTTTGGGAAAACTTTCTTGCATCCCTCCAGAAGATGACTCTAGAGATACATATACTGATCAACATTTCATATTTAATAAAAAAAAATAATAATAAATTCTGTCCTTTAATAAATACTAATTTTTATTAACCGTGCAGAAATACTTTCTTCCTTGAAGATGAGCAAAATGTAGGGTGGAAAGACTTCACATCACACCAAAATCAGCCGCGAAAGTCCTGCTCTTTCCTGACTTACTTGATAAAGATTAGTTAACATAAACATAATTACTGAGGAAGAAACTACAGCTGTTATCATCGTAAACCAAATACAGTTTTAAAACAATTACGTTAAACACAAGTGCAACTAATTAGCGATAGCAGGAAGCTACAGATTGAACCTAAACACATTTGCTAGGTTGCCGGGCCACCTTAAAAACTAGTTTTTGGTACTTACTGTGCTCTTTCACAAATTTCTTGTGTTTTCCAAATGTCGACAGATGACAAATCGGATAAAAGGACGACCGTTGTGATGAATTAATTGTCTATTTCTCTGCCTCGCAGCGAATGAACGCTCAGCAGCATAACCCAACACCAGCAGAGACAGGGTCTGCAGTGATCCTTGCCTTTCTCCTGAAGCAACCAGTGAACGTCTCTGGCTATCTGAGAGAAGCACCGCCTGTAGAAGAGACCTTACTTTCTGGAGTCCTGGCCAAAAACAAAACTGTGATCCGTCTCCTGGCGTAGGTTTGGAATGCCGTAATATCCAGAAAATAAACAGGAAGTTGAATTAACTATAAGGAGCACTTTCATTTTTTTTTTTAAGCTAATTTTTTAAGCTTTTCAAAGAGATAATAAACGATTGGCTTCATAGGCAATACATATGTCATCTAAAAGACAATAATTGGTCCTCAATTAGTGTGTCCTCGCGCTCTGTCACTGAGTGGCATAGAAGTATTCTCCAATGACACCTGCATTTTATCTTGTTACATTTCCAGTCACTCTATTCTTTAACTTTGAAATAAATAAGGGAGACACTGAAAATAAAGCCAAAGCAGATGTTGACGCCACGTTGTTATTACGTGGGCTGAGCCGGTAGAGCACATGCTAAAGTGGAGCCCAGTAATACTTGTTACACTGTTTACATGAGTCTTAACTGAGAATGAACATATGAACATGTACACCCTTGTCAGGTTCCTAGTCATCATGAAGTATTAGCTCACACAAATATACACAGAGAGTGACTTTGTTCCGTGGATCAATAAAATATGTGCCCTTCTGGCATGATTTCCAGCCAGAGAAAAATACATAAATACTTAATAAAGCCAGGCTTTTCTGTTGCAATTCCAATGGTTTATTCTCCCAAACCTGTGTGAATATTTAGAAAAAAAAAGGGCCGGTTCATCTATTTTCTGAGCACAACTGTTCCTTTGTGTGTTATTTTAGATGCAGACCTATTTGCCATTGTCTCCACACACAAACCCCAAATGGAAAAGGAATGGAGTGATGGTGTGTTTTCTAAACTGGGACGGTAAACTGGTCAGTCAACACACAGGAAGTTCGTCAGCAGATTGTTTTGAGAGAAAAAAAAAAACATGTGCTATTAGGAAATGAACTGCTGCCTCGATAACACGAAAAGATTAAAATTAGCCGTAGTACCCGAGCCATGGCTTCGATAAGCAAATCAAGCCTTAGTGGAATTTTCAACCTTGATATTTTAAGTTGGGTTCATAGCCAAATATGGGAACTACACTCGTGGGATCAAAACCTTACAGCTTTTTTCCATGACAAGGATTATTCTGAAAACTTTGAGCATTAATGTTCAAGGAGTACATTTTTTCTTGCTTAGGTAGGACATCTAAGAGACGACCTTTATCTGATACAAATATACATACACCTTATTTCTGTCTATCTATTTGTCTGTCCGTCTGTCTGTCCATTGGTGTGTCAATGTCCTAAGTCCTGTCAAGTCTCTCTCCCTTCCTGTTTAATTTAATTATTTATTATCAATTTTTTTATTTTTTGTGTTGTTTTGAGGGGGGTGGGGTTGTGTGTGATTTTCTTTTTCTTTTTTTTTTTGTTGTTTTGTTTTGTTTTTGTCATGTCTTGTCAAGAGTATGTGGGTGGGTGAGGTACAACTTCACTAAAGTTTTGTAACTGAAACTGTCATTAAAAATAAAGTTGTCCTCCAAGAGGCTGGGCAAATAAAAAAATATATAATAAGAGACGTCTGAGGGCTCTTAACCCCAAATGCTCTGAGGATAGTAGCTCACCCTCGTCTCAGACCCCACGTTTACTGTGTAAGGAGGTCCATAAAGCTTCTATATAAATTTCAGGACCATATTCATCACCCTTCCTCCAAATTATTTACTTGCAGTCAATCTTGTCTATAGTTTTTCCTCTTTTATCTTATTGTAATTTATTGTTTTTATTTCTTATGTCTGTAAGGTGACCTTGGGTTCTTGAAAGGCGCCCTGAAATAAAATGTATTATTATTATTATTATTATTAAATAAACCACACTAACCACACCAGATAGTTGTCACTAGTGATGGTCAAATGAGGCTTCATGAACCACTTACTGTATTTTCTGACCCCAATATATGGTGCTGTCTGTTATGGTTATGGTGTTTAGCTTGCCTCAAAGCAAGCCATGAGCACCATCTAGTGGGGGCAAAAAATACAGCAAATGGTTCATGAGGCTTCATTTGGCTATCACTAGGTGTCACCAGGGGGCACCCAGGGTCGACAAGACACTCAACCATCATCTTGTCAAGGGCACGCTAAATAAAAATTCCTCAAAAAGCTTTTCATGAGTCAATTGAATAAAAAACTTGGAAAATTATGCTAAATGTATAAGCCACAACACTATACACTTTTAAGAACCATATGATAGCCTTTTGGCAGAGCATTGAGGGAAATGAGATAATCCTGTCTTCTGGTCCCTTGTATAATATTGGTAACAAAAGCTCAACAGGGGCCTGTATTATGAAGCAAGTTAGCCAGATAATTTGTTGGATTTAAGGTAGCCCAGCAAGAAATCCTCATAAGGATGTTTTACTTTTGGAAATTTTACTTACACATAAATGTTCTCAGGGCCGAATGAAAAGTGATTGGTTCAGTGAGGTAACCAATCAGATTGTCCATGCAACTGGAGCAAGGGAGACTAACCAATCAGATGTCTTGGTCCCGCCTCCTCTAGTTGCTTAGATCCACATCCTCATACAGTCCCATGAGCTTCATCAGACCCCCAAACTACAACACAAACATTATATTTATTTAGCAGAATGGACTGTTTTTATAAGGGGAGCTACTTCTACAAAGACCCGGGGGTAGGAGGATCTCCGGATTATTTTGCCAATCGATGGAAATTGGGAGTTAAACTAGAACTAGAACTATCAACTAGAACCGTTTTTGTGATCGATCTGTCAGTGATGACAGCCACCGGATTCTAAATCACAGCCACAGAACACACACAGAAACCTACTGCTCAAACATCCCTGCTGTTAAGGTCTTTAAGGTGCTCAGCAAAAACCCAGCTGACGCCAGCAGCAGCCATCCCCAAGCCTTGGTGTCCATAAAAGGAAAGCAGGCATTTCCTCAGTCTTCACAAAACACCCTCTTCTTGGTAACATGTCTTCCATGTTATTTTTACTGCCCAATCCAGTCTTTTGAGCAAAGTGTGCAAGCAGTTTATATACCTGAGACAAACGACTGCTTTGAGAATGCAGAGAGCTATTCAGCAAGGATAAACAGAGTGCAGAGAAATGCATTTTTGACATACAGGGTCAGAGATTGTATCTTTTTTTATTATAAGAGCCTAAAAAAGAGAGAGATGCTGTTTGACGGCTGGACCCAGACACAGTCTGGTTCGCATCCAAGCAATCAGTCAATGCCAGCTCCCACTGCACGCCAAAAGGGACAAGGCGTTAACGCTGGCCATAGTCTGTGGGGTTGGCAGATGACACGATCAGAGATTTCAACATCTTGGACCTCTTGCAGGAAACAATGAGGGAAAACAACTACAAACAAAATGTATAACCAAAAACGTCCAGGCGAATGGCAACGTCGCACGCAAATAGTTAGGCTTACAGGAAAATCTGCAACTGCAAACATATGTGTGGTTGGAATTATAAGACTAAACAAAAACCATCAATAATTCAGCCGAGATCCCCTATCAAGCGCAAAGATTTTGTATTTATAATAATATTAGTGTATTTTTAAGATATGGCTGAATGGTGACCTCTACTGTGCGCACTGACATCTTGCAGGCAGAAAGGACTGTTTTCCTCTAAGCATTGCATGCTTCTAGATGAAGACTCAGGCATGCGGAAGTGCTACGCAGGAGATCAGGTGTCGCGGGCAGGAGAAGGCTTACGTCACGTGTGGCCTGCTTAGCCACGTTAAGGTCGCCATTCAGTCTCAGCTTGGAATGTTCTGGTGAAACTCAGGGTGTAGTAATTGTTATGAACAGATTCATATCAACTGTAAATTTACCCGACAAACATAACTATATATAAATCTTACAACATTCCAAAGACTGATAGCATATGCACCAATTTTGTGTAAAACAGTGCAAACGAGGGCACTTTTGCACGATAGCTAATACTCTGGACTCGCGGGTGCAATAAACTTTGTGTATGATGACTGGAGACAAATGCTGAAATTTCCTAAACTAGTGTTTTCTTTTCTACATTATCACTGTAGCGTACCCCTTCTATCAACCAACGATATAAGGCGAGCGGCTTGTCTAACAATGTATATTTATATATCTATACAAAATAGGTTGTAAATATAATGGAAATCGTATTGTCAGCGCGTGTGTGTTTATTGCAGTAGCGAATATTTTTGAGTCATAAAATATTGTAATTTCCTTGTGATCACAGCCGGTAAAAGAAATGTCGCAGTTACTGTTGGTCAATATTTATGTTATTGATGCTTGTTTTAATATAGGTCGCTGCTGTAATGTAAAACATCGCCTGCATTTATGTGCGTTTGCATTTTTAAAACTTGAACGCTCACGTATTTATTCAGGCGAGTCTCTGGTATGATTCCCTTTAATACTAAACCTTAGGATTAGCTTAAAGAAAAGAGAGAAAAAAAAACTTTTTGCGCAGGAGAGTATATATAGACATGAAAAGAAATGACGACACGTCATTATTCCCACTTTACGCTTTAAGACAAAATTGCGGACAATTGTCAATGACCACAAGATGGCAGAATAGTAATAAGACAAAGTACAATCAATGCCTAGTGTTGTATATAATCAGACCAACAGGATTCCAAAAGTGATTATATGCCTTACATATAAAAATTATATATTATATAACACATTAAGAGTGTGTCCATCTTTACTGATATCTTAAATTCTGTTTCCAGTCACATTTCAGTTGAGTAATTTGCTACTTTACCATTGGATTCAATATGATATTTTGGTATAGCATTACAACAGAAAAGGAATTATTAATGTTATTTGAAGTTACACATATCTCAGTTTTCCCTTCTTGAATTTCAGAACGTGATGCTCGACTTCCTGACCTTGGAATGGTAAACATGCATAGATCTTAAGGAGTCGGAGTGTGTCGATGCCAGCTAAAGAACAAAGAGAAACTTCAGTCAGAAGAAATCCCACTGAACTCGCTGAAAATTTGCTCTTTTGCTCCTTGGGTAAAAAGGTCACATGGTGATAGAAAGGCAGCATTGCTTGCCCGGAAGGCATGCCTGATAATATCATTATGGGATGGCTCTTTGATGCATCTGACAGCCCTGTCCCTCATGCTGTGACTTTGCCTAACTGATAAGCACTCTGGTCAATACTAAAAGAAAAAAACTGATTTTTAAAATGCTGCAAACCGGCACAATTTAATCGCCATATCAACAGCAAGCAGGCACTGTCCTCATCCCCTTACTCTCGAGAGATAAAGTGGTATAGTCCTCTCTTAGTAATGGACATATTCGATCTCCTTCTAAATATGATCAATTTGCAGAAGCCTTTAGGGAAGAGAGTTTTTGGAGAGGATGGAACATTCGTGTTGGCTGTTTAGTGTCTATTCCATGATGCCATCTTCCACATCAAAAAGTCTAAGACCAAGTGAGAAAGTCTGCTGTCAGAAGCAGGCAGCAATCCCACCCAAGCGGCAGAGAACATCTTTATAACAAGCAGAATCAGATTTAGATTCCAAAATAAAAATAGACTTCAAACTTGGACAACAAACTCGCGGGGGATATTTCTACCCTATAGAATAGGGAATAGATTTTGCTGAGAAGCCCGCGTTTCAGATATTGCCAGTCTATTTTTAAAACATGCAAAAAAGAAGAAAAAAATCCCTAATTTTTAGGGACATGGGCTTTGGATATTGGAAATGCATATTTATGAAAGGAAGTATTGTGCAAAAATGGTAACAACTGTACAACCAGTCTTCTCTTAAATTGCATCCAATAAAATAATCATTCAAATAATTCAAAATAATCAAAAACAACACCCACTACTTCTCGCTTAATAATGTTCTGGCATTTTGACAGTGTGGATTTCGACAGGCTGGACATTTTCCTCACAGTGACTGTTCTCCACTTAGGTGCAATTACAGTATTCCCAAGTTCCATGGATATTTTTATTTCTTGGCTTTCCATCGCAACAACCTGATGAAAAGTTATACCATAGTGCAGACCAGCAGATATTACTGGATGATATTCAGTCACTAATTCTAAGTTCTGCTTGTGCAATACCGCCACCTACTGATGAAAGTATGTGCTGCATTTATCATCCTTGACAAGTGAACAAACAAGACGCGATGATGGTAGGCAGCTTAAATTCGCGCCAGCAAATTGTCCATGCGTCACTGCACCTTCTGTTCAAACTGTATATACCAGATGTCACGAAAAAAAGTTGTGCACAGATATTTCTAATTGCGTAGTTAGCAGAACTTGAACTTGTTAGTGTGTATTCGACATGGTTAGTAGAAACACAACGGGGTAGCTGTTAGTTTGCGATCTGTACATAGCAGATAAAATTGCCTGAGGTTTATAATGAGTTTATTGCCTAAAATGTATACGCGCTTTCGGGCATCCTGTATATACAGATATAAACAAATGTTACATTAAATCAATCACGAAAATATTTTACACTGTTGCTTACACAACGAGTCAGCAAAAGGAGGCAAATGAGAGACATTGCTCAAGTTTTCAGACAACCTTTTCTTTAATATACAAAGTCAACATATCTACATAGAGAGAGGTTTGCGACCAGCTATTTGTTGAAGTTAGACCTCACATGAGGAACGTGTGTCTCTTGGCCTGCTCATGGAGTCAAATCTCGACTTTTAGCTTTGTTTTTTCCTGGTATGGTAATTGATGTTGATATATTACACCCCTCCAGCGCCCCCCCCCCCCCCCCCAAAAAAAAGCTTAATTCAATGGTCCGCTCTGCTACTTGTACAGGTAAAATATACTCATAGTGCAACAAGTCCCCTGTCCCCCCCCAACTCCCAGGATTCTTTCGTATACCAAACCCAGGAGTCTGCAAACCGCACCCAGCTTCAAGGCAGCAAGAATTTACAGCCTTTCACTGGCCCTCTGGGTCGCTCTTTCTCAAAAGGGTTTATTTTATGATGTTTTTCTTTCATTTTTACTCGCCGTCTCATATTGATCTGTTCCCTTTAAGAAATGAAACAAAATTGTGTTTTTATGTATGTATTTTATTGAGACTATGTATCGATGCCATATAACAGAGTTGGCTACAGCGGGGCACGGCTGTGAGACAGAGGACCTGTCGAGGAGCCTTTTTTATGGTCAAAGTCACTCACAGGGCTTCGCAGAAGCAGCTCTTCAGCCGCAGGGAGCTGCAGGCTGGGTGATCTGCTGTGTTTACCTTGGGAAATGTGTTATTTGTTGAGAGTGCATTTGAAGCAGAAGGATCCAGGTCCTTCTCTGTGCTTTCGAGGCCTGGAAACAGCCAATCAAAACCCAGCCTGGATAAAAGAGCAGTCTGGAAGTGACCACATTTTTTAAAGTTAACTGAGTGAGGTTGCTGGAACTGGTTTGGGCTTGTTTCTGAACCTGGTTCATGGGGACCCCCAGCCGGTCCACATTTTTGCTCCCTCCCAGCTCCCGGTGGACGTGGATTGTCTGGCAGGGAGCTGGGAGGGAGCAGAAATGTGGACCGGCTGGAAGTCCCCAAGGATCGGTTTGAGAAGCACTGGTGCAGGGGGAGTTTGAAACTGGAGTTTGAAGTGGACTGGGCCCTTAATGGATGCTTGCTTGGGGGTGCAGCCTGGTCATGGGGCTGTGGTTTGTAGAGGAGTGACTGGGTACAAGATATAAAAATGAGTCATGAAACCATCTCAGCAATTTTGTTGCCGTGATGTGATAAGAAATGAGAGGAGGTCCGGAGAGAACTTCCAGAGGCTTCCTTGGGCACACAGCCAGGCCGAGCCAGGACAGCCGGTGCATCCGATCGGTAACTATGGTGGCGCAAACAAACAACCCAGGGACGGATTACACCAGAAGTGCGGCCGGGGACTAAGTGGCCTGCGGGGGGGGGGGGGGGGGGGATGTGAGGGGGGTAGGCACCGAGCAGAGACGCTGACATTTCATAAAACATAGGGCCAAAACCACACAGAAAGCAGGCGTGGATCGTTCATTTATAGATGTTGGAATCTGGGCCGGTTATTTGGCTACTTGATACATTACTTCTGCTAAAACTAAAAGTAGAAATAAAGACAGTATAAAAACCACTTGAATGAGAAATAGAAAACTCTGCGGTGTACATATTCATCATGTACAGCAGGATTAGTCAAGTACAGCAAGAATTTACTGGTTATACTCTAGTGTCTTATATTCAAAGTTTAGTAGATCAGTCCATCTACCGCTTTAAAAAAAATGCTTCCGCTACCATGAATATGAATAATTACAACTTCACCTCCAGCCGGCGCAGCTCTACCCAGCGGCAGATATGGAAGTGTCACTGGTGGGTCCTCGCCAGATCAACCTCCCTTCAATGTTTCCGAGGAAACACACGATATTTCCCAAGGATATGAAAACAATAAACAAAACAAAGAAATAAAAAAACAAACCCATTGTATCGTCTGTACATGAGCCGCTCACGGTCTAAGAAGTATAAAAACGAAAGAGGAAAGGCAAAATGTGTAGTAACATTCGGGTTGATATACATCATCTATGATCTACGTTTATTTATATATGTTATGGATGTGGGAGCATGTATATATGCATATCTGCGTGTATAGATATCATATACACACAGAGAGAAATATATGCACACAGATGTACATTACACATCTCTAAAGTGAAAAAATAGAATGCCTTCTAACATATGATCAAATAAGCATTTATTTATTTTTCCCACTAACGTAAAAAAATGCAACATTCCTGTTAAGAAAAAAAGTAAAATAAAAGTTTGCAAGGTAAAACGACAATAATAAAAATAATACATAATCAACGATTCATAATGTTAACAATAAGGCTTTTTTTTTTTTTTTTTGGAAATAAGAAATTGACTCCTGTTGGCTCCCCCCGCGACTGCTACTGAGTACACCTATCAATAGGGGAGGGGGGGAAGGTCAGGGGGTAAAGGTCAGAGGTCAGGGGTCTGTGGGTATGCAGTGGGGGTGCTGTGGGGTTCACGTTATCATACTGGTATACATCACAGAGTGGATAGTAACTTTTCTGACACCAGGTAAAGAAGCGGTTTTTTTTTTTTCTTTGTCAATTTTCTCGTCTTTTTCTGGGGTGCATAAATTAGCGGTCTTGGCGAGACCACAAACGCCATTGTCTCCCAGAAGACCTGAACTCCACAGAGACCAGTCTGGCCCGAAGCTGGAAACACAGAAACAAAGAAGAAAGCGAATACAGGCTGTGTGACCGGGGTGGGGGCGCGCTCCTCGCTCCTGCTGCTCCACTACTCTCCCCATCATCTCATGAACGTCCCACTGCTGGGACAGAAGTGTCTGAGGATCTGAGGACGGTTGCAATTTACTTTCCAGCCACGGGGACAGTGAGGACGCAGGCCAACAGCGCTCCCATGAGGAAGTCCTCTTCCATAGCACCCTAAAAGCCGGTCTTCTGGCTAATACCTCCCTGCCCCCCGAGGTTTCATACTGCAGTGGCCCAGTTTGACACAGGCCTGGTGTGAAGATCTCCCAGTTCATATGGAAGGTATGAGAGGAGGTTCCCAGGACTTTTTTTTTGGGGGGGGGGGCATGGACCACCGGATACCAGCCTTCACATTTCACATGGCGCTAATGCTATGCCCCACTACAGTATAAAGAAAAATATGAGCAGCATGTTTGGTTGAGACGGAAACTAGCAAAATAATACAGGTCTACCACTACTAATATCACCATGACATCTTTGCAAAATAATGTTGGCCACCGTAACACAGTATGGGGCACCGGGGGTGCAGACATCCTCGAGATGGCCTGCCGTCGCCCGTCCAGAGGGAGGAAAAGTCCCAAGTCCTTCTCTCTTTGTCGCTTTTTGTCCAGTTAGGGGACAAGCAGTTCTCTCTTATGCACCACTGCACACAGCACAACACACCAGCAGCACGACGTGTAAAAAATACTAATAATATCGTGAAACGTAAAAAAAAAAAACAAAAAAAAAAACAATAAACATGATTGTGATTTCTCAGACCTTCTCTTTTTTCCCTCCAACCATGGAATGATGTCACGGCCCTTTCGGAAAGACCTTGTACGGCGTACCTTCTCGGAATGAGACGTGCTGGCTGCTCAGTTGAGTTTGTTGACAGCCCCGAAATGTCTCAGCTCCATCCGTGCCCTTGAAACGGACACCGAACTGGTTCGATTGGCATGGAATATCTAATAAAAATAATTCGGATTTCATACTTCAGTCCTTCTCTCAGACAGGAGACAATTTCCCCTGCCGAGCCTGACCTACGGTACAGTCGCTGATCTTGGCACTGAAGATAGGCCCGCTGAAGATAGGCCCGCTGATTCAGAAGTCGGAAGGTCCTTGGTAATTACTTGATGAGCGTCTTAGATTTGCTAGGCAGAACTTTAGACCACAATCATATCTTCCTCCGGAACTTACTCAACTAGATCCACCTTCTCCATGACCTTTGGGACACAGCTGTTACCTTCGAGGCCAGAATCTTGAGCAAATGTGGATTATAACTTGTAATCCCTTATCTTAAATGTATACGTATAAAAATCTGAAAATTCTTCATATTGACTAATTGAAATCCCGATAGATTTTAGTTCCTCTACAAATCTCGACTCTGATTTAGGATGAATTACAAGTGATTTCAGTCACCTTTTAAGAAAGCATTGATGTCTTTCTTTTTACTGTTGGTTTGTAGCCGGCTTTTATACTGAATCATTTTGCAGCGTCCACAAGACATTTCAAGTGGTTCAGATGGGATCACTTGAGGTAAAGTTGGGAGTCGGACGCTTAAATCGCTCCCCCCTCCCCCATTGAGCCTCAGCCGGGTTCTTCTTTCAGGTACGTTCCTGAGAAGGTGAAAAGGTTTGTACTTCCTTTCAAAAAGCCTGCCTCCCTGCCTGCCATTGCTCCCGGTCAACTCCAAATAGTACACGTTCTTGTCTGCTTTTTTGTTGTTTCGTTTTTAATTAGAACAGTTAAAGTTTGGGTTTGTTTTCTGTTGTCATCAAAAATTTCAAGCAAGTTTCTATGGCTCAGAAGACTGTAGAGGGGGACGGTGGAATTAGTGATGACATTTTTCGTTTTTTTTTTTTCTTCTTTTACGTTGCATAGTGATCAAAGCTTCCTAGGTACTCCAGAGCGGCCTGGTAGCAAAACTGGTATTCATCCTGTTTAGAGGAGATTAAGAAACACACAGAATGCACAGTGTCAGCACTAGGCTATATCATCACAGTGAAGACTCAGCTCTAACATGCTTTCTTTAGCAAATGACAGCAGAACTATTCATTAAAAGAATGAGGCCAAAGCGCTTCTATTCAAAATCTCGCCGGTGTACAGACGCTGGCTAATTTTTGTTTCCTGTATACTAGACAGAAAACCTACTGGATAGTAGCTCTCCAGGACCGGAGTTGGAGACCCCTGGTCTAGGTGTTTCCATAATTTGGGCCTTGGGTGCCTCACCTCTGTCTGGACCATAGCTGGTCGCTGCGTCCGCAGCATCTTCACCGTCTGGAAGATGTCCACCACACCTTCGTAGCGCATCCTCTCCAGCACGATGCTGAGCGTGATGAAGACGCCGGTCCGGCCAACGCCCGCGCTGCAAAAACACGAGGTTCCGGGTCAAACACGAGGTTCCGGGTCAAACACGAGGTTCCGGGTCAAACACGGGTGTCTGGCACAGCCCCGATATCACTAGCCGATTCTAGGATGTTTTTTTGTTTTTTAAGATGGGGGGCATCGGAGGGGCCGTAAGAGCCAACCTTGTCATTAACCAATTATTTGTTTTGTATCGGTAAATGGCAGAAGAGGAGACACTTTGGAGCCAATCAGCTTTCAGCTGGGACCAGTGCCTCTGTGTCCCCGGCCTTTGTATACACCCTAACTGCACTAGCGGCCACGCCCTCTTGAGGTGGAGGGCGGATACAGTGAAGTCACGCTTTGGTATCAGTGGGCGATTTCTACTGCGATTACAGTGATCAGGTCGGCTCACCAAACTGCTGGCCCACATACGAAGACAAACGGCCACACAGAAAATAACACACATCCCCCATACACACACTCAGACAGACACGCGCATACAGTTCTGCCTGTGTAAACATTCGGGACTATGAGGAAACAGCTGCATATTTCATGCTCGCAAATCTCTGCACCCAGACAGTGTCTGGAATAGGAGGCATGACACGGGTCCTGGGGGGGATTTATCACGTCTGGCAGAGTGTGAAATCACCTCAACCGCGCTTTAGCTTTCTGAGGTTAAGGGGAGAAGTTCTGTTTTTTTTTTTTTTTTTAAAAAGTGATCCATTCCAGGAGAAAAATAAGACAGAAAAATACATGGTACTTCTATCTAGTTTTCTGGTGATAAAAGAAGGCAAGGGGCGGGGCGGGGGGGGAGGTGGGAAACAGGCACCTGGAGACACCACAGCATGGCTAAAGGCAGGTCACATGACCTCCAGGAAGCGAGCGACTCGATGATTTTTATACAACGAGCAGGCGTGTCTGGAGTCAGCCCCCCCCATAAAAGATCATCTCTACACACCATCCTAAACAAACTCAAAAGCTAATCAGCAAGCAGATATGAGAGAGATGAAAGCGTGTCTTCGCTTTAATATGACGCTTTCACAGTTGGAAAAGCAGCCACATTTCAATTATGATATGAATTACATGACTGTAGGCTGGGTTCCTAAGGAAGAGGGAACCATCAGCGGAGCCATAATTCCTACTGAGGGGCCAACCTTATCATTAGCCAATGATGTGCTTTAAATCGATGAATGACAGGGGAGGGGGCTCTCTGAGGGCCAATCAGCTTTCAGCAGGGGCCAGTGCCCTTGTGGCCCCGCCCTCATGTATACCCTGGGCTTGGTTTATCATGGCTGGTGAAAGACGAGAAGCCATTGCATTGTGAGAAGATGCGTGGTGATTGGCCCCTGGTGGCCCGTGTCCCTCCCAGACGGTGACCCTCACCTGCAGTGGACGCTGATGGGGCCATCTTGCCCGAACTGCTCCTTGGTTTTGTGCACCTGGCCAATGAAGTCAATGAAGCCCTCCCCGGATTTGGGCACGCCCTGCTCCGGCCAATCCGTGAACTGGAACTGCCGCACCGTCCTGGACTGGCCATCCTGGAGAGCGCGGAGAGGGAGAAAGAGGCACAGGAAGATTAGGAAAAGCTTCATTTCGGCTCCAAAATGATGAGTCAAAAGTTCTCGCCGAGAGCCTGCAAGTGACAGGGAGCTTCTCCTCGTCCTTCCCCTCGACCGTCCGCTCCGTTTTCACCCTCGTTTGCATAGCTGAGCAAGCAGGAGTGACGAATCCACCTCCCGTCTCTCCCTGTCCTTCCTGCCCACTTAAACCTGTTGTGTCGAATAACTCTCTGCTACGGGAAATCAATCGGGCGCCTTGCGTGACAGGCATCTTCATTTAGGGGGCCGACTTAAACGAAATAATCAGGAGCAGGTCGATGTCTCCCTCCCCGCCCCAAGCTGGCCGGGCTCATCTGGAGCCGGCGACGGCCGTCACCCCGGGGAACCTCAGCTTTCGTGCGTGAGAGGGCGCCCCCTGTTGGTTGTGTCTAGCAGTGTTAGGTAAGGCAAAGTCCCATCGGCACGGGGGACTGGGGGCCACCTCATTTTCCTTCTGACAAGCAATTAAAAAAAAAAATGTGACAGAAAAATCCAGCAAACAAACCAGGGGAAGGAGAGGGACGGGAAGCGGAAGGATCCTGCTGGAGGGAGAATTCCATTGGGGGGGGGGAGGGGGGTGGGGGCATGGCAGCTCTCAATCATGACACGGTCCTCAGGCGCATCTCAATCCGCATCCCCCCTTATCTCTGCCGCCCCCAGACACCCCCCCCCCCGGCCCTCCCTGCCCGTTAACCGCGAGACGATACTGCTCCCAGCACAGACGGTTAATCTCGATTAGTGCTGCCTCACCAAAGCACTCCACCCTTCTTGTCCCCCCACCTGGAGCATAACAACCCCCCCCCCCCCCCACCATGGATACAAGCTACAGAACTGACATATCATAGCCTGCTGTGATGTGCATGAATTTTCCGAGGTAACAACCTTGCAATTATTCCATTATTTCTCTCTTTAATGACCCCAGTTTGCAGCTGCTCCCTCTACAGGTGATACTGAGAACAGCAGTGCCACCCGTAAGAAACACACCCTCCTCTACTCCCACAATATTTTGAGCTCCTTCCCATTTCCTCTGCATTAATGACCCCCCCGCCCAATATAGGGGGGGCAGGGTGCTGAGATGTGGATATTCCTACCATACATCACAGTAATGAAACACTGCATTTAGCATTAAAACACCACTAGCTTCCAGCAGAATACATACTCCCATCTGTACGTTAAGTACTACATTAATTACTGCTGTCTATCACATAGTACAACACTGCAGCATTAAATTACATTTCATTCTACACCAATATAAATCATACATGTCCAAATTAAACACTGGTGTGCAGTGTATAACACGGTGCCCCTGCATTCACTGCAGCCTCGCGGCCTAAAAATCACAGTAAATGCCGGGAGGCTCACCCTGGCGTCGGTGACCTTGAACTCCCGCAGGATGTACTGCGGCATGTTGTACTCGGCCATGGGATCCACCACGAAGTACTGGTACCGGGCAGAACGCTCCGCGGGCCAGTACTGGTGGCACTTCTCCTGGAGGGGGGACAGACACACACACAGAAGAAATAAATAAGGCACAGGAAATGTGGCTAAATCGTTAACGTGTAATATATGAGCATTTATGTGTGTAATGCATGAGCACTTACAGACAATACATTAGCCATGATGCATTAGCGCTGCGACATGTAAAATTAGCAGTAATGCATGTAACACGTTAGCGTGTTTGGCATGCAATATATTAGCACTAAGACATGCGGCATTAGCGGGGGTGCAGGTAGCGCATTATGCACTCACGCGGCCCATCTCTCGCAGCTTGGTCAGCATCACCACGATGGTGGAGTTGTTTTCCCACAGCATCCTCCAGAAGTCTTCGGTGGTCTCTGCCAGGGGGCCCTGTGTGGCGATGTAGGCCTTCTGCTGCCTGAGGGAGGGGCGCACACACACGCACGCATCAGAAAGCAGGCCGGACGCAGGTGGGCCAGGTCAGTGGGACTTAGAAAAGTAAAGTTATACAAACAGCAGGAATGAGCATGAAGGGAATAATGGAATTGTTAACCTAACCTAACAAGGAGCCAGCTCCTGTTACAATGAGTAAGTAGTTAATCTGAAACGTGCCAGTATATCGATGTTCCCAGCTGTGTAATTTAGCTTTCAGGGGAGGGGCTGTTTCTGATTGAAGTCACGTTCCCTTATTTCTATGGCCCCCAAAAACCGTACCTGTACCCGTCGATGAAGCTGCCGTTGATGTAGTCGGACCCCTCCAGGCCGCGGATGGGCTGCAGGCAGACGCGCGTCGTCTCGTAGGGCATGATGTTCACCAGCCGGTTCTTGAACTTGTTGCAGGGGAGGTTGGCACTAACGAATCTGGAGGTGTGCGCTTTGGAGTTGGCCAGGCGCTGCAGGATGACGGGGGGGGGGGGCGGGGGTACGAGGATGGACGTGAGAAATTCAGCAGCATCTCAGCCTGGCAAGAAGTCTGACCCTTTATGTCACCAGCCCAGGTGATTGTTTGGACTCTGTGCGTGTGTGTGTGTGCGGTGCCCTCTGTGCGTGTGTGTGTGTGTGTGTGTGTGGCATGGGGGGGGGGGGGGGGTTAATGACATACTTGGTGTGAGTTGTGCAGCATTCAACAACATTTACATGCTAATGACATGTTACTGAAACCCTTCAGAGCAGTGGATGGATTTCCAAGTGCTCTTTATATATACATTTTCATCATTATAACTTAATGTTGAAAAACAATTAAAGAAAAGCAAGCAATAACCCTTCAGGAAGATGATCCACATTTTTCCAGGTCATTTTTCTACATTTTCTACATAAAAGAAACTTTTCGGAGGCTTCTAGAAGCAAAATGAAACAGGCAGTGTGGGTATTCTTCTTTGGAAGACGACAGGTCATATTTCACAGGACCCTTCACATCCTCTGCCTGAGCAAATCGCCTCGCTCTTAATTCTCTAGAGCGCCGGGCCCCCGCTTCCTGTTTAATGCTCGCCACGTCGGCCTATCTCAGGAAGAGGAGGGGCTTCCTTACCAGGCTGGGGGAGGGAAGATATCCCAAGTCCCACCCTCACCCTCAAAAATGCTCCCGCACACAGATGCACGTGCATACGACAGCAAACCCTAACCCCCCCACACTGTGCTTGACGTGCTCAAGGTGGAGGCAACAAAAATCCCTTCTGTTCCCTCATCAGACGCCCAAAACGCTGCGACATTTAACCCGAACGCGATACACTCATCGGGAGGTTGGGTGACCATCGTTTCCCATTTCAGTTTTATTACTTACAAGGAGTTTAGTTCCCAAACCACGGGCAACAATGCACCCCCACACTACCATGTACGCTAAGCTTGCTAACAGGTGGAAAGTTCAGCTCCAGAAAATGCAAATCCAGGCCACGATTTTGTTTCAACCAACCAGTTCAATACTCCTTGACTGTGACTCTTTAAACTCAACTGGGTGGTAAAAAAAAAAGTGTTGGTCTGGATTTGAACTTTCTGGACCAGAACTTTCCACCTCTGCTTGCCAGTGCTGCCATTAAAAAAATATGCCAGGGGCCAGAAGACTAGCTGGTTAGCTTAAAGGACCAAAGTGGTGTGAAAGGCACTATATAAAAATAAACCGAATATGACAACTATACGGACTAGCTGAAGGTGCTTAATTATAAGAGCGATCACCATGGAGACGGGAAATGGAGGATTACCCAGCAGGCCTTGCTCTTACCTTGAACTCCAGCTCCATGCCGGTGACGTGCTCTCCGATCTCCACCTGCGACAGCTTCTGGATGTAGGAGTAGAGGCTGCGGGCGGGGACTTCGGTGTTGCCGCAGGCCACCGCCTCCAGCAGCGCGTCGTGGATGAAGCTGTACTGATCCTCCGTCTGCACCATGTAGTTACGCTGCGAGCGCATCAGCGTCACGTGTCCGTACACGTCCACCGTCTTCTCGTGCTTGATGCGCTCCAGCATGGCGTCGATGACGATGAAGCAGCCCGTGCGGCCCACGCCGGCACTGCGGGGGTGACGCAGCCAGGGGTCAGACTGACTGCCGGGGTCATGGCTAGGTAACCAAGGTAACCTTTCATCCATGTACCATAATCACTACGGCAACCATCAGGGGATCTTTCATTAAATCACGTTCAGAAATGCTGTTCCTGGATTTGAAGTAGTTTGAGGATTAATTCCAGATTTTCTTATACTGATGGAAATAGGAGGGCCCGTACTTCATATGGCACTATCACTAGCCAATGACACATTTTGAATTGGTGAGTGACAGGGCAGTGAGAACTCCAGGGGCCAATCAGCTTTCACAAGGTTCCAGTGCCCACGTGGCCCCGCCCCTGTGTATACCCCCAGAGTGGTTTGATGTGATGTGGTTCACTGTAAGTGGTTTGACGGGAAGCATTTAAAGGTTCGGGTCAGAACTGAGAAACTCTGTACTCTGCCAGCACCCTATGACCCCAACCAGGATAAATGGGTAGATAATCTGGGAGCAGTACTAAACAAAGACATGTTTTGGTTTGGTTTTATACTTTCTATGTGTGATTTGGGCCCTAAATTCATTCAAATTCCAGTTAATGAAATAAGTTCCATCAGCTACATTGTTTTCAGTTTAAGATCAAATTGAACTGTTGAATTGATTAAAGTTTGAACAATTAGTTTAACAGTGTAAAGTATCCGGTGATTAGCATTAGTGTAATTTCGGATAAGCACAAGTGTGAGATTCCCAGTGTCTGGGTTTGTTGGGCTCTCTTTGTATTTCCCGATTCCCCACAAACAAAAGTCATACGCACACACAAAATGTTTATGACGTAAGGGGACCGGAGCTTGGCCCTCAGCCACAACATCCGCAGCAGGCCGACTGACGCGAGAGGCCTCGAGGCCTGTGGGAGGCCGAAGATAAGAGGGCTCGCACTTCAACTCCTCCTGCCTATTTTGAGAGCCACTGGTGCACACGTGTGACCGAATTATCCGACACTAAGTACACTAAGTGTGGAAGGTCAGTCCCTGGAGGACCACGGAGAATTGCTGTATGTGGTTCCTAGAAAAAACATCCATCCTTGACAAAATTTTGTTTTACTCTCTATGAGGTAGAGGCTCATGGGAATTTTACTTGCACAAAAAAGTTGAGGGCAGAACGAAAAACGATTGTATCAGAGAGATAACCAACCAGATGGCAGAGGAGGTGGGTCCAAGCAACTAGAAGAGGCAGGACCAAGACATCTGATTGGTTCGTCCCACCTCCTCTAGTTGCTCTCACCCACCTCCTCTACAATCTGATTGGTTATCTCTCTGAACCAATCATTTTTCGTTCTGCACTCAGAACATTTTTGTGTACGTAAAACTCCCATAAGCGAGGTAGAGTCCTAATGTTTGGAAGGTTTGTAATCAAGTTATTTGTACATGGCTGATTAGTCTCTAATGAGGATTGGTTACTAATGAGGTTATCTGCTGTGACCCAGAGCCCGAGTACTCCACTGTGGGGTGTAAATTGGAGAAGGCCCAGGTCGGAGCGGTGCCTGACCTGCAGTGGGCGATTATGGGTCCGGCGTCTGGCGGGTTGCAGGTCTTCACCCTCCGCAAGAAGGCCAGGAATGGGGTGGGGTACTCAGGCACTCCGTGGTCAGGCCACGCCGTGAACTGGAACTGCCGCACTTCCCGCTTCTCACTCGAGCCATTCTGGGGGCGGGACAAGACGGACAGATCGCCTCATTGGTCAGCTGGCCTGTCATTAACTATTCATCATTTACAAACTGCAATATACCACCGATGCACCAATACTTTCCAAAACCATGGGTAATTGCTCAATATGTCATACCAATATCAATATTACATACAGTGTATCAATATTGCTCTAATTACTACAGTTACTCTGGCAATTTGCTTGACCTGTCCAAACTGAAGATCTGTTTACTAAAGACTAGCTTAATCTGGGCATGGCTGATTATTCCAAAGCTTATCTGACACAAGCCAGGAACAAATTAATCAAATAAAATGCCAGCTATTTCTACCAAAGTTAATTTGATCATACAACACCCCATTAATTAATTTGATCCAACATAAATTAGAACTGGTAAATTACCCATTATCAGGAAAGAAAGAGAAAAAAATGCTATGAATAGTGGCTGCTGGAAGCCAGATCCTCCAGAAAACAGCAAAGTGATCGATAGTGAAAGCAACAAACAATGGTTAGCATAACCAGAGAGAGAAACACATGGAAAGGCTAACATTTATAACTTTATGATTTGAAAAGAGGTGTGATATATTACTATTATTATATGTAAATTGTATATGGAGACTGGTATGAAGGCATCACTGGGATTATTCACCAGCGCTTGGAGCGTATTTAAAAATAGGCACCAGGGGAGCTATGTGAGAAGTGTTACCAACACCTGGTGTTAAGGAGCAGAACGGGAGAAGGCTTGGAGGCTGACAAGGGAACTTTAACAACAAACACATACAGTTCCTGCTTTCTGAATGCTAACTGCTGTCGCCACTGGGAACTCAGCCGCATCCCCAGCCACACATGCTGGGGGAGCAGAGCACACAAGTTGGAACCCCGGTGCCGGCAAACGATGTGCTCTCTACTGCCCCTAAGTGGCCGGATAGGATATTTCAAGGCAGTCAGCTTATTTGCCGGCCATGGCCCTTCAGAATAAATTAATAAATAAACCCTGTAATTAAAATCAGACTGGCCTCGTTTCCTTAATTATTTTGGACACTTGCCGCCTGTCATCTGTGTGCATTGGATTTTCATTAATTAGCGGGCTGGCTGATTTACTCGAGCACTTTGTTTGGACTACCTGATGCCAGTGCTGGGAAGAGGGATGGTGAAACAATTTGTGGGATCCTAACTGATTTATGCGGCAGCCCGCGCCCACTGCGACTGGTGCTGGGGAAGTGGCTGCTTATTGCATACAGACTAGAGAAACTCGACTCCGTAGCCTAGCAGAGCCCCACGGCTTAGAGCGACCGCCAGATGAGAGAGCGCGAGCGCCGATCAGAGCCGGAGCGTGAAGGAGCGAGAGAAGAAGCGAGAAAAATGGGGGGAAAAGAGCATGAAAGGAGGAGAGGAAGAGAAGAAGAGAGATGTGCAAAGGCAGGTGGAAAGTAAAGGGCGAGGCGAAAGCTGTCAGCGTGAGTGTCACAGAGAGTCAGCAGGCCTTTAGCATGGGGCTAAGCCACCAGTCGCCCTTGCTGATGGATGAGACGCTAATGTTCTCTCCTCGGATGCTTCGCTCGGGGCGCTAGCAAATCCTGCCACAATTTCTCTTTACTGCTAGCCTGCTGGTTGTGATGTTCTTACTCCAGTTAGGCATGAAGCCTTGTCTTCCGCTTACTTAGCTAAGCGATTCTAGCTGAAAGTGAAATATTAAAAGATGATGAACTGAGTATGACGGTATGATGGAGGGGGATTAAGGAACAAGGCCCATATAAGGAAAGAACGTGTGATTATTTTAATCATCACACACTGCCGACTCATTGGTGCTTCCGTAAATAGCTAAGCGGGGCCACATGTAACCAGTTGGGGTTGGGGTCCGTTTCATATCATTTTAGCTCTGGATTATTACACCACTAGAGGGAGCTCTTCTTCAAGATATAGAGTACCAATATGAGCGAGTCGGACGTCTTAACAAAGGTCAGCTGAGACAGTAAGAACGTTACACACAAGGCCGGACAGCAGATGTCACCAGCCAAGGACACTCCATACTTTGCCTCTAATGGCTTCTTGGGAATGTTCCTAGATTGCCCTTTTACAAGGTATTGATGTTCATAAATCCAGTTATGCTGCCTATAAATTCTTGGTTTTTTACTTTATGGTCCTGGCCCTCTGAGATCTCCCAGCACTCCAGAGTTGTCCCTGCACCTCAGCGCCCCCCCTACCTTGTGTAGAGAGAAGGTGCGCAGGCAGAAAGTGGCCAGTTCAATGGTGTCCAACAGCGTCACCTGGATCATCCCGTAGGTCTCCGTGCCACGGCTGGGCCAGTATTGGTCGCACTTGACCTGCGGGTGGATTGAGAGGCTGAGATCAACGTAACCCCCCACCTCAAGAGAACACCCAGAGAACATGCAGACTTGAGCAGGACCACAGTATATGTCAGGAAACAACACAGAGCTCAAAGTCCACTGCAGAGATCAATCAATCAACCAGTCAATCAAACTTTAAATGCCCTTACTGCACCCCCCCCCCCCCCTTGTGGGTGTGACTGTGGAGGGGTGCAGCTCTTGAGGTTCTTCTCGCCTTGCCAGCTGTCATCTCCAGGTGGCGCTGATGCGGCATGACACATACCACTGGAAAAGCACAAGTCTATCGCACCCCCTCATCACTCCGCCTTCATCGCGACCAGCCAATCAGAATGAAGCTGACGGGGGCTTAATGCAGCGCCAAGGCCGCATTACGCCACCAGGAACCGTGGAACAAGTGCGGGGAAGCAGGAGAGGAGGCACAGGAAGTGTCCCAGGACCAGAGAGGGCCTCCCCGGCAGGGCTGACTCACGGCAGCCTCTCGCTGGCGCGTCTGTCTCCTGTCACAAACTGTCAGCTAAATATACTCCTCACCGCAGGCCGCCGGATTTGCAGTCAGTCCCGCTACCGCCCTCTCCTCCCTCGGCTCTCCTCCCTCGGCTCCCCTCGCCTCCCCTCCCCTCGCACGGCGCATTCAAGCTCTGCGCGCCTCCGTTTGTTCTTTCTTCCACATACGAGCGGCGGTTCTAGAAAATTCCGCTACGGGCCACGTCTGCTACATTGGCTGCTCTTCCAGCGCAAAAGTAAAGGTTCGGCGCACGCGGATAAACACGGACTCGCGAGGGGGGACTGGTCACATGCGCGAGATCACAGCCGGGCTGTCGATTTTCCCCAGTCCGACCGGGACGGATGCGGAGCGGCGGCTGCGATGGTCTCTCCGCCATCTGTCACGGTGGCTATATTAGAGCCACACTGCATTGTGGGAGGCAGCCGGGAGATCACAGTAACTCCAAGATCAATATACTGAGACTCCCAACTCCTTTGAAGCCCAACAGTATCTTGCTGCAGCATGGAAGACCTCATAAATTTGTGAAGATCTCACACAAGCTGAAAATGCACCGGAGGAGCAGGTTCATTTTAATTATAACTAGACAAAAAAGTCTCCCCTCTATATTTACATTTGGTTCAGTTGCTAAACTTGGATGCTCTGCTTCACGGTCATTTACTGTAGAAAACGTGCATGCACTATATTTGACTGCAAGTGAGGGCAGAGCCCAAAGGCCATGAGCGTAGGGCCCGGATGACTGGATCCCAGAATCCTGCCCGGATCCCCCTTACCCTTGACTTCTCCTCCAACCGCGTCATCATGACTACGGTGGCCGCCCGCTGTTCCCACACCATCCTCCAGAAGTCGCCGAAGCTCTCGGGCAGAGGGCCCTGCGTGGCGATGTAGGCATTCTGCTTGCGGTAGCCGTCGATGTAGTTGGAATTGATGTAGTCGCTTCCCATGATGCCTGAGGTGGGAACAGAGAGGGCGCGTTCTGTGGCGGCCATTACACTGCCCCTGCTAAGGTACCGTCTGGCACAACCCAATCGCTACTGTGAGACAAAACGCCGAACGCAACCGAAAACATCTAAACTCTTCATGTGGTGAATTCTCCTCTTCAAGAATAGTCCTATGACATCAGCTAAGCTTCCTGCACGCTCACGTCTTCTGAATTGACAGCAAGTCTATATAAATTACCTTGTCTGCAATGACGTTTTTTTTGCTAATTCGCAAATATGCTGTTCATTAGCATTAGTTAGCATGAAATCTACAAACATGAAATTAAGAGCCAAAGGCGGTTGAATGACATTTCAGGGCACTGTCTGCTATTATACTCTTGTGAAAAGTACTCAATCTCATGAGCTCATTGACTCTAAGCACTGACAAACAGTATTATCTAGGGCAGCGTGTAAGAATTTGCTGTCTGTTAATGCTAGTTTAGACTCTGCGGTTGCTGGGAGTAACAATTATGTCTGACATTGAGCACACAGAGACTTTAAGTATGACAGAGTTAGACGAGAGTTGACATTGTTTTTGAAAATGTTAACTCCTCTACCAAAGACACTGAAATTCCTTCTTAAACTGTGTGGATATCCCGGCCAATAGTACTTTGGGGAAATGGAGGGAAAAAAATGCAAAAAGTTAACACCGCCCCCATTTTTGCCTTGAAAACTTCCGAGTCAGAATTGAAGGGTAAAATCTAAGCCCCCAATGGCTCATGCCCTATGTGTAACTGCCGTGTGGCAGGGTGAGGGGGTGTGACGGCGTATCACACCTCCCACGCTATCGATACTGCACACCTGGGGAAACGGGCGTGGGGGGGGTTTGGGGTCGACACTTCCACCGACAACTACAATCACAAGGATGTGAACACCATGTTCACCAGATTTCTATAAAAACTAATATTCAGGACGTACACAAGCTAACATTAAAACCATAATTCATACAGAGGGACCAAGCTTATTTTTTGCCAATTGTATGTCTTGAAATGATGATTGACAGGGCAGTCGACACTCCTGGGTCAATCAGTTTTCAGCGCAACTATGACCCCACTCCCTGTATATACCTCTGACTGGAGGAATACCAGCAGAACAGGAGCAAAAATTTTCCTTAATATAAGAGGCGTAATATGACTTAGACACTCAGGAAGAATGACTGTTGTGCCCCTGATATAGTTGTGCCCAACACTGCCCGTGGTGAAACCGTCCCCATTTAAAATTACAGTTTTTGGGTTGATTAGTTCATGATATTCTAGATACGTTAGTGTCTTTCAAGTGGCCCTCGTGCTGCCTTTCTGCAGAGAGCTGTGTCACCATGAATTAATATGGGTAACAAAGTTATTCAATTGTCCTACTTCTATTACATGCCACGTCATGAAGCGGTTCACATATCTCTGCGTTGCCGTTCGGAAACATCCGGAGACAGACCTTAGCATCAGTCACCTTCGCTAATCACTGGGAAGATTAATATTTCCACACCTATAAGAGACCTTGTGGGGAATGATCTAGCAAACCCGTAGGAAGCCGGAGTGGGGCAGGTGGGCTCACCTTCGATGGGTAGAAGGACGACGCGGGAGTGGTCGTAGGCGATGACGTTGGCGTAGCGGTTCTTGGGCTTGTTCACCTCCAGATTGGAGTGCTCCCAGGTGAACTGCTGCCCGGGATCGATGGACTGCGGGGAGAGGACACACGGGCAGTAAGCACACTGGTGCGCATCCATGTGGGGAACAGAGAGCAGCAGCACAGCGGAGGCGGACTCACGAGGGTGTAATTAAAAGCCCGTCGGTTCCTATTTAAAGTGCTCCCCGGCAACTCGCCGGCTGGCTTATTGCGATCATTGATGCGGGTAGCGAATAACGCCGATAAAAACATGAGTACAGGTGGCAGCTCTTCCCCGGAGGGGGGTTTGGGGGGGAGGCAAATATAGCTGATTGCACAGACGCTCGCATGACAGTGCGAGTGCGAGTGCTTTCGGAATATGAGAACGGCAGATAAAGCCGCAATCTCTATTCCTGAGGAAACGTGGCTTCGCATTACTGTCGTGGGCCCTCTATCACACTGAAGGACCCCCCCGAGGGTCACGGTCACCAGGGATGCAACCGCCTTGTGCGCGGAACAAAGGGCCATGCCGAAAGGTGAAACCGCACGCGGGCGGGAGAATTAAAGGAAAGCGGCTAAGCTGCCAGCTATTAGATAGACGCAGAAGACATAATATTTATCCACCCTGTGGCCTCTTTACCCTGTGCACCTCTTAACTGGCCAGACACTGTAACCTGCTTTCAAAGCACCTGCAGAGACCCGTACGAAGATACCCGTACAGTCAGGGATGACGAGTCCCACACGGTGTCCCCTATTGACCTGTATACGAGGAGCTTTTCGGTTTCTTCACCTTCACCGTTCTTCTGAACGTACGGTTATAACGTGAGGGACTCATCATAACGTGAGGGACGCTGGGAACAGAACACCGCCCTCCCCACTTGTCTATTTCTGACAGAAGCAGCTGTATATTTGTGTGAGAAAATCTGCCATATTATTAAAATAAATTAAAAAATAAAGAAGTTGCCCAACTCCTGTGTTACGAAGCACCACTTCTTGTTTGTCATTTCGCGTTCTCCATCAAAGCATGGATGGAGAGGAAGATGCACCAGCGAGCTCCTCCATTCCCGGCGGGCCGGCGTGCCCCCTGGCTCCCTCCCAGGCTCACCTCGTATTCCTGCGACAGCTTCAGGTTGTCATTGGCCTTTAGCATCTCCGTGTGCTCCCCTAGCTCGGCGATGGGGATGGGGGGGTGGCTCATCATGCCTGCTCGCCGGGCAGGTGGGTGCGGCATAAACAAACAGAAACAGCGATAGTTAGGGGAAGCTGGTGAGAAGCAAAACAGAGAGAGATAATGACTTTAAAAGATACAGCGAGAAGTGAAAACAAAAACAGGGAGGAGTGGGGAAAGTTTAGTGGCTGGGGTTGTGTCCATCAAACAGGGTACGTGGACGGTGACCAAAAACGACAGTTCACATGGCTGTGGGAAGCGGCGCCGGACTCAGCGAGCAGGCCAGGGCTCGAAATCCCCCCTCTATAACCCCCCTACACCCACACACAGCCGACAGCCTGCCACAAACAGACACTAAGGTGTGATGCAAAAGCCCCAGCACAATTACCGTCAAATTGTTTAGGGAGCAACAGCACTTCGTCACTTTCCAGAAACACAACAAGCCCCATCAACCTGTCATTGCATTTTTATTAATTTATTTATTTTTTGCTGGCAAGCTGTGATATAAACTCTGTATTTCCCTGTTTGAAAACAGTAATCATAACTCTTTTAAAAAGTACACATGTTCAATCATTTTAACATTAACCTGACAAAAAAAAAACAGTAAAAGCAAATCTTGCAAAATTATTCTTTCAGAAATTAGAATTAAACTTCTTTCAACACGAAATAAGTCTAACAGCTACCTATATTCAAAAAAAAAAAAAAGCCTTGACTTTCCGGAACGATTCAGTATAACACAATCTTTTAGTAGCTGGAAAATGATAAAGCTGCAGCCTCTCGGAAGTAAACCACCACCCATAAAGAGACTCTCCCTTCTCTACACAACCCAGGCTTTGCTCCTTGAGACTTTTCAACAGAATTACCTACAGGAATTCTCCCACTGCACAAAAGGAACCCAAGTCCTGTCATTTTAATCTGCCTAAGCGGCATTCTACTTCGCTCTGGCATTATAATAATCAATACTCACTCTCGTGAGTGAAAATCAGCACTTCCCAGCAAGGGTGCCATTAAGGAAGATTCTGAATGAGGCCCGAAATTACAAAGCATCCCAGCCTCATTACGTCTGATTTCTCCAGCCGCGGCCTGGGCTACGTGATTGTGAGGGGCGGGGCCAAAATCACTAGCTGGAAAGGAGGGGTGGGAGAGCAGAGATGGAGAGCCCTGGTCTGGGGGGCAGGTCAGTAAAAGAGTTTGGGGTGGGGGGGGGGGGGGGGGGCAGTGAGCTGCTCCGCTTTGGTCAGCCGAGGCCGATCATGCATTCACCGCCACTGCTACAGTTTCATGCATCAGTTCATGGGACACGAGAAATCAAACACCATTTCACTTCACCGACCAACTTGGACACCCCGTCCACAGTGAATGAGTGAATGTTCTGACAGCACATTGTGTCTGTGTGTGTGTGTGTGTGTGTGTGTGTGTGTGTGTGTGTGTGTGTGTGTGTGGGAGGGGTGGGGGGTCCCAGGGTCCACGACAAGCCCCCACCATGAAGAGGAAGGTCAGTGACGCAGGGGCACAAACATCTGACACCTGGCCAAAATCCTACAGTTAAATCCCACTTGTCTTTTATGGAGGCGCCCATCGCTTTCAATCAACGTTTTCCATGTGAATCAAGGAAAGGTTCACGAAAAGTACCAGCAAAATCGTAAACATTCATTATATATATATATATATATATATATATATATATACACACACGGCATATTTCAGCAAAAGGTACATAGATCTGAAATAAAAGCAAACAACACCATATTTAACCGTTTTCAAAATACAGTTTGTTCAGAGACCGAGCCACAGCGCTTTGCCAGAGCCGTAGACGTGAACCTGACCTAGACTGGCCGTCTCCTGTGTTCTGCAAGTTTGTTTTCTTGGACGTATTCTTATCACAAGTTCTGTCAAGTGGAATTAACATCACAAGACGGTTTAAAAAGTGCACTTTAGCAGCCAGATATAAAAGCGACACAGGATACCAAAAAAAAGACAAATATAGACCAAAAAAAACACATCATGTTCTAAATAACAGCCTCTCCCAAGGTCTCAGTTGGCTGAAGCAAAACACTGCAGTAGCTGAGATATTTGAACCTGTAACTGATAAGCTTTGCAAATAAAAAAAGCCATTTTTGAGTATTTTCCAAGTTGAGAAATTAAAAAAAACCCTGAAAATATATATTACCACTTGCAAAGACACTTTGGGAATCTGGGAATAATAAAATAAAAAGAAATATATTCATTCCTTCTTAAAGCTACAGTCATTGTTAACCGCTCACCTTCCAAACAGTAACCCAAGGTCCAGCCACTGGACAAGGGGGGGGGGGGGGGGGCGGGGGCAAGGGCACAGGGGGCCTGTTCCAGTCAGCACAGGGCCAAAGCCTGAGGTCCGTCCAATGGCACATGCACAGTCACACACAATACAGCCATTTCAGAGCCACCAATTGGCGTGACTGCACGTCTTTGGCTGTGCGACATGCGAACTGCACAAAGCTGCCCCCTAGGGCTGTGAAGCAGAAGTGCTGCCGACAATGATAATTCTGAAAACAGAATAATTTGAGGAAAGTGCTGTATATTGTCTATTGAATATTATGTATTGCAATATAATATCACTGGAAGGTCTGTTCCTGTATTCCAGTAACATTCACATCAGCCAATCTCTGAACTCGGAAAAGGCAGTTGCACCAGGAGGCGGTGAGCCACTGCATCAGGAGGCGGCGAGCCACTGCACCAGGAGGCGGCGAGCCACTGCACCAGGAGGCATTGAGCCACTGCACCAGGAGGCGGCGAGCCACTGCACCAGGAGGCGGCGAGCCACTGCACCAGGAGGCGGCGAGCCACTGCACCAGGAGGCGTTGAGCCACTGCACCAGGCTCCCTCATCTCTCTCTACATGACCTGGGGTAATTCGCACCCACAGTGTGAAATTCAAGACATAAGAGGAGTCACCGTCCTCTCCTTGGGACGACCTGGGGATGCCACTGCAGGCGGCCCCATCCTGGGCTCGTCACAGGGTCAGAGCAAGAGCGCTGATCCGTTGTTTGATAGAAACAGTCTATTGTTAATTGGTTTTGTTCATTATCTCTGCATTCAGATAAAAAACTTCATCAATTAGTGTTACGCAGGAGATGGGGCGGGTGGGGCGGGGGCTGTGTGTTTTGGGTTCATGGGGGTGTATTTGGGGAGGGGCATCCCCACGATGTCAGTGACTGCACAGGCTACACGGTGCAATTAGGGGCAGCTAGAAGCTGGTGAAAGCACAAATACCAAACAAAAATGCTTTACATAAAAGGAAATTAGTGTCGCTCTGGTAATACATTAAATAATTCAATGTATCAGAGGGTAATTCAGAACAGAGAGATGCTCAGCCCTAATGCAGAGGAATATATAGAAATATATATATATATATATATAAAAACACAAATGCAGGTAGTTAAGCACAAAGGGACTAACTTTCATAGTCAAAACCACCTTCGTTCAAAGGGCTGCTGAGACCAAAATCTGTAAAACAATAAAAAAAAAAAAAACAGCAGACTTAAAAAGGGGGAAAAAGTCTTTATAAGCACACAGGTAACATACCCAAAAATAAACATAAGAATTAAAGAAAAGCTAGCAGAAAAAAAACAGCCCAAGCACCTGACATATATTCTTTCTTGATTTTCAAAGCGTCAGACCTCTAGTAACAGGGAACATTAAGTGATTTACAGCGACTGCCACCACTGAATGCACCTTCACTATGTTACTCTGGCCTTCCGCTGGGGAGTGAATAGAAGTGGGGGCGCTTACGTAAGGGCTCAGGCCGCCCCGCCTGGCAGACGACCCCCTGTGCCAGCATCGGCAACCAGGAGCATCCATCGTTTGCACATAATTGAAACCTCTTCCCTCAAATGTGGGGCCTGACAGAGGTAATTGGACATGAGGGTCAGAAATCGATTTGAAGCGATGCAAAAGGCCGTCCGGACGAAAAGGAGGAGGGCCACGATTCACCTTTAATAAATCTAGAAAAATGGATGCAGTGATTCGCTGCTGTCCATCACCTGGGCCACAAAGAAAAGGCTCATCTGCATTATGTACGGCGATCCCGTCTGTATTGATGGCCCTGCTTTTCCCTAGAGTACAAAGCAATGGAAGGTTCCTTCCCAGCTCCCTGTCAGACAGTCCACATTTTTGCTTCCCTCCCAGCTCCCTGTCAGACAGTCCACATTTTTGCTCCCTCCTGTCTCCCTGTCAGACAGTCCACATTTTTGCTTCCCTCCCAGCTCCCTGTCAGACAGTCCACATTTTTGCTTCCCTCCCAGCTCCCTGTCAGACAGTCCACATTTTTGCTCCCTCCTGGCTCCCTGTCAGACAATCCACATTTTTGCTTCCCTCCCAGCTCCCTGTCAGACAGTCCACATTTTTGCTCCCTCCTGGCTCCCTGTCAGACAGTCCACATTTTTGCTTCCCTCCCAGCTCCCTGTCAGACAGTCCACATTTTGCTTCCCCCCAGCTCAAAACACTGCTCTAGGGAAAGGACACGTTAATCTCCAATAGATTCAGTCAAGTCTGCTGCTTCACACGCCCCCTGAGACCTGGGTGTCAGGATGTCACAGCACAGGGGACTCGCTGCCTGGGAGTTTGAAGTACAGCCTGTGAATGCCTGGTTCATGTAGCTACATTTATTATTTTACAAATGCAATTTATGAGCAGACACAAGAATACTGATTTTCTAAATTCAGCACCTTGAAGGAGGACAAAAAAATGATAAAAATATCTGAACTAGAAGTTACAAAAAATATTCACCAAAACAATGGAAAAAAACAAACAAAAACCAAAAACATAAAGAACACTGGCAGGAAGATTATATTTTTATTTCAGAATAAATAACCTAAACTTTGCAATATCAGAGATTTTATTACGTATTTTTTTAACGGAGCTGCAGAGAGTGAGCATGTGGTCGATACGGAGAAGAGCAGTAATGAAGGACCTGCTCATCCTCGTCCTTCCCTGAGCAGCCTCTGCTCTTAGCTTGAGAAGAAGCTTCTTCCTGTTCTGTCCGACGGAAGTGGCATAGGGCAGGCCGGCTCCCCGTAGTCATTAACCGGCACTCAGCTAATTCGCTCCATCGCTGTAATTGCTCGTTCCATTTGAGACATGAAGGTCTGGGCGGCCGCCAACACGGTCACGCCTGCCCGATGGCACGAGGCAGGAAATGGGCCTGATTTTACGACGCAAGAAAATTAGCCTGTGTTTGTTAATGCAGAGTATCCTCCCCTTCCTGTTACCCGTCTTCTTTTTCAAACCTCCTCGGGGGAGGTGGTGGATGTGGGTTGGGGTGGGGGATGGGGGGTGCTCGGTTGTGCGGGACCGTCTGCACGGGCTCTGCTTCCCGCATCTCTGACAGCGACATCTCATCCTGCCACGATCTACGCGAATCACACTTTAACTGTCTGTCGCCCAGAACGACCGCATCCTCATCACGGTTTCCCGGAGACCCGACTGCGAGCGGCAAACGAGCATCTCATTCCCGGGCCGTGCAGTCTGGGTTGTCATAGCCTGAAATCCTCGTAAATAGGAAATTACATTAAAATGGCCCATTCTTAATTAAAAAGGACGGGCGGATCAAATCCCGACAAGGCGACTGTAAACGGAGACACGCGGAATGCCTCCCTATTTCACTCTGACAATAACTAATTAAGGACAGGGAGGTGCAGAAATCCTCGTTCTAAGAGCGGCATTCGACACGGATGGGGCAAGGAGGCGGAGCTGGCAAGGGTGGCACTAGCAATCGGGAAACTCAGAAATGAAAGGTTCTGTGATGATTCGGGTCTCCGTGGAAGACTGACAGCCAGGACCGGGGCTGAGGGATACAGCCACCACGACGCAGGAGCCTCTGAACGATGGAATCGGAGAGGGGAGCAAAGACAACACGAGGAGGAGGAAAGACCCAGGGAGCCTGGGAGAGAAGAGACGTCACTTAGCTTTACTTCATTAGCCAGCTAGACTGAAGTTGAACCTGCGGCACAACAGAAACAATAGTGAAAGCATGAGCCAGATGCCTCAGGGGGGCTGGGGAAGGAAGGGGCGCTGGGAGGGTGAGGAGCTGGAGTCGGGCCAGCAGACACAGTGACACGGATGGGATTTTTAACGCGTGGTCGCGGGGCATCTTGCGCATTTACAGCACGTGCTGAAATTGGACGGCTGCTCCTCCAAGTGCACGGAAACATGGTGGTCTGAAGTAATGACCGCCATTAGCTAATGGAGATGTTACAAATGCTCAGTGCCCTGTTTAATTGCACCAAAATGTCCCTTTGAATCAAATTCTCCGAGTGAACAGATAATGGCATTGCGTGATTCAATGGGCCTATAGGAAATAAATGTTCAAAAAAA
Organism: Paramormyrops kingsleyae; assembly: GCF_048594095.1. Classification (NCBI taxonomy): domain Eukaryota; kingdom Metazoa; phylum Chordata; class Actinopteri; order Osteoglossiformes; family Mormyridae; genus Paramormyrops; species Paramormyrops kingsleyae. Next base: position 19,205,433 of record NC_132817.1, read on the forward strand.
AAGGGAGGGGGGGAGTTGCAGGTAATTAATATGCAGGATGAGCGTGAGGTCTGAGCGCGGTTCCTCTTGGCTGCTGGAGAAGGATCCGTGGGACGAGGAGAGGCAAACAAGATGAAAATGTCATACTCGTTTTCTCGCAAACAAGACCTTGCTGCTGATAGCGTGGTCACATGATCGCACAGGTGATTTGCTAGATCGCTGCCCGTCTCCTGGGGCTGGCCGAGCTCTGATGCCCCCCACCCCTTCCTGCACTGTCAAGGGAAAGGAGATCCTTTGATGGGATGGGCCAGTGGGGCGCCATGGAGACCGATCGGCAAGACTAGGGAGCGTAACGTGGCCGGAACCACTGGGCCCAGACGAACGGGCGCCGGGGTCGGATGGGCGTGACGAAAGGATGTCAGCCAGGGTGGACAAATGGGGGGGGGGGCATGAAGACAGAATTACAGGCTCAATGGGGGCTGGCATGTCAGGGCTGCGCGAGCGAGGACCACAGTGAGCGCTCAGGGGTCATCATGGAAACAAAAACTCTCTGAGAATATGCACAAAAGGCAAAGGGTGACATCTGCACTGATTTAAGAAAATGGTTTGCTAATGAAATACTGGTAAATGGTGGAAAACCCATGATGGGCAGAGAATTGCATCCCCCTCATGGGTCTCGCTCACGGTCACGGTCACTGTGGCGCTGAGGTGTCGTCCGGCTGCTCACCCGAGGGAACAGAGGACTCCCCCACACGCCACGACAGAGAAGAGCGCCCCCATGAGGATGAGCGGCAAACGGCGAGCCGAGGCGAAACGTGCCTGGGGTTTGGAAGTTGATGCGTCTCATCTCCACGGGGTCAGTAGGGTGGTGTGCAATAATCTCAGCGTTGTTCAGCAGACATTTGGTACGTGGTTCTGAGTCCTTCCGTTTGCTGCTTGGTGGCGAGAAAAAAAACATTAAGTGTTAACCTTTAAATGTCACAAACATGACAACAGAGAAGGTTCCGACGAAGGGAATCAAACACGGCGGGCTCTCGAAACACGCACAAAGCGCGAGACAAGACAAGGCTACACAGGGCCAGGTGTTTGCACCGCTCTGACATTTCTCAATGAGCTTCTGAATGATCAAAAACAGAAAGCAAGAAAAAAAACATTTTCCCTGACCGCTGGATTCCGCTGTCTTTGTAGAACATGGGCGAACGCGATAAAATACAGTGAGCCTTACCTGTCAGGTTTGCTGCTTCCAAAGACAGCAGTGGAATAAATACAGAAATGGAGAAAAAGGACAAAGAGGGAAACGGAAATCAATACAGAGCGTTTAAATTCAAAAGGGAAGCAGATAAACAGCGTGGATAGATGATATGATGGTGGGGGGGGGGGGGGGCGGGAGCTTTTGTGTTGGTCCATAGGGACACCGAATGATCCAGGCAGAGCTAGACTGGCAGGGGGGGGGGGGGGGGCAGGAGCAAGGGCAGGTCAAGGAAACCTGATCGGCTACGGAGATGCCTGGCGTCAGAGATGTGAGGGGGGTTCCTCCTCCCAGCTGCCCAATGCAAGCGGTCTGCTTACACCAAGGTCACATGGTCAAGGGGACAACAGGAGGCTAGGGAGTAGCTACCCAAATGGTACAAATTATCCCGTCAATGGTGATCCGTCACATGGCGTTTATACCCAATATTCCTCACTCGAAATGCATGTCACATTGTTGCTATTAATACGACATACCCATGGTTGGTTCCTTGGACGCTAGATTCATAAACTGTCCATCAACAGTTCAATGCAGAACAAAAGGATCCCCCCCGGGAATAAATTTTGAACTCACTTCTTATATAGCAGAATGGCGATGACGATGCAGATGATAAAGACTACGGCCAGCACAGGCCCCACCACCCAAATAAGGCCGTCTCCGCCCTCGATGGGCTGTGGGTCTATGTCCGGTGCGACTGCCGACTCCGTGAAGGGGCTGGCCACGAACATCTTCTACAAGGCCAAACAAATGCTCCAGGTGAGCCAGAGCGAACATTGGGATGAAAGGAGAACATGGCGTGCCCTTCGTCAGCGGGAGCCAACAGCGGGCAGCTGACTGCCGACTCACTAACCCCGGACGTCGTGTTTAGCTCCGCGAGCAGGAAGAAGACGTACTCCTGCCCGGGCTCCAGGAGCCGGTTCTCATAGCCGCTGTACTCCATCTGGTCGCCCAAGGTGAAGAAGGAGGGCAGGCTGGCAGGCCTGAAGCAGGCAGCAATGTATGGCTTGTGGGGGTCGGCATGCCGGCGCTGCCGCGTGACCCGCGTGCTGCGTTTCTGACCGTCTCTGAACAGCTGGCCGGATGAGATGGAGGCAGAAACAGAGAACAAAAATGTGGTTTTTACTTTGACTGTCTATCACAGGCCTCGCCCACCCTGTCAAATGTTTGGCCCTCCTCAGGAAGAACGGAATGGTACAACTTAATATATCTGGTCGATCTGCTAGCATCCCCTCCAAGCTCCTGCTTGGCAAATTTACTGCTGATCCCCCCAGATAATCCTGTGGCCCATCCAACAATCCAACACTGGAGCCAAGCCTGGTATATAGACACCTATATTCAGGCTTTCTCTAATTCATTTTTCAAATAATTTTACCTACATGTCACAGAAACCTTAGATACTGAGTCAATTTTTTTATATATATTAAATGAATATGGGTTAACCACTACTCTAAATAACTCCAGAGGGAGAAAAAAATATCCATGGAAGACAAATACCCACCTACTGTATAATGACAATGAAAGTAAGACCTCATTGCATAAGTGTTCAGAGCTGAACACAGAAAAAGTCCTTTCTAAAAGCTCACCACTCCGCTCTAGAAGAAGCTGTTAGTTGCTCTAAAGAGCGAGGATGGGACATCTCCAAATGCATACCTCGTCTAGGTCCATCTCTTCAGGGCTCTTCAAGTGTGGAGGAAACCCCCTAAACTTCTTCAGAGGCACCACCACCACGTAGATGTACCTGTATGCACAGCACATGGTCTCGAAGGAGCCTCAACGCTGTCCCCTCATTTCACAAAGACCAAAACCTCTGTTTGACTGTCTTGACCAATACTGACCAATCACAATTTTCCTGGCTTGCCTTGGGCAAACACCTGACAATTACGACCATCGATTAGAAACCAGTGAAGAGGAAAGCTGGCCTGTAAAGCCACAGTAATGAAAGTAGAGGTCTGAGCAGGTGTTGATGTAGGCGCATGAGATGGAGGCCTTGGCTCACCTGATCGAGTCACGTATCTCGAGTGGGGGAAAGATAATGGTGAGACTGGCATCAGTGTCGCGGTTGTGGTCGAGCTCCGGCTTGCGGACCGATATGGAGGGGGCGGTCTTGGCATGGATGCGGTGCCGCAGGCCGCCCATGTTGCCCTCTGGGCTGGTGATCTTGAAGTCGTAGGTAGTGTTGGGCCGCAGGCCGGTGATCTGCGCCTTCCTCAGCCGGGCGTCCACTTCCAGCTTCCTTGTCTTGGCGTCGGCGTCCATCTTGTATTCCACCTAGAAAGGGTGGTACAAACGAGCCGGACACAGGCAACTAAGCAAGCTGCAAAGAAGATGGAAGATGGCTCCTCCATGCCGAGAAGCTTGCCAGGTGAGAAGAAAACATAAAGGAGGAAAACAAAAACAAGATAATTCTTTGTGGCGTCTTCAGATCTTAGTATCAAAGCCCCTAACACATGAACATGGTGCACTGAGGTACATAGAGTCCTTCCAGGACCTTGGCACTCACCGTGAATCGGTACACGCTGCGTGTCTCCGGAAATTCCCAGGTCAGCAGTACCGTTGTCTTAGTCGCCATCTTCACCGAGAAATTTTTTGGGACGCCTGTCAGGAGAAAAGGAGGTAGAGAGAAAAAGAAAAGCAGCTCGATGAATCCCACCGGGAAAAAGAGGCAGCTGGGAAAGAGGAGAGAGGGGCTGTTAGCGTCGAGCGGCGGGGGGGCCCGATCCCTGGGGGTCCCTCTGCAGTGAGCTGGGAGTGGTGGTTGCTGTGAGGGGGGCAACTGCAGCCAGTTAAGACACAGAGGACATGACCGCCGGACATGGACTGATGGAGCACACAGCTGCCCACCGCCCCACCCTTTCTGGCAGTGCCCACCTTTGTCTTACTGCATTGTTCTCATCTGAATCCAAATTGGACACACAGGTTACACCAGAGCTCAGGTAGGGGTGCGCTAGCCTGAGCTTGGATGGGCACGACCATCGGGGATGGTGCGGGGGGGCGCACAGACAGGAAACGAGCATGCCTACAGTCGTCAGGAGTGCCTGTCGGGGAATGCCATGCCGTCATGAGGTAGGTAGTGGGGGTGAGCAGGGGTGGGAGGTATTTAAATTAAATCCAAAATAAAATAAATAAAATCAACTGAACTGAGAAGTAGGGTGTGACAAATTCAGAGCGCCTACCTTGGCATTGGGGAGTGTGTGAGGCTGCGTTAAGTGAGTGTGCTGCCGGGGACTGGACCACGTGTGTCTGACACCTGAACACTTACCTCCCGACGTGACCAGGGGCCGCCCGTGTTAACGAGCTTTTACTGACTGAGGTCTGACTGACTGTTACCTTTAGGTTAGTGCAGTTAGTGTCTCCCGCATACAGTGCTGCTGTTGTTTGTTGTTGCATTTTTCGTGGAGGTTTTGGTGGCGGTTAGTTCGGTTTGGTTTCATAAATTTTTTTCTCCCCCTAGGGAAAGAAACAAGGAATCCCTACCTGTCTCGAAGGCCACCGTACGATACTGGACCGTGGGGCTGTAGGGCCCTGGACCTACACTGGTGTGCGCACGGATTTTCACGTCGTACGCTGTGATGGGCTGGAGGCCACTGAGCGTGTAGCTAGACTCGCTGGCTGGGAGAGTCAGTTCACGGGGGACACTGGAGGTGCCCGCCTCCTTGAAGGCCACAGTGTACTCGGTGATGACGCCGTTGCGCTCCGCCAGCACTGGGGGAAGCCAGAAGAACTGAACCGAGCAGCAGGTGACGTTGGAGCCCTCTGAGATCTGGGGGTAGCCTTTGGGGACCTCCTCCGGGATGGTCAGTTCCCTCAGGGCCTCCTCACCAAAGCCGGAGCGACCCTTAGCGGACAGCCGGAAGACGTAGCTGGCACCCCGGTGCACGTTATCCATAATGTACTCCTGCTCCTGAGACGTGAACTCCAGTGTAGCCAGAGGGCTCACATCCTTGCGTCCAAACTGCAGCCGGTAGCCCTGCACCTCTGAGCCGAGGGTGCCCACTTTTGGTGGCTGCCATCGCACCACCGCCATATTCCCCATCCCTTGACTGACTGACAGGGAGGGCTGGCCGGGGACTGCATCCATGGGGGGGGGAGGGACAAAGAGACAAGAGAGAACAGAAGAAAAACCACAGGGGTTAAGAAGGTTTTTCTTTTTACTGCATACAGGTCAGTTTCTAGCAGCTCTTGGACACCATGTGGCTGGATGGGGGCCTTTTGCTTGACAGCTCGGGCCGTGCCAGGACCTCCAGCGATACTCCATTGCAGTACCCAGAGTGTGAACCTCGCCATAGGCACCATCACTGCGTGGACTGCTTGGAGGACAGCAGCTCCTGTTATCCTTAGCGTCGATAACAGGACTTCGAACATCTACACCCATCGGTTTACACCCCTCTACTGAAAAGATTGGCGCAGCTGCAACAAAGCCTTAAAAAAGATAAGAAAAAAAGGCAGGCTGCCTAATCTGTGCCGACGATGCTTTGTGGTACTGCTTAAAAAATATTACCACCAGGGAGAGTGCGGACAGCAGAGGACAGCGCTTACCTTGCCTGAAGGCAAAGAGACCGATCAAGGTGACAGGGAGAAGAATCCGCCATCTCCCAAAACACACTGACAGAACAACCTCTCCCAGTTATTCCCACACCAGTTGTCTCTACCACTAATTACAAGGCCAGAGGCACGTTTAGCACCAGATGTGGAATAAAGGACTGGTGCTGAATGCACGGTTACAGGCTGAGGGATGGTCTGGGGCTCTCGGCCGGACGTCGGCCATTTCCCAGCTGCTTGATAATTATCTTTATGCAACCTCCCAGTCCGGTGCAGCAAAGGTGATGACACCATAGTGTCACAAATAACCTAGCAATAACGCAGCACTACATCCACCCACATGGATCACGTTCTTATATATAAACAGGAGGATGGTTGCTCTCTGCTCTTTATAACCACTCCCAAAAATGCTCCACAGCACTTTCTACTGGACTAATATATAGGCGATCGAGAGAAGGCACTGGCTGACATTGGAGGACAAATTTAATTGAAATGGCTCCCCACACACCTAATTTAGCTGCATGGAAAAAAAAACTTCCCTTGTTCCCTGGTATTTGCCCGAGGTCTTAAAAACACAGTCACTTTCCAGCACACTCATACAGAATGGACTAATCTGTACCAATCAAGAGAGTTGAAGGCAAATTTGCAGAACAACTGGGTAAGGAAGGGACTGTCAGTTTTTTACATCAACTTCACTTTTTTAACTCTGAAATTTTGAATTTAGGGCTTTGTGCTGTGTTGCTGTGTATTGTGCAGTGACCCTTCCAGTAGGCATGTGATATAATACTGAACCTAGTGGCAGTGACCCTTCCAGTAGGCATGTGATATAATACTGAACCTAGTGGCAGTGACCCTTCCAGTAGGCATGTGAGATAATACTGAACCTAGTGGCAGTGACCCTTCCAGTAGGCATGTGAGACAATACTGAACCTAGTGGCAGTGACCCTTCCAGTAGGCATGTGAGATAATATTGAACCTAGTGGCAGTGACCCTTCCAGTAGGCATGTGAGATAATACTGAACCTAGTGGCAGTGACCCTTCCAGTAGGCATGTGAGATAATATTGAACCTAGTGGCAGTGACCCTTCCAGTAGGCATGTGAGATAATACTGAACCTAGTGGCAGTGACCCTTCCAGTAGGCATGTGAGACAATACTGAACCTAGTGGCAGTGACCCTTCCAGTAGGCATGTGAGATAATACTGAACCTAGTGGCAGTGACCCTTCCAGTAGGCATGTGAGACAATACTGAACCTAGTGGCAGTGACCCTTCCAGTAGGCATGTGAGACAATACTGAACCTAGTGGGCTTCTTCTACTGAACCTAGTGGGCTTCTTCTACTGAACCTAGTGGGCTTCTTCATAGAAGATGTATGAAACATTCCTACATACATTTCTTCTCATTTCCTGAGCTCAACTTATATCAGAGCAATTTACTAGGAAGAGGGCTGTAGGAGAGGTGCTTCCTATCACGCTCATCACTCACTGTTCCTGCTTCAGTGAGTGTGACAGTCATCCTCTTCTCCGCTGAAGCCCTGACACCTGTGATAGGCACACCTGTCACACTGCAGCCTTGTTACAGGCACTTTGAAATCCGGAGCGGCACAGATGCCGAACAGCCTCGCATTATATTCGCTGGACCCGTTCTCAGATTAGGAGGCAGAAGTCCTGAGCTTTCCAAGAACTCAAAGACGGATTACAAGAGCCCCATCAAAACAGCTTGAGGTCTGCACTTTATTGGGGACAGATAAAGCTCTTGTGCGGCTGCTATGGGCCATCCTCTTTGAGCTTACTTCACCAGCCCCACTTCTGAGGTGGCGTGTGGCGGCTTGTGAAGTCACCCCGCATGTCTCGGTGTCCTGTACTCCGTGTGCCTTTGCGCTAATCAGCGACACCTCATCCCACACCGAGTGATTTATGGGTGCGGGCTTGTGGTAACGCTTGATTACATAGGCATGGAGGTGCCATGGACTTATTTGAAGCTATGCTCTGCAATTTACAGAAATGAGAGAGGCTGTGCACAGTTCTACCACTATTTGTCATACACTTCTACATTACTATTTGCTTAGAGACTTACCTCGCAATCTAAAAAGAAGAAACTTTTGTTTTTGAAAAATGTTCCTCCCATAAATATGCACTAAATAATGCATTTTATTATGTAAATATACACTACTGCTTAAACACACCTGACATAGATATCCACATACATAACCTCACTAAGGCTAAGTAATAATGATAAGACCAATGACTTTTGGTACAAACCTGCTCCTTTGGTCAAAACGACTTTGGGCTTGCTGCGTGCGCCATCCCCTTTGGTGGTGTAGGCTGCCACGGTGATGGAGTAGGTGGTGTTGGGTTGCAGGCCCCCAATGATCATCTCCTAGGCAGCACAAAAAAAGCAGCTGTAACATTAAGGTTCAAATACATCACACATCCCAGCATCCTATCAGACCTACCACCAAGCCTTTCATTTACCCCGGTATTACACCATGGTTGTACTGACAGTTCTCCGATGAATTTATACAGACCATAAACAGTGGTTTAAGCTTATTATTTTCAGTTAAAGATGAATCATAATTGCATATGTACATCTGCACATATATTTGATGTCAAGAGTATCAGAAATTACAGCATTTTAAAGCAGTTTGGATCGAGCATGTTTCACTGGTGTGGCACTGCCCAGTGATAGGGGAATCAGCATGCCAGTGAGCTTCACGGCATGCTGGGTGTTAGCCCGTGCGGACACGTGGGTTCAGCGTGACAGCCCCGGTGGGTGGTGTCTCCTAGAAGAACCCGATTGCTGCCTCCCCCCTGAGCATGCATGTAACCGTGGAGAGCCAAGGAGGTCTCCCAGCATGCCGTGGGGGAGGCGGTCACAGTGCAATCCACATGCTCCCCCCTTCAGACCTCCCGAAGTGGAATGAGCCATCCTGTCACACCGTGAGGGATACGGCAAGCACACACACAAACACACCATACACACGGCACCACAACACATAACACACGGCAGTTGCTAGGCACACGGACCAGGTACTACATCCTCTACTGATGCATGTCTTTCTCTTCTTTAAGTACCCAGTCGTGCACAAGTCAGAGTAGCCTATATCCACTATGGGGGTTCCCTTTAGCAAAGGTTTTAAACTCACTAACTTAACATACCCATGTTGAGTACACAGTGTGCAGCTTGGCCATGACCTAGTTTAATAAAATACAGAAGAACACCTCCACACCCACCACAAGCGGGACTATCATGACTCGGGTGAAATGAACTGGGCTGATGCAATAACTGGTCCACATGCCAGCTGCTCTGAGCACGCTCCATACTCACATATTCAGCCGTTTCGTCCGTCTCCCACTTAACCCCCGCAACGAAGCATAGGGGAGCGATGGAAAAAGAAAGGGAAGAGCACAGCATGAGAGGAAGTGCTGGGTGGAGGGGGTGGCGGGGGCACTATGAAAGTCAGAGACTGGGGGGAAGAGGAGGAGGAAACAGGAGCAGGTCAACTGATTCTGACAGAACAGGAAAAGGACACGGCGGTCACTAGGGACTCGTTTGCAGACAGAAAAAGTTTTCCATTGGTTAATCAAACATTCGAGCAGGAGGCAGAAATTGAAACGGAACAGGTGTCACATCTCGGGAGACTCCCCTTAATTCTGTCTTGTTTGTTTTTCTCTCTCAGCTTAGTCATAAACCAAGAAATGCCAGAGCAAAACTTTGCTAAATAAAAAGGGCATCTCTCTCGTATGAGGCAGAGTGCTGGTGTGTCTTTGCATGAGGACCTGGAAAAAGGGAGTGTGTGCAGGGATCGTGTCTGAGAAAAGGCACTGTTTGTATCCCAGGAAGTTCCACTCTTTCCCTTTTTGTTTTGACTTTCGTTTGTTCATGTTCGTTCAATGGATATAGCACGAAGTGGTGCTATTTCAGCCTTGAGAGAAAACTTTATGTTAATAACACTTCTCCTTTAGTTCTGTTGATATAAGCTTTGCTAACAGAACTCTGGAATCCTAATGCATCCATTATTCACTTTGGCAGGAAGTTTGGTGAATCGCTTCATGAAATTAGCCCGCCTTGTAAGTCTACATTTTGTGCACTTATCCATTGTGCCGCTCATAGTTGATGGCATGGAAATGATCTTTTACAAGGTCATCAGAGACAAGAATTTACACACTGGCATTTCAAGCTTTCAAGTGGTATCATGGTTTTGATGTCACATACATTTGGCTGAAGTTGGAGATCCTCATAATCAAAAGCTAGCAGGGATGGGGTGAATCTCAATATGAATACTTAACCATACTTGTGTTCTCGTGTACCCATTTTACATCATCTTCCAACACCGAAGACCAGTTCCAATATTAAGAACACAAGTACAGAGGACGGTAAAAATCCCCAGATGTTGGTCCTGCTCCACCCCAGATATCAAGGATAAATTGGTTGCAAGCTCATCAAACGAGACCAATCCAAGATTGTTCACGGAAGGCAAGTTAGTAAGACAGGTCTTGCCAAGACCACAAGTACGATCTTTGCATTCTTGGTATTGTGAGTCATTTACGAATTCAGGTGGGGCAGAGTCAACCTTTGACCCGGAAGAGCTCACCTGGGCGTCAGCCAGCATGACGTCCTTGATGCGCGGGAGGCTCCGCGGGAGGCTGCGCGAGTCGTCATTATCCACACGGACATAGTGCACTTGGTAGCCCCGGATCTGGCCGTGTTGCCGTCCCGGCACTAGGGAGCGCCACATCACCTTCACTGCCGTGGAGTTGAGCACTTCCACCTCAACACGGCGCGGGGGCGCCCCGGGGACTGCAGAAACGGGAGGGGGCTGTTATTTATTTACATAATACAGACACTGAGGACAGGCATGTATCTGAACATGACACAGGATTTTATATATATCAAAACAAGAAACATCAGCTTATACGTAATATAAAAATATAATAGATAAAATATAATAATGCGAAAACCAGACGTAGCCTCACTTCAGACCTTGCTCTTAGCTCTTGGATCTAACCAACCCAGCATCAACTTCTGGTGCCCCAATAGTTTTGATAAACACAGAATGTGTCACTTAAAAGAGATTTTCCAAGGAAAAAATCCCCAGTGTGGAGGAACTCAAAATATTTAGTTAAAAGACTTTCCCTAACCCAAACACAAGGCCCGACCGTGGCACTACAAGAACATCAGCTCCCTTTGTATGCAGTTCTTTCTATGGTTTTTCCTGACTGAACAACATCCTGATACTCATATTTAGACCCTGTACTGATAAACCAGTTCCCAAAAATTTGGATGATCTGTTATCTCCCTAACAGGTATGATTCTAGGATTTTTTTTAAGGTGGGGTATTCGAGAAGGCCCATAATTCATACAGAGGAGCCAACTTTATCGTTAACCAGTAGCCGCTTTCACGCAAAAGTTTTGGAACCTGGCCTCTGGTTACAAGCCTCAACCTTGAAACTCTCGGGCACTGTTGTTGCTTTCACACCATACAGCAGAACTGAGACCTTTATGTTAGATAAGCATGGGAGACGCAATAAGCTTGTATGTTAAACTTCACACATAATTTGAAACTACACTGCCACCCCAAGAACAATGGAGAATGAGCAAGTTGTTTTGTTAAGCTATTTGTTAGTTATTAGGGGGGAGCGGCCAGAATCAAAATGGGACACAACCTTTTATTTACATTTTATTCAAACAACCCGCGACATATATTTCATTAGTAAATCTGGCTGGCAGATCGATCTTTGGGTTTCACAGAATTGAGAAATGGTATAACGTATTCCGCTAATAAGAGCTGGCAAGTTTCACCAGCACCAGCGATATTAAACAAAAGTATATTAGCTATCGACAGAATTTTCTGATGCCTCCGAAGAACTATAATTGAGTTCCTACAGTGTAAACGCAATGAAAGTTTCTGGTTTGGTTCCTGAAAAAAGTTCCTATGGTGTAAAATATAAATATAAAAATATATAAATGAAAGGCTGTGCTGCATTTTGATCACGATCGATCCCCCCAGTAACTAACAAATAACTAACAAAAGGAGTTATTGACCCTCCGTTGTTTTGGTGTAGTTTCGTATGAAATGGAACGTTCAGTTTAACCTAAAACCTTTTTTGCGTCTCCCATGGTTACTTAAAGTTCCCACTTCCTGTTCTGCAGTGTGAAAGCAACAAGAGCTGCCAGGAGCTGCAAAAGTTCTAGCCCAGGGACCATGTTCTGGAACTTGGAACGGTGTGAAAGCGCCTATTAACCAATGACATGTTTTGAATTAGTAAGTGACAGGGGAGGGGGCACTCTGGGGACCAATCAGCTTTTTACCTGGTACAGGTGTCACTATGGCCCAGACCCTATATACACCCCTGCTCCCTAATTGCCACTATGTAATGTATCATTGGTTGTTTTTATCTGAAATCTGCAGATAATATTATTATTTTTATAAAATTAATATAAAATGTTATATTAAAAAACCATGTACGTTTCCCAGGTACAGGGACGTCGTTGACACCTGGGTTGGGTGTTAATACCACCCAGTGATTTGCCTTCTCAAGTGGGAGGAGCTACAGGGTGGGACATACCATCCTCATCTGTGCGACACAGCAGGGGGGGGCTCTCCGGTCCGGGTCCCTTGTTGGTGAATGCGGCCACAGTGACTTCATACTGGGTCCACTTCTCCAGCCCTTGTAGCAGGAGTTGTCCCTCGGTGGGGGGCACTGGGGGCTCCTCGGTGGGCTCGCCGCCAGCTTCGGCCCCCGCCACCCGGTGGCGGACTGTGTACCCAGCCAGGGCGCCATTCTGGCTCTCCTTGGGGGGAGGCTGCCAACTTACCAGCAAAGTGGTGGAGCTGGAACTGCTGCACTTAATGTCTTGGGGGGGGGCGGAGGGCTCTGGTCAGGTTCGGGGGAGGGGGGGGGGCAGGGAGGAAGGGAAAGGAGGGGGGGGAAGGGTGAAAACAAAAAACAAAAAGATGGGAGAGATAAAGAAAATGATAAACGCAAACAAAACAAAACAAAAAAAACAAACGAAAAGACAAAAAAACAAAGCTGGACTTAAAGAACAAATGCATGAGGAACTCGGAAAATAATTTCAAAACAAACAATAGTGATATAGCGCTCATAATAATGATAATGAAAAGCCTGCCTCGAGTTTTTCGCTCCTTACCCAGGTGCACGTCACCACGCCGTATTAACATTGCTGGGAGACAAAACAGCAAAAGTGCCTATTGACCCAGAATGGACAACCTAATTAAAGCCAAACAGGCTGTGAAATCAATATTAAGCGCTTGGCTCTCACCTGTCTGGTCTTGCCCACCAAGGCCTGATAATTGATTTATGGAAAAGCACCCAGAAATGGATTCAGTCATCCACCTCTGGCTAGGGTGGAGATCCATCTCAGCCAGAACCGCTGGCTTTTCCCAGTCCTTTCATCACGAGGCAAGGCACGGTGGGCCCCACTTATTTGTAATTGTTTAAAAGTCATTGGGCATGGTTTGCTGAGTTTTTACTGGAGAGTGCTCTTCCAAAAAAACACATTACCAGCAGGAGCCCGAATGGGTTCTCGTACAGCCTTGGGTTTAACCATGGGGCTGCCCGCCCGTGGGTATAGTTGACTTTGCCATTTAGTCAGATTTTTAAATTCAAAAGATATGCTTATTTGCGTGTGAAACTGCTAATCTACCAATCCTAGCTATCTACAAAGGAAAAGTAACTTTCATATGACTTTTTCCCCACCCCATATGGGCCTCATATCTAAACAAAAAATTGTTTGTTCTATGCCATTTGCAAATATTAACCATTGCTGACTGCCACTTATTTTCAATTCATTATTATGACGTTTAATCTTTGATGAGAATACGAGAATGCAAAATAAATCAAATGGGTACTGGAGGCATTCCGTCGGGAAACATCAGACTGCAGCTTCAAATAAACTGGAAAAATAAAATATTGCAAGCTGTATCTTCAAAACAAATTATTAAATACGTATAACTTAAAACATGGACTGCTTAATGAAAAATTGTTTGCTGGGCCAAAAAAAAAAAAAAAAATCAGAGAAAGATCAGATACCATGGGAAATCATAAAACATGGGAATAACTTCTGCAATAAACGATAAATAAAATGCAATAAGAAAGCAATCGAGCAATCAACACAGTCATGGTCCGCGTCGATACGTACCTGTCCATCTTCTAATACATATACATAAGACTTTCTTACCAACAACCGCCAAGATCACAGGGAGAACACACTCCCTGAGTCGGGGGGGCAAAACCCTCGCCCCCACCTCAATTAAACTGTCAACTATACCATGTCTGGACCTTGAATGGGAGGGGCCATGCCAGATTAAAGAGCAGATGATTATGTTTTTGCTTCTTGCTTTTGTAGGGGGGTGGGGGGGGAGAGGGTTGGCCCACTGCTTCTGTTCAGGATTAAGAGCCACACTGGTCATTTGGGCCCAGGGTGACCACCCCCACGGAGGGCAGATGCTTGGATCGCGCCGGGAGACAGACCCCCTCCCCCCACCCTGTCTGGGACCATCAAAAGGCTGCCAAGAATCCCATTCAGCGGCTCATTCTGCCGCGTTTTTAACCACGACTGCCGGTGATATTATCTTTCCCTGTCTGCCTTTCATTTGGGGCATTTCAGTGCTTCACTGAAAGAGTTTATTCCCTTTTTTCGTCCCCCAGCGAACACAGGGCTCGAGGATGGAGCAGGTGTGTTTGTTTTAGGTAACCACTGCCGCCTGCGTTTTGGGCCTGGACGGCTGTTTCGTGTCTGTGATTTTGTGTCTGTCTGTCTGTCTGAGTGAGAGGCACTGGGCCACCAGCAGCAGACAACACTGGAGTCCAGTCTTGGCCATCTACGCTGAGCCGTCTCCAGTTAAGGCCCCTCCTCACACGTTTCTCCATACCCCGATAACAAGAAGGAGCCGTCTGCGGCCGTTTTGAAAAAACGCACCGCAAACTATAGGGTGTCATCTCTGGAATTACAAGGAGGGCTCCTTAAAGTATAGTCTTTTCTTCTAATGACTACTTCTGCCTGGCTCTCATCAAATATAATCACACCAACGAAGAGTCGGCTCCACAATGGGGTCCTACCCAGCACTGACGCGCAGAGACTCCGTCTGAGTCTTACTTACGAAGGCCGCGTCGGCTGCCGATTTGCATTTGAACGGTGCTAGCCAATTACATCCAACATACCTGCAGATGTAAATAAATGAAAATAAGAGGGCACCATCCCAGGGGTGTGATAGGAAAGCTGCACCTTTAAATTGAGGCCTTGTGCTCCTCGTGGCCGAGACGCAGATTCTCTGTGCACTTCCACCGCCACGGGATCCTCGGTGACGGAGGAAACGCCGCACGGCTCGTCGGCAAAGCGTGAAATGAATTTATCGCCACGGAATGGGATTCTTATCTGTTACTTCCACCCACATACCTCCCCCCCGCCACCCCTCCTCGTCTCCAGGCCTCCTGAACTGTCCAAGCATCTCCCCCCCCCCCCACAACCCACTGTTTAGGGGGTCTCTGGTGCGCGTGGGCGCCCTGGGCCGCCTGGGAAACCCTCAGCCGGGTGGCACGCGTCTGCAGGCAAGCTGCTGTCATGTGGGGCCACTGCCTGTAAAAGCCCAACAACGGGCCGTGACTGGTCATAACCCAGCAGGTCATGTGCAGGGGATGTACAGCACAAAAGGTGATCCACCAATCGAAATGAACACTGGGAATACCGGACCAATCAAACACCGTATCTACTCCAGTAATTCCCCGCATGGATTCTCTACGGCCCCCATGACAGCAGACCCACCCGGGCTCAGTCTCGTTATCTTGGCTTTCTACACAAGCTCAACATCAACATGTCTTGGGCCAAAAAACAGCTCAAACATTACAGCTCCAAAATTCACAACAAACGTAAAAGTCCAGAGTGCTGAGCAGGACAATAAGGCCTAAAATCCATTTCACTCCCACTCCTAATGATCGTTATCTTTTTTAAACCTCCATTTCAGTTTAAATACATCGGAGTGAACAGGAAGCAGATACTCTCTCGCTGGCACTTATCGAGTCCTTGTTAACGGCATCCTGAGCTCAGCGAGGGATCCGTCACACGGGCCGTGGTGGGATCTGCGCGAGGCACAGGACAGCAGCCGCCTCGCCACGTCGAAAGACAAAGCTAACTAACTTCTGTCATGTTCTAGGCTTGCATTTCATATCTGCCAGTCGGGCTTTAATTACCGCCGAACTGGTGCTGCTTTCCCTTCCAGCCGGTGCTGTCTTCACGGGACGGAAATACACTCGCGTCACGTGACGCGCTCAGAGCGCAGCGACTCGCCGCAAGCC
Organism: Paramormyrops kingsleyae; assembly: GCF_048594095.1. Classification (NCBI taxonomy): domain Eukaryota; kingdom Metazoa; phylum Chordata; class Actinopteri; order Osteoglossiformes; family Mormyridae; genus Paramormyrops; species Paramormyrops kingsleyae. Next base: position 19,221,514 of record NC_132817.1, read on the forward strand.
TCTTGTCGTTTCTGCGGGGCTGCTGCTATTCACGCACAGCAGAATCCCCCTGCCCCCCCAAAAAAACTGCTCTATTCCTAAACAGGGATGTCTCAGTCGGCGTAAGCAAGCGCACAAAGCGCTTACTGCCATTCAAAGTATGTCAGACATGACAGCAGTAAATTATACGGGAAATCAGAGAGCGCCATTGGGTCGAGATCAGCCTCAGCAGACTGGACTTTCTGCGCACAGATTGTAAGCACTTACCTCCCAGGCATCCACACTAATTTTTAATTTTTTTTTTTGCTTTGTGTTTTTCGTATTTTGACTTTCCATGAATGGGTGACTTTCCCGACCTCGTTAACCTCCTGACATTTCAACTCCCCACAGGCAGGAGGAGGGACTCTGAAACTACCTCATGGAATGGGTCGTGCCTCCATGAACAGCTGGCTTCGGAGGGGCTGCTTGCTCTTTGCAAGAGAGGACTATAACTGGTCTCCACTGATACTTACTTTTACCTTTAGTTTAATGGACTGTTTTTTCCTGCAATGTTTTTGCTGAGTTCTGAGATGCTGCTGACTGTCACATCAGAACCGGCGGAGCCCAGAAAACATCGGAGTCTGTGTCCTTGTGAGATCTAAGCGGTGTGTGACTCATAAACCAAAGGAAGGAAGGGAAAATCAATAAAAAAAATATATATTTAAATATATATAATAATAAAATAAGAAATTAACTGAAAGCAACTGTGACGGCAAGCCATTCCAGGGAAAGTGGTTGTTTTTGTTGCGGTATAGGGGGTGAAAGAGTGAAAGAGTGAGGTCAAACAAAGAAGGACTTTGGGTTGAGCCAACCCCATTCCTCGTCCGAATGGTCTGCAGCTACCGCAACAAGGGGGAGACACAGAGACGCGAGTATGGGAGGACACGGACACACAGGCAGCGGACACACATGGAGACAACACGCATGGGAAGTGGCAGGCTGGCTGGTGACGGGCCACAGAGCTCCACAGGCCCGCAGCCGATTGGTGGGTCATGCAGCCGAAGCGATCTCATTGGCTCTCTGTGTACGCCTGATTGCAGGTAGAATGACCATGAACCAGAGTGCAAACGAAAAAAAATGTGATAAAAGTGAGTTCCTGCGCTGCCTTCCGGAACAGTGTCCAGTCGCGTCGGCAGGAACAGGAACGTGTTAGAGCGCCGCTTCCCCCAGCCCCAAACCCCTCTAACTGCCATGAATTTCCTTTTGACATCTGATTCATATTTAACAGGGGTTTCTTCTTCCACTGGGAAACCCCTCCCACCCAAGTGCCAAAAAAATTACTGACAGGCATCAAGCCTCTGTAACTGGCTGGCCAACCAATTGCTGCTGTGACTGACAGTCATATTTCACTAGGCCATCATCTGCACCCAATTTACTTCATTAGTCTCCTGATTAGACGTGTTGATGATGACTGACCCTCACAATGATAATCATCTTTTTTTTTGTCGTCTGCCGGACCTGCGTAAATGTCAATCAAGTGGCGTAAAATTGTATTTCTGTCATTTGCATCTCGATCGATGGGAGTCGTTTTTTTAAATGCGAAAATATTTCAATCTCAATGATATTTTATGCTCATATATTGAAAAACAAACAAGAAAATAAAATCAGGCCCAGATTTCAGGGACATCGTTACAGTCCCAGAGGAGGAGCTTAGGACTGGCTCTGATGGTTTTGTTCAACCCTACCATTAAAATTGTGTTTCTTTTTAGGAAGAGTACATTTTCTAATGCCTACTTCTGGCCAGCTTTCATCAAGTATAATCACACCAACGAGGAGACTATTCAGAAGCCCTGTCTTCGTTTGACATTTTTTGTGGACAAACATCTCTTATAAGAGTCTAAACTGTTCAGGGCTTTTCAGCTCAGCTCCTGGCCATAAATAGGATGACTTCTAATGACCTGTCCCCCCGCCCCCCCTTTTCACCTGTCGCCACCCCCCCCCGCCCACTACCAGGACGAGGAAACTCATGGCAGTCGCCGGAGTTATGACATTTCATTATGGCTTTACGATAAAGCAGAAAAGTGGTCTTGCTGTTGAAAAGAAACCAACAGAAAAAAAAACAGACCCAAACCAAAAGCTGGTGTTTGGATGAAACCTTGACATAGTCTTTAAAAAACTGTTACATTACCCGCTCGAGACACAAAAAGGTCGACAGGAATAAGCTTATAGAAAAATCACCAGGGTTATAAGACACCTAAAACCTCTCCATTCACAAAGAAACATGGAGCTATAATCCATTAAACTAAACAATACACTCGGCTTACTCTAATTCATCATCATCTAAACCTCTGCCTTGCAAAAAAAAAACGACATCATCAGTTGAGTCAGTATGCAGGCCATAGCTGCTTCACCATCGTGTATGACATGCATCGGTAATAGCTGTTAACGTGAAAATTATGTTATTAAGTTTAAAATCAAGGAAACATGAAATGCAATCTTTCTTCAGGAGCAGACGTGTTGGAAAGACAATTAACATACTTAAAAAGGCCTGCTTCTACGATCAATCTGTGTTACTCTTCCTATACGGGTGTCACAGACAATTTGAGTAACTGTACAAATTCTTGATCGTAGAATTCGATCAGGTAGCTGGTCAGAAACGAAACCACTTACTGGAAACTGAGCAGCATGGGACGTTTCATGTTGAGTAGGATGTTTACTCTGAGCAAATTATAGGCATCACCGTATAATTCAAAATCCAACACCTTTACTCTCGATCACCCCGCTCACGTTATTACCCAGCTGAAGAAGCAGAAAAATACAGAAAAGCACATACTGGCTTGAGACGTCTTCTGGACAATTTCGTTGGTGAAGGCACCAATGCCTTTGCTGGAGACGGCGGCGAGCGAGAAGGAGTACTCCGTGTTTGCTCGTAGACCCTCCACCACATACGAGGAGGTGGGACCAAATTGCTTTTTCATCTGCAACGCAAGGCGACATCACTGGACAGGATTCCTAATCACTGCTAACCACCCAAATCTAATATGGGCACCTGCATGGTACAGTAAGGTACAGGGACTAATACAGAATAAGAGGTAACGTCTGCATTTAGACATCACAAGGACATCAGGACAAAATCTGCAGCAATGCAATAGTCAAAAGTCAACAGTCACTTAGGAATGTAATTACGACAAGGAGGACTGCTTATGTGGCACGGTACCTGGGTGCCAGACTTGCCCTCTTTGTAAACCAGCTCATAGCTGATGATGCCCTCCTTATCGTAGGCAGGCTCCCAGGTCAACTCCACGCTCGTCTCCGTCACTCTGCCCACTTGAAACTTGGTGGGCTGACCCGGAACTGTAGCGGACCACAAAAGAAGCAACTGGATTGTCGTTTGGACTTCGATAATTAACGCGCAAAGTCGGAAAAGCTGACGGGCTTGGTAGATTAGCAGGGCTTCTAAAGAGGCAGACTGACAGAGAGTGAGAAGCATCAGATCTTCACAGCTTCAGGTGGACTCTTACCTCCCTGCAGCACCTTGACGTGTATGGGCTCAGAGAAAGGACCGTCACCCACAGAGGTGAAGGCCAGGACGCGGATGGTGTATGTTTCGGATTGGGTGAGGCTCTGCACAGTCGTCATAAAACTCTGCTGCACGTTGTGGATATGCCACTGGCTCATAGGTAGAGATGGGTCCATAGTATAGTAGACCCGGTACCCCTTGATCTGTCCGTTGGGCTCCTCTGGGTCGTCCCAGCGTACCATCATAGTGTTCTGGGAAATAATACGGGCATGGACATTCCGGGGTGGGCTAGCGGGGGCTTGTTCTCCTGTCCGAGCCTCCACTGGATTGCTGGGTGGGCCCTGTCCAATGGCGTTGAAGGCCGACACCCGTATCTCGTACTCAGTGTTGGGGTAGAGGCCCCCGATGCTGTAGCGCGTGGTGGTGATGCCATCCTTAGTCTCGAATTTGCTGTCAGGGGCCTTAGCGCGGTACTGGATGATGTAGTAAGAGACGGGATCGGGGTTCCCCGAGTCCCAGGTGATGGTGATGCTGGTCGCTGTGGTTTCTGTAACCACTGGAGTGCCTGGGGGCTTCGGCAGCGCTGTCGTCGAGAACAGAGAAAAGTAGTAAACAGGAAGTAGAGAGCATTCGAGACTTTCTACAATTCCTTGGAATGGACACGTGGCAATATCCCGGTGTGTGTGTGGAGTTTGCATGCTTTTCTAATGTTTCTGGAAGTTTCTTTGAAGTATAATAGAGATATATACATATACATCCATTCCTCATTTAGCGACTACCCCAGTTAGCGACCGTTTGCAAGTACGACGGTAATAAAAAATACATTTTCTAACCGATGCCTGTATTTACGACCAAATTTTGCAGAATTAGAGATCTTTTAAATAAAATTTACGGGGTGTTGTTGAAACGTCCACTTCATGAGGGATTAAAGAAACTGAGTATGGAATGCTGAAGCAAACTCATAGGCACAGTCACGGTCACGCCTAAGCTACTGTGACTTTCACTTACTGACCATTTCACTTAACAACCTGCATAATACTAAGGCACCCCTAACCTCAACCCATAACAGACAGCCATCCTGAGCAAACAAAAGGCTATTTATCACCAAATTCTAAACAAACAGTACTGTACTGTGCATTCTGCATGTTAAATTGCCTTGACATTTCTTATCTAGATCTTTATATAATATACAAACCATCTAAGCTATGCCCCTATATGTACGAAGTTACGGCACGGAATAGTTTAAAAGTCGAATCTCGAAACGCAAGATTCCACGGTCACAAAGACATACCATGCAGATATAACATGCATTTATGCTAACAAATATCACGTATGACTAATGTTGATATTTAATGATTTTCTGTGATCCGAATCATTTTCAGTATTGTTTTTGGCTTACAAGTTGTGTGCGAGTTTCTGCAATCCTTCAGCAAGCTCCAAAAATATTCCTGTTTAATTGTTCACAGCCAACTCACGAATAACCAAAACTGCGAATGTAAAGGGATATATATATATATAAATATATATATATATATATATATATATATATATATATATATATATATATATATATATATATATATATATATATATATATATATATATATATATATACATACACACACACATACACACACACACACCCCACTGAAATGTTCTAAAGGACTACGTCAGCCGTCACAAACCGCCAGGGGCCCTGTCCCCATTAGCCCCGGTCCCCTTACACTTGACAATGATCTGGGCCACAGCCTCGATGATGCCCAGACTGCTCATGGCTACGCAGGTGTAGTTGGCCGACTCGCGCACGCTGTTGAGCTCCAGCACGTTGCGGCCTACAGGCATCTCGTCCTCCGGCGTGAGATCCTCGTCGTTCAGCATCCACTTGACGTAGGGCATCGGGGAGCCCACCGCCACGCAAGTGATATTGACGCTGCCGCCCGGCATGATCTCATGATTAGTGGGCAGGATTGAGAAACGAGGGGGCACACGCCGGACTGCAGGGGGCGACAGAGAGCAGAACAGAGAGAGGTAACAAAACAAGCGGATAAAAATGCGACCTTTACTAAACGGTAATGTTGAATCACCCGACAGCATCTGGTAAATGATAGCAATATAAAGCGAGTATGTGTAGTATTAAATTAAATTAAATCATGGTACAGGGCTAAACGAAAAGAGCTGCTTCACCAACAATAGAGATAAACTATGAAGCAACACTTCATAGCAACAAGGTTCCATTGACCAGTATTGGACCCATCACATCACAACTGAGAACACAAAAATCTATTAGCAGTTTCTCATCTTTTAAAATGTAACTGTTCACTCCTGTATATGACTAAACCTCATCCCAACCCTCATTAGACTATATGTTGTCATAAAAAGGACATTAGAGACAGATACCTAAAAAACAGACCCACCCAAAAATGACCCACAGCAAAACCAATACAGGGGCTTAATAAAGAGAAAGCAAGAATGTAAACAAAAACATAACCTTGTAAAAAACCTTTTGTCAAAACATACCCTTTTATGAGCTATATGAAAGTGTACAGCCTTCAGAGCTGGAAGCTTTGCTGTCTGACTACGGCCACGCTGCACTGTCAACCTACGGCTAAAGATGAGAAACTTTAATCTGATTTTTGTGGTTCAGGGTAGATCGAGTGGACGAAGCCTGTTTAGAATCTGACACGGTTCCATCGAGAGATGCAGCTATCATTTTCACAGACACCATGCAGAGGAGATCAAAGAAAAATACAGGAATGTGAACGACAAAAAAGAAAGGCAAGTTCGAGACTGCGATGCACGGTGGAATATAAGAGAGGGGTCGCTGGCATGCTCGAACAAATATGGTTAGAGAAAGAATGAAAGGCGCAGAAGATAAACCAGAAAGAAAAAAAAATGTGGTGAAATGAAGGAAAATGATGAGTTTGATTTTTATTGATTTATCGTTCATCCGATCAGTGTGACCCAATGTGATGTGAGCACAGTGCCACATTGTAGCCCTGCCAGACGTACGACTACATACATATATAGATAATAATAATGTCAAGCAAAAGAACTGAATTGTCAAAATGGCTAGAGATATAAAGCAATGACTGAAAATATCAAAATAATAATAAAAGAAACAGACTAAAGCGACGAAAAAGGAACAGCTTCGTGGGAGTAAAATGCTAGGTTTACGAAAGGTTTTGCATCTCCATGTCCGAAAGACGTGGATGCAGCTGCCAACCCTACACACAGGAGTAAAGGAGGGAATGCGATGGATGGAGCAGTGGCGGGGTCATGTAATTCATTGGCTTAGAGTTTGTTCAACTCTGAAGAGATCTTAGCTTCACCAGCAGAGATACTTACGTTATGTGTAATTAGGCGATAGTTAAGTCCTATTCTGAAGTAAAACCCCATTATTCCCAATTAGATGTGCTATTTAGAAAGGTGCTTAAGGCATGTAGATGTCAGCAAACTGGTTAATGTTTCAACAACTCAATTGGCCTCTATGGGTTTTCTGTGGGGTTGCTTTGGACAACTGAAGTGGAAGTGGCGAGGGAGGGGAGGAAATGTCACAGAAATTTGGAATATCGGTCTTTTCGGTATGGGGAGTCATCCTAGAGGCGTGATGACCTCATGGAATACTGCAGGAAGAGGAAAGGATGGAGACGGCCTACAGACAGACGGAATGCGTGGACAGACCAAAGACGAGAGACCAGATGGTGGTGGGGTGGGGGTGGGGGGGTGTTTTACAAGACCTAGGCAGCAAGACAGCACACTGGTGCACTGGGGACAGACAGACAGACTCGGAGTAGAGGACCTCGTGGACATGGGAGGGGGGAGGGGGGGGGGGTTAAGAAGAGGAGGATATAAGATAAGAAAGAGGAAAGCAAAGTGGGATTCCAATTGGGCTAAAGGAAAAGCATGGTTCTCCAGGGGCTACAGGTCTCACACATCGAGGCTTGAAATCCAGGATCCACAGTCCCCCTCTCTTGGGGAAAAGGAAAGATAAGAAAAACTCATCATACGAGTGCTCTGACCCAAATGGGACTCACTACTTAATACCCAGTGAACCGGCTTACGTCTTAAAAATGAAAAGCAATGCTTCGCTAAAAACGGCAGCAGACACGTTAACAGCACATGCATGTTCAAGAATCTCCGACGCTTACGGCCAGCCGTCTACGGAAGCCGGTGCCCAGGCTTTGAGGGGTGTCAGGAAATCCAGAAAATAAATAAAACGAAAATCTGGAAGGTGTCAGAATAGGCGTTCTGACCAGCGAAGGTGAAAAGGGCTGCCCATTCGCCACAAAGACATGCATGAGTGTTTCTGTCCTGCCTTATGGAGTGACATAGAGATCGAAGGACACCTTGGACATGTAGAGAGAAACGTCTAGAACAAGTCACGTGAGCCCATACACGTATGCAATTCCCGGGTGCAAGACGGCAGAAGTCTTCAGGCAAACAAAGAGTCAAATGGAACTTAAGACCAATAACCCGATTTGTACCACGCTGCTTGTGCTTTTGCTGGAACATTTATTTTGGAGATCTTTTAAAATATATATTCCGGTACACGCAAATCACACCAGCACAACCTTTAGTTGCTCAGAATAGCTGGAGTAAACAGATTATTCTAACGATCATATAAATGACGGCCAATTGAATTGCAGCTGGAGCTGTGAATGGCAACGCAAGCATTTCCAGTTATAGATTGGTCAAGGCTGGTGGGCGGGGCTGCCAGCTTCAGAGGCTGAGCGAATTGGCTTTCATGGGGCAGGCTGACGTCTTCCTCTAGTGAACGCTCGTGATAAAGGAGGTAATCTGAACGGGTACCGCTCACACCTCAAACCACTAAAAACGACAATAAATATGGTGCTTCACAGGAATTATGAAGGCTATTATCATTGTACTGTGTATCAGGGACACATAATTCTGCCCTTACTAATCATGTTGAATTATTACACCTGTGGATATGCGTATTGGCTTGCCCTATTATTCCTGTGTGGGTCACTAATATATTGCCGCTGAAATGATGATGTGTTCATTTCCAACGCAGAGCAAAGAGACTGAAAATGGGTCCCCACTAGGACAGCGGAGGGGCCATCACAACGGGCCAGAAGATCCACCATATCTTACTGGAACCAAGGAAGCAGTTACCGATAAACGTTCCGCGATTTTGCCTGCGTTTTGCATTAACAGTGGTAGCTTTGCTTTTTTTCGCGTACGTTATAAAACTGGTAATTCCGGGTTTTGCGGTAAATACTGCTATAAGTGAAGTCCGAATCTGGACAGTGGAGGACAGCTGGACCCAGATGACCTGCCATCGTTTGAAATCACGTCGACCAAAATAATCAGCAGGTATGTCTGGTGAGAAAATAAAATAATAATAATAATAATAATAATAATAATAAATAATTAAATACCAGCCCGGCCTCCCTGTGGTCCACCCCACCCACAAAGAAAGACCTTTGGGTGGCAGTAAATACCATTTCAAGCCCCGGTGTGAAGACAGGCGACTCAACGGTCTTAACTGGCGTGGTGGAGAGCAGCGCCCCACTAAGTCTACGTGGTAAAGTTGCACCAAAACGGAGGGTAGAGGGCGGACATTATCGGCCATTTTGGAGAGGCAGCCAGAATGAGCCTGCACTGCCACAAAATGAAGGGGACAGCCAGAATAATGTGCAGCCTTTAGTGTCATCGTGAAGCTGAGGTTACACTCGGCACCCCCCGAGAAACAGCCGCCGTGTGCCATAGACTGGGACACCTTCGCTTTGCAACAGCGTTAATAATTATATTGCCAGAAATTTAAATCGTACAAAATCTCCAGTTCACTTTACTGTCTCCGACTTAGCAGTCATTGAAGTAAATTTGTCGCTGTCTTATTTAAACATGATGAGGCTGTCATAAAGCCTTATTATAGATATTATCGTATTTTCTATTTGTCGTTCAGCTCTCAACAAAATTACCCCGACTGAAAGGATCACTTGGGGTTATATTACACACAAAGGTGGATAGTTCAGGTTCAGAAAGTACAAATTCAGGCCAAGATTTTGTTTCAACCAACCAGTTGAAGACAAAGAGTCATAGGCACAAAGTACTCAACTGGTTGGTTGCAACAAGATCTTGGTCTGGATTTGTACTTTCTGAACCTGAACCTTGAACCTGATCACATGTAAGATGTTACCATGAGCCAAACTAGCTTTATAGTTCACGGAATGTGAATCCACATCAGCTTTGTCCGGGAAGGCGGGCAGGGTGTAACTCAGCTTTAGTTTGTCGACTTCACAAACAGACGCAGCACAAGTCATGCAGGCGGACGCCAAGGGGATCAGACCAAACATCACACAGACGAGCACAGACCTCCTGCACAGCAGCAGATATTAGGTTTCCCGCGAAATTGACTCACAAAAAATACACGTGTGTGTTCAGTAAGGAGCATCTTTGGCCAATGGGTGGGATGCTACATTACTTTAAGAGGAAAATGAAGAACATGATTCTGCTGGCCTCCTAGCTCCGCTTTCAAAGGTAGAAAGATATTCTACCATTTGGTCGCACAGCAGATTTTTATAAGCAGCTGATTTTTCTGAATATAAACTATATAAAGTTTCGTAACAGGGGGAAAACCCAACGTATGTTCTTGTCAGAATAATCCACCTTCACTGGGGAAAAGATGCAACAGGGTATTTTGCTGGTTAGTATGATGATAGGTTATATATGCATATAAAGTACATTTTGTCCCGCAGTTTACCTTTTCTCATCTATTTGTTTTTGTGGGTTGTTTGCACTATGGGTATTCTCTTCACAATTTATGCTCCTACGCTGCTGTATGCAAATCTCCCCCTGGGATCAATATGCATACAAGTATCTGTCCATCTGATGGCACTGGACCGGCAGCGTAAATCACATTTTAGCCGTTATCTCTGAGAAGAGTATTCCAGCCTGGAGGGTTCCGTAGCCATTCAGAAATGCTGTTTCGGTTCTGTTTTAATGGCGGGAATGAGACTGACTGTTGTCTAACCCAACAATGAGGCACTTGTTTAAAGTTCTGGAGCCACACAAAATGCTCCGGTTTGGTAAAACGGGCTGATTGTGCTTCGAGTTCCTACGAGGAACAAAGACTTGCCTGCATTCCTTAGACCTCGGCCCCGGAAAGTGAAGGCAGAGGTTATGTAGCAGGCCAAGCCAAAGCCCTGCCAGTCAGCTCAAGGTTCTCAGAGCGAGGCTGGGGGTGTCAACTTATCATCACCCCCAGATCACATGACTTTCAGACTCCGCCCCCCTTGGAGCTCTCCTCAGCTATCCACTCTTGGCTGGAATTACATTGTCACACTGTGCATCATATAGCATTGAGGACAATTCTACAGACACAGGAGTCATCCTGGCATTCTGGAATCACCCTCTGCAGACTGACATTTAACAGCAGTGCTGGAGGGACGCGCGTCAGCACAAAGCCGTGCCATAACAGACTAAATGACACATCAGATTAGAACCTGTCTTAGGTCAGAATACTCATCCCTCCTTCAAAGATCAATGGCAGGTATTTATTATACAGACAAATCTAGACTACGCTGCGACATACAATTTCACGGCAATATAATCCTCGTGTTAATGTCCCGTGTACAAAGCTGAACAACTACAGGCTATAAAATTTAATGTAGAAGCACTTATGAAATAAATGAAAAACGCAATTCGTGGCCTTAATGGATTTGCCATTTGACTAAAACCTTGATTTGGGTTTCACTTAATTTGGCATTTTCATTTATAAAAAAAAAGGGGTATTATCGTAAAGAAATTTCAAATAAAGTAGTTTCTTTTGGTCAATTTGACAGAGGTTATTACTTGCTTCGCATAAATGTCAAAATCTATTCAGATGCACACGGCCCTAATGGAACTGAATGAATAATACAGGAGTGACTGGGACCACTGTCTGGGAGAAAACGTGAAGCAGACATGGAGCAGAACAACCCCATTTAAGCCAGCGCTGGCTGGACCAAACGTCCAGCCCCTTGGTGCTGCATAAAAAAAAACGGCTCTGTGTCAATCTCATCAACGGTGCTGATGGTCACAAGCAAGCCCGGCTGATTCTTATTCGCCAAGATGGATCAATTTTTTAAAAGGATGACAAGAACAAGAACACTGAAATAAGGACATGTGTGGTTAGTATAATTTGTTTTTAGTGTTTTCAGCTTGTTTTGTGAGTCAAGAAGCATCGCAAAAGTCAGGGGAAAAGGAAGACAAGCACAGCCAATGAGCAAGCCAGCCAATGAGCAAGCCAGCCAATCACAGAGAGACATACTGGATATTTTATATATGCGTGTGTGTTTGTGTGTGTGTGTGTGTGTGTGTGTGTGTGCGCATGTGTGCGTGTGTATGTATGGACATAACACTGAAAATAAATGTGCGGATGTGTGTGTGTGTGTGTGTGTGTGTGTGAGAGAGAGAGTGTGTGTGATACACAGAAAAAAAAACACACAGATAATCATAACCACGTGTACACACTCAAAATAAGTTACTAAAGAGAATCCAGCCAATCACTAATTTCAGAGACGGTGATAAATCGACGCAAGGACGGTGAACAGGAGGAATCAAACAAATTGGGGAAACACGGGGACAACACCCAAAGGAATTCTCTATCAGGCATGCAGGCACAGTAACATTCTCCCATCATGCATCAAGCCTGTTATTTCCAAGTGCAGGGTTTCCATGGCAACGAGTGCAGAGAAGCCTTCGGAGCCAGGCAGTACGAGAGGATGCAGACCAGAAAAGGCCCCACAATGCAAACTCAAACGCAAACAAATCCCCAGTAGAACAGCTTCTTTCATCAATTTTTTCCCCCAAATCAAAATAAATTTGTAAATGAGTATTATTTCTATATTCATCCTGTTTATTGTTTAGTAAAAGGTATATATCTTTTCAATGTTCTCTTTTGTCATATATAATTATTCAGCTTTTTTTTCCCCAGTTATTTTATTTTTTGTTTCTTATGTGGGTAAAAAAAGTGAAAAAGAAAAAACACACCAACCTTCTCGAAGCTCTGAGGGATGTAAAGGGGTTGATGCAGAACACAATGACATGAGGAAAAGAGAAAATAGGGGAAACACAGAGAGAGTAAAAAAGGCCACCTCAAGGCTTCTAGCTGCTACATTTCTTGCTGGACATTTGTTGGTCCTTCGCTCTTTTTTTGCAACCAATAACATCTGGTTTTCAGAGACGTGCCTGTCCCAGTTACTCAGCTTGGGAGCAGGGAAAGTCTGACCCCATCCCACCCCCCTCTCAAACATCCCCTCCCCCCCCCCCACCCGCCCCCTCTTGCCGTGGCCATTATTCTTGATAAGTGTCGGCCACCATGTTCCAAAACAAATGATCATGTCTTTGCCACCTAAAAGAGGCTCCCATGGTGGCCAATTTGCTTTCACGACAGAGAAATAAATAAAACATAAAGTAAACAATAAACTGAAAGACCTCAAAAAAAGAGAGAGACAACAACCAACAGGCAATAAAACAGCAAGGTTTTGTTAAAATTAGCAGCTGAGGTTGTATAAAAGAACACAGCCCATTTGGGTGAATTCCAATCAATTCCAGTTTCATCATCATGTACCTTTGGTTCTTGCGTGGTATTGCTGATTTTGCTGTAGCTACTAATTTCAACTAAGTCCCAAATAAAATACATCTGGTTAAGAGACACTTAAATTGATTTCAGGACAAGGAAAAAAAAAAAAACGAGAGGTAACACAGATCCTTTGTCTAAACGCAAGGCTACACCACAGATTAGCCGCCAGTGATGCTGAACTTCACACTCGCCATAGACTTCAGTGTTTTCTTCAGAGGACTGCGAAAGGGCTCCCGTCCGTTAGCCCGGCACTGTGAGAGGCTGCCCGGAGGTCGCTTGTTAACCTGGGAACAAGCGACCCTTCTATAGGTGTGGGATTCGGCTCCCCTGTGGATCTTGCTTCGGAAGCTGCCTGGATCTCTGTCACGTCGGGCTCACACCGAATGTTCCTGAAGCGGATCCGACTTCACATTTCCCAGTTGGCTACATTTAAATTCAAAGCCAAGCCTCTTACACGGGCTGCATACTAATGCGAGGACACAAACGGTAAAGAAATCTCTGACCTATTGTCCAATAATGTGCCCGTTAATAATTAATTAGACGCAGATATGAAGCATACAAAGAGTGTATTTTTTGGACAGTTTTCCAGGTGTGGAATAATTGCATTCTTTTGCATATCATTCTCCAGCCAATCGAAATCCACCTTACTTTCAGCAAATTGTTGAACCAATCCAAGTAGCCCAAACAGCGGGGCTCCTCTTTCTCCGTGAATAACAAATGCCAGTCTGCTTTCTCCTGAGCTACTGCTTCAGCCACGGGGAATGAACGGCAGATAGCAACGTGGGACCTCGTTAGAAGGTGTTACATTTAGTTTGTTGGTCAAACATGCTATAAGTGACTGCTGGACAAACAACAGTTATATAATTAGTAGTGTTGAGTGGTTTAATTTTGTAGTGGGAGAGATGAGGCACCCCAGCGGCCGGTCGGTGTGCGTTAGCGAGCATTTACAGTCATTTATCGCCAATTTTCCCTCCAAAAGTTTAGTGGCATGGTGACTAACAGCACACAGTGAGCCACCACAAGCCTTGTGCCTCATGTCTCCCGTCACCAGGCTGAACGGACGACCGGGGAGTGATGCAGCACAAACAGCATAAGATCGCATGGAGACAAAGAAGTACGGTAATACAATACAGCAGGCAATGCACTGAGCTTTTGGGTACATTTATACTTAAGGTTACTGGAAACTACCAAGTGACCCAGACAATCGTCCTTAAACGCAAACAGAAGAGAGCATTTACACAGAATGTGAGAAACTGCCCACACTTGCTTTTGGGATCTTTGCGTCTCTTAGTCGCGTGGGGAGGCCCCGGAGGGGGGGCCCCAGAGGGAGGGCCCCAGTACCCGTGAGCTCCGTGTAGCTCCCTACCTCTCACGTATAGGTTGGCGGGGGAGGAGTAGCGAACGCCTTCTTTGTTGGATGCCACGCACTCGTACTTCCCCTGGTCCGTCTCCTCGCTGTTCTCTATCTGGAGGGCACCTGGGAGAGGGACAGAAATGTTGGGGGGGGGGGGGGGTACAGAGCTTGGTATTAGAGCCCTGGGAGTGATAGGAGTCCACGCTCAGGGGGGCGTGCCCACCATGACGACGTGACTACTGTACGATATCAGATGCGGGGGTCGCACGTTCTTCTGCGGGGGCCAGGTGGATGTGAATGGCAGCCTCTAGCAATGCATTCTCACAGCATGTGGCAGAAACACCACTGGATGGTTTATGGGTAAATGTCTGACGGGGAAAGTCAAAGACCTGGTGCAGCTAACGGCGACGGTGCGTAGGTTAGGATGGTGTGCCTGTGATCGGAAGGTTGCCGGTTCCAGTCCCTTCGGAGATGGTTTGACCCTGCTTTCAACTGGATGCTGTCTTGGATAAAAACGGCTGCTAAATAAATATACTATAACTTAGTGAAAGAGAGGTGTTTTGTCTACATATATGCTCAGTCCACTAAAGACGTACTTTACACAACACAGAATCTTGTTTATGTATACTTGCTCACACCACAAGACAATCAATTCCCTCTAACAAAAAAAAAAAAAACCCTCAAGTTGTCAGATAATTTCTCATTAGCGAGCCACGGGCATGGTAAGGTAATTAGGGGGATCCGGATTGTTTGGACCGGTGACAGATTGCTGCCTTCGCCTTGCGTACAGAGAGACTGCTGGCACTCATTAAGGCTCAGGCGGGGTGTGTCGACGCGCCGGCGTCTGGCGGACCTTCTGGCTTATCTCGTCCTTCCCCGCATCCTTGGCTAACAAGGCGTGTTGAGCCGCTCGCTGAGCATGCAGGTCGAGAGGGGACACCGATGGGCATCCAGCGAAACTCGGAGCTGCACGTACACACACAGGCCCACACACAGGCCCACACACATACACACGCTAAGCACAAACACAGCCTTTTTGCAGTATTCCTCTGGCACAGGTTAATCGTACACTTCATCGGTTAGATACCCAGGAATGCAGCTTGACTTATCATAGACCAAAGACCTTATCACCCAGCTCCCATCACCAGATGCACTTAGCTCAGACTAAATAAGCAAACTGTTCCTTACTGGCGATCTTTAGCATCCTTCCTCTGTGTAAATCTATTACCTTCCCCTACTCACCTGAAGTATCTCCTAACCCAATCTTATCGGAGACAACGTGTAACAGTGATAATTACACGCAGCCGCTGTGAACACTCTGCCTGGCATGGGGCAGCAGGCATGACTCACGTCTGATCCGCGCGCCCTGCCCCGAGACCCTGCGGGGAACGGAAACATTTGCCCGACAGATGTGGGCGGCTCAAAGTTTCATGGTGGGAGACGTGGGAGATCCTTTGATGTGCAGGCAGGTATGGGGGCGACTGAGAAGGGGGCCATGTGCACTTAGACGCCCCCTCCGGGTCAATTCAGGGGGGCCCAAGTTTGTGGGCTTGTGAAGTCACCCCCACAAACTGGCAGTGCGTGCCTTTAAACTCAGCGAGGAGCTGGACCGCTATATACTCTGGATGAGTATACTGTAAGTATCTCTAACTAGCTAAATGTTAATGCCGTCGAGTGGACAAATCACAAGATACTGCATCGGCACCAGTCTGAGTCAGCTTCTGCATCTCCATGGCGATCAGTCACCTGCCCCCATGCACACAATTAGCCCCATTAATTAGGGTCAGCTTGGTGCATTTAAGGGGTATATCAGAGAAGATCTGTAATAACAGCAGAAAAGGCCTCATGGACATTTGTAACATTTTCATTGTTCTGTGCTCCGTTTTTTTGCGAAGAAAGTTATTCCTTTCATTAAATCGTGTTGTCCAAGGCCTCCGTTCTGCCCCTGTGACAGCACCTCCACCCCTAAACGGCCTAATCAATATACCAATCAAAACCCTTCTGCAGCCACTGAATAATAGCCAGGCGCCCAGTGAATAGGAACTAATTTTGTCAGTTGATGGACTGATCTCTGCTGACTTCATTACATCCCGATAGCCACGAGCTACAAAAGTACGCAGAAAATGTTTAAGCTGTGGGATGGTGTCCGTTTCAAACTGCACTTTCCCTTCAGTGTATCAGCCCACACGGTGCCAGCTGGGATGGAGGACACGCAGCAAGCTACCATGAACCGTCTTAGTTACGCAGTGTATGCAGTGTACGCAGTTATGCAGTGTACGCAGTTATGCAGTGTACGCAGTTATGCAGTGTACGCTCCCCACTCTTATTTTCTTGTGCATTGTCTAATTCTGCTAAGCCTGTGTAGCGAATATTCCAGTCTCTGTGTTCCTTCTGTCGCCTTTTTGCTTTGAGTTTCACGGTCTGGTCTCAGTCAGCTCCAGGAAGTGTCAGACTGTTTCTCTGTGTTTCTCTAATCCTCCTCTCTCTTACACATAGTTTATTTATTTTCCCTTTGAAGTGGGGAGGGATGTACATCAGCCTTTTCATCGCTGGACCGTACCATCACTGTCCTTTAAGGCATTTATAATCCCCAGAGTGTGATAGTATGCAGGAATTCATCCTAAATAAATGCATGCCATATCCCTGCAATTGCTCCCTCAAGCCTGACCCCCCCCCCCCATATAAATTACAATTAGCTGTGTGTTGTATGTAATTGTGTTTTTACTACCCCATCTGGCCCCCATCTTGCCGAGACCTGCATGCTGTCAGGGAGGGCAGTTGGTCCCATTTTATTGGCTGGGCCAGTGCATTCCCAGTACCCCGACAGGCCTTGCTCCTGACTCCCAGTCTTCCCTATGCTGCTTTCCCATCACACTTAAATATGCAGTACCTAAAACGGGCTACGTCAAAAAATCTACTCGTGGGGGGGGGGGTGGGGGGCATACATATTTCACCGGATGCTCTCACAGCGGCCAACGGTGGTGTTACACTACAACTCACAGAGCAACAGTGGCCTGGGGCGATGTTTAAAATAAGCAGGAAGAGACTGAGGCCTTGCAGCGGAACCACCTGCGGTAATGAAGAGACTCACATGTGTTATGAAGATATACGGCCCAGTCCATTACACGTCAGCGGGGGGGTGGAGTGGGGACACGATTCCACACGGCCCAGTCCATTACACGTCAGCGGGGGGGTGGGGACACGATTCCACACGGCCCAGTCCATTACACGTCAGCGGGGGGTGGGGTGGGGACACGATTCCACACGGCCCAGTCCATTACACGTCAGCGGGGGGTGGGGTGGGGACACGATTCCACACGGCCCAGTCCATTACACGTCAGCGGGGGGTGGGGTGGGGACACGATTCCACACGGCCCAGTCCATTACACGTCAGCGGGGGGTGGAGTGGGGACACGATTCCACACGGCCCAGTCCATTACAAGTCAGCGGGGGGTGGGGTGGGGACACGGAAGGAAGCTTCTCCATGACATAATCAGCTGAATGACAAGAGATGACTCTGGTAATGGCACTGGTGGGAGAGGATTGGCTGGACGCTTTGCCTTATGGGAAATTTTAATGTCTCTTTATAGACGTCTTTCTCAGCCTGTTTCCCAGGGACTCCCACATGGCCCACACTCCCCCCTCCATCTTCCTTGCCAGACAGTCCACATTTTTGCTTACTGGGAGCTGGCAGGGAGCAGAAACGTGGAGCGTCTGGGGTCCCCGAGTACCCGTTTGAGAAACACTGCTTCAGAAGAGCCCCCTCAGCTGACCGCTCTTGCTTCACTTCCTTGGCTCAGAGACAAGAGAGAGTGAGGAGAGACAAACACTTTGTACCCGGTTAGAAATCAATCGTCATATGAGGGGACTGAAGCTGCTTGACTTCCAAATCCAGAGATACTTCACTAGCCAAATATAAATCAGCGGAGAAAGTCTGAGGTTTATTTTTTAAATTTTTTTTAGTGAATCCTGAGGCTAATATCTTTCAAAGTAGCAAAACAGCAATGCAAAAAATGTGGCCTTTCCCCTTTCAGGTGAACAGGCCTCACACACCCAGGTCACTTAGCGTGAATCAGAGTGTGGCATGAGCCCTGCGTGATCCATTACAACCTTATAATCTGCCACTATGTAGCAAACCACTTTGAGGAGAATTCGCCGCTTTCTCTCATTCATGGTTGGGAGCATCATTCACTCTATTCAGTGGGACACACATGCAGAGATGCCTGTGGGCCACACACACACAGCTTATTACACTGGATGACATAAATGCTGTCAGTCACGCGGTTGGCGATGAGCAACAGCATTCCGCTAAACCCACAACCTCCACAGCAGAATACAAAGGGGAGAAGCTGGATTCCTTTGCTGCTTGAAAAGTCCCTGATGCAAGATCTTTGTAGATCTCAGTGCCACAGAAACCATTTCCACTTTGGGGGAAACGTTGGAACGATTCTGCAAACTGAGCCCTCTTTCATTTTATTTGTTGTCACTAGTACCAGGATATTTACTGACTAAGTTTTGAACAGGCAGATTTTCAGACGCCCCACAGTTCATTCTCATGCATCACCCCATCAGCTCTCTTCTGACCGTTATAACATCCAAACAGGGGATGGCAGTCAAGCTGAAGACTAGTGTGCCCCTCCCCCAGACACTCCACGTCAAAGTGCCACTAGGCACCCCCCCCCCCTTTATCTACCCACATCCTCATTTTTCATTCTGCAGTAAATCTGACACACCACCTCTTCTGTCATCATGGCCCCTGCCTGCCATTTTGGTAAGTGACTATTCACGTGCCATTTTAATGCAATATTAAAATTCGCCCCTTCACATGTGCCATTCAAAAACTCAACTGGGGTGAAGCCAAATGAAGTTCACGTCAGTCTCTTTGGTATTCTGAAGGAGTCTCTGGCTTGGGAACAAAAACCTCAGCGGAGCACGTGACCGTGGGTAATGGCACGCGCTGCCCTTCTCGCGTCAGAGGAAGATCACACCCCGCAGTGGGGGCCTAGGGGCAAGCAGCCTAGAAGAATGTTTCACCCAGAGAGATAACCAATCAGATTCTAAAGGAGGTGGGTCCAAGCAAGTAGAGGAGGCAGGACCAACCAATCGGACGTCCTGGTCCAGCTTCCTCTACTTGCTTGGACCCACCTCCTTTAGAATCTGATTGGTTATCTCTCTGAATCATTATTGGTTCTGCCCTCGGGACATTTATGTGTAAATAAAATTCCCACAAGCCAAATCCCCCGGTCCAGTGGACACCTTGGCAACTCAGTGGCTGTAAGGGAAAACGAACACTGGACACAGCACACATCTCACAGTGACACAAAAAAGGATAAAGCACAATCAAATGAAATTATACAGGGAGGAGGTGAAGGAAGTGAAGCTGGGAGGAGGTGAAGGAAGTGAAGCTGGGAGGAGGTGAAGGAAGTAAAGCTGGGAGGAGGCACACAGGTGACAGAAAACGAAAACATACTGACAAAAACGCAAGACACACATCAGACACAGAAATAAGGCAGAGGCAGCTGATCTGTTAAAAACATGAGTTATTTCCATTGTACTTCTGGTTAACTGTTAGGGTTTAGGATTTGTTACTGGTTAGTGCTCTGGTTATGATCTTACCTCGTATAGGAGTACCCTCTGGAAAAAACAAATAAAAAAAGCGAGTTTAGTTGAAGATTTATGTTAGTATTATTTGTTTGCTTAGGGATGGGTTGCTTTGTAAATTACTGCTATCAGTGATTAGGGTTAATTATCATTGACGAAGTGGTTAATTTGACTGGAAACTCTGCTGCTTACCCTCAATGGAACGTAGATGTCGCACAGTCAGCTTCCCACACCCCCTTTGTGTATGATGCAGGAAATGCACGACTGAAGCCTCTATTCACGCCGAAAAGTCATTCTAAGGATGGTTTCCACTTTTTTTTCCCCCACTCGATTAATTCACAGGGTGGCGACACCCTCAGCTGACGGTTTGGTGGTCTCCTTATGGGGTTCTTAGGTCAGAAGACCACAAACAGCTTAACCAATCGTCATCAGATGTGGAATAAAGATTCCGAAGATATTTATCATAAATGTCTAGAACATCGATAGCATCACGCTAAGAAAAAAGCTTCCGGAAACCATGGGCCGCATGTCAGTTGATGATCTTTACCCGGTTCTCAGTAATCCGCGGAGTAATGTCAGGGGTCTCTGAGACCTATGTACCCAGAAGCCTTAGGGCCAGTGGGCAGCCATGTTTTTAGGAAATAATGGCAGGACCTCTCTGCTTTGTCCCAACATTTCATTCCAGGCCTGGTGACCTTCAGGGGCTCTACTTTCATTTTCACCAAAACTGCTGCCAAAGACATGCCTTTCTAAACAGCAGGTCAGAACAAGACAGCTGAGCATTTTAAAGCAACCTTTTCCTTTAAAGAAGGCCTTGTGTTACATAAGAGACAACTGTAAAATCAGGGTAGGTGGTTTGTAAACATGTTAAGCACCAGACAAGTTCAGAAAAAACGCGTGACATTCAGTAGGGAAAGAGATCTGATCACTAACGGCTTTCAAGACATCTCCTCTGAGCTTCAATGCAATAAGTGCCTGAACGCAGAGCACTTCTGAACCAGGCAAGACACACAATATATATATATTTTTTTCTGTTTCTGATCGCAGAAAAATCTCAAAAAAATAAGGCAACAGTTAATTGGTAAGGGTAGAGGCAGCAGTATGTTAATTTAGTCATAGTTAATGTTAGAGTTAGGGTTAGGAATTATTTAAGGTTAGGAGAGGTTAGACTTGACTGGGTACTGGTTAAAGGGAAACTAAAAATGCAGGTTTATGGGGTGAGGACTGTCACCTAGGGTTGGCAATGGGAATCTGGACTGTGGAAGGTTAGGGGACGCAAAACAAGAAGCAAGGGGGGTAGCTTCAAGTAAGAGGGGTAATAATGGTTCATTTTGGTAAAATGAATCAAAGTGTCAGTCCTGTTCTGGGTGAAGTTCAAGGTAATGGCAGCAGATCTTCAAGGGACCTGGATCTCAATGCAAACACTGTTAAAGATAAATCACTCAACCGGATTCCAAAAGAAACAAACTATAAGCGACTTCATGGTGTCCGTCGTTATGTGAAAAATGGAGTCTCGTCGCCAAGCAGGAATATCTCTTTGGATCTATCGACAAGGTCGGAGCCAGAGTGGACGTCCATCACTCCTGCTGCCAATGTCCAGTCTCTCTCATTCCCTGGCCCTGGATCCTGAGGTGATCTTCTGAGTTTGAGCCGATTTGGGCTCTTTCGTCCTCGGCCGAACCGGGTGACTGGTGATGACTCACCCATGAAGACAGGGCACCTTGTTTGAGTGTCATTACTGAAATGCAAACTGGGACAGAGACCATTTGAGTGAGTCTGCGACCTCAGCGTGCCCACGGGGGGGGAAATACCCTCTCCTCATTTATGGGGATAAGGAGACAGTCCCGTACTGCCATCTCACCAAAACAGACCTCTACTGTTCTGTCCCGCTCACTTAAAACCGGTCTGTCATCCGTCGCTGGCTCCTCATGTGGAGACACACATGTGTGCACTTGTGTAAGTGTGTGTCACAAATTGTCTGCCCCCCCCCCTTCCCCACCCCGAGAGCACTCTTCTGGCCAAATGCACTTTTTGCATTAAGGATTCATGAACGTGTAGTGACAGCAAAGCGCCTCGGTTAATCCCCCCCCCCCGCCCCCCCCCACACAGTGGCCATGAAGTTGTGGCTGAAGCCGTTCCAAGGTATTAATGGGAGCCGCGGTGAGCATCTGGACGGTGTAAAGCAGCCCCATCCTCTGCTGTTTACCGATGGATCCCGTGTGGTGACAGGCCAGGCACCCGTGGACCAAAATAACCAGCTGAAATCTGTCCCCCGCTCAGCATCTTCCACACCTCAGCCGAGAACCCGTCAATCAGCGCATCAGCGCCCCCCCCCCTGCCCCCGTCACCACAAAATAAAACCTAAAAAATACCCAAAAATAAAAAAACGAGAAACCAAAGTCCACACCAAATCGCGCCTGGGGATCTTCGCCGTGGTTCCGCTCCATTCCCTTTCCCATGCCCGCTCTTCCTGGGGGGGTTAGGGCACACGCTGACCTGCGCGCTCTCCCCACCCCTCCCTGCTGAAATACGTGACGTTCCGGCCTGGGAAATGTACCGTTTCGGTCGATTGGGAAAGTGAAGCTTATTCAAAAACTGCCAAAATTGCATAATGATAATTAAAAAAAAACTAAAAGCCCGCTCCCCCGGAGAGAAACCCTTTTAGAGCGTTTCTTCTACCTGACCTGGCTCTCGAACTGCGTGGTCGCTCCAGCGGAACAAGGATTAAAGTCTCTGGATCTACTGCCAGCCTCGGAACGTCAGGAGAGGAGCTTGTTTATTTGAAACAAGCCTTATCCTCTTTGGCGTAAAATGGCGCGGGGTGGTGTGGGACCCCGGCCTCTGCAGGCATGGGTCCCAGGACAGATCCATCCCAACTGGGACGCCGTCGAACATACCCTCTCCAGCGCTGACCTCCTGCCGCCAAGAACGCCTGTACATTTCAGGATATTTTTAGGCCTCCTTGTCTCTGGAAAGTTGAGGGGAATAAGAAACAAAAGGTGCGTTTCCAGCGTCGTGGAAACCGGAGAGAGGAATCCCCAGCGGATGGAGGCTGGCGCTCGGAATGGAGAGTCGAGCGAAAAACAGCTTTTGAATTTCCTTCTCACCGGCGCGTGCGAGCGAGGGAGAGAGCGACAGGACTTGGAAGACGGAGTATTTTCTGAAATAACACTGAGCATCAGGGGCCGAGTTGGGGGGTGGGGATGTGGGAGAGCAGGGCTCTGTCAACCCGATAGCTCCTGCTCATTCACAGGCCTCTGGAGATGTAGAAGCACTTCAGGAGAAACCTGGCCTCTTCCAACGGCGCGCTCCCCGAGCCAGGGGGGGTCACGCTGTCCTGGCTTTCTGTTCGGGACATGAGCACCGCTGTTGTCGCTCTAGGTGTCGGCATGACCTCGTGGGGAGTTTGGTCGCCGGTCTCACGGCCTCGGCTGTCCTTCAAAAAGAGCACTGGGTAAAGGCAGAGGATGGAGCTGCGTCTGCCCCCCCGGAAAGAGACGAGGGAGGAGGCGGCCAATCGGACGGGAGCTGCGGGTTCCGGTCACGGATCGCCGTGATCCGCAAGTCTTCGGTGAATTACGTTTGTACAGAAAATGTGACATGGAAGCCTTCTCTCGATTTGAGTTGGGACGGGTAAAGAAGGTGGGCAAAGGAGGTTCAAAAATAAAGGGAGGTGGGACCAACATGCACTTTAAAGCTGGTAAAATGCCATCTGCATTGGGGAGGGGGAGATACTTTTGTGGGCACTTACCAAAGGCTTCTGGAAATTATAAGGAAAAAGGGGAAAAACAAAACGATTCATTTTAGGGGAGGAGTGAGACGGCGGTCATTCCCCTCTCGACAGTCCGCTGGGTTTCCCGATTATGGACACAAGTGTATCTGCTCATTCATTCAAACACTTTAAATTCAAAAATGCCTATTAGAAGGTGATGATTCAACTCAGTAGACAGCCTTCAGATTTTAGTGAGAACATTAGATACTTATTATCATACAAGTATCTTTCAGGGTGTTTTTTTAGTTTTCTGATTTGAGAGATGCTCTAGCAAAATAAAACCTACCGTCTAATTTATATTTATGGTTAGATGCCAGAAGGTCAAAATCAATCGCATGAACTATGAAACAGAGGAAACACATTCAAATTACAAAACCAATAAACTTCATAGACCTGAATGAAATATTATTACTGGCAATGTATAATCTTAATGGAAAACTATAAATGCCTCAACAGATTTCGCATAGTCGCTATTTGACTTTGACCTTTGGCAAAAAAATTAGCCGTGCATCTGGTTGAAATTAGTAATCAACTGCAGTTCTTCAAAAGAGGAGAAAAAGACACATTAACAGAAGCAGGACAATACACAAGACAGAAGGACCCAACCGGGATTGCTGGACACAGAGAGACAGAAAAACAGTAAGGTACAGCCAAATACATAATGGGGGGGGGGGGGGGGTTGGTCCGGACTCACATACTCCATCTGCTGAAAGGGCTGAGTTATCTAAACCACAAAAAACACATCGCCATCATCCCAGAATACACTGAGTTGTTTAAACAAGCTTCCATTCCTGCAGACCCTTCCAGGGCGTGCGGGCCTGCTATGATGTCAGAGCGTGCTACGTCTATCCTGCTTCCAACATTCACGGTGCTGCTGGGGGGCTGACGTTGCTCAATCAGGCCCCAGCGACCAAACGTCCTGAGTCCTACTGATAGCAGCTTATGGCGCAGGTAAGGGTACTGGGTCTAGAGCAGAACCGGGCTGGAAACTAGCTTGTGGAGGCGGCTGTAGACGTTAGCGCAGGTGTAAACTCTGAACTTCCTCAGCCCAGAGGTCTTGAGGTGTCTGACCGAACTCTAATAAAGATGCCGTTGGCGGTTCCACATTAACGCAACGTTGCAGAACTGGCCAGGCTTGGGAGTAAGCTCCGTGTTCCCTACGAAGAACCCGCCTGCTGTGCTGCTCAACTTGGGCTAAAAGGAACCCCTTCTCCTTTCCAAACAGGAAGCTTTTACTTTTCGCTCTTTATTTGCTCCCAGCATGTTTATCTCTTGCGGTGTTACCATCAGATTTCCAAGAGTACGGCACACAGGCCTCTTTTACTCTGTGCTCTTTCTGCCTTTGTTATGTCAACCAAGGAGAACAGAAAGCGGGACGGATAGCGCCGGAGTCGACAGCGGCAGCATCGTGTGGAATACATGCTATCAGTTTTCCATGTCTCGTCATGTATTTAGCTATCAAACAGGGGTGACCTGTGGCCAACCGAAATTCAACAAGGAGTTTTACTAGCCATAGGGCATCGACGCTAACCCTGAACTGCGAGGTATATAATCCGGCTGCTTGAGAAAGCGCTTTGTTGGGGATATCGATTGGCCGAGCACCTGCCAGTCAGGAGAGCCTGAATCTGAGTGGAATACCGGCATTTACCGGGGATTTATCGCTCGTCCCGTTTTGATCAAAGTGAACGAGGGCTGAAATTGGACTTCCCAAAACGCCTACCCACCCGCTCCAGCGGATTAGGGGGTACCGTCGACGCGGCGCACCGCGCGCGTACACGAGAGCCTGGGTGTCACGCTCGGGAGGGCAGGGCTTACCTGATCGCAGCTGTTTGATTCGCCCGTTACTTGAGCCGGGGTCGACTGGCAGGAAGTCCTTGAACCAGGTGATCTCGGGGTCGGGGTTGCCGCTGGCGGCGCACAGCATGGTGGCCGTGCGCGTGCGCTCCACCACCTTCAGCTGGGGGCCCATGTCGATGTTGGGGAAGCCGGGCGGCAGCAGGTCCTCTGCGGGGACAAAAGCGCCACTCTGAGACTTGGAGGTGTAACTGCGACAATCGCTCATCAACGTGTTGCTCCCCTGTGGCAGACAAACAGGTGCCGTCTATCAGGTGTCATCTACGACTTCCACATTTCTCAACCCGGTCCTTGGGGACCTCCAGACAATCCGGGTTTTTGCTCCCTCCCTGCCCCCACACACCTGCGCCGGGTTATTCCTTCTTGATTGACCAGGAGCTGAGAGAGATGGAAAATGTGCACTGTCTGAGGGGCCCCGAGGACTGGGTTGAGAGACACTGTATTACATGTAAGTAGCAAAATTCCTCTTCCACTACAAAGACATTTCTCACCCAGCTTGGTGTTTTCTGCTGCCTTTTCACCCACTTCACCACCAATGCTCAACACATTTCCCGAAACCGCACCTTGAAACCCAACATGGCAGCAAGTCCACCTGTTTGAGAAGGACTTCCCCGATGAGAACCTCACCCCCGGACAGGAACGCTGGAGATCTGACCCCGCCTAAGAGCTCTAATGCTTTGGCCGCTGCTGTTGTTGTTATTTTTTTTCCCCGGCATTGGTAATGGAGCTTATTATGTCCATTACGCTCACTGACATCACTCCTGGTGGTGGTTCACCAGGGTGTGATTCATCCCAGACCCGCAGTACCGATTGTCTCGTCGGGCCAAATTGCTCTCGGCAGAAATCCGCACCATCCAGTTAGAGGTTCAGATTTAATAGTAAAAATGACTCCGGGTGCCAGTCCTGTAACACCACATCTGTTAGGGCTGTCCACTGCTCCACGCGGCCATTTAATCATCGTTCTCCTAGTGCTGGCCTGTTTGCTGCTTTATGGCCTCTGAGCTTAAGGTTTCCAAACCTGAATTATCTAGTTCTAACACAAGCCTCCATAATTCTGCAAAAAAAGGAGAAAAAAAAAACTCATTGCGAACTCTCTGTAACCACCGTTGCTGACCTTATAAGCAAAAGCTGTCGTGTCTGTTTCAAGTGGGCTTCTTCCGGTGCCTTCCGAAGAAACTTAGCATATCCAGTCATTTTTTTATCGCCACATGCGACAAGAACATTGGAACTCTTTTCCATGTTCTTTGAATATTTATTGCGCTAAACACGACATGCAACAAAGTATGTGATGCACGATCTGCAACATTACACGGCATAAAAATGAAGGACTGTACAATACAGTAGCATTTTTGCAAGACAAAGTGGTATGTTGGGAAATATATTTTTGGTTTCCTGTGCATTTTGGCGGTTCATCTCATTTCTGTGAAAATCACCACTGCTGCAGACAAGCTAGTGTACAAATGAAAAATATGCTTGAGATTTTTGTACCTTTACAATCACCCCCACAAAAAATATAAGGCCTTACTTAGAAACCTCAGACATGACACTTAATAAATGCAGCCGAAACACTAGAACCTCTCCAGCTTCTACACACAATCGTTGATTGATATATTTCTGGTTTTCCATACAAATTCACACACCTGAGCCTGGGGTGAAATCTAGCCTATTTTTAATAATCTGATGACAAGCTCTCAATGGTTAACAATTGCCAATAAGACATATCAGTGGCACTTTACTTAAAGCAGTCATGTATCATGTATTAGATACCTTCGTAATGCATTATAATGCATTCATAAAATAAATACGGCTATAACTTTTTATAAATAGGCATTATAGCCATGCACATGTATAATGACTGCTCTAATCTATAATGCACTATTGATAGCTTTATAATAGAGTAAAAAGCATCCTTAATTTTTATAGTGACCATTTTAATGCATTATGAAGGTATTTATAGTTCATTATAGATGAGAGCACATTCATAAGGTGTTATAAACATGGCTATAATGCGTTATGCCTTTTTATCAATAGTTATAGCCATGTTTATAATCCTTTATGAATGCATTATATAGTAAGCCCTTGGACATTCACACGATTACGTTCCAGAACCCATCGCGAATGAGGAGGATTCGCAGATGTTTGGTAGAGTTACTAAAAATGGTAATATATGCTTATTTCTATAGTTTAAACCCTAAATATGCTCCCAAAACACTTTAATTTCATTTAAAATTTAGCTTAATACATTACTTTTAAAAACAAATGTTTGATCTAGAGTACAATATCGCCTAACGGATATTTGTCACACTAGCACATTTACAGTACAGTATACTAATGTTACCCCTAATCATTCATAGAACACGGCATTGGCTGCCGTTTTTCTTTTGCATTTACAGTTAGGTAACATGAGTAAACAAACGGGACTGTAAACTTATTGACAGAAGTCATATACGTAACCAAGGTACAATTTAATAAAATACATAAGGGAACGTACAGTACAGAGTACTGGTATTCAATCAATTAAAAATTACGTAGAGACGTACAGAAATAAGTTGTAAAAATACTATGTGTGCACTAACCACGAAAAAGAGAGAGAGAACAAAATATATACACACATTAAAAATATTTAATAAAAAACTCACCAATGATGAATATTGATTTAAGATAATGATGATTATGAATTAGCGAATGGGATTTGCATCTTGTAAAGGTACAGTACAGTATGTACATAAGAAGGAACGTTTCCATAAGAAAGCCACGTTTTTTTAAGGGATTTTGTAACTGATTTATATTGTATGTCTTGAACTTTCCCCCAAAAACACAGAATCCTCATTAACTAAATTTTTCTTACCAATTTTACACTTAATAGCATGAAAACTTATAAATCACTATGAACGCTTCTGTAGGTTTTTCGAAGATCGCGAAAAGTTCGGTTCCAATGAAATTTTTACAGATCTGTGAATTCGCGAATCACGAAGCGCGAATGCATGAGGGCTTACTGTAATACGTTATGAATGCATTATAATACATTATGAATGCAGAATGATGACTGCTTTAATTGTTATTAAAATATCATAATTTATTTCTTAAAAATGCAAGCCAGATACCATAAAGCTTTAAAAAAAAATCCTGAAAATGTTTACATGAACACAAAGCTAACCCTATCGCCGTGTGGCTAGTTCCTGGCCAATGTTTATCCGCCATAACGAATACGGCCCCCTTCCAGCGTACGTTTCCCGTTGGGCTGGCAGCCATGCTTCCCCTTCTTCCCCTTTTACGATGAGAGGCACTGCATGGGCTCCTGTCTGGCTGGGATTAAGCAGTGACCTCTCACCCCAATGGCACGCTAGATCAAAACATTAATTATCCCTAATTGCGATTCTCTGCGTAAAGGCTCTGTGCAAGCGACAGGTGTGGACCTTCTAATCAGATCGGCACTGGAGACGCCATGGGCAACCGGATCCCACTGCAAGGTCACAGGCGCGGCGGTAAGCGGGCGCAGCAGAGGGTGATGCCCGTCCATATGAGGTTATACCACTCACAGCTTATCCTGAGGAGTGGTACAACCACTGGTACACTGAGGTAATGCTTAGGTAATCGTCTCATCTGGTTATGGGCTCACGACCCACTGACATCGTGGCACCGCTGTAATTAATGTGCTGCCACTGGCTACGTGGATCCCGCCATGACGTCGTCCCTCTGCCAAAGCGATTACCCAGGAGCCTCCCTTCCGTGTTGGTGGTCCACCAGGGGCGGGGTCACAGGGGCACTTGAATGCTGATTGGCTCCCGCAGTGTCCCCTCCACTGTCACTCACCGATTGAAGACATATCAATAAGCTTGGCCCCGTGGTGTGTATTATGCCCCCCCCCTTACGCCCCCCTACCTTAAAATATCTTAGAATTGGCCAATAACTATTCTTCAAATCAATGTCGCTGCTTACAGAACATGCTGCAGATCATCTGAGACCCAGTGAACCTCCACTGTCACAGGCAGTCAAGGACAGACCAGAGGCAATTCTAAAATGTGGCCCTTAGGGGCTCAGTCCCCTGAAGAAATAAGGGATGCCACCCCCCTATAATTAAATATGCCGAGAGGAGGGGGCACATTTAATCACGTAGAAAAATCTTCTGCAGGCGCCACTGTCCACCACCAGTGGGCACTGTGTTCAAAATCGGCAGTGTGAGACCTTACGGAGCCCAGGGGAGCCCAGGGGAGCCCAGGGGAGCCCAGGGGAGGTGCCAAACTGGGGGTTTGTTAGCTTTTACGTGGAAAATCAGCCGGATTTCATGCAAGAATAGGATCAAATGTAGTAAACGATGACGATTGAGTCGAGTGTCATTATCTCACTGCAATTACGCTGCCCGCAGAAGATAAGTAGCTCAGGACCCTGCGGTTTTCTTGGGGCCCATGCCCCCCCTTTCGGACGGAGATCGTAGGGCGGGAGGCAGGGAAGGGGCTGGAGCGGGCGGCTCTGCGACCGCAGCATTCCTGCGGAGGAAGATGGGGTGGCTGCGTTGTCACGGAAACGGGCCTGAATGCGTGCCCACCCTGGCACAAGGTGGCACTCAGATGGAAAATACGGGGAATCAACAAAGATGCGGAAACCCTCCTGGGGGGTTGTGGTGGGGTCGGGGGGGGGGGGCTGCTCTGAGTGTCACTCGCCCCTCTTTCTCTCCAACCCCAGCATCTCTCACTTCACACCTCCCCGCCCACCTCCTCTGCTTCCTGTCGCCATCTGTGTATAGGTTGGGTCTGCTGCCCTCGAGCACGCGCTCCACCAGCAGGACGGGCAGGCGGCCTCCAGAATCTTCCGTAACCCGTCCCCCGTGGCAACAATTAGCATAATAAATCAGCCTCCCCGGGCAGCGGCGGTTAAAGTGCCAACCCCCCGTTCCCGTCCTGGAGTCGAGGGCGGCACTGCCCGGCCACCGTAATCCACCGATCACTTTACATGTGCCACCGCGGCTGGGGCATGGCGAGTGGCACGGCTATTTACTGCCCTAAGGGCGCATGTTTACCAAATATCAGTCAGCCACACGTTTCAATCTACACATTATTCCGGCGAGTTACCTAAAGACGAGCGCAATCGGGCAGATGGCGAACGCATTCCGGAAAGTCGCCCGCTCAGCTCCGCGTGGCCGAGGAGCAGAGACGTGGGTGGCGAGTGTGAACGAGGCGGACTGCGTAATTCGCCTGGAACCGGTCCCATGCCGTCAGCGTAGAAACGGCCGCCGTGTTCGGCCTGCCGGCACCGCCGGAGGCCTGGCCGCTCGCCAGGGCCTGATTTATCACCGTCGGAAGCGTCCACCTTCCCCTGTGGGGGGGTGCTGCGCGGGACGGGGAGGGGGGGGGGGGTCTTCTCCTCCATGGAGGCCTCGGCGGACGGGGAACGTTTAAGCGGAGAAAACAAACAGCCGCCCGCGGGCATTATGGAGCAGAAAAACAGCTCAGCCCGGCACGTCACCCGGGCCTGGTAATTACGCATTGCATGAGTACGCTGTCAGATTACGGGCAATTTGCGGAGAGGGAGGGGCAATGCAGATGGGGGGGCGCACAGGTATGGGACAGCTGTGATAAGACTGGGCTGTCACTGTGTGACTAACATCAGAGCCTGGGGGGGCATTAGACATTTTAAGCCCCATGAAAGCATAATAATAATAATAATAATAATAGATACTTTATTAATCTTTGTGGGGAAATTCTCTTTATGCCTCCCCCCAACTTGCTCGTTGTAGGTGAGAGCAAGCTGGTCACGAAGGGCGCCCCCCCCCCCCCATAGCAGCGCCCAGGGAGCTGGGGGTTAAGGGCGTCGCTGAAGGACCCGCAGTCGTGCCAAGGCTGAGCTCGAACCGGCGACCGGGCTGAATCGGGCAGCCCGCACACCCTGCAGCGAAACCTCAGACACCTTCACTCCCGTGTTAGATTTGTCCCACCCCTTCCTCCCTATCTAACCGACAAGCCCCACAACCCGCAAACCCTAGAGGCGCCGGCTCTCAGTAAGACCAAATGCTTAGTAAGCCGCGTCGAATAAAAGTCACGAGCGAAGTGGCTAAACTGCATCATGGGGGGGGCAGGGGGGCCCTTTACGAGAGCCGCTGTCCGTCCCGTGTCCCCCCACGTGTCTGACTGCGGCTCGGAGCCATTACACGCCGTCACCCTGCACATTTCTGCAGAATGCAGCACAATGAGTATGCAGCGCCCGTTTAACAGGATTTATTAGTTTAATTACAAGTATAAGAACAATGTGCCTTTTTCTTCATCCACAATTACATAGTGGAGCATAATTGCATAGATGCAGAAATGCCATTAGAGGGCCCATTAAAAACAATAAACAGAGAGCTGGTGCCGCAGTGTTTGGCTCCGCCTTCCTTAAATTTACACGAGCAGGTCAGGAGATGCCGGGCAAACTCTGATACCCAACATAGGACAGGATCGCGCCGGCGCATCGATCTGCGCAGACGCTACAGCAGCTAACAAAGGGGCATTACAGCAGTGAGGAGCTGAGTCTGTGAGGCTGTGACGGGTGGGGGGGGGGGGGGGGGGACACGGCACTCCTCCCCGGCTGAGCCGAAGGATCCAGAAGGTGTGGAGAGCGAAGGATGGGATGTGGGATTAGCTGGTGAAATTACTTATCACCTGACTACACCCCACCATCAGCAGGGATTTAAATTCCCATTAGTTCTGACCCTGGTCCACCCCCCGCCCCCCACCCCTGTGTAAATGATCCCGGACCAATGTGTGGGCCCCATGTACCCGGCTGTTAGGGTCGCACATGATCCCGATGCCGGACCCCGCAGCCAATGGCGTGCCTGGGTTACCAGGCACCCCCCCCTTTCCCCCCACCGCTCCGCTAAGCCGCCAGCCCTCCATGCATCGATGCTAATTTTCCAGCTAATTACCACCCGGCATCGACAGACTGGGGGTCAGCCACGGGCTGGGGTTACGCGGGGTGAGGTCAAGGGGCAGCTGTGTGTGAGAAAAGGTCATGCACAGCCCCCCCAACCCCCCCCGGACTGGCAATGGTCACTTTAACTTATTATTATAAATCTGGTTATTGGTACCTTTTAGCTGCCATATGTATTATGTCGCATTATGCTACTGCTGTCTTGCTTCTTGTTTACATACATACACGTTCCATTCAGAGGTGGAACTGTACACTGGGCCCTGGGGCGAAAATGGACCATCCCACCCCCCCCCCCCTTTACAAATTCACACCTAGGGTTTGCCTACGCCAACTGCAGCAATTGCAGATTATAACATTTAAGGAGTCTCCAAACAACGTACCCATCATGCACTGCAGTAGTTTGAAAATTCCACAAGCATGCTTTTTGTTCATTAAATACACACCTCGACAACATAGTTTGACTACAAAACATCACAAACTATTACATTTCAAAGTAGTATTGTACCAAATATTTTTTTGTGTTTTGGCTCCCACCATAATGAGACTGTATAGATAAACTTGAGTGATATACAAGTTGCATGTCACAGGCTTTTATAACATGTATGAATTCAGCACCTTAATCATTTCATATATTTTGCATACATGTGAGATTTGCAGTTGGAAGGGGCCCCTTGACGGTGCTGGGGGGCCCGGGCCCTGCCTATCAGTCCTCCCCTAGTTCCCTTATGTATATAAACCCTTGTGTCTTACTTTCACATTTTTGCACTGTCCCGTGTGTTTTGCACTTCAAGCCTTGTGAAAACCCTCCCCCTGCTGTTGCGTGTTGCATGTTGTATGTGGTCCGGGTGAAACGTTATTTTGTGCCACTGTACACCTGTATATGAAAGGCGTGACAATAAAGCTCACTTGACTTGACTTGACAGGGTCTCAACACCCAGGAACATGAGAAATATCCCATGGAAGCAGCAAAGACAAGGTTAATCGCATTCCCACTAAAACTCTGTGCATTGGAAGGAGGGGTATGAGGTGTGAGACTTAATCCCAGCCACCCAGGCTGGGTCTAGGCCCAGCACCAGCTGCCACTGGCCTCCCTACATGATAAAGTGCTTTCTTACAGCACCGCTCAACTGTCCGGAAGAGTTCAACTGCAATGCTAATCAGCCATACTCTGCTAATCCCCGTCTGTCACTGCTAACGCCCCAAACCTTCAGTGGCAGACAGTCCGCATCACTCTCTAAGCTCCTGAAGCAGAAAAATGCAACTTCAGGGTGTTTCTGTGCTACTTTACCCATAATCCCCCTCTCCTTGTTTTCCTGGGGTCATAGGCAGTCGAGGTACAATACGAGGCCGGCGTTTAATGGACGGCGAGAAAAATCGCTGCGTTTTTAATCTCGGACGGTTTATCAGGACGCACGGCGTAATGGAGTCGGGAAAAATGAAGGCTGTTGCCCCAACTAAATGCAGGTCAAGAAAAATAAACAGAGGAGAGAAAAAAAAAAACAGGCTTGT
The DNA here is from genome assembly GCF_048594095.1 of Paramormyrops kingsleyae. Taxonomy (NCBI): domain Eukaryota; kingdom Metazoa; phylum Chordata; class Actinopteri; order Osteoglossiformes; family Mormyridae; genus Paramormyrops; species Paramormyrops kingsleyae. The sequence goes on from NC_132817.1 coordinate 19,255,571, forward strand.
GCACTGGGAAGGGATAACGAACGCGGTGGTGCCGACACCCTGAGAGCGGTGGGTCCGTCCCCCTCGGAGGAGTGACAGAAGCACAGCGAGGATAATGAGAGAGGGATCGCACCCCGGATCGCTCCCCGAAGCTGCTGGCGAGATAATAAAACGATTCTGAGTGAGGGAAGGGGTCAGCCCGGCCCAATTAAAGCCGCAGAAGGCGATCCAGCCCAAGCGCACGGGGAAGGAAGCCAATTAGCGGCCTGTCTGACCGAAGCGCCGATCCTACCGGGCGCATAGAACCCCCCCCCCCACACAACCTGATGCGGTGGCTTGGTGACACGGTGCTACTGTGGACCCTACATCGTATAATTAAAACACTTGCTTCTTCCTATATGTCCTATTACATCTGGGGTCCCCTAATCCCAGCTTGGCTGTGCAGCCAAACTTCTGGATTTATATGTGTGAGTTTATAGCTGGTTACCTCGACTTCCAGAGCAGCCCAGCACCGCAGGCCAGAACCCAAAAGGGAGCTTCTGGGTACCAAAAGCGCGCATTTATGTAATTTACTTGATTAGAGTGAAATCATTTAGCTGACCACTGGACTTTTATTTGCATTAAGGCGCATATTGGATTTGAATATGAAACTGAAAGGGAGGAACCATGTGAAGGGGGGCTGTTTGGATCTGTCAACCCTCAAGGTGGAAGGAAATTGATGGTCCCCACACACACACACACACACACACACCTATACTCATCTTTGTGGGGACCATCCATTCATTGGACAAAACCCTAATCCCAACAATGACAACCTTAACCCCCACCCAGTCCTAACCTTAACCATAAGCAACCAAACAAAATACAGGTCGTTTGCCATTTTTAGTTTTTTGACTGCAGTCACAGATTTTTATAAAATTAGATAAATAAATGGTCCCCACGATGTAATATATACGTGCCTACACACACACACACACACGCTGCAGGAGGAGCGAGAGGATTGCTCGCACCCGGGCCTCTGCAGACCACGCCGATGCCGCAGTGACGCCGGGCTAGGAGCAGATGGACAGGAGGCGATCCCGCAGGCACCGGACTTGCGTGAACAGCGCAGCCGGCCGCGCCCTGCCAACCACCCCCCACGTCGCGCAGAACAGGCCTTCTGCGACTGCCCTCATCCTGGGCGGAGACCAAGGCGGGCACTGAGCGGCTGCCAAGCCTGCCGCTGAGGTGGAACCGGGCAGATGGCGGGAACGAGCCAAACGCTAACGCACAAATAAAGCAGAAACGCGGACCGGGCCGCGCTCCCCATAGGCAGCATAGCATCACGGGCCTGGCGGAGTGTGACCGTTTCAGAGTAAGGAACGCCGGTCCGAAACAAACCAGCAGATAAGCATTAAGGAAAGCTGGTGGCATCGGTAACGTATAAATACACAAGCACTTACTAAACGACCGGTGAAGAGACCGGTTGCTAAGCGCCGTAACGGCAGGTTTTAGCGTTTTTTGCGTTTACAGATGGCTGTTTAAAGCTCCACCTCCACCGTGCAGCTTTACATTCTTCCTCATTTTGGACGTATGACAGGCTGTTCCTTCCTGTCCTCCTGTTCAGCGTCTGGTGCCAAGATGTCAGTGAATTCCTAAAAGCGGCTTTTCACTTTTGGGAAAGAAAAAAAAAAAGACGGAAAAAAAATCGGAGAACGAGCAGAAACTTGGAGCCTGTCGCTGTCCAGCGGCTCCTTCTCCCAATACCAGCCAATCAACATTTGTCTCTTATGGGCACAGACATGTTGCCCTGAGGGGTCATGGGAACAGCCACGTTTCTGCCCATCTATGCTGGGGACACTGACGGCAGGGGTGGGGCCACAGGAGCACTGACCCCAGCTGAAAGCTGATTGGCCCTCACAGTGCCTCCTCCCCTGTCACTGGTACGCTGAGGCAATGTCTCATCTGGTTATTGGCTCACGACCCTTTGACATCGCGGCTCAGCCGTAATTAACGTGCTGCCACTGGCTGCGTGGATCCCGTCGTGAGCTTGTCCCTCTGCCAAAGCGATTACCCAGGAGCCTCCCTTCTGTGTTGACAGTCCACCAGGGGCGGGGCCGCAAGGGCACTGGCCGCAGCTGAAAGCCTACTGGCCCCCACAGTGCCCCCTCCCCTGTCACTCACCGATTCAAATCATCTCATTGGCTACTGGTAAGGCTGGCCAATCAGCATGAATCATGGCCCCGCCTACGCCCTCCTCCCAGAATCGGCACTGACTGACGGAGGCCTGCCTTACCTCGGATGATGGAGAGCTTAGCGGTGATGGTGACGTCGCCCTCGCTGTTCTCCGCCTTGCACTCGTAGGTGTTCTCGTCCCGCGGGGCACGCAGAGGCTGGATTCGCAGCACCGCCCCGGCGCCCTCGTCGAACTCGATCGTCTGTCGGGGACACATCGGCGGTTTTACACCGCGCGGCGACCGACCACCAAAATGCCGACGAAGTCCACCACTTTCCCAGCAGGTTAGCTAAATGGCCACATGGCAGCACTATATTAGTGGAAATATTTGAACTAATTATAACTACAGTAGTAGGATAATAGTAGTAATAATAAAGTAACAATGATTTTAATCATAAGAATAAATAGAATTCTTGACTTGAAGTCAAGGTTGGTCTTTTCAGCTAGACCAAGACAGGAAATTATAAATAGCTTAAATTAAGTAACTTAATACAATAAAGTATAGTTATAAAACCATCTATCCTACATAACTGCTTATCCTGGTCAGGGTTACGGGGGGCACAGGGTACAGGGTACAGGGTACACCCTGGAAAGGACCATCACAGCCCATCACAGGGTACATACACAGTCACACACCATAGGCGATTTTAAGATACCAATTAGCCTCACTGCAGGTTTGCAGGTCTGCAGGAGGAATATGGGGGGCTAGCAGGACACCCACACGGCTCAGGGAGACCATACAGGCTCCACACACACACAGCATTCGCGCCCCCAACCCTAGGAGTGTGAGGCAAGAGCGCTGCACTCTCAAGCCACCACAGTGCCCCCTTGGGGAACGGCGGTGAAACACACAATCTTTCTTTGTCCAAAACGATGCCACAGCGTCGATGTCGGGGACGCAGGACGGGACATCAAACAACGCCTCCAAGTCCGTCGCATGTTCTGCGCTTTTTTTATTTGCTTGTTCCATCCTGCAACTGGAAGTTTTAATTAAGGTGCAAAGTGCGTCAGGCAGGGTATGCTGGCGGCGGCGGGCATCTGCGCCCGGGCACCGCGGAGCGGGAAGCGGCCGTGCGGAACGGAGCAGCTGCTTGTTCGTTTGTGAGCGCGGGGTAGAGGACAGGAGCGACCTGGCTGCGGAGACGCGGCAGGCCTGCAGACCGGTAACCGGGCTTTGTGAGCGCGTGGTGGAGGACAGGAGCGACCTGGCTGCGGAGACGCGGCAGGCCTGCAGAATGGTAACCGGGCTTTGTGAGCGCGTGGTGGAGGACAGGAGCGACCTGGCTGCGGAGACGCGGCAGGCCTGCAGAATGGTAACCGGGCTTTGTGAGCGCGTGGTGGAGGACAGGAGCGACCTGGCTGCGGAGACGCGGCAGGCCTGCAGACCGGTAACTGGGCTTTGTGAGCGTGTGGTGGAGGACAGGAGCGACCTGGCTGCGGAGACGCGGCAGGCCTGCAGACCGGTAACCGGGCAGAGGTGAAGCCCCCCCCGTCTGCAGCCGGAAACCGCGCGTGCAGTTCCTCACCTCGATACGCTGGGAGTTGACCTTCTTCCCTTTCTTGATCCAGTTCACGCGGGGTTTGGGGTCCCCTGTGGCCTGGCAGACGAAGGAGACCACGCCCCCGGACACGCCGATCTGGTCGACGGGCAGCTTCGTGAACCGCGGGGCGGCTGGAGGAATGAAAAGAGAGACAGGGAGAAGGAATAAATAAAACGTGACACTTGTGAGTAAAAACGGCACATGGGGCTACTTTGCCGCGTGCAGCTGTGTCATCGGTTTGCACGGGGGGGGGGGGGGTGTGTGTCCCTCGTACCGCAGTGCATTAATCACACCCGCTAAGCGGTATACAACGGGATACTGTAAACGGCAGGACGTAGCTATAAGCGTGGGCTGGTGCATCAGCATAGGCAACGTGCGCTGGCACACCAATGCTGCAGTCAATAATTTAACCCTCCAGCATAAATAATGAAACGCAGGAGCTCCTGACCCCACTTTAGGGCACAGGCTGATAAGGGGGGGGGGCAGGGGGAGGGGTGACAGGTCACGAAAAGCACTACGGGTCAGAAGCGCGCAAAGCAGCATGTGCCGCTCTCCATGACGCCGCTCGCGCACGACGCTTAAATTCCTACCTGCTGTTCATCTGATGGCAGAAACTGCTTGAGTTAGGAGAGAGAGTCGGATTTTCCGGACTAGATGGGGTTAGTGTTGCCTTTTCTTTTTTGTTTTAATTCTAAGGGTGAAAGGTCAGCGAGCAGCCCAAGGCAAGCTCACAGCGGGGGCCCCGAGCACGGCCAGGACGCCTGGATATGTATAGGTGATCAAACGGGAGGTGAAAACGGAGCAGATTAATTATTAACGGTCTGCAGGCAGCACCGGGTTCTGGCAGCGATGGTGAACGTGCAGAGTGCCTTGTGTGGGGGGGGGGGGGGGGGGGGAGGGGGGTCTCGCACATGCGCAGTGTCTCTGCAGACTAACTCCCCCCTCCCTAAACCGGGAATACTTCAGAACCAGCCGGCCCAGTTCCCATCTCACCTCTCAAACAAACAAACAAACAAATAAATAAATACATAAATAAATGGGCAGCGAGGCGGTTCAGGGAACGAGATCACATGATCATCTCTGTGACGGCGGCACCGGGAGACCAAACGAAGCGATCCCCGCACCTCTGATCACATCGTCCGTGTATGCTGGCGGAAACAAATACATAAAAATAAACACCGCATGCAGCAAGCAGCAGAGATCCTCTCTGATTTCCTGGGGGCATCTATGCCTTTTTCCTGCTGTTTGTATAAAAAAAAATCTGTAACTGAACCAGGTATTTAACCCTGTGTGTTCAGACAGCAACTCTGCTGGATTCACAGGTGGTGAGGCTTCGTCCCCCCCACCCCCAAAACCCCTGGACTGGAGGCGGAGAGGAGAAGCGACCTCTCTGACCCCCACGCCATCCCTGGCCTGGGGGAGCAAGCCCTGGGCCACCTCCCCAGCTGATGATACAAGTTTCAGAGCTGGCGGGGGTCCACGTTTGGGGGCCGGACCAGGAACCAGGACTCCCGCCAAGTCTGGAAATAAAGTCAACATGTCTGGGTTTGTGGGGGGGGGGGAGGGCAGGGTCCACTGTGCAATATGAAAGACAGACATTGACTCTAGCGGGGGGGGAACACAAATCTGTCTTTTTACTATTTGTCGGGCCGTCCATCAAAGGAGGTCCCGCCTTGGTACTCCTGTGAGGGAGTCCAGCCCGAAACCGCCGACTCCCAGTGCCTTACTGAAATTCTGAATTATTGGGGGGAGAAAAACGATTTGGCCACCAGTGCAGTTGTCAGATGGCTGGGGAGCGTCAGCAGGCTGGGCTCCCGTGGCCCCCGCCTTGGTGCAGACGCGCTGCCACCTTCAACCTCGCCAGATGCCCGGAAAGGGGGCGACGGCATCGTCGGGGCTCGGTACTGAGGGAGCGCAGTGCATGAAATCAGCACAAAGCAACAGAAATGCGGGTGAAAAGGGCCATTTCATGGAATTCTAGCTTCTCTCAATTATATTTTTTTAATCCCCCGACCCAGATTTCAGAGAGAGCCATCCTCATGCACCTCGAATTAGATGAATTTTTTATTCAGTGGGGATTTTACAGTCGTCTGAAGCCCCAAAATGGGGAATCTGGACCAATGCAGAGTTAGAGGAAACACATATCACAGGAGCGGCAGATGAATGATGATGAAAAGATTGTCCTCATATTCATGCTACAAAAGTCTCTATGGGCTGCAGACTATTGTGGCTCCCACTCAGTTAGCAGCCCAGATCCAAGCAGAGACCCTGACACACACACACACACACACACACACACACACACACACACACACACACACACACACACACCCCTCGGAACATGGCACTCTGCCATCACATCCGGACTGGGCTTTTTGCCCTCATGTCCCAGAGGACTACATGGGGGCTCGCACAGCCTGGCCTGTCGCTATGGAAACCACCCCCCCCACACACACCTTCCCCTCCTGCTCACATGTTCTCCCCTCAGGCTCCAGATAATCTGCTGCTGGGGGGATTTAAGGGAGACAAAGAGAAAGCAGAGAATTTGGGTCCGGGGACTATAGTAAAACATGGAGGGGGGGGGGGCGTGCAGTAGCCTTGCCCCGTGAGGGTGGTTTCTAAGATTCACCCCGGCCCCCTCCCCGGTGAGGCGAGGCCCTGCTCTCACTGAGGCCCCGCCCCTTACCGCATGCTCCCCTTACCCCCCCCCCCCCCCCCCCAACCACCACATTTGTTTTCAGTGGCTGTTCAGCCAATCAGCGCTATGGGGGGCCGCTGCTTTTCCTAGCGGGCAGAGGGAACATTCTGGGCTCTGGTCACTAATTGCTGCAGGTTAGGGGTTGAGGGGAGAGTGGCTTGTGCCCCAGTCTATAGCCAAACAATGGCAGACTTGGCGGAAGACCCTTCCCTCTGCCAGCCGACAAGGACAAAACTTACCAAAGTTCATACCGGACCGAAAAGCCAGATTAGCTGTAAGCAGGTACCATTATACAGGCATCACTCGACTGACCCAAGTCATCCATTCTACACTTCGGTGCAAGTCAAATTTTAAGCAAATCAGACCATTCAAGACAGATGGCTGGTAATGCGTACGGAAAAAACAAATCAACTGAAAGGATAAACTTTTCTGTTTATGAAAGTCAGTTTTACGCAAGTCAGCAGCTCCCTGCATTCACGGAATTGAGCAGAAACTAACACTTACGTTTGTATTCGGATTTTGGGGACAGAGACGATACATTCTGGGGGGGTGAGGGGAGGCAGCACTGACCATGTGACGATCACCATCGGTCCTGTGTGCTAATACGACCGCACGTCATTGCACCTCATCAGGCGAAAAAGAAATCTGTCTTTCTAGGGGGAATATGAGGAGCTTTTCTTGCAAGGTACTTTGAAAACAAATTACACATGACAAAAAAGGAAGGAAAACGTCTTGAATACGAAATTTTAAGGGTACGTCTTTCAGAACCGTGACCTTTGAGAAGCAGAATAAAAGGCAGAAATTCCACAGGTGAGCACAATCATACAGATCGTCATCGAACCCCCACGGCCGGTGAATTCCACGGCTCGCCCTCTCTCATTAGCGCCAAACGAGCTGCCTTCGAACACGGGTAACGTCTAACCGATGTGTCTTGACTGAATATCCGCATCTCAATGAAGCCCAAGGCGCAGCGTAGATTTGAGGACGCGTGTGCGTGTTTGGCTGATTTTCCTCCAATATTACTAGGAACAATACTGAGGAAATGACCGCTGAATTACTGCCTCAGTGAAACGGCAGCTCGCGCACAGTAAACAGTACAGGCAGAAGAAATATAATCATTTCATTCATCTATAAATAAGGGGACTATAGCCTGCAGCATCAAGACTAACAGCACAAATCAGTGCACCAGCCAGGTCAATAAAGAGTGGATGCCGTATTGTGAAACCGCCAGCGATTCCTGTAAAGTGATTGTACAGATAACATTGAAACATGACTGTACTATTAACGTAATGTGTATAAGAAGAGCTGCATCTCACTGGGAAAGGAGGGCTGGACTCCTTGACGTTTTCCAGTTGCCTTATTTTGAGATGCAGCTGACCTTGACATTGTTAAAATGAAGAAGAACCATGCTGATTTAAAACAGGGCCCTTTAGTTACCTCTGGCTTGGAGGAACAACCTAGGCCAGCCTCTCTAACCTGAGCTGAATAGTAAGTCATGTTATTAAATCTTTAAAAGCGACTGGAGAAGGACAGAGAGAGAGAGAGAGAGAGAGAGAGAGAGAGAGAGAGCTCAGAAATGTTCACCTTCCTGACTCAGAGTGAAATAAATTATTAAGGTTCAGCTCCCACCATTTCAAGCTTTAGTCAATTACAATTAAGGGAACCTCGCAGGACAATCTACCGACACGCACTTTTAAGCATGTGGGGGGAGCATAAATCATAAATAAGTGAGTAAATAAATATTAAAATACTTCATTGTGCTTCATTAAAATGGAAATCTCATGCATCAGCACGCATGAGGGGAAGAAAGCAACCCTGGATGTAGTACCTTATGATGTCTGACGAAGGGCGCCAACGCATTGCAGGTCCTCGCAACGCGAAAGCTCGCTGCGCGCATTTATTTATGCATGCCCGAATGGGCGCATTTATGTAATTATGCATGTACGGTGCGTGTACTCGCAGCATTATTTACAAGCATTTTCATCGCAGGGTAATCGGTGAAGGATTCGGTCCTGCCTGGGGTGGGGGGGGCGACTGCATAGGAGAGGGAGATGCAGGGCTGCGCGGGACACGGAACGCGGATTGGAACGTCTGCGGCTGTGGGTAGAGCGGTCCCCAACGGCGAAGGAGGAACACTCCGCCGAGGTCACAGACCTGGGGAATAAGCCCCGTCCAAGCCCCCCCCTAGCAGGAAACGCAGCGTGGACAGGTTGTCCGTGGGAGGAGTGGGGAGAGCTGTAATCCCATAAAAAAATAAAATAAACCTTAACTCTCTAGGGTACCTCATCCTGTACACAGCAGGACATCGGTAACACCTCCAACGATATAGGGCATACTGACAACAAGGCCCGCTGTCGGGTGGCTTATCCTCCGAGTGAGATTGGGGGGGCGGAGGCTGGGGGGGTGGGGGGGAGGAGACCACTTTCAACCAGAAATGGCAGAAAGGTCACTAACATACAAGCTGTAAGTAGGCAGTGATGATAAGCCCAGCCATCGTGTCCGAGGTAGTCTGACGAAGTGTGAGGCTTTTGCCCGATAGCAGGCTGCAGGTGAAGGAAGCGAGATGAAGCAAAAGGGGGGGGCGGGGTGACTGAAGGTGCCAGGCCATCTAAGCTCCAGGTCAGCGAGGAGAAACGGCAGGACCTCCGGATGCCAGGAAGCCCCCGGAAGCAAAATGGAGCCCTGCTTTCTGTATGAAGGCTTTTCTGAGCCCAGTTTCAAGGAGGAAAGGAACAGAGGATGAACCCACATTCCCAGGATTTCAGAAAAATATACGGAGGTGGGGCGGCCCGACCGGCGATGGGGCGGGGGGGGAGCGGCTGGCAGGCAGGTCCGCGAAGGCGGCGGGGGCCGGAAGGCAGGCTTACATAAGGCATGGCAGCTGGACAGGAAGAGGAGCACCGGGGGCAGCAGCGAGCAGGCTAGACGGCAGGGAGACCACATGATCTCGGGCGACCTTCGGCCCGGCTGGAGAGCCGAGCCCCCACGACGAGGATGGCGAAGGACGCTTCACACAGGACGTCTCGGCACTCTGCAGGGGGACAAGAAGAAAAACATCAGCCGTTATATCGTCACCCTGTGACTAGCATCCGGAACACTGACTAGCGGCTGACCCTGGCAGCCCGGAACCCTGATAGGGGTCAGAGCCGCAGCGGCCGCGCAGGAAGCCGCGCAGGAAGCCGCGCAGGCGCTGCTAACCGGCCGGGAACGATCGCTCGGCAAGCCGGGAATATTACAGGATGTGGCTCGGCATATCCGCGGAATTGATCATTAATCTCTGGGATCATGCAGTCCTTTGCATAACCTGTGCTGGCCTGAGGGGCATTGGGGGGGGGACTACAAAATAGCTAAATTAATTGAAATGTAATGTGAACTTTAAAATCACTTGCAAATTAGTTAATGAGAGGGGAGGGGCAATCCGAGGGCCAATCAGCTTTCAGCTAAGGCCAGTGCCTTTGTGGCCCCGCCCCTGTATATGCCCTCTATATCATGGTTTCTCAGCCCGGTCCTCAGGAACCACTAGACGGTCCACATTTTTGCTCTCTCCCAATTCCCTGGTAATTGGGAGAGAGCAGGAACGTGGACTGTCTGGTGGCCCTGAAACCCTGCTCTATATACCGAAGGATGCTGAGAAGGCCAAGGACCTTCATGCCATCTCTGCGGAGATGTTCTCAGCGTGACTCTGCCGCTACCACGAGCTTGGTGAGTACAGCTGAGGACCTGGTTCTAGACGGGGGTGGGGGGGGGAGGGGGTGACGGGGCAGGTGACACACGTGATGGCCACCTTGCTGAGGCAGCTCCTGAATAAACAGATTCGCTCCATACCATCTCCCTGCCACCATTTCTGACTGCCATCTGTACACCTGCTCTGCATTTTATTCGTTCTAACTCAAATCGGGGGAAAAAAAAAAAAACAACATACACGAGCCAGAACACAGGTGTCTGTTACATGTGCACACGCACAGTACGGGCACGCAGATAAGCAGGTGTAACGGGTCGGGCCCTCCTGAGGACCCCGGGGGCCACGTATTTACTGTACGGGAGCCCGGCTGAACGTGGGCGAATCCAGCCCAGGCGGACATCTTGATGAAATAACCATCTGATTCCCGCTGACAGGTTCGCTCGCTCAGAAAACAGCAAGGGGGGAAGGTGGAGGACCTGGGGGGGGGGGGGGCAGGAAACCAGCGAGGCACCCTGAGGTGGCGTGGTTAGCTTTCCATATTGTGGTGTATTTTTAGAAGCAGGTGGCCACGCGGGGGGGGGACAAAAGGGCCGTGGAAACAGCTCTGAAAAGACAGCGGTTTGAAAGCGCTGAAGACGGAGTGGAGGAACCCAGGGCAGAACCCGCAAGGGGTGCAACGGAAAACGCATCCCCTCTGCGTGACTCTGCCCCTGACTTTTAGAGGCAGCACAATCGCTGATAAAAGCCAGCTGGTCATCGTCAACTGGGGGCCACGTGCCGCCGTCACGCTGACGGACTCATCGTCGTCAATGACTGTCTGTCAGCCCCCATCCCAGGAGGACAGGGAGGGTGGAGCCGTCTGTAGCTGTGTGGCTGGTATGCAGAAAACGGGGGGGGGGGGGGCACTGTCAAAAGGCGGAAGGCAGTGGAAGCTCTGAGCATGCCTACGGCGCTTAGCTCGCAGAGAGAGAGAGAGAGAGAGAGAGGGAGAGGGAAAGAGTGGGAGGAAGAGAGAGGGGGAGAGAGAGAGAGACAGGGAGGGATAAAGGCTCCGCCCCCCGCGAACCCACCCCTGCACATCTTCTGTGTTCCGATACACCCCTTTATATCCTGAGTGCAAAACAAAAACGGGAGGTGAGGCTGGAGTAAGGAGAAGCTCGGCGGGGGGGGGGGGGTCCGATTGTCCTTCAGAACCCAGAGCCAGCCCCTCTGCCAGCCCCCTCCCCCCGATGAGGCCCCGAGTGACATCCGAGCACAGAGCACGCAGTCGGCTTTCTGACACAGCGTCGGACTGTCATTCGCCGCTGTGCTCGGCCTTAAAAGCGACGGGGATTAGCGCTCAGCCGCCAGATCAAAACTAATTACTTATGAATTAACGACCGTGCACCCTAGAACAAATCAATTAACTGCAACTGTTTTTTTTTTTTTTACATTATGCTACACAAATAGCGGAAAAACACGGCAGACACGAGGTTATGTTTGCCTCAGACAGAACCGAACGTACGCCGCGAAAACACGCCTTCGCCTAGATCGGTGACTCACATGCACATCGGCATGCAGTGAACAGCTGGAGCAGAGCTAATTAATTAGGAGCACAGCTGGAGGCGAGAGCTTTGGCGCCCCCTACAGGCGACGGGGCTGGGGTGCACCTGGGAGCGCGGTCGGTGGGCGAAACCGTGGGGACTGGGGGAGGAAGCAGGACGGGAGTGTGTGTGGCGGGGGTAAGGGCCGACCCAATGGCACTGAGATAATGATACCGTCAAAGCTTCTGCAGCACCTGCACCTCGCAGGGCAAAACAAACGGGACACCCCCCACTGCATAAGCCCCAGGCAGGGAGGGGTGTGATTACTGCCATATTTATTATGCATATACATCATCTGGAGGCACAGTGGGTCACACTGCCACCTCACACCTCTAGGGCGGCGTGTCTGAATTCCACCCCCGCACTCCTCGTGTGTGCTTCGCATGGTCTCGCCATGTCATACGCAGCCCACAGACATGCAGGCAAATCCATGCCCTTAAACAGCCCCTAGTGGGTGACTGCGTGTCTTGTGACGAAGGGCGTTCCCCTGCCTCATCCCCGCTGCGGATGGATGGATTTTTCTAAAGCCCGTCCAGTCAACACGCCATTTTCTCCGCCGATGAAAAAAGAAAAAAAAAAAAAAGCGTTGTACCCGTGTACTCGCCATCTGCTGATTTGCCGGGGAGGGGCGTACGGCGATTAAGCAAGGTGATGGCAACGTGGTCAGCGATGCGCGAACGCTCCGCCGAGGCGCCGCGCGATGGGGGGGCGTGGCCAGCCACAGTCAGAAAACAGCGCCTCTATACTTAGCTCCCAGCATGCATCAGTGCCCGTTTCAATCAGGCCCCCCCCTCATGCTGAGCATGGGAAAACAGATTAGAGAAAACTATGGGCTTGATGAAGGCCCCCCTCCCGCCTCACCCACACTGGCTGTGCCCGCCAGTCATTTGACGCCTTTTAAAAATATAATCGGCAAACAGCAAAACATCAATTATGCATAATTTATACAGCCGCGGCGCGGATGCAGGAAGCTGGGCGCCCCATTCAGGAAGGTACCTCCACAGGCGGGGGGGGGGGGCACACAGGCTCATTCACTTTAATGAGGCAGCCTAGACTCATAAAGCGCTCTACTCCCGAAATCAAGGTCAGTCCCTGTGCCGCCGAGGTAGCAGACGGGATCAAACAAATCAAGAAAACATTAGAATTCAAAAATCCCACATCAGTCGCGCACAGAGATAATCAGTGTGCTGCAGTGAGGAGACCCGGAAAAAACTGCCCCTCTACACCAAGAATTACGGCACGTAGTGCCTATCAGAGGTATCCCTGAAGCGTCGGGGGTGCACTTTCTGTACCTGGGTTTTCCTTAAACCCCAGAGCACGGTGGCAGTCACTTCATCCCAGGCTCCTAGGCACCGACGGCGCCGTTTGGGACCTCAGATATCGTCTCTGGCCTATGGACATCTCACCCATAAATGAAAAGAAATTCAGCCAATCGGAGCACCTGTCAGGTGCGTGTCTGTTTGCACGCCATGCTGCTATTATTTATCCCACGATGGGGTCAATGTTCCTGTGACATCCACAGGGTTTGTACCAGCCTGCAGGAAAATTACACAAAATGTGTTTCCCTTGACCAGGCAGACCAGAGAAAGGTCTAAATCAGGTGATGGATTACAAAAAAGAATATAATGAAAGTGGAAGCCGGTATTTCATCACAGTGCAACGCATAAGTAATAAGAAGAGAGAGAGAATGAAACAGGGCTACAAATTTAAACTGGCAGCCCAGAATGTTCTAGCGAGTTCTAGAAGATCTTAATGAGGCTTCTGAAACTTACTCACTGCTCTTTAAAGTAGGAAATACTGCAGCAGTGTTTGAATGATGCAGCATTCAGCTCATTGGAAGACGGTTGAATAGTCAAGCCAATACAAAGCAGCGACCGCCTAGAAGCCCCGCCCCTTTCAGTCCCCCCCCCCCCATCACAGAAAGGGGAAAAGCAAAGGCAATGCTGGGATGTTATGGAAACGGCAGCCTGGCAGCTACCATATGCCTGTAAATATCCTGAAAAGGCAGCTAGCAGGAGAACGTTTGCCGGGGGACGGAGTGGGACAGCGGCCTGGCATTTACACCTCAGTCACTGGGCCCTCAGCGGCCCGAAAATGCCAGGCTAACGGCAACCCTTTGGCGGGCGAAATGTCAACAGAATAAATGGGTGTCGTCGCCGGGAGCCGTGTCAGGCAGCAGCCACGCTATCGAGCGCCATTCCAGGCTGAGCTGCAGCTCCAGCGCCATCAGCAGCTCCGTCCGCCCCCCCACTCTTTTGCTCGCTGCACCAACGCGCACATGTGTATTTTTGTACGGCCCGTCAATCCAATCGGGGGCCGCGGACACCTGAACTTCCGTGGATGTAGAGGCATGTATCTTCAAGTCGGTGTCAAAGCCTCCGTCTGCATTGATAGTCGGCAAGGCGACTGCTCGTGCAGCAGGAATAAATAAAACGAAACGCACACACACAAGAAAAACATCCACAGAAGATTGTGTGGGCTGGCATCCGGGGGGGAAACAAAAACAGGCAGCCACAAAGAAACTACGATAAACATATCTCTAAAGCTAGACACGCTGGATTTTGTGAAAATCCCACTGCCTGGAAACATGAAAAGATCAACGATAAATAAAGTCAGTCTCAGTCTGTGCGCGACTTCCACGAAGTGCGCCCCCTTCAGGCCAAATCCCACCCTTTCAGAGCAGCGGGATTAAACTGCAGGCCTCCAACAATAGGCCTGAAAGGCCTTCATTAACATTCCATTCCCCCCGGCGGGCAGCGGCCGGCTAAGTAGGGCCTCCTCATGTTTTTGTTGAGCTGTGCATTTGTGTGGGTCACGGCCCAGCAGACTCCTTTGCAACAAGGTGGGGGGGGGAGAGGGGGGTGAAAGAAAGGGACAGCGACTTCCGTGGGACTCCTCCGGGGATGGGCTTCTCGTGTCGACGTAAAAACGACGGCGACGACGCCCCAGTGAGCCCCGCCCAGCTCGAAAGCACCGATATCTTTGCCCAACTAATGAAAGATCCAAGCAGCGCCCCCCCCCCCCCACCCCGCCCCCGTGTGAGCTGCTGCGTGCTGAACTTCACTGGCAGGCAAACACTATTACAGCCAAGCAGCTGTATCTGCGTACAACCAGGGCAGCCAGAGCAAGGAACAATTTACGCGATGAATGCGAAATAAAAATCCGCAGCGTCTTTGATGGAACACGACGGACAGGCTCCATATTTTCACCCTCTTGCCTTTTTGGATCCGGCATCTTTGAGGGGCTGAAGTAGCGCCGTCTCACTAGCACAATACCTCCATATTCAAAGGCACCATTTTAGGAAGTCCAGGCTTGAGAGCTCAGAGCACAGAAGCCCCTGGCTCAGAGGAAGGTATTCAGGGGGGAACGGCACTCTGCCTCTGATGGGGGCGCCCGCTGGAAGAAAGCTGAGCTTCCCAAACAGGCAGCATCTCCTTCAGGATTCATCCCTCCCCCCCCCCCGCCACCCCCCATGTTCTACACCATCATTTACAGGCATCCATGTGAATCCTGAAATGAGGAAGCCCCGTGAATCGGTCTGTCACACTCCAGCCCTCACGTACTTCCATGTTTTCAGTGTTTTTTTTTTTGTGGGGGGAGGGAGGGAGAAGGGAGGTAAGAAGATTAAAAGGAGAAAAAAAAATCAGGTGATATATCTGGCAGATGTTTCTACTGCTCTCATCCTTCATGCCAGAAAAGTAACTCTGTGTGGCAATTCGAAGCTGGAGTATAGCAGGGGTAGGCCCATGGTCTGGGATTAAAGAGCAGTAGGTTACAGGTTCAAGTCCCAGCATTCAACAGGCTGATTTATTTCTCTAAGCAAAACAAGTCGTTTTTGGTAAGAAGCACTATAAAAGTCAGCTCTATTCTTGTAGAGACGCCGTGTTGCTCTTCGGTCAGCCATGTTTTGGGAAGCTTGTTTTTCCCGACAAAGGCTTCCGAAGGAGCAGGAATTCGAGCGGGCGGTCGGGGCGGTTCCTTGGCACTTGCGAGTCAGATGACTTAACTGCGGGGTGCTACAGGGTTACACAGTGGCCTTTTCAAGGACTCTCCCACAGACAAACGGGAGCCGGGGAGGCACAGTCCATGCCCTTTTAGTGCCACCCCATAATAAGGGGCCATTGTGAGCGCGCTCTGCAGAGGACAGAGAACAAGGTCACCGTTGTGGCCTGTCACCACTGCGGCCATCGAGAGCCGTGTGACCGCCCACCCCACTCCCCCCCCCCCCAAACCGCTCCCGACTGCTGAACTTGGACGGCCGCTCTGTCCCCACTTATCACCTTGGCACAGCCACCCACAGAATGACTTCAGAAACAGGGGTCAGAGGTCAGAGGTCAAGCAGCTGCTAAAGCTTTTTACGCACCTCCCCCCCCCCCTTTTTTCACTACGTGGCATTCCAGAGCCGACAGAGACCCGGCCTGTTCCATTTTATTTTTATCACAGAGTCTTCACGAGTCGCAACATGCCGGCGCTCTTCCTTCTGTTCCGGACCACGCTGTTGCAGCTCGTCGGTAATGTCCAGGTGTCCAAACATCATGCGACTGTCTTTCCCTTGCGAGTATCATGCTGTGGGGGTGCTGTGTGGCTCGGTTTGTTAGGCATCTGTACCCTTGATCGGAAGGTCATTGCTTCACATCCCATCCTCGCTGGAATAGTTACGTGTGCAGTGGCCCATTCACCCCAAGAAATGCTCCAGCAGTGCGGGGTAGCTGGCTGACCCAAGCTTCACTCCCACTGGTGTGTGTCAGTACAAGGGTTGTGGGTTCCAGTCCCAGGGAGTCCACATAAATGGAAAGCTTTTCCTTTACTGTAAATCGCTTCGGATAAAATCATCAGGTAAATGTATGTAATATGTGAAAAGCAGCTTTCCATACTAATGCAAATAGAAAATAAAGCATAATTTCAGTTTTAACCACAATGTGAAAAGTCACTCAGTACCAGAGGTCATGAAAACCTCTCCGAGACGGCAGGAACATGACGCCGGGCGGATTATGAGGCTGGTGACGAGCAGAGGCTCTCCGCAGGCGGCCCCCGAGCTCAGTCCCAACAAAGCCGTGGGTTTTATTAGCCGAAGAAACGTGCTGTATCCAGAGAACATTCTGGGGAAGGCAAGGGCAGGTTTATGAAAAGGAATGCAAATCGTTTTCTCCGGTCCACCTAGATCGTATGGGATCTATTGCAGTGCATTTCAGGAATAATAAGAAGCAGAATCCCATGTGAGGGTGGTGGGGGGGGGGGCATTCTCGTCTTTCAGAAAAAACAGGGTCTCTGATGGAAAACTGGTAAACAGGTTATTGATTCCTGTAGCGGTAACTGAGCCTCGTTTAGGCACATGCGTGCGCGTGCAGTTTGGAGCGATTCCGGACAGCTCCCAGACACCCAGAGCGTCAGCAGCACACCCCTACCCCTGTAAAAAGAAACTAGCTTGCCAATAAGCATCAGGAGTAGGATTGTGGCACCACACAGAGTGAAGGTAAGAGGCAAATGGAAGAAATGGAAAAGCCCGGAATGCTGAGAGGCCACTTCCAAACGGCCCCTGACTGCCCCAAAGTATCCAAGGCAAACGGGACAGTCCCCCTCAGCAACGCCGGCACACAACCATGGTGGGGGGGTGCTCTCAATTCAGCCTGCTGGTGGGCGGCGTTGGCTCCGTGGCCAAAACAAAGCGAAGCCCGTTGTCCCGGGGGTGTCTCTTGTTTGCTAAACCGGGCATCCATACGAAGGCAGGGCCAGTCTGCAGCACCTGGGACGGAGGCGGGGAGCTTGTGGCCCGAGTGCCGTCAGGGAGGCCCAGCAGGAACCGCGCGGGTCCATATGGCTCAGCGTGGTCTGGGGCGCCGTGCGCACGCGCGTGTGTGTGTGTGTGTGTGTGTGTGTGTGTGTGTGCGCGCGAGAGCACATGTGTGTGGTTATAAATGGAGGCGGGACCTATAAATAGCCAGTGCAACCCACCCTGACTTGCCCCGCCCACTTCCCAGGCTATTCCCATCCCCGGAAGGACAGGCTCACTCTGCCAGGCCTGCACCATGACGGGGGGTGAAGGTAAAGGACCTCCTGCTTTTCGGGTCCTGGTGCCCCCCCTTCCTGAAGCTCACGATTACGGCCACCCCCCTTATTTAGCCTGGCATGCCGCTCAGATCGGGCCTGAGAACCTTCACAGCTGCTAAGTGTCCCTCTCTACTCCAGTCAAAAACTTCCAAGGAGTTGGGGCATGCCTTGTGCAATGTGGAAGACCCTGTCCAGACAGCCAGGGGGGCTTTACCTCAAAGTACCTCCTAAATCCCCCCCCCCGAGCTCTGTCAACATCTGGTGCCGGGAACAGCGTGTGCTCTGACCAGCGTCTGAACTCGCCAAGCCATGAGCCCTCCCTGGGATCTCTCCGCGCCGGGTTCAGTTCATGCCAATTAAACTTCTACAGAGTCTCTCCCAGAATGGACACTACAAAGTCCTTAAGATAAACATCAGGCAACGACGTGATGCAACACTAAGGTAGAAAGCAGCTGTAATGAATACATACAGCCATGAAGGACGATCATACTAAATGTGGAAAAAAACAGATGAAAACTGAAGGGAATGAAAGAAAAAAAAATGTTCTGATACACACAGAGGAGGTGAAAGGGGAAAAAACGTTCAAGAACCTCTCCACTTTCTGGCAGAGAAGTGGCACAGAATTTGAGGAATTTAAGTGTTCACGTGGCAAAGGCAATGTTCGGGGGGGGGGACTGGAGCGAGGTGGGGGTCTGGCCAGTCTTCTGCTGGATCGGTTGATGATATAGCAGCTGGGTCAGACAGTTTCCCGAACTGCAGAGGAGCGGGACCCACAAGGTCAAGCCTTCCCGGTCCCTCCATCCATCACTGCACGTCACGAGAGCGGCTCAAAGACCAACAAGCAGGACCATGGGGATTGGGGGGGGTCACGTGTATGCGCGGGGGGGGTGGGGGGGGGTATGGTGTGTCTGGAATGCTAACAAACATGGATTTGGATGTAATCCAGCCTGTCGAGCGATCACCGCACATTTCAGAAGACACCCAAATGAGTAAGTAAACACCTCAGGAAGTGTGGCGTCTACCAACCACAGCCGATCACCAAATCTAGGCTGAGAGAGGTGTTGGGATTCATGTCAGTGCCAGCAGCTGGGGGGGGGGGGCGGGGGCGTCGACACAAGGTGAATACTCACTTTCAAGCTGCAAGGCCTCCAACCTGGCACCCACCTACTGAACCAGCAGGTTGTGTTTGTAAAAAGGCATCGTTCAGACACGCGGGAATCAGCGGAGCGAGAAAGCTGGAGGTGCAGTGGGTTGGCCGTTAAGGGGACGACTGTAATGTCCCACCCAGCCTCCCAACGCTGCCCGAAGTAACGCAAAGCAGCTGTGGCTCGCAGGCCCGACCCGCCCAGACCGCCAACACTGCCCCCTTTGTGTGCCGGCTCCCGCCCTGCCTCTTCATCTCCCCCAACCTGAACCCCTCTCCCTCACTTCTCAACACATTTGGCAGCGAGACTCTTCACCTCAAAGGGGAACTATTAAAATTAATGCTCACATTACGCTGATGTTCCGATAAATTACGGATCAACTTCATTGTACGTAAACAAATCCTATGTCAATCATTTTCAAGACGTATGTCGGAGATATGATGCAAATTTAATCATGCTGAAGAATATGGATGGGTGACTGCAGGTCAGCCGCAGGTGAGGCATGGATAGAACAGCAGTAATTACAGGTTAGTGTTGCATGACAGCCATGCTTGATTAGCTCGTCCAATAAGCACGTCCAAACTCCTAAAGACACCAAAGGACGTGCCCACACACACCAGACTTCCTCACAAGGCCAGATGCAAAAAATAAGTAACATCAAGGCTGGACAGTCCTGATGTGGTGCCCATATGTGCTAATAGTGGGAGTATTTGATTAGAACCAGCCAGGCATTTGTGTATTTCCATAATATGCCTTACAGATCCTTCTGAAACGTTCCTTACAAAACCTTCCATAATGTTTCTTTCAGATGGATCCTTCCATAACTTTTCTTACAGATCTTTCCGTAACATTTCGTGCAGATCCTTCCATAACTTTTTACAGGTCCTTCCACAAGGTTCCTTAGCGAAAGGTTCTTCCGTAGCGCTTCTTACAGGGACTTACAGGTAGTTTCATAACATTTCTTGAGGACAGCTTATTCTCCAACATTTCCCGCAGACCACAGACCGGTCCTGAGGTCTGACTGCACCTGGCCGTTTGGCCCAGCATGCTGAAGCCGGACAGCTCAGTGCCGGAGAAGGGAAGCTGGGAGATTTGCGATACCATCAGCCCAAGCAAGTGTCCCCTGTGCACCCCCGCCTCAAAACACCCCAAAGAGGCACAGAGCCCCCCCCCCGACAGTGGGACATGGCTTATGTGGTTGGGGTGCTGCTGCAAGCACCAAGCGTCTCAAACTCTCAATTAATTTCGACCCCCGGTGGCTGCGAGTTAGTGGGGGGGGGGCCTGCAATTTGGCTCAAGAGGGAGTAAGGCAGGTTAACTCCCCTGTCTGTAATTACCTCCCCCCTCCCAAAAGCATCTTTACTTACACTTCTCTTGCTAACCACGCCAAAAAAGAAATGTGGCAACATATAAACAACGGTAATGCATAATTAGATGCATGTCATGTACGCCTCTCGACACAAAGGACCTTCTACTACGCAGCTTCATCACGGGCTTGTGCCTTTTGCAATGCGCACGAGAAAGTGCAAGCGTGCGGTAATACACTGAAATTAGCGAAAACATGCGGATTCACTGCATTACGTGTCAAGATAAGACGCCGCACGTACACCTCCGACTCCCTCGCCATGGAGCCCAAGAACAGAAACAGCTCAAAATGTCGGGGAAATAAAAAAAAAAATAATTAAATCACCAGGCCAGGTTCCTGTGGAGGATAAGTTTATTCAGGCTCTACCCAGTACATTTCAGCTTATTCAATGGGGGACCAGATAAAACAGACAAAAACCAGGAAAGTAACAAAAGAGAGAGAGAGAGAGAGAGAGAGAGAGAATCCAAACAAAATCAAATGATGGGTTCTACAAAAACCAAAGTCCTCCTTCGTGGTGTCACCCGACGCCCTTCCTAAAAATAGAGGGACTAGCAAAGACGCCCAGGACTCCAGCGGAGCATGAAAACCTCGCAGGCTGCCACCTGCACCGCAAGCACGGAGCCCTGAATCAAATATAAATCAAAAGTCCGTTTTAATCCTCTCTTTCGCTGAAGCTGTAAAGGTGAACGGTTCTTCTTCTTCCAGCAGCAGGTCACATTTTAATGGCTTCGGGGGGGGGGGGGGTGTCTGGCCCTCGAGAGCCGAAGCTCTGAGCAGAACGGGCACCGTCCCCGGGGAAGGCTGAGGATGCTGAGGGCACCCTGGGCCCCACCGCGTTTCTGGGAGAGATAAGTGATGTGTAGCAGCCCCAATCCGAGACCCGACCTCCCCCACAGGGCCCACAGTATAAACAGTGTGCAGCAAAGCCCGGAAGCAGCGGCCTACCAGCCTCCCCCAGGAGTGCTGGACCTCCCACCACCCCGCAAAGTTCCATCCCAGAATCCCTGCAACCTAACACCCAAATTGCCCTACCACGGGGAGCCGAGAGACTTCTCGTCTGCCTCTGGCTCTCCGATGCTAGGCTGCTAGCAAGAAGACGCTAACGCGGCTCATGGGCCGGATTCTGGGAGAGATGCAAGAATTTCAGCGCAGGAGTAGGGGATTTTATGGGTGTGCATCGAGTGCGTGCCACCTGCTTACCGTCAGATCTGAAGATCAGTCACGCCCCTGACAGACAACACGGAGAAGAAAACAGCAACGACAACAATAGAATCTGTCACTGGAGGAAATAACCTTCGGAACAGGCAGAAGAGGGGAGACGTACAAAGAGCCGGTGTTTGCAAATGCCATGTTATCACCTTCAGCACATGTGTGGGTGTGTGCACGTGTCTCATCATGTACCAAACACCTGGGTCCAGGTACAGGCCTGTCACCCCCCTGCAAGAGAAAGCCTGACATGTGGGAAGTTTGGAATAATCTACACAGAGGCGGTGACACAAATCGTCCCTCGACATTCAGACATGGGCGTCCGAGCGCCACGCCAACTCCGAGGTCGCTGGTGTGCTGGCCTCCACTTTCCAAGCGGCAGTGATCCAGACTAACCAGCCCTAACTAAGTCTCCGGGGATACTCAGGTTAGCGGATAAAATGCAACTGGCTGACTTGTCAGGCTCATTGTGCATTACACTGATTTCTGGAAACACAAGGTTACAGAGCCAGTCGATTTCAGCCCTCCGATAATCACCGACGGCATAACGAGGATCTAAGAGCAGCCTTCAAACAAAACCTTTCAAAATCTTTTTTTGAAACAAAGTACAGAAAGTAAATAACCTTCTTCTCCCACCCCCAGACCTTTCCAACCTTTTTTTTCTTATATTAATAAAAAATAAACCAGCACATAGGTCCTGCCTGGAATCTTCTATTAATTAACAGCAAGGCTACTGGATTATTCACTGAGAATTTAACAAATAATCTGGAACTCGTCCAGGAGGATTCTGGGAGTCCATAAATATTCAGCGGCTGAGGGCAGCCACTTTTGCCCTTTCAGATAAAAAGGAAAGCGTTATGAGCAGAGGAAGCAGCAGAGCCCTGTGGCCAGTGGAATGCGGAGGGGCGTGGGGGTGCGAGGAGAGTGTCACGGGACTCTGCATCAGTAGGTGTGTGTGAGTATGTGTGTGTGGCGGAGACAGAGGAAGCGGCAAAGTCCCCGCACGTTCTGCGGGAGCAGGGACCTAAAACCAATCACCTCCTCAGCAAATTTCCCTCCCTTTATGAGCCAATGCCTAATTAGACCTGGTGTCGATAGGTATGTGGGTGAGCGGCGGCAAGCGCTGGATCGCAGGGCCACTTGCCTGAGACACAGGAGGGTTGGTAAACACGCTCCGCGATAAAAACGCCCCATGATAAACACGCCCCGCGATAAACACGCCCCGCCTACGTGCCCGGCTCCCGTCAGCCTTGCGACGCCGGCTGCTGAAGCACACATGGCCGACAGTAGCCGGGCCGCGTCTCAGCCGGCAAGCGGAGCGCCGTTCCAGGTGCGTTTCAGACATTAAAACGTTTGTTTCAGAAGCAGCGGTTCCAAGGGGCCCATCTTCTTCATTAGTGATGCTGCATATACTTTCAAGTCAGCCCCCTGCACTTAAACAAAACCCAACATGCAGGAATTTGAGAAATAACGGTGACCACAGGTGAGGTACTGGAGCAACACGAGAGTCTGAGAATATAAAAAGGAAAATAAATATAGAGGGTGGGGCGGGGGGGGGGGGAATCAATAGGGCTCCCTGAAAAGATGCACAAAAGGTGCAATTAAGCTAAATGTGTTTTGTTTACGCAGCAGCCACAGCACTGTAACTTACAGCTCACTCCCGGGTCCATGGGAAACTAAAGCGCTTCAACTTCTGAGCTGAAAAACTCCACACACCGAGTACCAGGAATTCTCCATCCCACACCCTTGTCTTTTTTTGACCGTTCAGCAACATCCCTGGCTGGGCAGCTGATCTAGGGGCTTATGCTGCTTAAAAAGGGGGGGGGGACACTTGCACTTGATCCACACAGTCCATTTTCTATGGTTACCATCAAGAATTTGGCTCTTCGGTTTTCATCTCCTTCCACTCGGACTCGGTGGTGCACCGATGCAGATTTCTGGAGCAGTGGAGCTTGCGAGATGCCCTTCTATCGCAGGACTTATTCCACTTCAATAGTGAAATCAAACTCTGCCAGCTGTTCCAGTTTAAACTCCATGGTTGGATTTGGAGGACAAACAAAAACAACAAAACCACAAGAAGGATGGGCTGGAAGTGGTTTGGACATTCTTGCAAGGCACTTAAATGTCCTGCAAGCTGTTGCCAGTTGCGGAACTGAACAGGCTAGCTTGCTGAAGGACATAAAAACACGTTATCTTAACCCTTTCGGAGTCTAATTGGATTTATCTGCAGCCCGAATCTCAATAGCTACAGACAAAGAAGTGAACGTGACATAAACAAGAACACACTGTAAGTCGAAAACTCGAATGAAATTTAATGATACTGATTCAGCACAAAATGCTTCCACAAAACTCAACTGACATGTCGACTCAATGGCCATAAAACAATTTAGTGTGAACCACCTGCCACTAATGGCCGGTTATTCATTTTATAAAACATGCCCGGGCAGCCTGATGTCAGCAGCACGTTTCCACAACTGTACATCAGGCCAACCACTGCTAAATATTCACATATAAACATACTTAAACACACAATGCAGAGTGATAGACTGCAGGTATCCTGGGCAGATGGCTGTCACTGGAAATCCGAAACAACTGGGTGAACACAACAATGAATGCAGCATGAAAAATAAGGAGAATTTAAGCAGCAATGCAGCTGCGGACACTGGCTTTGAGCGACATATAGAAGTCCAGAGACAAATTTCCCCTCATCCATGTCTTCCACTAACCTATAAGCTGATAATCTGTGACCTTATCAAGTGTGGATGGACAACACAAGACCAGAGACATCTGAAGAGCCACCTCTCTCTACACCTGGCTTTCTTCCTCCCCCCCAGGCCCCACCTGCAGCACCCCCACGCCTCGGCTGTCCATAGTCCGTGCCAGAGAGAGCACAGACCCAACCGGGGAAAGCTATGACACCCGTGAGTTGACAGGTCAAGCGAGAACGGTGATGTAAGCAGACGATCTGGGGCAAACCTTGACCGTGCGAGAACTTGCAGCTCAGATTCAACATTCAGAGTCACGCATCGGTTTGTGCCACACGTCCATCAAAGACAGCCTGGCCGCAAGTCATTCAGAGACACGCAGTCTGAATGATTTAACCATCTAGCTGGTATGACAAGAAGAATAGTGAATGTGACTTGCTCTTGTAATGCCCCTGATTGAAGCTGTCCTGGTTGCCGGAGCTCCTGTCACCTACATAACGGGACGCTTTCCGTCACGCACGGCTGTCAGCCCATAAGTGCTCGATCACACAAGTGGAGGGACACCCAGCCCGATACGAACTAGCAGCGTGTTTTGCACCACAGAGCACGGCGGTTTAGGCCCTGATCCACGCCATGAACCATATGAGACTGGTTAGAACACTGTGTTATCATACAGTCAACATATCCTAGAGAATAATGTTTTGCTTGACAAAGTTCATAAATTTAAAAAACTCTTTTTTAAAAAGTAGTTTTAAACCGTGAAAGGCTAAATAATAGAGTACTGGCTAAAGAAGCCCAATTTCCTCTGCAGAGATTTATCCAATGGACCTAATACTTAAGAAATAAAATGTATTTCGTGTTTGCAGCCTACAGGCCTTAATAAACCCTTAATAAGCCCTTAAATAAAGATACAACGTGATTCGATTGAGGAAAGCCCAGAGAACACGCTAGCCAGGCTACGCCTAATTTAGGTAATACTTCTAAATCGACCTGGCGTCTGAGTATTTTCTTATGTCACGGTTGCGTAGTGCTGCTTTCATCTCATGAAATTTGGATGCTACGCCTTGAGATTAGCTGGTCCTACTGCAACCAATCATTTTAACAAGGCTAGGATTGTCGCCATTACTTTTTACGACATCACCATCTTACGGTCTGGCACCATCTCCCTGGTTCTAACGGAAACACAGATACACACTCGTTCGCCATTGTCTGTGCCCAGCTAATCTCCGGCCTGCTGAGCACAATTGCGGAGAACCAGCATTGCTGGAGGGACATCATGGCCTCCGATAGACACAAAGATATGGGCACAGGCAAAGGAAGTTAGCCAACCACTCCAAAGGCCTACGGACAACAAAGCAAAGCCTTCCGATATCCCCCCACTGCCATATGCGCACTGGGAGGCCGCAAAATGCTAACCACAAGAGGGGCTTCCCATTCATCCATGTTCCACAACAAACTGCAAGAGTTCAAGCAACCAAACTAAATATCCTGTCACTCCACAGCAGGTCTTCTTAGAAGCCATCCAATTAAAACAGCAAAAGTAAGCCAAACACTTACCCTTAAATCCAATTCAAATTGCTGGTCAGAATGTACATAAACAAAGAAATACTTTAAGATCTAAGGTTACCATTGGCACCAATCTTATAGCCTAAACGTCACTCGATAGTTGCCACAAATCCAAATTTCCTACAAGGCCCTGAAAGAGAATCTCTCTTCGCCGTTGATTGATCACAAAAGAAAACAGTTGACTTTATAACAGTTGCACTCCCTCCGGGTTTCCATTCAGGATGCGAGCACTCCCGGCTTTCGAGTAAAAGAGCGGCACTTAAAAGAGGAAAAAACACAGCCGTAATGTAACGCTAATCGCCAGGCAAGAATCCTATTAAGTGAAGAAAGAAATGAAAAACAATGAATTGTCATTCATACATCTTTTAAAGTATCACAGGGGCCCAGTAGACAGCAGGGGTGATTCTAGGATTTCTTTTTTTGAAGGAGAGGGCATAAAAGTGGCTATAATTCATATACAGGGGCCAACCGCACAATCAGCCAATGATACGTTTAGAATAGGTGAATGACCTGCGGGCCAATCAGCTTTCACCTCGCCCCTGTAGCCCCGACCCTAAGTATGCCCCTGGTGAACTGACAGAACAGGACACCTCTGACCGATGGCCCCTTACTGTCAGCTTAAGGGGTTGTCCAACAGACGATGGGAAGGGCAGTTCCTGGTTCCCAGTCACTACAAGGGCACCCCCCCGCCCTTACCAAGAGGACACGATGTAAGGGGGTTAGCTGCTCCAAATTTGTTTACGCACTGCTTGGTGCAAGACAGTGCAGTCATTTATAAAGGGTGGCTTTTCTTTATCGCTAACCCCACCCACTTTGCTTAAAGTGACATCACTGGCACCTCCGCAGGAACCGAAGGGCACAGCAGCTTGGCTACAGCTACGTGCCAGCAAAGCCAATCAGGCGCGGTGTGGGCGGGGCCAAAGCGGACACCTCCCACTCTGCTTTTCCGGAGTGCCGACGTCGGTCGGCAGAAGCGGCACATTTCAGGGAAGGAATCCGAAAAATATTTGTGCACAAAGTCCGTAACACAAAGCAGCCTCTTGATATGCAACAACAAATTTGCATTTTTGTTTCAAGTGTCGGCACAAAAGGGCCTCCCAGTCTCACTGGCTCTCGTTACTGTACCACAAGGGTACAATGACTCCCAGTGCCCCTTTCTGCTCACGGCTCTGCAATTAAAACCCCAGGACAGAGGCTGGGACTCATTACCGCACCTTTGTCTGGCATGCAAATCACCTCAGTGGGCCCCATCCACCTTCTCCTTCCCCTCCCCCTGTACCCCCCCTCCGGGCAGTTTTTGGGCTCATCCCTCCCCCAATGGTCAGAGGTGCTTGGGACTACAGATCTCGCACCATCTCTTCCCCTCCCAGCCCCCCTCCCCCCAAGCCCCTGGTGTCTAAAGTGACAGATTCCTGGCTGCATGATGGTATACCTTCCCACTTCCCAGCATGCCTTTGTGATGACAGGCATAAACACATGCAAAAGAATGACATCATCAAAATAGCTAAGAAGGAGAAGAAGAAAAAGAAAAGACATCTGTATCCAATGGTGGTCTTTTGCTGCTGGGGGGCACCGACAGTTATTAAAATTAAGTGAAATAAAAAGGGGCCAGACTGTCCAAAAGCTGTGCCGAGTGTTTGTCCCACAGGCCCAGGTGCACGCCTCATCTCGCAGAAACGCACGGCATTGGGCGACACACTTTTTACCTCATTAATGACATCACTTGGCCATGAGACTCCGCCCACCTTCTAGTCAAACCACAAGGGCTTGGAAATAAGGGGGCCGACGGGAGGGGCGGTTCTTCCCCGTCTAACCTGTTTGTTTTGCTAGAAAGGGTTAGCCAGTAGCTAAAGCCAAGTCGGACATGTACATTGTGCTCAGTCTCCCACCCAACGCCAGCAGAAATCCAGCTCGCTCATTCAGAAGCACAAATGCATGTTAAGAAGATAATCTTTCATTCGCACTGTCACACTGATTATTTCATGCTATGCGCCTGTGAGGTTTCGGCGCTTTATTTCCTCGTGAAAGATCATTCTCCTTCCCAAGCGCACCCGGAGCTCGACAAAAGGCCGAATGCGGCGGCTTGGAGGCTGTGCTGATCCGGCCACGGCCAAAGAATCAGAGGCACCACGGTCAGGCTAAGAAAGCAGGGTGAAGGGAGAGATGGCGGCAAAGGGAACCAGAGCCGAACCGGAGACGAGCCACAGATTACACCTGACAGGAAGGACAACTAAGAACGCAAACACCTACTTCCTAATGGCCCAAATTGGCTTCATAAGGCTAAAATAATCACTCCACAAGCATATGAATAATCTGTTTAAAAATCTGGAGCGGCTACATACAACCAGGGTAGGTGGGAGGGTCTTCAATTTGTCCTCACAATCCAGAAATATGTCGCCAAGTGAAATAGAATCTCTAAAATATGCGTAGCATGTTAGCGTATCCATGCCGCAGACTGGCATCCTATCGGTGGTGCCCCCCTGCCCTCTGCCGCCTTGAGATTGGCTCCAGTCCCCGTGTTCCTGTACTCGATAAATCGATGCTGAAGACGGAAGGATAGATGGGTCTTTAAAAAGCCTTGTAAAGGCCTTTCAGCCTCCTTTTCTTCCTGCCTGAAAGGACGAGCGCGATTTTTCCTCTTTTACGTTCCCGCCGTACCGTGCTTCAGTGAAACTCAGGAGACTCCTAATAATAATGAATGAATTTTCAAGGGGACGGATAACGAGATCCGGGACGCTTCTTCTGGTGTTGCTGCTCAACAAGGGGCCCAGAAAGACGAAGTGACACACAGGCTGCATTAGACCCAGATTTTTTAAAACATACTCCAAACTGATGAATCACTGTAACGTTTCAGACACGTGATTGTCGAATGATGGTTGAATCGACAGCGTGCAGCTTATCAAACTGCTTTGGCAGCCTGGTACAGGGGTACCAGAGGAACGACGTGTGCTGGCATCGTCGGCCCCGTGAGGAAAACGTATCTTTTGGTTATTCGTTAACCACCAGACTTGATGAAGCCCCCTGCATCCATTTCCAATCCGTCAGCATGACGGGGTTATCTGCGGAGAACCCACCCCATGGCTGCCAGAGAGGGGCCATTCGGTAATGCCGAGAGGAAAACAGAGGGGGCGCCAGAGAGGGGCCATTCGGTAATGCCAAGAGGAAAACAGAGGGGGCGCCAGAGAGGGGCCATTCGGTAATGCCGAGAGGAAAACAGAGGGGGCGCCAGAGAGGGGCCATTCAGTAATGCCGAGAGGAAAACAGAGGGGGCGCCAGAGAGGGGCCATTTGGTAATGCCGAGAGGAAAACAGAGGGGGCGCCAGAGAGGGGCCATTCGGTAATGCTGAGAGGAAAACAGCCAGAGAGGGAAAACGAGCAGCCGGATGCCGCTTACCCAACACAAAATAATTAATTCAAAGGACACATAACCTGATGTGTGTTTTTCTCAAATAAAGATATATCTTGTTTGGGGGGGGTTGTAGTCTCGCTTTCAAAGCAGTTGCCAACTGGGCGGGGGGGGCGTTGATGCCTATCTGCCCTCCCCCATCCCAGAGAGTAATGTTTTCAATCTCGCATTACACACAATTACTCAGAGCCATCAATTATGCCCCTTCCACTATACCATCCCCCACTGCCACATGCCCCCGCCTCCCCCTTACCAGATGTTCACTGATTCGCGGAAGATAACAAAGGGGTGGTGTGTGTGTGGGGGGGGGGGTTCAAATTAAGGGTCAGACGGACTCCCCTCACCCCTGAGCACTCTATCCCCACACAAAAGCTGTGGGATTAAGCGCATTTTGCACATGAAAACCAAACAGCCAGGCCCAGCCGCGCCACAACCCTCCACGCCACCGACTGCCGGGAATGACGAATGAGGAGCTCTCCTGCACCTGAGCCCCCATAACCCCCGCGTCCCTGGGCGGCCTCCCCCCCACCCCACTGACACACGTCGTTGGCCTCCTCTCCGTGGCTGTCGAGAGGGCGGGTCACTTTTAAAGGCACGCAATCACAGATCATGTATGCGACCGACAGGGACAGTCCAGTGTCTCCAATTTACAGATTAAACTCTTTATTATCCACCTGATTCATGGGCCAGAGACCCTAAACGCCAAATTAGATCAAACTTTTCAAGTGTCCAAAACGACACACTAAGATTCCATATATGACGACAGGTAAAGTTGGGGTTTAATCACCTTTAATTTACGTTCTATTTACCCCCTTTAACTCTCACCACTAGCTGTACCAGTATAACTGTCCATGTCACACAAAAAATATCTTGAATCGTAGCTTTTTTTCCCCTCACATCAAGCCCTGCAATTTCAAATGCACAGCCTTACTTAACATTAATAAAATCAAAGCTGGAAAGGATGAAGCCATTAGTCCAGTTAAGGGATTCAATGTTTTGCATCTTTTGGACTTTTTGAAAATCGAAAGCTGGTTTCACTGTAGCGTTGTAATCTTTTTTTAATCTCCCCGACCCTGAGCCGCTAAGGCCCCTGTTCTGAGTGCAAAAGACGAATTAACTCAAAGATCAAATGAATTAGTGCAGCACCGATAACTTAATGTAATGCACTTAGAGTGCAAAAACAGCCGCATCGAGTTGCGACTGCAGATTTAAAATGCAGAAATGGTCGTTTTTCTGGTGGCAATTATATTTTTATGTTCTCCCTTTAGGAAACAAAAAAAATAAGAAACCGGGGTCCCACAAGTATGTGATTTGTCCCGTCGTATAAACCTGCTGTCTGAGCCAAATGCCAAAAGCAATGGGCCAATCACAGATGGCAAGCGTGACCCTGCGCGACATAAAAGGGGCCGCGGTCTGGTCCCGAACGCCAAACGGTCATAATTCAGGGGATGGGCGGGTTCCTCGCCTGACAAACTTACGTTTGCAAGCTGCCCTTAAGTGCCTTTAATTCTGGACTTGCCACCTGGTAATTACCACCGATGAACCACGGATTATTGGCAGGGGGAAGGGGGCATTGTCAAAGGAAAATAATCGACTGGTTTGGTTTTAATCACAATTCACAAAGACGCAATTCTAGACTAGCTGTTAGATGCACAGCTGTGGTGATAAGCATCACCAAATGTGCCTCCGTCCCTAAAGCAGGCTTTCATATTGTTTGTTTGCCTTTGAGAAACAACCTGAAGCGTATCTTTGGTTTAAAAGCTCACTTATCATATGGAACAGTCAAGTCACACGTCTGGAAAAAAGCCTGGAACGGGGAGGAGGTCGCCCAGGGCGAACACGGTTCCCTTTTGGTCGCTCATGCGTGTTATAAACGAAAAGCGTGGGGGGTAAAATACAAAACCAGATCAATCCTGTTTAAATTTTGCAACCTTGGCTTTACCGTCTTCCTCATTCGTGTCCGGGAAGATCTATGAGCCCACAGGTTTTTAACCACTTTTCAATTTATTTCATAAACTACAGATTTTTTATTCTTGTTAAGCATTGGAAAGTTGAGTGAAAAATTATAAATGAAAATATAAGTCAAATAAAGCATTTACTTTATAACTTATAACCAGGAAAGAGTATGTGTGTCTGACATCATATTAATTGATTGTGTGGTGATGGCAGAGTCAGATTCTAGGCCGTCCTTTAACTTTAAATGCATTAATTAACCGTTTCATCCTGTGAAACAGAGCAGTATTTAATGTCCCTTGTGGAAAGAAGGCTTAAAATTTTCTTTTTTACTGCTAGAAGAGGTTACTTTGATTTATCAAAAATATGACATTTTTTTGCTAATCGAGGTACTCAAATGGTGAAAATACTGTAAATGTATGTGATGGCAAAAAATATTGAGTGTATTTTTAGTCAATGTTACGTGATTAACATGCAAATATAGAAAATCTCAGTGTGTGCAAAAGCTTCTGACTGGCAGTGTATATATACATTAAAATCTGATTGCTTGGCAGCTGGCCAGCATTTATATTGGGCCAAGCTCATGAATATATTTGCCTGAGCCATCTTGGCTCCCCGGTCGGGCTGGGCCAGATTTCCACCCTCCAGGGTTATGCAGGTTGGAGATCCTGCACCCACAATTCTGCGGCGCCACACTAATCGCAGCGATAGGACACGCCAACCGCCGTTGCACTCTGGCAGCGGCAACGGCGAATACGCGACGGGCCTCTGACCTGCGCGGCAGAGACCCGGCGAGCGTAAGAACCGTAAGCGACTGGGCTGCCTCTCCTTGGGTGCTCGTGTCCTTATTTCACCAGCGGAGAAATCGCAGCTGCCGAGAGCCCTGATTTAGCAGTTGGGATAAATGAAGAGGAAGAAATACAATTAGCCCAGTAGAGAGATCCTGTGGCAGACCGACGCTTGGTGAAAAGGGCACTGAGGATGCCGGCGGGACTGTCGCCATGGCGCCGCCAGGGTCGCAAGACACCACCCCCCCACCCCCCCGAATGTAACGTTGCATCCATTGTCTCAACAGTAAATCAAATGTCACGGAGAGAGAGCTGCTTCGACGGTGGAATGATTCCGCCCAGGATTCAGTTTCAGCCGGCGATTGATTAATCACTCCAGCTGCACTTGAGCCTTGTTTGTGTTTCCTCGTTAACAAGCTAGCCCCCCCCCCCACACACACACACACACACACACACACATATACATGGTAGCAATTAGGAGACAATATATGGCTGGCATGCAAGAGACCTGGGACTGGCCCCCGACTCCCTAACTCCCGCAAACATGCCCCTCGAACCCGGCTCAGGTGTTCTGCAATCCCACCGCCTCCCCCAAACCACGCCTGTCCATAAGATGCATGACATGCGTCTCACATCGCTTCCTGCAGCTCTGCGGGGAAAAGAGGGGGCAGGATCAAGTACCTCGCTGATCCCCACCGTTCACCGGCGTGAATGCGAGTCAACCCTCAGCTCGCGTCGGCGGCCTTCCGCCATTTGTGGCCAAGTTCGGCATGAAGATGCAGAATGGGGTTAGCTTTAGAGGCACTGGATCTAAACAGTGCATCACATTAGATCTAACCTTGACACTCAAAAGCCACAGACTCACAAGAGGAAATCCCATTTCCTGACATACTGAGATGCACAGCACCAGATACACATAAGGGCTCGACCTCACAGCAACAAAACAAAGCATGCAAAAATATTTTTTGCATAATGACCTCCTTTTCATGCTCGACCCTCCTACTCTCCCCTGTCATAGGGG
The DNA here is from genome assembly GCF_048594095.1 of Paramormyrops kingsleyae. NCBI lineage: Eukaryota > Metazoa > Chordata > Actinopteri > Osteoglossiformes > Mormyridae > Paramormyrops > Paramormyrops kingsleyae. Next base: position 19,288,473 of record NC_132817.1, read on the forward strand.
TAATACTCAGTTGTTCTAATGTGATTGGTACACCGCCATGTCCATAATTTTTTCTGGTTTAGCCACTAAGGCACTTAAGCATGAGGAAATAAATGATTCTTGACGAATAAGTTATAAAAACACAAATTTTGGAAAAAGCACTTAGTTAAGTTACATAATTAGCCTAACTGCACTTAAATAAGTCTCCACTCAAAGAAAAAAATGAACTTTGCCCTAAACAGCAAAATACACCATGTCCCAGAAGTCTAGTATATGCGCTGCTAATTTATGGAAAGAGGCAAGGCATCAGCCCTATCTATCAGTCCTACTCAGGAATAATGGACTGCGAATGACACCGATCGCACTAAACATTAAGCGCGGCTGCAAAACGCGACGGGCTAGCGGTTCTGCGCGACCGAAAGGACCAGCTACTCTGCAACACCACAAACGAGCTTAACAACACGGTGGCCATTTAATGTTGAGTGAACATTCAGTGACAGGCCCTAGTGCGATGGGCGGGGGGAGGGGGTACTGGCTACAATGCAGAGAACCAAAAGCTCGACTCCGCGTGGGGGCTGTTGTCAGCTGGACGACTGAGGTCTTTGGTTTGAAAATTTGCATCGGTCTGGCCAATCGAAGCACGGCAGTGAGAAAACATAATGGCAGTTTTCTCCCGAGTAATACAAAACTCGATGCTGTGATGTGTTCCCGCACCAAGCAATTATTTTATTTTCTAAAGCTCTTCCTCAAATACCGTTCAGTTACCCTTTGATATCGAAAAGCCTGGCCGAACCAAACTCGCATCTGCTACATCTCTCTCAGTGTGGAGCAAGATTGTACTCTAATGGAATCCCCCAAAAGAGTTCTGAAATCCTCTCCTTTGCTGAAGCAGCCAGAGGGGACAGTGGAGACGCGCGCACACACACACACGCACACACACACACACACACAAAGAGAGAGAGCGAGAGAGAGAGATCTGCAATAGCTGTTAGAAAGGGCTTTTTTCCCCCAAAACTCAAGACGCCAACAAAGACCCATACTTTCCTTCTCATATGCTTTTGATGTAAAAATCTGTCGAAAGCGGGTCCGGTTTTTCTGTATGCATACCAAGTGTGTCTTACCTTCTACTTGGCGATTGATTTAGCTGGAACCTCGATGAAACTAAGAAGTGCTTTTCAAGGACATATTTGCATTAGGCGTCACACATCCCAAATGCCTCAGTATCAATCAATAAATATCTATTTTCAGAAAGTGATGCAGTCGCTCAAAAAAGTACAAATAGAAAGTCTTTCATAAGTAGTCTGATGTAAGAGAAAAGTAGTTTTAGCCATTTAAAAAGAAATATTTCAGGCATGTTTTTTTTTTTACTAATAAAGCACGTAATCGGCAGCTGATTTTTACTCCAGTGTCCATCGGAGATTCCCCTGTCCGAATATTAACATTTGTACGCCGTTCACACAGACATTGTGTGCCGTAAACTTTATTTTTTTGACCAGCAAACCTAACTGGCATGCTTGGAGTTAAAGATCCCATTGATTAATTGGTTTCCATTCACTGTGTTTAAATAGAGCCCCAGAACGGTCGCACATTGCTTTCCGTCGCCTTGGAGAGCTCATGCAGTACCGGCACCCACAACGCTGCTGGAGATGGGAAGGGGGAGTTCAACACAACAAGAATGCATGTATTACTTGGGATCCAAAAACATCCAAAAAAAACACTATTATCCCAAGGCGTGTGTTCGGTAGAAAGGAAAGCTCGTTGAAGCTGTTGCTTACTAAAAATCCAGGTGGTGCTTATATAAAGCGACGTGAACTCCGCGTGCCCTCTGGGCTGCACAAATACGCGTCTGATGTCAAACCGCAGTTATATTTAACAGCATAGTTAGGAATGACCTGGGCATATAATCCCAGGATACTTCCATTCGTGCAAAATCAACAAATTAAGCACGATTGTAACAATGATAAGTATTTTGAGGCATTATCGGTCAAACTTTGAAAGCAATATTTTTAGCAGACCAGCCAACCAAAGATCCTATGTCTCCGGGGTACAACCTTCAACGCTTTGGTTTTTATTGCAGGGGCAAGTTTTCAAAGATAAAGTGCGGCTGAAGTTCAAAAGCCTGCAACAACCGATTTCAGATCCACTGAAATGTCAACAATGTATATAACGCAAGTATGCAGCCTTAACTTTGTTCATTCGATACTCTTAAAAAACTAGGCTAATTAAAATAAGACACGGGATACAGGGGACGCAGATACCCCGGAACAAGAGAAATGGGACTACTCATTTAAATAGCTTTTAGACTAAAATGAACGTGTAAACCGGACCAGTTTCTCAATTTATTACAGTGAATTCGGATATAATACACATATAGGCAATGTTTGGTTTATATAACGGTACTAGGAGAAATGATGTTACACGTAGAGGTGTTTACTGCTTGTAATATTTTATAGAAGAACGCTCGGTATACAAAATATAAATTACACAGCACACAATATGTCTTCTTTATCAAATTACTGACATTGAATTAATTACCTCGCATCGATTACACAAAAATTTCTATCTGGGTTACCTGAGATTTTTTTTCTGTCGTTGGGTATTCTATTCTAAATAATTCAACTCTCCTTATTGAAGTCAGAACAAAACAGTAGGAGAAACGTACTTACGCAGTAGAGTAGTTTGTACTCTCTCTTTTAACGGGGCCACATGAAGGAAATTAATTCTCAATTATGCTGCATCCATGGTAAAAAAAAAAAAAAAAAAAAAAAAAGGAGAGAATATCCAAGGCTCGGCACCTATATGTGGAGGAGAAAGATTCGCTGCATAAGGAGAGACGGCGAGTCTTTGTTTAAAGTGCGTTTAGTCCAAAACCCAAAGCAGCCCCACATGCGCGCAGGCTGTAACACTGCGCTGCGGCTCCCCGATCCAAACTCAGTCTGTCCACAAACTACCTTCCTTTCTTTTTCCCTCACTGAGGGGTGGAGAAACGTGCGCGAAATGGCCCCCTTTGCTCCCCCGCCGGGGATGCCGGAGCGCGAGGCGCAGCCTCTCTGGTCACGTGATGCCTCGCTTGAATGACACTCCAGAGTACAAACAGATGAGGGTCTGGGGCCCGGACCGTTATTTGAAACCATGGAGATTATTATGGGACTGGGAACCTGGGGCTCCGGCATCAGCACTGCCCCCCCACCCGCACCTAATACAAATGCATACACGCCACATTATTTGCTATTCAGTCATGAATATGTGCCGCCTCCCCCCCCCCGCCCCCACTGTCACCACTCCGTCACTCAGTACACTGACCAATAGGAGGACACCAATGCTTATTTCGTGCGGACAGCAATTCTCTGACCAGCAATTCGCTCCAGCGTAACAAGCGGAGACAGTAGATCCCGAGGTTCTTCATTCACAAATACAGATTTTTTTTATTTAACTTTAAACATGTTACACTAAGCAGAACACCAAAAGTTACTATTCGGTCCATCAGAGGTGTCAAAGTTGCATTCTGGGTACAAACAGTCTCTGACACACATGTGGACACCGGGGGCTGACCGTCTCCTCCGACTGTGTTGCAGTGAGGAACAGTAAATTTGATCACGCCAGGCCAATTACAACACGACACAAAGTGAAGTTAAATTAAAATCACAGGGACTGATTGTGCTGTTGGTTTGTTTACTGTTTACTGTAGTTTAGACTGAACAAAATGAGGAGGGAAAAAAAACAACAAAATCTTATGATAGCCCAAAAAAAAATGGTAGGTGTAAGACCTAGCATCTATCTGATCTATCCTGAGAGTGTTAAACTTGCGTAACTCAGAAATAGTTGTGTTAGTGAAGGAGTAAACTCTGAGGCAGAATAGTGGTTGTCTGTTCAGCCACAGTATGGCGGCGGGTAACTTGTAAATGAATAGTGCAGCCACAAGTCCCCAGTGTGCAAGCCTGCACAGGGCTACACCAGTGTCTCCTCACGCAAACGTGAAAATTTCCACTTGCCTGGGCACTCATGTGGCACATCCGATTCAGCTCCTCCCCTTCTGTTTAAAGCCCTACTCTAGACAGCAGAGTGACACTTTAAACAGAAACGGGTGGCGTGGGGGGGGCCGGGGGGAGGTCGTCCGTTTAACTGTCAATTAAAAAAAGCCCCACTCTGCTTTATGTTTGCTTTGACCAGGCTGCTTATTCTTGGTTGCCTAATTTAATCAGCCCAATAAATCTGGAGCAGGGAACTGGTTTTCTCTCGTGACAGAAGGCTTTAAAAGGTAAATTTCGCTTGGGGAAGAAATCACAGTTCGTGGACCGCCCTATTGAGAGATGTGATTAAGGGGTGCTTTCACTTTGACGTGTGCGATCCATAACAGCGTAAGGAACCAGCTGATTCAGCTGATGGGCCCTCGGTGCACATCGTGCCCACATGGAATACAGACGGCAGCACCTGCCTTCCCAAAAATGTTGGGAAGTAAAATCGAAGTTTGAGAATGAGAAGAGGGTGTTTTGCACAGTTTGTTTGTTCTGCACAGAGCCGGTGCTACACTTGCTGAGGAATAAGCTATTTCATGTTTTCCTTTCGGAACACATCCCAACCCATTTATGTATGGTATACCTTAACACCCCCCTGCCCCCCCCTCCCCGACAGTTAATCCCGCTGTATGTTCCCTCTGTACCCGGGATAGAGTCATCCTCAGAGTCTCTGGAGGCCCCAGATAGAGTCATCCTCAGAGTCTCTGGAGGCCCCGGATAGAGTCATCCTCCGAGTCTCTGGAGGCCCCGGATAGAGTCATCCTCAGAGTCTCTGGAGGCCCCGGATAGAGTCATCCTCCGAGTCTCTGGAGGCCCCGGATAGAGTCATCCTCAGAGTCTCTGGAGGCCCCGGATAGAGTCATCCTCCGAGTCTCTGGAGGCCCCGGATAGAGTCATCCTCAGAGTCTCTGGAGGCCCCGGATAGAGTCATCCTCCGAGTCTCTGGAGGCCCCGGATAGAGTCATCCTCAGAGTCTCTGGAGGCCCCGGATAGAGTCATCCTCCGAGTCTCTGGAGGCCCCGGATAGAGTCATCCTCAGAGTCTCTGGAGGCCCCGGATAGAGTCATCCTCAGAGTCTCTGGAGGCCCCGGATAGAGTCATCCTCAGAGTCTCTGGAGGCCCCGGATAGAGTCATCCTCCGAGTCTCTGGAGGCCCCGGATTCAGTTATCCTCAGAGTCTCTGGAGGCCCCGGATACAGTCATCCTCAGAGTCTCTGGAGGCTGCGCGTGCTCCCGTCGCATCGACTGGGTGTCGCCCTTGAAATGCACCTGGCACCCCAGTCTCAACTATACATTACGGAAGCGTAAACGGGGCCAGGGCTCCAGCGAGAGCAGCTCTGATAGGGTTTAGAGTGACAGGGTTTCTCTGCCCTCCCCCCTCCCCCCCACTAAGGGCTGTGATTTTTCTTTATTCCCCGTGACAGACAAGCCCTGGAAGGCGTGGTGGTAAAATTCTCTCCACCTGGAGCCTGTTACCAGTGCCCCCCCCTCCCCCAGTGTGATGGAGTGCTTGTCACATGGTGGATAAGGCCCACTGCACAGGCTTATGTCGAAACCACACTGACTCCATGTGACGGCAGATCTCCAGCGGCTACACTCTGCACTTACCAATGAGCTGCACCCCACCCCCCCAGACGAGTAAATTACCAGCTTTTCCTCCCCCCCACCTCCCACCGCCTTTCTGTTCCCTTTTAAACTGCCGAACAAACAGGCTTGATATCAGCTGTGACAGGAGCCTCGACGTGTAAACAGTGATTTTTTTCAAGCTGCCCTGGTTAAGGGGGTAAGGGTGGGGTGGGGGGGGGTCTATGTCACAAAGTGCTGAACCCTGAATAAGGACAGAGGGCAAAGATTGGTCAATAAGTAACTTAATTTGACATTCCACTGGACCTACGCATCATAACGTCACTCGCATAACCCTGTCACCCCCCACTGCTCAATGTTAGCCTATGACCCCCCCCCACCACCGCACGCACCCGCTAACGGAACGTTCCCCATCAGGAGGCGGAGTCTGTGGTTGTCATGGAAACGGGATCTGACACAGCCCCGCCAGCAAAGCCACGTGGAACGTTCATTCATTCTACTTTCCCTCCATCCCTCTCTCCATCCATCCTCCTGCTTGTCCTCGTTCTGTCCATCGGCCAGACGGCTGGCCTCGTATCAATGAATTGGACTAAAACGCACGTCAATGACGTGTGAGAACATCCCCGCTAATGAGCTCACGCATGCCGCGTTTCGACCCGGAGCGTCCCCCCTTCTGCTTCCTCCCCCTCCCATGTTCGAGGGAAATTTAAACTCAAAGATTTAAAAGCTTACCCACTCCACCCCACCCTCTTTGAGCCAGAAGCCACGCTGGGGGGAGCCTCCGGCAGATTCACCCTTCTTTGGTCAAAAAGCCGTCGGCCGAGAAGCTCAGTGCCGTGTTTAGTCAAACACTCCCTGGCTGAGCTGTCGCCTGGAGCTCAGGAGCGGGAACGGGAGCACGACGGTACAGGAGTATGGGGGTACGTGCTTATCCTACCTCCCACCCCAGCACCCCCCCAGGCTGACTTGACGCAGGAAGCCATCCTTGTTCCACATTTTAATGCATAATACTCCATTTAAGTTTAATTGAATCACATCCGTGTTTGGAATTCTGCGGTGCAACAGTAGCTTTGTGCAAACGGCCCCAAACCGATCATTCTTGCCAGCAGTCGTCTAGCATTACTGCCGTTCTCCCAGCTGAATGCATTAAAGGGTGAATCCTTCCGGACGCATAATTAACGGGCGCACCGTCTGTGTGAGAAGACGCAGGCGTGGGAGACTCAGTACCTCCCCACATGTTTCGTCTGGCTTTACGTGGAAGGAGCTGTGGGAGGGGCCAGGCGGTGGCTCCGCCTCCCCCAAGCAACCAATCACAGCAAACGCCATCTCAGACGCTTTAATTAAACAGAACCCTGGCCCACCCATTACCCCCCTCACCAGCCATGTCCACCCCCCCAGGAAATCTGCCCACACAGCACCATTCCTGCATTCAGATCTAAACTGTCCCCCTCAGGAAGAGGCTGGGCATCGATAGCCAGGGGGCGGGATTAGACAGGGACCCCCCAGAGCCAGTCATGCGCCAATCAGTCTCCAAAACACTTCAGAATACGCTTCCGATTGATTTTTATTATTCCGATCACAGCTCTTCATGACGCCAGGAAAGAGCTGAGAGCTTCCTCCATAATTCAGAGCAACAAACAAACAAACAAATAAATAAATAAAAGCAGAGTGATGAGTCTGCATTACTACACCACTAGATGCACATTTTAGGATGTTTCCATCGTAATAAATATGTATGTTTTTAATGCCTTTGGTAGTAGAAAATTGATTCCCTGGTACCAGTTCAGCGATTGTACTGACTGTGTCTCGGTCAGCCCTTTGCCTAGAGCAGCTCTACTGGCTGCTGGTGTGATCTTCACTGACATGGAGAGGGGCAGCCACCGTAACACTGGCATAAAGGCCAAAACAAGGACATTTACAGGGACATAAAAGACACATTTTTGATTCCCAGCCACTATGAAATTATTTATGAGAGGACAGTAAAATGAAATTCATTAGCTAATTTGTCTCCCAAGCAGAGGTGAATAGTTCAGGTCCAGAAAGTACAAACCCAGACCAATATTTTCAAACAACCAGTTTAGTATGTTGTGACTGTGATACACAAAATCTCGGTCCAGACTTATGGTCTCTGGATCTGAGTTACCCATCTCTGCTCTTAAGTCAGACGGAACTGCCAGAAGAATTTTAAAATGCGCTCTAAGGCGGAGAAAATGCATCCCGTGACACCAACGGTGAACCTGCATAGACATTATGCTGGCCAGACAGCGTTAAAGACGACACTGTTCTATAAGGTGAGGTGATCTCATGTCCGGCCTGTTGAAGGCTCAGCAGGCTCGCTTACCTGAATGCTGGCAGGTCATGGCTGGGAGAATCCCTGTAACTCACTCCTAACCCTAAAGCTCCTGGATTTTATTCTCCATACATAGCAGATGCTCCCATGGCAGAAGAATCATCGTATACAGGACAAAATAGAGGTGAGGTGACCTCTGACACTGAATGCACAGCCCCGGCCACACACAGGGGAGTGAGACATATGCAGACACAGTCACTGCTGTAATAATTCACCAGGCCAAAGCTGGATAGCACTCCCTCGTATAATGTTCCCCTCAGCCCTGCGTAACCCCTCCATACCACACCTCAGATGTTGCGCCTACATATGGAGTGAGCACCTTCTCCCTGGGGCGGATGGTGCCCGGAAATCTCCACTCTCGTCGTCAATGTAATGGTAGGAAGACTCAGTGGTGATGATTTCAGGTCCAGAGAGTACAAATCCAGACCAAGGTTTTGTTTCAACCAACCAGTTGAGTATAAAGAGTCATAGTCACAGAGTACTCAGCTGGTTGGTTGAAACGGCATCTTGGTCTGGATTTGCACTCTCTGGACCTGAAATCTCCACCTCTGAGAAGACTATTATAATGTGCAGGTCAGCTGGGAAACGCTCCTCTGACCGTCGAGGAGTTTTTCTCTGATCCGACTCCCGTCGTGTTTCGCCGGATCGTGCTTCTGACCGGCCTTCCATTTATGGCCCTGGCTCCAGAACCACATCCCTCCTCCTCATTGGACCTTAAATGACTCCACTGGAAACATTTATAAACAGTTCCTGTCCTTGTTGGTTTACCAGGAGCACCACAACTCAGTGTTGCCAACTTCGATACTGCTTTACGTCTCCTTTGTACGGCCCAGCTTTTCCTTCATTGGCCAATTCTGTTTTCTTCTCAAGATTGTAGGCCCTGGCCAACTCCCTCGTGACAGATCAGTGGCAAAAATACCAAAAAAAGAACAGTTATTGAGTGATTGATATTTTCTCTCTCATCAGTGTCTTTGGGGGACGGACTCTAAAACCGGATCCTGCAGAAATCTATCAAGTTAACCTGCTTTGACATATAGGTGATGGAGTATTTCTTCCTCAGACTCGACAACGGCAAGCTGCTCATAGCGAACCCGGGACAAATATCAGCATGCGTTTACAAACTAAAAGTGAGGTCTCACTCAACCATGGAGCATCTAAGAGCTTCAGATGACCCTCTGCTCAATACGTTAAAGAAATCAGACACGCGGGAAGTGGCTTTGACTCAGTAATAGCCTTGTGACGTCAGGCAGACTCGCTGCATTGGTGTATTTCATTCTACAAAAGGCCCCAAATTGGATATGATCATGCAGCTATCCAGAGAATATTGTGGAATGAGAGCTGGCGTTCACGTCTACGACTGAAAAGTGAGGAAAACAATGGCAGAGAAGCACCACTTACCCCAGTGATGTTTTCAGAAACACTTGAGCTTCATGTCTCCTTTTTTGGCGTCTTTTTCAGTAAGATCACGTTCACCTTAAATCAGAGAGTAAAGATGCATCTGTTAGAAACAAAGACTTCTGCACAGATTTCCTTAAGTTTGAGCCAGTTGATAAGACACCATCCAAGAAGACGCCTAGTTTCCATGCAATGCTGGCTTGCAGATGTCCGGCTTGGTAACAGACCCAACTGATTGATGCACAAAAGAGGATGTAAATACAGAGTCATCTTTCTGGGGACTAGTGGGTCACATGAAGAGTCTGATTCCGCTCAGTATATCAGGACTCTATATATTTTCCACATCACCTTTATTTAACGATTTCCATTTTTCTTTGTGTCACTCTCTGCATTTTCTAGGTTATTGAAAACAAAGGGGGAAAAGAGGGAAACTTACAAAAACCTGAAAAATGAGAGTAATAATTCTAACTGCAAGGGTCAGCCCAATACACAAAGAGCAGGGGCTGAGCGTTTCCGTCACGTGTGTGACTCTGTGTCAGCTCCCGCCTCTGGCATCTGGCCTCATCTCTCTGCACCGGCCGCAGACAGGGCCCGGCAAATTCCGGGGGCATCGTTTCCAGGACAACCAGCCAGCAGGTGTACATCGATTCTTCATTGTGACGGGGCAACTTCGCCACAGGGTCTGGCCAATAGGAGGACAGAGTCTCGTAGGAGGCTACTTGTTTTTTTTTTGTTTTTTTTTGGGGGGGGGTTCACGGGTGGTACCGTTAATCTGTCTGGGCCGGTCTGAACTGCACCACATTGTTTAGTCAAGACAGTACTGGACCTTTGGACCATCACACCTGCAAAACCTGCTAAAATTAGAGGCCGCTGGTCTGTACGGGCTTGTGGTGCCGGGCTGACGAGTCGCGCAGCTGGAAGTGCACGTTCCCAGCGAGGGACACTGCGGCATTCTACACCACACAGCTGTACATCACTATGGGGTTGTGTGTGTGTTTGTGAGCACCTGAAATCTGCTTTAGCATTAATCTGAGAGAGAAAAATGCTAGTATCCCCAGAGTTGGAAGCGTATGAAGGATCCCCCGACACCTACTCCCTTAAGTTGGAGTCCTTCCTACTTAGAAATACGAGCTTTCCGGAATAAAGGATGAGACCAGGGCTTGGTTTATGACTCCAAAGTAAATGTTTCCTCCAAATAATGTGACAATAATATTAATAATAATGAATTTTTTTTGTGCATGCTCTAAATAAGCTAATTTTAAAACGGGTCTTAAAATAGGCTGCTACCTCACGCCCCTTCCCCCCTTTCTTGGGCTTTCAGTTTCCTGTCACTGTCTCCCCGTAGGGCACAGGAAAAGGTAGAAAATGAGCATCAGTTATCCCTAACAATCACCCTTTTCCATATCAATTCCGACCGCGGATGATGGCAGCCCGCCAGGCAGCCGAAACAAGCGCGGCGGCGGGAGCCTGCGTCTCAATCCCCCGCCCCCCCCCCAACTCACCCCAGCGCGGATTCCCCCCCCATTCTGACTACCACTTCAGCGCCAGCCCTCTCTGTCTCGAGTTTCATTAGCGCCCCGCTTTGTGCCGATAAGTGCGCCAGCCGCCATTATTTCGGGCGAGCTCTGCGAAGCACAATAATAATTACCGGCGCGTCTGGCCGCCTGCGCTGCAGCCTCCCCGAGCGGGGCCGGGGTTTTCATTCAGCGTCCCCTCCCACATCGGGAGCTCATACCCAGCCAGCCATGGGGCAGGTGCCTGGCACCTTCACTGGTAAATAACGATAGATCAAATAATAATTTCAATAATGATGATTAAACTATTCCCTGCAACCCTGTCCGGAATCAGTTATAAGACTGATGGATGGAAATTCGGGCTTTTTTTTCTGGGTGTCCTTCGCATGCCTCTTGGTATGGGAACAATACTGGTGCGATTATGTAAAAACAGACTGGGGGTGCTTTGGTGGCAATATGGCGTTGGAAGTCAGTCACAGATGTGCCCTAGCCAACAGTGGGGGACAAAGTAGATTAATTAATCATCAATGGTTACATGTCATCCCATATCGGGTGTGTAACCCAGTCTTGTGCCCTTTGATGCGTGGGACAGACTCCAGAGCTTGCCCAAGACAACTGGTTAGAGGATAGATGGATGTAGGGATGGATGGTCACATGTTGTTCTAGGCGACCCTCGGATGTCTGGCATTTCATTTTGCATGGAGCACATTCAAGGCCGGTCTATGTAAGCTGAGCCTCTTCCTGTGTGTTTTTTCCACAGACAAAATGAGATGGGAGATTCATGCTGGTTTGAGGGACGATGGAAATAAGCGGAGACGTGACATCATTAATAAACCTGACCAATCAACCTTTCCCCCCTATTTGAACTGAAACGTAGACCAACTTCCCTTAAAAAATGAGACTAAAAATAAATGATCAGGAAATGCAGAAACAAGCAGCTATTAAAGGTCCACTGCAGGCGGGAGCCAGCTGAGGAAGCGTCTGTCAAGATAAAGGGGAAGCCATTTGGTTTATTACTGCTATCATCCGCGGGTACGAGATGAGGACCCCGGACCGCGCCTGACCTGGGCAGCCTCGGAAGGGAGCCCGCAAAGCCAGGATCATCCGCTTTAATCCGCGCTCATTAGGATGAGCCCGAAGATAGCCCTGCGCCAATCCGCCGCACCCGCCGTCATGGACACGCCGGGCGGGGGGGCATTTTATTAAAACTGGTTTATAGGATCATTACTCAACCCCGCTCGGTAAATGAGACTCACACACGGGCACTTGGAGTGATACCAGTGGCGATAATCAAAAATAGCAACAGTAAGTATTAAAAAGCACTGAAACCGCTCATCCAACTGTGTATTAAATAAAATGCAAGGTTTTATTTTCTGTCATTTTTAAAATTATTTTTTGACATGCTACTCTATTTTGCAATAGCGCTCTAAAGGTTTTTTCATTACAGTCATTTTTATGATTGCCCTAAATCTGATGGGCAAAATGTATATTTCCGTGACCTTTCTAGTGTCAGTTACACCCATGGCTACGTGCTGTGAGCCTGGATTTATGGCAACTCTTACTACATTTCAGTTCTAAAATTCTAACTTTGAATTAATATAGTAGCCTATTCCGCCTTAATAAGAGAATATTAAGGATCGTGTATGATGGCAGCTTCATCCTTATGATCTGATCCAGCGACGCAATTTTTCACCAGACGGGAGAGTGCATGAATGTGCACGCGCACGAGCGTGCAGAACACGCACACGCCAATGCGCGTTCCAGTCAGTCGGAAGGCGCAGGGGGGGTAGTCGGTTTGCGAGCAGGACCCTCTCTGTTCATTTCTCATTTCGACCAAAATAACTCCCGGCAGGGTTTTGTAATAAATGACAGCCGTTGCCGCGCGCCGCGGATATCATCTTTACTCCTGCGCAAATTAAAAATTAAAACTCATTCGGCGAGGTGCCCGGTGCGACTCGCCAGCTCGTGCGACTGGGGCTGCTGGGAGATGCGGTTCTAAATCACGCCCGTATCTCCGGCTCCGGTGAATAATGGTGCCGATCCGGCACGGCTCACCCAAGGAAGAAGATGTCAACTTGAAATTCCAGTTGTAATTGATATATGTGTCATTGTGTTTTAGCGCCTTTCCACCTCCATTCTGAAAGCACCCAGTAATTTCCTATTAGGTCCACAGCTGAGCTTCTTACTCATTTGGAACCAACGCAGCCCTGTCATAATTGCTCTCTCCCGTTACACGCTCTGCAAGAACCGCCGCTAGATGCAGATGAGCTCCGGTCACTGCGCTTCCATTTAAAGACACTTTATTTTTCTGGCCCCCTTAAGTATCCTTTCACCGAATCATGCCGTGATACGTCAGACAAAGGTATACAAAGCCCACCTCGTCGATACCGAAGATCGTTCATGGCGAAGCATACATGTAAATAGGTAATTGGTTTATCGGTAATGTATTTACAATGCCTCCGTCCAGGCAGCACTGTCCTGCCACAGATGACACGTAGGCTTCTCAGTTACCCGGCCAATCAAATTTGAAGCCGGAGCACTGAAATGGGAAGATAGTAGGAAATGAGTCGACCAATTAGCTGGGGCCCTAAAAGACCCAATGAGACTTGGGTTTCTGCGCTGGCCCAGTGCCCATCTGACTCATTCAGGCCAGGGATCACCGAGAAAGGAAGGAGCGAGGCAACCGTGGAAAGGGAGGGAGGGAGAGTGGAGAATTTAGGTTCATTCATCATACTCTGTGCAGGCTTGTGTTCAAGTCAATGCCTGTCTAGCCCTAGACTTTTTAATTCATATATTGCACAAGCTGATATATGGATAATTAAATACTGGGAATATTAAATTAGAGGACTAAATTATACATGTACACAGTATTAGTGACTTGCTTTGCAGCAATCCAGAATAGCACCATGAAAGGAAGGGATGTGTTTATGCAAAGTGAGCTACAGTCCAACTCTTACTATATATGGGCGTAGATATTTAACTTTGCTCAAATGTAGAATAGCAAGACTCCCCAGCATCGTCAGCCACCGTCCTTCGATAAAAGCACCACTTTTCACAGACAAAGACACGGAGAGCCAGTTTGCCAACATACAGCCTCCCCTCCCCAAGTGGGCCAGCGCACCCTCAAACACTTGCCGCCACATAGTGGCAGGGACAGGAATTGCATGGCATGACCTACCACCCCCATCCCCCCCCCCCCCGCCAGATTCCCACAAGAAAGCAGATTCCTCAGAGGGAGAGGAATGCCGGCCCTTGCGTTTGCCATGGCGACAGTCTGTGTTTAACCTCGCCATATATAGGTTCTGGGCGGTGAATTTTCTAGCAGTATGCAAACAAAGCAAGTTTTACAGCTACAAATTAAACCCCACTCATAATCCCCCCCCCCCCCCCCCACCTTCCCGGACACTAATCATAAATTAACTGGTTTCTACCACAAAGCAGGATAATAATGCAAACGTGAAACAAAGCTTTCATTCTTCATAGCCACTATGCTAAACGGAACAGCAAGCGAGGCACAATATATTTTTATAATTAGAATTAGGTATTGGCTGTTTTTTTCTCCCTCGCAGCCGTTTTCTGCACGGCAGGGTTTTTTGGTATTGTTAATCAACAACAAAAAAAGAAATCTTTAATTAACCTTCCTGCTAACTAAATGAGAGCTGGAGGACGCTATTTAATACCGCTTTGTGCATTAATCCGGAAGGAAGGCGTCTATTATTTGGTCCTCATTAGCATTTTTGTTCTTTGCGCTGCCTTTCAGTTTAATGGGTTGCATGCGGCGTCACAGCGATGAACGCGGTATGGCGAGATGTAAACTGTGCATTTGACTACTGGGTGTGGCCCTATTGTGGTACTGTTCGGAAATGTATTTAGTCTAAAATCCATCCATTAGTCTGCTCCTCTATACCTGCTTATTCAGTGCAGGGTCATAGTGAGTCTGTCCTAGAAAGGACAGGGTTGATGGGATGCTTCTCTGTTGCCGGGTGAAGACACACACACATACACACACACAATCATAAGCTGAAGGCAATTTGAGACACAGATTCATCTAACCACGTGCCGGTGGAGTGCTGAATAAAACTAGGTGACCAGAATCGTTGGAGGACCAGGGGCAGGAATCGAAGGCCACAATGCTAACCACTAATGCTAACCCTTAGCTTAAAATACTCAACCATGAAATAATCCAAAAACACAAGTTTCTAGATAAAAAAAAACAGCCACACAGCTCACTGTAATACCTTTGTGTGTACGTCTCCTTAGCTTTTTGAGAACCATCTGTAGAAGCACACTAAGCTACACAGTAAAGCACGTTAGACCTGCGGTTACACCTTAATGTATACCGCTAAAATGTACCATACACACTGACGGAAAAACACCAGCTGGAATGTTATTGGTATCAGGTGAACCAAACACCGAGGCTTCGGGGTAAGTCAGCGTATAGAGGAACGTCAGCGTATAGAGGAACGTCAGCGTATAGAGGAACGCGGTACCTTGGGTATCAGCAATGCTAGCTGTCTCGGGCATCTCTGAAGCGCTTTTATTTTTTAAATCGCAGCATCGCTGGATTAATTTTATCAAAAGGCCGAATACACTCAAAACACCAAAGCCGTTCCAGGGGGTTGGCGGCTGGTGAATTAGGAGAGGGAGCAGAGAGAAGATCTCGAACAAGCGTTTTCACACGCCCCTTAGATAGTCCCTGAGCTGCAGGTTCGAGCCTCCACCTCTGAGTTGGAGGTGGAGGCAGCTCCGGCATCGCAGCTGAGAATGGTAAAACTCTTTCGAGCAGTCAAAGCGCTTTACAGTTCATGCCTCACATTCACCCATTCATACACGCATTCACACACACCAGTGGCGGCCAGGAAAGGCACCAACCAGCTCACTGGGAGCAATTGGGGGTTCAGTGTCTTGCGCAAACACACTTCGATGGGGTCAGGAGGACCCGGGGCTCGAACCGGCAACCCTCTGGTTGCCGAACGGTAGCACTACCTCCTTTTCAACCCTAAAAAAGCAAGAGATGCGTGATCACTTTGTACCTAGATCCCATTCAGAGCATGGACAATAAATACATATCTCATCCTTGACCTAAATGATATTCAGTTAAGGGTTTGCAGTTAGCTTGTTAGAAACAGTACTGGTAAACAAACTTCGAAAGAAAAGCATTTCAAACAGAATGCATAAGCTACAAAACTCGCTCTTGGCCCGAACCACCTCCATACTTACTTAATTGTGAAATACTTGTATTTTTTTCTTTGTTTAATCAACTGGCCACAAACTTCCGGACAGCTGACGTCCCTTAAGTGCTGACAGGGGAATGGTGGTAAAATTAAGCCAAGCCTGGGTGTGTACTGCGCTCGAAGCAGGTCAGGGGCAGAGCTGCCGTGACGAGGTACTCGACCATGGTGCAGTGGTGTGAGAGTGTGGCGTGGGTCACCTGCCCCCTTTTCCAGGTCAAAGCGTGAGGCTTCCTTTGTCTAGGCGAAGATGCCTCATTCGCCCTGCTGGAGCCCCCCAGCCACTGTTGAAGTTCAGTAGTATGGCCCCCACCAAAGTCTCCAAGCTTTAACACACGGCCTGACCTTGCAGACTCCAAAAATGGTGCACCATTAAGTGAAATCCCCCCCCGCCCCAACCAAGGATTTAAAGGCGCAATGATCCGATTGCTCGAAAGCCATTGGAAATTAGCTTTTATATGCCACTTTTTCTGGGCTCCTTAATAAGTCTTAAACCCATAAGTAACATTGTTCTGAACTCGGCCCTGTAAGCCTCCGAGACCACATGAGAAACGGCAGCGTGGCGAATTTTACAGAATGTCCAAAAGACTTATTTTTAATCTGTGTGAAATAAGCAAAATCTTTTTTTAAGAGTTAAGCAGAATTTGTTTTCCATCTGTGAGCTGATGCGCGGACCATCTATTCCCAGAGGCCAAGAAATATCTGAAGGCTGAATCCATTGCAGGGGGAAAAAAAAACTTTATTTGGCCCTACATTGTCCATCATCTGTTCCCAAGCATTCGTTACGCATGTCGCTGACACAGATCATTTTAACCTCTCACCTGACCAGCAGATCAAGTGATACATAAGCTCTTGATCTCTTGTGTCACTCCTGTTCTACTGAAAAGCCAGCAAGATTATGATGCGTTTCGCTCACACTGATGGGGAACTCGCACTGGTCCAGCCGCATGAGGAGGGACCCTTTCTCAGTCTCCCCACTGAGACATGCGAGTCCAGAAGGAGCTGAGTCCACCGCAGACGCGAAGGGAAAAGCAGCAGGCGGCCCGCTTTGGAAATGCCGTCTTCCGTAGAGATTTATCGATCCCAGGATCTCATCGAGGCTCCTCAAAAAAAAAAGGGCTGGCGGAATCAAATCCGGGAACGTGCAGTTCTTGTTATGTGCGCGTGTGTTTTTCGTAAACAGTAACAGTTTTATTCCGAAGATCCATAAGCCGGTGGGTTTCGGCGAAAACAGGCCGGAACAGAGTCGGCGGACAAATTAACGCAGTCAGCAGATTGTGTCGGCACGCCGTGGCCGTGGCAATCTTCGATCCGACCGGACTGTCTCCTAAAATGAAATGCGTAACTTTACCGATAGCATCCGTCCTCAGCCGCGTCAGCCTCCTGGTCCCCCTCCGCACCTTGCCAGAGTAATGAAATACAGACTTGATGTAGCTCCCCAGCCTCGCTGGCGGCAGGCGGGAAAAATATGGCCGCACTATATGTCGCAGGCTTGTCCGTCATCGTAACAGAGTTTTGTTTGTGACTTGAACAAATTTGTGAGTGCCACAGATAACAGCTTGATAAATGGTGCATTCCACCTCCTGCAATAACCAGCACGTCCCTATCTGCTGTACTGCCTCCCGGACACGTTAGATTGTATTATGCGATATTATATCACAACACAGCTGAGCCTATTTAGAATGGGCCATGTGACAAGCAGGCAGGGTTGACAGCGCACTTCAACAAGAGAACAGTACAAATGGGTTTCCCTAATCCCACTTTGAATGCCCCCCCCCCCCCCCAACTTATTATCGTATATCAAGTGCTTCCCTACGATAGCGGGGAATATGTAAATAGAACGGTGTCTATTGAAACATGGTTATTCTCTGAAATGTACATTAAATGCAGCCTAACTTATCTCAGCCGTTAAATACCGTTACCGATCTCCACAGCTTCAAATGTGCAAACGGACAAGTCAACTCCGGAATGCATGGGCATGAGGACGGCCTGGCACGACTGATGATGTTAGGCTGGGGAAGGAGACACCAACACCGTGGAGATTTTGGCGTAGCGGGGAAATTCCTCTTATTGGATATCAGACCACCCACTGAGAGGCCTCTGAGAGAAAATGTTATGGAAACACCTGTGGTTGATGAACCTGCTCTTGAACAATTGAACAATGCCTTCTCGCAGTGTTCTTGTCATCCTGGGTATTCGGTCGGATGGTTCGCCTTGTAAAAAGCCAGATTTATTCTCCTTAATGAGTAGGGTAGCAGCGCCTGACAGTGATCTATGTTGAGATGAAGACATTTAATAGCACAAGTTTATGTTGTAGCTTATGTGGCCACAAAATACAGAAAACATTATGGAAATGGCCCTGCTTATCTCTCGGCTCTTAAGCCCGGATATCGACAAAGTCTCAATGATCTCTTTGGTCATGTCTGGTTTCACTGACGCTCCCGCTGTGTTTAAAACTGACAATGAGCTTTTAGGAGAAACGGTCAGATCCTGTGTAATACTGACCTGATACTATCAGTCATAAGGTCTGGAATGATGGTAAGGGGCCAGGAACATACTAAAATAGTCTAGAACCTGAGAATCAAGAAGAGATATATATATATTTTTTAGCTAACAGGAGACGACAACCCTCACCCCCCACCAATAAAACCAGAGCTTGAACAACTGGCCAAAGAGCACAGATCAGTAAAGCAAGCTGTCGTTGTCAGTCCCCACCACATTTCACGGTCCGAATAAAACATTCCCCCCCTCTCCACGTGGCCCTAACCCAGAATGACAGGCGTTTGCTATCACTTGCTAAGGACATATTGCAATTTAAGAGATGCCAGGATTCCTTCATGAACCAAATGAACAGGAACGGAGGAGCAATCACAGACAGGCGCAGATGGACACAGTGGACTCGCTGTCAGACAGTCGATATTTTCTAAGGGATCCCCCCGCCCCCTCTGGGGGGGGCAGGCGTGCAGTCTCGGGCACCACAAGTCGGCACCATCACAGCTGGTGACTGGACTCGGTCTAGGCTTGCATAGATGCGACACATCCAAAGAAGCCACCAGAAACAAATTAATCAGCCAAAAATATTTAGCTCAATATTGAATATTCGACGTCTATGCATTGATATCGTCAGCCAAAAGCTCCAATCAGGCAATGGGTAACGGTATAACACATCTTTACTGGGCTTTAAAAAAACTCACGTGATTCATGTCCACTTGACTAAGGTTACTTTGTCTGTGCCCTGTCCCACAAAAGAGTGAGATCTTTGCCATATGAATCACAGCAGATCCACACTTAGGAACCAACGTCATGGTTGCATCAAGGATAAGAGATTTTTATTTGTTGTTGTACAACTGGGTTACACACGTACGATGAAATTTAGCAGCAACTTCTGCAACATAAATAACATAGATACCTTCATATGTATTTACATATGTAACACAACGTACCCTGTATGGAAGGCGCAGTGCCTTCGAAGGTCTGAATTCCTCGTTGGATGACTGACGTATCTTTGTTCTATGCCATGTTTACATGTGCTCACATGGAATAAAGATTAATAATAGCAGACCATCTGCCCTGGACCCCCCACAAACCCTCCTCATAAAGAGACTGCAGTCAATGAAAGCATTGACCAATGTGGTTCCATTATAAATTGCTACTGGGAATTACCTCACTCCTCAATATATAAGGCTGCAAGTCATCCTGCTGCAGCCAACAAACTCCCCCACATCCTGCGCTTCCACCCCCAGCTCTGTGCGCATTTCAGTTCCGTGCAATGCAGTACACAAACTGCAAAAAGAAAAAAAATCACAGCCCATATGACTGCAGGTAACCCTAAACTGCACCACTGCTTTCAAAACAAACAGCGTGCACTGACTCTAAGGTTCATTAAAAGACGGTCAACGCCATCAACTGAAGAATATCACAGGCATTCAGAGAGGATGCTTTGGGGACACCGCGGGCAGAGCGGGATGAAGGAATACAGGCCACGGAGACTCAGGTGAGCACCTTCCCTGAGAAAGATTCCCTTCTAAGCACAATGGAGATAAGGCCGTCTTTGAATAATTAATTACCAGACCGACGAAGAGTCAGGATAACCTGCAGTAATCTGAAAGAACATCAAACCGGGGCTTCAGGCTGGAAGACAAATCCGTACCACTTCACTCACAGGCTCCCTCTCTGCCTCTGCCAGCGTAAAAACTCCTGATTGGCCGAGCTATTCTCAAGCTGAGGCAGTGCGTGGCTCAGCAGGCTAAGCCTCTGTGCCTGTGATCAGAAGGTTGCTGGTTCAAGCCCTAGCCTAGGCAGAACAGTCACATGTCCATGAACTCTTAAGCAAGGGCACTGCATGCTGACTGACCCTGTGCCATGACACCCCCCCCCCCCCAAGCTTGCTCTGAACTGCATGTGTGTCTCATTGAGGACTAATGTCTTACAGCAGAGATTCTCAGTCTGCTATAAACTGTCCCTACTGGAAGGAAGCAAAAACATGAGCTTTCTGGGGAGCAGTCTGAGAAACACTGGTTTATAACAGTGAAAAACCTTAAATGGGGGTTGTGTAAAAGCAGTGTACCACACGCAGTGCAGCAAAATACATAATCATTATGAGCAACAAACCATTCTATTAGACATCTGGACACAGGAACATCAGAAACCATTGCATGCTCAACCACAGAAAACTCTACAGACCCCTTAGGGCCGCTTGTATAAAGGTCAATACTGCTATAATTTGGTCTCCCATTGCATAGGCTGATCTTTTACATCAAATTTTAGGTTCTTTCGATTCACTATGAAACGGCTTAGAGATGCGCTGGCCCTATTGATCGAGAAAGAGTAGCAGTGCTGAATTAGCATACAAAGCAGATGAACATTGCTGTGGATGGTCCATTATGTGTGTATGCTTCATCTGAGCATTAGCCTGTCTGCTCATATAATGAGATCATGGATCCGGCTCTGTGTCACCAACACATCAGACCCAACATGGCTGCTGAAACCCAATGTGCCAAACACACCCCGAGTTCCCAAGTCAACTGTGACAGTCTGGCATGGTACTAGATCCTGAGCCAAACTTAGTTAGAAGACTCCCTTTGCGAGTGAAAGCTGGGATCTGACTGGAAACACATTAGCCAAGGCAGAAGACCCAGGAGTAGGGGAAGGAATGTACCAGTGGAATAAAACCAACACAGCGGTCTGTTACAGTAGCTCAAACCAACCCAAAAGGTCTTTCATACAAGTCCAGTTAGTCCGTTTAATGCGCAGGTGGAACCAATAAACCGAGTTTGCTTTTCTATCGTTAACAATCTCTATGTTCATTATCAAGAAAAACTGAATTCTGTTTGCTGCTGGCTTGTTTAAAATCCAACAATGGACACCAACCTGAGAAACTAGAATTTAGGGCATATTTAAAGTAAATATCACAGACTAAATATAATGAGCTCTGTAGTTTAACTGTTTTAGCAGCAACACTTTTTTCGTCATTCATTTATCCAAAAGCCGTCTGAGACTGAGACAATTCTTTAGGTCCTCTAAACACGAACAGGAAAACCTGCAACGTCTGGAAAGCACTTACTGAGTAAATGGCAAGAGACTGACACTAAATGTGGCTGGCAAGACTGAACCATCCTTCATTCTAGAGAGTCCACCTTAAAATAGAAACAAATCCCATAATATCAGAAGGACCAAGGACAGATACATTGACTTGTCGGTATGGTCTCCATTTGCCACCAATGCCCGTAAGAGCAGCTCCATCATTCTATAGCAGGACGAGGACCAGTGGGATCTTAAGAGAGACACATTTACGATCGATCACACTTTAACGGAACAAGGTCACTCGCAGGTACGTCAGTGTGGTTCTTCAGTCTCAGTAGCCATTACTGGCAAATCCAGTTCATCCTTCCATTTGATGTATGGTTACGAAATGACGAAATTAAACCTGTCAAAACAAGGGTAATGATGCCATACCCTGGGTACGAGCATGGGTCTCAGAGTTATGCAGGCAGTTAGGGGACAACATGGAATGGTACCGTGAAATTTTGACCTTGGGGAAGAGGATGCGGTGGTGAAATGGGGCAAAATGGGGCTGGAGGGGTCTGGTAATGCAACACCAGTGACAGCACAGAGGTGACTGTCAAAGAACTTCCACGGGTACAATCAGATCCTTTATGTACCCTGGTATCTCAGAGCCAAACCCATTATGATCTGCTTTGTCTCCTACCCCATTCTCTATCTCGCTCACTCTCCGAGAGTGTATTCTTCCTGCTAATGGATAGCAAAGTCTGAGGGAGAAACCACAGTCATTTAAACATTAATGCTCTTCCTGATTTTTTATTTATTTTTTTTCCTGAAGGCCAGACTGCTGGAAGACACAAAGAGAGGGGATATTGTAGAAGCTCAAGCTCCTGTACTCACTCAGGAAGACTTAAGCGGTTGAGAAAACTGAACTGAGACTCAAAATGTGAACTTCGGAGCAGAAAACTTATTGTCTGCTGGACTGTAAGGTGAATGAGTGACAAGTCATCTTAAGGAGGTTATCTTGGAGAAAGGAAGCTTAATTATTCAAATGTGAAGATCATAAGATTTGATACATTCATCAATGGGCAAGGGAATGGAGAACAATACAGCACAAAAACATGCTACACTAAATGTGATTTCAGTAACACTTTCTATAAAGCATTATAAACATGGCTATAAATATTTATAAAAAGGCACAACACATTATAGCCATGTTTATTATGCATTATGAATGCTTTATGAAGCTCTCACCTGTAATGCTCTATAGATACCTTTGTAATTCAGTACAAAGCATGCTTAACTCTTATACCCACCACTATAATTAGGTATGTGAAGAAAAATTTAAAACTCAACCAAATTAAATGCCAATGGTACCACTGGAAAGAGCTTGAATAAACAAAGACAATGACACCAAAATCACTCAGATATCTTAACAAATAAGGAAAATATTGGCAAAAGAAGTTCGCTAATTAGCCCTATTTTTTAAAATGGAATGTGTGTAGAAAACTGTGACCAAATACCTAACTTTTTATATAAAAACGCTTGTAGTTTCCTTAATAATCAAGATATCTCAATGAAACTTTCAGGGAAGGTGTATCTCTTTATATTCTTCAATCTGAAAGAATAATATATATTCCAAGTATGTCCTTAGTCTGAAATAAAATTGATACAAGGTGAAGACTGGAATGGTGTATCAACAGGCGCCGCTGTTGGTTTAGGTCACGTGACCATGTGAATATCTCTTATCTTCTGCTTAATTAAATGCGACTCAGTGGATATAATAATCTTTTTCACATCTTAAGATATTTCCCTAATATCATGGCATATTGATGCAACAAATCACTGATGAACATACAGCAGATTTCAGGATTTTTAGCCCGTGACGATCCTGTATGCTGCCGGTCCTGGTCAGTAAACTTTTTTTCTGATCCATAGAAAGCTATGAAACTGCAGGATTAGAAAGATGAAATGATAAACAATATGTCAATTTAGCTTTCAAAAGCGTCACTTAATCCTTTGAAGTGGTTTTTGTATGTTGAAATCGAGTGCATTTTTCAACGTTTCCGGAAAAGGTCTAAATGTACACAGAATTGAAAAATTCAAAACGGAGGACGAAGAGGGGTTCCCCATCTATGTTATCACTGGGAATACCGCGGAATTCCGCAATGCGATACAATAAGAATGCGTATTTTCCGGGGTATACCCAGCGCTCAGATGACCCGATGGTGGAACAGGAATCTGGAACAAAAAAGGCGGCCATGTTGGTCGCGCACTTCACATACCTACTATAATGCGTTATGAAGGTATCTACAGTGCATTACAGATGAGAGCTTCATTGGAGCTTATGAAGTATTGCAATAAACACTATAATGCCTTATGATTGCCAACAGAAGATGCTGTAATGCTTTATTAATTCTTAATGAATAATAATGCATTATGAAGGTATTTATAGAGCATTATAGATGAAAGTTTTTTTTAAGTCAAGTCCTTTTTTTTGTAAATAAGCCTATAGTTGGCTGAGGTCTAACATGCTTGCTTCGCGTGACATCAAGGACCGCCAGTACACCCAGATAAAGTCTAGAACGGAGCACAGAGATCACTGTAGTAAGCCCCACGGACCAACCAGATGCTCGCCCTTCAGGTTACCTTGCCGGGAATCCGCTCCCTCGGCGATGTCCGTCCGGGTTACACTATTTGGCCGTCTTACATTATTGCGTGTCTGAAATCCAATTCCAGTGAGCCGTCGAGCCTTCATGGGAAAATGTGATGCATACGACTCGAAACAGTTAAAGACAAACAAGCACGTTTGATCTATGTGGTTATATTTCGCTGCGCTGAGAGCGGATCTTGACTCTATCGCCTGGGAGCTTTTACACACGACCATAAATTACGGCAGAATAAAAAACAGGGAGCAGGAAGTCACAGCTACAAGGCCTCAAAACATCATATCAACTATACCTCCCCAAAACTGGTAGAGGGTAAGACGGTTGGGTTTAATACAGTCTGTCAGGTACAAGATGCCAATCGGCCTACAATTAAGCCTTTGTCCATTATCCACCCATCGTTGCATCCATCTTCCATACCTGCTTATCCTATGCCAGGCTGGGGGTGGGGGGTGGAACCTATCCCAGGAGCATTTAGCCATTATCGTACATGTGATTCGTGTTTTTTTTCTCTCCATTGGTCTTAAGAATTAAAGACATTGCTTCTTTGGGAAAACTTACAAAAAAACCTGGATTCTGAGTGTCATGTGCTATTTGGGGAAAAAGTAGAGACAAGGTGGAACTATTACCCCGGCTAGGCTAAAGCCACCATTGTCACCTGTGTGTGCATACAGCTGCGGCTGGCTCTCTTACATATCAAATATACTAGACTGCGAAACAACTGACTTCAAGGTAAGCTAGGCATGAATATTTAGCAGCATCGGGAACTTGCACATATGACAGATGGCCGAGATTATGCAGACTTCTTCCCTGTCTGCCAGTAGCCACAAAGCCGGAACTTGAACATGAGTTCATATTAGGCAGATGGGTGAAAAATCTAAGCCAACTTAAAGTCAATCATTCCTTCCTGTCTGTGGAATTAATGGGCCAACACATCTTTTCTTTTCTGAATAATGCTCCTTAGTCACTGTTTTGAAGGGGAAAAAAAATCATTATGTCACCCCTTAGAAACTTTGTTTTGGAGCTTCATCTAGGAACCTAATAGGACTGAAAGGTATCCCACGGCAACTGAAAGATAGCCACAGCTGCAATAACCAGCATACTCAGCTTTCTAATAACACCAGCAGGCGAGAGCAGCGTTTCCATAGCAGCCCCCGGAATCCCCGCTGCCCATCACCAAGGTGTGCCTCTGCGTGATCTTTCACTACAGCATCCACTCCCCACCGATGGAGAAGTGAATCCTGCGGCAGCCATCGCCTTACAGCAAAACCGGGTCCTGCTTGCCAGCAGCCTAGCGAACGCACCATATGACCGAAAGAGGAGCGTCCGCGGTCCATGGTGGCGATGCAGGGGTCCCGAGGACTTCTAACGACTTCGGTCACGACACCCTCAAGGACGCGCGCTAGCCAGTTTTGGAAGCCAGCCTGGGAGCACTTAGCTGGGTGGTAATAAACACCTGACTGTTTGTCATGTCCTCTTCACCCAAAGAAGTGACAGGAGACATAAACAAGCTATAACTAGATGCCACGCGACTCTCCATTTATGCACCGACTGCTCAGGTGAACAAAAAAGGAGGCGGAATCCAGGAAAGCAGCTCAGGAGACAGAACCAAGCATGCTTAAGGCATATTTGAAGCCACGAATACACTGTTTCTATAATGAAAACCCAAGTTACAATGCATCAAAGTCTTGGTATATTATTAATTGTATTTTTGATACTGAATTTGATTCATTTGCAGCTCAGATGGATCTGGTGGTGCGGCTTACACCATTTTCACAAACCTACTTAAAGCCCTTTCCTTATCGTCGGCCTCTCCTCTCTCTTTTGGAATTCCTTTCATCCATAGCTAAACAAAGAGCTTTTATTTATCGGTCCCCAGAAGGAAAAACATACCTGTTTTTGCCTCACAATGCTTTATAGACAACGTTGCCCCCCTTGAACTCTCCACTGCAGAACCGAACCTTTGCTCATCATTTTATTACAGCATAAGACCTAGCATATATGTTCCTTTTTATTCATCATTCTGCAATACCCCTTTTTCACTTCTACCCTATTCTAAAATTACACCTTCACTCAATTCTGCCCTCCACTTCGGGCTGGGCCATATGCCCTAAAAATTATACCATGATATTTTCAGAGATTTTCACAATATCAATATTTATGTGGAAATTCTAAAATTCATATGTAGCAAACAGTAAAATATGACAGGTGGTTTTGAGTTTGCCTGATTATGATGACCAAATAGTTTTGCTAATAGTTATGGTGGGTGTGACAGGTATAATGATAAATTATGCCAACAACAGACTCGTGCCTTGACAGAAAGTAGCGCATTATAAACAATAATTATGCAAAAATAACAAGTGTTTCAGCTGTACCTACTCACGACATTCAAACTAATGACAATCACAATGTGATATTTTATCGACGTATTGCCCAGCCCTACCTACACCTAGAACCATCATTCCACTCCACCCTCACTCACATCCACCCTGCACCCTAATCCATGAATAAACTACACCCACACAGACCCTCCCCCCTCACCATTACGCTGCACTTTCCTCCACTAGCACCACACGCTCATGTAATCTGCTAGCCTGCACTCTTCTCTTCTGTCCCAGAACATCCCTATAAAGCTACGTACCATAACACGCATCTCCACCAAAATGCACGCCATGTCGTTGACTCAGTGATTTGCTCGTCCTATAATTCAGTCTAACAAAGCCTTCTACTTCTCCATAATTATAAACTCTCATTGTTCCGAACAAAAGGCACACTTTTTTCAGTCTCTTTCTCCTAAATTCCAATCCACCCCCCTCCCCCAAATAGGGATGTTCAAGTCTGCTATAAGCACCAATTACTGTGAAGCCATTAGCTTGTTAATCAAGCAGAAGCAAGATAATTGCGACAATCCGAGAATCAATGTCACTGTACGTACACAACAAATCCTACAAGTCAGGGCAAGGTGGGAGAAAATTGTACAGCAATAATTAATTATCGCGCTGCGTTCCTGTCTGTTATCATTCATACACAGCAACATTAACAGGCAGTTTAACATAAACTGAACTGGATTGGTGCCCTTGGCTGAAAAAAAAAAAACTAAAAATGCAACAAAACCAAATACTTTCATGGTTTGAGGCTCTCCATGTGCACATTATTTCTGTTAATTCCTCATTACTTCCTGTAAAGTATTAATCCGATACCGATTCCCAGTAGGGATCTCATACAGCTTGCATTGCATCCTCTGCTTCATCATTACCCAAAGCTGTCCTCCACCCCCCTCCCCCATCCATTTCTGCCCATAATCGTTTTATTGTCCTACTCTTTCACATCCGTTATCCATCGTCTAGCTACCAATTATTATACAAGCTTCCATTTAGCTTCCATCTACAAATTTATGTATCGCATGACCACCATTCAAACATCTCAATGTTATCCATTACTCGTCTCTAAACACACAAGCAATGTCCACCTGCTTTTGGATATATATGCATGCATTTAAGTTTTAATATACTTGCATACATGAATGGCTATGTCAACTGTAACACATTACCCTTGATCTAGACTGACTATTTCTATACATCATATAGCATCCCTCTATATCAATTAACCAAATTATCATGCACTACCAGTAAATCTACCATTTAAACACAAAATATTTGTCTATATATCGATACAGGATGCCCAACACATATACTTTATATATCTGAAAAATGTCTAACAATAACCTATATATCTAGACAGCATGTAGATCTATCCATCACCTATATCTTTATACAATGTTGCTAATATATTTCCCATCTATGCATCCATGTATCTACCATGTATTCTACCATCTACCATAAACTCATTATCTATGTTGCTCTGCCATTCGCTTCCATCTTCCACGTATCCCTTATATCCAGCCTCATGTCAACCCAGACAGACTGCTGTGCGCCTGTAATTTTTGCCTTGAAACTCCTGATTACCGTTTTTGAGACGGTTTCCCCCCAGTTAGCAAATTCCCAATTAGCTAAGTACCTGTCTCCGACATTAAGCTCCATTCATCAGCGATCTCATCAAGCGGCTGATGGCTACATTCGCCGCAATCTAATTCCAGAAACGAAAACAGACAGGCTTTCATCTCGACCACAAACAAGACTCAGCGACAAGCAGCATAATTAGCAGAATACGTGTGAAGGAGAGTAGGGGGACTTTGGTTAAATAATGCTGTTAAAAATGAACAAGAGGTAATGGATTCCTTCAAAAGTTGAAAAACTCACTCGTAGGTTCCCTTGCCCTAGCAGAAGTCAGTCTGCAAAACCCTCCTCCTTCAGAGAACTCTGCTAGGGAACGTGTCTGTTTTAATGTTCGGCAGAGCTGAACTTCAGTATTACGGAGCTGTAATACCGTGTTTTGGCCGTATTATCAACTGGAGCAGTTTGCTGGGCCTCTGTTCATCGATTGGGCAGCTGAGCCGTACTAAGCAAGACCTTTCACCCTCTTCTTTCCATTACGTCTTTCCTGTCCGCGTTGGTTTCAACTGAAAGCTTATGAGATTTTCAGTGAAAAATATTGCCTTTGCCATCTACTGTCCAGTTCCATTCCCCCCCCCCCCCCCCAAAGAAAGGCCTCTGGGAAATCTAATTCCTTAGATAAGACAATGTGCTCAACTCCCCTGTCTGGATGCACGGAAGCCTTAACCAATCCTGCCAGTCAATATAACCATCCATCGCTGTACATCTACTGCGTAACCGTGGAACACGTCAAACCCATTAACTTGTGAGACCTCTTGGCACTGGGACCTATGGTCCATCACTCTACAGACTCAACCCAGTGGAGCAAGTCAAGGCTGAAACTATTCTAGAGATGTAGCTGACAGAAGAAAATAAATAATAAATGTATAAATACACACAAAAACATATACACTGCGCCATAAAATTCTTAAGAAGAATTCTTAGCAGCCTTTCTCAATCCGGTCCTCGGGGATTCATGGACAGTCCACATTTTTGCTCCCTCCGTGCTTCCAGCGCACCTGCACCAAGTATTCTGTGTTCTTGATTGTCTGATGGTCCAGTTCTGGCAGCTGGGAGGGAGCAAAAATGTGGACTGTCTGGGCGTTTCCGAGAACTGGGTTGGGAAATACTGATACATAGTAAAAAACTACCTTGGATTGACAGGCAAGAACACTTTTATTGTGCTGATTTTTTCCTCACTTTAATTTGTAAATTAAATTGGATAGTAACATTACCTTTGTTTAACAAACTTGAAGTATGAAGAAATACATACTTGTACTTCCTTATGCTCTGTGTAAAATGCTAGAGCCATATGTACCAGAACTCTTGCGTGATAGGGTGTAATTTAACACCACTGTGTAAATTACATACTGCCTGTCAATATACAAAACGACTACATATAGATTCTCACCTGTAGACGTTTACATGTATTCATTTAGCAGACGTGTTTGTCCAACATGTGTCATACAAGTGAAGAATGTCTACATGGGCAAGACTGTTCGATACATCTGGTAAACATAGAGTTGAAATTTACAGAACAAAAAGGACATGGATCGCATAATCAGAAAGTGACAAGAGATAAATCGGTACATAGTAATTAGGGTGTCCCACTGTTAGAACTAAAAGTTTTTTTTTCCTTTAATACTGATTCATTTTAAAGTTAAACCTTTTTCATTATATTTATTTTATTGTTTAAGATCTGTTGCATCAGTGCTCAGACTCTTAAAATACAGGGCAGAGTAGCTCACACTCCGGCAGGTGACTCACTGCCTGTAGGAGCGCCCTGGGAGATGGTGGGATACGATGCAGTGCCCAGGGTCTAACGCAGAAAATGGCACCAGTGAGAGCCAGCTGATACCCCTCCGGGGGCAGAAGGCGGCGGTGGGGGTTACCGAGTCGCGTGGGCGGGGTGCGATTCCGGACGCCAGAGTGATAGATTTGAGGAGGTTATTGAATCCAACCGCAAAAGTGGTGTGGGTTTAACTTTCAGCAACAAATTTCGAGAGGTGTAACCTTTTAATCACTTGTGCAGCATATTGCGTTTCATTTATTTCAGCTTGCGGCAGAAAACGGTGCATTGGTTTTGACAGAAAGAAGTGCTTCCTCATACCTGATACCAAAAGGTCAGACCTTTTGAGGTTGGATTGAATAGCCAGCTGTTAAAGGGATAAAAGTTACCTGTCAGTGCCATCATCAGCAGAGCTGCCATGATTTTATGCTGAAGAGCAAGGCTAGATTTCTGGATGAGTAATTTTAATAAGGAGAGACACCGCTGTGACAGGTCAGCCTTTGCGGCACATAAGGGTGATATGAACGGAATCTCCCAAATGACGCGGCGTGTTGTGTTAACAGGCCGAGGCGATTATTAACATGTCCGACAGCCGTCAGACATCAGTGTCTCTGAATGAAACGCAAATCGGTGCTCAGTTTCCGAATCGATCGCAAATCTCACAGCGTCTCCAGGAACAGGACTGGGAGCAGCGTACCGTCTCCATTGACGACTACTGCCAATGCATTATTACAGTAGATATTTAATAAATTGTTGTTCGTATCCCATTCAGGCGTCTCCTAATCCGTTGCTCAGCTTGGATAAGTGAGTGCATAAATACATAAATAAATACACAATAGATAGATAGATAGATAGATAGATAGATAGATAGATAGATAGATAGATAGATAGATAGATAGGCAGGCAAGTAAGCAAATGCACATTTTTCGTTATGCGTCTTTTGTAGTTATAGCGCGTCAGACAAACTCCCGATATAGATTTTGACACGGCTTCTAACCTCAATGTCAGTTCGCCGCTACTGCCGGATAATGACAGAATTTTATGTAACAGTCCAAGATCCGCACTTTGGCTCGCGCGTTACTCACGACCGCGCTTTCCCCTCATTTCCAAGCTTCCTTCTCGGGGTGAAATACGACAAAAAAAAATACTTTTTTGATATTATCTTTGCATTAAGGATGCACTGAGTTAACCGCCCATTGTGCGAGAACACAGCGCGCATTCCCTCGCTTTCTTGCCTGCCACACGCCCAAGAATATTATATAGGCCTATTTTACACACACACACACACACACACACACACACACGTAGCCTATGTATGTATGTAGGAAAGGTATATGATTTAATAGCCACGACTTGCACACACCATATGGACTGAGGCACAGGCTGCCACACCTGTAACCAAGCCAAAGTCTATTGCAATTCGTTACCTGCAGTCCTATATATTGCCACTCGATTTCATTGCGTGATGACGCATTCTGTGAGATTATTACATAAAGTAACGGTGAAGTATTACATTAACACTAACCTTGCTTCGCTGTCGGCGAAACAAAATGTCAACTTAGTTAAATTATCCCGGATGAAAGCAACAAAACTGTAGAAAGCGGGGAGCCTAAACGTGACACTTCATTTTAATGTCCTTAAAACAGGTACTTGAGTATCTAGCAGTATCTTGAGTATCTTCTGCATCACCCCCTCTCTACTTTAATAATATTGCATTATTTCATTTCAAGTATTACAAACATGGCTTTCTTCAGTCGGTGAGTTGCTTGCTCAAATATTGCGCATTGTAAGATTCATTTAAGAGCGCAGCGGCAATGTGGCCAAACGCGATGCTGACGATGTTCTGGACATTATCGGATCTTTCCTCGCAAAGTATACCACGCTATGACAGTGTATTAGTAAAAAAAAAAAAAAAAAGGTCAAATACTACTATGTAATATGCTCCCCTCTGCCTTCATGTAAGATCTGTCCCAGGATGGGTGCCGACCAAACCATGTTTGAAAAATCACGCGATTCATCTTGATTGTTATATGACTGAAAATCGTGAAATTACGTCCGATCGCATCAAATCAGCAAAATTCTATTCGCTAGAATAAAATGCTTGAGTCCAGCTGTTACTGCGCGCAGACGGGAGCGTCAGGCTCGCGCCGCAGGCACAGAGTGTGACAAGCGCCTGCCGAAGTATCCAGCGGCACCGTCGTTTTTGTTTAAATTACCGGACAATTTGCAAGATTATGAAATCACTGGCATGTTAAATAACAATAGGTTTATCGAAAGCAAAACAAGAAATACAATATCCTACCAAAACAGCTTACTTGAGATTGAACAATTACATCTCCCCGTCACCAGCATTACATCTAATAAGGGCTTCACGACGCTACTGATTTTACCAAAAAGTGATTTTAATGTCTCAAAATACAATTAAATAATTATATATCAATTAAACTGAGCAAGAGAGGGGAAATCAATTCCTTAAGTGTCCTGCTAAAAGTAATGCAAATCAAAAGCGCATTTAATATAGGCTACTACAGCTAAAGCAGGGATCATTCTTCATTACATTTCAAAAGTTAAGACTAGTAATCATCGAAATATTGCGCAGTTGAAGACTGGCCAACCACGACAATCAAAAACTCCATTTACAAAATAGTAGGATTGATACCTTCAGGCGGAAAATCACGTTTAAATCACTTTTCAAACGATGTTATCATATAACCACCTGGCAGAATGACAGAGGAATAACCGACCTTATTTATCCAATCAATGGTCCGTAACAAATTTAACTCTACGACCAGTTAAAGCAGCTATACGGTGCTTATGTGCTGGTAAGCGGAAAGCTGTATATTTCCCCAATGCTACGATTCAGGTTTTTGAGTATGAATCTAAAACTAACAATGAGAGCACGATCATCTCCCGCACTGATGCCACGGCCGGCAGGTACATTCAACGCAGCGCTCCGTTTATTTCCCAGCCACCAATAAGACAGTGAAATACAAACAGCGATTAACCGGAGGCATTAGTCCGATCTGCAGCTGAGTGCGATCCTCATCTTTACCTCACGGCAACAACATTAACTCGATGCCATCAATGTAACGCGAGCGTTGGATACACCCGACCATAGACCGGACTTTCCACAAAGATCGCGCCGGCTGCAAGCGGATGCCCCGGCTTTATTAACGTTTACTGCTCTCTCGTTTTTTGTGCTTAAGCATCGAGGTAGCTTTACCACTCACCCATAAACTGAGGGTTGCGCCCCACATCCCGAGAAGCGTGGCACCGAGTTGCAGCGGGTGCGGTTCCCCAATGAAAAAGCATATCAGATGTAACCCTGCGCGCATGTAATTCGCCCCTACAAGGCTGTTCCTTACCTTGAGGTTAAGGATGCTCCTTATTAATTATTGTTGTGCATATACACATCGCTAGTCACGTCGTCCTATGAAAAAAAATCATTTATCACGTATAATAATCCCGCATATATCGGTTCTGCCGAAAATCCAGGCTGCCGGGTTCGCCTCGTAGAAGATACGCTTTAAAATCCCCCCCACAATATTGGTGGATGCTGTGTGTGTGATACCACAGGACCGCTTCTCAGTTCCGCTTCTAGAAACCACAGCTGGCTGTGCTGGAAGCTGAAGGGTGATGTCATCGATACCCCCCACCCTTCTGTCCTTGGCCCCCCCCTCTTTTTTCACACACACATAAGTGCGCACGCACACACACGCCCCCCCACTCCGTGCTGACCCCTCCCTTGCATCCCTTGACGTGATGCAGTCAGGTCTCTCGCCGCGTCTCCGGCAGCATCCGCAAGCGCGTGTGTTTTTTTAAATGGACACTCAACGCTGTAAACGCTAAATAAATCATACACGTCACAAATATAATTTGGACTAATCGCTCTAAAAATGCGTTGAGCTTCTGTTGCAAGATTAATTCAGCCATCCGTGAGATGGAGGAAGGCAGGAAACACTTAAAAGATTCAATTACAGGACAAATACAAATATTTGTCTTATAAACTTACTTGAATACATATTGTTGTAAAAAAAAAAAGGTACTGAGCATAAAACCTTAGAAAAGTAGAAATGTGGTCAAGACAAGTTAAAATGAGACAGTCTGGCTGTCGTTGAGGTTTATTTGAAAAGCCACAACAGGGTAAGCCCTCGGACAGAGAGGAGTTAGAGCAGGGGTATCAGACTCCAGTCTTGGGAGGTCAGATCCCTGCACATTTTTGCACGTTTAACACACCTGATTCAATTACTTGTGCTAATTACCACACAGCTCTTGAGCTGAATCATTTGAGGTGGAACAGGGAAAGAACTAAGCTACACAGGGCTCCGGCCCCCCAGGACTGGAGTTTGACACCCCTGGGTTAGAGGATATCTCCCAGGAGAGTCAGTAGGGGGCGACAGTGTGACCTCCTCTCAATCAGTGAGTTTAAAACTAGGTGAACATAATTTCACTTAATATGTACAAACAGGTGCATGGACTAAAATGCAAATTTAAGTACAACATTATATATAAATGAAATAAGGTGTTAATGACAAGCCAAAATAGCGGCAAAGTAGGTATTTAGCACAAATGTACTTGCCTGTTTTTTTGTTCCTGTCAAACATAGGAACACAACCTAGAATGATAACAGAATCAAACACAGAGCTGCCTCAAAATCAAGCCTTGTCATGGCAGATAGAAGTAAAAGGTCAATCTGGTCATTTGTTATCTCTCACTGTGTCCTGCAATTGCGAAGGGGGTCATTTGACTTTAAATGAGCAAAATGAGAGGTGGCTGGATGATTCTGAGTATATGGAGACATT
Source organism: Paramormyrops kingsleyae (assembly GCF_048594095.1). Taxonomy (NCBI): domain Eukaryota; kingdom Metazoa; phylum Chordata; class Actinopteri; order Osteoglossiformes; family Mormyridae; genus Paramormyrops; species Paramormyrops kingsleyae. The sequence goes on from NC_132817.1 coordinate 19,323,293, forward strand.
GATCCTACTTACACCCAAAATTCCCTCAAAGGATCTTCACCTCAATTATTGGTATTAGGTAATATTGACCCTAATTCTGCGTATGGAAACCAATTTGTACAAATATGATAGGCTGGTACCATATGGTCTGCAGCTGCGTTCTGCCAATCACCTCCTACTCCAGAGCTAGCAAGCGGCTATTTGTTTAGCGTTTTGGCTTCTCAGCACCATAAATATAGGGCAAGTCTGTTTTTCCAGTGTCTGGTAGTTCACCACTTGTGACGCAATCCTATTTGAGTACTACTATTGGCTGTAAAAATGTGGTCCTAAAACAAACACGTTCAAAGGAAACTCAGTCAGCGACGTGACGGCGATTCTCAGAGCGCCTGACCCTAAATCGCCGCCGTGCTGTCTAATGTTTGTTTGCTAACTGGGCACCCAGAACCCTTCCAGCTGTTTAGGAAGGAAGACATTAGACATTGGAACAGCCAGTAGCCAAAACCAAAGCCAGGAGGAGCGACGGAGGCCAAATGGACTGTGTCAGTAGCACTGCTGAGGAGCCATAGATGGCAGCAGAATGGGACAGTCGCCTCATTAGGTTAAGAGGATTTCATTCTAGATGAATGTGTGTTGAGTCAGCGGCAGTGGATTGAATGATAGACTCATGAAACATATTTGTTCTTCTCTACATGCTGGAAGGGAAAACAGTGCCAGCAAGGGTGAGGACTCCAAAGACCCAGATGGCCTTCCTTTATCCTCATATAAGGGGCAAAGAGGAGCTCTTTAAGTCAGCCCCTCTATGAAGATGACACACTCCGCAGACAACATTAGTAGCTAATTAGCCCATAGGCTAATCTTAAGAGCTTTGGACACGGGCCTGGTCATTTTGTATGACCCTGAGGCCCTGTGGCATATAGAGAAGTTCTAGTCATAAAACATTGAAAATAGAGAAACGTCCACTCACATATAACACACCGTAAATTTGGGGGTGGGGGGGGCACCCCTCCGAAGACTTCTCGGATCAGGGGGCGAGCTCGTAATTTTACTCAGAAGCAAACTCATCACGTTATTAACTGGCTATGTGACATATCAGTACCAAAGCATCCTTCTTTGTTTTTTTGGAGGGGGGGGGGGAGCGTTAAAACCTGTTATTTTACTACAAGGATAAATGTGTGCCATAGCTACTTCCAGGAGGACAGAAAATTAATCTTACCACACAGCACAGTGCTTTAGTGCCATAGTAATGGCTGCGTTAGGATGTTTACGTCACATCGACGGGCAGATATAGGAGCCCCGAGCTGTTTTTGCGTAGCTGCCTTTGCTTACATGAGTAAACGCGGGGAAACCTGAAGATACTCAATGTAGTTATGCTGTAAAGATTCTTTTAAAGACTCCCAATATGAATAGAAAATGAGCAGAACACAAATGAAAGAAGGAAACACTAATGTATTATGTGTTTAGTAGTCCTACTCATTTGCGTGACACTCGTGTGCAGCGTCAAGGTATATTCATGGAAAATTCTTCCTGTCACGTGAGAACCTCCGTGGAGATACCATCGGCAATGTGAACACAACCTTCAGGACCGCGTGGGCCTTTGGGGAACGCCATGGAGAAGCCCCCCCCCCCCCCCCCCCCCCGCAGCTTCCGTACAGCATGCAGATTCACCCGAACACCCCGTTTCCGCACAGCTTTTTCCCATTTGTGACTTGGCTGTATCTATTTTCCAATCTTTCTATATCTCAATTTTCTAATTTCTCCGTCCTGCCAGCGTTAGACGTCTCAGCGCTGTCTGCTCGCCCCAAGGGCGCTCGGCTGAATTTAGAACCTGACGAGGAAGCACTTAATGAGGACCGTTGCTATGAAACAAAGCTGGCGCTGGTTGATTAATTGCTAATTCAAGCCTGATGCTAAAACCCAGTGTCCTTCCACGTTGGTACGTATCTACATGAGGTAATAGCAAGCAGTTTTCCACCAGCCGCATGTTTGAATGGCACAACGACCCCCCCCCCCCCCAGACCGTACAATTATGTTTCAAATCCCTCTATCCACTGTTATTGTATTTTTTTACTTTCAAGGAAGCAAACTGAGAAGGTAACCAGGCTGAAAGGGGGGGAACATCTATAGCTGTCCATCATATCACAGTGCAGCAGGGGTGGTGTCATGCATGGGACTCTGCCAAAAAGGGGCTACCCCCCCCCCCCCCCAACCCCAGTCAACAACTTTTACTGTCCTGTCCCTCCCCCCCCCACCCCTCCGGTCAATAACTACACCCTCACAGAAATTAGAGTAGCCTCTGGCATCTCAAATAGCCCCAGAGCCCCTAATCATGTTGACGTGCCCCTTCAGTGCACAAATTTTGAAAGAACCGTATGTGTCTAATCGTTGAAGAAAATCCATGCACGGATAATTGAAATTACAATATTCATAGAATTTTTCCATACCTGCCTATGCAGGATCCCAAAAAATCTTGGAGCCATTCCTGGAGAAGGACCACAGGGTTGACAGCAAAAGGACCCCCCCCCCTCCCAATGAAATGCCATTCTGTTCCACACACCATGGTCAATTTCGTGAGGCCAATTCGCCTAACTGCATGCCTTTCACTGTAGTAGGAAATTGTACCCAGAGGAAATCCAGTGAAACACAGGTAATACAGTTAAGGAGGAAAAAAACATACAAATGAGGAGCCATGAGACCACAGTGTCAGTCACCGAGCCTCCATACCACCTCATGTTATATGTCATAATTCATCTATAATTTACACGCCTAAGAATGGTCCCCTAAAGTTACAGGTTTCAGACAAACAAAAGCAAAGCTTCACAATAAGACATTAAGATTCTGTTTTGTACCAGAAAGGTCACTGACAGCTCGAACCCATAAGTGATGGTTCACATATTGTAAGTAACTCTTTGTTTGTTTTTTCCTGGAATTATCAGGTGTGAAATAACTCTGGACTATCAGGGAACAAGATCTGACTGCGTGTCTCTATGTAAGCAGACAAGGTGCTTTGTGGGGTTTGCTATTCAAAAACCCCACCCTACTTGAAAGTGTTGTCTGCTGCAAGAACAGAACATCTCTGGTACTGAACCTATATATCTACGTGTTACAACTGTCACCTCCATTGCTGTCCACAAGAAGCACGGCTGACAAAATATTAACCAATCCTCTATACTTCGGGCTGAACTTTCAGAGCCCCTGTTATATATGCGAGTGCCATCTTGCACTAATTAAACACGATTTTGCTCGCCCAGGGATCGCACCTGCGTTGATCAGTAGGCCGTTTGTGGGCTTTGCGTGAAGAAGTCGTGCTTCTAGTCTCGACCAGCTCATCACATGCTCGAGTGCCTGGACCCAGCGATACACCCACAACTTCTGTCACTTTCACCTGCCGTGTGTAGCAAAAAAAAGAGAAGCACCTCCCGATATTTAGCGAGAGCGATATTTACTGAGCGCGCTCCGTACACGCAGGAGCAGCGTGTTAGCCGCCCTGCAGCTTCTGCGAGAGAGAGGATCCCACTCTGTTATTTGACACCTGGTTGCATTTAAAGGTTCCCATTTCCTGTGGTAATATTCAAATAGCGCTATTCATTACATTTGCCACCGTCCTGCTGTTTGGTCGATCCTTTATATACGGCATTAACTGTTCACTTACTTTGAGCAGGAAATCAATGCATTAAGCGGAAGGCCTTACCCGGTTACAGAGTGCTGGACAGGTCAGGGTCCTCTACAGGGAATTGGTGACATGATGTGTAATTACTTTATGGCTCATTTTATGGCACCGGACATTGAATCAAAGCAATTTCTCTTTGGTCGGTAGGCGCCGTCTGGTCCCTGTACCCAGCTACACAAACATCTCGCATCATGTCGCGTCAGCACCCGTATCCAGACCCGAAAGGCAAACGTGCACGGAGACAGGAGTCCACATCTCACCCGCCTTCCTTCCCCGTTCTGTCATTCTATCTTCTGCGGAAGTCGGCATTTGCCTGAAGAGGGTTGGGGTAGGCGTTTGTCTCTCCCCTTGGGCACCCCCTAGGGGAGTGAGGGTGTCAGCCCACGTGTACAGCGATGGGGATAGGTCACGACGCAATTCCATCCTGATAGTTCTCGGAGAATTTGAATAATGGCAGACATTGACCTTAAGTCACTGCTGCTCACAGCACAACACTTTTAATGGTGTTTCCCCTTCAGTGGAGAATACTACCCCTACTGTGCATGCTGCTACACGCGTAAGTGGTACCATATTTCACAGCACAAGTATGTAATGGCTGGTTATTTCCGTTGATTCATTAGCCTAATTGCTAGCCTTGAATATTGTGCAGCAGGTAGCATTGTTCTCTCACAGCTCCTGGGCTGTACAGCTGAATCAGCCCCAGATTCAGTATGCGAAGTCTGTATTGCCCTTAGTGTGTGAGAGTACACTCAGTGGTCAGTTTCTTAAGCAACATCTGCTTATTAATGCCAACAGCATGCCCCTCCAAACAGTGATTCATGTCACTGAATGCATGCTGCACACTGGGTCCAGAGGTTCAGTTACTATTTGGCTAAGCATTAGAATTTCTAAGACTCACGATCTCAAACGCGGTGTGATCGCTGGTACCTGGCGTGGTGCTTTCGGCATCTCAGAAACCACAACCTTCCTAGGATTTTCACACGCTATAGTGAGCTTGCAGAGAATGGTGCCATAAACGAGGACAACAACAACAAAACGTGCAGTCGGGGGGCAGTTTTGTTTGCAAAAAAAACTCCTTGCTAATGAGAGAGGTCAGAGGAGAATTGGCAGATTCATTAAAGCTATCAGGAAGGTCACAAGTGCAAAAGTAACAGCTCAGACACACAACTCATCCATCCTTTAAGCGGTCCTGGTGGCAAAAGTCAGTCCCAGCTTAGTTTGCCTAATAATGTGGCCATCAAGAGTATGTGTAAGTGCTCTGTGATGGACATGCATTTCCTGCCTTGAATTCTTCTGAAATTCTATTCAGTTCTGAAATTGAATAGTTGGGTAGATTCTGTTTTTGGGGTCTTACTTGCTGCCTGGGTGGTACACAGATTAACATAAGCACTCAAATAACAAACACAATGAATAAGCACAATCATCCCTGCAGTGTGCATTTCGTACTGGGAACGTGACCGGGGCTGATCTGCTGCATGTGTGTTGCATTCCCCTGTGGTTTTACCTCACAGCCAATAGGCTTGTATCTAAGTAGACTGTGGAATCCTCTTCCATTTCATGTATCACTGTCACATTGACAGGAAAGCATCCATTGATGACATTTCTCCTTACGTTGCATTTTAAGGGGGCACATTTCACACCACAGTGCTCTTCCTGGTATATAACAATTCTGCACTGCATTGTGTACAATAGAATTATGACTGAGATTATTCATGTATTATGTATCATCATCCCATCCAAGGTATACCTGGCTTTGCTGGGTCGTGCTCCACACTCACTGCAGCCCTGTTCTGCATAAGCATAATAGATTGTTGATAGATATGTTATATTCAGAGGTGGATAGTTCAGGTCAGCAAAGTAAAAATCCAGACCAAGGTTTTGTTTCAACCAACCATACATCTTGAGCTACACAATCAACAAAATCCTGGTCTGGAATTTTGCTTTCTGGACCTAAACCATTCGCCTCTTGTTATACTCTTTTAAACTTCATTTTTGAAGTACTAGTATATGTGTTGCTGGATTTTTGTTGTTGCCGTGGGTATAGGTGGAGAAGTGTTGTGATGTGCTATTGAGGTATTGTCACTACAGGGCCATAAATACGTGTCGGGTAATAGCACGGTTATTACTGTGGTTACACAATTCTAAAAGCCGCCATGCCACGTTACTCCCTCCTGCCTCATTGACCTTGAAGGTGGTTTTTGGGTCATAAATGTGTCCTTTAAACAACTTAACTCATTAATGCGCTTAAGAACTTAAAATAAAAACTCATAATCCCTTTCAACAAGCCACATCTGTCCATTCTTCTGGAAGCCCGTAGGTTTCTGCCCAGGCACCTGATTACCCTTTCGGGTCCACATTGGGACACAGTGCTGTATCCCCCAGTCATCTCAGCTGGTTTTACACCGGCCGCTTTCACTGGATGCAGAAGCACTGCACTCTTTCCAGACATACCTTACATCTACTCTCTTTATGCTATCTCATTTTCCATAGGCCTGCCTTTACCTCGGCAGCCATTCCTTCCTTTATCCACCAATCACACAATGAAAACATCGATTATATCTCTGCTTTCAGGGGAGTCGACTTCCACGGCAAAATTCACTCTTCAGATGCGAGGTTTGGAGTCACAAGACGAAAGAAAAACAGCATGACATTTCCCTCAAGGAAGGTCTAACTGCAGCATGACGAAAAAGCCAGCCCATAATATGGGGTCTCATTATGCATCTACTTATTCCTGCCGAAGAAGTGAGGTGTCAGCAGCGGTTACCCTGGGCTGTCAAAAACTGGCCCCGTTGTGTCAGCTTTGGACTGCATCTCCCAGAAGCACCAAGGAAGCAGAAGTCTATCGAGAGCATAAAAGGAGCGATAAATGCAGGAACTGGTCACTGTGAAAAGCCCATCCAGTATGTGAGGGAGTAGGAATCCACCCAGTTATGAAATTAAATAAATCAGACTTAGACTTCTGGGCCTGCTTTGTTCAGGAGAGATGTGTGATATTATCTTTGACTAGTTCAGACGATTAAAAAAAAAATCAGATTTAGGGAGAGTATTTCTTGTGTACAAGCCATTTTCAGACTGATACTGTGATTCCTTTTAAGTTTCTCTTGCAGATGATGAGTTTTATTCATACACTTTTTAAGTAGAAGGTTAGGTGAAGCAGCAGAAATATATATGCAAAAGTGATATTTATCGAGGAATCAGTCGTTCCTGTTGTCCCATCCATCAATCTTCTAACCATTTTCCCGGGTCAGCAGGTATCACAGTGGTTTGTAATTTAAGCAGCATGATGTGTACATTAAAGAATACGTGTTTTTTTGTTTGCACAGTACTGTGGAGAAATGGTTTTGGGGATTTTTTTGTTACTGTATTTTTTTGGTATTGTGTTTGCATTTCATGAAGTATATTTATGAATCTAGAAAGAATAGCATGGGCTTCTAATATACAGTTAATGCTGTTTGTATGAAAAGCTTGAAAAATTGGCTTCAAATAGCTTTTCTGGGGAAGTTAATGGGGTTCAGCAAGGTACCTCGCTATCTTGAAATCGTTTTTTCAGTAAAGAACTAAGAAATATAATGTGTTATACAACAACTGAACTACTGAAAAATATGTAGGTTGGTGTACAAGAAGCACATTCATTTGAATGTTTAATTATTTTAAAGCATTTATATTTAATTTATTTAGCAGGCAATGCACAGTTGAGTAAGCAGGGTCAGTCCCTGGAGCAAATCGGGGTTAAGGGTCTTGCTCAAGGGCTCGACTGTGATTGAACTGCTGACACTGGGATTTGAACCAGCAACCTTCCAATGGCCAGCACAGCACCCCAATCCAATGATCCAAACACTGGGCAAAAACACGCTTTGGAATATTGTGGACGTGGATCTGTCTTCTTCCGTACAGGGTCACGAGGAGTCTGTAGCCAACCCCATCCAGGCAAGATCACAAGGAGGAGGAGCTTGTGTGAATTTTACTTGTGTGAATGTTCTGAAGGCAGAATGAAAAATAGAGGCGGGACCAATACATCTGATTGGCTGGCCCTGCCTCCTCTAGTTGCTTGGTCCCACCTCCGCTCTCTGAACCAATCATTTATCTTTCTGCCCTCAGAACATTTTTTTGTGTAAAACTCCCACAAGCGGTTGAGGATCACCCAGGAAAGGACACCAGGCCATTACAGGGTGTTCATAAAAAAACACACACACACACACACTAACCTGCTATGGGCAATTTAGAAATATCAATTCACTTGATGTGATGCACTCTTTCTATATATACACTCAATGTGTCTGAGTTCTCTGTTCAGACCTTTGTCATTTTGGCCCAGCCCTCAACTATTCCTCAAAATGAAGAATGTTCTGATAAACTCCATCAACCATATAACATTTCTGTTACCCATTCCAAAACAAGACACCCCTACACATGTCACAATGCATACATCACTTTGTTACAGATTCCTTTTGGAATGTGTTGTTGAAAAAAATGGAAACATTCCAGAATTTCTTTGGGATTATCAATACAGGTGGTTAAAAATCAAAGTGATGTTTGTATTTATAGGGCTACCGCTGTCACTTTGTCATTATTTGTCTGAAAAAGAGGAACTGCGATGGGGAAGGTGAACATCGGCGATAAAGGACTGGCAAGGGTTTGTCCTCGAGGTCTCCTCCAAGCTCAAGAGCGTGTTTAATGCTTAACGCTGCAGCCACTCTCGGTTTTTGCCAGACATCGTGCTAAGCAGATGTTTCAAGAGGGAATAGGAGCCGACTCTACCGTTATATGAAATGAAATTAAAGAATCTCCAGCAATTTAGCTGCATCCATGCCTGCAAATTGCTTGATTAAAGGTTCCTATAAATGTCAGATGGCAGAGTTATGGAGAAATGCCATTTTTTGTATGTTGCCCATGGGGTTACTCGAGCTGAAAGTGAAACACTGAAATAATAAGTAGCTAGTTTACAGCAAGCACTACAGTTGCTCTCGTCTGCAATAGGTATATTTAGAAACACATTACAAATATGCACTTAATAGTACTGGATTTCTTAATGACGACAGAAATCAAGGTCAGTTGAGTAATCTACTGGAATCAAGCATAAAAAGAGAGACTGAAAAAAATAGCCAAATGCCATGGTAAGTAAAAAGTACAGCTCTTATGTGGGTGATTTTTCACGATAATGATCACTCTGGTTTAGGTAAGGACCTTGGATGATGGAGAAGAATCTCTGAATAGGGGATGTGACACTGGATACATGCATACATAAAGTCTGAAAAGCTGAGGCGCACCACAGCACCGACAGTCCAGTTAATTGCTCTTTGGGTCCATAGGACAGACTAAATAAATCGCTATTTAGGGACCTGGTGGGAGGTAAGGGCACCTTTATAAATGGCACCTTTATAATTTGAATGGAGCCCCAGTCTGGTCCTTAAAGATGTATATTATGTAAAAATAGCTGGGCAAATTCAGCAACATTTCTGTGGACTGTCTATTATCCCAACACTAGGGACATTTACAGGGGTGGGGCCACAGGGCTAATGATCAGGTTGGCCTCTCTTATGCCCCCTACCTTAAAAAAATGCTAGAATCGCCCCTACCCTACACTTTACATCTGAAACGTTGATAACCTTATAATCAACTGCCATGACAACTAAATTCTTGAGCTACACAAGATTACTATCTGCTCTTGCTGCAAAAATTATGTCAGGAGTCAAGAGACGTTCAAAAAACGAGGCGCTGTCAGCATTTAAATATGGGTCATTTTTAAAAGGCACTTTGTGCGGACGACGGTCTAATCTACAAAGAGATCTGCAGATAGGCAATGTGAATGTATTGGTACACATCAGTTACTGTGATACCAAAATGGTATTTTCATGAAGGTTAAAGACATTGTTATCCAATCAGATGCTGGACAGGGGTCACATGGGTTCTGGGCGTCCCTGGCAACAGAGGGCACAAGGCAGATGTTACATTCTGGTGAGGATTTCAGCATGATAAGGCACATGCAGACACTCTACAAGCGATTTAGACACCAATAATCCTAATATGCCTTCGGACTGTGGGAGGAAGTGACTGAGGCATATGAAGAACATCAGAGCTGTTTTGTTTATGTTCACTTTTCAGCTACTTCTACAAAATTATGACTCCTGAGTTTCATCCATAAATCCACCTGTATCACAAACGTATACTCTGCAAAATCTGTTTGCCTTCACTCTTGGTTTCTGCAGCATTATGAGACCCAAGCTCTCATCCTGTCCTGCCTCAGGTCATGTTTGTGCTCGGTAAAATGAAGAGTGACATGAAAAGAGCATAAAAGAGCACATTCACTTACAAATGTCTGCAAAATCCCCCCACCTGCTGCTCCTCATGGGGGTGTCGAAGCTTTGTCGTTTTTACTTGGTCTTCTTTGTTCTGTGTGTGCAGAGACTCAAGGTCCATTGCATGTTCTGCTGCCCTGAGTGACCACCTGCATCCCACAATGCAACCTGATTTCCCTGCTCGCATGCTGCACCATTGAAAAGTCAAACTGACATCATAAGTCAACTCGTGCTGATACAATTAGGGCCCAAATTGACCACCTCTTTCAGCCTTTCCGTGAAAGATAAACTTCAACAGGCTTTGTTAAAGGGAAACAAAAATGAACGTCTTCCAAGGTAATAGATTTTATCGACCGGAGCATGACACGGTGAAATTTCAAATCGTGTTAATAAGCCAGTGCTGATAAGTTCTTCATAATAGTGTTACAGTACTGGAGTTTAAATTAAAAAGCAAGATTAATAGTTTTAGGGGGATTCTCATTTGACTCAGTTGTTTGAAAGAGGTGCAGGAAGTACCACAGAAAAGGGATAATATGTGCGGACTTTAAAGACACAGGCGGGAGTTTGCACACTAATGGGGCAGGGGTGACATTATGCTCGTGCGAGGGGGTGACACTTTACACGTCCCCTCCTTACACTTAACACGTCCCCTCCTTGGGAGGGAGAAAAAAGGAGCTAGAAGGGATTGTGGTTTGTTCCTCACTACAGTCACTTAGATTTTAATATATTTTAATCAACCTCATTATCATAATGAGCAGTGTGTAGGACTTGGCTGGAAACATGTCAAAACATTCCTCATGATGGATTTTCGTCGCCACGATGAGACCAGAAAGCACCCAGCGATAAATTACTTCACAGCACTGAGGCTGTATTTTATATCTCATGAAGAAAGAAAGAAAAAGCCGAAAAATTCCCTCTCATCTCATTCAAATCCGGAGATAGGTATAGCATAGTCTGGGAATTAATCTGATCTGATAACCTGGCAATTCTGACAGGATTTTCTTTTGATTCGGAGAAAACAACAGACCGGAGGATATTATCCGACGGCAGCACAATAAAGCGTATTTGTCATGGTAGTTGACATCTGCCTCTAATATGATGTTTCCCGCCAGTCCTCTGATCTCCATCCGATATAAACATAAGCGTGACGTGCATGGCAGATTTTTCTTTATCAAAAGTCTCTTATGATCTGTAGGGCGCCGAAAAATAAATAGAAAGAAAGTCATTGGGATGCAAGTAGCTATGAATCAAAATAATACTAAACAATCCAGGAAATGGATGCAGGCATGCCGTTGGCCGTCACTCTCAATGTGTCACATGAGGCTTTTTCTGATTTGACTAAAGGAATTTTGCAGTATTGTGCTCCAGTGCTCCTTTAAAGTAAGAGTAAGATCCAGTGCCTAAGAGTGTGGACTTGGTCTCACCCTTATGATGTTTCCCGATTCATCCCAAAAGTGATCCAACAGCCACTCCAAGCCTGATGATTGGTTCAGAGAGATAACCAATCAGATTGTAGAGGAGGTAAGTCTAAGCAACTAGAGGAGGAAGGACCAAGACATTCAGTTGCTTGGACCCACCTCCGCTACAATCTGATTGGTCATCTCTCTGAACCATCATTTTTCAAATCATTCTGCCCTCATAGCATTTTTATGTAAGTAAAACTCCCATGAGTGAAACAAAGAAACTTACAAAGCAAGACAAAACTAGTTTTCTGTTTGGGCTTTTGTTGACATTCCAGTCTCCAATACTCCCCCATAGTTTGTTTTTCATCATACAAAAGCACTAATGTCACCTTTAAAGGGCATCTTGAGTCCCTCTGTGAAATTAAAAAAGAAAAAAATATATATATTTTTTATAATATAATAGAGGAATGTTTGTGTAATATACTGAAATATTGAATGAGCTTTTCATTTCTTAAAAATATGAGTGCATTTGATCAAACCTATTTGAATTCAGTCCCTGAAGTGTTACTAATCAATACTACTAATCAATACTACAAGTATACTTCTGCATGAAATGTGAGTGTGGCATCACTCTGTATTTTGGACAAGATATGAATTCACAGTACAGCTCTTCATTTATTATACTTAATTTATTATATTTTTTTGTTTTATGGATCACGGCAGGGAAAAATATTACCTTCTATGGTGAAACTGGTGAACGGATTCAATTCTTCATCGAGATAGAAAATAGAAGAAATGATTCTGTTCACTGCGGGTGGTGTCGATAAGACCTCAAAGACTCTCCTTAATTAGGCCTAGTTTGGGAGACAATGTGCACAGCCGGCAAGTCGAGTCACATAGATGTTTGAGAGGTTTGCTATAACGCTGCAATCAGTTCAAAATTAAGCTGTCAGGGTGCATATCCCACTTGACCTAAAAAAGGGGGAAAATGGTTGCTACTGGGCAATTATCCCCCAATTTCCGCTGATTCCTCGGTTAACGATTCTGTGCCTGCCACAGACTGGCTGATGTGCCCGTTGCAAACTTACACAGCCATCAATCAGCCGTCACTGCACTGAGGCTAACATGGAGCCACGCAGTACAGCAGTGCCCAAGCCACAGGACCTGGGGCAGCAAGCAGCTTCTCCCAGGCATCTGACAGGCTCCAAGGGTCCCTCATGCAGCAACCATCCGAGGCACCCTTAGCCAATCATCCGAGGCACCCTGAGCCAATCATCCGAGGCACCTTGAGCCAATCATCCGAGGCACCCTTAGCAAATCATCCGAGGCACCTTGAGCCAATCATCCGAGGCACCCTGAGCCAATCATCCGAGGCACCCTTAGCAAATCATCCGAGGCACCTTGAGCCAATCATCTGAGGCACCCTGAGCCAATCATCCGAGGCACCCTGAGCCTTCCTTCAGAGGCTGAAAAACGCTATCGTGGGACTTCATCTGAGCTGCCGCAATCAATGTTGTTATTGTTCTAAAAAGCTACGGTAAACAAATCCGGGGATAAAGCTTGCTAATAGAAGTAGCCGAATCTAAGTCTTTTTGAAAAGCGAAATGAGCGGAACTAAATAATAATAATACAATTAGATGCAATTAAATCAGAAGACTTATTTTTTCTTTAGCAGTGGCTATGGTAGGATGCTTAGCCATCGTCTCGGCCATAGGCCAGAGACATAGCAGGGAACAATAAAGTAAATTTACACAAATGAGAATACATTACAGTACTAAAACCACAATAACAATACTCAACCCAAAAACCCTACTTGAACGTAAACTGAAATTTAAATAAAAATGAAGGCAACCAAAAAATAAAGATAAACAATCAAAATGATAGTGACAGCCAGCCCACCTGCTCTTGAACAATGCTTCATCCAGATAAACTGTTCAGGAGGCCCCATTGGTGTCACGTGTCAGGTGACATTCTGCTCCATTTGTCCTGCACCCAAACTCCACCCCTAGCCATCATCAGATCCTCTAACCCACATTAAGTGCTTACTATGCTTAGCTAGTGCCTCCTGGCACCATGCTGTCCTCTATAGTTCTTCCAATCCCCACAAGTCCTTCCAGGTCAGAGGGGTGAGGAGAAAAGTGCCCAAACACAAAGAGACGACTTTGCCTCCGGCTCCCTTGCAGTAACTACGGCTGACAGAGCTGTAAAGCACCTCAGACTAATTCTGCTGTGAAGGCATGATCTTCTCATTATTTATGCTACCATAGCCATGGAGTCATTTCTTCTACATCGTCAGCTTCTATATGATCCCCTTCGACCCCTCTTTCCTGCTAATGTACAGTACAAGTCAAAAGTTTGGACACGCTAAGTCGCCTACAAAGGAGAGTGATAGTGTCGCTTCACATGACCTGGCAACCTGAACTAAACACAATAGAAATGGTTTTGGAGGAGTCTGACCCGAGATTGAAGGAAAAGCGCCCAATGAGTGTTCAGAACAGTAGGGTCAGCCAGTCCCTGAAGCAACTGGGGTTAAGGTCCTTGCTCGAGGGCCCAGTGGAGGCATCACTCTGCTGACCCTAGGATTCGAACCAGCAACCTTCTGAGCCCCAACTCACAGAGGTGCCCCCCAGCATATAATTTTTTTTGATACTTTTTTGGTCAGTGCATACTCCATATATGTTGTATTATAGTTTTGATGTCTTTATAATTAAAATGTATTGAATAGTACAAATAAACCTTTTTATATGTAGCTGAGTCCAGACGTTTGACTGGTACTGTATGTAATTTGCAACACAATATTTTGTCTGCCATGGTTCCATAGGAACTGTAAACAGAGTAGATTGCCCAAGGCAGAAGGATACACGGGCTGTGGAGTGGAAGGCTTGTATTGCAAATTGGGTCTAATACAGGCGATGATTCATCTACCAACTTTCAACCTGCTGTCAAGTCAATCTAATTTTAACAAACTTAAAACAAAAACTTCTCCAGACGCATTTCTTCGGCTAAAGCACTTGGCAAAAGTTTGACACAAGTCAGACATGGAAACCATGCAGAGAGATATGCATATCTGAGGAATATTCACGTCAATGTATGATGCCATGACAGATTAATGAATTCCCAGCATACAATAGCACATTGCTCATTTTCTCTGGATCACGGTGAAACAGGGATGGTTCAGGTTGCTGTTCTGCAGCAAACAGATGCTCTTCTTGGTAGGACATTTGATTATATTCCTCTGCATAGCTGAGTCTCCACTAGCTGTCAACTCGAAGATAATTTCAGGGGGTTTTTTTTGCCTTCTTCCCCACCATGTGGCATTTCAGGAGCTCAGCTACTAGCTGGATAGGCTAACGCTTTAGCCAGCAGGACATCACAAGATGCTCATTAGTGAGCAACAGGCCCCAATTGGACAAAATGTGAATTTAAACCCTACTATGCCTCTCCTAATATTCTATCACATTCTATACCAGCTCTTTCTGCAGATATAACCCCACCTTCTGGTAACCACCCGTGTGACGGGGGCCTTTTCGCAAGCTGGGACCACACTAGGTGATGTAATGTTTGCAGTCTGGAGCAATGGCGGCGGGATAAACAGATTTCGAAACCCCCAGAGGGGTACCAAGAGATAAACCTGGAAAATCGCTACTAAAATGTCACCCCTCCGGTGCCCCCACCGCAGTACATTAAGGTCATGTGATGAGTGGCGTGCCATCGTGTCACCGCCGGTGTTCTCAGTGGCCCCCACGCCACAGGTATGTCAGCCCCGGTTAGACGGAGCTGGACGCCATAGCAACGCAAGCCCTGCTGAACAGTCTGCCTTCGTCCCTAAACCTTTTCACAACTTCCAGCATTTGTCTCTGCCTCAGAGGACCACGGCTCTGTTTGTATGCTGGCTTTCATTCCGGCCTTGTCCCTGCTATTAATCGCTTTTTTTTAAGTCGCTGGTCTTCTGTATTGTTCATATCCAGAGATTCCCTCAACATCAGTAAGGTAAAGATGCAGTATAACAGTCATGTACTTACGATACTTAAATGTATTTAATCATCTGTGGCATAATAATTTCAGTGTGTTCCCCAGAAACTTGAAATTATATACCATTACAGGATGATACATGAAAATTACGCAATTTTGATTCAGCAAAGGTCTATATGTACGCTGCCCTTCAGGAAGTCTTACCCATCAGCCATCAACCTTTGAGCCAATCAGATATGAGGTAAAATTATAACGCCAATTTGAATGGCCTACTTATACCTCCGCTTAATCTTCTGCCTTCTCCTCTCTACTTACAGGGATGGCTGACTCACCCGAATCTCCTACCAAGGGCCCCAGCTGGGCATCAGCCTGTTCCCGACACTTGCGGAGTCGCCGTGGAGATGCAACGCTTCCTCTGGCCGCCTTGCACTCCGCACGCCGAGTTCCGTTCGTATCCACGGCGACGGGCACACACCTGAAATACCAGCGTACGGCTACGGATGCCTGATTCCATTCAAGCTCGGCGCCTTGCCTTGTTCTCGCGTCCCCCTGTAGACTTCTACCAAGACAAAGACAGCCATGAGTACTTCTGAAAGATCCCAATTAGAGGGAACCTTTGTATGGAAGGGGGGGGGGGGGGGGGAGAGAGAGAGTCAGACATTCTCCTCTCCTCTTCAAAATGCTTAACGAAAGCAAAAGACAGTAGGAACAATCAACCTTGGGTCTTGAATCGAGGCGGAAACAGTCAAGGTCGAACACCCTGGGTTTGGGATATTTCATCAACAGAATCAGAAATGTTGGTGCGGCATGGTGGTGCAGTGGTTAGCACTGTTGTCTCCTACCTCTGGGACCTGGGTTCAAGTCTCTGCCTGGGTTACATGTGTGTGGAGTTTGCATGTTCTCCCCATGTTGTCGTGGGGTTTCCTCCAGGTACTCCAGTCTCCCCCCACAGTCCAAAGACATGCTGAGGCTGATTGGAGTTACTAAATTGCCCATAGGTGTGCGTGTGTGAGTGTGCCCTGCAATGGGCTGGCCCCCTGTCCTGGGTTGTTCCCTGTCTTGTGCCCATAGCTTCCAGGATAGGCTCCAAACCCCCCACAACCCAGAAGGATAAGCAGTTTGAAAAATGGATGGATGGAGAATCAGAAAAGCACACCCAAATCTCACAGACAACTAAAATAGAACAGGATTCCCAGCCATCTTTAATGTTTTGGAGCCTCATCAAACTCCAATGGGCATATATGCAAAGACAAAACCGGTGCAGGGAACAATCTCTTCTGGCAAACTCACTACGAGTGCTAATACAAATGGCAAAATTAATATTTTAATCTCACAGCGAGAAGCATGAATGAAAACTCAAAATGCTAAGGAAACATACCAGTACCAGTCAAAAGCTTGAACACACCTATTCATAAAAGGTTTAATTGTACTATTCTCTACATTTGAACTGATTAAATTGGAAGTACAAGATTTGCATGGCAAGTCCAGGTCACAATCACGTGGAATTTTTCAGAACAACCCCCCCCCCCCCTCCCCAGCAAATTTAGCGAGCGGAACTACCTGCTATGGGGAAGATGGATGGATGGATGGATGTTCTAAATTTAAAAATGAAATACTGTTGCATCACTACCAAGCTGCCCTTCTTGTCTGGCCGTATTCACCCTAAAAAACAGCCTCCTGTGAAAGTCACAGCTCCGTGGCCCCGTTTCAGTTCGTCGTGCTCTAGCCAGCAGCACTCCCCCCGCGCACTGTGCTCCCTTACCCCCCCATGTCCGTAACCTTGCAAGTGGATACCTGGCCGGCCCCCGGCAGCACAGCCAGCTCCCCCCCCCACCCTAGGTAGGCTGGACGCACAGCTCTTTGTTACGGCTGCAGTAATGGCTGCAAGTATCCAACAGCCATCATTACCATGCAGTCAGGAGGCCCTTTGAGAATATTAGGCTGCACACAGAAAATGACTTTAAAATCTCCCGGGTTTTCCGGATCCGCGTTCATCACTCATAGCCGAGGGTGTGATCGAGAGCTGGAGTGACTGACCTGGAAAAGCGCTTTAAAGGAACATAGCAAGCATGTCATTTTCCTAAGTGCGGAAAAGACCCGGTCACCCCCCCCCATCCCGTGGTGGCCCGGCACAGAATGATGTTTTCTTTTATTTGGAGTCGTGACACTTATAACCGGTGACACACCGCACACGACCACATCCAGACGCTCTGCACGTCGGGGGGATGCGGGGGGTGGGGGGGTGGTGCGCATGACTTAATTGCCGTGGCTGAAAATCCATCCACCTCAAAACTGAATTATGGCCAATTTCACAAATTACCACACGTCACGTAAAACCATAAAATATGATTATTTTGCCCGCACCTGGCAGCCCAAGTCCAAAGGACAGCATTGTTAGATCATCCTGTCACCAACGCCCCCCCCCCCCCACCCCCACAACCTCGCCTGACGGTGTAACAACCGCCAATGATTTATGCTAAAAGGTCTTTGATTATAAGAGTGAACACAGATGAAGGACAGCAAGCTTTGCATAGAAATGGCTGTTTTCCCATCCGCTTGATGGTGATTTAGATGGAAGACCACACCGGCTCTTCCTAACCGCTCTCTCAAGGTTGCTCATCACTGGTCCAGACAGTGAAATCTAAGATCTGCGCACAGACAAAATGCAAAGGTCTTCTTAGCCTTTATTACATTACTTCTGCAAGGAACCTTGCCAACTCGCGGGAAAAAAAGGGTCTTTGTCTGAGAAATTAGACTTTGATAGGGGTCAAAGTTTACAATTTATATATATATATTTTTTATTTGGTGGATGAAGGGAAGGTAACGGTCATCAGGGAGAGATGAAAGAGTGAGGAACAGAGAGAAGCAAATGGCAGAACCTGTGATGAAATGAAGACGAAAAACTCCAGGACGAGAGTCCACAAGCTCCAGACTGTGGTCAGCTAAAGATCTCCGCTCCGAGGCATTGTGGCAAAGATGAAAGTATTTCTGAACACTAATTAAGTTAGCCAAGTCACAGGCTTCAGTACTGCAGCTCACAAACACAAATCTGATAAATATACAGCATGTGTATGTTGCTAAGTTACAGTCTATTCTCCTATTTATACATCTATATATGTAGAACTCAACGCGCATTGTATTTTAATTGTGGTACAGTACGTTTCCCTGGTAATCGCGATTGGATGGTGTTAAGACACATTATGTTCCGCTTTAAGCCAAAGAGAAACATACAAAAAAGAACAGATTAAAAAAAAAAAGAATGAACCAAAAATCCCTCACAGCAATCTGCCAGACACGGTGAGCTTGACAAAATATTTCTCAGTCCATGTTAAACAAGCGAAATGGAAACAAAAACGAGTAGCAGATAAGACCAGAGGGCTGGTTTAGAATTACATCTGCGTTGCCATGCCGGGAGTTTAAGAAAGGCGGGTAAAAATCACTTATTCACAAATAAAGACCAAAAAATGGATGAGTATTTGTCTTGACACACTTGATCTGAAAGAGTACATTGAAATGAATTACTTAACATTTGGATTATGAATGAAAATGCATTAGCACCCATCATGGAGACTGTGCTGTTCAGGGACAAGAGTGTACTGTAATGTATTATGAATTTGCAGTTCGCTAAGCTTGTCCTGTGATTGAAAAAAAAGCACTTTGATTATCAGCATGTCTTAAAATTTGGTTTTATGTAGGTAGGTGCTTGTCCAAACAATATCCCAACTTCCTAAGTGTCATTTGTACTGATTTGTGTCACCCCTGACTGCTCCAGGTTCACAGGAAGTTGGGGGAGTTTTTTGGTGAGTGCAGATTACTGCCAAACAGGAGTGATTCTAGTCTGTTTTTTAAGGTGGGAGGACATGCGAGGGGCAATGAGGTCCAACCATATCATTAGCCAATCATGTGTTTTGAGTCTGTGAGTGACAGAGGAGGGGCACTGTAGGGGCCAATCAGGTTTCAGCTGCGGCTAGCATCCCCGTATACACCCCAGCTGCCATTGGTGTCTTTTTCATGCACAGCAGTGATGGTGCTGCCCACCTTAGGCACCCAGCAGGTCAGGAGTCATTCAACCACTATTGTAGTCATTCAGCCGGAGCCAAAATGGCTGCCTAATATAACAGCTGAACCAGCAACTGCACAATACAAAACTACTTGTTGCCGCAAGTTGAAGAGTAAATGTGAACTCAGATAAACTATGTTGCTGATTTCCTTTTGAAAAAATATAATTAATGTTTCCTAAGGAATCCATATAAACGTATTAATGTTATTGAACATTGATCATTCACTTGCTCTGCTCTGCTAAACTGTGAGACTAATAAAACTATTCATACAATTTCTGATGACAATCACAAGTGGTATTGATTCTGTAGGAAAGAGAAGATGGCTTATATCTTTTAAAGGCATTTTATTTATCCTCGTGGTTTGATTTAGGCTTTTTGCTCACTGCTGTTTTGTTAGTATCTGTATGTGTTACACCAGAATAAGGCCATTATGTATTTACTGGGACCAGTTCAAAAATGGTGAGTGGAAATTGGTCAGAAACCAAGCCAGGAGCCTACATGGTGTCAGAGAGTGAACGAGAGAGACAGGGGGGAGAGAAAGGATTTAATGAGCACAGTGAAGCTCTGAGCCGGTGTGCGTGTGTGTGTGTGTGTGTGTGTGTGTGTGTGTGTCTGACAGAAACACGGTGGTACCTTTCTGTGTACACGCCGTTCTGATCAAAGACTAAGGTTAGCGTCGCCCTCAGATCCGATGCCGCCTTCTGCTAATGAAGCGTCATGTGACTGATGACAGTCTACTTAGCGCTCTAAGCGTGTCACACAGCGGCGTCGCGGAAAGTTCCAGAGAGCCCTACCAGCTCCGGGGTACAGTGCAATAAAAGGAGGTAGAGATGTGGGCAGACGGCACCTCTGCACAGCCGCTGAATCGTGGTGTCTCTCCGAGGAGGATTCTGGGATGGCCTAATTGGATCCGGAGTGGGCTCTTCGTCTCCGCGGTCAGTGGCGTGGACACCACAGGTGAGGAAACATACTTCTGTTCCTGCCACTCGTCAGGAAGGCCACGGAGCACGGTTTGGGGTGGGGTCAAATCCTGTCAGCTAGAGTGACACATGGGTGGCTGCTGTGCCCTCCGGTGCTTCCCCACCTTGACAGCAGTGGCTGGTTGAGGATTTAATCGGGCGCCGGTACGGGGCGATTAGAAAGCGAGCAGCGAGCAGTGACTAGCGAAGGGGACAATGAAAGCACTGATGCTATGGATTCAGGGGTGCAGGTAAAGGTTCTGAGCCCCTTGACAAAATGTCACCTTGGGCTCCCCGGTCAAGTAAAATTCAAGGATCCCTGTAGGGTGCTGGGCCCCCTGAATCTGCCAGGGTATCCATGCTCCTACTGTGGCCCCTGTAGGGTGCTGGGCCCCCTGAATCTGCCAGGGTATCCATGCCCCTAATGTGGCCCCTGTAGGGTGCTGGGCCCCCTGAATCTGCCAGGGTATCCAGGCCCCTACTGTGGCCCCTGTAGGGTGCTGGGCCCCTGAATCTGCCAGGGTATCCATGCCCCTACTGTGGCCCCTGTAGGGTGCTGGGCCCCCTGAATCTGCCAGGGTATCCATGCCCCTACTGTGGCCCCTGTAGGGTGCTGGGCCCCCTGAATCTGCCAGGGTATCCATGCCCCTACTGTGGCCCCTGTAGGGTGCTGGGCCCCCTGAATCTGCCAGGGTATCCAGGCCCCTACTGTGGCCCCTGTAGGGTGCTGGGCCCCTGAATCTGCCAGGGTATCCATGCCCCTACTGTGGCCCCTGTAGGGTGCTGGGCCCCCTGAATCTGCCAGGGTATCCATGCCCCTACGTTTTTCGCCACAAAAAAGGTAGCTTTAACCCTATCCACTCCTGGACCTCCTTCCCAAGAGCACGGGGCAACACTTTCAAAGAGCTCTGCGATTCCTCCCGATGCTTCACTCTCATTGTGAGCAAAAGCACCCAAAGACCAGCTCCACACCCCCCCCCCCCCCCCCAACTGTCTTCCGCTGTAGACCCGCCCTCGGTCCTCCTGTCCTCCTGTGACATCTCGGTCTTCTGATGGGATTATGTAAAAAAATACAAAGCAGATGGATGCAGGGCTGAATGGGAGGGAGTAGATGAGAGGGAGACAGGGAGATTTAGAGCTATGAAAGGCAAACAGATTTCAAGAGAGGTCACATTCATTAACCATTCAAGAAACCGAAACTCTCCAAAGGCATTACTTAAGGAAAAGTAACACTGCACACATCATCTGATCTCTGTTAAAGGAGTAACTGGCCTTTTGGGTTTTACTTAAAGAAAAATTCTGTTTATGTAACGTATAGTTCAGTGGGTTGATGGCTCAAGGCCCCTGATTGGCCCATTAAAGTCAGGTGAATAAAATAACTGCCATCTGGCCAATCACGTTGCACCACACCCAGCCTTGGGCCTGTAGGATTTTGACCCTCTTAGTAATGAAGATGTCGCACACGAGTGCATTTCACCTGCCACTCACCTGCTTTAATCAAGGACACAGTGCACGCCTGTTTTGTTTTTCTTTGATCGTAATGAATTATAGCTACAGGATGAATCATGTGTGGAATCGGGGAAGGAGGGGACTGGAGGGGGGGGGGGGGGGCAGCTACAGAAGAGGGCATCCTGTGTGGCGCGACACTGCGCAGACGTAGCCGTGCGCACGCCCCCACACAACAAGGCGGCGGGCGGCTGACGTAAGTGTGGCTGCGCAAACCCCGACGGGCCAGCCGTCACCGGTGCAGACGGCAGAAACGGAAGCATCCAGAAGGTTTACAGCCTCTTGCGCAGCGGAGACGGAGACAGAGGGAACATGTGGGCACAGTGTCGCAGCAATGTCTCCTAGTTATATAAACCATGATAAAAAGGGCGTGGCATAGAGAGGGAGGGACGCCAACGTAATCTGACGCCGAAAACGTACAGCCGACATCGAGGCTACTTCTGAAATTAATCCTGTGACCTTCTGGTGATGTTTCAAGCTTATCTGTTAATCAGTCTAAGGATGGATACAGGAAGCTGCAGCAAATCCCTTAATTTTTGTAAGCGCATTGTAGATTGGGGTAAATCTCATGGGCTAAATAAAATTTGCACACCGGCATTAACATGAATTTAGTTTAATTGTATTCAGATGTGCAGGTGTCTGAAATTGAATGAAATTGCTTCGTACTGATGCGGTTGCGGGGGGGGGGGGGTGATCTTCGGTGCGAGGTGTCGGCTGTTCCTAAAGGGATCAGCATCCCCTTCCACATCTTGCCCCAACCCCCCCCCATCCGGGGAAGCAGCTGGACTCGCTCACCAGTGTCTCACCCCCCAGCTGTTCCTCAGTTTGACTGGGCCCATCGGGGGTTGGGGGGGGTGATGTGGAGGCGGCAGGGGTGTGCGAGGGGTGGTGTCGAGCACGAATGGCGTGGAGCATGCGGAAATCAAGTTAAGACTGTCAACGGCGTGGCGGCGGCCGCCCGATGTGGGAAGGTGTTACAAGGCATTATGATGTATGAGGCTTATAAAGGTGCATAAAACGATAAACGGTAATAAATTACAAGCCCATAAGTCGCCCACTGCTATTTTACTGTTTTGGTCTCATTATAGTTGAATACTCCATTTGGTTTATAGCGGCGGAGAACTACTGAATGCTGTCTCGGCGGTCCGTGAGCACCCCCCAATCACCCCCCACCCCCACCCCCCACGGGGCTGTGGTCCACGCTGCATCTTCCCATCACCCTCCAGTTGGGGGCTGCCTGACCCCCTCTGCTACCACTGACGGGCGAGCCTAAAGTCTGTCCCTTCACGGCAAAATCAAACCATCGCTTCAAGCCTAACGAGGCCCATAGGAAGAGCAGATCAGGAAAGTTTACATGGATGTTAAACACTATACAACCACACTATTCTGATATGAGCATTTACAGTTATATAGACATGTCCATCCATCCATACATCCAACTATCAAACCATCATCCATCCATCCAACTATCCATCCGTCCGTCCATACATCCAGCAATGAATGATGTACATTACGTTACATTAATCATTACGAATCTGTGAACTATCCCAGAAATCACTGGGTCCAAGGTGGCCTGTATAGGATGCCAGTCTGTCACATACGTATTTTTATTTACTTTCCAGCAACACAGTGCTATGAAGGTTGCTGCTGCTGCATTAAGCACTAACGCACCACATCCTCTGCCACGGAAAAGTTATTATTGTGATTATTTCTCAGCCGAACTCCGCACAATGTATCCCAAAGTAATTCAATTGCACACCAACGGCCATTTATAGAAGTTGGATATTGTACTGCGTAGGTAATGTGTCCTGGGAGGGGCGGGCCGCCGCGAGTCGAACGGGGCTACGAGCGCGACATCGGGTTGGCGGATAAACAAGCATCGATGTTGGCTGGCCCCCGCGAAGCCGTATCCAATGGCAACCAATTACGTGCCGTGGGGTCAATCGACACCTTGCAGCCGACTCCGCCATTCCCTCTACCAGCCTGTCTGGGCTGCGTAACCTCTTCACCGGGGGGGGGGGGGACAGAAGAGAACGGCTCCTGAGTGCCCAAAGGATGTCAGACTCACCCCCCCCCCAGGGGGACACTTTCGGCACCTCGCCACTAACAAGGTTATAGGCACTGATGACTCATAACCTCAATGGACTGGTTGAGTTGTGACAGTGGGAACACTGGTTTTTGGTGTTGGGAGACTGAAGCTCCCCATCTCTTTCCTATCCCATCCCCGTTTGATCTCTTGATGACAGGAATCGGTGACTTTGCCCCATTGGCTGTCGTGTAAAGTAAGTTCTCCGTCTTTCACAACTCTTTTATGGGTGATTAATTATATATTTTTATTTATGTTTGTTTGTTAATTGATTAATTAATTTGCCAAGTGTCATCCCTGTGAGGGCTGCGGAGAGGATCGAGGCCGAGAGGGACACCCGTACACCGGCCTGCCCCCCCCCTTACGTTTGCCACGCTTTCAGCCCCTAAGACTAACACTGCTGAAGCCAGCTGGGTGTCATGGCGACAGAGATCCACAGTAAAAGGCACCTCGAGCCCCTCCCCCAGCAAAGACGCCCCTTAGAAGGAGCTCTCACAGTAGCACCCAAAGTGCATCCTGGGATTTTTTTCTAACATTGTTATATATTCTGATGGTACAGACACAGAGGCAAACCTGTCGGGTTGTGAACTGGGATCAAGTGCTTCCAGCTCCCGTTTACCATCCCCACCCCCACACGAGAGTGCGTGTCTCGGGACCAGAAATCCCAGTCCGATCCTAAAGCTTCTGGCTGCAAGAGTGAGCTTCAGATGCTCATCAGACTTGGGCGCGAGATGAAGGAGTGCTTCTGTGGGATCTGCTCAGCAGTGGACAACCTGCCCTGAAGCTGGTAACGTCGATAAACCTGATCACTTCTTAAAGATGTCACAGGGAACCTAAGACCATTTTTACAGACAAATCAGTTCAAATAAAACAAGCCATTCAATTATATATAAACATCCATCTATTCATTCGACATACATTCCCATTATTCCATGGAGCATAAGGGCATGAGACAGGGGACACCCTGGATAGCAGTTAAAGCATTTCAGTAACACTTTATTTGATGGGGGCACAAATACTTCTACTGAAGTACAAATCATGAACAAAACATGAATATTTGCTAGAGATAAAGGATACGTCACGATTCATTAAAGAGATCAGTATTTCACTTGTGTTATTCATGACTTGTTCCTTCAATAGTTCCTTAGTAGTTCCTTCAGCAGTTCAAAAAAGTTGACAGAAATGACAGATGTAGTAAGAAATATAGTAACTGATTGAGAAAAAACAAGTCACTATTCATTAATGATCAGTATATAAAAAGACTGACCAAGTTTGTGGCTAATTAATACATAAGTAACAGTATAATACTATGTTATTTGTGCCCCGTTAAGTAAAGTGTCACCAAAATTTCTATATAAATTTTTTGTACATCTTCCAACTCCTTTCTTGATAGACAATCAGCAAGGAAATAAGCTTTCACTATAGCTACATTTTCAAAATCGCTCTCAAAATTGCTCAACAATTGGACGATCATTCACATAGCATGCTGTTAGAGTGCTGTAGGTCTTTTAGAGATGAAAAACAAGAATGTAGTACTAACTAGCAGATTCCCCTTGAAATAACATCCAGTGATTTCTGGAAAAGGAACACTGCACTTCAAGAAGAGTGTATCCAACTGTAGTGTACAGCAGTTGTACCTAGTCCCTGCAGTTGTTGGACGCTGTGCAGGCCTGACGGTTCCGGGGGGGGTTCTACCTCATGTCATCTTACCCTGTTCCAACTTAGTATTTAAGCTGCCCATGTGACCTGGTCAACTTGGCACCCAACAGCGTGTCACATGACAAGATGGCCGCCCCAGGAACTGCCAGGTGATGACAGAGACGGAGCAAAGCATCAGAATCAATAACGTTTTTACATAGTGATGCACGCTAAGTGGCCTTTGTGGGTTTCCTATAATAGCAATGTCAGACCCTGCAGTCAATTCAAGTTAGTAAAAGTCATCAGTTTGAAATTAGAAGGGATTGTAGGTGTTGGAGGGTTGTGTAGGCGTCTGCTTTACAATGCCAGCAACTCCATCACCACTCGGGCCTAATCTGTATCCTAGTTGGAAAAATTCCCATCGTAACTGAATCTCGATTGTGCAGGACAAGCCAAATATGGGCAGATGCAGAGTCTGCAAGCCGTGACCGGAGAACCAGAGAACAAGCACTGCACACGCCCCCTTTTGTGAACCAATTCCACCTGCCCTTAGGCACCTCCTGAGTACCATGGTGGGATATGAGCGCACTCCAGGCCTTCAGAAGTTAAGTGAATGAGTAAGGAATGAAAGGCTTGTCCGTCTGCCCCCCCCCCCCCCCCAGACACCCACACAGAGCTGCGTGGTGGAGGTAACAGTGGCCAGATGCCCAGGCACTGTGTGTGCAAAGCCTCATAAGAACTATATGAAACAACGACGTGTGAGTAGAACTCATAAAGGTAAACTAAGAAAAATAGGAACATTTCGTGAAATCTAAACATATCTCTCCATAGAAGGAGAGGGTGGAAGATAGTTCTGCATGAGATATCATCGCTATTTAGGTCACTGACTAATCTGTGTGAGTACGTAGACATAGGAGGCAGGCTTTATTCGTGACAGGTATAAGAATTACAGATTTCAGACTATACTTTTTGAAAAAACTTAGATACTTTGCAAAACATGCACAACTTCAGGTTCTTTTGATTTCTCAGTCTGGAATGGCTAATTTAT
Organism: Paramormyrops kingsleyae; assembly: GCF_048594095.1. Classification (NCBI taxonomy): domain Eukaryota; kingdom Metazoa; phylum Chordata; class Actinopteri; order Osteoglossiformes; family Mormyridae; genus Paramormyrops; species Paramormyrops kingsleyae. Next base: position 19,349,908 of record NC_132817.1, read on the forward strand.
CCAGTGTCACACTTGGAGGTGAGTCCTCAATCCACTGGTAGACCTCTAGGTGCCCAGTCGATGCCAGAGGTTCGTGGAGAGTGTAGAGAATGAGAGGAATTTGGCCAATTTGTATTCTCTGAATCTGCTCGACCCCATCTGCTGACATGGCACATCAGAGATCAAACATTGCTCCCCAAGGCAACTTAATTTGACTGAAGGACCCTCGTGCTTCTACAGTTTACCCTTATTAGAGTTAAATGTTCAACGATGTGAATGGAATCAACTGGGATTTTCTAACAATATTCTCGCATGTCTCATTGCAAAGAAAAAGTTCTGAAATCTTCAAAGACTCGTGTTTTGATTCTGTACTGTACCTTTAGTGGATAAATTAGTGCAATATTTTCCCACTAATTGGATTCCCTTTTGATGTGTAGTTCAGATATTGAATTATTGATGTAATTATCCAATCTACAAATCACTGACCCAGCTCGACTCCAGAAAATAAGTGTTAGGGAACAGAAAACTATACCGTAGGACTTTGAGCACCGGTCCTTTGGGGTACAGCTCACTATTCAGACAGGAACTGAACAGATGCAGAGCCGTCTGATGGTTTGTCTTCGCTGAGGCCACAGAAAGGTCAGCAGCTCAGTGTCAACAAACCCGAAAGGAATCCCCATCTACCAAGAACCACACAGTAATAAACACGTTTCACCTTTCTTAAATGATTCGCCTGCCCTCCGCCACAACAGGGGGTTGAGATGTTGTGAGTTTCTTTGTAGGATTTCAGTGGCCATTGGGTGGTTCTGCAATTAAGCAGAATTAAGAGTCGGGAACTTGATGTGGCCATACTTATTACATACAGACAGATTTGCCACAGTAATGACGACGGATGATTTCTGCATATAATGACATCAAGTTGATTTATTGAGACTTCAGATCCTTTCCAGCGGAAAGGGCACTTCTGGTGCATTCCTGGCTCCCCTTTCGTCTTCCACCATCTTGGGCTGGCAGCGACACACACATCGAGTGGGAACCGGCCCAGGCAGATGATATTAACATTCGCCTTGTTTAAGGAGTGCAGGAGGGGAGCCTGACAGCTCTGGTATTTGTCACCCTCCAGACACTTGACTGTAGAACAACCGCGGGGAACCCTCTGATTGGGAACGAGCAATTCGTCATGTCAGAGGAATGTAAATATTTCCTTTGTGCCGAGCGGCCGTCTCGCGGGCTTCCGCGGTGCTGCATAGGCATCATTCTGCATTTCACACTCCAACCCAGCCGGAAGAGCCCGGAAGCTGCACTCCCTTACTCGCAGCTGATGGAGGGACGACAGACCATGACATGAAAGCTCGGGGGTGACCGGAGAAGATGTCGACAGCTCATGAGGCAGGTAGATCAGCGAACATCTCCAGGGTGCCAGTCTTTGAAGGGAGTCACTCATCGTTTTAGAACCACATCTCTCAATCTGTCCAACTTGACACGAGCTCCATGGAACATGCAGAGACTAAACATCAAACATAACAACAACTTTTTTTCCCTAAAAAGTGCTGAACTCTTAGCAAGTGAAGGTCATTTCCTGCAGAGAACAACCCAGGCCAAAGAATATCAGCTATATTCAAAGACATAATGAACAGCTTGATTCCTGAGAAACACGATCTCCAGCCAGACCGAGTGAGGACCTCCAACTGCAGGTGGCCTACCCAGGGTTTCTTGTAACCTAAGCCTACATTTACTCAATGACCTCTAGCTACAAAGAGTGTTCTCAAGGCTAATGCTAACATACAGGGAAGAAACAGCTGAAGAAGGCTACTTTTAGGATGAAATAAGAAGTTGCTGGTCGAGAACCTTCAGTTGCACAAACCGAGACACTGCACATGTGCCTTTGTGTCTCCCATAGCAACGGTGAGATCATCGCTGTTTCTCAACACCTGTGGGGTCCGCAGGTGGCAAAGGACTGTCTGACCTTGAGGGGGGGGGGGGGGATCTCCACCACAGCCTAGCTCTGCAATCACACACAACTTGGACAAACACCAAAATCCTGGAGCAAAACTATCCACAGGACATGAAAACCTACGCCACATCCAAATCATGCTGGCCCAGAGATCTCTGATCAGGATATATTTATATTTGTAACCCACTTGCACTGACGTCATGCTCCTGAATTACTGTGCATTGTGTAACCCTGAGAAAACAGCCAGGCTTACTAAAAGACAGAACCGGAAGTAAGGGAAATATCTGAATTTATATTACTTTGAGTAATAAAATGACTTTGACTAAGATTCACACGCATACATCTTCCAAAAAAAGTTACGCTAATGGCTATGAAGTTTGGTGAACGGGTATTTCCGAGTGACCCCACAAATCCAGGTGTCTCTCTTCATAGTTGGCGAAGTCAAGCCGCTTGTGTCTTTTACCCAGATGCCCCTGGCCTAAAATCAGTGATGTTAATTTGAGCGATGAAACGTCTGTCCTTCTGAAAGGACCCTTGGGCCTTTCCCATCAAAGCCACGCACAGAAATATGACTGGACAGCAGGGCCACTGGCACGCGTTCCAGCTGCCCCCCTCCCAGGCCCCCATGTGCCGCCTGACGGATGGGCGTCAGAACAAGCTGCACGCTGCGTGTGGCCTGGTTTGTCATGGTGCCCAGTAGAACAAACTCAAAGCTAGGTGGGGTGTGGGCCCACAACTGACATCACCAACTGGGTCTTTAAAGCCAAATTGTGCGCCCAACTCATTAGTCATCTTAATTGGGATTTCTCCATCGTTACCAGGGGAGGGTTTATATTCTCTGGGGCACTGCTCAAGAAGTCGCTCCCTCCCAGCGCAGTGACTGTTTTTAACCAACAGGAGGCTCCCACTCTTCAGGGGCCTCATGCAGATGTGTGTTTCCACTGGTGCTGAACGCCTCCGCTAATGTTAGCACACAGCCTCAAAGAAATCCCTCTATTCAGAGCAATGTTTTTTTAATTATTTCTCAGGATATACATTTTGTTCATTGGCAACCCTGCAGAGTAGCTGAGCCCAGCCAGTGAATCTCGTCTTTCTGGGTCCCCCCCCCATCTTTGGCCAACTTCGGTCAGCTGCCTGGAGTGAGACAAGTCTGTTCGAGACACGTCTGCACGCACATGCGCAGGCACATGCGCAGGCATTTACATGTTATGTGACGGTTCTACTACCTTGTAAACAGTCTGCAGGGTTTGCAAAACTACCCCAACATTTTGATGTAGCAAATGTTAGGTTTATAAAGGAATAATATAGATGGGCTGTAAGATTTCTCACGTGAGCGTGAGTCTGAAAGTGAGAGCGTCACGCCGGATGCGAGGCAGTTGGCAGCCCTGCTTTGTGTTGTTCCTATCAAGGACACGCAGAGGAAAAACAAAACTGCAGCCGTAGCCACAACTTTCCATTTGATGCGTCGGCCTCCTGTCTATGGTAACTTCCTGTTAGCACTGGGACGTCGGCTCAACATAACCAGGAAAGTGAGAGACTGGGTGTCAATCGCCTTCTGGCAAAATTCAAGCTATTAGTGTTGCAGAGGACAGGGAAACAGAGTGAGCCAGAGTTTGGCCATGATCCTTCGCATTAGAAGCGGGATTCGGCGCAAACGGACAGGCTGTAAGCTCTTACCCATTGTACACTGAAGGTTCATAAAAATATGGTGGCCCAGCTTCCGTGGATCCATTTAGCCTTTATAGCCCTCCAATGACCTGCTTCTGTGCCACTCACATAAAGCGTGACGCTAATTTACTGACGCGGCAATCGCACGCTTTGTTTCCCTTGACGGCGGCTGGCCACGTGCCGGATCGTTATCGCGCGTGCAGACCAGGTAAAGCCCATAGCCAGGCTTAATTAGGCCGCTTCAGGGAATCGCCCTTTATCTCTGCTGGAAATGCTGCTTCTCCCGTTTGCCGCTCAGTCCGCAGCAGTTTCTGGTAATTTGGAGAGAAAGCTCTCTAATTGTTCGGGGATTGTTTGTTAATTGTCGAATCCTTGGCGGCCGCCTCGTGTTTCTCTATAAAGGGTCGGCCCCGTTTTGTGGCCCTGCCATGCTCCACCGCCCTCTTTGAACCTCCTCGCCCAGCACGACCCGAGTTTATTGCCACAGGTGGCCCCCATTCAGTTAACTCGCCATATAAGTGACCATGTGACCACGCGGGCCGCTGAAGTCACCGCTAAATGCAGCGACGGGCCGTTTGCTGATAAACAAGCCCCACACCTGTGTGCTCAAAGCACAGGAAGCCGTAGTTATGATTAACCAGCTGGTGATTTTGGTCAGTGCAGCTGCAACCGCACCAGTTATTTTCCCCTTCATGAAACAGGACAGATACCATATGTGATCCTGCTAGGCTTTTAAATGAAATCTTACCTCATTTTAAATTACAGATTTAGGCAGAAATACTGAGAAAAACCTGTTTTATTGCAATTTTTTTATTCTGTAACTGATTACCTAATAAATGTTACATCACAGCAGATTTTTGATAATAAGAGAATATGATCAGGTCCCTCTATACTTTCAGATAAGCAGACTGACACAAACCAATTGACTTCCCTGCAAACAACGGTCCTCTACAATAAATTCATAAGGCGCTTTTATCCAAAGCAGCATACATTTGAAAGGAGGAGCAAACGGTCCCTGGAGCGAATGGCAGTTAAGGGCCTCGCCCAGGGGCCCGGCGGCGACATCACTCTGCGGACGGGAGAGTGCGACCCGGCGGCGACATCACTCTGCGCACGGGAGAGTGCGACCCGGCGGCGACATCACTCTGCGGACGGGAGAGTGCGAGACGGCGACTTTCTGATCACAGGCCCAGCATCCTCAGCGTTAACCCTGACCAGCATTACTCACAAGGACCTGCTCAGAGGGAAGAGCCATGGGAAGGTGGTGAACATCGTGTGTCTGCTTCACCACACACACACACACACACACACACACACACACACACACACACACAACAAAACTGTACTCACACCTCTGTGGCGACCGTCCATTAATTTCTCTATGGGCAACACCCTAATCCCAACAATAAAAAACCTTAACCCCTACCCAGCCCTAACCTTAACCATACGTAACCAAACAAAATACAAGACGTTTGGCTTTTTTTTTTATTGCAGTCACAGATTTTTATAAAATAGAAATTAATGGAGATTCGCCATGAAGATATGAATACTTCGACTGAGCGTGTGTGGTTCAGGTATACATTATGAATGAAAGTTACATTTAAATAGTGCTTTTTCAAGCACTCAAGGCGCTTTATGGAACCAATGGGGAGCCACTTCAGCCCCCACCACTTCAGCCCCCACCAGGAGCATGTGACAGCAGCCATTCCACGCCAGTTCACTCAGTAAACAGTAGGTAAGGTGGAGAAGGGGCAGGAGAGAATTCACCAGTTAGATACAGGGGATGGTTAGGAGGGCAGTTTTCATAGGGCCACAGTGGGCAATCAGGGTACCACTCAGTTTTGAATGTTGCCCTGGGACCTTTTATGACCTCAGAGAGTCAGGAACTCTGTTTTACATCTCATCCAAAGGACAGTGTCATTTTTACAGCACAGCATCCCCATCACTGCACTGGGGCACTGGAATCCACACTGACCACAGGATGGGCAAACCTGTTGGGCACAGTGTCCCCATCACTGCACTGGGATACACACTGACCACAGGATGGACTAACCTGTTGGGCACAGTGTCCCCATCACTGCACTGGGATACACACTGACCACAGGATGGACTAACCTGTTGGGCACAGTGTCCCCATCACTGCACTGGGATACACACTGACCACAGGATGGACTAACCTGTTGGGCACAGTGTCCCCATCACTGCACTGGGATACACACTGACCACAGGATGGACTAACCTGTTGGGCACAGTGTCCCCATCACTGCACTGGGATACACACTGACCACAGGATGGACTAACCTGTTGGGCACAGTGTCCCCATCACTGCACTGGGATACACACTGACCACAGGATGGACTAACCTGTTGGGCACAGTGTCCCCATCACTGCACTGGGATCCACACAGACCACAGGATGGACTAACCTGTTGGCCACAGTGTCCCCATCACTGCACTGGGATCCACACAGACCACAGGATGGACTAACCTGTTGGGCACAGTGTCCCCATCACTGCACTGGGATACACACTGACCACAGGATGGACTAACCTGTTGGGCACAGTGTCCCCATCACTGCACTGGGATCCACACAGACCACAGGATGGACTAACCTGTTGGGCACAGTGTCCCCATCACTGCACTGGGATACACACTGACCACAGGATGGACTAACCTGTTGGGCACAGTGTCCCCATCACTGCACTGGGATACACACTGACCACAGGATGGACTAACCTGTTGGGCACAGTGTCCCCATCACTGCACTGGGATCCACACAGACCACAGGATGGACTAACCTGTTGGCCACAGTGTCCCCATCACTGCACTGGGATCCACACAGACCACAGGATGGACTAACCTGTTGGGCACAGTGTCCCCATCACTGCACTGGGATACACACTGACCACAGGATGGACTAACCTGTTGGGCACAGTGTCCCCATCACTGCACTGGGATACACACTGACCACAGGATGGACTAACCTGTTGGGCACAGTGTCCCCATCACTGCACTGGGATACACACTGACCACAGGATGGACTAACCTGTTGGGCACAGTGTCCCCATCACTGCACTGGGATCCACACAGACCACAGGATGGACTAACCTGTTGGCCACAGTGTCCCCATCACTGCACTGGGATCCACACAGACCACAGGATGGACTAACCTGTTGGGCACAGTGTCCCCATCACTGCACTGGGATACACACTGACCACAGGATGGACTAACCTGTTGGGCACAGTGTCCCCATCACTGCACTGGGATCCACACAGACCACAGGATGGACTAACCTGTTGGGCACAGTGTCCCCATCACTGCACTGGGATACACACTGACCACAGGATGGACTAACCTGTTGGGCACAGTGTCCCCATCACTGCACTGGGATCCACACAGACCACAGGATGGACTAACCTGTTGGGCACAGTGTCCCCATCACTGCACTGGGATACACACTGACCACAGGATGGACTAACCTGTTGGGCACAGTGTCCCCATCACTGCACTGGGATCCACACAGACCACAGGATGGACTAACCTGTTGGGCACAGTGTCCCCATCACTGCACTGGGATCCACACAGACCACAGGATGGACTAACCTGTTGGGCACAGTGTCCCCATCACTGCACTGGGATACACACTGACCACAGGATGGGCTAACCTGTTGGGCACAGTGTCCCCATCACTGCACTGGGATACACACTGACCACAGGATGGACTAACCTGTTGGGCACAGTGTCCCCATCACTGCACTGGGATCCACACAGACCACAGGATGGACTAACCTGTTGGGCACAGTGTCCCCATCACTGCACTGGGATACACACTGACCACAGGATGGGCTAACCTGTTGGGCACAGTGTCCCCATCACTGCACTGGGATACACACTGACCACAGGATGGGCTAACCTGTTGGGCACAGTGTCCCCATCACTGCACTGGGATACACACTGACCACAGGATGGACTAACCTGTTGGGCACAGTGTCCCCATCACTGCACTGGGATCCACACAGACCACAGGATGGGCTAACCTGTTGGGCACAGTGTCCCCATCACTGCACTGGGATACACACTGACCACAGGATGGGCTAACCTGTTGGGCACAGTGTCCCCATCACTGCACTGGGATACACACTGACCACAGGATGGGCTAACCTGTTGGGCACAGTGTCCCCATCACTGCACTGGGATACACACTGACCACAGGATGGGCTAACCTGTTGGGCACAGTGTCCCCATCACTGCACTGGGATACACACTGACCACAGGATGGGCTAACCTGTTGGCCACACCTACACCTCATCCAGCAGCAACCCAGCTGTCCTAGTTGGTTCATATCTTTATGGTGACTCTCCATTCATTTCTATGGGCATAACCCTATTCCCAGCTATCACAACCTTAACCCCTACCCAGCCCTAACCTTAACCATAAGTAACCAAACAGAACAGAAGACTCTGGGCATTTTAGTGTTTTGATTTCAGTATAAAATCGAGGTTTACATTGTGGGACTGAAAAAATGTCCCCACAAGGTGAAAAGTTACATGTTTTCAGCATATTGTGAGGAAACCTGGTTCCCGTAATGTAAAAATCGCAAAAACACACAGAGACACACAGACAGACACAGGTGTCAGTCGAAAGAGAGACGTCTGTGTCAGGGAACAGTCGATCAGGACAAGGAGAAGCTGCCATTGAGCTGAATGGGAAAATCAATGCTGTTGCCTTGTATTAATTACACATCCGCAGCAACAGGGATGGGACCACTTGGGGGGGGGGGGGGGGACCCAGAATGTGGGAGATGATCTGTACCACCATATGGGAAACCTCGTCACTGCTTAGACGCGATCAATGCACAGGGTCGGGCGTATCTGTTCATTTCTGGGGGTGGGACTCTTGTGGCCCCGCCCCCTCCAACCTCACACAGGGAGGATATACCTCACTTGCGGCACAGAAGCCATTGGTTTACAGGAGGGCTGTCTATAAGTGACGGCTCAAAAATCTCCTCAAATCATGGGCTATATAAAAATAACAGGCTTTCCCTGAGGTAGCCCTGCCTGTGTGCCAGTGGAAAACTCTGAGAGTCTTGAAAACCCCCAAAGGTGAGGAAGATAGAAAACTTAAGAGAGAGTGATAGGAACTCCCAGCACCTAAAAAGCGCACTTTGGGAGATAGCCAGCCATCTGTGTGTCATCTACTTGACTGGCTTTTTTCGCAGCTGTCCGGCACTAATACCGCATTATGCAAAATGGTGAATCTGCCGCCGCTGTCTTCTGAGGTCAGTTCTGGGCTTTGATGCATGTCTGATGCCTGAAGAAATCACTTCCTTTGGTTTAATACCCAAATCCTTATTTTCATATGACCATAGGAGTATGTCAGTGAAGAGACATAGGCATGTAGCAATTACCATACTGCCTCACTAAAATAAGCATTAAAAAAACAGACATTCAGTGAAATGCAAGTATGAAATGTTATCAGCTGAAGTCATGTTTAGTAAAAAAAGGCGTCTCCCAATTCGGTCTGTGGGAAGTGGCGGACAATCCACATTTTTCGTACCTACCGGGAGCTGGGAGGGAGCAAAAATGTGGACTGTCTGACAGGGAGCTGGGAGGGAAGCAAAAATGTGGACTGTCTGACAGGGAGCTGGGAGGGAGCAAAAATGTGGACTGTCTGTGGGTCCCAGAGGACCGGATTGGGAAACTGTGTTAAAATGTTGGAAAGGTTGAAAACCAAGTGAACAGAATACTTGAAATATTCGAATATGTTTTGTATTGCAGAAATGATAGTGACCCAGGCTTGACTTGTGCAAGCAAAAGCGTGACACCCAGGTGGTGCATTACAGAATATGTGGAACTGACGTGATTCCAGCACAAGTCACTGTTTTTCAGGTTTTAGGGTTAATGTTCAAACCATCCTAGATCAGCAGTTAGAAACACCAGCTGAGGTGACATATTAAAGTTAATTTATACTTTCAGCAGCTGAAATTTAACTTCCTCCAAGCCACTTGACTGAGAACCTTAAATGTGCATTCCAATCCCATTATGGACCAGAATCTTTTTTTTTTTTAAATCCCTAAATTCAGGAAGATCTATATGCAGTACTTGTATTACACACAGAAATCAAAAAGACTCGGTGAAGCTTTGGGGTACATTTGGGAGCCACAGAAACCAAATCAGTAATCCCACAATCCCCTGTTGAAACCTTGCTCTCCGTCACTTGCCAGACACACAGGTATCAAATCCAGGAAAGACCGACACAGTACCTTAGAGAGCTGCTTTCTCCCCATTTGGCACTTAATCTAAGGCATCAAGCCAATGCAGCTCATTGGCTCGAGGAAGATTCTCAGTGTGACTAGAATAGATCCCATTGGCTGGAGGGAGACTCTCAGTTTGACTAGAGCAGATGCCATTGGCTGGAGGAAGACTCTCAGTGTGGGTAGTGCAAATCCCATTGGCTGAAGGGAGACTCTCAGTATGACGAGAGCAGATCCCATTGGTTGGAGGGAGACTCTCAGTATGACTATGGCAGATCCCATTGGCTGGAGGGAGACTAGTTCACTATGACTTGAGCAGTGGCCTATACAGTAAATGCACCGCACACAGGATCTGCAGTTATGTTACCCACAGCAGCAATTTGACTAGAATCAATTTCAGAGAAGGATGAATGCAAATTGCTTAATCAGTAAGAAAGAGATAAAACAGGAAAAGAAATCAATATTTTATTGTTGTTGTGGGCGCAGTAGAGCACTTTATGTTAGAGACGAAAGATTCCACATAACTGCACCAATCATGCTCTAATCACAAGAAATACCTGGCACCAAGCTAACCAGGAACTGCAATAATAAAAAGCCTTCATTTGTTACCAGAATTAGCAAATGTGCACACTCCTTCCACTCTCCTTACATGAGATACAATTTTGATGTTGTGTTCAGACACAGTATTAAAAGTCTTTGTTTGAAAGGGACTTTAAAAGTCCTGAAATTTCCCAAGACATTTTTAAAGAAACATATTGCTGTGTTTTTGTCTGAAAACCTGCTGCCAGCTTGCGCAATTTAGACAACACAGAACCTGCAACCGCTTACAATAACGCCTAATGCAGCCCAGGTAAATTTGGTGAACCTTCTTGTGGATTTGAAGTGGAATCAGGAGATGTGTTGAAAAAATAAATAAATCAGTTTCCTTTTCTTTTGGCTTTTTTATCCGCTGAACTAATAATTTTGTAGCTGTTGGCTATTTAGCGAAGTAAACAGACCTTGATTTTGGGAACGCTCTTGGGTTTTGTTGAACTCTTTGGGAATGACAGCCTTTGAAAAGGCCCACAACTCAGCCAGCTGCCTTGCAAATTCCCAGTGGACAGAGAGTACGCATTCTACACCAATGTCCCAGTACCACTAAAGCAAATTTTGGTAAAGGTCAGAATAGGAGGTGCTTGTTAATTGCAGCCTTCACCATTCTCCTTTTGCTTGTGGGAGTTGTACTTGCACAAAAATGTTCTGAGGGCAGAACAAAAAATGTTCTGAGGGTAAAACGAAAATGATTGGTTCAGAAGGATAACCAATCAGATTGTAGAGGAAGTAGGACTAAGTAACTAGAGGAGGCGAGACCTAGATATCTGATTGGTTGGTCCCGCTTCCTCTAGGTCCTTGGGCCCACCTCCTCTGCAATCTGATTGGTTATGTCTCTGAACCAATCATTTTTTGTTCTACCCTCAGAACATTTTTTAAATTAGAAAAGGACATTCACTTTTCCTAGAGGAGCAAAACTGTAGTGATGTCTAATGGAGCAGGGTGGCATGGTTATGCAGGGATTAGCTGCTTGTTGTCTCACACCTCTGGGGTTTGAGTCTCCGCCCATGGCTCCATGTGTGTAGAGTTTACATGTTCTCCCCATGTCGCCGTTGGGTTTCCTCAGGGTACACTCTGGTTTCCTCCCCACAGCCCAAAAACATGTTGAGGTAGAGCTATCAATTTTTCCAAAAGGGTGATTGGTGTGTGAATACCCTCTGCGATGGGTTGGTGCCCCATCCTGGGTTGTTCACTGCCTTCTTGGATATGCTCTGGAGCTCCCCCCGCCCCGCCACCCTGAATATGAGAAGTAGGTTCAGAAAATTGATGGATGGATCTAGTGGACCACAACCAGTTGAGCAGCGACACCCTTTGTTAGAAAATGGGGTGTGGCCACCACAAAAGTGGGAGTCATGTGACCAGGACTCGCATGCTGATTGCTAGCAGGCATCATCCCGCCTACCTAAACACGCCTAAGCCTTTTCCTGTCCTCATCCTGTCTCTTTGCTTCTTTTTAGTTCCAGTTTTCTTTTTGTATTCACTTCTTGTTTGCTCTCCATCCTAACCAACGCTATTTACCTTAAAATGGAAACCGCTTCACCAAATAAAGGCCATTTTACCTGCCTCATCTGATGCTACAATATTTGCTGTGCCCTCCCTGCTTCATATCCAAATACTCACATTCTTGGTGATATAACATGAAAATTGACACAGCATGCAAAAAAGATCTCATCTGACATCACAAATGGAGACCCACACAACTCTAGTTACATAAAAAAGATTCAAAAGCTGTGAGATCTGCTTCTTGTGCGCCTAAACAGAAACAAAATACCTTTATAAAAATCTTAAGTAAATTACTGTCCCTAAATTAGTTGGATCTAAAACATAGATCTCTGCAGGCTCTCATAGAGATTCCACTTTGCCTCCAAGCAAAGAATCCCAGGGAATCTTGTATGGAGAACATTATAAGATCTAATGGGCTTCATCCCACTATCTCCACTGATCATATGTCTAACATCAGAGTTGTTATCTGAAGGATCTCATATTATAGACATTTTCTTCCAAAAACAAGCTTTATACCTAAAATATGTTAGCTCAATGTTTAAAAACATACCTCTACAAATACTTGGCATACATTCCTGAGTTGTCAGGTGAAAAATAATAAAAAGAAGAAATTAAACAGAAATTAAATAACATATATTTTGTTTGGCTCGCTACTGGAGTGTGGGTTGTCACATGCACTGCATGAATAATCAAAACCCCATTAAGGGAGAGGCTGTGAGTATCTCAGGCGCTATTTAATAGGACAGTTAAATGCTAAGGAAGCATCACTGGGCCCATCTGTTTCAAGGTGCCTCTGCTGCCTCAATCCCACTGTCCTGGACTCTGCCTCAATCCGCCAGCGCACCCCCCCCCTCCCACGATGGAGTCATTTTAGCTGATCCGCTCGTCTGAGTGGGCGGCAGACACAGCCAATCCTGTTTATTAATATTATTGCGACCATGCCTGCCAGGAGCCGCTGCTGGTGAGCTCAGCTTAATGCCTCCTAATCCCAGGCCTTCTGGCATATCCCTGGCTAGCCCCCCCTCCCCCACACCCACCTACTACCACCCCCCCCCCCACCCCAACCACCCACCGTCCTTTCAAAACCTCGCACCTGCCCAGAGCTTGCTGCAGCCCCCTCAATAATTCACTGCTCTCGGTGTCTTTTTAAAAATGTTTTATTCATGTTCTCAAGGAATGGGTTGCACCTAATTTAGACTCCTTATCTAGTTGCTAAGCAGTGATGTCACAGTGCTTCTAGGCCGGTACCCGTCTGTTGCCATCCAGCTCAGCAATAAATAAATAAAGTAACAGAGACTTTTCCCCTGCTAGCCAAAACAAAGGGGTATCTCTGCCATTTCTGCGCAACGCGCCGACACGGTCAAGACCGATGGAAAATCCAGTCCCATTCAATTAAATTATGTCTGATGGCTACTGTGCAATTGAGTGAGCTAACAATCAGGGGGAAAGTTAATTTGCTGCAGAATTAATTGAGCAATCCCTAAGCTTTGCTTTGCTGCCAAATGATTTTCTAAACTGAAGAGAACACCCCAGAGAGGATTGAGCGGCCGGCAGTGTATTTAATGCAGGGCCGGTGACCTTATTCTCCCCCCACAAGCTCCCCTCCCCCACCCTGAGTATCACAGGCAAACATTTTCTGATGTGTTGCTTTGACATCGCCAAAAATAGAGCCGCCGTTAAATGATCCTTAAAGTATATACTATTCTCAATTTGACAACGTATATCTGTGTGGCCGTCATCTGGGGACTCTCTTTCCTGGAAATTTACTACTGCAATCCATCTTTTAGCCTCTTATTCTGGTCAGGGTCCTTGGGAAGGTGGGGCGGAGCCTGGAGGCCATGCCAGGCGGCACAGGACACGAGGCTGGGCTACGGCCTGGATGGGAAGCGAGGCCGACTCCTGTCGCACAATCATACGCTACAAGCAATTTGCAGATACACCTGATTCACCTAATTGCATGTCTGTGGACTGCGAGAGGAAAGGCCTGCAACTAACTGGGTGGATTTGCAACCCCCCGCAAACACGGGCCACAGGTGTCGGCTGCAAGGCGATCGTGCTGCTTACTGGGTCACTCTCAGAGGCTCCTCATTAGGAAAAGTGAATTCAACAGGATGCTGGCAGACATAAACCTCGGCAAGCCTGTATTTCATTATTGCGAGATGTCTAAATGACAAACCAGATGTCAACAAATTACATTTAAAGATATAAGCTACTTAAAAATGACACAGTATTAATCTTAGAGTATTAGACCTAGGCCGGATCAGTAGAAAAATCATATATGTCAGTGGTTCCCAACTGGTGGGCTGTGAAACCATTTTCAGTGGGTCATGCATGGGCAAATGACCAAGGGGTTGGGGGGGGGAGGACAACCCCCCCCACTCCAATAATCATGTCTCCCCCTTTTTTTTTGTAATGTCATATTTGCCACAGATGATGCACAATGTTGTTCCAGAAATCTTTATTTTTTAGATAGATAGATAGATAGATAGATAGATAGAAAGAAAAACATAGGGTTGTGACTGATGAATAATGTGCGCCCTCAGGCTACACCAGCCGAGAACCACTGATCTATGTGACATGTGCAAGATAAATAACATTCCAAGCATTACAATGTCAGCTTAGTACCTGTGATCAAGTCTGCATGCCGACGAGCGGCACTTATATGAGACAATTTCCCAGTAGAACCCATCAGCGCTAGGAAGTGTTAGCACAGTGATGACTCCTAATAGTTCGGTATTACACGGCTTAACCCGAGCAAACACGGGTATGGCTTTAAAACCTCAGCTTGGGAATCATTACTACGGGCTTCCAAACACACCTGAGTGAGTAACATGATAACGTCATAGTTTTAAAAACCGATGCCCTGAATGGAAGTGCATCCTAAAACATGGTGAAATGTGTGAAATAAGTAACTAAGGAATGTCATGAATTTTACTCAGTGACGAGGCTGGTATTTCTCCTTTGTTTGAAAAATAGAATGAATAAACTTTGCTTTACCAAAGAGACTTGAGAAATTGCGTTCTCTTCGCCGGGTTCAGGACCTCTCGATCAGCCCGTGTTTCTCCAGGGCTAATTTGCAGTCCGCAGGAACCCACCCGTGTCGGAGATGGTGAGTAAATTACGCAACCGCGTCGCACACCCGCGTCCTAATGGCGCGCCAGATCGGGAGCATCCGAGGCGCATTTACATACTACACGGGGTAACAGCTTGTTATTGGGAGACGCTTCAATTCATTAATCTGGAGAAAACGACATCAGGCACCAGGCATAAAAAATTCAACATGACATAATTGCGCAATTAAGTTTTGATGTGATGCATAAGTCATAAGTAACGATCTCGGGTTTTCACGCTTTCACTCGCCGTACGGTGCCCATTCTGCCACCTTAGGAAGCTCCCCTTTCGGCCTGACCCCCCCTTACTCCGATCGTTTCCACGTTAACCGGATTTTGCATTTATCGTTTGTTCCCTCTTAAAGCAAGACGCCGATTCCTCTTATCTTTAATAAGATTCAATAACGCTGCAAGTTGTGGGAAAATCTCCTTAATCAAAATCCTATTATTTATACTAAGCTTGTATTGGATACAAAAAGGGAGGAACTTTGTGTTCAACATTTCAGTAGTCAAAAAACGAGAAGAGGCAGGGGAGTACCGTGCACGAGGTCCTGATTCGTCATATCCAGAGACATAGCAGTTCTGTGACACATGCGTCATATTTCAGCATGGATTTACTCATGACGTTTCTCACTGAAGTGTATGAAGTATTTTCATGCCATGTTGGTATGTGCTCAGTTATCTCATACATATTATCATACATCCAGTATGTATTTAGAGAATTATTTATACAGTTATATCCCATACAGAATGGAATTCCACGTATTATGAACTGCCTGGTATTCTGTAGATAGTGGACTCCTTGGAATTCAATATTTCAGGGCTCACCTGGAAGTATGTCGATAATGGACTGCTTGGAATTCTGTATATTGCGGATCCCTCGGAATTCAATATATTATGAATTGCCTGAATTCTTTACATTATGGACAACTTGAAAATTTACATCCACGAACGAACAAGTATCCAGCCTGCTCCCTAACCCAGACTCCCAAAACCACGTGTGGTCCAGGTCCTTCTATTAAAACCGTCGGCCATTGCCAAGGGTGAACGGCATTGTTCCGGCGCGCGACCCTAACCCTTCTGCTCTGTTCTTTCTCTAGATGCCTGTATTACTCTTTAGATGGAGAGGAACGGAAACATGAAAGCATATGTTGCCTCTTTCCAGCTGGGACACACACAGATGTCTTGATCAAAGAGTCCCGCGGTGGGTGGACGGCTCTCAGCCCATGGCTGGCTCTCTCGGAAGGCTCTGGCTCGTTTGCCTGATCTCTCTTCCGGGTCGAAACTCACTAGCGAACAGAAGAGAGCAGTACCTTTCCCGCAGTCACTGTCCTGGGGGATAAGTACCTAGACCCAACACACACTCTGCGTGCAAGTTGCTCATTGCACATTGATAATTACTACATGCTGCTACACAACACATCTGTAAATCAATTAAAATGTTTTTGTTGCAACAAAATGCGTTCCCTTGAAATATATCTCGTCCTCATCAGCTGACAAAAGAAAAACGTGCCTGTGTGGAGGCCGAGATCTCAGCGGGCGCCCTGAAGACGCACCGGGTTCTCTTCAGCAGTGCTGACGTCCTCTCTCGGTTCTCAGAGCTTGGATGGACTCGCGGCGGAGGGTAAACGGCGTGTCAGAAGGTGGCGTCACTCGGCCCGAGGCCCGTGGCTGCGGCGCTGGACTGCTGCCACCCCTCCAGTCGGCAGGCGGGCACTGGGCGGGCACTGGGCAGGCCTCGCTCGCCGAAAATGACTCATTTCATCTCCGGAACAAGAACACCAGTGATCTGGAACCTGTGTCTCTCTGCCGCTTTTGACTGGGTTCACAGAATCATTATTTGATTTTCCTTGAAAAAAGTGCAATTTAAGCTAACTAAAAGAGATTTCTAGTACATATAATACGGCATCGCCATAGAAACACATTCATCTCCTTCATTCATTGTTCGCCCTATGGGTTAGACCAGTTTAAATGAAACACATTTTAGGACACGTTCCATCCTCTACATCAGAGTGTGGGCTGACTGTCCAAAACAGGCTTTTATAACTGTAACCAAGAGTGGCATTAAAGATTAGCGGACAATTCTGGGACACAGCCTTTGCCACAAAGAAAATGCGTAATGTGCCGGCAGAGGGGAAAGAATGCACTTCGGACAGTTTATAGCTTAAAATGGAGCAGTAAGGCAGGCATTTATTTCTAAGTATAGAAAGCTAATTTGTTTAGCAATTTTTTATATGATTTTGAAAATACAAAAGGGAATAAATAAATACTGTGGTACAACAAAGCCTTGTGCCATTTGGAGACAGCTACGTTCCAGATGAGTCATTGGGCATTAATGTATTTACATGGATGGTCTTGTCCTTGCATGCAAAAGCCTTCATCTCAGCTGCCAGGCTGCATTACTTTGAAACCCCTCTCCCCATCACCCCCGGGGGGAGATGTTTTTTTTTTTTGTTTGAGGGGGGGGGGGGTGTGTGGCTCAGTGGGTTAGAATGTTGCTCCTGTGATTGGGGAAGGCACTGGTTGAAACACCAGGGTCAACGGAGCAAGGTCCTTAACTCCCAAAAGCTCCGGGGACTGTCTGGCCCTGCGTTCTCAAAAATGTACATTGCTCTTGAGAATACTGTTTGGTAAAATGAGAGAATGTAAATGAAACAACAATCTTCCTGCCCTATGCCCCAGAAAAGGCCCAAAAGTCCCCCTACTCATATTGCAAAGGCAGCTGTGCGCATGCAGCTGAAGATTTGTCATCGGGATTATTTTGATTCTCTCTGCAGGTGGTCTTCGAGGGCCGGAACACTGACATCGGTCACATCGCCGAGCATTCAACAGGCCTCCTTCAACCGTCAACACACCACACTGGAAAGCAAATGAAATCGAAATCCAAAAAATGCTCCTTGTGCTCAGCCGATTCCAAAGCTGCCCAAAGGAAATGTGATTACGAACAAAGAACAGATCCTTTGTCTGACCAAAATCAATTGCTTAGGTCAAAAGGTTTTTTTTTAATAGTGTGAGTCCCCGGAGGATAAAAACACAAGATCTCTTAAAACCGTCAGTATTTTTTGACCTCAGCACACACACCTATTCTTAGAGGTTGTCTTTCAGTTAATGGCAACTGCTTAATTTTAAAATTACAGTAGAATACTTCATATTGACTTTAACTAATCTACTGTTACCTTTAATCTAATATTTCTCAAGAATCACAGACGTCTTAAAAGAGCCCTCAAAAGCAGCTCGCTAGGAAGTGTTTGAAATTATGAACTGTGATCCACAAAGAAAACATAAAATGCTGATGACATATGTTGCATATATAAAAATGTTGCTTATAAAACTCTTACTTACAGGCATGATGAACAAGCAGCCACACAGGACAGGTTCTGACATATTTAAACACGGGGTAAATGTGCAGACGACACAAAACTAGACAGCGTACCAGACAGGGAGCATGTACCAGGCAGGGGTTCGAGAAAGACATTTAAATAGTGGGCAGACAAATGAAATGCAACAAGCGGTGAAAATGTGGAGATGTTTACTCAGAAGGTGGGAGCACGAGGTATGTGAGGGACAAGGATTTGACAGCGGCCAGGCATATGGAAGTCTCTGGCGTTCAGATTGATGGCTCCATGGCTACATCACATCTCTGCAAACATCTATCTCCCAGCCACTTATCCAGTATAGGGCTGTATGGAGGGGGGGGAGGGGGGATCCACAGACAGTCCATGCATTTTGTTCCCTCCCAGGAGCAAAAACATGGACTGTCTGTGGCTCCCCGAGGACCAGATTGGAAAACACTGGAATAGATCATAAGGCAGCAAGGAAACCCTGGACAGAAAGAGGTGGGTTTGTTGTTTCTCATGTTTGTTGTTGGGTCCCGTTACGAAAATGACTGAGCCTCTCCTAGTGTCGTGACAGTCTGTGGCCATCAGGGTCCCCCAACACAAATGTGTGCTTTTGAGCGGGGAGGTACAAAAGGAATCCCCCAGAATATACATGCACGCTGATACACACCAGCACCGTGACGATGGTCTGGACGAGCGAATTAGCCGGACTGCGTGTCTTTGGACTGCAAGGGAAAATGAGAATGAGAATTCCTCAAGGATGCCCACACAAAACGGGAAAAGCACAAAAACCCCCATCCATAGACATGACGCTCACTGAGCCACTCTGCAGCCTGGTTGGCAACCAAGACAGACACGACACCCATGTAGATGTCTGTAAAACACAGAGATACAAGCTCAAGGACATCGCGCCCAAGATGTACCTCGCTTTTGTAAGCCCTCGCCTCTGAGGCTCTGTCACCTCACTTTTTCAAAAAAAAGATATTGCTGCTTCAGTCAGAGTCAGAGTTCCCAGGTTAGGAGAAGCTAATCTCTTTAGTCTGGAGCAAAGATGATGAGGGCCAGTGTTACCAAAATAAGCAAAGCCTTATGGGTAAGAGAGGAGGACACTGCATAGAAATCACCAGGCCACCGCTGGAAAATAACTGAAAACTGGTTTATCAGAACGAGAAATATTTACGTCAGGGGTGGGCAATCTTACCCAGGAAGGGCCGCTGTGTGGCGGGTTTTTGATGCAACTCCCTAATTAGATTACTAATTAGATGACTGATTGGCTGAAGGGTCCTCACACCGGGGTTTGAACAGCTGACCTACAGATTATCCCAAAAACCTGCACACACACCGGCCCCTTGTGGATAAGATCGGCCACCGCAGAGTTACGTATATGTTGGATACGGAGTGTTTAGGATAGACGTCCCTGTGGAAGAATGGAAGCAGTTATTTTAAGTCCAATTTAACGGCACTTCCTTTAATGTTTATGCGTGTGTTCATCTCCCCCTGAACTTGATGTTGATCATGTGCTCATGTCTAGCCTTGCATTTCAGTTTCCAGTTTTTGGGCTTCTGGTAAGTTCCTCATGGGAATGACACCCCAGATGTGAACCGCGGTTAAAATTCCATCGCCGTCACGGTTTCGCAATTCTCCGTAACACGTTTTAGTAAATGAGGTGCTGCTGTATAATGCAGTTCAAGAACAGGACTAAAGACTTTTTAAATAATAAAAAAAACATTGGCTGGTCAGTGTAACAAGCAACAACAGATTTTATACCTTTTATATGTCATCAGTGGGCTGCAGTGAAAACTGCACTTACTGCTTTGAATTTTTTTTAGCCTGGTACCTCGATCTCATTATCGTGTGTCTTCTAATAATTCTGGGTGCGACAGGGAAACATTACATAACTTAGTCAATTACAGAAAGTTATACAACAACCTGTGATTAGCATAATATTTTTCCCCGAATTAGGAAAAAAAAACACTCCTCTCTTCAGTATTAGTTCATACAAAGCTATCACAGCACATCGATCTCAGATCTCAGACACCCCCTGTGGATGCCGTAATTATTCTCGGTGGAACGAGGACGGCCTCTCATGTGAGAATTACAGTATTTAAAGGCAGCGCTGAGAAGAAGCCCTGTGTAATTTCGCTGACACAGCCCTTCCATGCTTACCTCTGAACATTAAGACTGCGCTCAGGATAAAATGAGAGTTTTAGTAACTTCAGAAAAGCAGCTGCTTGGAATGGAAGCTCTAGATGGCCGCTGTGAAGGCGTCCCCCAAAGACCGGCCGAGTGCTGTGACTCTCCGTGGGACACAGCCATAGAGCAGTGACGCGTTATTTGCCCCCGTGGGGAAGCTGCCTTTCCCCCTACTCCATCATGCTCACCATGAGACACACAGACATAGACACAGGTGAGAGCAAGCAGGGTCACCCAGCGTGCAGCAACCCTGGAGCTGGGGACCCGACAGCCTGTAGCCAGAAATAAACTCTGTGCGGGATCCGGCCACCATACCAATTTTGCAAATGGGGGGGGTTTCATCCTCTAGGGGGTTCAAACCTACATTTCTATGTGCATGATCAGTAACAACATTTCGAGTAGGGGTTCATACTCATTAGTGTAACACATGGCAATGAAGGTATCAGTCTGCCGGGCCCAGGATTCAAGCCAACAACCTTCCGGTTATAGATAGTCTTAACCCACTGAGCCACGTACTACACCAACATTGCACACTTACCACTATTACGCTGGTCTGTCTAAACACCCGTTACCCATAGGCACAGTAACTACTTTCTCTCCTGTACATTCCAATACAAGATACCTAATAATAATAGACATTTTATTTATCCCCGTGGGGAAATTCTCTTTTTAAGCCTCCCACAACTTGCTCCTTGTAGAGTAAGCTGTCTGTGAAGGGCAGCCACCTGTTGGGGCACCCAGGGACCTGGGGGTTAAGGGCCTTGCTCAAGGACCCGTAGACGTGCTGAGGCTGGGTTTGAACCAGCGACCTTCTGATTATAGGTACACAGGCTTAGCCCGCTGAACCACACGCTGCCCCAATCCCACCTTCACTCCCACTCCGCACAGGTACGTAAATGAAGCAGCGGACAGCGCATTAGGGCATTGTAATCCATGCCTTTAAGGCGGTGCTTCTTGACCTTCTCCTCGGGGACCCCAGACAGTCCGTGTTTTTGCTCTCTCCCAGCTCCCTGCATTGGGTTGAGAAACGCTGCTTTAAAACAGAGGTGGGCAATCTTACCCAGAAAGGGCTGTAGGGTATGTAGGTTTTATCCCAGAAACCTGCACACACACCGGCCCTTTGCAGGTAAGACCGCCCACCCCTGCTTTAATGGTACTGAGTGGGTCTAGAAGATACAGACAACCTTACAAACCTTGAGGAATTTAAAAGAAGAGCTAAGAACATTTTGTTACACCTCAGATGTAATGCAAGAAGTACAAAGGGTTTTTCTTTTGCTGTGTTAGGCCCTCGCTGTCTGAATCACCCGATGTTCCGGAATTATCTGTGCATGTTGCTAATCTGCACTCTTACTTTGCACATCGGAGGCTGACGTTGGGATTCGCTCATCTGCTCACCTTAAACGCCCTGCGATGAGCTTGCAGCCGCCATTATGCATGCAAGCCGTCAGTGAGGCAGGAGGCTGATGAAGCTGCCGCAGGCTCATTCCGAGAGATGTGCTTCCAACAGAAGAGCTTCTCTAAGGTCAAAGGCAGGAAGCTGTTCCTGTAGGGCCCCAGTTTTGGCCCTTCTGTAAAGTGAAGTATTTTGCATTAACGCAAAACAGGGAATCAGGTATTGCAGGGTAGAAAGATGAATATACCAGGCACTTTATGCTGTACATTCCCTATTTAATATTAATATATTTGATGTATTCATGTGTATTTCACATTGTTTGCTACTTTTTTGTTAACTTTTTTTTAATTTTTACCTTTTGTTAAATTTTGTTTTATATTTTATATTCTTATCAATCCTGCCATTGCTTTCAATTTCAGTTTTCTTTAGGAGTAAACAGGTTAAGATTTTTTGTCACACAGACACTGCATATATGACAACTAATTGCTTGAATCTCTCTAGTTCTATCGGATGTTGTGGCCTCTGAGGGTCAGAGTTCACAATTCCAGAAATCTCCTGCATAAAAAACAGCCACCACCCCCCCCCCCCACACACCCCACCCGCTTCCACTCTACTGCAGCCCACCCCACCGCTGAGCCGTTCATGTCTGCAGTTGACCGATGGCAAACAGCTCAGACTGATTCAGTTGCCGTGGCATTTCTCCCTGTCCATGCATCGCAGTCTGTGTGACATTGTGGGGGTGGGGGGGGTGGGGGGGGTATCGGCGGTACATAGAAGTAGCCATATGTGCAGGCAGGGCCGTTTGCCCCTACAGATGGCCATCTCCTTGGCACAGCGGTCAGTGGCTTCTGACTAAGGAACTGTCCCCAAGTCTCTCTCTCTCTCTCTCTCTCTCTCTCTCTCTCGCTTTCTCCCTCTACATTTACATTTCGTCATTCATCCAGTCCTCTCATCCAGAACGACTTTATCATGGTGGCAGGCTGCATGGTCCCTCCCTGCTTCATCCCCGTGAAGGCTGGAGGGGAGGAGGAGTCCGAAGCCCCGGGGAGGGGGGGGGGGACCACGCCCCGGACAGGACGCCATTCTGCCCACACACGCGCCAGCCCACACACAAACATTAATCCAGCAATTTCAGGAGAGCAAACACAACCAGGGGAGAGATGGGGGGGCGGTGGCACAGACACTGGGACAGCATTCAAACTCCAGATGGCCAGTCTCAGGCCTGGAGCTGTAACAGCGCCACCACATGGCAGGACGGCTCAAATGCAATTAATGATACAATTAATGGATCTTTAGTTATGAAATTTTAAACCACACTTTAAGGTAGCGAAGTCCTACTTAAGGGTGGGGATTTTACCTGAGCAGCTAATTAATTACTGCCTACACTGGATAAGCCTTTCAGGAGAATCCCGAGATCCTACAATCGTCAACGTCTGCTAATAAACCAAATGAAGCGACGCAGGAACCTGCCCCCTCTTTGCCCTGGCCTTCTGCCACGCCGGGAGGAAGGCAGAAGGGTGACGGATCCCCGCGGCTCGCCGTCTGGACCCTGCCCGTCCGCGGTGCCCGTCAGCGAGGCCGTTAGCTTCCGTGACAAAGCGCGCTGCTCCACTTAAGCGCTGTTTGATGGGCGGCGGAGGGGGGGGGGGGGGATGCACCCATATGTCAGTGTATCTGTGAGTCCCCCAGCACTGTAACTCTGAACCATTCGCTTGATGTTTTGTATCCGTCTTGGAAACAAAGGCGTTGCGGACCTGTGCGGCGTGAGACTGAAGGCGTCTTTGAAGCCTCACATCGTCCCATTGCGACTTTACCAACGTCTTCAATGAGGTACATCATACAGGACAAAGAGCCAGTAAAAGACAAAGGTGAGTCACATGGGTTTGTGACACTCAAAGTTCATGTCGTAACCCTGGATTTGCAACACAGAGGCAGGGAAGTTAGTCATCGCTCTTCATTGAGAGAAATGTGCCACTTTCGCTGCTTCCATAACAATGAGTCCCAGTCCAGGAGAGCAGTGAAAGAATTCTATCAGACATAATGATTCACTCTTGTTCCATTCAATTACATCTCATGAAATATTTAATGGAATCCCTCCCCTATTTGCAAGGGGCAGGAGAACAGCTATCTTGGGGCATTTACATGTCAGATCATAGTTAATCTTCATTACAATTCCTAACTGCTGCGTCATTGCTCGAGGCCTCTCGTTGGCTACCTGTGAAGCGGGTGCTGTGATCCGATTGGATGAAATCAGGCACTGTACAGTACAGGATAAATGCCATCAGCTAAATCTGAGGTTCATGTAGCATTTCATTTGTTTGCAACGTCCGTATGTTAGCAGCATAACTCGCGATACAAAGAAGATGCATTTTTAATTATGAAAAATGACACTGATTTGTCACAAACTGTTTTCAGTTAGTTATGTTGCAACTGAACCATCAGTGCGGGAGTTTAATTTAGTTTAATTAGTCTGTGACTTCACTCTTGTGCTGGTTAATATAATTATTAATTAAATATATTTTGAATGCCTTTTACTTTAAAGAGTTGCATTCCTCACCATGCAGAGAACACAAGCAAGGTTCTCATTCCTGAGAGGCACCCCGATCGTCTTAGAGTGACAGGAAGCACACACACACATAAAGCTAATCCGGTTAGACACATCTGGGACACATCTGCCGTACGGTACAATCTAAAGCTATACTACACACATGCCCACAGGGATACTCAGATAGCCAGCAAAGAAGACTCGAATACTCACACACACTCATATGCACACACTTACACAAAGTACCCTTCATTAAATACAAGCTCATACTTTATCGAGACTATATCCATGCTATATTTATTGTGCTCTAATGTCACCGGAAGAGTCGACTCAGCCTTCTAAATGCCAAGTGCCTAGAGATATCTGGATGTCCTTTGGCATTTTATTTTATTTTAATTCTTATCACACTACAGGAAACAAGTAGTAAACAGAATCAAATGCTAGCTAACCACGTAAAATCAGTGTAGCTTCACCGTGTAGACAACAGCACTAACTGAAATATGAGCAATATTATAATTATTATAATATTTAAAATCTTGCCACATAACGGTTAACGTTAACACTTATTTTTAAGTCTAAATTTATGCCACATGCATCGAGCGAGGCACATGCAAAGAAAACTAACCGTCGGTCAGTATAACTACCCCCCACACGAATGCCCTGTTTACAACCACACACAAAACAAGGTGTAAGAGTTGTTGTTTAACAAGACAATAATTTTTTTTTTTTCCCACCGAAGCCCTCGTGGTAAACATTGTAGAAATGTGTTATGGCGCTCGCACACGCAGTAAGGTGACATTTCATTTGCACGTCACCATGGTGAACACAAACCTGGGGAGAAGCTTTCGGCTTTGTCTCCCGGAGGATTTGCTACGCGTCGGGCCTGGGAGATTTCATCACCCTGACAGTCGTCTATGAAGGAGAGGCGCTAATTGCTGCGGGATCACATGCTCTCCTCCCGGGACCTCTGTCAGCGGGGCGCTGCTGGGGAGGTGGTGGGGGGGGGGGTCTTTCTTCTCTTCATCAGAATGAACAAACAGCAAAACAAACAAAGGCTGTCTCCCTCCCCCGCATGAATGTGTGATAATGAAAACAAGGCCCACGCTATCGAACTACTCGCTAACCGGCAGCTGTGCTCTGCATGTCAGGGTTTCTGCAGGTGTCCGCCATTAAGGTGATGTCACAGGCGTCCGCCATTAAGGTGATGTCACAGGCGTCCGCCATTAAGGTGATGTCACCTTACGGAGGCAGGGCAGCGGTCTGGGGATTTAAAGGTGCAGGTGGGTGTGATTTCCTGCTGATGCTGATACTTTTTTATTATAATCTCTAGCTGTGTATAATCTCTAGCCTACAGCACAGGTCATATAAGACATACAAGTCAAATTTTTTTATATAGTTTGGCATAGGCCACAAAACTATATACTGTATAAAAACCAGCTAAATCTGAGTTTTTCCAAAGCAAACAGATAAATCGTCCCCAAGTAACTCCCTCCCCCCCAAACACCTGTTCAGATGTGATCTGTGCATTGCGTGTTCTGTAGTTGACACTTGCATGTACACACGTGAACATTTCACATGCATGTCGTACCTATTTCCTCGTATTGTTCGGTCAATGTTTGACAACGAAGAGGCCTCAGGTGAACTGTCTTCACTACAAATAAGAACTAAATGCTCGTAAAGCACATCAGAAGCACCACTACGGACAGAAATAAAGCCGGCTGTATTTTTCTGCCCGGCTGCTGGTTAAAACGACGACGCTGCTGCTTCGAAGACTTGTGCTAATGGCAGCGAGGCAGGCCCAGAATCCCTCAGGTTTAGTATTGTTTATTACTATTGGTGACACCGGTGGGAGTAGAGGCAAAGCCCCACCCCCCTCGTAGAGTCCCTCAGAGGCAGGTGTGCCTCATGGCACGTAATTGGGGCAGAATTTTGTTTTATAGCGTTACCCTTGTGTGTAGCACTAAAAGAATAACAAATGGATCTCTATCCCTTGGGATACATCGCATAGAGATGCACCCTCACGCCAAGTAACCCCGCATGCTGGTATTATTGTGGATCCTCCATTATCGAACGTTTTGAAAGTTAATAAATGCACCGTATGTACAAGCATGCCTCTGCTAATCTCAGTTCAATCCTGATGCAGAGAAGAAAAAATAAGACTCGATTGTACACCTATAGTACTCACGTCGCTGCTTTCATGGAATTATCGTAGAAATTGCGGAAAATAACGGTTCCCAGGCGTGTGCATGCGGTTTCATGTGAAGGTCCCACAAGGCTTTGATATGTCTCTCTCTCTTTTTTTTTCAAGGCAGCTGTAATGGTGAATCATAGGATCAGATTTCCCAAGTCTTCAAAAGACAATAATACACACAACATCCGCTGGCCTCAGTCTATACTTTCAAGAGCTTCCAAGGTCCCTGGAGAGGCGTTGATTGAAGTCAAGAAGGAGCATGTAGGTGACTAAAATAGAGGATATACGACCTTAAAAATGGCCAGAGGATGTGGGGATGAAATCCACTATCTGCGTGTGGTATATGAACGCACAAGCCGGTTTTATGTACCTCATACCTAGAGCTTTACCCTAATTTTCAGAAGCTGGGTTTGAGAATGCAAAGACAGCTAATGACTTATGGGAAAAGAAGGGGGCCGAGGTCTAACTAAAAGAAAAACGGACAAATACACAGACCGGGTGTTTGCCGGCAGGTGGGAACCAGGAAAATCGATAAAGCTGATTCCAAGAGGGGAGAATGGAGAAAAGGCCATCAAACTTTTTCATTCAGACGGGCCCACAGTGTACCAAATCATGGCTATCCCCAAAGGACAGACAGTTATTTCCTCATATTTCGACTAAGAACGAAAGTTCAGGACAAAGCGAAAACCTTTTGCTATGTTCCGGAATCATCCATGGTCAAAGTTTAAAGCTTAGGCCCAGGGACAGAAATTGAATTGAGGCGTTGAGCGGGGCCCTCACTGGGTGCCCCACTGCATTTCCTGCGGCACCTGGAACTCAGGGCACCGAGGGAAGGGCTCAGTAAAGAAAGAGGGCCACTAGAAGCTACCGAGTGAGCGATCCAGTGGCTCTGAATTACTTCTTTCACAAAGCTCTACAGACATACCCTATTGTGGTCTACGTTAATACCATGGCATTTCATATCTCCAAGGCTGTTGTCAATGGCAACCTAGAGAGCTGTCGACTGTACCATATCCCAAGGCTGTCCATCATCCTGATCACAGCGTGCCAGATTCTCGTGGATGCCGCAGTCCGTCTGGGAGTATCAGATGAGCGTTCAAAATTTATGTTTAACAATACGCGGGATTAGATTCTTCATTCTTTCGCCTAAGAGTAATATTACCCTCTAATTTCTAAGAAAGCCGTAATGTATCCCCTACAAATGATAAACGTATTACCCCTGTAATTTAGCACTAAAGCAGGTA
The DNA here is from genome assembly GCF_048594095.1 of Paramormyrops kingsleyae. Taxonomy (NCBI): domain Eukaryota; kingdom Metazoa; phylum Chordata; class Actinopteri; order Osteoglossiformes; family Mormyridae; genus Paramormyrops; species Paramormyrops kingsleyae. Next base: position 19,377,870 of record NC_132817.1, read on the forward strand.
GATATAATTATATTAATGCTGTAATGCTAACGCAGGTTAAAAAAAAATGCCAGGATTGAATCAGAAAATGCGGAAATGAGATTTTCAAAATAATCTTGCTGTGGTTACCGCATAAACAACTCTTAGTTCTGAGATGTTTGTTTCTTCCTGTGTGTGTCGTCTCCTAATCTCATTTTTAGCATGCATTTATTCTGGAAAGGCTGCTACTTTACTGAAGCAATAAGAGCAGAGCTTTCGATTTGCCTCTTTTATCTCCCGCACATGGCTCAGGGATCATGCTTTTGTTTATATGTGTCAGGCCCTTGTCCAAACTGAAATTTTAACAGATGATATTTGAGATATTTGTGAAATTCATAACCACAAGCTTTATTTGCCCAATTCTGTTACTGTCCCAATTCCTGGAACTGGTCATGTTTACTATATTAATGTATAAGACATGAGAAAGACAGAAAAACCATGATTAACGGTTTCTATCTCTGGTTCCTTGGGGACTGTTTCAGAGGATGACTGTGCCTTGTTAGAACTTGAGTTCCCCATAACCGAGATCCACAGTATGTCTCCGTTTCACTTCTGGGCTAATCCATCACCGCCGTGCCCTGGGTACGAGAATACTTGGGTACATATCAATCGCCCTATCAATAGCCTTTGTCACATCCCATGCAGGGAAAAGTCCAGAGCAAGCATATTTAAAATTGAATTTTATCCTCAATCGACTTTATGAAAGGCTCACGTCTGATCTATGTCCCTAAATGCAGCCAGAGTGGCTCGGACACGTAATCCTGCCCCATCGGGCCGCCGACGTCCACCTGACAGCGCTCGCTGATATCCGAACCTCAGCTTTATCTCCCTCAAAGTCACAGGAAGTCGACGGGCCAAGCAGAATGCCAGAGCAGTGAAAGGCGGAGTCTTTGAAGGGATGCATGGCTGCGGCCACAGATGTGTGCCTTCCAGTTGGTTGGAGACGGGGGGGGGGGGCGGGGGCATAAAGTCATGTGTACTTATCTGCTTTGTTAGAAGTTCTTGTGTAGCTCCTGGTCCAGTACTGCTCACACTTGTATCTGGGAGTTCATTGGAAGCTCAGCCTAGCTGCACTTATGCCTTGGCGACTGCTTGACAGCATAGAAGTTTGCAATGTGCGGTTTGCCTTACTTGTACAACAGTGTCTGCTAAATGTGAAACGTAGATGCAATGTTTCCTTTTGAAAAACTATAGATATAACCTTGTTTTTTTTTTTTTTTTTAAATATATATAATTCAGGCCTTTATTAATAAAGTTTTATCAGTTTGCATTTAATTATTTGTAGGTAATTTTTTCATGATTTTTCCCCACTGCATTCTTAATGATGCTCCAAAAGTTACTGAGGCAGGGACTTGGGTGGTCGCCCCAGGTCCATGGTCCATGTGTTTCGCTGCAGTAGCCTGGATATGTTACAGATAACGGGACAGCATCTGTGTTCAGAGTGTGTGGTGGCAGGTAAGCCAACATGCTGCAAATTCAGAAAACGCACGTGAAACAAAAAATGCTGCAAATACGCGAGACACAACACAACGGAAGTTTCCAGGAGGAAAATGAAATAAGATGGATCATTATGGCTGGGTGGTATATTGAATGTTTACGGTATATCAATACATTTTCAAAATGAGGAATAGGATGACACAATGCCATTTATATCGACATCACTTTTATTGTGTGTTAAAATTAGGGCTCTATTAAAGATTTTGACTGGAGACCAATAGTATTCCTTTGTAGCTGTAAGCAAAACGGGAGCTTCGCTCGTGACGTTGCACAGAATCCAAGAATTCTCAGGTAGAATCCAACTACTCAGCATCTGACAAGGAATCATTGATATTTGGTTAATTTCATATTAAATCATTGCCAAACTACTAACATGTTAAAAATATTGTAAGTTGCAATACTTGTTTTATTTTGTTGAAGGCTAATACCTTAAAATAAAGATCTTCACAGATATTAAGTAGATTGTCATTGTTTTTTAGAGCAACTAAGAGTTGTGATTTAGCACATAACTATTACACTGGCTGCTGATGTGCTGCTCTCCAGATAGCCAGATGGAGTTGTTCTTTTCATGATGTTAACTGATGAATTCATGCTAATTTAATTTTAGGAGTAAGAGGAGACCTGAGCATCATCACACTTCTGCTGCAGGTTGAAGGTAAGACCTACATGTATCCAAAACCTTCACGTCTCCACAGGTCACCCCTACGTTGGCACAACCGATACATATTATAAGATGCAGACGTAATTGGAACAGATGCACCTGACCTGATGTGAAGGTTCCATTTGTGAGGTGGGCCAACCAAAACAGGCCAAGAGTTGCTGCTGTACAGTTTCTTGTGCATGCCACTGACGGATACCCATGGGTGACCAATCAGAGGCCATTGAACCCAACCCCACCCTTTCAGCGCTCAGTCCAGGTCATCTGATTTTAACCAATGTATCAAGACCAGAAACCATGTATAAGAGCAGCACTAATGAAGATCAGTAGAACAAAAGCCCCACAGGGAGTTAACAGTCAATGATTCAACACATATCCATAATTAAACAGAGTTTTTTTGACAATATCAGCTTGAGATGCAGGGCTTCTTGTGCTCTTGGGGTGCCAGATGGTGTAGCTGTTAAATAACTGGACTTACATGATTGATGAATGAAGTCCTGGAAGGGTAGAGCACATTTTGTCCAGGCAATAGATAGTGTAGTACTTAAGTCAGGGGTGGGGAAGTTGCTCCATGGGGGGGCTGGTGTGGGACCGGGTTTTTGGGATGGCCTTTCAATCAGCCAATAATAAAACAGTGGTTCTCAACTCCAGTCCTGGGGACCCACTGTCATTGGCTGATTACGAGGTCATCCCAAAGCCCCCACCCACAACGGCCCTCCATGGAACAGCTTCACCTTAAGGTCTAGTAAAACAGTAGTTACTAGTTCAAGGCCCAGGATGGACACAGTTGTTGTATTTTGGAACAGGAAAGGTACCGAAAAATTTCTCCACTAAAATATCAAGTTACATAAAAGGGTAAAACTGTAAATATCTTTGGTTAAAGGCGTCAGATAAGCAAAAGGAATATAAAACGCAATGCCTAAAAAATTCAGCTGTCTGAGTGGGCAGACTGGTAAGCTATGCATGTCAATGATGACATAAGCATTTGTTATTTGTTATAACTGCAAAGTCTAAAAACTGCGCAGATGCATTATTGATCATTTGCTGCTGGGTTTGAGTTTGCAGCTGGACGAGCTCACAGTAGGTCCGCCGGGAACGGTGTCTGCCCGCGGTTTGGAAGTGGTGACATTTACATGTCTGGTCGGTTCTGGTTGACAGCAGGGTGTTTAGTATGTGGGATGAACGTGACATTTGGGCAGATTAAGGGGCCGTCCGATTCTGCTAATCATTGTGTAAATGGCAGAGCACAGATGCTACAAACACCCAGCCTCCCGCCCTCTTTCTCCTTCAAAAATCCTCCAACATAAACTTAGAGCTTCCCTGACACATCTGTCCTAGTAGTTGGTTAAATTCAGCTGAGGGTCACTTCCTCTTTTGTAAAGAATTAGTTAAGAAGGCTGCAGGTAAACAGAACATGGCAACAGATGGTCTTTCAAAGAGACACGGTCAGATACTGCTGCGAGTGGGAATCTTGAAGGAGTTGAAAAGCAAAGAGCGATGTATTTTAAGATTAAATAAAATTTTAAATGCGTATTAAACATTGCCTCTAAGCACTGATTGGTTCCAACTGACAACCATAAAACACTTAAGCTTTTAAATACACTCAGTGGCCACGTTATGAGGAAGTCTTTGTAGTCCCAGGTAGGACACACTTAGTCTTTATGACCATTTCTGTGGTTGGCATGTTGCGTGTTCATAGAAGCCTTTTATCTTTTAGCTTTCTAGCAGTTATTTCTGCACTTGTGGCTTTCCTGTTAGTTTTAATGAGTCTACCCATTTTCTTCTGACCTCTCATTAACAAGGTGTTTTCAGAAACACGACTACCACTGACTGTGGGGTTCTTTGTTTTCTTTGCGCCATTTTCAGCTTTAAATCAGTTGCTGGCCCTGGGCGCTCTGGCGAGATTCTGACAGGCACTATAGGACGGGACGGGCCGGCCCGAAGTCTGACAGGCGCTATAGGACAAGCCGGCCCCGAGTCTGACAGGCGCTATAGGACGGGACGGGCCCGAGTCTGACAGGCGCTATAGGACGGGACGGGCTACCCCGAGTCTGACAGGCTCTATACGACGGGACGGGCCCGAGTCTGACAGGCGCTATAGGACGGGACGGGCCCGAGTCTGACAGGCGCTATAGGACGGGACGGGCCGGCCCCAAGTCTGACAGGCGCTATAGGACGGGACGGGCCGGCTGTGTACATGATTGGCTGTTTGGAGCAGCGCGCTATTGGCGCGAGGAAACAGGAATACAAATGAACAGACCACTGAGTGTGTCTTATATGTGTGTGTATAAATATCACCATATTCATACATACATATATATACATACATATTATATATATATACATACATATATATATATATATATATATATATATACACATACATACACACACACACACACACACATACATACATATTTATATAAATATATGTGTATGTATATTTCGCAAGGTAATATATATATATGCGCAAGTGGTAACCCAGGTGAAAATTAAATCTTTAAATCAATTTATCTATCTATCTATCTATCTATCATTCAGTTCTTTCAAAAGACAATAAAAGCAATTTACTCAGAGGTACAAACACAGAGGCAATATAGCTGAAGTAAAAACACAAATAATAATTATTTGGAGCACCGGTGTGGTGTAGTATTATCTTCAAAGTTAAATGGGAAGAAGACATTAAACCGTGAAAGTAATTTTACAGTTAATGCATTATAATTATAGGGCTCCACATTGCTGGTTTTAAACAAAAAAAATAATTAAACAATCAATTCATTTAATTCCTACATGTTGAGCCCATTTTGCCGGAAGCGTGTGTTCTTCAGCATGAAAGACGCCTTTTCCTATCCATCAGATTTTCGCTCTCTGGACTTGTCACGTTCTTTAAGGTGCCTCAAAGTTTTTGAATCCTGAGTTGCCCCCTCCCTCTTCAAGGGGGCGGTCTGCGGCTCAGTGGGTTATGACTGCGCTAGGCGGTTCAGACCTCAGGGACGCCAGAGTAATGTCACTGTTGGGCCTTTGAGCAAGACCCTTAACCCCTAACTGCTCCTGGGACTGGTTAACCCAGCTTACTCAATTGTATGTCCTTTGGATAAAATACTAAATAAAAAAATGCATGTAGAAATCAGGAAAGATGCTCAAAAGGCCATCCCAAACTACATATAAAAATACCAGTGAGGAGACCTCTCAAAAAGAACAATGTGAAACTGAAGGGTGCACTAGCCATTATATTACAAATGTCTTATAAGCACAATTGCAGTCCTTGGTGTCACCATTTAAAATGGAAACGAGATCCCCAGACTCCCCGTTCAGGTACTTGCAAAGACCTGTTGTCTCGACTGGACTGGTTCACTCGAGATGAATAGAAACCGGAGAATTAACCAGTCATCTGTGAGAAAAATCGGCACATTTAAAGCTTCCAGTTCAGTGAAACACGCTATTATGTGGTCTCCCAAGAAAATAGAGGCGCATAACCAAGAGGAGCCAGCGGAGCAGAGGCAGCGATGTGCAGAAAGTGAAGTGAACAGACTTTCTCCCAATCGTGGCGGGAGAAGAGAGACAGAGAGGTGTCATCGCAGATGCAGGGAGACAGCAGGCTGAGATTTTCACACGGGTTGAGACGGCTGTGTGAGTTGGCTGCTAACAGCCAGAGGAGTTATTCGTGTTCATGGACATTATCCTCATGTTAGAACCTGATTTTACAATTGAGGATCTTTGCGATTTCAATCATTCAGAACATAGAGTCCTGTGGAAAAAGTCGATGGCAGTCAAAGAAAATGTCTAAAGCTGTTTATCTGGGTAAAAAGTGTATATTTGCTCAGGAAAAAAAAAAATCAGTTTAACATTAGAACATTTTGTTAACATTTTGTTAACATTTTGTCCGCTTATCACTTAATTTGTACTTTTACCCCTGTAGTTGTGTACACACAGCCCCCCCCCCACCCCCATGTGTTTTATGTTGCACTGTGGTCCCATGGAAACAGCGTCTCGTACCACTGTATACTTGTGCATGACTGGCATGACAAAGTCCACTTGAATTGAGAAAATATTCAAATTAATACGAACAAAAAATTTTTAACTAAGAATTTTTTTCTGTTCTCTGATGTCTATAATACCACTTTGTGAAACCCCTAAGTTAACTAACTCAAAACAAAGAAGTTGATTAGGTATCGATTAGCCCAACGCAGTATGCTAGGGGGTAACCTTAGGACGGGCTATGAAACGGTTAAGCTAACACTCTTTGTGTTGCATATTAAACACAAACAATCCACATTAAAATCCACTCATTGTAAATCCTTTAAATCGTAAGATTAGGTAGCGCAACAGAGTCCTTGTGCAAGCAACATGCCAACGAGAAGATTTACAGGTCAGGAACGCAAACAAAACATAAACAAGGGGGGGGAGGGGGGGGGCGTTTTCTACCTGAGGCATCAATGGCTCAAGGCCAGATGTTTGATTCACCTACAGGGGAGCTGGAGCGAATCACTTAGCGTGTTTTCCATGCGAGGACCTTACACCAAATTACTTACTGCATTTTTCACAAATAGAAAATGTTTTCACATTTCATCCCATGCTGTGTGAATTACAGAGAGCAGTTGGCAGTTTTACGTAATTGCCTCAGAGTATTTTGACATCTAGACTGCACTCTATCTTTTCTAGCAGCACAGACTCATGGGAGGCAGAGCATTAGGACCCAGAATGGAGAATGGAGTTTCTGGGTTTTAAAGCAACTACCAAAATTACACAATGTTTTTATGTTGGATACACGAACTGGCAGACAAAAAAACTGAAATAATGTGACAGGTGTTAACAATGAGATTAGATTAATTTGCAGAGCACACGTACGTTTGAACTCTCCGTAGACCTTTAGCGGCTGAATTTCCATAGATTAACAAAATGTTATCTGTTAATAATTACTGCAATCTGTTTTAACACTGTCCCCTTGTGTTCGGCAATTACACATTGGCTGTTGTTTTTAAAGTTTCCCTCCAAACGAGCCTAATGAATAGTCCAGCTCTCCCTGCAGATGTCACTGTTGGGGTGGGGTGCCTGCAGATGTCATAAAGCTGAACACTTCTGGATAGTTAGCAGGTTGTCGTCACACTTTTCTGCACTCGTAGGCTCCGCTCTGAGGTGGAATTGGCCATAAATTGCCCAGCATCCCTGAAGGCTGCATCCCATTTGCGTTGTCTAGGTCTCCAGTGCTTGTTTAAGGACGCCACACGCGTATCCAAGCGAGAAATGTAAAGCAAGTTCAGACTTTTGCAATTCCCAGCTGAACAGCTACAGAATACTGTCTGTACCTGGCAGATGTCATCCATTTGCCATTTAAGTACTTATGGAGAAGCAGCTGCAGTCTGCAGTCATGACGGCAGGACCACCTCAACGGCAACTAGGGCGGATAAAACCAGAAGTGCTCATCTCACCGGACAGGAGCAAATAGCTCCAACTGAATCGGCTGCTCAATATCGCAGAAAACAAGCTGCTCAGTTAGTGCCAGGAGAGTTAATACCTTCACACACATTTGTCCAGTCTAAGAGGTCAAAAGCAGACCCTGCACCGTTGTACCACTGAAGTGACAGCAGGTGATGAAAACTCTGGAATCCATCCATCTTCCGGGCGCTTTTTCTGGCCGTGGCTGTGGGGCAGCCTGGAGTGTAGCCCAGGCAGCAAAGGGCACAGGGCTAGGCTACATTTCGGATGGGATTCCAAGCCGTCACAGGGCCCCATGTACCCAAAAGGGGCAACTTAGAGAAACCCATCTGACACAAGCAGAACCTGCTCAGCGAGAAAGCCTACGTCTAAATGTCTGCAGCATTGACACCGTATCCTTGTGTACAGTATGAATTATACAGATACATAGATTAGCCATTCCGCAGGGAGTCCCCCTCATTTCCGTTCCCTGGCTATTTATTCCACGTCAGCCGAGCATCAATTTTAACAGCGATTCTAGGCTGGGGCATCATGTCTCCATCGACGCAGAAGCTCACCCTGGCAACAGCAGCCTTCAAATTTCTCCGTTTCCGTCCTCTCCTGTGCCGGAGTGTATCAGACCGGCTTCAGTCGCTGGGGTCTGCCCACTAAATCTTATTGGTACAGGGGTCACAGACAGTAAAAAAGACAGAGTTGAGGAATTGCATTTACTATTCGATGATCAGATTAAATGTAAGAGCAGTGTTCTTCAGACTTTTATTTGTGCTTTCGATTGTCTATATGGTTTATAAATCTTTCAGCGTAATTCACCTATTCATCTTTGTATTTTGTATTACTGGTAAAATCACTGCAAATGGTCCATGGAATGAAATGAATAAGATAAATTGAACATGCTATGGATTTGTATTATTGTTAGTGTAGGTCATCCCTTTATTGTGAGGCACAGACTCCCCCCCCCCCCCCCCCCACTTGGCTGACCTGAACAGGGATAGCCAATGAGATAGAGGTCCTGCATCCAATCAGCATGCACAGCTGCAGCAGGCTACCTGCACCCCCCAGCCCTCACCCCCACACCGTTAGCACTGCCCCTGTAGACCACCAGGCGGTGGTCTGGTGCTGATATTTTTCCATTGCCTGAACTACAATGATAAGATGGCGACACCATTTTTAATCCTATATTTCAAATACTTCAAAAGAATGCTTACAGTTAATGATATTAACACCATAAATGCTACTTTAGAATGATGCAGCTAATGACACATTAATTGTGATGCGAGTCTTTAGGGGGAGAATTTCAGCAGCATCCCACTTTTGATACGTAATTCAATACCTATAAAGAGATTGGCCATTTAATGCCGTCAATCACTGCTATAGCCCAGTCTCAAACACTAGTACAAATGCTGATATGTGTCCAGGAAGCCTTGCAACATTCAACAACATTCAGCTGAATATTTCATTAATTGTGTCCCGTTTAGGCACCATTTACCCGTTTCATTCATGTCATGGCCCCAGTGTTGACGTTCTACCTGCTGTAAAATCTGCCTGAGTGCTGATCACATGGAATTTCCCACACCAATGTGGCTGGAATCATCAATGGCCAAGCCCTTATGTAGCTCTGCTGGTATCTCATTGTGGTATAAACCACAACCTGCTTATCGAGAAACAGATTCTGCCCCATTGTCTGTGCAGAGAATCCAGTACAACTCATATGCAAACCACATCTTACATCACTTGGCATCTTCTGGAACATTAGAACGTGGGAAATAAGCATCATCTCAACCAAGTGCAGCCTCTACAAAGTGACTTTAAACCATAATTCCCGAACCTTTAAAAAACACATGGGACTTAATCGCAGAGTCAATCTCACTAATGAGCTACTGGATCTGGCTTTGAATTTTTGCCCACTGTATTTTTGGAAACGACAGGGAAGATACAGTAAAGTAGAAACAAAGAATCATCTTCTGTAAATTTATGAAAAAGAGTCTATTCATGTTCTTCCATCCACTCAGATTCCTTACTAAGAAAAAGCCAGATGCTGTCTGATTCACAGGGAAGTGTCTTCTCATCTTACAACTACTTTGAAAAATTTAAGTGTTGATGGAACTGTCCATTGTTTGCTGTCTAATAGATATTGCTGTGTTAACAATATATAATTTACTTGGTGGAATTACATTTAAATGTGATTACTATGCCAAATTCTTAGTAGGAAGGTAGTTAGTTCAAAGTGGGCAATTAGCTGGGATGATTTTAAGCTACAAACAAGTGCCTGTTTTCTGAATTGAATGGGTCTGTAAGGAGGGGTTCTTAAGGTAAATTAACAGGCAAGTCCATGATACGTGATTAATTGCTAAGAGTGCAAGAGCTCTAATTTGAGCTTCTGCCCTAATTGCGAAAAATGAACTGACAGCACGACGTTATTGTCTAAGATAGAAAATAAGGACATTTAAGCCCTTTTCTTAAAGCCCCCCCCCCCCCAAAACTCCATTTCACATGTAGATCAGAAAGCTTGCACAGTGATTTCCTGATTGCAACGTGATTTCCGGAAAGGTATTTAATAAAAAAAACGGCATCCCAAGTCGGTGAGGTCGGGCGCTTGGCAGGGTGAATGTTTTCGCCCCGTGGGGGGGCACCTGTTTGGCGGAGAGCGCTGGAGGACGCTGAAGCGATCGCCTCGGCTCTCCCTCATAGCCGTATGGGCGGTGTTGCGTAGGCGACAACTTGTAAGTGAGAAAACTTACCAAGGCGAAGGGAAAGAGGGAGGAAGGAGAGATGGGCTATTTTAAATTCCAATTACATCACTTCCTCTCCTTCCTAGAGAAGATATTTGGAACGTGGGCTTGGAGGCCACAGAAAGATTCCTCTCACCCCATACCACTGATTTCCAAAGCAGTATATAAATATCCCATGAAGATGAAGAGATATTCACAGAAGTTTACAAAGAAACAAGATCTACGAAGGTTTACTGGTGCCGAGATAAAGTTCCCAGACATGACTTGATCGACAGGGAGAGCAATCAAATGAGTCCTCATAGCTATCAAACAACACTAATGATCGCCAGACAATCAGTCTTCTAGTAATGAAGGCCTATCTCATCATCTCATCGCATGAAGATCTGAGCTTTAGAGAAGAATGGAAAAAGATAGGGCTTGTCTGATTGAACAAATCTCGAAGCCATGACAGGTTGCTCTGGGTGGTCATATCAGAGTGAGATCCTTTACAAAGTAAGTCCATCTGCCATCAAAGTATGCACCCATGCTTTTCTCAGAAGCCTCATAACTCAGATTGCCAAACCCTTTCATTTCTGTAGGTCCTTGTTGGATTTGTGAAGGACTAAAAGATGTTGCATGTAACTAAAAGTCCCCTGAAGCCCAGGTTTGTATATGTGAATGCAAAATAATATTAAAGTCTCGATTACTGTAATCAAATGGAAGAAGAGGCTCTTTTTTTGCGACTATAATTTTTTGACCACCATAGCACTGTGTCTGAAACCATTCCTTCTACAAGGACAACTGTGACCTTCAAATACCCATTGGGTGCAGAGTTCTTGCGGGAAGGAACACCAACTGTGCCTCAGAGAGCGAGCGCATTGGGCATAGCGACGATGTCGAGGGCCCCACTGAGCGGTGACTAGGAGCAATGCACGTTCTTACAAGTGGTCTCAAAAGCAGCAAAGATCACCTGAAAAGTGCTCGGAATTGAACCCGTGGGGAACGCAGGCTGCGGCCCGGTCCTGCCCGAATGTACAGACCATGCCGCATTGCCCCATATGCTGCCTGCGGGAAGGGAACGCAAACCTCAACACAGCCATTCCAGGGGAGAGGAACATCTGGCCATTTACTGCCTCTTGTTGTAATTAAGCCCTGAACAAATGAGCTGCCAGTTGACGGCAAAGAGGGCCGACCCACGCAGAAATCTACCCACCAGCATCTGGTAACGGTACTTACACATGGCATTGTAGTGTTTTCAGTAATCCCTTTGGTTTTATTGAGTCTTACACTTATTCGCTCTAAGATAATTTCACTGACTATGATTGCTCTTCCAAATGCACTGACAACTAAGGTTTTGGTCTGAGGATCTTGTGTGGTTCCCTGATGGTGGGTTGAGAGGCCGAACCACATCTGATTCCATCTCCACCATCAAGATATGTCTCAGGAATTCCCCTATGCCCCTGACAACACTCTACATTAGCTTAATGTTCTTAATGGTGCACATTCTGCTCACCGAGTGGTTGTCTGGTTCTTGCCTTGTTAGAAGTTGTCCTGTCGCTCCTGCTCCCATATTGCTTACACTTGTACCTGGGAATTCATTGGGAGCTGAATCAAGCTGCACTTATGCCCATTCGATTCCTTGACAGGATGGATGTTTGCCTTGCGCTATTTACCTCACTTGTATATCACTTCAGACAAAAGCATCGTTAGCCATAGCTGTCAAGTGTCCCGTTTTGGCCGGGAAACTACCGTATTTTACTCCTCTTTCCCGCCGTCCTCCCGTATTAGTATTTTCTCGTAAATCTCCCATATCATAAAAAAAATGGGATGAAAATAGTACACAAATAGTACTACACTCTTACTTAATGTATTAACCAACCAGAAACTAAGTGTTAGTTACATACTGATCCCATGTTCATTCATCATTAATCAATCATAATGGTTGAAGTATTACATGCAGTTACTATATTTGTTCACGATTTGTACTTGAGTACTAAGTTACTTGTGTCCCCTCAAGTAAAGTGTTAAAGCATCAACTAAATAAAAATAAGTGTTAATGTAAATGGGACCAAGACCAGGCCGACAGAGATGATACAGCGGCGTGGTGATTAGCACTGTTGCCTCACACCTCTGGGACCAGGGTTTGAGTCTCTGCCATGGCTCCATCATTGTGGAGTATCCATTTTCTCCCTGTGTTGTCATGGGGTTGTCTCTGGTTTTGCCCCCCCACAGTCCAAAAATATGTTGTCAAACTGCCGATAGGTTTGCCTGTGTGAGTGTACCCTGTGATGGGTTGGTGTCCCATCCTGGGTTGTTCCCTGCCTTGTGGCTGTAGGTTCTAGGATAGACTCTGGACCCCCTGTGATCCTGAATAGGACAAATGGTTACAGAAGATGGAGAGATCAAGGATCAACAGTAAGACTTCCAGGTGACCAGTCCCAGGACGTGCTAGTAAGGCTGACATAAACACTCTTGGTTTTCAACAATTTTACCAAATAGCAAACTGGAGTTTAAATTTGATCCTTCTCATTATCAGGTCCTGTTGCTTCGTGCATTAACATCAAAAGCTATTTCTCCTACAGAGCTTCACCTTCTGGTGATCTTGTGGTGCCTCACAGCAGGTTATAAAGACATTAAATACACACCAGGACACAGAAACATTTCAATCACCCGAAACATTAAAAGAAAGAAAAAATGAATAACAGGAATCCAAAGTGTTAATAAAGTCACCCTGAAGAAAATGACTTAGTATCTACACCAAATAGTAAAATAATAATAGGTTTCCCGGAACAGGTTATTCTTCACTGGTGTTAGTGTTGTTCAGACAACATGAACATCGTCATTTAAAAAAATGGGGCAGAGGTGGAAAGTTCAGGTCCGGAACATAAAAATCCAGACCAAAATTTTCCTTCAACCAAGAGGTTGAGCATAAAGAATCACAGTGACAGTCACTCAACTGCTTGGTTGAAATGAAATCTTGGTCTGGATTTTTACTTTCTGGACTGGAACTTTTCACCTCTGGAAGAGATGAATGAAAATCTACCGCCTGAGGACCCTGTGGCCGGCTACAGGGCTGCCTGCTGCAGCTGAAATCTCACTGCTGGTTTAGCACATGCACTCTGGGATGGAAAGGATCGCCTTGAGGAATCGCATCATGTTTCCTTTTCTCCGACTTACAATCAAGCCAATCATTCGCTTCAACGGGCAAATTTGTTCTCGTTTCCTGGTTTCGGGGAGACTTAAAGGCGTCGACAGGACCTGTGAATGTCAGGGGCGTCACCAGATCCTCCGAGTCAGACTTTTAATTTGTTCAATTATGCAATTAATTAGATCATTTATGGCTCAACTGAAGCAAAACCCGGAGGTCTCCACAGTTTCTGTGAACAGCGGTTCAGGGCTATAAAAACTCAGGGCTCGACTTGTTCAAGTGCGTCAAGGAAGTTTTCAATATGAATCGGCAGTAAGTATAGCGTTGTGTGAAAACAAGCTGCTTCCCTGTCTAGGATGCAGTGGGTCACCGTTAAGACAGGTCTCGCTACCTTTATTAATTCAAATAAAGACAGAAATAAATCATTTAAGTTAGATTTCGTTCTTTGCTATCGATTTACAGGCCGGTGGAGAAAAAAATAAACATGTTTTAACAAGCAACCTTTGTGAGGTTGGCAGTCCTTCCAATGTCTGCTTCAAGTGCGTGAATCTCTGGATAAAATTAAATAAATTTTTTGAGAAAAAAAAATACTAAAATCCACCATGGAAGGGTAGATGGTGAAAAGGAAGGTGAAGGTGGTGAGGTCTTGTGTTTTTTTTTTTTTTTAAATTATGTTCACCTTTTCATTGTTGACTTCATACATGACTGTTAAGCCAGTGTGATGATGTTCACAGCTCGTACTGTATATCGTAACTGACAGTCTTTGCCATCATGTCATGGATCATAATCGGCCATAGAATACAAAGAGCTACATGTTAGAAATGCCAAACGCATCCCCAACAAAACGGTCAGATCCCTGTGTGAAGTGGAGATCCTGTGAAGCTTGTTAGAGGTATTATTAGGGGAAAAAAGCATAAAATATATTATGCATTAATGTATTCATTTAAATTTTATATCTGGTTACAATAACTTGGAGGTCAAAAGGAGCTTAGAAACAAGAGTAACCAAGACGGATCATTCAAAGGCTGGTTCATTGATACTTGTTTGATGTAACGTGAATATATCCTCTACAAGCAAGTCATTAAAGATTTAGGCTTAGTGACATCACAAAGGCTACCATAGCAGTCTCCTATCCGTCCATCCCAAAGTGTCTCATCTTGAAGTTCCTGTTCAACTTCCATCTGAGAAGCTCAAAAATATAATAGAACCTTATTAATAGGACCACAGCCGAAATGGGTCCCCGTCATCGCTCCGTTTCGGAGAATCTGCAGAAAGCACCGACCGCAAATTGGTCACTGTGTTTCCCGGCAGTTCTGTGTTAAAAGGTTAAACCAGACACAGGCTCAGGGAAAAGCTAGTTGAGGTTAATGGATTCTGACTGGGCAGCCCAATCTGCAGAGGAGTGCCTACGAATAGCCTTCATTTCAAAGAGCCATCTCCATCAGCTGAACTCATTACCTTGTTTCCCCTCCTCTTGACTTCGTTCCCCGTGCAGCGAACCATATTATGATTTTGTACCTGCAGGCCGAGGAAGTCTATACAGGGCACTAAACTGGATGGCTCTGTGTTGGTCTGCACTTACAGTCATACTGATGAGGCCTTTTCAGCCACATTTCACTGGGCGTTAGTGTTAGTGTTAGTGAAGGAGGTGCAATGGTTTGAATCAGGTGTGTAAAATGAGGGGAAGCCCAAAAATGTGCAGGGCTCCGGCCCCCCAGGACTGCAGTTTGACACCCTTGGTCTAGGTGGTAGCAGTGCGTCCATTAGAGGAGCAAGTGGGGCGTGAAGGATGTGTAAAACTGACCAGACGGGAGATCCCTGCTCTTATCTGGCGTCCGAAAGACGAGACTCCCACTCCATGCTTGAGAAATACAGCGCGGCCAATTTGGCTAAAAGAGCAAGTCGCCAGTAAGAGCTGAATTAGCTACGTCAACAGGAGAAGGCAAAGGGCTCCCTTAAATGTGTATAATGTATTCAAATAAACCAGAATACAGCATTGTAAGGGTCCCTGTGCCGTGCCATTAGTGTCTAGTCAACAAAACAAAGAAACAGTTTTCCACATTTTGTTCCCTTAATTAGCTAGTCAGTCATTTGACTGCTACTGGAAATGGACATGACCTTGCGGAAATTAATCAGGTCATATGTAAATGATCCCAACAGTGCAAAAAGGTACTCAGGATTCAGTCTGTGTTCTCTTGTTTTTGAACGCTATTCCCCAACAGGAGCCCGGGTTCTTAATACTTTTGGAGCCCTCGTATTTCAAAGTTCCGTGGGACGTGCGATGGCACATCAGCTCAATGTGCTTGATGTGGGTTCCTCCGTTCCGCAGCACAATGGCGCGATTGTGTCTAAATGAACATCTGTGTTGTCATAGAATACAGTTTCGCGAGCAGACGGTAGTGTCAGTAATCTACAGATGACACAGTGTTTGCGGATAAGAAAGAGACCCACCTCAGCCTAATTCCTCGGGACTGACATCCATACTGACAGCTTCCCCAAATAGAAACTTTAAGGCCCAGTTATTTAATACCCCTGGGTGTTTAATAGATTATTCCAAGCTTCCTTCAGTCTATGTTATTCAATTTTGCATTTCTAAAAATCTGGGAATATTAGCATAGCTTATTTATCTGTGTCTATAATATCACCGACCAGCTAATTATGAAGCTGGGGGTGGGGGGCAATTCCAAGGGCCTCCGAGTGATGGGGGGGGGCCTACAAGGATTTGGAACATAATTAGATTGGTTGGGCTTGAGGGCCAATTACAAAACGGTCTGGTGGTGCCCCTGTTTACGCAAAGTTACGAGCCTGAGACTAATGGGTGAGAAAATCAACCCATTTCGCGTTTGTTAGGTTCTAAGGGTTAAATACATTTTAAATACGTTACGCAGGTTAAATACGTTACGCAGGTTAAATACGTTACGCAGGTTTCCACTTACAATCCCAAAATATGCGAAGTGGTGAATGGCGTCTGTCACTTGTCTGTGGTGTGTGAGCCTTGTGACAGACTTGCATCCTTTCAAGGCTGTTGGCCTTCGCCTGCTGTGCATCTTGGGATTGGCAACCAGGCTTACCAACACCCAATACTGGATAAGTGGTGGATGAATGGAAATTGTTTCAGAAAAAAAAATGCTAGTCTTTTGAATCTCATTATAGCCTGATTTGAAGAAGCAGGATTGTGGATCTGCTTAAAATCAGTCCTGCCACTGCCCTGTAGCCCCTGTAATTGCTGAAAAGGGAAACCCCACCACCATTAAAATTTCTGCCATGTGCCTTCTCTGCATCACATGATCTGCTTTTCCCAACCTGATTGGAGCAATTCTCATAACCACCAGGGAAATCAAGGGGAGGAAAAAATAAAAGTAATGATGCACAGTATGGTGGTTCGGAAGATCACACTGCTGCCTCACACTCCCGGGGCTGGAGATCTGCATCGTGTGTGTGTGTGTGTGTGTGTGTGTGTATTACATGCCAAATGTCCCCAACAATGAAATTAAAACCTGTTTGACGTTGTGCGGACCATTTTAGTTCAAGTTTCAGGTCCTCACAAAGATCTTTGAATGTAGTCCAAAAGCTAAAAATGCCCAAAGTCTCACATTTTGTTTGGTTACTTATGGTTAAGGTTAGGGCTGGATAGGGGTTTAGGTCGTCATAGTTACTTATGGTTAAGGTTAGGGCTGGATAGGGGTTAAGGCTGTCATGTCAGGATTAGAGTTTTCCCTATAGAAATGGAGAGTCCCCACAAAGATATAGTTACAAACCTGTGTATGTATGTGTGTATGTGTATCTGTGGTCCAGGGATACATTACATTGTGGGGACACAACCCCCCCCATCTCCCCCTGGCACTCCTATGTGTCAGTCTAGTGTGTCAGAACTCACAGCCCATGATTTAGTTGTTAGGATTTAATTACACAGTGACAGCTGGGTTGTCTGAGTCAGTTGGGACAGAAAGGAACCTGACACAACTCATTAATGATTCCTAATTAGGGAGCATTGTCAATCCAAAACAAGTCCATCTTGATTTTACTCAGCAGGGTAACAGTATTTCAAGGTACATTTTATGCCCCCCCCCCCCACTGTCTATTTTAATCTCATTTCAATTGCTTTTAAAGTGCATGGAACCGATTAGCAAAGCCGTAAACACTCAGCATAAGTATGTGCACATCCTGCCAAAAACTAACAGAATGCGTCCCTTTCTTGGGTGATACCTGCACCACATTTTTGGGGGATGCGACCAATTACGAGACAGAAGAGCCAAACCGATGCTTGTGCGTGTGCATCCGACCCAGTCGGTCTCTCCCCGCTTCTGCGGTGCAGCATATGGTACGGCTGATATCTCATTCGATCAACATCAGATTTGGGAGCCCTTCCTTCTGAGCCAACGGTGCACTTAACTGAACACGGCAGAAACATTTCGGTATGCTGCGTCTTATACTTTTATGGTAGGCAGCGGAGTACTACCAGGCAAGATAATTCACCCACATTAAGACTCAAAACACAAAAATCAGACAAGTGTGGTAATTTAGACGGTAAGTGGTCTTGTCATTCACAGCTTGCATTCAAGGAGGGCCAGGAGTGATCTAGCACTTGAAAACTCCAAGCCCCTCCCTGAAGTTGAGCCAAGCTGCATCAGATACCTTCAATACTGCCAGCAAAACACTAAATCTTGATCACCTCTTCTCACAAACTAAAAGAGAGTCAGCCAAGGTGCACAGTAAAACAAGGCAGGGCCCACAAGAGGACTTAAAGGGATGCGTTGCAAACAGGGGCAGAGCCAGAGGGGCACTGACCTCAGCTGAAAGCTGATTGGCCCCCGGAGTCCCCCATGCACTGTCACTCACCAATTCAAAACATGTCATTGGCTAATGATCAGCATGCCCCCCTTTTTCTAAATTATGGCCCCCACCATAAAAAAAATCCTAGAATCGCCTCTTTCCATAACATACCTGTGACTTTCCAGACCTGGGGGAGGGACGGAGCTGCACATCAGCTGTCCGTGGTGCATGTAAAACCAGCATCCCGGCATGACCAGCTCATTACTCTCACAAGTGACCTGACTGCATTTACATTTTAAATATTTAGCAGATGCTTTTGTCCCAAAGTGATGTACAAGTGAGGCTGACAGCACATTACAAACATACCGTACATGCAGGCAAGCAGTCAACTAGGCATATTGTAGATGCAGCAAGGTAGAGCTTCTGATGAAGTTCCAGGTGCAAGTATGAGCAGAGTGAGAGCTATGCAACACCTTCTAACAAAGCAGGAACCTAAAAAGACTATTCAAGGACCAGAAGTGCAGCATAGAAACACTCAGGGAATTAGGCATCGTCAAGGAATTCGACGAGATGCAAGAGGAATCAAAGACAAGATGCAACAGCAATCAAAGATAAAATAACGGCTACGTACAAAAGGTTCATTCCCAGGCTGGATGCTGGTCACCCTCTGCAAATGGGTACCGTTGGCATTAATCATTCCGAGCCTCAGAGCTCGCTGCCTTCCCCGTCTCGCTGCCTTAGCGTGTTCACATGCTAATGTCAGTTACGCCGCCCATTCATCACGACGCAAGACGGCGTTTCGCCTGCTCTGCCCTTATAAGCGAATTCAGGCAGGGATTCCTGCTCGCTTCTGTAGCCCCTAGAAGGTCAGGCGAAGAACCGATCACCCCACCGCACCCCACCCCAATTCATGACTTCAGTCAGTGCAGGGCGCAGCACCTGTCATACGACTTAAGAGGATTAGCCTTTAGTCAGACCTGTTAGGCAGAACTGAGATGAGGACTTGGGAGAAGATGCATGTCCTGACTGATTTTACAATAAAGGGGAAGCAGGCGCCGTAAGCCTGCTGGAGTGGGATAAGCAGGAGGTCTCCACGCGTGGAAGCTGCTCGACGAACAGGGACCGGGTGCCGGGTGCCGGGAGAGCGATCAGAACGGCTCCCTGGGATTAGCTGACTCCGGACTCCCTTTAATCACCACTGCTGATCTCCGTCGTGTGATTATGGAGGAAAAGCCGCCGTTTGGCAGTGAGGCACCAAACCCTGGGTGGCCCCCAGCTGCATGAACGGGGGCCTGTCTCAGAACCCAAACGGGTCAGAATCAAAGGGAGAGGAACCCCCCCCCCACACACACACACACACACACACACCTGTCAAGTCACCATGACAGGTCAGATACCTTGATCTCCAGGGGTCTGCATTGGATATCTGGCTCAGGTTTGTTGGGGGGGGGGGGCGGGGGTTAGGGGCTGTTTGAAGTACAGATTATGGGTGTCATGGAAGCAGAACGGTCACGCTTCTTAACGTAACACGGACCAGCTTTTTTTCGGACTCAGCAGATCTACTCCGACGGTTTGCGGAGCATTTACTAAAACCGCTTATGACCTACTTACTGTGCATTAGTCATAAAACGTCACGTACAGATTTCTGTGCACCGTCTAAACATGAAAGCATCTCGATACCATCCGCAGCAAGAAGGGCAGCTGAGGAATGTGAGGTTACTCTTCTTAATTATATATTAAAAAAACATCACATACTTCATGTTGAAATGTGTGTCAAAATTATTTATAGCTATGATTCTTACCCTATTTACCCCCCCCAAAGCAGTCGATTCACCCCCCACCACCTGAACAATTAGGCCAGGCAATCACAGGCTTGATGAGCTGAAAAGGTAGAGTCAGGTGTGCAGGTGCCCAAATAAAATTTTTAACAAGCGGACTTGCAGGGGTGGTCCCAAGACTGGACTGGGAACAGCAGATTTATGGCCAGTACGATCACACCAAGGCTTCCTGCAGATATAGAGCTAAAGGCACAATCTCATTACCATACAGATTCTCTCTTGGGCACCGCTGGGGCTTTAAGGCAATTACTTACATCTGACATCAAAAGATGCCTCCGCGTCTCTACGCCTTTGACCAGGCTGAAACAGACGGTTCCGCGGCTGCGCCTCGCCGTCCCAACAGGAAGAGGGTGGCAGCCTTTTTGCATTCTTCTGTGCAGGAGCTGAATAAAAGCGCAGTGATTAACGCCTTCATCAGCACTGGTAGGAGGTAAGCAGAGCGCCAGCTCCGTGTGAGAAATGCTGGTGGCCGCGAGTTTGGGTCAGGCTGGGGGGGTCTCCAGCGGGGGGGGTCTCCAGCGGGGGGGGGTCTCCAGCGGGGTGTACTGCGAATGCTCTATGAGTGCGAGCAGAGACGCTAGAGGGTTCTAGAGAGAATGCGCCCTGTGACGCGTGTACCTCGGAAACCCTAGTCCAGTGTTTTTCAACCCAGTCCTTGGGAACCCACAGACGTTCCACATTTCTGTCCTTCCCAGCATCCAACACCAAACAATCAAGAACACTGATCAGCTGGTACTGGTGGGCTGGGAACTGGGAAGGAGCAAAACTCTGGACTGTCTGGGGGTCCCTGAGAACTGGGATGAGAAACATCGTCATAGGGCCCCGTTTTCACTCTCCACCCAAAATGCCGACATTAATAATAATGATTAACTTATTGATCCCTGTTTAGAAATTCTCTTCTCGCCTATTGCATCTTGCTTTCCATGACACACACTTATATACGCTAAAGAAATCTTGGCAGCCATCTGCAGAGGTGCCCATGGAGTTGGGGGTTATGGGCCTTATGCAAGGGTGCACAGACATCTGCCAAAGCTGGGCTTGAACCAGCGACCTTCCGATCTCGGGCACAGAGGTTCAGCTTGCGGAGCCACACACCGCCCCCTACTGATGAAACCATTCTACAGCAACCTGGCGCTAGTCTGTCAACCTTTTCAATCTACGTAGACATGAGTAATTCTCTCAAGTAGCTGCAGAGTAAATCAAAATTGAGGCGGGAGGTCTTCCTTCAGTGGAAATGCCAAGTCTTTTAAGGGAACAAATTGGGTGAAACGGTCAACGAAACTCAAAATCAGAGGGAAAGGGATGCAGAAGAGAGGGAGGAAACAGAGGGAGTGGGAAGAGAGGGATTAAGGCTGGGTCTGCCTCTACTACTAGGCAGTGGGAAGAGAGGGATTAAGGCTGGGTCTGCCTCTACTACATGTGTCTTGAGAGAGAAAGAAATGCGTCCAAGCACAGAGATAAAGAGGGGAAAATTCCAAAAGATTCATTCAGAAAATGAAGAGGCCTCGCCGTAGCTAAATTGCATTCTGAGCAAAATGAAATGATGGAAGGCAGTCAGAGCCAAACCATGGCCAAAGGGCAACATCACTGAGAGGCTTTTAGTGGATGAATCTGCTGTTTTATTTTCTCTCCCCGTTTCATTCTCCTTGCCTGTCAAGCTGCTCATAAACCACTGAGTGTTTTTTTTTTCCCTCCACAGTGACATTCAGCATTCAAGATGTGGCTAATAGACATGGGGGCGGGGGGGGGGGGTGCAAAAAGCTGAGAAAGTAGCAGGGACACAAACATATCATCTACTGGACTACGGCTAAGCCTCAGAGTGTGTATTTCAGCATTTTGGGCATCCGGGGGGGGGAGGGGCGCAGTGTGTTAGGCCTCTTTGCCTGTCATCAGAAGGTCGCCAGTTTAAGTACCACCTGCAGCAGAATGTCCAGCTGCCCAATCCCAGAACCCAAGTCCTCAGTCTCAACTGTGTGCATAAGCAGCTGGATACTTCCAGGGTCAAAATTTCTAAGACAGCAGTATCAAGAATAAAGTGGAGACACTGGGAACGAGCAGAAACCAGCCAGGTAAAGGGCGGAAGCGGCTTTCTAATGCCAGAGATGACCGGTAACTTATCCGACAGCTTCTCAAGAATCGGATGATGACACCAAGTGACCTTCAAAAGGAGTGGGAAACATTAAGTGGTATGAAGTGCACTGCTAGGACAGTTCATAACAGGCTGCTGGAAGCAGGATTGAAGTCCCACAAAGCAAGGAAGGAGTCCTTCATTAACGAGAAACAGGGAAGGACCAGACTGCATTTTTCAGGTCCCCACAAAGATCTGTGAATGCACTCAAAAAAATAAAAATGCCAAAAGTCTCATATTTTGTTTGCTTACTTATGAATAAGGTTAGGGCTGGGTAGGGGTTAAGGTTGTCATTGTTGGGATTAGAGTTTTCCCCACAGAAATGAATGGAGAGTCCCCACAAAGATATAATTACAAACCTCTGTGTGTATATATATAAAATGTATGCATGTATATGGATGTATGTGTCTCGAAGGAGAGCAAGTTGCAGAAAGAGGAATTTCAATGTACTTATACATATAGAGCTTCATTTTATCCTGTTCTCCAGAGTGCTATGCATTTGTCTTGTGTTCTAATGAACATGCTATCAGTACTGTTGGCGAGTGCTAGTTCCGTTTCCCCGTCAGAGCAGGGGAGACAGACCAGCCGGGGATCATGGGCACCCAGAGCCTTTGAAGCCTCTGCAGCAGAGCCGGTTTTGCGCATGCAGCGCTCATGCAGACGCCCTTTCTTCTCCCTGAATGCAGATGCATATCACGCAGTCAACTGCACAAATGCCCTGAGGAGGGAACACTTAAAATGGCAAAAGCGCACACAAAAGCACACACACACACACACCTCAGCATCCTGAGTGCACATTCGCTTGTGGTAGCAGAGACTGTGTAAATACTTCATAAAGCACCTAACATAGTTTCCTTTTTGGGAGAATCCCCTCCATGCAGCAGGTTCACCTGAACCCACTATACTGCGAGACGTGACACCACACAGGAACAAAGGCCTGAGCAGAAATGCCCTTTTACAGCAGGGGAAGATCTTCCCCACAGGTAAAGCCCGCAAGCCTTCACAGAATCCTGTATGAAGCCAGGCATTCGGATTCTAAATCTACCACTGGCTCCTTTGCATTTCCTGCTTATCATAGCACTGCTATGCCCTGTACGTCGTCCCATATCCTGATGGGAAAGGGATTATCCAGATCCATGGAATAAAAAAAGGTTTTCCCAAATCTTTAAACCAATTCAGTTTGCATCACTTATAACTTTATTTAATGCCTCATTAAACTTTAAAATCTACCCCACCCCCTGCACCCCTGCTGCATACATTTCTGTCTCATGTCATGCGTATAATTTTCAGTAAGCTTAATAATCAATAGACATAAAATGTGGTTATTATTTAGCAATAATGGTATGCATGCATATTGATTAAACGTGCACGTCTTTAAAAGGACACCTGTTTTAGTTATTAGGTGATTTAAAAATTATATTTTATAGTAAGGTAAATTATTTACCCTAAACTTACCACCCCAGTTTCTGATGTAGATGTAATTACTTGTGAGGGGGTGTTAAAAATCACGGTTCACGTTTCTCTGGAGGAAATATTTTTAGCCTTCTGCTGAGATGACGGAAGTGACCTCTGATACGAGTCTGAGGAAAGTTTTTCCACTCATTACTCACGTCTGTTATACAATTGCACAAATGCTTTCACAGGTAACTGTGTGCTACTAATTAATTCAAAATGCAAATCAACATCAAGCGCTATTCAGTGAAAATTCAAGGTTAGGGGTAATAATTGCCTGTTCCTTCATTGTGTTTGGTGAATTAAAAGGCAAGATTACACCTAATTCCTTTCAACATGCTGTAGAATAATTTCAAATAAGTAATGGCACCATCATAGGAAAATAATTGTTTTCAGTTTGTTCTAATTAGAGTTCGCTCGAAAATAATGATTAAATTCAAATCATTTTGAATTTTGTGTCTAATATTATTAAACATTACCTGCTCAAATGAAAGGGAAATTAGCCAATAAGTAAAACTTTATTTGGTTTTATCGTATCATCTGGGATCACTTGATTACATTATTGCATCAGACATTGTTAACTGTACAGAACCATTGAAATTGCTTTGTTCTCCTTAAGAGAGATATCTAATGTCCTCTTAAGTGTGAGTTATCAGTGATGTAACTGTTAAGGGAATCAGAGTCAAGTTCTAATCCTGCTTTAATGGGTTACAAGTGACTTTATTTGAACGCTCTGCAACCTACATCAAAGGATGGAAGCTTTTAGGTGACTCCCTGAGCCCCAGACGAGGTGACAGTAGCAACAATACAGTACCTGCCACCTCCTGATCTCTCGCCTCCATCATGAAAGATCCACATGACCACTGAGACAAAAGAGCCGCTGCTCATGCCTGCTAGGCCGCCTCCCTCAGGGCCTGGCGCGGTACCACCAGCGAGGTGTGTGGGCACGACCCAGGGGGCTAAGAGTGGCCTGAGTCACTCGCCGCTTGAGCCTCTTCTTCCGACTGGCGGCCGTGTTCGTAACGTCAGCCATAAGGGGGTCATGCCAACGTCTCCTTCGGGCAAATCAGGGCACATCAAAAACATCACAGTAGACTTAAGCATTACTAGGTCCAGCTACAAGTGGCAACCTTTAGATTCCGAGTGCTGTACGTAAACGAAAAAAAAACTCACTGCCTACAATTTCTGCCTCACAGGCCTCACGCTTACACATCTCCATGAGAGCACTGTGCCATACCATAATTTAAGTAACAGAGATTAAGTAACATTCTAACCATTTGCTGTTTACACACAGAGGAACAGAAGGCTGATATTATTAGAGGAGCGAACATTTCAGCAGCGACGCAGCATATGGGGCAGGTAGGTGTGTCGGAAGATTGCTAACGCTCCACGGCAATTATTTTCGGTGACGGATGTGGACGCACTCGCACCCCCCCCCCCGCCCGCCCTCCCCGTCCCCCAGCATTCCTCTCTGAATGAGGTGTACTCGACACCACGTCACAGAGCACAGTCCACAGGGGGAAACTGATTGAGTTTGAGAGGAAGAGTCGTGCATCCCGACTTGCCTGGGAGAAACCGCAAGGAACACGCGCTGAAACAGGCTCACTCCTTTCTGGCAGAGAGTAATACTCTAGTCGTGTGTGTGTATGTATGTGTGTCAGATACAAATTACATTGTGGGAACTAAAGACTTGTTATTTTGACATGGGGGGGGGGGGGTTGCCCATAGAAATAAATGGACGGTCCCCACAGAGATACGAATACAGGTTTGTGTGTGTCTGTTGTTACATTTTTAAATTTATGTAGCAGATGGTTTTAACTAACACAAAAATACATATTTTTGAGAAAGCAGGACTTAGAGCATCCCTGTAGCAGCTGGAGGTTAAGGACCTCACTCAAGAGACTTAGAGTGTCAAATGATATTATGCAGCAGAGCCTGGGATTTGAACCAGCAACCTTCTGATCACAGATTCACTGAGCAACACACCAGCAGTTTACGGTTTACAGCATCTTACATGCATGTGCATGTAGACCAAAGCAGATACAGAGGCAAAACAGTAGGAGGTAGCAACTCTGAAGACATGGTAAAACAAGTGATCGGGCTAAACCGTGAAAATGGCAGTAGTGAGTAAACCCTGTTACATCACGATTTCACATGAGTGAGCATGTAGGTCGGGGGGTGGAATGAAATCAGTCATCTCTGGCCAGGCATGTTCGATGTCGTTTGTGGGTTTGGGGTGGTCAGGCACCTTGGCGATGCTGAAAAGGCTCGTCCTCCCAAACACCTGCTTTCCTGCTCTCTCTTTAAACCCACAAGTCAGATTCTCCTATAATTAGTGTCATCAAGCAGACACTTTCTCAACTGTGATGAAAGCGTTTGCACATGGGTGTCAGGATGCGGCCCATTAAAACAATCCCTGTAGGGAGATCCATTCTGTCTGCATATCTGTCACTTTGACTTTCCGCCAGGCTGGAGTTCTGTTGTCACGTCACATCAAACCGGCAAGTCGTGGCTGAGGTTTGCCCAAGAACCTCCCCTAAGAGGAACAGCAGTCAAACAGGAGAAAGCAAAAGGGCTTCTTGCACTTAGTCTGATATGACAGCAAGGGCTCCATGATCTTACACGCCCCGCCTCCACTAAAACACAACTGTACACATTTGGCATCCTGCCACGCTGAAGTCAAGGACAGGCGTCTTGAAGTTTAGACGACCGTTACTCGCGGCAGATTACAAAATAACCGAAAAACTACTGGTAGCTAGGGGGCGGTGTGTGGTTCAGTAGGTTAGATGGCTGTGCCTGAAATCAGAAGGTTGCTGGTTCATATCCCACAGCTTGCAGCTCTTGGGCCCTTGAGCAAGATCCCTAACCCCCAATTGTGCTGGCTGGTCCAGCTTTCTTAATGGTACATTGCTTTGGATAAAGGTGTCTGTTAAGTAAATAAAAGGTATTTCTACTGGGCTTGAGGTGGCCAATGATGTCCAGGTACCAGTGCATCACCTGTGCCCCCAAACTACTGTCCGCGGAGCCTTCTATCAGGAAGCACACTTAGCGGTCTGCAAGCAACCGGACTCCTGTCTTAACTCAACATCCGGATCCCCAGCACGCTCATGAAATCCATCTGCCCCCCCTCCCCCCCCACTCAAAAATACAGGGAGCAATAAGCATACAAAAGGAGTGGGAATTTTTAAAATTACTTATGCGTATGAAAGCGCATGTTCTGCAAAACAGCCGGAAGAATTGATGACGTGAAGGACTCTGAAATGCAATTACCAGAAGGTTCCAACAGATAAGTCATAATTTCTCAAACATGCCGGAGAAATGAAATGTAAGGGGGAAGCCTTCATTAATGTCAGCAATATCAACAATCCCTCTTGAGCGCTATAAAGAGCTCAGCTGAAGTCGCTGTTGCTCAGCAATGCATAGACAAACTTATAATTACACGGCTGTGTGACTTCTATGTGAAAGGCCCTTAGTAATTATTTTCCATGCATAATTTTTAATTGCCACAAATCCATTTTTCGTTAACTGGAAAACATAACAGCGGTAAAAAATGTCTCCCTGGCTGTTTACCTCAAGCAGTGACCATGGCGTGTGGTCAATGTCACTGAGCCGTACAGGGCGAGGTCTGCACCTCCCAATGACCCGGACTTACGCCGAGTTTTAATCCCAGACGCTTATCGATACGAGGGCGAGCCATCGCGAGTAAAACCTGCTGTGCCTTTGTCAGCGTTTCTATTGAGACCTTAGCTTGGCTACTTTGTTAAGAATTTGTGGTGCCGGTGATGAGGGGTTTATGGATGGTATGCAAAAATGCCCTGAATGTCACAGCTAAACGTGTTGCAATGAGCAAAAAAAAGCTGTCAGGTTTATAGTAAGTGTATGTGCAATTTATACTAGGTAACCCTGGTTAATAAGCACACTGGATAGTAATGCTTTTGTGGTTTTATGAGAGACAGCTGGCAGGAAGCATTTACTACATTCATGGCCCCCACCAGGGTCCTGGGGTAAATCCACCATTTTGTTCAGGGAGGGTAGTCTCAGGCCGGCAGACTTTATGCTACCCATTCCACCCCCCCGCCACACGCCACACGCACCTCCACTCTCCCATTTCTTCAAGGAAGCGTGGATCTAATTTAAGTCCCAGAGGATCATACCACCTGCCTTTGATCTTCTGTACTTGATGGCTACAAAGTGAGGGGGGGGGGAGGGTAGCAGGAGAGGGACGCGGAAATGGGGGTGCAGGTCCATTATAATGAGAATCGGAAGCCTACGTTGCTGCCTTTACGTCGTCCAGCAGGGGGCGCCATCTGTAGTAAACCACACTTTTCAGAACGCCCCTGCCATCACTCAGGTGCTGATTTTGGCCCCGAGACGGTTTTGGGGGGGGGGGGGTGCATCACACCCACGGTGACAGTGTCTCTCCCGTACTCTGACACTGTGTTCAGAGAGACGGCCACAACGCCAACAGCAACGCCGGCACTGGACTTCACTTAACGCGGCGCCTCGTCACAGTGCCGCTCACTCCAGTGATAATGTGCCAAATGAAGGCCGTTATACGTCCATTGCTGTAAATCGCCTCGGCGGCCCGCTAAGACACTGCAGATAAATGACAGCACTTTAGCTTCTAAATTTCTGTCCATTTCTCATTAGGAAAGGCGGGGATGCAGTACGCAGGGAGACCGCAGGGCCTGGCAATCCAGACAGGCAGGACGGGGGTCAGGCGGCCCCCCCGGGCCCGAGCGGCCGAGGCATCCCCCCCCCCGGGCCCGAGCGGCCGAGGCATCCCCCCCCCCGGGCCCGAGCGGCCGAGGCATCCCCCACCCTGGGTCCGAGCGGCCGAGGCATCCCCCCCCGGGCCCGAGCGGCCGAGGCATCCCCCCCCGGGCCCGAGCGGCCGAGGCATCCCCCACCCTGGGTCCGAGCGGCCGAGGCATCCCCCCCCGGGCCCGAGCGGCCGAGGCATCCCCCCCCGGGCCCGAGCGGCCGAGGCATCCCCCCCCCGGGCCCGAGCGGCCGAGGCATCCCCCCCCCGGGCCCGAGCGGCCGAGGCATCCCCCACCCTGGGTCCGAGCGGCCGAGGCATCCCCCACCCTGGGTCCGAGCGGCCGAGGCATCCCCCCCCGGGCCCGAGCGGCCGAGGCATCCCCCCCCCCGGGTCCGAGCGGCCGAGGCATCCCCCCCCGGGTCCGAGCAGCCGACGCATCCCCCCCCCCCGGGTCCCTTCAATTTAAAGCCCACATGGTTGGGACTGTAAGGCTTTTGACGGACTGATTATGAATTTTGCCACCAGCCGCATTCGACCATGACTGCAGACAGGAAGAAGATGCTGCAAGTTAAATGACAAACAGTCACCAGGAAAACAAAGCCAGAGGCGCCCGGATAAGACGGTTCATCACTTTAGCCTGAAAGCTGCTGAGCGGCGTCTCAGGGGATGTGGGGGGGCCGGGTACCTGTCTCCGAGGATCTCCCCGGGTTACGTTAATTCAGGCCAGACCTGTGACCAAACAATTTCTGCGCCGTTAGCGGGGGCTAACGGCACAGAAAGCGTCCGCCGACACGGAGGGGGCGCGACTTTGCCGTCAGAGAGGACAGTGTTGCAGATTTTCCGGCTTCAGTTCAATCGGCACAATGTACCCATTTCCCCCCCCCCCACATACTACTATCCAAACTCCCTCTATGGATATTACATAAGAGGCCCTGGATGGCCGAAGCATTTTAAGATACATTATTCGTCCGTGCCAGGGGCCATTCTTCCTCTGCCAAACATATTTCGTTTTAAAAGATGGAAAATGCTAATTGAATGGTTACAGAAAGGGGGAGAGGACAGCCTGCAAATAGGAAATACGGGACGACGCCCCCAATTCCTTCCCTGTTCAGTCAGGTAGGGCTTAAAAATCACTGTTGATCAGAGTGGGATTAATCCAAATTCGGACAAAAACTCTAAAAGTCTCATCTCACTTTGCACCTGATCTGTGGCTGTTTAATTAATCCATCCATCTTCTGTAAATGCTTGTCCTATTTAGGGTTGTTGGGGTCCAGAGCATATGGGTGCAAGGCAGGGAACTACCCAGAATGGGGTGCCAACCCATCACAGGGCACACACACACACACACACACACACACACCATTTGTTAACACACACAAAAAGTGAAACGCATACATCTCACAAACTTTTCAACAGCTGATTATACATGGGTAGGCCTTTATAAAATATACAAACACAAATCACAACATTACAATTTTACGAGCAGAAGTTTCAGTCCATTTGATTTTATTCAAGGCACTATCGACAGACACCTAAGAAATGTGGACCTCTCAAAAACCATTTGCAACAGTTGATTGTACAAGGATGGGCTCAGTATGTCCTTCTATTGAACAAAAGCAGACTAAAGCAGTGTTTCTCAAACCACATGATTTGCTCTGAGAATCATATGACTGTTTCTCAAACCAGTCCCTGGGGGCCTGCAGACGGTCCATGTTTTTCCTCTCTCCCAGTTCCCTGGGAGTTGGGATGGAGCAGAAACGTGGACTGTCTGGGGGGACTGGTTTGAGAAACACTGGACTAAAGCATTACTTTATGTTAATATATCATGTGATTCTCAGAGCAAATCATGTGACTGGGAATGCAATCTTCATTGGAGGAAAGAAGATTGGGTAAGAACAGGCTAGACAGGAGACTAAATAAGTAAAAACTGTTATTTGGGGGGTGGGGGGGTGCTGATGATAGTGGAGAGAGAAGAAGTACTTGCTGGGTAATGAGGGCTTCTTCCAGGTTACTGGGGGGGGCGATAAATAATTAGAATATGCCCATCTATACACATCATACACATTGTAGAGAGCACCAAGCCCACCTGCTCTCACAACATGCATCATCATTTCCGAAATTTAGCAAAATCCAGCCCTGCTAAGTGCTGAGTGCTGCTATTTCTGATACATCCATTATAGGATGTTATAATGTTTCTATAAATATATAATCACCGGCTTAATAACCAAGGGAATTATAACAGGTGTAGAAAACCATTAATTTTCTGTCTTCATTTCCTTTCTGCGAGAAGTTTGCTTCCTGCGATGAATGAAGCACCTTTAAATGCTGCTGGTTGAGTTAGATCTACACACACAGTATGTGAGGCTGGAAATGCCACGCTGGAGGGTCACACCTCTCAGGAGAAGCACGTCTGTGACTGTGTGTGTGTGTGTGTGTGTGTGTGTGTGTAGGCTTTGTATATATTACACTGTGGGGACCAAATGTCCCCACAACGTGATTCAAACTTGTTATTTTGACATTGTGGGGACCATTTTTTCGGTCTCTGGGTCTTACCGGATGCCATTTTGGGTTCCAACATCCTGCTCACTGCCTGCGCACCCTAAACAATACCCATTGGGCCGGGGAGAATGGGGAGGGGGGGGGGGGGTTCCTTAGTAGACATTGACTGGATACTTTAATAAATAGCATTCCACGAATGATTAGGCCAAAGGCACCTTTCACAGACAGCTGAAGGTTACTGTTAGAATTCACACAGTCATGTGTCCCCCTACAACCCCCCCCAGATCGCGATTGCACAAACCGAGGGGCACATGCAGTGATACGGATGAGAAAGAAAAAGCGAAACAATTCTCAGCCCTGCCTAGGAGAGCGTGTTTGTCCTCCTCCATGCGTGGAATTGTGGAAACAACGAACAAAGCCCATCTTTTTTTGGCCCAAAGTGGGCTGGATCCCACACATCCAAACATTAAAAAATAAATATAAGTAAAATGACATTTTTATGCCCCGAGGCAGAGAAAGCCTGTGATGTTGGGCGCAACAGCCATTCCATGATTTGGCATCCCCCCACCCAAGAAAAAAAGAACGGCTTTCAGCGTCTACTTTAAAGACTTGCCTCTATTCAGTCTCATCCATAGGTTGCATTATTTAGCTGCTCTGTATCAATGTTTAATGAGCAGGGTTCTTGCCCTGGAAGCATCTGGTGACTGGTCATCTCTACAGAGGCCTTCATGCGCCATGTCTCATTCGAGCCGACTCCCGGCATCTGGGCACGACAGAAACGCGCTCCGACCACCGTCGCTCATCCCTCATCATCCTAACGGTTGATCTGGGCAGGTTTTAATCTACCTCACGAAGGAAGCAGCAGATCCTCAGGGGGTCAATGCAAGTTCTAAAGTCACGGCAAGTCAAACCGGAGACTGTCACACTCAGCCAGCTGCGGTCCAAGCCTGGAGCGCTGGAAGTACGGGCGCCGTGGGTGATCTGGCACCCCCTCCTGGCCGTAACGTCATATCGCGCGATGGCTCAGAGGTGACTTTATGATTATTTTCCAGAAAGACCACCATTGGTAGTAGTTGATAGCTAGTGATAACACACAAGAACTTCAGTAAAGTCTAGGGGGACGTACAGGAATGGGAGAAGTGGTAATACCACAGATACCATGGTAATCTGCAGGAGTGGGAGAAAAAAAATTATTATTCCCATGGTAACAGCGGGAACGATTTTTCCGGTATTCCGGCAGGGATGGTAATACCACATGACGCACGGCAACATCGGGGTATATGCATCTTCTTATAAGTGCTATATTAATTATCAGTCCTTTTGCTCTGTTAAATTATTTGATCTCACCCCAACACCACCTGTTTGCAGTGTCAACAAGTAATTTAATAATTAAAATATTTAAAGGCAAATATGGACATGTTTAAATTTTACACTGCAGTGCGGACGTGTTGGTGCACGCGGGCATGGAGAGAGGACGCTTTCGGTCATTGTGACTTTCAGCCCCCTGAGCTTGAACCGTCTCCCTGCACCGATGCACGCTGCTCATGTGGCTCCTCAGGTAAGCTGCCCTACCGGTGTCGTCTTCAACAGCAACCCGGACAGATTTTATGTGTCACCTTAGCTGTAGTGAAACCCGTTACTTGGGTGATTAGAATACCAACTGAGGGAGGGGGGGGGGGCGACTGGAGGGCACCCCCTCAGAAGATGCTGCCTTGGGTAGCAGCCCATCTTGTCCTTGCCAGGATCCGCCACTGCACTCAGGTCCCATTTGGGCTTCAGAACAGCAGCGTCTCAATGCTGATGGACGCAAACCCGGCTACGGGCCGGTGGAAGCTCTTTAAGGGTTAAGTGCAGATTCTTCCGGAGCTCGTGAGCCGTAAGGTCTAACAATCTGTGTCTCGCTGCAGCCCAGGATCGATGCCACATGGTCCAGCGACCCCAACAAACACGCATAAATAAAACAGCGGCTCGACGGTGCAGGCATGCCGCCCGTCTGCGGTGCCCGTCTGCGGTGTCCGTCAGCTGCTCAGCCAGCGTAAAGCTGTGCGAGGTACGACATGCCGGATTTACAAGGCTGGGATGATTAGCGCGACGGTGAGGTAATGGGACGAGGACGGCCTGCCATCCACGTTCAGACATTTAACCATCCTGGGAGGACATGCAGGTGGGCTCCACCCCCTAAGCTCTACTCCTTTGAGCTCCACACTAAGCCCCACCCCTAAGCCCCACCCGCTATGCCCCACCCCTAACAACCACCACTGAGCACCATCCCCTAAGCCCCACCCAAACATGACCCTTTAAGCCCCACCCAATAAGAACCATGCCAAAGCACCATCCTTTTAAGCCCCGCCCCTAAAAACCATGCCAAAGCACCACCCTTTTAAACCCCCCCTAAAAACCATGGCAAAGCACCACCCTTTTAAGCCCCGCCCCTAAAAACCATGCCAAAGCACCATCCTTTTAAGCCCCACCCCTAAAAACCATGCCAAAGCACCATCCTTTTTAGCCCCGCCCCTAAAAACCATGCCGAAGCACCATCCTTTTAAGCCCCTCCCCTAAAAACCATGCCAAAGCACCACCCTTTTAAGCCCCTCCCCTAAAAACCATGCCAAAGCACCATCCTTTTAAACTCCACCCCTAAAAACCATGCCAAAGCACCACCCTTTTAAGCCCCACCCCTAAAAACCATGCCAAAGCACCATCCTTTTAAACCCCACCCCATAAGAACCATGCCAAAGCACCACCCTTTTAAGCCCCGCCCCTAAAAACCATGCCAAAGCACCACCCTTTTAAGCCCTACCCCCTTAAGCCCCATCCCAGTCCACCAGCCCTGGCACTCAGAAGCTGGGAGGTTGATGTCAGTTTTGCTCCTCCTCCTTATTCACTGAGAGGAAGCCCAGGCAGATAATGGGCCTCAGCAAGTCAGAGGAACAATGAGAGGAGGCAGTTTAAGGCTTGCAGTGAACCCATTTTGACAGTGATTCCCTCACTGTTTTTCTACTGCCACCTACTGCCAAATTTCAAAAGCCCCCCCCCCCCCCCTTCTGTAAGCACAAGCTGCTGGAGATCAAGGCCAAGACGATCCGTCACCCCCACCTGACGACCAGAACGAGGACAAGATCGCCCACAACTGAGGGACAGAACATCACCTCCCAGCAACACCGACTCACTGCATTATGGGGGCTCCCACTAATCGCACCAGTGACCCCAAATAACCAGCCGGCGAGACCTGGGGACTTCGGAGCAGAAACAAAGCAAAAAAAGATGTGTGAGACACAAAAGAAGCCCCCCCAGCACCGGCAGTGCTGTGAACCGTGTGGAAGAGAGACTCACAGAAAGAAGCGGGCCTCCACGGGGGGACGAGCAGCGAACAAGAGGCAGGGCGGAGCCATTCTGCTGGTCACTCCCGTCACGCTTTATTTACACTCAATCGCCATGGCAACATTTCAATTTCCGTGCAGCTTCACAGGTCACTTTTATTGTAGCTCAAGTTACATTTTTATTCAATATTTTGCTGTTGAAACAGATTGTTTTTCTTTAAATGGTGGAATCATCGTTCTCAGCTCCAAATGAACTTTGGTACCTATCTCACAGACAGACAGACGCAAAAGTGTTTCAAGGAGTCCAACATCATCTAATAAAAGTCAGTAAAACACATAATTCAAGGGTTCAAAACATGTTTGTTTTTTTTTTCTCCCCTGACGGGATGGACAAATTCCAGCCATATAACATTTGTGTCACTCCATTAAATTGGCCCAAATTAATCTCTCACATACACAGTTATATTTCATTCTTCCATTCTGTTCCAAAAAGGTGAAGGGAGAAAGAAATACAGGTGTAGTCTCGATATAATGACTGTACCCAGAGAGAAGGCGCACAGTTTGCCCTGACAGACTGTCAGCATCCTACAGAATCCCAAGAAAAACGTGAGCAGGAGACGAGGCGACGTCACATGACTCAGCCAGTCAGTCACCCGGGAGACAGGCCTGGCTCCCCCAATCGATCCCTGGACTTATTTCGGCCGCATATTATATTGCGATGAGTCAGAGGCAGTTTTGGGGAAATGACGACATCGCTTTACCTGTTGCTGTACATGGGTAAATGGCCAAGGCACGCCGGCTCACCAGCACGTGCTCCCTCTCCCAGCCAGCAGATGGCTTACTGCATTATATGACATTATGCTTTTTCCACAATGGTATTTTTGGGGCAATAATCGTAGGAAGTAATCATTCTCCCCTCCATAAAAGGACAGGGCTGAAGTGGTGTTCGGCGAAGAAATGTCGATACTTCAATCCTCCCTCCAGGCAAAGTGGGATCACCCGGCTCTGGATGATCTCCCATGCTGAGGAGCAGCATTCGGAGCATCTCATAAACACACACGGGGGAGACACCATTCACAGGCTTCCAAGGCGGCACTTGTGTGCTGGAGACCGATAAGTCGCCAGAACTCCCCCCCCCTCCCCCCGCCACTGCTTCCTCAGGCGCTCTCTGGAGGAGCCGATAGCAGGCACACAAAGATCCGTAGTGGGGAGGAATAAATGAATGAATATCTGTGAAGGATGGACAACGGTTGGGAGGCACAAAAGCCCAGCTCATCACCGGGGGCCGCGGCAGACTAGGTGTGAGGGGGGTGCATCATCCAGCCGGGGGGGTGGACAGTGTTTACTCAGCCCAGAGCTGGCTGGGGACCAACACTTTAAAGGACAATAATAATAATAATAGTAATAATAATGTTTTATTTGCCATTTACACAAGCATGTGCACAGGCACATCGAAATTCTTTCACACAAATCGGAATTCTTTCATTTTCACTTATCCCATCTTCTCTCCTTTAATACACACGCAAACTAAGCTTGGGCTTAGAGCAGAGAGTCAGTCTCTCATCCAGTGATTGGGGAGGGGGTCGTTCCCCTCAGTAAGTTTTCCCGATTAGGGGTAATGAGTTTGCATAGTCGTCGATTGCCAAAAAAAAAAAGGGTACTTCGAATCAGTCTAAAGGGCAGGAGGTGCCAAGTTCAGGTTCAGGTTCAGAAAGAACCAAGACCAAGATTTTGTTTCAACCAATCAGTTGAGTACTCTGTGACTGTGACTCTTTAAGCTCAACTCATTGGTTGAAATAAAATGTCTGGATTTTTACTTTCTGGACCTGAAATATCTACCTCTGCTAAAGGGGCAGCTGCCCAAGACTCTGAGCCACACCCCTTCCCACTCCCAGGGGGTTTGGTTGTCCATGTAACCCCTTCCTGTGCAGGACGATGGCACAAGTATGCGGCGGGGGCTCAGGTTAGGGGCCCGGGCAGGGGACAGGACAGAGCTAGTGGAGCTCAGGTTAGGGGCCCGGGCAGGGGACAGGACAGAGCTAGTGGAGCTCAGGTTAGGGGCCCGGGCAGGGGACAGGACAGAGCTAGTGGAGCTCAAGTTAGGGGCCCGGGCAGGGGACAGGACAGAGCTAGTGGAGCTCAGGTTAGGGGCCCGGGCAGGGGACAGGACAGAGCTAGTGGAGCTCAGGTTAGGGGCCCGGGCAGGGGACAGGGCAGAGCTAGTTTAGCTCAGGTTAGGGGCCCGGGCAGGGGACAGGACAGAGCTAGTGGAGCTCAGGTTAGGGGCCCGGGCAGGGGACAGGACAGAGCTAGTGGAGCTCAGGTTAGGGGCCCGGGCAGGGGACAGGACAGAGCTAGTGGAGGTGCCAGGTAGAGGTGGCGGGAGGGGGCCTGACATAGCCGGACCGATGTACTCGTCCCTGTGGCACGATCACCCCAGCCCACGGCCCAGCCCCCCCGAATCACCTCAGCCCCCCCCCGGGGCCAGGGCCACAGTGCATATTAGAAACCGTCAACCGAGCTCTGCGGAAGAAATATTGAATCTGTCCAAATGATCCCATAATTATGCATTACATTGCTGGAAGTGAGAGATTAAGCAGGAGAGAGAAGGAGAGGGACCACAGTCTGACAGCCCGGGTATGAATTCCAGCCCAGAATCAGCTCTCTAATTAATCATGGGCTGACAGAGTTTTATTCACATGGTTTATTACGAGGGAGAGAGGCCAGTGACTGCGGTGGGGTAGGGTGGGGTGGGGGAGCAAATTAGCACACAGTCAAGGAAAACAAAAACAGCTAGAGCCAGAAAAACATCACAGCTGGGCGCATGGCCCTGCCTAGCCGCAGCTCGCGGATGCTGGGAAGGCCTCGAGATGGAGAGCCAACCGTCAGCTCTGCTCCGTGAGAGGGAGGGGCCATGGGTAAGGAAACAGGAAGGCGGGGATAGGAGGAGGGGCATCAGCGTGGAATACCCTCCCAGCTAGCCGTAATAGGAGATAGACGCGTCGTCACAGCGATGACCGGGGGTTTCGACTGGAACGCGAAGCTATCACATCGTTTATCCATTAAGTAACAGAGACATCGGTTGTTGTGAGGGGGGAGCCGTGCTGCCATGGTAACACAACGGTTTCAGCAGTCCTCCGTGGGGTAAGTGGTGCAATCCTTTATTACAAGGCTCAGATCGAAGCTCAAACGAAATGCTTCTATTAGCCTGGAGAATTATCAAGGTTTAGTTTTTTTTTTTTTTTATATAAAAGTAATTAAGGATAATGTCATGGGACTTAATCCATTCCCTCTTGCCTCTACCAGTAAGATTCCATCTCCATGTAACTGCCATGTAATTCTCCCTTCTACCAAGAAATACAGAAATGAACAAAAGATTCTAGACACTTTGGGCTCAGACACAAAATCTTCGAGAACAACATTGTGCTTCCTCAACGCTACAAATACTGTAACTGTGTATTTCGCTCTACCAGGTGGATTTCCCCAGGAAACCAGCACTATGGTAAAAACAGGCATCATTCATCCATCCATAACTGCCATTTCCATGCAAACTTCATACATGCAGCCACAATCAAACCCGCAACAACGGTGTGTACAGCACAATCAAACCCGCAACAACGGTGTGTACAGCACAATCAAACCCACAGCATTGAAGGGTGCGCCACAATCAAACCCACAGCATTGGAGGGCACGCCACAATCAAACACACAGCATTGGAGGGCACGCCACAATCAAACACACAGCATTGGAGGGCACGCCACAATCAAACACACAGCATTGGAGGGCACGCCACAATCAAACCCACAGCATTGGAGGGCACGCCACAATCAAACCCACAGCATTGGAGGGCACGCCACAATCAAACCCGCAACAACGGTGTGTACAGCACAATCAAACCCACAGCATTGGAGGGCGCGCCACAATCAAACACACAGTAGGGGCAGACATAACACAATCAAACCCAGAGCAACAGAGGACACACCACAATCATCAAGCCAACAACAAATAGCAAAAGGAGGGCACTCCACGATAATCAAACCCACGGGAAAAGGAGGGCACGTCACGTTA
The DNA here is from genome assembly GCF_048594095.1 of Paramormyrops kingsleyae. Taxonomy (NCBI): domain Eukaryota; kingdom Metazoa; phylum Chordata; class Actinopteri; order Osteoglossiformes; family Mormyridae; genus Paramormyrops; species Paramormyrops kingsleyae. The sequence continues at coordinate 19,416,178 of NC_132817.1, forward strand.
ATCAAACCCACAGCAAACGGAGGGCACTCCACGATAATCAAACCCACAGCAAACGGAGGGCACTCCACGATAATCAAACCCACGGGAAAAGGAGGGCACGTCATGTTAATCAAGCCCACAGGAAAAGGAGGGCACGTCACGATAATCAAACCCACAGGAAAAGGAGGGCACGTCACGATAATCAAACCCACAGCAAACGGAGGGCACTCCACGATAATCAAACCCACAGGAAAAGAAGGGCACGTCACGACAATCAAACCCACAGGAAAAGGAGGGCATGTCACGTTAATCAAACCCACAGGAAAAAGAGGACACGTCACGATAATCAAACCCACAGCAAACGGAGGGCACTCCACGATAATCAAACCCACAGGAAAAGGAGGGCACGTCACGATAATCAAACCCACAGCAACGGAGGGCACTCCACGATAATCAAACCCACAGGAAAAGGAGGGCACTCAACGATAATCAAACCCACAGCAAAAGGAGGGCACTCCACGATGATCAAACCCACGGGAAAAGGAGGGCACTCCACGATAATCAAACCAACAGGAAAAGGAGGGCACTCAACGATAATCAAACCCACAGGAAAAGGAGGGCACTCAACGATAATCAAACCCACAGGAAAAGGAGGGCACTCAACGATAATCAAACCCACAGGAAAAGGAGGGCACTCCACGATAATCAAACCCACAGGAAAAGGAGGGCACTCCACGCTAATCAAACCCACAGGAAAAGGAGGGCACTCAACGATAATCAAACCCACAGGAAAAGGAGGGCACTCAACGATAATCAAACCCACAGGAAAAGGAGGGCACTCAACGATAATCAAACCCACAGGAAAAGGAGGGAACTCCACGATAATCAAACCCACAGGAAAAGGAGGGCACTCCACGATAATCAAACCCACAGGAAAAGGAGGGCACTCCACGATAATCAAACCCACAGGAAAAGGAGGGCACTCCACGATAATCAAACCCACAGGAAAAGGAGGGCACTCAACGATAATCAAACCCACAGCAAACGGAGGGCATGCTGGTATCCTCTGAGCTGCTTGTTATTTATTAATGGACAAATCCTGTAAGGTGATGTGCCACAACTACAAGGACTCCTGGATATCAAAATGCTGGCTATGGAAGACCAGCCTGTTAGCTGAGCTTCTGCTGAGTCCTGGTCCTGTAAGGCAAAGCCCAGTTCTCGCTCCGCATCCCCTCATTCATAAATTACAGCGTGCAGAATTTCTCTGCTGCCGCTCTGGACCCACTTTAATAAGCTGGTGCCGAGCCACATCACTCATGCCCTGCAGTTTGACCCAGAATTTTAGTCAGAGCACAAAAATAACCCAAAAGCACTGAAAGTCCTGGGAGAAGCCCTGGCGCTTCACTGCCGAACCTCGAACTGAAACCAAGCAGTGAGGTATGAACAGCTAAAGAAATCATATGGCTCTGAGCTGTACAGGTCCATATGGACGCTGAACTCGATTACTGCGATGGGAAATGCGATTCATTTTATGCAAACTGGCAGGACTGATGAATTCCTTTTTAATCAGTACATTGAGTTTGATTGTTAAGTGAACCGAACGGCACAGGGTAAGGACATCGTCAGTTTACCAGCAGCCACACCACCTGTAGTTCAGACATGCAGATCCACCTGAAGCTACGCAGGTTTGGGCCTGGCCAGCACTTCCATGGGACACCAACTAGGAAAGTTAGGTGGCTGCTGGAAGAGGGGCACTGTCAGAAAAAAGGGTACAGCCCCAATGATGCAAAAATGTTCCTCGGAATCCATTCTTGTACCTTAAAAAGGTACATTTACTTACACCTAGGGTACAATTGGCAGACCCTTGAGGGTACAGCACCAGTGACAAGTAATTGTACCCGCAAAAGGTAAAAATTGGTACTTTTTTCCTGAAAGTGTTAGCCCATCCTGTGGCCTGTGTGGATCCCAGTGCAGTGATGGGGACACTGTGGCCAGCAGGGGGAGCCCATCCTGTGGTCTATGTGGATTCCAGTGCCCCAGTGCAGTGATGGGGACACTGTGGCCAACAGGTTACCCCATCCTGTGGTCTGTGTGGATTCCAGTGCCCCAGTGCAGTGATGGGGACACTGTGCTGTAAAAATGGGGGCATCCTTCAGATGAGACGTAAAACTGAGGTCATGACTCTCTGAGGTCTAGGCATCTTTCGAAAGAGTAAGGATGGTACCCTGATGTCCTGGCTAAAATTGCCCACCGTGGCCCTATGTAAACTGGCCTCCTAATCATCCCCTATATCTAACTGGTGAATTCTCTCCTGGCCCTTCACCACCTTAGTTCTGGTGAGCGTACTGGTGCAGAATGGCTGCCATAGCATCATCCAGGTGGGAGCTACACAGTGGTGGTGGTTGAAGCTGCTCCCCATTGGCTCTGTAAAGCACTATATTAACGTAACATTCAATGTCGTTTGCACGTTTTTGCGTGCTGGTGTCCTCCTGTAGTCCAAAAACGCCCATGGGGGGTTTATTTACACCAAAAATGTTATAAGGGCAGAAAGATAGATTGGTTCTCTCTCTGAACCAATCATATTGTGGAGGATGTGGGTCCAAGCAACTAGAGGAGGCAGGACCAACCAATCAGATGTTTTGGTCCCGCCTCCTCTAGTTGCTTGGACCCACGTCCTCTACAATCTGATTGGTTCTCTCTCTCTGAACCAATAATTTTTCGTTCTGCCCTCAGAAAAACCCCCACAAGCTCCAAAAATACAGATGAATATATTCATTCCCACACACTCTGCTCCTTGGACCCCTTCTTTAGTACCTCACGTACATCCAAAAGATGAATGAGAAAGATACAAACCCCCTCTCCCCAGGACACGCACTGGCAACAGAAAGCCAGCAGAGGTTTGGCATCCCCCCCCCGAACAAATAACAATAGCACGCAAACTCCAAGCCGTCAATTATGCATGGAGCGGTGGGAAGGACTCAGAGGGGAATGGGCGCCCGTCAGCCGGGCTGAGAGGCGACAGCAAAGAGGGGCGCCATTTCTTTGTAGGGAAGATATCGGTGAAACGAACACAGGAAGACAGCTGCCCGGCCCACTCGCATCACTTCCTGCGTTCTACAAACAAGCCGTTTTGACTGCTCACACTTAAAAAACATACATTTTTTTTTTTAAAAATCACAGCGAATGTGATGCTTCATTTCAACTGCTCATAAATTCATATTTATTAGCTACTTTTAATTTCACACATTGCTTTAACGGACAACCTATTAAGAATAATGCACCAGTTATGTAGCTTCGCTTAGCTCTGCGATGCAGAAAATTAGAATCTCCCGCTTCTCTTACAATTGGAGAATACAAAGAACAAAGGAATCCTCATATAGTCAAATATTTCATTATGTGTACATCCAAGGACAATGTAATGTGTATGCAAAGCATATTCTGAATTTAAGCCTGGATTTTATTTAACTGAATCATGCGGCTTATTGTTGCATGTTGGCTCTGCTGCTGCATGCATGCATGCAGAGGCAGGGGAAGATGTATAAAATCCCCCCCGCAGCTTATTATCCAGCCAGACACATATGGCTTTAAAAACCCCTTTAATTAGTGCCTCCTTAATTCTACCCTGCTTGCATGTCATCACTATTCTCCCATAAATAAATAGCTAAACAGCTCAAAACTCATTTATGATGCACAAACAAGAAAGGTGAGCCCAGGGGTTTGGTCTCACACTGACTAGTGTCACTACAGCACCCACTACTGGCCGGTCGTGAGAAAAACACGTGCTGGCTCACAGCCGCCTGGCCGTAAGAACTGATGGAGCGAAACCAAAAAGGCAGAACGGCAAACCAACGAGCGGTTAGCATAAACAGTAATTGGCAAGAGGCAATTAAAGTCCCTTCAGCTGTGCTGAGCGCCTGCAAACCAAAACAAACTGCACACGACGGCTGTTATTTCAGATGGGTACAGGTTATCCAACAATATAAAACACTTACAATAAAAGCCACGTTAGTTCTGCATGACCCCGGACATGCTGTGACAGTTTGAGGACGTTATAACGCACGTATTATGAACTATACGGAAGGACAAGGCTGCCAGCAAGCTGAAAAATTGAAGAGGGGATTTCATGGTAAGCACGTGCCCATTCCACGAGAGCAGTGAGGAGGCAAAGCAATATAATGTAGAATATGAGGAATGTTTCCCAAAAAGGGCCAAATATGGAAACGCTTATAAACACAGAACTGTTTATGGGCATCTGTGACAGAGAACTAAAAGTTCCTATGACAATTAATAATCACATTGCATGAATGAGCAAGCATGAATCATAAATCATAGAGGGACAGAAAACTGACTTCTGTAGCGTTTGTTCAGACGGCTCCCCAGTAGGCAGAGCTCCGTTATTGTGAACACAGGCGGGAAATTAGGTGACCATTAAATGATAATGACTGCAATTTATAAGTCAGACTTAATGGATCTGCTCTGAAAACATGTGGGTATAAACACCACGCCTGAGCAATTTCCATGCAAGATCAGTGGCATCAGTGGCCGGGATACGCAGCCTTTGCGTGCAGCCAGTCGGGAGGTGTTCTCCTCCGCGGCAGAACACCTGAGGAGGGTCAGATCTTAGCTACGTATCGCTTCCTGCTTTCACCACAACAGAATGTCACTTCTTCACGTTTCGACTAACTGCAGCTGCTGTATGATGGAATCCTCTTTGGGAAATGCCATGTGCTATTCTCAGAAAGTCCGCCAACCCGGTCCTTGGGTATCCCCAGTCCACGTTTTTGCTTCCTCCCGGATCCCCGCCGGAGCAAAAACGTGGACTGTTTGGGGGTCCAGAGGGCCAGGTGGCAAAGACCTGACTTAAGCCAGATATGAATCTGAGATGTCATTTGGACCTCTATCCACTCTCCTCCATGGAAAACCATATATCTATTTACTAATCCATTCCTTTACACAACTAAGCTGTTCATTTCCTTCACTAGAAGGTCCACATGATCACTTGTGGCGTTTCCCGTCAGATAGACCTGAGGCTCAGAGTCAGGTTCTTTTGATCTATGTTACAACCACATTTTAACAGTCACAAAGCCAACATGAGCTGGCAAAGAAATTTATTTTATCTTTCAATAAGAGTTTGGCACAGGGGAGATTCAAGGATGACCCTTAGGTGGGCGTAACTGCTAAGAAATATGAGATGGAGTTGCTATATTTAGAATAATAATTTTCAGGATGGGCGAGACAAAAAAGGGCCTAGAATCATCTATGGTTCGGTAGCCGTTACTTCCTCAGAAATTCTTCAAATATTACACTGTTAGGGGCTAAAGTCAGTGCTTGTACCCAACAGAAGAGTTTCTGGTTGGGCATCAAGAAGCCAATATTGGAATATTTCAAGATGTCATAAAGGTCAGGAATCAGAAGCCACTATTGGAAAGGAAAAAAAGAAAAAACAAAACCAGCAGGTACCTTTTCTGTGGAAATAAATGTCCAGTTTAGCGAATGGGACTGTGTCTGTTCAGCTCTGATGGGCGGTGACTCGACGGCACCTAGGAAGACGTAACCGTTGAAGAAAATTAACAAGCTACAAAGCAAACGGCGGCCACCACTGCAGACACTACATCTCCAGCAGAGTTTTACGGGCTCAATGGACTGTGATATGGACTGGATTAATATCCAGGCTGTAGGGGGAAATGTGAGTGACGCTTCTCGCGGGAGGCTAACTTGATTAGAACGTTGATCCGGTTATAGAGGAGGCCATTACGCTGGATCTACATAATCTCGAAATTCACGAACACACTGTTTGGCCCAAAACTGCTGTATTTTCCCCAGAACAAAAAAGACCAGCAGTGGCAGCAGGCCGACTAAAATCGCCCGGCACTCAACAACGTTATGAATCAACGGACAAATGGTTCTTTATGGCCCGCTCTTCGGCTGAGTTATGGCACAGCTGTTGCCCGTGTGCACGACAGGACTGCAAATCCAATCAGTCGCCCCCAGGCTTCGTTTTTCTCTCACAGAAGAGCGGCTGGCTGTCGTTGAAAGAGAACTGGCAGGAGTGCCTGAGTGGCCAGAACAGAGCTTGTTCAATGGTGAATGTTCAAAGAACACTTCCTGCTGTCGTATCCCTATGCAGCTACAAGTCCCTGGCCTGGCCTTTACAATAGGCAAAAAAGGGGACCCTGAAGTGGATTGGCGATAATTTCTCAAAGCCACAATGCACCATGGGAAATGTAGTCCTCTCCTTGCAGAAGAACCCCAAGATGTACAGGTAGCCAGCAAGAGTCTTTTCTCTATTTCCTGAATATTACATCACTGCGTCCAGCACACATTCTCGATTTAGCCTGAATATTGAGATAGTGATAAATATGCCTTTAAGTAGCTAATAATTACAACAATGTGTGAATAGCCTAGTTGATTGAAATATCAGGTTTTCAATTTCTATGTCAACCCACCACCCACAAACCATGGAACCTAATATCTAACTCCCATCTAACTGATTACAGTTCGTAGTAAATGTGGCATTTGCTATTCTGGATCCTTAGCACATTGATCAGTGGACTGCAACAGGTAAATAAAAGGCAGGAGGACACAGGTCAATGAATTCTGCACACAAGGTATCAGAGCTCAATGGGGTACAAAGAGAGGCTGGTGCCCCCTACTGGCGCTGGCCTGCCCAGACACCCTGTGCCATAACATGCAGCTTCACAGGCAGCTGATGCCCGAAACCGGCTCCATCTGCTGCAGGAAGCAGGGGGTGGGAGGGAGAGCTGAAGATACAATCTGGGTGACTTTTCCGGTGACGTCACCGTCACCGGCTAATTGACCCCCTCCCCCCCCAGGCGGGGCAGCAAGTTCACCTGCCAGCTTGCCAGAGAGGCAGGAGAAATCCACAAGCAAAGCCAGCAGTACCAGGAGGGCAGATGATCTCCAATCACAGGGCTGCCATTTCCTGACTGAATTCCACTCTGCATCAACCGCCAGCCTCAACGCTTCCTTGGTCACATGACCTGTCTATTCACGCCACAGATAAACGCTAAATTAGCCGCAGTCGTCACAAGTATTCTTTACTCAATAGCAGAGCCAGACATCAAAGCGTGGGTGTACTGGCAAAAAAAAAATCCAGCGGGCCAGTCCCATGACAATTCACTCGGCGACAACACTACAGACTACAGATTAAACCAGTTTTTAAATGACCCATGGAATTACTCAGATCGAATGAACAAAGAGAAAGAAAAATCTATTTGCCTCCCAAAAGCACTTCTCCTCCGACTGATCGAACCACAGTGACACAAACCTGTCAGATTGAATCGTTTCATTGTACATTCAGTCCCCAGGTTACAAAAACGAGATCTGTTCTTTAAGTCGAATATTTAGGGAAGTCGGAGGAATAATGATACAGCATATAAAAATAATATTAATTACATACAGTACGATACCATATTGTACGAAAAGCTGACAAACAACACAAAAGTAGTGCATGCATTCGTTAACACAAACCACTGAATTTAATCCAAATTTTTAATATAATAGGCATTATGCAAGTCGGACATTCGTATCCCGGGGTCTCCCTGTACCGTATCGCTCGCCGTCAAGGCTGAATGGCTGGGCCCAGGCCTACCTATGAACCACAATACAGCACAGACCTACCACATCTCTAAACGTTCCAAATAAAAATGTTCCAGAAGCAATTAGCATCCATTCTGGTGATGACATACAATTATTGCGAACTCTCGTTGGGAAGGTCCCGGTCTGGGCCCCTTCAGCGAGCACCTCCAACACATCGGCTCCCTGCCAGCTTACTGGCAGCCCAGTACCCCTGTGGAGAACATCACTGGGAGCTGCAGCAGCAGAACCATCACAGTCGGCAACTTCCACACTGGTTTAAAACATTCGGTTAGACTTTGTGCATCTTACAGAAGATGCTTCCTATCCTATGGAAAATGCCCGGAGAAAATTAGGTACGAAATCCCTTCCTCTCATGTTGAAATATACTGCATGTATTTAATTTTAGGTTTGGCACAATACCAAGGCGTTATTGCCATGACGACAACCATGTTTCCTGAGGGTCAAAATGACTGAATTACAATTATCCAACGATCTGCAGGAAAGTGGACATTATCATGCTTGCCAGCCCTAAATTTAAAAATTGAGAAATATAATTAATTTGCAACCAACACACCCTTCTCTAATTCGAAGCCACTCTGTCCCAGATGAAAGGGGTCAACAAGACCTGATTTGCAAATTCAATATGAATTAGGGTGCAGGACGAGATCAGTGCAAAGTGCTCTTCTGTGCTGTCTGAAGAAGCACCAGTCAGACGATGTTCAAGAAACCTCACAGCAGAACCGAAGAGGCCCCAAGGGCCTTGTGGCAAAGAGCAACCAGAAGAGGCAATCATAGTCAAATTACCCAAGAGCACTCAGGGATCTAAACCCACTACAGTCACCTCAGTGGGAGGGTGAGTACAGGTGACACCAGGGGCGTTACTAGGATCTTAAGACATCGGGGGCTTATCTGTCCCAGGGCTGTCGTGTTGAATTCTCTTACGACGGTCGCAGCATAAGGAAGTTTCTGGGAAACTCGACTCTGGACTGGGCCTGTGGTGATGCATGGAACTCGCAGACAGAGCATGATCGGTAAAACACCTGAGCTAAGCAAATCATTCGGGGCTTATTTGGATTCAGCTGGGGCTCCAGTCGTGAATGTCCCGTGCTCCTGACACGTCTGGGTGATACCTACAGGAGGGAAGACAGCGCGTGCGTTTGCACAAGGGCAAGGTCTGTTGGGTAGCTGGAGACTGCTTGTACTGAATACCCTCAGAAGTGACGCACACGTGTATGTATGTAGCCAACACCATAGTGAGTAGAGACCATCATGTTTAGATGAATACCCAAGCATGAGGAAAGAACATGCGTTTCAAAGACAGATACTGTTTATGGCGACAGGCAAAGCATGCATTACCTTTTTAGCATATTTAATTCTTAATGAGGTCAAGGTTCTGACACACAGCCACACACCCCCACACACCCCCGCACAGCAGCAGCCATCATTTAAGCAGAAACACCTGGTGCTCATTCAGATCCAGACATTAATTAACAAGGAATCAAGCACTAATTGTTCAGGCAGAGCCTATCAACTAAACAGGTTACTGGACACTCTTGAACATAAAACCAAAAAAAATTAAATAAATAAATTATACAAACAAGCACTTTGGGGCATCTTCTTGTGTAAAAAAAGTATTCATTTGGATCTGTGCAGGTCAAGTATGAGGGAAAGCCAAGCTAAGCCTTTCGGCATCAATATGGCCATCATAAGAGCTCATGATATTGTGGCATCTTCAGAAGGGAAGAAGACAACCACCACACACTCGGCTCCCGGGAGCTATCAGCCAGCTCTGGTGAACCCACGGAGTCCTCGAGTGAGCGGACCACATATCCGCAACACAAAGCCAACAACAGTAGGGCTAATTAACAGAACAACCTCAAAAAGTGTTGGTGCGGAACATGGATGAACAGCATCACGATCGAGATTTAAGATGCAGGGTTTTACTAAGAACAGTGTATAATGAACTTCCAAGACCAGAGAACGCATGTGAAAGGTCTGCGGATTATGTCTACAGGCAAGCTATCCATGTGGCACAAACATTTGTTCTGCTGAACATTATAAAAGATTTTTTCATTCCGGCAACGTTTTTATCCTCCACTCCTCATATGTGCCACCGTTGCCAAGACAACCCAGGACCAGGCCCACTTAATGAAATAAACTTTAATGACCTTTTCTGTTTTACTGCACACATGCAGCAACATGCTTACAGAATCAGTCACAATTTCTTGCGCCCAAACAGGACGCTCTTGTCAAATTTAAAGCGGGTCTTTGATTCCATGTCGTAAAAATGTTGGATGTAGTATTGCTTTGCATGACTGATGGCCGTTCATCAAGGGTATGGGCACACTGCTGCCGCAAGAATGGGCCTGACCACAGAGATATGCATCGATGGTCCTCTGGCTCAAGGCTTCATTGGACAATACATACAACAAGCATTTAGTTTATTGCCCTCAATAAAGACAATCTCTGCAAACAGATGTTTCCATTTGTTAGCTGTGCTGTGGTTCCACCCTCAATAAAGACCAACATCTGTTACCTCACATCAGGTTTTAGAGGATACACAGTAGTTCTATGCTTAATGAAGATCAACATCTGCTAATGCATGTACAAGTTTTCAAGGCAAAAAAAATACCATTTTCTGTGCTGGCAATTAACATGCATGCAAATCTTTAACAGCCAATTGCTTACTCACCATTTTGAATCAACAAGAAGACCAAACCAAATTAATCTAATGTCAGACGCCAGTACTATACTGAAAAGCGTGCAGACTTTCTAAAAGCCTTTCAGAGTTTCACAGCTGAAGCTAATGTTCAGGGTCAAGGGTTAAATTGTTCACACCTGAGGTTAGCGTTCCGGGTTATGGGTCAAATTGTTCACACCTGTGTTTCCATCCACCTGGAAGCACCTGGGGGGGGGGGGTAGGCAGTCTCCTTTCCACAGTGATTTAAGAGGAATCAGATGTAAAACATCACTGTATTCAGTACATTTACACAAGTGTTTTCAAAATTAGTTCCAAACTAATAATAACAGTCACTTCATTTAACAATAGCATCCAGTATGCACACAACACATTTTCAAGTGTGAGTAATACGTATTAGCTAATTATGAACATTTACATCACCATTCATATATATTTATCTCCCACATGCTTTTCTCCAGAGCAACTTGCAATCAGTGTAAATAAGAAACACATTAAGCAACATACAAAGAGCTTCAAAATACTCGCTAAGTGCAATAATGAAATCATTAGTCTATGATATGGAAGTGCAATAACACGAAATGAAAATATAGCTTGCAATTTAACAAACAAAAGATTGTCCTAAGAGCTCAGGAGGCCCAAATAACCATATACACAAAACAACACGGAAAAAAGAAGGTATATATACTTACAGCAAGGCTAAAATAGCAAGCAGAACAGCTTCTTGAATGCAATCTACAATAGTTCAGGGATGACTATTCAATATGAGCTTTGAAGCTTTTCTTTATGAAGAGAAAAACTCCTGCGGGCTGCAGTCTCACCATACAGGATCCAAGGTTAGGAACATACCGGTGTGCTAAATTTACCAGAAAAATCATGGCATCTGATTGGTCCTGCACAATGCAAATGATACATTAAACAAACCCTTTAGGTGTGGAAGTACATTGATTGCACCTCTCACCAAGATAAGAGGAATGAAGATGGATGGATGGATGGATGGATGATTAACACTTTCGTAGCCATGAATGTGGATGAACCGAAACATTGCATTAACCAGAAAGACACAGGAGTCACTGTGGATCAAATTTGTCTGCTAAATGGAGAATAACAGATAAAAGAACAATAATAATGATACTAATTATAGCAGCAAGCTACTGTAACACTGTCTTCTCCACAGGTCTGTGCCAGCTTGTAAACATACTGTATCCGCAGCCTCTGTTACCCTAAATGTGCTCCTGCAATCCTTACATTCCTTCAGCCTTGGAGACCAGATGGTGGGTTACAATAAATCAGAAAAACAAGCAAAGGAGAGAGACCATTGTTTGTCTTCATCACCTCATCCCTCCTTCTATAAACCCAATTACTTTACAGCCATTAAAAGCAGTTACCATTTCCAAAGTAATTACTGAGGACTCAAACTAAGCTGATTCATTTATTTGAATGGTCTACCTCTGCTTTTATGGGTGGGGGGCGTTAATACCCATACATTCTGCTTCAGACTGGGCTCAGGGTTCCCAGTATGTTTTTGTGCAATTTCTCTAAGCTGCCATAAGGGACTGGAGGACTGGCCATTATAGCAAAAAGGTTAAATGGGAAGAGGAGGCAGTCTGAAAATACAAAAAGCACTCTACTCATTCGTAAGCGGTACTTTTTCTGTCCGGTATTTGGTCAACAGTACTGAGAAGGGCAATGTTATTGCTACGTGTTCAATGCACAATATGCATTCCTGCCTGGAAGGATGCCACTGCCTGGTAGTAGTGCATGCTGGGAAAAAAAAAATCAATGTTTATGTATCGAGAGTATTACTCGGTGTTGCCATAACGAAACGGAGGTAGGGTTAGGGTTATAAAGAGCAAACCAGATGAAAATGATAAGTAGAGAAAAAAAGCAAAGCAAAATGATAAGCTTTGGGTTTAAAATATTTATCATTATCATTATTGTTATTGGCCATTGCAAATCATCCTGTGCAGATAATATGCCGCCCCCCCACGCGAATGGGCACAACTGGCATCAGGGACGGTATTCCGTTTGTCTGACAGAAATGACAATTATGGAAACCTGTTAAATTTCATGTTCCACGTCTGATACACAGGGACAGGATGGGCGACTGCTGGCACAGTCCTGAAATAGGGCCTTTGATGAAAGGCTGAAGCTTTTCGCTAAATTGCGCCCCATGAATACATTCATGCGATGTTTTGCTTATGCAACCCAGTGAAACCAAAAAAAAAATAAAAAATAAAATATTGCCGAGTTTGTCGAAAGCCGGGGATGAGTTGAAATCCACGGCAACTTTCGCAGCGTTCCGTTTGTAAACTCTGCTCTTTTATACACCTGGGACATTTTCACTGAAATGTGATTCAGGGCATATGCTGTGTTCAAGGGTAGAAATACTGTACTGTCCTTCATTCAGAAGTCCGGGACCCTGACCGCTATGATAGCCACTGGCCATTTCAGGATTCAGGATCGCTTAATTCTAGCCTGCCATACACAGGCAGCACCGGGCCCAGGGAGCTCATGTCGTTGGCTCTCTGCAAGCATATTGCCATCTGTGAGATACAGTAGTGTGTTTTTCAGTACTGAATCCATGAGATATGACAGTTTCCTCACAGTCCAGAGAGCACCGTCTGACATCGCGAAAGTGGCCCTTCGGTCCAGTGCTGTGGATTATTTCATAAGGCGATCGCGGACTCCCCACTTTCAAAAAAAAAAAGCAATCAGAGAAACCTTCTGCAATGCGGACGACGCACGACAAAGCGACCCCTTAACATGCAGGTCGGCTTTAACACTGAGCAAACACCTTGGAAAATGACCTATCAGATGGCGACCGTCAGCGGCTAAAATAATCAGGGACTACTTACAACTAATATATGAAAATTAATTTTTGAATAAAGCATGTGGACATTTATTTATTCCTGGTAATACTTCTCTTTTTTTTACCCACCAAGAGAGCAAACTCAACACTAAGCATACCGATTAGCATTTAAAAGAGCCCCATTTTTCATACCCAAAAGCTTCTGCAACTTGCACCCAAATGCAGAGGCCGAACACTGCGAATAGCAGCCCAATAATGGGTGGAAATTAACCTGTCTGGTGAGAAAGGGGAACCTCTGAATCAGCCAAAAGACCTGAAATACCAGAGCACTCAGCTATGAATGCCAGAGAAGGCCACCAAAATGAATCGACCGTCAAAGAGCCCCCATAAACTCGCCCCCGGCCATCGCTCCACCCCCAAGTCACCCCTGCACCCGGCACGCTGTGCAACAGATGTTCCCTGTAGACATCCGTGGGGGCCGGGATCTCGTGACGATGCCGCGTGTAACGGCAAGGGGCAGAGATTAATCATCCCGCATCTTTGACACGCATTTCGGGGAAGATTCTGTGATGAAGCAGCACACAGAGACTTGTTGCCACTTTCAGCAAGAGGCAGCAGCCCCCCCATTCCAGGAAGCATATCAGAGACCACACTTTAGGCATATTGATTTCACAGAGGCAGATGAGGGCCACTCGGGGGAGGGGAGTTCATTCACTCTCAACCCCCACCCCAGCCCATTTGGCAAATTATATTGGGAAATACCATCAAAATTAAGAATTTTCTTTTAATTGAGTGATCAGCGGTCATTGCTGACACACCACAGCACACAGTGCACAACAACAAAATGTGTCCTCTGCATTTAACCCATATCTGACGTAGAACAGGGGGCAGCTAATTCAGCAGTGCTTGGGGGTGGGACCTTGCTCAGGGTACCTCAGTGGTGCCTCGCTGGTCGGGGATTCGAACCTCACAAGTGCGCTTGCCTAACCATTAAGCCACCACTGCCCAATACCACATGCTGTATACCGCGGTATAGTAGGTATACTAACTGCACGGTATGGCGGTATTAGAAATGAGGCACCATCCAAGCCTGGTGCTGACTGGGTTCCAGCAGTAAAAAATTTTCTGCCACTGGATCGTGGAATGACGGATTTCCAGGACACTGCGCATCATTGGCAGGGGTGAGGGAGACTCCTGGGACTCCCAGCTGAGGGGGGATGACTGATGTTTATCATCACTCGCTTCCTGAGTTAAGGTTCTAGCCCAAAATGACAATAAGTTTTGCCAGTAAAATACGGCATAAACCACTTTCAATACAGGAAGATGATCTGGCCGATTGGCAACCTGTGAGATTTTGGCAAAATGACTTAAATACCCCTGCTGTTTCCTGTGTCTGTGGTACCATTAAACTAACAGAAAAACGACAGTTAATTGGTTATATATAGAATCACACACATCTAGTAGGCCTAAATTCTACAAAACAAATGGGGTTTGTTGCTTTGGAATGAAGACCAACTATGTTTTTTTAAATTTAAGTGACCGTTGTCATGGAGATGAAGTTCTCTTGGAGCCACGTCACTCACCTGGACAGAAGCTGCAGTTTTATGCCAAGTTTGACAGTGTTGTGACAAAGTTTGACAGTATTTCTGGAATAAATGACAAAGAAGACAGATGATGTGTTTCCTAATCAGCCCCTTCCCATTTCCAGGGAAGCACTAAGGTCACTGCTTCCTTTGCATTTGTCCAGCAGAATATGAATATATTAAATTTAACAGGGTCCCAGCAGGTACAAGATCTGCTGTAAGATTCCGGTGTGGAGCCATGGATATAAACAAGGAAAACTTAGACACTATTACTTGTCACTATTACTATAGTTAAACACTATTAGACACTATTACTATTCAGCAAGATAACACTTCATCTTATATTGAGGAATCATGGCAGTTCATTCATGTCAATCAATTTTATTTACTAACAATTACTAGCACGTATGACTAGTATTCTGTTTAAATTTGATCCACCCACCCCAGCAGGTTATCAGTTACACATTTTCATTTTCCTTTCCTCAAACAACTCAAATTTTCATTTTGAAACAGCAGATGATTCGGTTCAAGAGCCGCTGAAGGCAGAACCAGCATCAAGCATCATCCAGCTGAGTCGCGCTGGTGTGTAACCCCCCCCATTGCGGCTAAACACAGCTGCAGCGAAATGCTCACAGACTCAAACACCCGAGAACAACATGTTACAGAGAGATACGATTATTATTATTTATTTATTTTTATTTGCATCGCTGCTGTGGGCCACTTTGACACAGACGGTGTGCGGGAAGGACCAAAGGAAGAGCTGGATCCCAGCCCTGGCCCTCATCTTCCTCCCTATTTCCCAAACACTGCTCCTCAGGAAATGAAAATGATTTGCCATTTATAGAAGTTCGAGACAGACAGACACACACACACACACAGACACACACACACACACAGGTGAGAGAGAAGGTTGGGCATATCCCATCATGCTCTCTTTTGAGACGCACATATACTGGTGAGAGAGAAGGTTAGGGTCTGAGCGCAGTGAAGCATTTTTTTATAGGAGTCGTACAGCATTTGAAAAGGCAGGGGTTTGAAGGTATTTCCCATTCCTGACAGGTGGTTCTCAAGCAGGATGGGGGGTGGCTTAATGAGCAACCCCCCCCCCCCCTTTTCCCAGCAATAGACATAGAAGATGGCCTTCTTCAGAGGAGTGTCAGCTGAATGCCTGAGCACTGACTGAAAAGCCAAGGAGGAGGCCATTAATATGAAAGAACCTTTTCCTTCCCTTATCCAAATTTTTTTGGGACGGATTCTGTCTTTGACATTTGTGTGAATTTCAGCATCCAGTTATTCCTGCAGAAGAAATAGATCATTGTAGCCCTCTTGTCCCACCTCACCCACCAAAACCACTACACTGTCCATTATGTTCCCAATAAACAAAGGACTGAATATTACTGTAATACCCACTAAACAGAATTATCAGCTACAGTACGCTTATTGTCTGTGTGCCCCCCCCCCCCCATGCCGCAACCCCATGATCAATCCACTAAGACTGAAACAAAACAAACGGTGCAGAAAGAATACGGCAGCACCTATAATCAAATATTGAAAAGCAGTGAAATACTGATGCAGACAGCTTATTCAAATACTGCTTCTTTTATGTTGTTTTTCTTTCTTTTTGTTTTATACATTTTCAAGTTTCTTATATAGATGCCTCAGTGTTTTCCAGGACCCTATGATCCCTAAATATTACATATTTAGGGAACTTGTGACAAGGCCTGTTAGGTCACAGCCGGGGTCATGGGGTCAAACCCTAATCATAACCCTGGGAACATGAGGCCTGGGAACACAGGATGGACCCCAAAACCTGCTTATCATATACAGCAACTCTACCAAATAGTACCTGCAATTAGGGCCGGCTGCACTTTTTCAGGGGCTCCAGGTAAAGCTTTCCTTGGGATGCCCCCCCCCCCCCCCACCACCAAAAAACTGGTGATCACTTCACTTCCTCCGCACCGCAGGTAATTTGGGGGTCCTGGCAGCTGCCTATCCTGCTTATAGCTATAGCTGGCCATGTTTCTGCCTGCACATAAACATTTTAATTTGATGAATATTGTTTTATTTCTTTTTATTACTTTTAAATTTGTGCAACTATTCTTCTTTATAAATTATATATAAAGATAAATAATATCGTATATAATTTTTTTTCATGACATTTTTCATGGATCTGGCCCCAACCTCCCACTGTATGGCACTGTTACTACATGCTGCCATTCATTTCATTAGCTACTTTATCAGCATATGTTTTGTACAGTTTTGTACATCCTGTGCTGTTTTACACCGTCTGTATCGTTTAGTGTCTTTGTAACCAAGTGAGACTCGAGTGCACCTGTTGCACACGGCCAATAAACTTCTTGAATCTTGAGATAGTCCAGTAGCCCACGCAGAGAATGCCAAAACTATGATTTATTTTTATTTCTTAAATGTCAGGCTACAGCCAGGTGATATACAGAAGGGTTTGTGATTTAACCGCCACACAACATCCTAACATATTTAAACAGCTTGTAAGCTTTACACTGCAAGGAACTGCCGTCTGGTGGAAGTGAATTCGTTCCTCAGCAATGCAATAACACACATTACGGCGAATATTATTATTGCACCCTGGAGTGTCCTGTTGCTTTTATAGAATTGCTTTATACAGGCTGTATAACTTCAGACAATTATCAAAACAGCACAGAACATTAAATGCATTCCAAATTATATCTGACAAATACAGAAAGACATTCACAATTCTAAGCTCCTCGTTGTGTTTAGGAATAAATGTTAATAAAAATGTTAATGTCAATGTTAATACCTTTCTGCTCCAACTTGGAATTTCTACATACAGACAGCCTATAATTACATCGTTGTGATTTCCTTGGCCATACAGTTTCTTATTATTGTCTACTATTATTAGCCACAAAATACTTGCTACATAATTAAAATAAATTGCAGTGTTTATTCAGGAGAGTGATATTTCGCAAAGTAACCTGGGGAGTCTTTTCTGTCACCAGAGAAGTGAGACAAGGTCTCCCTCCGTAGCTTGATCTCCTTATTCTGTACTAAAGGTTACTGTTGAGCTTAAAGAACCAGTGAAGCACTGTGGGTAGAGAATTAAACCAGTGAAGTGATGTGTGAGGGAGGATCTTTTTCCCCAGACAGTGTGTAATGGCAGTAGACTCAGTTGTCAATGATACACTGTATCCCAGCAAAGCCCTATACTCAGAAAGTGGTGTTTTTCACTGTCATTGTCACTGTCATTCAGAGACCCCCACAATCATTACCCCTGAAACAGGCACAACTGTCAGTTTCAGTTAAGACCATGATTTCCGGCTGCACATTTCTGACAAAATGGTAAATATGTAAATGCGTCAAACAAAGGATCAGGGCTCACAAGTGTTGCATGATTTCAGGATCCGCACTCAGGGTCCCACGCAGCATGACTATCTTGGCGGTGGAGACCTTGGTAATGTGAGAGGAGAATAGCTAGACCCCATCCATCGTCTGATCTGTGTTGTATGCCGACTGTTAAAACGCTCTCAATAAACGTTGCGTTTGGGTTCTATGCCATCTGCTCCCTGCTTCCTGAGCTACATGGGGAGACCCTGTAGACCAGGGTAAGGAACCTGATCCATGGAGAGCTTCTGTGGACCCATTGCGCCACACTGTTATTGGCTGATGGCGAGGTCATCCCAAAACCCCGCACCCACCTCCATGGATCAGGTTCCCTACCCCAGCTCCGTACAGCAGTGATGTGCAGAAAGGCTTCTCTGAATACACAACTCATCTACACTTAGAATGGTTCTAGAAGCAAAAGCGGGTCCTACCAGGTACTAACTCGGTGTTCCTAATAAAGTGGCCACAAAATGCACAACAGCTGTACTGTAACCTCAACCTCTCAATCCTTCAATCAATGTATTATTGCTCTGAATTATGTATATAACTGCATATAAGTGAATGAGAAATGCGAGTTTCTTTGGACTGAATTGTCGCCTGAACATAATATAATATTTCCTGCATGGGTGATAATAAAATTGACTTCTTCAGGTCTTGATTCCCACATCTATTTTTACCCAGTAAAGAAATTCCATTATCCTTCCTTTCCAGCTGCTTTCACGTTTTTAATTACTAATTTTAATAGATTTTTTTCCCAAGCAGACTATAGTTTCCTGGCTGCATCCTCACTCTCCAGTTGCAGATTTTTTTATGCCCTATAGTTTGATCTTGTTTGTCAGCTAGCTCTGCAATTCTTTACGACAGACATGAATTGATGGGGATATATAGGGATTCAATAGGAGTTTTAATAAATCGTTATGAGAAACACTAACCAGAAAATAGGGGATAGACAAAGGCTGAGGTGTGTTTAATCTTCTCTGACATCTGTTAGGGGAGGGAGGCAGAGAGTGAAATGGAGACCAGACATTGACTTAAATATTGGTATCCTGATCTAGTGTTGTCTGGTCCTACACACAAGGCTTCAATAACATTAAAGTTAAACTAATAAACCTTGTAACAAAATGCCTGATCTAATGTGATTCACAGTAGCTGTTCATTTATAAAAATCACTCCAGACAAGTTCAAATAAAAGACCAATCAAAGTGATTGAACTTTTTAACATACTTTTAAAAGTGATTCAATAAATACCAGAAACATTTCAGAATGGACCTCTTCAGGAAAACCAGTCTAATACTGATTCTGCCAGACATAGAAAAAATCTTTTGGTAACACTGTACTTAAAACAGTCAAATAAATGCATTATACATGACTTCATAAAGTAGTATAAACATGGCTATTAATGTTTATAAAAAGGCATAACACATTATAGCCATGTTTATTATTCATTATGAATGCTCCATGAAGCTCATCTATAATGCACTATAAATACCCTAATAATGCATTGTAACAGTCGGTATAAGCATTAAGGATGATTTGTACTGTATTATGATGGTATTTATAGTGCATTATAGATGAGAGCTTCATAAAATATTCATAATGCATAATAAACACAGCTACAATGTGTTATGCCTTTTGTTAAATAGTTATAGCTGTGTTTATAATACTTTATGAATGCATTATAATGCATTATGAAGGTACCTATAATGCATTAAGTGTTACCACCCTGGTCAAACAGGTGAAATAGACAATAAAATGTCACAGATTTCTAATGTTTTACTACAGTCACACAGTGCTTCTAACAGTATCTGTTAATTTCATCTCAAAGTTTGCACAGATGTTGCTCATTACCACTGAGATGCTGCCAGGGTCACTAAATATAAATCAATAAAGACTGGAGAATAAATACAACTGTCCAGGCCCCTGAAATGGAATATTATTTAGAGTTTGCCATAATTATCTTATGCAGCCTACAATATCAGTGCTGATTGAGATATTTGATAAGGCGTACATTTCAAAAATCTCAAAATATTGGTGTCATATCACTGCAAACTCAAAATAAAAATCATTTAGCCAGTGTTTCACGCATTTAACATACAAACATTTATTAAAATCACATAATACAGTGAAAAAACAGCATCTGTTTATAAGTAAAATTATATTAAACATTGTATCTCTTAAACATAAGCAAACCAACAGTTTTGGTGTAAATGCATTAGAATTCATAGCAGATTCCTCGTGGTTTGCAGGCTTCCCTGCATCATCTACATATAACTTGAGTAATTCAGGCAGTGACTACACACAGTTGAATTTTACCCGCCTGTGCGAATCACTGATTCCCCAGCTGGTGACAAAGTGTAACACCTTCATCCATAACAATGAGCTCAGACACACTTGAAGAATTCATCATATAATGACCTTTAATATAGTTTCACCTTAAAAAACTTACACCCAACCAGTAAAGCTCACTGGCAAGATGAACTGCGTTCAGTTCCAATACACTTTCCAATGAAAATCCAAATCCTTTCATCCTCTGACACTGTATCCTTCGGGTTTTACCTCCAGTGCATCTCGTATGTAAATCCAATTTTTTGTCCGTCTGCCGCGGTGTTATTTTCTGTTATTTGTTAGTCATTGTTATTTATTGTTGCCCCCCCCTGCACCTATTGTCTTGTATTTATTTGGCACTAAAGGTTTGCAGGAATCACACAAATAAGAATTCCACTGTAATATGTTCACATGACAATAAATTCAGAAACTAAAAAACATTTATTTTTAGCATCACATTCTGTTTTTCAGAATACTGACTCTGTGTACTTTTTAAAATCTTCTTGCACCATGTTTACTACACTATGTGTGCTGTCTTTCTACATCGTCTGTTTGGCACTAAATGTATGTTTATCTGTGACTTGTGCACTATCTGTGCACTATCTGAGCACAGATCTGGGTGCTACAGTATAAGTATGTTCTTGATACTGTATGCACCAGAATTTCCCCCTGGGATCAATGAAGTTAATCTTCATCATACTAAATCACTACTTTCATTTCCAATACACCATCAATGAGAATTACAAATAAACTCCAAAATACAGGATTATGTAACTGCAGTCTTTAATAGAGAAATTTTGCAAGTTCCAAGGATATAAGTGCAGATTCAGTCTTTTTGTCTGTGTGAAGCTGTGACTGGTAACTGCAACAACTTTATCAAAAGTCAGACAGCAGTACAAGCTGGTGTTAAAAAATATTTTTTGAAAAAGCGGTATAAATGGAGAAATATGAGCGCAATCTTTCCTACCTATATTAAAATTACCTTTATTAGAATGCACATAATTTTGTCTCAGTCTAAATATAGACCTGTTAATACATTTATGGTCAGAGGACTAACTCCATTTTGCACCATATAATACATATAATATTTTTAGTAATATTTTTGTATACAATTTTTAGAACCTCCAAGTAAAACTGAAGTATTAATTAACATATCTGCAAGTTTTGTTTTTCTTGTGATGCCTAACACGGTCTTCTAAGAATAGCTTTATCAATTTAAAGTTAACATGGACGTTATATACTGCAAGATTTATTTAAATCAGAGTAGAAACACTTTTTTTGACCACACAGTCCAGATACCCCAAAGAAACAATTTTTGGCACCTTTCAAACTCTTTTGGAACTGTCAAAATTAATGTACTCTTTTGTTCTCAGCACATTCTAGCACTTTCTTTTTAAGTGTGTGCCGTTTCACTTCAAAATGTTCTTTTGACTTTTTGATCCGAAAACATCAAAGGGGCAAATTTCAACTTCTGTCGCTGATTATGGATGCTTCAGAGGTGCTTAACAAACGTGCTGGGCTAATCAGTCAATCAGCACGGCATGACTTGAGAAAATCAGGTGTGAAATACCGCTTGAATAGATGACTTTTTAGTCTTTTTCCTGAAGAGTGTCAGGAGGCGGGGGTCATCCCAGCATCCATCCATCCATCCATCCATCCATCCTTACCACAGTGAAACATCAAACAGCTTAAATTTCAGTTAAAGACAGTGACACACTTCTCTGACCTTTGAAGTTCATCTTGTGTTTCTTATATTGTGTAGGCGGATAAGAAGCTAAAATGAGAAAAAATTATATAAGTTTGTAAATAAATATATTTTGTTTCTCCCACACAACGAACTCTCGCTAAAAATTCTTCAGCATTGGTGATTTGCTTTGGCTCCTAAAAATTGAGATACATCCACGCTGAAATCACCATAAACCAGAAAAAATTAGGCAAACCATTTCAGCTTTAAAAAGACAATACGGTCTATACATTAATATTAAACTAAATGACATCTGCTTATTTGTGCTTTTGTCCTTTAATTTGTAGTGTTTACCTAACACTGTAAACATACAACCAGGCTGTTCAGTTTATGTGTGACCCTTTCATCTGCATATTAGTGTATACGAAACTGACATCTTTAAAAAATTATAAAGTCTTTAATCTGATGTCACTTAAGCATGAATTTACAAAAACACATCATTGATAAACAGTATATAATAGCTATGGTGTTAATTATAAGAACAATTACTCATTCATTTAATTTTCTATTACTGCATTGTCCTATACATTCATAATTCTCAATTAATTTTACACTTTGAAGCGTTATGGTGACATTCATTGCTTGGATTATTTTTCAAATTGCACTGTCCACATTATCCTAGGCCGGGCTAGCTGCTCTGAAACGTTAAAAGGCTCCTGTCCACTGCCAAAGGGTAGCTTGGGGAATGACAGTTTAAGTGTGGGTCAATCCTAAAATATCTGCTGGAGACTTTCTCCACAAACGTGCAGCTGCAAGATACGAGCCAAAACCACCAGACATGAATACGGTATATGATGATCCTCTCACCTTCACCTGCCCAGCTTCCCGGAGCATTAAGACTCCAGGTCAATCCATTTGACAACATAAACACTTAGTAATGCTAAATTCGACATCTGTCCTCCGCAGTGTAAAGTGTGAATACAGGGGTAACATTTAGAAAAGTGAAAAATTCATAGCCTGCTTTACGTTTTTTAAGACGCAAAGTATTGGAATGAGATACAACACACGATAACAATTTGACCCTGAGCGATTCTGCCTGTGTGAGAAATTATCCAATAATGTCTGCTCGTTCTACTTTTGGAAGACTGTAACACCCATCGACAGCCCAAGTGCCACTGTCATCTTCCCCAGAAATATGGTCATTTGCATAGTTTGAAAGTTTTAAATGACTGTTTGATTTGGCTGGAATTTATTTTACTGGTGTTAGTTTAATAAATGAGGTTTTACATTTTTTAGTGTTTTGCCAGCTATGGGGACTACATTAATATAAATTGGAAAGAATGCTAAGTAACTGCATTTAAACAGTCTGCATGCATCGCCCTTGCTGTGTAATAATCGAATGCCATTGTTTCTCTTGGTGCTGTTCAGTTATGCTGCAAAGTTTCAATAATGCCTAATTTGTCCAAAATAGGATCAATGTTCCTTCTAGACTGTTTAGAATATACTACTGTCTTATAAATATAAAGTAGGCAACATAGGACACAAACTTAATATACACCCGGGATAGGGCAGCTGTATGCTCAGGCTCAGCTCAGCTCAGGCTACATACGCACACATACTGTCATACAAAGACAGCAAATACCCTAACTACACGTCTTTGGACCATTGGAAGTGGACTGACAACAACACAATAAAAACACAATATAGTCCCTGTTCCACTTCCAAGCTCAATAGTAAATGTTAATTATCTGTTTAAAGCAACAGGTACCACTGAAATGGCATAAGCAGAAATATCTTAACAGCAGACTCTCCACCATTAATCAAAGATGTCTGGCAGATCTCACTCCTACCTGCTGATTGGTAAATCCAGTTCCATGCTGCAAAAGAAAAATAACATGGTCCTTGTAGGGAGTATGGCAAAAGTAACAGGTCGAATGGTCCTTGCGTTTCACAATTATCTGCTTAAAACCAAATCAGAAAAATATCTGAAATGATCCGGCTGAGTTTATGTAATCTTTACGGGTATCGCTTTGTAGCAATCAATTCACTTGAATTCACATTTTATTTATATGATGCTATTATTTATATAATTTCTTCAATTGTAGTTTAAAACTTAGAATTCTCAGGCATAAAAATTAATGGTAAATTGTACATCAAATTATTTATTTATTTTAAGCTGCTTGTGATATGACCAATGAAACCGTCAATCCATCCATCCATCCATCGATCCACCCACTTATCCTGAACAGCAGCCAATGAAATTCGTGGAAAAAAACAGATCTGAAAACTAACATAAGGTGACATATTGTTTCCTTGCCTATTTTCTCTGTTTTTGAATAACAGGCCTATGACCACCACATTCATGGAAATCAGAGGTCAGAATTCTCAGGGTGAAAGTAAATGTCTTGCCATCGGCTTGAAAAATGTGTTTGTTTATTGTTAAAATGACAACTGTGCTCCTGTATGTAGCCCATGCTGGACTGCAAGCGCAAGCTATGTGAGCTACAAATTCCACAATACGGCTTGTTGAGAGAAGCTGGACAATAATTATGTGGAACACAGACTGCTGTAGCCCGGGGTTCACAATCAACAATGACAGAGTAATTACAGAACCCAGAAGAAGCTACTTTGTGGATCAAAGATGCGTCTTGAATGAGTCAAGTGCAGCTGGTCTCATTTACATAATTACTGTCTGCAACTTGTGGATGCATTTTCTTTGACTGTGCAAGTACATTCGCTATCATTTCCCTGCATTTTAGTAATAATGATGTAATGCATTATTAAATAGTATTGAGATGAATGCTAGGATGACGAAAATGTTTTGCCGTCTTAAAGCAATAAACTGA
Organism: Paramormyrops kingsleyae; assembly: GCF_048594095.1. NCBI lineage: Eukaryota > Metazoa > Chordata > Actinopteri > Osteoglossiformes > Mormyridae > Paramormyrops > Paramormyrops kingsleyae. Next base: position 19,441,082 of record NC_132817.1, read on the forward strand.
CATTAAAATAGTGAGACAATGTTAAGGAAATGTTGAAAGTGAGTAGGTATTTAATTAAGACAGAGAAATCTCACTTTGAGAATACCTTTGTTAATGGTACTAAGGGAAGCTTGTGAAATCATTAGGTTCACTGTTAGCACTGTGCTCCATCATATCTGCTTCTTTAGGAACAAATAACAAGCAATTACATTTACAGTACAACAGCAAATGTGCTTTTACATTTGGACCATAGTTGCATATATTATCTGTAGCACATGTGATTCGCGGCTATTTTGTATGCAGAGATATTCTGCAATATCCCCATATTCTTGGGCAGAAGGGTGATGTGAATATAAATTGTTTGCAGTGTAGATGCAGCAAATACAAACAAAGAGTGAAATTCAGCAATACTCGCCACCAGTGAGGAGTCAGATGTTCTCCTGCCCCCCCCCCCCCCCATCTGTTTTGGGTGCAGTGCTGCATCCCGTACACTGCATGGGCATCACTGGAAGGGGCTCCCCCTGAACCAGTGCATGAGCTCTGCAATAATTGGGAACTTTCCCCTGAGGCCAGTGAAAGAGAAAAGAGAGGAAATGCCCCCCCCCGGAATCGAGCATTTGGGGAGGTGAAGCTGGGGTCTGATGATCTTACGTAAATATTTCAGAAGGACCCACCCCCGGCATGTTTCCAGTTCTTTAGTAGACCAGGGACAATCGTTGAATTGTTTCCATTTTCATTTATAAAATGGATTTTTTTTTTCTTTCAAAATACTCTTTTACTAAACATCAGTGGTTTGGGGGAATCTACACAATGCAGGATGATCACTGTGTCCCTTCAAACAACTGACCCCACTGAACAATTAAAATTATATGCACCCCTCCCCCAACTCTGTAAGCACTCCAGTGGTGAGAGGACACATGAAACAGACAGCAGGTGTGTTGTTTAATGAAAAGACCCTCTTCAAGGTAGGAGCTGCGGGCAGAAAACCGACAGTTAATATAGTAATACAGAGAGGATGCAGCCTTGCTTTAACTGCATTTTAATGATCAAATTAAATATTTGAACATTTTTCTAGCAGTTCTGTTTGGTGCTTGAATCCTGTTTCTGTCCATTTGCACAGGTGAATGCAGGTAATTTCATAATTACCGCTGAGTTGATTATCCTTAAATAATCGAGCGACGTACATGTTTCCGGTCATAAACAAAAACACTAAAATGGGAGAAATCTTTTAAAAATTGGACTTTTTTTTTTTTTGGAGAGTTTTAAAGGGATAAAAGTTGAAGGATTATTGTGCAGAGTGATAATATGCTTGCTCAAATATTTCTGCGATTATGCAATCAAATTTTCATTGCACGTATGGATTGTTCGGATAATTTAATCAGAGAGTGGCCTGATCTTGCACAAAGGTATTTATTAGCCATGGTGATGCTTAGAAGAAATTGCTGATGATAGCACAAGGTCTTGAACTGACCACTTTCTTCCCGTCTATTTTTTAAGCCCAGTATTAAATGCCGCACACATTTATTCTGATTTTTGTGCTCACTTAACACCATTTATTTGGTCTTTCTCCCTTGTAGTCAATGTATCTAACCTCTGCATCAAATGGCATTATCATCTGTAGTGCAATATAATATTTCAAATGCATTCTATGCTAAATATTGTTATATTCTTGCCAGTTTCATGCACTGGCACACAGTATAAAATATTCATATTGCACATGTACATTTATATGCTAAATAACGTTACTCAAAATTTCCCATTGGATTTAGCAATGACTAAACCCATCAATGGTAAATGAAGCCAGCTACGTTTGTACCTTATAATTCACGGGTTGAGTACAATGTGAAGTCACAGCAAAGGACTGCATACTAAGACACTAAGCCAAACAGGAATCATTCATTTTTAGTCCCTGTCCATGCATCTCAGCCCTGGTGAACTTTTGCATCACCAAAACCTACATTTATTAAATGTGTCCTCTAAAAGACGTGAAATTTTAAATTGTATTACTTAATGGTTACAAGTTACTAACCTTAATACCAATGACATATATTATTAATACTGTGTATTACATTTTAATCATTTCTGAGAGATGTAAATTTATTACAGCCTGTTACATTGGGAAATACCCTTTGCAATGTATATTCAGCTTTTCCAATAAGTACAATCATTTTGACTATGGCATTTAGATAATTGTTTTGTGTGATTTGTATTTAGGAGCTGTTAATTCACTGGTCAATTACAGATAAAGAAAAAGCCATTTTAATCAAATACACCATGCTGGTTTTAATACATCACCCGCCTGTGCAGATATAGTCTATTACCTTTGATAATAAACAGGAGATTGGATCATTTCCCTCAGTTTGACTTTGAAAACTTTTCATGAATAGTTTCTGCCAGTTTCAGGACACTTCCCGAGCAACGCAGGTCCATTTTTAGACGGTTCTGTTCTTTGTTGCCTGTAACAGATGTGACACTTTAGCCCGTATGGCATTGGGTCTCCACCCACAAACCTGAGACAAGCAGTCCAAGTAAATTAGTGATCGTGTTTGCCCTTGTGCGAGTGGAAGTGCGGCACCTGAAATGACCGCATTTTCCTTCCAAGATACCCCTTGTACGCCCTAAGTTTCATGTTCAGGTTTTAGGTCATTTCATGCCTAATCCTATAACGTTTGTATGGAAAACGAATGAAGGCTGGACTTCAAGATCCATCTCGCACCGTCCAGTTTTGTATAATCAGTTTAACATCTCTTCGATTTAGCACAGAGTGCTGCTGGGAGTTCATTAATGTATACATCCTTCTTCACTATGCAATATTTGATTCTAATTATATATAAGTACTTATATATTATATTGCTGTTTACATATATATGCCACCCATTTACAGCGTGATTAGCTGCCACTTTGCCGTGCAGCTCTCTCTGCGTCGTTCACGCATGTCTCCACAGGATACCAGCTCTGAGTGCCATCCTGTCAGCTGGAGTAACTGTACGGTCTATATCACCAGGGCAACAAATGTGATGGAGCTTCAAAGTCTGAATTTACCTTATTGGTCACATGTATGTTTGTATGGAGCCATATGAAGGGTGTTGTGTGGCTCAGTGGGTTAGGACGCTGAGATCAGAAGGTTGCTGGTTCAAATCTCATGGCTGGCAGAGTGATGTCAGTGTCAGGCCCTTAAGCAAAGCCCTTTACCCCCAGTTATTCCAGGGTCTGTCTGACATACATCAAGGCTGAGCAATTTTATCCAGAAATGGCCGCTGTGTATGCGGGTTTTCACTGCAACTCCCGAATTAGATTAGTAATTAGAGCAGGGGCCTCCAACTCCGGTCCTGGAGAGCAACTATCCAGTAGGTTTCTGATGAGCCACACCTGTTCTCAGGTCAATACCAGGAGCAGGTGTGGCTCATCAGAAGCCAAGTGGGACAGAAAACCTACTGGATAGTAGCTCTCCAGGACCGGAGTTGGAGACCCCTGAATTAGAGGACTGATTGGCTGAAGATTCCTCACACCTGGGTTTGAACAGCTGACCTAAAGGTTGCCACAAAAACCTGCATACACACCGGCCCTTTGTGGATAAGATTGTCCCCCCTGATTTAGATAAAACTATCCGCTAAGGAAATAGAATGTAATTCTGAACACAAAATGGTATCACATTGTTATCAATGAAATCCTCACACTGTACACATGGATATTTCAAACAGTGTTTTTCTAAGCCAAGTAACTGGAAGATAAATCCAATATTTAGCTGAAGTGGTACCGCAGTAAGCTTGGAATGGGGGATTTCTGGGAAATGGCGTCTCTTAAATCACTCTCCTACAGTGTGAAGGTGCAGGTAAAAAAATAAATAAATGAAATCCTCTACTAAGGCTTGTACAGTGAGTGCCTTACTGCTAAACAAGCAAGTTAGGCATTAAATTGTTTTCTTTTTTGTAAAAATTACAATGTAAAAAATCCCACATAAATGCACAAAATGTCTCTTTGAACAGCCAACAGCACATCTGACCCTACATGTCCACCAAAATCGGTCAAACCTCCACACTGTGTGAAGATCATGTTTCAGCTTTGAATTGTATTTTTTAAACATAATATGCAATTGTTTTCAAACTGATTTTTCCACACATTCGTTCTGAATTAGGAATTGTAGATGCTGGTTTACTGCGGCCTCCGTCCTCTGAGTTTATTCAGCTGTTGCATAATTCCTCCTTCGGAAAGACCGAAGTGAATAAATTATTTCACAGCCAGGTCGCTCTCACACCAGCATAACAACAGACCAACAGGGAACCAGGGAAACAAGAAGCTCAATCCAATGAAATGCATGTGCTGTTTGTCCGCGATTATCTGCAAAGGTGGGAGCCTGACGCTCTGAGCAGACCATCCAAGCAGACGTCAGCCGTTATGTAACTTTGCGACCAAGCGGTGTGACGATCGTGAAGGAGACTCTTCGACTGTCACAATGGGGAACGGACGAGGCCCCCAGTTAAGCAGGGAGATCACGCTATTGCAACCGCACAGACAAGCACTTATAGTTTGCAAAATGCCATAATTTCTGTACATGAATGTGCCAACTAATAAACAAAAATACATACACTTACATATGCATGTGCATTGTAGAGTCATTCACCTTCCCTCCCTCTGCGATATCCTTCAGGAATAATAACGTACGCATATATGTACTGCATGTTTGTATCAATCTATCATCACATACATACACACTGTTCATTCGTATCATCAATCTATTGCAGCTTTGAGCTCATTCATAACACAGAGGTTGGAAGGGTCTAATGCTCATTTGAGCATAGATCATAAGAATGATAAATCTAAGGCTCAATCTGAACTATCATTAAACTGGACATTGAAAAAAGATGCAGGTTCAAAAGTCTAGTGAGGTCACTAATGTTCAAACAACAGAACCACACACTTGTTTTTTAGCTGGGGAAGATTCCCCTGAGGGAAAGGCAGAAAGAATTTTGTAAAGCGATCACTCCAGGGCCTGCAGCCAAAATAGATTCCGTACAGAACATTCCAGAACATCAAAGTGTCAGACATACCCAAACTTACAAATCAAAGAGTTTTAAAATCTAACAAAAATTTCACTAGATGACAATTGCCAGAATAGGGTTCTATTCCTTATGCGTTTGCACACATTGTGCTATATCAGTTACATATGAAACCACACCTCTGTCTTCACGGTTACACGGTTACATAAATGTCATACATCTGCTTTGTTCATTCGGCTGAACATGAATAACACATGTAGGTTTGTTACGCCGCAGAAACCATGGTGGGAATTTCGCTGTTAACACCCGAGCACACCTACCTCTTCAGGATACAGTTTGGATACGAGCACTGCGACCTACTTCTGCAGCTCCTGAAGACCGTGTTATTGCTTTGCCGTCTGCCAGAGGAACCACAGACGCCGAATGAAAAACAGTCAACGTAGATTCACCAATTCCTCGGGAGCAGGATTTAGTCGGCTTCCAATTTCTGACTCGGAAGTCATGCTTTGGATAGGGTCCCAATAACAATCTTTTTTTTTTTTTAGAAATGTTTACAAGAATAATAATAGAACAACAACTAAAGCATGGTGGGCCTGTGAGTCGCACTGTCACTTTGCGACTAAAAGGTCATGAGCTCAAAGCAAGCCAGTACATTGGCTGTAACGTTCCATGAACGTTACAGTAAGAACGTTCTCGGCCAGCTTTGAGAAGACCTTCCCGTATCGTTGGCTAAAGTCCTGGGAACGTTCCCTGTTAGCTGGGTACTTCTCATGTAAAGAAAAAAGGAGAGAGAAGACATTTTTTCAGCCTCTGATTTCAAACATCACCTGAAACAGCGCCACCTGGAGGTAACATATGGTAATAGCTCATAATCGCACTGATTTCCCTTCCTAGATTTTAATTTCTCCCTAGTACAACCATTCCTTCCATCAGTTTGCAATAACAGCACTTGCCTATAAGAAAACTGATATTTTAGTAGCTTTAAAGGCGCATTTAGGTAACAGGTTTTACTTTTCTGTCTTTCTAATCGAATAAAGCAGTTCACGGTTCAGCTGAGGTCTCTCTGTAGTTCCACGTGCCGATCCGCCGTGCTGCATCTCGGGTGGCCGGTACTCTGTGTCTCTCCTCCAAGTCACACTCTACAGAGGCCACGCGTCCGAGGGCTCGCGGCTTGGAGGAGCCCCAAACACAGCCCGGATCACTGCAGTAAAATTATCCAGAGGATAATCTATGCAGGCTGCTTTAGCTAAAAGCAGCCGCTAATCAGTGAAATGTCAACGGCGTGTAAAATGATGACCAGCGGAAGAACGCGTGCCAACACTGGATGGAAGCTGCCAAAGACCAACCACAAATCACGGGCTTTTATAATGTAACAACATGCAGGCTGGTAAGGAGAGGATCTTTCCATCGAGCCTCAAGTTTACAGCAGCTTTCAACCAGGCCTGTGGATATTAATACCTTTTATTAGTGAAAGTCGACCAGCCTGCTGAAGACCCACCTTTACAGTACGTCCTCCGAAAGCTAGTCCCGGCCTCTGAGAGCAATATTATACCCATAATTACTCACAAAGACATAGACAAGGTGGTCTGTTAAGATGCAAATGGCTTGCATTGTGCATTTCATTACAGGGGAAGTGACAACCCTCTAATATTATGATAACAGCAAAGCATTTCAAAAGGAGGCCGGCAGAGCCAGCAATTTGCATGATGAATTTGTGTTAAATGCCTGCAGTGGTTGTAATCATGCAAAGAAGTGAAATTATTTTCATTTGCAATTGTCAACAATTAGAGTCACATAGGATGTTTTGTTTTTTGCTTTCAGGGGCATTTATCTGGGGAGTCTGTGCATTTTCAGTGTGTATAAATGGACGCTGTGGTAGGTGATGTTCCTTCATACAGAAACATGTCCTGATACAAGCCACTCCATTTAAACATCTCCGTCATGCAGAACCAAGTTTCACTGCCGGCGCCCCCTGTCTGAGGCGGCCGCCTGTGCTGCTTACTGGGTTGACCGACGCAGCCGTAATGGACACGAGGGACATAACGTTTCCTATTTTCCTGGACTGCAGGTGGCGCAGTGGTTAAGGACGTAGCTTTGTAACATGCTTAACCCCGATAAAAAGGAGCATCAGTTAAGCAGCTAAGAGGTGAAAGTGAAGAAGCGGGACACAGGGAGGTGATTAGCGGGCGGTGTCCCGCTTTCAGGTGAGGGGGGGGGCGGCAGCGTGACAGGTTCCCAGAAAAGCCCCTTACACTTCAGATACCAGCGGCAGTGAGCTGCTGATGGTCATTTTTACAACAGAATTACAGGCTATGCTCAGTATGTACTGACAAACCCACTGGGAAGCGCGGTGCTGCCGACCCCCCCCCCCCCCAGCTTGGAGCCCTACTGTGTGACAGGAATCTGCACGCAAGGCTGTGTGGGGGCCACAGTGATCCGGGGGGGGCAAGCTTAATCCCGCCAGCATGCCCATTTTTCACTGGCCGCTGAGGAACAGGTCTGGCCTACATCGCCATCAGCGGGCTGCATGGTGCTTCGTGGGGGCCCCAGAGATGGGGAGGCATATGTTACCCTGTGCTTGTGAAGATGTAAACCCCCCCCCACCCCCCCTGCACGGGGGTAGTACACAGGCTGCACCGATGGCCGGAAGGTGTAGATATCCTTCAAAAAATACATAGAAAAAAAAACATGACCACTGTTAACCAGCCTAGCAGTGAAGGGATTAGGGAGGCAAAGGAGCATTAAACTACAGACAAGCGAGGGAGCTGCTGACCTGCAGAGCAAGATCTCCAGATGTCTGCAGCCCAAGGAGTGGAGGGCAGCAGGAACCTCCAGAGGGGAGGATTTTAACAAGAAACTGCAAAAAAACACTTATGAGAAAATGCTTTGTGGAGTCTATGGATGTTCAACCAGGGAGACTGGCACATCTATAATCGATCAAATTTCTTGAAAATGTACTTGCAAAATAATTCATACCTGCCCACTGCCTTTGGCACCACAGTTGTTAGGGCACCTTCTGTTTCCATCCCCAGCCCTGAACTGGGAGGGGGGCTCCTTCAAATTGGGTCAACCCATGTTGAACAAGGGTGAGACCACTTGAGACAGCAGTGCTATTTTTTTGCCAGTGAAGAGCTACCTTTAAGCACCTCTTTGTTCCAGCATGTATCAGTTCAAACAGACACATTATCTCTTACGTGGGCGGAGACAATTAACCTCACTAAGCGTGCTCTGTTATCCATTGGTCGGCTCACATGTCACATGTCGGTCTCACTTCAGATGTTCAGGTGTCTGCAGCTGAGGTGGATTCAGGCTGTGGCATCTTTCATCTGTCATAATTAATATGTTCAGTAGGAGTATCTAAAGCGTCTCTAGGAGCAAGGAGATGGATCTACTCACCAACCCCCCCCCACCCCCCATCGTAGCACATGGACCGTGTTCAGTGAGTAAGCACGCACACACGCACACACGCACACACGCACGCACGCACGCACGCACGCACACACGCACACAGGCATGTGAGGTCATGAGCGGATGGGGGGCGAGACTGATGGGATGCATGTGGATTTTTTTTTGTGGATTTTTTTACCCACCCTCCCTCCTTCGCTCGCCTGCTCACTGCCGCCCCCGGAAAGGTGGTGAGATACCAGTCCTGACGCAGCCGCAGCCAGGTCCGACTCTGCGGGGACCGCAGGCTGACTCACCCGCTCGCATCCGCCCGGGCCCCCGCCTGATGAGCTGGCACCCCCACCCCCTCCGCACACGCATGGTGGCGGCACTGCACGTGTCTGCGCTCAGCCCATGCCCCCACGTGCCACGCCAAGAAACCGCCCGTGTTCTTCATCTGAACGTGATCAAAACATCCTCTAATCCTTCCTCCGTACACAACTGAGGCGTCTCCTCCGGTAGCGAAACATCCTGGGCGCCTCTTTTCAGGTTTACCGTCCTCGGACGGGAGGTACGGCTCTCCCAGCTCCTCTGTAGGGTAACTGGCATCAGACGCGCCGGGGGACCGGTGCTGTGACCTCCCGAGGAGGCCATGCAGGTGCGGCAGCTGCGTCTGCTCGGGGGTGAAGGGAAAGCAGGGCCGATCGAGCCAAAAAAAAAGAAAAAACCCAGGAGTGGCTGGCTAAAGGAGTTCAAACGCAGCCACTGCCCAGCACTCTCTGGGCCGGCTCTACCTTGTCCGAGACCCTCGGCAATTATTTGGGAGACCCCCCCCCCCACCAAAAAAACTGATGATCATTTTACTTCCACCACAACGCAGGTAATTTGGGGGCCCTGACAGCTGCGTACAGAGCCGGCCCCGCGGAAGTTAAAGTCAAGTCGAGTCAAGTGGCTTTTATTGCCGTTTCAACCATATGCAGTGATACAGTACATAGTGATAGGAGACAGCGCTCCTCCAGGACCATGGTGCTACTTATAACACTACATCCACACAGGACTACATGAAGTGCAAGTGTGCAAAAAAGTGCAGACACTGCAAAAACAGTGCGACACAAGACAGTGCAATAGAAGAAATAGAAGAGATGACAGTAAGACATGTCTTAAGAGTAAGAAAGGCTAAGTGTCAAGTGCAACAGTGCAATAGGTTGTGCAAAAAGTTATTGAGGGAGTGGACTGTGCAAAAGTGTGTGTGTGTGTGTGTGTGTGTGTGTGTGTGTATCAGTCCAGTTCAGGAGTCTGATGGCTCGGGGGGAAGCAGCTGTTGCACAGTCTGGCAGTGAGGGTCCGAATGCTCCTGTACCTCAAGCGTGCGGAGAACCGTGAAACTCACCACGCTTAAAGTCGAGTCAAGTCGAGTCAAGTGGCCTTTATTGTCATACCATCCATATGCAGGGATACAGCGGCACAAAACTGCCTCCCTCCAGGATCATTATGCAACGTGCAACAGCAATGATGGGGGGGAAGGTTTTCACAGACCTTAAAGTACAAAACGAAAGACGGGGGCTGAACGCAAGGATTTATATACATAATGCAAGGTGTATGTACTGTATGTAAGCGAGAAGTAAGACAGCACCAGCATAATGGAATGTAATAAATATACCAGCTAAAAGGTAACAATAAATAGATTTATAATAAGACAATAATAAAAAGATTACACCTTGTTCTTCATTTATGTGTTATAAACTTCCATGACTGTAAAGCCCTCACCCATACCTTGGATGGAGAGGATAGATAAAAGGATAGATAATAGATAGAAGTACTGTACCCCCCTATTCGTCTACCCGCCCAAAGTACCAGGACAATCACCAAACAGGGATGCAGTTTACCCAGCAGTGATACATCCGATATGACCCCTCCTGACAATGCAGGAGCCGAAGGCCCGAGTAACTTGACGAGTCACGTCCCATTGCCCCCAGTAACCTTAAATCACGTCCCATTGCCCCGAGTAACCTTAAATCACGTCCCATTGCCCCGAGTAACCTTAAATCATGTCCCATTGCCCCCAGTAACCTTAAATCACGTCCCATTGCCCCCAGTAACCTTAAATCACGTCCCATTGCCCCGAGTAACCTTAAATCACGTCCCATTGCCCCGAGTAACCTTAAATCATGTCCCATTGCCCCCAGTAACCTTAAATTACATCCCATTGTCCCGAGTAATCTTAAATCAGGTCCCATTGCCCCGAGTAACCTTAAATCACGTCCCATTGCCCCGAGTAATCTTAAATCAGGTCCCATTGCCCCGATTAACCTTAAATCACGGCCAATTGCCCCGATTAACCTTAAATCACGTCCCATTGTCCCAAGTAACCTTAAATCACATCCCATTGCCCCGAGTAACCTTAAATCACGTCCCATTGCCCAGCGTTTCGAACCAGATGCTTTCAAGCCATTCGGGGAACCTGTCTTTATCTAACGGCTTTCAGAGAGAAAGAATACAAATCATCTGAGAAGAGGAATAGAATAAATGGCCAATTATAATGGCATGTGCAATTTACCGGCAGGGATCAGAAATTAGGCAGCATAGCGTATAAATATTTAAAGATGTTAGTGGTTAATAAGTACAGGGCCGTTCCCATCAGTTTAACCTTGGAGAGAAAAACAAGCGCTTAAAATGTATTGATGAATAGACTGTAATCACCCTGGCTGCCCGACGAGCTACATGCAGTGTGTACCGAGCATCCTATTGGTTTCTCAGAAGATTTTCCCATAAGTCAGAGCTCTCTCCAGGAACGGGAATTCCCTTTTCCCCATAATTCATGAAGGAACAAAAAAAAAAAAAAAAAACACGGATATGAGCCTTTCCTCACTACAGATGGTGAGCGTTCACAAGGAATGGTAATTCGGCGGATGCTGGTTCTGCCTGTCTTGCTGTGCTTTACCCTCCATGTTGGCCCTTAATTACCAAAACAGGATATCCTTCAGGTCCTAATAGCTGCTCCTTAAGAGGAGAGAGTCTGACACAGAAGCAGTGCCAAGGAGACGCCAGGCAAGGACAGATGGCACCTTGCATAACTGGAAAAAGTCCACCGTCTTACCGTTTCCTCCCTATTTGCATTCCTGTACATACAGGCAGATATTTACCAGACTGCACATGAAGGGGAATACAAAGCAACTGCATTAGAACAGAGGAACAAAGGGCTCCTGATTCTGGGGGCGGGGCTTGCAGTGCAAGGCTAGCCAATCATAACGGTTGGTCCCAGCTACTCATTCGCCGCCTCAGGGCATCACAGTAATGACTGTGCAGAGGAGCTGTCTGGGGGAGGTAAATTTAGCCTGGTCTCCACAGCACACCAGACTCTCAGCAGTGCTCTGTTCGCGTTCGCGCTTGTGGCAGCCGTCCTTGGCCAACAACACCATTTGTTTTTTTGCGAGTTTTGACAATCGTGGGGTGTGGGAGCGAATTTTTATTTTCAAAATAAGATAATAAAAGAGCTAAAGAGAGGCCCGGATGATTAATGACGGCAGAGGAGAGACAGAAAACCCCAGTGATAATCTCAGGACCTTATCTTGCGCTAATTAGGATTTAATTTACTCTTGTTGTTTTTGTAATCGCTTGAGTTTACAGTCCAAGAAAAGCGTTAGAATTTATATACTCTTGGAAAACTGATGGAAAAAATACTGGGTTTTGTACATAGGTACTCGTTCTGTAATTCCCTTCAAAACAGTTACTGTTTTTGTTTTTTTTTTTTGCATTTCTTCATCTTCAGCACCATATGCAGGCTCGCCGGTGACTGGTGTTTGAGGCAGGTCAGTGTTAATCAGCGAAATACCGCCTCCCACGACAGATGCAACGGCCAAAACGATAATAGCTGGCAAAGCCCAGCGAAGTGTCATTATCCCTCGGCCTGAAACACCGCTGATGAATTTACATCTACGGAGGAATATTTCCATATGACGGACGTTTTCCAGAATCAACTGAGGCTCGAATGTCTTTGCACGTTGCTGGGGGAAAATGGCTCGACAACATTTGTCTATATGATGAAACAGTCTTACACGGTTTATGATATAGATTTTCAGAATAATGAAATTACCTCTGCGTGTAAAATAGGTCCAGCGGAAAACGAGGGACACGCTTTTATCTTGACGCTGGCAAAGGGCAAAGTCCCATCAGTGCCAAGGGAGCATTGTTGTTTCCCAGTTGAAGATTAATGACGTTGTCTGCCCCTCCCTGGAAGCCGCAGCTGACAGAAGCCGGCGTGTCCCGTTTGATTATGTGACCGCTGTATTATGACACGTAGCGGTGCTAATGGCATCCATTCGTTCTCATTACCGCCCCTGCAATTGCCCGCACCACGCTGGCGTCACCTATCATCCCATATGTATGGGAGACAAAGACAGGCAGGCGGCTGCTCGCTAAAATGCGAGGGAGCTAGAAATAGCACCAGTGCAGTCCGCATCCATGCACGGTGTCAGAATCCATGTATTTTAGCATACGGTACAAAGGCTTCATAGACCATGATTCAAGGCCAGTCCTGTAACGCTAGCAACTACTAACAAATCATGTGGGATACGGATGAGCCTGAAGGCCTGGAGTCCAGGGTACTTACTCAGCTCCCAGAATCCTCAGCTTAAAAATTCATAAGGAGTGACACGCATCACACACATCCTCCGCCTTCGACAAGCCATAACTCGCCAAAATGCCAGAGCCAGTGTCCAGGTCACGTCGCCCCTCTTTATTGGCTGAGAGGGAATTGGCATTTCAGGGGGAAGGAGATCCACGCAGCCTCGGGGCTGGTTTATCCCGGCCTGCAGGCCCCCCCCGCCATTTCGAGAGTGGCTTTCACAGGTGACTCACTGCACTGGCCACGCTACAAGGCCCAATGGGGGGGGGATTATGTGCTGTGATCAATCCCTCTGCTCTCTTCTGCCGAGGATAATGCTTCAAGATGACGTGCCAGAATGTCACTGAATACATTACCAGCGACACCGGTGCGCACTCCTCCCGTTCAGCGGCTGCCACCGACATGCCGTCCGTAACATCCCCACGGGATCCCGGATGTTCCTTCTTTTATGTTACGTTAATTGTTTTTGCGCGACTTTAATGGGAATTAGAATTCACCTCTGTACCAGTCAGGGCTGCTCTACCTTTTCAGGGGCCTGAAGCAAAGCTTTATTTGGCAGCCCTTACCAAAAAAAAAAAAAAAACTGATGATCATTTCACTTCCTCCACAACGCAGGCAATTCGGGGGCCCTAGACAGCTGACTGCTCTGCCTATTGAGCCGGCCTCGCGGATGCTTGTAGCGCGAGGAGGAGAAGCAGCGATGGCCGGGGGTGTGCACGCAGAGGGAGGGGTGTGGGATGGCTGGTGTCGTGTCACTCTGCTCCGCAAGCAGCCGTGCATGCACGCCAACCACGCAGGAATGACGGCAGCACCCGCGTATGCAATGAAGGGCAACTGCTGCTTCCAGGTGCCTCAAACTCCGGCACCGATTCAGGGAATGCTTCTTGTTAAAAGACGAGGGACTTTGTTAATACCCCCCCCCCCCCCTTGGTCTACAACTACACCCTCATAGAAAAGAGTAGGGGGGCCTCTGACCATGATAATGCGCCCCTGGAGTCGGAGCGTCAGAGGAACCTGCAGTGGACGTGGTTCTCTTCCCTTGGCATTCAGGTCAAGACACCGAACTTAAAGACTACATGGATGCAGACCGTCAACAAATCATGCAATGGCTAATGCGAGCTTCCGTCCAGCCTGTTCCAACTCTCCAAGTCTGTCCTCAGCCTAGACAAAAGCTCGTTCATCTCCTCAGGTCTCCCAGACAAAATCAATACCGGAGACAGCAGGGGGAGCATGGCACCCCCCCATCAGCTCGGCAAGCCTCGGACCCGTGACCGAGCCATTAAGGTAGCTTCCCAGTGCAGTCATCGGCACCACAGACAATGTCACTGGCGTGTATCAGCAGAACAGGGCTGTTATCTCAAACTTGTCACTACGGCTACATCCTCAGCAAAGCACTCAATCACTGTTCGCTCCTGAGAGGATTATGTCGAAAGGGAACCAGTCTTTACCCTCTGAGGCCATGTTACCTGATGGCTTGTAGCCGTGGCGACGCAGTATGGTGCCTCTGATGAGAGGAGAACTATCATGTCCAACTTCGAAGCCATTCTAATCTATACTTCCATACTTCTTTGTCCTTAAGCTGTCTGGGGGCTTATGGCTGAAATTGGAGAGTGAATAGTGCACATTCTGAGGTATGAATGCAAGAGTTATGGAACAGGAGCCCTGACACTGGGACCCCCGGCGAGTTTGGGACCCCCGGCGAGTTTGGGTCTCCTCATTTTGGACACCCCCGCTCCCAGTGCCAGTCGAAGCCCATATTGCACACTCATGCCCCTCCCCCAGCAAACTTGACCACCCAGTTTCAATATGTTTTGAAAGTTGTGTGCCGGCAGGAGGATTGGGTTGGCGCTGGTGGCTGGCTAAGTCAGCACCCCGTCAGAAGATGGCGCCTTAGGTGGCTGGCTAAGTCAGCACCCCGTCAGAAGATTGCGCCCTAGGTGGCTGGCTAAGTCAGCACCCCGTCAGAAGATGGCGCCCTAGGTGGCTGGCTAAGTCAGCACCCCGCCAGAAGATTGCGCCCTAGGTGGCTGGCTAAGTCAGCACCCCGCCAGAAGATGGCGCCCTAGGTGGCTGGCTAAGTCAGCACCCCGTCAAAAGATGGCGCCCTAGGTGGCTGGCTAAGTCAGCACCCCGCCAGAAGATGGCGCCCTAGGTGGCTGGCTAAGTCAGCACCCCGTCAGAAGATGGCGCCCTAGGTGGCCGGCTAAGTCAGCACCCCGTCAGAAGATGGCGCCCTAGGTGGCTGGCTAAGTCAGCACCCCGTCAGAAGATGGCGCCCTAGGTGGCTGGCTAAGTCAGCACCCCGTCAGAAGATGGCGCCCTAGGTGGCTGGCTACGTCGATTAATGGGTGGCTCACTTGCCCTTCCACAAAGTTCTCAGTGAATAATTAGCAGGAAAAATGTAAGTGAAGCCATTTGCAACACTTGCGAGACTAATATGTTCTGGCAAAAGCTCAACAAGAAGGAGCAGCCAGAGCCAACAATCTGTCTCTGAATGTGGACAAAACAAAAGAGCTGGTTGTTGACTTGAAGAAGTAGGAGTGACCGCTGAACATGGACGGCTCATCCTGTGGAGATCGTCAAGAGCATGAAATTCCTTGGTGTTCACCTGGTAGAGCAGAAACACTGAGCTACGCCAAACCTTAGTATATGAAACAGTTTACAAAATAACAAAGGGGTTTGGAGTAAAGCATTTTCTACAATTTCTCCCCAAAACCGGAGCTGGGTGTCTGTGCTCGCTGCGCCCCCCGCCATTCTTTGCCATCACCGCCTCCTCGCCATCTCCCCCAGCCCCCGCTCTCAAGGCATCCCGATATACATTCAGATCTGGCTTCAGGGCACATTCTGCTCTGCCGGTCGGGACCCGCACCGGTCGGCGTGACAGCTGTCGCGGGTGGCCCAGGAAAGACAGCTCAAGGTACGCACACAGAAACGCGAACAAAACGGGTAAGGGACTCAAAATAAAATACGCAACCCAATATGCCTCATTAAAATCTCCCAGCTATACAAACAGGCAGAAATACTCCAGCTCCTCATCGCTTTGAGCGGGAGAGTTCGCCTAACAGCAAAATCAGTTCCGGAGTAAACAGGGCACGTTGACTTGTGTATTTCTGCACTCACAATGACTGAGGCTCGTGTTTTACTGAGCAATATATAAATTACAGCAATCTGATGGAGATGCCCTGATGTATCTTCATGTGTTATTAATGTTAGAAGGAAGGAAGGAATTCAGATGAAGGGGGGAGTATGAAGTCATACCCACTCATTTGTTTGCTTTTGAAAAACAAAGATACCACCTTCTGTTTAAAGTAAACATGACTATAATTCAGGCTTTTACGAAAGTCATAGGTTTGCATTAAATTATTTGTAGGCCATTTTTTCATGATTGTTCATCACTACATTTTTTTTATTAGAGGGTCAAAAAGCAGACAACAAGGTGACAGCAATTCGTTGTAAAGACAGAGCAGAAGAAATATGCAATAATAAAATACAATAACAGAACCATTAGGTGTTATTATGCAGTGTACTGTATATGTGCATACTCTACTTTTCCCTCAATGGTGGGCAGGTGTTGTGTGTGAGCATGTGTGTGTTTGTGTGTTTTTGTGTTGGGGAAGATAAAAGTGATAGATTGGGAGGTAGAGGTGGAGAGAGGAGAGGCAGGAGCGAAAGGTAGATTGATAGGGGGGTTGTCAGGTAAACCAAGGCAGGCTCATCACAATATTCCTAATGAAACCCCCCCCCCCCCCCCAAGTTCGCGGTCCATGGATGCAGGATATTAGATCATTAAGCCTCTAAGACATTTGCCAGTTGAAAATAAAATTAAATCCATCCTGTTTTACCTGTTAAAGGAAAGTTTAATTTTGAGATGTAAAAGGCGCTACGGAAAGCGATTACCCGCTCGGATGAAGCCAGCCCCGTGCGATCCAGGAAGTACGTCGGCGATTAATTGGAGAGAAAAGGCAGAGTTGCGGAGGACAAATCGTCATCCGGGGTCATCCGGGACACGTCGATGCCTGAGATGTTTTTTTGCAGCTGACCGGTTTCCGCAAGCAGAGATATAATTACACACTGAACAGAAAGCTGGACCCTGACGCTGCCTCATTCCCTTTCAACTTCATTTCCATGCTAAACAGCTTTAGGGATCGACGGCCTGAGAGTAGCAGAAGTGCCAAGAGGCCTGCATCCGCACAGGCCTGGTAAACCTGCAGGAAGGTAAGAACCGTGATTACCATGTAATCCAAATCTCCGCACTGGTGTGTGAACATGAAGGAAATCCCAGCAGGCTTGTGACCAGCCATGAGTACTGCACCTGTGTAACCATATCAAAGACCTCCGATGTCCTTGGTTTGAAAAGTTCCAGAAGTTTCTTAAAAGCAGATAACACGCTTATCCATGTCCCGAGGTGCTGGCATACGCAGAGTCCGTTGAAAACTTGTTTGACTCTTTCAGTAAATAGTCATAGCTAACTAAGAGAGGAACAGTGAAGAGCGACTTTTGGGTCACTATAAGGGGCTTAGAGATGAGAAAGTAATGCTCGTTTTTCCACTGGCGTGCCAAACTGGGCTCCTGAATCAAAATGGATTTGTTTTCTTTCCCATTATGATCGGGAATCTGGATCACAGCGTTAACTGTACGTGGTGACTTTAGAAATGTAATTACAAACTGGTCACAGGGCTACGCTACTTGCTGAAGCACTAAGAATGCTAATAGCTTCCATATACTGACAGACCTGAAATAACAGCAATAATCTTAATAGCAAGAAAAGCACAAGTGGCGGCTATATTTATTATTACTTCCATCCATCCATCCATCCATCCATCTTCAAAACCTCTATTGCACTAGATGGTTGGGGAGTGTATCTTGTGGCACGACGGGAAAACACCCCTAGACAGGATGATAATCCATTACTTACACAAATACACCATGGGCAAGGCAGGGACACCAATTCACATGACTATGTTGCTGGGGCGCAGAGCAGAGCTGGAAGCTTCAGATCCAGAGAGTAAAAATCCAGACCAAGACTTTGCCTCTACCGGCCAGTTGAGTACTCTGTGACTGTGATTCTTCGTACTCAACTGGTCGGTTGACACAAAATCTTGGTCTGGATCTTTATTTTCTGGACCTGAAATGTCAACCTCTTGCAGAGAACCGAGAAGAAACCTACACTGAGCAGGGAGAACATGCAAACTCCACACTCAGGGAGCAGGATTCCAATCCCCACCTACGGATGTGTGAGGAAACAGTGTCACCCAAGCTACTTACTTAGTATCTGTTAGAAGTAAAGTAGCCTTTACAGGATTTTTTTTCACAAATTGTACTGGTAGATACAGACATACAGAATATTACGTGCACACTGCAAAAACTAGAAGAAATTATTTCAGAGTGACAGCTCTAGTTTCCATTGGATAGATCTATGCTGAAGCAGAGCTTTTACAATAAATACTGAAACCTGCTGGAACAAAGACGAAAACTGCAGATTAAAGTGCAGACTTTCATCAGCTGACAACCTGATTACCCAATCAAGGAAAAGGAACATGACCCTGCAGAAAGTGACCCCTGGCCAAGATCAGGGTCCTAGTATGGAAATGGAAACCACCACATTTACATTTATGTATTCAGGAGATGCTTTTGTCCAATGCGACATACATGCAACGCAAATCATACTGGGGCAGCGTAGGTGCAGGTTCACCTTGGCGGAGCTTCCTGCGAATGAGCCATGTCACACTTTGCGACAGGAAAAGACAGTAACGTTAAAAACAAAGCTGCAAGAGGCTGTCATTCTCATCTCTCCTTACCTATCTCATCACTTGTGGTGCATCTGTAAAATTCCCAGGACTATGACTGTCCCTCTGCTGGCCTGAGTTGACAATCAGCAGGAATTTCCAAACCAGGTCTCTCATAAATAGGTCTCTATTTAGGGACAAAGCATTTAATCGCTGCACTCTTTAGCAACGTTTCCCCATTCGTTGCTTTGGTCTGTTCCATGCATCTAAAATCAGCAGTGGCGTCTCTCTCCTCTCCCAGCGGGGTTTTGGGAAAAACACGCTGCCATTATCCATTATGGACAGCTAAAGAGGACTGGGGCTGCTTGCATGCAGCAGGTCCCCGTTTTGTGTCACAGCCGAAGCCGCGGCGAGCGATTTCCTCGCCTGGGTGGCATTATGTCACAGACCTGAATCAAATAAACACATGAAGCAAACAAAAAGAAAAGAAATAGGGAAAACAGCTGTTTGTTATGGCCTGAGAGATGGGCTGAACCAAACAGGGTGACTGCAGGGGAAACTGCGGTTTACCCAATGTTTTTAATCTACTAAATTCTAAAAAACTAATTTCCCCTATTATAGGATTGGATATTTATGATACCAAACATTTTAGGTTCCCCAGGAACTCCACACCCCCTTTACTCACCATGCTGCCCGCTGCTGCTTCCTGCCAAGTCGTCCCCCCACCCCAACGAACTTGGCGTAGCCCAGATACCGTAACGAAGGACCGAAGATGAGATATAACTGTCAAAGAGAGTGACTGAGGAGATAGAAACTTTTCAACCCGGCTTGGAAAAATCTAAAAGAATATGTTTTCCATCACTCAGCATTTTATAAACTGTTGTTCGTCTAGCTCATGCCTTTATGCCAGTCTCTTTGAAATGGATCCCAGCATTGATCTAATTTACTTTACCTTTAAGTTAATGTCTTAGTATAGAATACATTAGTGACAAACTTGCCCTCTGTTTCATGCTTTTTTCAGCCAGTTCACTTTTAGTTTGAACATGTGCACACAAGCTTTTCCAAAAACCAATATCTAAGTTAGTAGTAACCGTTTGACTCTTTGTACTAGTTATACCACAATGCAAACATACCTATACAGCAATCAAGGGCAAGGAGTATTAAGAATTTATTATTAAAAATTTAGTATAGTACAGTGTAGTATAGTGCAGTTCAGTATAGTACGGATCAGTATCAATCTGAAAATGATTATAGATTCAAAGACTTGCCCTATGCGGTGTCATTTTTAAGGTATCATGACGCTGATGCAGACATATATGCTTACTAAGCTACACGGCAGCTTGCTGAGGAAGTAGCAGCGATGGCTGCTCCCAGAACTATCACGCTTTTAACCTCCATGAAGCCCTTTGCAGGCATTACTCTTCCTGAAGGCATTATTTCTACATCCCTTGGACTCCACCGAGTTCCATTACAGGGGGTGCGATGTGCCTGCCAACCAATTAGTATGACATGGGAGACATTATGTGACTCAGTGTTAACTAGCTTTTATTAACGGCAGTAAAACTACCTATGGATGGGAACCCGCCCCCCCCCAACCCCACCCACCCTTGGATATTCAAGGTTAAGGTGATTTTGGTATCTTTTCCAATTTAATGATGAACGCTGCGGTAGAATACATTCCAAAGTATGAATTTCACCCCGCATTTTTCCCCGGCGGTTTGAAGTCACAACGCAAGCAGATGACAGAGTGAGTAATGGAGGAGAAGCCGAAATTAATCTCTCAGGGCCATAATGTCCCGTCACATTACCCCTCTGCTCGAGCCCCCAGGGGAGCATTTATAGATTTTTTTTTTATTTCTTGTCTTGGTAAGAACATCACACGAGAGGACATGTGGCCGGCGCACACTATGGACATCACGAGGAGAGGAGCTGTGCGATTCCAGGGGCAAATGGGCCGGTCTGGAGATCAGCATGCTGGAGCTAACTCACCGGCTCTAAAACCCAGCCAGTAACTCCGGATTTCTGCTCTGCCGGACAATTTGCCCAGTCCTTCTGTCGACCAGGGTATGGCTTTTGTGGGTCAGAGGTTCAGCTCGTTTTCATCGCACAGAGATTTAATTAAACCTCGAGCTGCTGGTTCTATTAACTGTTGAATTCACATCAGTGAAGTTAAAGGTATCATTAAAACAATGTTTCAGGAATGATATAAGGATTACTAAGTCATGGTTTAAAGATTACTAAGGACATTTCTTACATTATAGTTAAAAAAAAATCAACAATTACAATCACAACGTGACCTATGCTGTATGGATGGATGGATGGATGATTATATATGTTCAGATTTTGGTAGTTAAACAGTATAAATATATTTTATAAGGACAGATAATAATAGTTTTTTGTCTTCATTTAACAAAATGTTGTACAAGAAGAACAAAGACCAATATGAAGTCCTCGACTAAAATGTTCACTCCAAACAGTATAATCTGTTCAGCAAAGAGGTAATTAAAGCCAATTACTTAAAGGCTCTTTGGGAACAAATGCTATCATGCTACTCAGCACAGCAGAGCTAGTAAAGAAATACAGTATATAGAGTATGACAGCAGTACTAATATTAATACTATCTGCTTATGTTCCAACTGGGAATCCAACCACCTCGTCACCTGACTTTCGGGAAAAGGGTTGAGTAAGCCATCAGATTTAGCCATCAGAGAAAAGTCAGGCTTAGTAGTAAACAGATTTATGAGTGAGTACCAGTCGTCTCTCCCTGCACCTCGGACGAAGTAAATATATAAAACGCCTGTTCAGAAATAGTTCCTCCGCACCGCAGTCCCTGTCCTGCAGAAGGTAATGAAGCAGGCAGGCGTTACGCGGCCATTGGCACATTGTGCGTTCGGCCTGCCGCTTGGGGCCATGCGTCTCTCCACCGGCGAGAGGGAATCAGTGAGTCACAGCACCCACGGATAAGCCCTGCCCGTCAGGCTTTCAGCCCTGGGTCCGGATCAGTCCCAGGCAGGGACTGACCAGAAGCAGGAGTCCTGACAGGATGAGGCAGACCAAAGGAGCTGTCGGAGCTTTCCATCCCGTCTCCGAATGACGGCAAGTACATCAGAGCTGCAGGCCTGAATCGACAGGGATGTAGAAGGCCTCGTCAGCGGCCTATGCTGCTCTGTGACATATCCCCATACCTTCCTTAGATTACGAAAGTTTGGTTACTCTCTATCGCAGGGTTATTCAACTCACGGTCCTCGAGGTCCGAGCACTGCTTGTTTTCCAGCCTTTCTTTACCTGTCAGTCAGGTGTGAAGCCTCTGACCAATCAGAATCAGTCATTATTAAACAACTACCTGGGAGAACTGAAAACACGGCCTGGATTTGGAATCGAGGTCCAGAGTTGAAGAACCCTGCTCTATCGTTAAGGCTGTTACTGGGTTCCGGAACTCACATAAAACATTCAGCTTGTACCTCTAATAAGTGATGCAACACACAGCGTTAATTTTAAAGTTATAATGCACTACTATTTTAACTTTAATCACATTTCAACCAAGGAGACCTCAATAGATAGTTTCGACACGAGTGTTTATTTGATGAAACAATTTAAATGAGCATGTGAACAGTGAAGCCCGTCTCTTGGTCGTCGGCTCCTTCGACTCTGAAGTAGACAGATCTGGCTGGGCGACCAGGCAGGAGGTGAAGGAGCCAAACCCCAGACCAGGACGGGGAGCCGAAGGTGGGAGAGGGGAGGTGGTGGGTGAACTGAATAGCTGCAACGTCAAGGAAGTGGGTTAGACTTACTCTTTATACAAAACCTGGATCGTTGGACACGCTTGCATTCATTAGTTCTCCTTGTTTGAACTTTCGTATTCACTTTCATTAAGTGTTAGTTTTGTCATTTCCGTAACTCTTGCCCTGGACTTGATTAAATACTTTTGTTTATTAACAAAAACCCATTAATTACCCCAAAGGAAAATTTGACAGTTTAAACAATTAGGTTGTATAATTTGAGTATGTCTTCAAACTTGTTTTAAAAATATAACTGGACAGATATAATTCAGGCTGTTTTTGAAATGATGTATCAGTTTACATTAAATTATTCGCAGGTAATTTTGCTGTGATTGATAAATTGCTGCATCCTTAATGTTAATAAGGTTCTGTAGTTCATGGCTAAAAGTGAAACCCAAAGTTTCAAACCACGCTTTTCGAAGAATATTTAGAACCGAGTATCTCATTTCTTTTACATTTTGTTATATCCATTTATTAAAGACCTGCTCGCTTTGGTGTACACCACCTGTACAGAGCCTGCTGTCTCATGCCGATGCGGTCTTTTATTTTTGTGTTTTGAAAGCATGATTGTGATCCTTTTCATCTGACTCCAAGCTCCGGAGCACACTAATCACCTTTCAATCGCGCACCCACCGATTCCACGTTAATACTCCAAAATCCGATGCCAAACAATTAGGTTGTATAATTTGAGTATGTCTTCAAACTTGTTTTAAAAATATAACTGGACAGATATAATTCAGGCTGTTTTTGAAATGATGTATCAGTTTACATTAAATTATTCGCAGGTAATTTTGCTGTGATTGATAAATTGCTGCATCCTTAATGTTAATAAGGTTCTGTAGTTCATGGCTAAAAGTGAAACCCAAAGTTTCAAACCACGCTTTTCGAAGAATATTTAGAACCGAGTATCTCATTTCTTTTACATTTTGTTATATCCATTTATTCAAGACCTGCTCGCTTTGGTGTACACCACCTGTACAGAGCCTGCTGTCTCATGCCGATGTGGTCTTTTATTTTTGTGTTTTGAAAGCATGATTGTGATCCTTTTCATCTGACTCCAAGCTCCGGAGCACACTAATCACCTTTCAATCGCGCACCCACCGATTCCACGTTAATACTCCAAAATCCGATGCCATTGTGAAGAAATTGATTACCGCTCAATTAAAATAATCAAATGACGGGTCTCTGCTCAGGGGTGTCATCTAATAAATAAAGATTTGCTCTTTTAATTAAAAGAATTCGCTGAGACGAAAAAACAGAAACTTAAGATGAAAAATCCTTTGAGGGAGATTTTCGTTAAAAGGAATTAGAGAAACAGGACAGCTTTGATCGGGGCTGCAATGTGATGTGACGTTTCTGATTCTGACATTCAGGGAAGGGCCGATGTCATGAACAAAGCAGAAAGTAGCTGTGATTAAGGGAGGAGGCTTCCGACCTCCATCTGTGTGCACTCTGCACTGGTTCTCTCTCCAAAGCTTCTGCACCAACTCCACCATGATACATCACACTCATTCCCTGAAGCTGAATGCACTTTCTCCTCATCACTTATGAAAGCGGCTTCTGGCCAGAGCTAAAGCGCGAAACACCTACCAAGAGCGTCAACGGTGCGTCGATTCCGACCCCGTTGCTAGGAGACAAAGACACAGGTGCATGTACTTTTCACAATGGAAAATAGAATGCCAGACTCTCAGTCGAGTCCCTTCAAACAATGATTCTTCTGACCACCTGGTACTTTGGTCTTAATACCTCAGCAGGCTGCGTGGTTATTGTAGACACTCACAGGGTCCCACACTACATTTGGCTCAGAGTTTATGCTCATCCAAGTCCACCCATGACCCAGTAGCAGTAATAAAAATGACAGTAATTAAGGATTTGGGGGCCAGATGAGAATCTGTTAGCATGGCTAGCTTGCTATAATTTGTTTAATCATTTAAGCATCGAGTCGTGCATTTATGGGAACCAGGCTTGAGATCGACTAAATTGTAGTGTCTCTGTAGCAAATGCTACTGCTGATCTACCTCTAGAAGAATCACATTTTCATCTCTTTTTTTCCCCATTTAAATTGGAGACACCAAGGCCTCATCTTGCTGGAAAGAGATAATCGAGATTGACAGGCTTAAATATGGCATTTGAGAGAAAGATGAGCAAATCAAACAATAACCTCCCCTGAGAATTCTGCTTATTGCGAAATGGAATCAGTTGACATCTCTGTTCTGTCTGCACTCACATGCACACCCAAAAATCCACTGTATTCTATACATATGAACACACAGACAATCATATATAAGACCGGCTGCTCGCGTACAAACTCACACACAGAAATTCTACCCCCACACACACACGTTTGTAATTATCTCTGTGGGGACTCTTCATTCATTTCTACTGGGAAAACTCTAATCTCAAAAAGATGACCTTAATCCCTACCCAGCCATAACCTTAACCATAAGTAACCAAACAAAATACAAGACTTTTGGCATTTTTACTTTTTTGATTGCATTCATAGATCTTGGTGGGGATGTCAAAAAACAGGTTTTTATTACATTGTGGGGGACATTTGGTTCCCTACAATGTAATATGAACCTAATCCGCCCCCCCCCACCCCCCCCCCACACACACACACACACACACTGGCACATGAAGCCCAGTCGCTCTAATGCTTTTGATTAATGAAGACTGGAGCTCAGTCTTCTAAGCACTTTGAGAAATCGGTTTAGTGAACTGGAAGATGAGAATTGTTTCACTGAAGGAAACTCGGCAGTAAATATCAGAAGAAAGTGAAAATACCGTACTTCAGCGGGTAAATCACATGTGGCACACCTCCGGGGAGTCCCGATTAACCCGATCATTAGCTAAGTCTGTACGGCAAATGATTGATATTCAGTTTTTGCACCCTTACGGAAAAGCTTATAACAGGGCATTTTTGATTAACATCCCGTATGTGATCATATGCAACACGATGACTGACAGGTCAACCAAGGCATATGACCTCTGCAGGAAACGGTCAATACAACTGGCCAAAATCGAAGGAGAATATAAAAATGCACTGACCAATGACAATTCTTTGCACGTGTAAAGAACACAGGGGGTATGCAGTACCTCAGTGGTGGAGATGTTAGCGGGGGTGGGGGGTGGGGGGGGGTTAAACACCATGGAGGTGATAGCATAAGTAACAGTGGCTGTAGCTGCAGCTCAAGGAAACATCTAAAAAGTGCTCTCAGCTGCCGAGATTTCACCCCATGGATATCAGTATTTTTGTCCCCCATCTCCAAAGTATTTCCCACCCACAGGAGAAAGATCGAATTCGCTGTATTTCCACGTAAAACCAATTCGCCCTCAGATTCCAGTCTAATTCTCCACCTACTAATCTTTTAAGAATAAAGCCATGGGGAATGTGAGCGAGGTATAAAAATTTGATAAATCAAACTGAGTACATAAATCGGATGTTTGGAGAACGATTGCTATGGCAACTGCACCAGATAATCTATTGCCTCCATCAATTAGTATCGGGGAACATCGTACAGTTGGCAAATGACTTTAGCAGTGACGGTAATGTCGTCTTGGGTCCCCCGGGTGGCATAATGGAGTGATGAGGCAATGAGATAGCAAGTTTATGGCTAGCAGCCAGTTACTTTCAAGAGCGTGTCCGTGGCGACAGAGGTTACCATGGTGAGCTGCATCTCTTTGAAGGGCATCACTAGCGCCAAGACACAGCAGGGCTGATGGTTGGAGAGGCCGTCCAACACCCCTGCCATCGGCACAGTATGTGTGCTGGAAATTCACATCATTTCTGTACCACCCACCCCCACAGACGTAAAAACGAATAAAAGCAGCCACTCCAAGTACATCGACTGCAGAAACCGCCCCAATCACAAACAGGCACTATCCACAAACACTCGACCCTCGCTGTGGAAAGCGTGGCTCCTAAGAGACAACATCCCATAGACCAGTGGCTCTATATCCTCCAGGGAGGCTGTTAAATCAAAGGGCAACAGGTAGCATGGTGACTGAGGACACGTCGGTCGCAGGAGGGGACCGGCTACTGCATTCCTGAGCAGGGAACCTAACCTTCATTGAAATATGTAGCTGTGTGAATGCTTTCAATTACTCTAAGTACATGTGATGAATTAGCTCTAAGAATGAAAATACTACTACTACTGGTACTATTATTATTATTATTATTATTATTATTATTATAAATGAGTATGAATGGTGTGTGTGCCCTGCAAAGGGTTGGTGACCCATCCTGGGTTCATCATTACCCGCCTCGTGCCCATAGCTTCCGGGATCAGCTCCGGACCCCCCGCGACCCAGTAGGATAAGCGGTTTGGATAATGGATGGATGGATGGATGGATGGATGGATGGTCCATCTCCGTCTGGGGAGGTTATAGTCCACCATTCAACACCCAGCGCTGATAATTCTGATGAACACACACTTTCTCGTACATGTCTTAATGATGGTTAAGACGGGATAATTTACCCATGATTACCCTTTCACATGGTTCAAAGATTCTTAAATGGAGGTGTGACCAGTGTCACAGGCCACAATGCGCTTAACTGGCCAACATTAGAGGAATGATTAGAGTTCATTCACTCATTGTACCGATGCCCCCTTCCCTTATTCAACAGCCCACTCTGGGATTCGCATTTCCAAAACTTGATAGTCTTTTCACCTCACAGCTAGATTACCGGCATATCATTATTCTTCCATTTTTCCGAATCGGAATTACATGAGAAATGGAGAACCTCTTCTGTCTGGCAATTCTGCAGGATCAAAGCCTTCTCTTAACGGGATACAAAAGGAACACACTTCAGTCCCTAACATGAGCCGAAGACACGGATCACTGTGCAACTGTCTTGCAAAAAAATAAAAATAAAAGTATGGATTATCGAAAATTGGATCATACTTGTGGCTGGACAATGTTCACGGTCAGGTCAGTGAAGTCTTTAGCACGATCGTGGCCAAACCTTGACTCCTTTTCACATGTTTTACTTCCCGTCCCAATACAGTCCGTGACGTTTCCAGGAAATGGTCGATATGTATTTCATCATCGATTAAAGATTCACAACAAAACAATGATGCAAGTTGCCGCATGGATCCTGTCCATGCAAAAGATGCTGACTCCTTTCCACGATTTAATCTCATCTCAAAGCCCTGTTTTCATTTCGCTTTGACTCCCCTCGCGATGGGGTTCAGCTCCACCTGCCCTACATTCTCTGCCATTTGCATACAGAATTAGCCGTTGAGCGAGCAGGTAGCCAGCCGGCATGTCAGGCGGCTGTTTATCCTCAAATAGGTCAGCGTATCAAAGCCGTTCAGAGCCACTGATGCGTTTTTAATGGAAGCTGACAATACACCACATCTATGAGAAAAGAGTAGCACACAGACCTACCCCCCCACCCCTATAAAATAAATCACACTATTTTCAGAGCTCTACGCTGACACGCATACATGGCAAGTTGAGGCAGATCCATATCGCTCTGGATTTGGCAGCAATCAACACCTTAACTTCAGAGGCACCATGCCTCTGGGAGGATTAGGGAAGTATTGATTGTCTACACGGGGCCGTTTTCCCGGCAAAACGGTAAATGCCATCCTGAGCTCAAGATTTATGGGTGCGGAAGGAAGACGTGTCAGATATGTAGCCTAGTGCCGTCGCTGCTTCGGCAAAGGGGCCATCTTGGATTGCCAGCCGAGATGTGAGGAACATTTTCAATACAATGACCATACAGCCCCCAGCATGTCCTTCGCTTGGTTCTTCTTCCCGATGCCCCCACACCCCAAGCTCTTCCTGCACCTTGCCGACATTTCAGACATACAGACCTCTGCATGCCGAACAAAGAAATTGGTCCCAGAATAATGAATGGATGAGTGAATGATTGTGACATTTATATAGCACTCTTCAAGACAACTCAACCAATGGGAAGCCACATCTATCACCACCGTTTCTATCACCACCACTGTGCATCACCTACCTGGATCTGCACCATTTCGCTCACCAGACAGTAGGTAAGGTGGTGAAGGGGCAGGAGAGAATTCAGCAGTTAGATAAAGAGGATGATTAGGAGGCCAGATTTGAAGGGGCCACAGTGGGCAATTTAGCCAGGGCAACGGGGCACCACCCCTACCCTTTCGAAAGACGCCCAGGGCTCTTTTATAAGAACATAAGAACTATACAAACGAGAGGAGGCCATTCGGCCCATCGAGCTCGCTTGGGGAGAACTTAACTAATAGCTCAGAGTTGTTAAAATCTTATCTAGCTCTGATTTAAAGGAACCCAAGGATTCAGCTTGCACTACGTTATCAGGAAGACTATTCCATACTCTGACTACACGCTGTGTAAAGAAGTGCTTCCTTAAATCCAGTTTGAAATGTTCTGACCGCAGTTAGGACGGCAATTTTACATCTTATCTGAAGGGTGACACCATTTTACAGCACAGTGTCCCTGTTCACTGCACCGAGCCATTGGGATCCACACGGACCACAGGAAGGGCTCCCCTGCTGGCCACAGTGTCCCTGTCACTGCACTGGGATCCACACAGACCACAGGATGGGCTCCCCTGCTGGCCACAGTGTCCCTGTCACTGCACTGGGATCCTCATAGACCACAGGATGGGCTCCCCCTGTTGGCCACAGTGTCCCTGTCACTGCACTGGGCCATTGGGATCCGCATAGACCACAGGATGGGCTCCCCCTGCTGGCCACACTGTCCCTGTCACTGCACTGGGCCAATGGGATCCACACGGACCACAGGAAGGGCTCCCCCTGCTGGCCAGAGTGTCCCAGTCACTGCACTGGGCCATTGGGATCCTCATAGACCACAGGATGGGCTCCCCCTGTTGGCCACAGTGTCCCTGTCACTGCACTGGGCCATTGGGATCCTCATAGACACCAGGATGGGCTCCCCCTGCTGGCCACACCAATATCTCTTCACAGTTTAACTGTCAAATTAATCATGATAAACCAGCAACACCTGGGTACCAATACTTTATCTTTAAAGAGGAACTTTAATACCTTGGCCCAACTCGTCACAAAAATGTGCATATAAGAAGACGAGAGCTAAATCTGAGATCTTTTCCTCCTACGCTTCCACCTCTCCTCAATGTCAGGCCACACCCCAGCCCTTGCATCATTACAAAACACGCTATTCTCATCTCGAAGAGCTCGATCCAAAATGTGCATATTGTGTGTCTTCCGCATTACCAGCTGCATCTCTTCTACTTTCCCTACATCTCTAGGTCTTTGATTTTTCTCTATGTATTCAGTTTGCTTTTTTTTTAGTGTTGTTTCATCAGCAACAATATCCCAGCATTAACATCAACATCAGCATAAACATACCAACATGCATTCATGAATATTACTTTACTGTACCAATGCATTTACTCTACTATACTAATGCATTACTCTACTGCACTAATACACCTACCCCAGGACAACAGTGCTTAACCCAGTTATGAGTGTGTTTTGTCACCTGTAGTGTTTCAGGAATATATTCTCATGTAAATGAACACAAGCGACCGTTCTAACAAAGCCGATTTGAACCTGGGAGTTGAACTTACCGTGAGAGGTTTGTATTACCCCTATAACTTTACAATTTCAAGATGCAAATCAGCTAAACACCTTCAGCCGATTTATCATGGGAGCTAGAGAAGGTGATTCAGGCAGTTATTTTGAAGCAGAAGCCTAAAACAAGTAAGTAAATTAGACAAGGAAGTTGTTCCAAAGTTCAAAATCAGAAGAATTGTCAAGTTATGGCCTCCTTCTGTTAACCAGCCTTAAAGAATTATTAATTGGTCTATCATAGAGTACTAGAAGCGTCGAGCTACAGAATGCAGCTTCACCGCTGGTTTGAAATTACTACCCTGCCGGCTCCCCGCAGTAAAGAGTGCTGCTGGGTGTCAATACAGCCACTCAGGGCGGTTTAAAATTGCTGCCTTTTCTGTCCCTTTAGTGTGACAATCGCAGAAACATATTACCCAGCGTACCTCACTGCATTAGTGGAAAAAGCAAAACAAGCCCAGGTATAGTTGTGGGCGGCATGTTTTCTACCGCAGACAGCTGGCTATTTTAGCCCCCGTGCAGCTGCATGCCAGATCTGCACAGCTTCGACGAGACGAACATCAAATTGAGCTCGAACCAGAAATTGACAAATTACTCCAACCTGCTTTATTACAGAATTAAATGGAATACATTATGAAACAAAGAGCTGTTCACGGGCTCTCAGCTATACTACAGGGCGCGAGGTTTCCTCTTTAATGTATTGTTTTACTCTGCTGTCCCTGGCTTTAGCAGACAAAATGAGAATAAATGAGTTTCTCTTAAGTGAGATGTAAATGGGAACTCTAGACTCGGAATCCATTTTAAACCCCAAGCCTTTTTCCCCCCTCCTGTTCCTCTGGGTATCTTTGGCACATAAGAGGAAACACGGAATGCCAGGTACCGAAAAATCGGACCGGAGGCTTCCCTGGACCCAGGGGACCGCCCACAATTGATCAAAACCCTCCCAGCTGACTAGAGCACAAAATCAATGCCACTGTGTCAACGGCAACTTTCCACCTCTTGTAAAATCGAATGAGGGCTACGGCATTTCACAAAGCCAAGGTTTTGGACTTACGATAACCTCTGGGCACTGTTCTTGCTCGACAGCAACCACATAAGTGAGGCTAGGGAGAACCGTCTACCCCAACCGAGTTATTACTGTAAGATCACGGAGCTAGCCAAATTACATTAGCAATGGAGTATAACGGCATCACGGAACAAGTGGGTGGTCCTTGTGCTACCCATATACAAACTGAAGAGGCAAGTTCTGTGGGCTTTGGAAGTTCATCGTTGGATTATATGAGGATTGAACGAGTTCTGGTTCCCAATACAACACACAAGGGAAAAGTGAAGCGTAATTTGAGTAGGCGAAAAAAAGCCAATCTGTTAAACAGGATTCACTCAGGAACTATGCGGGAATGGGAGTATTCTGACATACCCGGGTCGTCCGTCTATCACGACTACAGGTTGTTGTTTTGATAAATCCTGTGTCGGCGGCTATGCACACGCTGATAATGGTGTTACTGAAGGTCACTTCTGCACTCCAGTCTAACAAACCGCCCGACAGGGCCAGCCTCCGTCGCGTGTGAAGTGGTCAGCGATAGGCAAATAGCGAAATGGCAGCGGGACAGACAGGTACTCAAGACAAACGCGGCCCGCAGAGCTGCGATTATCACGGACGCTGCACTTGTCAGAAGATCCCACGTTGACAGGGTCGACACTCGGAGCGATCCGGGCAAGAGTATGCAAAGACGAGTGACGTGTGCGGTCGGAGATTCCACACATTTCATGGAGGAACATGTTCACCCCTTAGAGGATTCATAAGAAAGAAAAGAAAAAAAAAAAAAAAAAACTGACAGACTGCTGCATTCTGGCCGGGAAACATTTTCACAGAACATTCAGAGGAAGAGTTTCACTAACTAAAAATAGCTACAGCAATAAATAAATTATATAATACAAACACTGGTGAACGTTATCGCCCAAAGGCCTGTGTGGTCATCACGAACACTGTCAAACCTCCATTAACTTTTGCAGCCATGCAGTTTTCTTTAAACAGAGTAATGATCAGCCCAAAGTGCAACCTTTAGCTATACATAGACAATAAAACCGATAATGATGAGTCTAAAACGACTTAAATATCGTAAAAGTATGACAAAGATGTCATTTGCAAATTCTCCAGCAACATTGGGGGGAAAAAAAAAAAAAAGATTTTTTTGACCGCAAACCAAACATGCGTGCAGGCGATGCAGCATCCCGGACGTTTCATTCCAAATGTTTGAGTCTTTGTCATCGAGCCAGACCCCTGCTGGTGCTGTGCTCACTCTCGTGCCACGAACACACACCCAGCAGGTGCTTTGTCATCCTGACGCAGATGGCATCACTTTAGCGGATGCTGAACTGCGTGATGCACGACTTCAAGAAACTGTAATCCTTTCCAAAGACACTCGGGCAACACTTTCTATGAAGGCCATGTCTACAAAAATCTATGAGCACATTTATAACATATTAAAATGCATTCATACACCGTTAGAAACATGGCTATAAATATTTATAAAAAGCCATAGATGTTATAATAATGACACTATTGATCCCATGTGGGGAAATTCTCTTTTTGCCTGCCTACCTCATCTCACTCTCCATGACACACAGACACATATGTAGGTGAGACCAAGACTGGCAGCGAAGGGCAGCCACCATCAGGGATGCCCATGGAGCTGAGGGTCAACAGTCTTGCTCAAGGGCCAACAAACATGTCACTATTCTGTCAAAGACAGGCTTGAACTAGCGACCTTCCGATCACAGCACAGAATCGCCGAGCCACACATTATACATTACAAATGCGTATTATGCATTGTGAGTGCTTTATGAAGCTCTCATCTATAATGCACAATTGACACCTTCATAATGCAGTACAAAGCATCCTTAATTCTTATAATGCATTATGAAGGCATCCATAGTGCATTATAGACGAAAGCTTCATTGGAGCTTATGAGGTATTATAATCAACACTATAATGTCTTATGACTTTCCATAGAAGATGCTGTAATAATTTATTAATACACTGTTCATTATAATGTATTATGAAGGTATCTATAGCGTATTATAGATGACAGAAGTACTGTGTCCAGGTGAATTTCTACATGCTAAAATCCCAGCAGGTAATTCACCCAGGTTTCATGCTACTGTGATGTCACTATGCGTAATGCATTTTAATACAAACTCTAAACCAACAGAAGCGACGAGTGTCCTCATTAGGCATCCAGTCCTTAATTCTTCATCATATTTCATAATAAAGAAGTATTTTCCAACCGTCATCCAGTCCCGCCCTTCCGATGGCATCAAAAGAAGCTTTGGTGAGGCGTGCAGACTGAGTAGGAGGCGGTAAAGTCTAACTTAGTTGAGCCTCAGTGTTTGGGGTGTTGAGTTAATGATTGCCGGGGCTTAGATGGCACTCTGCCCGCATCTGAAAATAAAAAAACGAAACGTACTAATGCTAACAACTCCCAGGTTGCAGAGTTTCAGTCGAGTTCCAGGCGAAACAGAATCAAGCCCTGTCAAGATGTCAGTGTTATCTCATTCCAGGCGTCGTACCAGCATTTCCAAAGCTCCCTTTCAACCACCGGAGCCGCACTACGCAGAGTGCCTCTCTCGTTAGCCTTAGAGCCCAGAGACGGCAGACGAAAAATCCTCACTTCATTCTTTTTGCTTTCCGAGATTGGAAACTGGAGTCAACATATCAGCATCCCAAATGGACTCACAAAGATAAGAATGGTGTCGAAACGACAGAATTTATACATTCTGTGTTCATTAACTTCTACCGTGTAACTCCAACAAGATTTTTTTCCCTGGTTTTCAGCTTAAACTTTCTTAAGAAACACTAAAAAGATGTAGTTCTATTTTGAATAATGGTTAACATCCAGAAATGCCTGTTATACAACTGTCCCAGAGCATGAAAAAAGGCAGCAATGGAATCAAATCAGTTATATATCTGATACATCTGAAGTTGACCATTCTGAGCCATCAGACCCAAAGGAACTTTCCTAACACAGGTTAATTGTCGCACTGGACAAAGCCAGGAGCACACCTTCGCCTTCACCATTAAGATGTGGATGTAGTGCAGATAGATGACATCATAGGGGAAACACAGCTTCAAATCCCAGATAATGACCATCCACTGGCAGCGTAAACCCAACGGCGAGCCTGAAAAGCTTCTCTGCAACTAATCCATTTTAGAAGGAGCTTTTATTCAGTGACATACGTTTGAGAAAGTAGAGTCACTGAATTCACTCCCCTGATCACGGGATTTGAATTGCTGCCCTTCCGATCACATGGGCACCAATCCGTCCTAACCCACCAAGGCACACAGACTATTTCCCATTACACCACGCTGATCGGATGATAAATTACCAAGATTAAGAGAAGTTCATTCAGACACAGACCAGTTGTGGTGCACTACAGTATGTGTATTGAAAGCTTATTTTAACAAATAAATATAAATATGTGTACTGTAGATACCCGTCATAAACACAGCTAATACAAGGAATGACATCAGTGTCAATGAGCACAATCCTGCTGTCTCTAGGCACTAATACAGTTTTTAATTAAAATACATAAATCAAATAAAAATGTACTACATGTATCTGATCTGGGATCTGTGCATCGCTACCCTGCTGTCCTCATTAGTGAGTAGTTGGAGAGAAAACATTACAGCGAGGCAAGCAAATGCAAATGTGGGGGGCGAAACACTGACAGAACAAGCCCATTTAAATAAGTAAGTAAACAAACAAACAAACAAACTGGCAACCCTCACATACATACCATACCATGAGGTACCATGAGTCCCTCTGTTCTGTGCACTGCTCTGGGGGTCAGTTATGAAGAGCTGATGGATTCCAGTTTGGTTATTTGAATTTCATCTGAAACGGCCAACAGAATACACAATGACATTCAGATATTAAATGTATCGGTTATTTGGAAGTCAATAACGTGACTGAAAAATGGCTCAGAGGTACAGCCATCTCATAAGCTTCTCTTTATGTGACTTTTCAACTAATCAATGATACATAAAGAATAACGACAAAAGAATACTGACAGATACAGTTAAAGCAGGTTAAGTGTTCATAAATTACCTGTCTTATGCTTAATTAAGGCATTGTTTTTATTTTCAGTGTTAATTGGCAAGGGTGTTTGGCAAAAAAATGGGATTTCATGTTATTAAAATGCATGAAAATTCATGGAATGTCGTGGAATTAGATTATATTCCCTTTAATTCCATTTCAAATGATATCTGTGTATCCTAGAGGCTTTTTGTCTTCTTAATTAAAAAAATTTTATTCATGAAAATGGAGTTTCTCTAATGGAGTTTCTACAATCATGCTATCCTGTCATCCACAGTGGAGTCACAGAGCGAGCACCAGGGGTCTGTCCCCAAGCCTGCCCCAACGTTTCTGCAGTTTGACAGGGACGAGCACCAGGGATCTGTCCCCAAGTCTGGGACAATGTTTCTGCAGTTTGATAGGGACGAGCACCAGGGGTCTGTCCCCAAGCCTGCCCCAACGTTTCTGCAGTTTGATAGGGACGAGCACCAGGGGTCTGTCCCCAAGCCTGCCCCAATGTTTCTGCAGTTTGACAGGGACGAGCACCAGGGGTCTGTCCCCAAGCCTGCCCCAACGTTTCTGCAGTTTGACAGGGACGAGCACCAGGGATCTGTCCCCAAGCCTGGGACAATGTTTCTGCAGTTTGACAGGAACGAGCACCAGGGGTCTGTCCCCAAGCCTGGGACAATGTTTCTGCAGTTTGACAGGAACGAGCACCAGGGGTCTGTCCCCAAGCCTGGGACAATGTTTCTGCAGTTTGACAGGAACGAGCACCAGGGGTCTGTCCCCAAGCCTGCCCCAATGTTTCTGCAGTTTGATAGGGACGAGCACCAGGGGTCTGTCACAAAGTCTGGGACAATGTTTCTGCAGTTTGACAGGGACGAGCACCAGGGATCTGTCCCCAAGCCTGCCCCAATGTTTCTGCAGTTTGATAGGGACGAGCACCAGGGGTCTGTCCCCAAGTCTGGGACAATGTTTCTGCAGTTTGATAGGGACGAGCACCAGGGATCTGTCCCCAAGTCTGGCCCAATGTTTCTGCAGTTTGATAGGGACGAGCACCAAGGGTCTGTCCCCAAGTCTGCCCCAATGTTTCTGCAGTTTGACAGGGATTCTGGGAGCCAGCTGCAGTTTTCCGGATGACTCTATATACCATCAACAAATTAAGAAATGCACCAGGTTCATTCCCTCCGAGCTCCACTGCCAATATCCTTAACTACGTAGCCATAAACTCCAAAATGCCCCCCCCCCCGAAAACATACTTGGCAAAGGGTATTTCCCTCTAGCATGCCAGGGGCAATTTTTGGATACGTTAAAGACAGGGGCAAAAGACGGGTCATAATTCATACAGAGGGGCCTTATCATTGGGCAATTATACGTCTTGAATCAATGAGTGACAGGGAAGTTTGGCATTCCGGGGGCCAATCAGCTTTCAGCTGTGCCCCTCTGGTCCCGCCCATGTATACACCAAGGCATGTGCATCCATTACCTGTGAGTGCTTTGCGCTTAAACTCAATTCACTCTACCTGACACCCTGCTCACCCATCCCAGCGAAGTGACAAAGGAATGTAGAAGGTGCTAGTCACATGACCACCCCCCCCCCCCCCCATGAGACATAGGTGTGGTTTGGGGGGTGAAATCAGAGTTACGAGGGGAGGCCTTACTCTTCGATTTGGAATTCAGCAGTGTTGCGGAAGCATGGAGTGTCTGTTCTAATGAGAAAGTATGTTCATTGATGCAAAGAACACAGACACTCGGATTATACATTTCAGAAGGCAGGGGATGGAGATTCATGTAAAAAATATGAACTTGTGAGGGCTGGTCTTCCTTAGACTATTACGACAAGGACCCAAGTCATCACCCTCCCTCCTCAAGGGCCCTACCAGCCGGCCCTCCCATACATTCCACGCCACCTTTAAAAAGATTCACAGAGGCACCCATAGGAGGCGGAACGGGACGGCGAGACAAGCTGGAGGAGAAAGGGTGTCCGAGCAGCACCAAAGCAGCTCAGCAGATCATGTGAGTGAATCTATTCATGTGAGCCAAGCACAGCGCTCTGCAGAGTGTGTGTGTGTGTGTGTGTGTGTGTGTGGGGGTTACATGCATGTGATGAAAACATGTTATTTTGACATTAGGGGACCATTTCAGTCCCCAGAAGGGGAAACTCAATTTTTTTTTAAAATCTGTGACTGTAATCAAGAATCTAAAAATGCCAAAAGTTTTGTATTTGGGTTGGTTACTTATGGTTAAGGTTAGGACTGGGTACGGGTTAAGGTCGTCATCATTGGGATTAGGGTTTTGGCCATAGAAATGAATGGGCAGTCCCCATAAAGATATGAATACAGATGTATGTGTGTCTGTGTGTGTCTGTGTGTGTGTGTGTGTCTGTGTGTGTAAAGCAAGTACACTCCAGCTTTCCTCCCCCCTTTCAAACGCTCCTTTGATTGGTCCCCTCCTCTCCTCCAGTTGGTCTTTTCCCTCATCCCAGCCCCCCTCTACCATCTCCCCCCCCCCCACCACCAACATGTACCCCACCTTGCCACCTTTTCACGCACCCTCCCCCATCTCCTTTCAGTCTGGCTCCGCATGCCGTCTTCCTGCTCGCTCCTCAGAGATACCCCGCTCCCTCGCTCTCAAGCTCGCCCCCCATCCGCCACTCGCCCCCGATCCGCCGCTCGCCCCCCATCCGCCGCTCGCCCCCGATCCGCCGCTCGCCCCTGCTGCCTCCTGAATTCGGCTTGCTGCAGCTTAATTGCGGCAGGCGATGGGGGTGAGAGTAGGTGATCTCTACGTGTCTTCCTGTCTTTTACTCAGCTTCGTTTCAAAAACATTGTCCCTCAAAAAAAAAAAAATATCTTTGGGCACCTCCCTTCTCTAAAGAATAGCATATACTGCCATCTACTGCCACAAATAGGAATTTCATACCATTGCTTTACACGTAGTTTATTGCACCTGTATTTTCTGTCACAGATCAATGTATCTTATTCATAAGCATCTCCTGCACTTTCAATAAGATCAAACTCATTCACAGCGTAACTGTTTGAAAGGCAGACTTTCATTAATATACAAAAAACATCCTTTAAACCTGAACCTGCTGTTCTTATATCAGTATGTGTTATTTTTACTTGGAGATCAGAATTGTCATTCTCAAATGGTGAAGAAAATTCTGGTTTGTTTTCCTCACTGTCTTCATTAAACCACAAGTTCCCTGGAAAATCCTGACTAATTATTTATCAAAATCATTCATCTTTGCCAATCAGGAGAAGAAAGATGGGTGACAGGATTACCCATTTCCTTCTGCACACGAGGTCAGAGTTCAGCCACAGTCAATATGACGGCACACGAACAAATGAGTGCCAAAAAGGTGTGACCTTTGGGAGCTGATTAGGGACCCCCATCAGTTGTGTGGTCCCTTCCTTCCAGGGTTCAAAGAGCAAATGAGAATGACTAGTAGGCCTTGGACCAGACCAAGTTAATGGTTAGCCACAGGGGTGATAAGTAGAGGAAGTGCAAGAAAAATGTAAATTGAGAGATATTTTACCCCATGTACAGGCACTAGAGCTGAGAGTTGAAGACAAGGGCTAGGCTGTTGTTGCCTAGCAGCACATCTGAGGTACAAATGGACCTATAGACCACTGCAGTGTATTTAGAGACCTCACTGCTATTCTTATTGGACCAAGCACATGTCCTCTGCGTGTCACAGCTTACACCCTGCAAATGTGCTCCTGTTTGTGTAACTCCATGCCTCTTCTGCAGGGCCAAACAGCCCCCTTTCTTCATACACAGTGGTCAAGGCCATGTCTGATGGAGTGCTGGATGTCTTCCAGCCTGTGATTGGATGCACTGAGCCTTTACCAGGGCTGTACCTCTATGTATAATATTGCAGTGTACAAGTTGGCAAAGTGCAAAGTTCCAGCTCCAGTCTGCACTGCATTTCAGATCCGGAACGTGGAGATCCCTTTACAAAATGCCTGCAGTGCAAACTTCCAGCTCCAGTCTGCACTGCTTTCAGATCCGGAACGTGGAGATCCCTTTACAAAATGCCTGCAGTGCAAACTTCCAGCTCCAGTCTGCACTGCATTTCAGATCCGGAAAGTGGAGATCCCTTTACAAAATGCCTGCAGTGCAAACTTCCAGCTCCAGTCTGCACTGCATTTCAGATCCGGAAAGTGGAGATCCCTTTACAAAATGCCGGCAGTGCAAACGCTGAACCGGGGGCTGAATCTCAATGCCAAAAACACAAAGACCGTACTTGTGGTCTTGGCAAGACTGGTCTTGCTGACTTGCCTTCCAAGAATCAATCGTGGGATTGGTCTCCTTCGGTGAGGATGCAACCGATGTATCCTTGATATCTTGGGACGAAGAAAGACCAACATCCTGGGATTTTTACTGTCCTCTGTACTTCTGTTCTTAGTATTGGAACTGGTCTTTGGTAATGGAAAAAGATGTAAAACGGGTACGCGAGAACACCAGTACAGTCAAGTACGCATATTAAGATTCACCCCTTGGCTTCCCAGCCGTTTCCATTAATGCAAAATCTTAACACAGTTTCCTGTTGCGAAACTGCTCCATTGTCCACCAGTCCTTCGTAAATATAGCAGTATTCGGATGCTCTAAAAGATTCATCTCTCTGACGTGGGGAATTCGCAGGGAACGGGGGTTACCTATCGGTTCTGATTTCCCAAGGGACTGGGAACAATCCAACAAGAAAAACCACAGTTTCGGCAACAGGAAACTAAAATAGCTCATGTTGACTGTCGGGGCCCCCAGCTTTTCATTCACAATCGAGGTGAAAGAGATGCACACTTACAAGTCAAGAGGGTGAGTATGATTATTACAAGGAACTGCAACGGCAATGCTGATTACCTGACTCTCTTCCACCCTTAGACAGAGAATTGACCCCTTTCTGACAGATTCAGAACCACAAAGAAAGAAACATCAAAGAGGCTAAAATAAAGAACATATTCCCTTTATGGACAACACGTTTGTGAGCTGTAGTTGCAGGAAACAACAAAAAACAAACATAAAAAAAGGTTTAGTAGCTGTTTTGATAGAGGAAGATGATCTCAGTGTTCAAAGCGAATACAACAACCCACAATAAAGAAAATACGTGAAACTGTCTTCTGTATAAGGCTTCATCACGGATGAAATTGCTCCAAAAAGGTCACGACATGACATTTAAGAGGAAAACCATTTAAACCAGACGCTTTCCCATGCTATTGCTAAATAGTGACTCTGTTGGGTGGCCACTTCATCAGTGCTGTTGGGCTGAGAGGAACTAATCAATTTCATCGAGCTGCTCTTAATTTCACATGCATCATTTCAACACAGGGTCAACAACACAGGAGCAGCCTTGCTTTTTGGGCGTTTTTTTCCCTGTTTTTTCTCGTCCTGCCATAGTACTGAATTGTGTAGGACTTTTTGCTTGGACTGAGAGGACGGGCTCGAGGTGTAGACTGTCCATTGGGAAGATCCGGAATTTTCCTGGTGGGCCTGTTATTAGGGCTGGCCTCTTTTCCGACCCCAGCATTATGTACCCTAAATACCAGTGGTGCCCAACCCATCGGTCAATCATCTTGGTGTTTTTCCAGGTCGATAACAGGAGATGATTAATGGGTAATGAGATCTGTGAAATATACCAAGGGGACCTCCACGTTCGGCAGCAAAATTCCGGCCTGCTTTTTGCTGGCAGTCCACCCCTGACGGGCTCCGTGGCCAGCAGCTAGTTAAGCGGCTGTTTGTCAGCCACCGAGGAAGTGATGTCACAGTCCCATGCTGGACGAGAAAAACGGTATGAGGAAGCGCTTGCAGAAAGCGGGGCAGGAAGGCGATGTGATCACAGGTGGGTCTGCAGAAACATCCGGCATAGCTGGGCGTTTTAGAAGACAGGAACAGACAGACATGGTGGGACTTTCTGCAAGGCACAAGAGCTTGTAGCTACAAGGGCTGGGATCATATCTGACAGCAGTAATCTGGCCGTAGGGGTAAGATATACTGACTGAAATCTGGTGCAAGCCAGAGCCCGTCATGGTGTGAAGTCCGCGCCTTTCAACGCCATCACACATGGAGGAAATCTAACCAGGGGCATACAGGGGTGAGGCCACAGGCGAAAGCTGATTGGCTCCCAGAGAGCCCCCTCACCAGTCACTGAACAATTCAAAACACATCACTGGGTAATGATAAGGTTGGCTTCTTTGTCATGAAACAAGGCAGTTCGGGCGCGAGAACGAGGCATGGTGCAGCCACCAATGGTGAACAACCCACTTTCGGCTCAAAGGACAAATGGGGTTTATTAACTGAACTAAAAAACACAAGAAAACACTAAAAAAACAAAGGACCTCGATGGGTTAAAAGTAAATGGGGATAAACAAGACTAATTACAAACGGGGCAGGTAAGCAGAACATACATCTAACACCAAACATTAACAATTGCAATCAACAGAAGATTCAAAATCAACGAACCACTGAAGAACTAAACTGAGGAACTAAACTGGATAACAAGACTAACACAGGACAGGTGAGACTAATTAACAAAGACTGGGAAAACAGGCCAAAGACGAAACTAATAATTAAATCAAGGGACTGGGAGGGGAAAACTAAGGCAGACAGAAACAAGGAAACACAATCTAACACGGGGGAGTGAGAAAGACGGGTAAAACACAGGGGGAGTGAGAAAGACGGGTAAAACACGGGGGAATGAGAAAGACGGGTAAAACACAGGGGGAATGAGAAAGACGGGTAAAACACGGGGGAATGAGAAAGACGGGTAAAACACGGGGGGAATGAGAAAGACGGGTAAAACACGGGGGGAATGAGAAAGACGGGTAAAACACGGGGGGAATGAGAAAGACGGGTAAAACACGGGGGGAATGAGAAAGACGGGTAAAACACGGGGGGAATGAGAAAGACGGGTAAAACACAGGGGGAGTGAGAAAGACGGGTAAAACACGGGGGAATGAGAAAGACGGGTAAAACACGGGGGAATGAGAAAGACGGGTAAAACACAGGGGGAATGAGAAAGACGGGTAAAACACAGGAGGAATGAGAAGGACGGGTAAAACACAGGGGGAATGAGAAAGACGGGTAAAACACAGGAGGAATGAGAAGGACGGGTAAAACACAGGGGGAATGAGAAGGACGGGTAAAACACAGGGGGAATGAGAAGGACGGGTAAAACACAGGGGGAATGAGAAGGATGGGTAAAACACAGGGGGAATGAGAAAGACGGGTAAAACACAGGGGAATGAGGAAGACGGGTAAAACACAGGGGGAGT
Source organism: Paramormyrops kingsleyae (assembly GCF_048594095.1). Lineage (NCBI taxonomy): Eukaryota > Metazoa > Chordata > Actinopteri > Osteoglossiformes > Mormyridae > Paramormyrops > Paramormyrops kingsleyae. The sequence goes on from NC_132817.1 coordinate 19,483,476, forward strand.
GAGAAAGACGGGTAAAACACGGGGGAATGAGAAAGACGGGTAAAACACAGGGGGAGTGAGAAAGACGGGTAAAACACGGGGGAATGAGAAAGACGGGTAAAACACGGGGGAATGAGAAAGACGGGTAAAACACGGGGGAATGAGAAAGACGGGTAAAACACAGGGGGAATGAGAAAGACGGGTAAAACACAGGAGGAATGAGAAGGACGGGTAAAACACAGGGGGAATGAGAAAGACGGGTAAAACACAGGAGGAATGAGAAGGACGGGTAAAACACAGGGGGAATGAGAAGGACGGGTAAAACACAGGGGGAATGAGAAGGACGGGTAAAACACAGGGGGAATGAGAAGGATGGGTAAAACACAGGGGGAATGAGAAAGACGGGTAAAACACAGGGGAATGAGGAAGACGGGTAAAACACAGGGGGAATGAGGAAGACGGGTAAAACACAGGGGAATGAGGAAGACGGGTAAAACACAGGGGGAATGAGAAGGACGGGTAAAACACAGGGGGAATGAGAAAGACGGGTAAAACCAGAGCACAAAGCAAGAAACCAAAAACAGAAAACAAACCACAAAATCACAGTAACTAGAAAATCTGATGATACCAATGAAACACTAGGGAACAATACAAAGACAGAGGGGGTGGAATTCAGTCACAAGGCAGAGGGGGTCACAGACAACCGCATGCTCAACCAGCTGAGCCATGCAGCCGACAGGGAGCTGGGGAAAACACAGACTGACAACAGGAGCTGACCCTGACACTCTTATTATGAATTATGCCCCCTGTTGTGCTCCCTACCTTAAAAAAAATTCCTAGATTTGCCCACATCAACCACCAGCTAACTGGGAACGGAGTGCCGCCATTATGTCTCTGGGGGCAACCAATCAGAGGAGGGAAGGCAGGGTCCATAGCTCTGCTTGGGGGGGGGTCCACGAGTCTCTCCTAGCACCTCTAATGGGGAGGAGCAAGGGGGGGGGGGATGTTGGTGAGCATAGCCCAGTGGACGTAGGTAAAGTCTACAGCAAAATTTCATGAGAGAACAAAGGTAAAGCGCAGAAAAAAGACGAGAATGACCAGGCTGGGTCAGAGAAATAAAGCTGAAAGCGGACAGCTGAGACAAGCCCTGCAGGCCTGGTCTGTAGAGAGGGCCAAGAGACATCAGATCCTGCCAATGCACCATCTCCCCCAGCCGCACACCCCCCCACGGCATTTGATAGAGCTCCAGGTAAGTACCACTGGTCTGAAACTCTAAAATGGACTGCAGCACTATAAATACTCCCAACAGTTATTGATTAAATGCTTTGTCCCAGTAATGAAAGTGATAAATCTATTGCTAAAAAGACATATGTGCGGCTTCCAAATGGACCGGAATTATCTTAAAAAACAGAGGAGATGTTAAAGGTATGCAGATGCCGAGGCGCATATGTCTGTTTCTGCAAAACAATTACACATCACATCATTTCCTTGTCAGTCACACAGCGCATTCGTTGATCACATCCTGTCTGCTGCGACTTTAACTGAGAGATCGGCAATGGCTCAGGGACGCTGAACTGATGGTCACCTAATCCGCCACATATCACTTACAGGGCTCCAGGATCTTTTTTTATCAAAAGGTGTCTTTGGGGAGATCCTCGGCGAAGACGAGGTCGCGGCCCAAGTCAGTGGGAGTCACATCAACGCCCCCCCACTGTCGCGGCCGGAGAGGATGACTTCACACCGGTGAGTCCCGTGATTAATCCAGCAGAGACAGGCAGGCTTCCGGAAGGACGGCAGTGACGGGACGACGGGGGATGAGTTTGATATATTTATTGTACAGCCAGCTTTAACCAAAATGACATGCAGCTAAGAATGCAGAATCAGCCAGTCCAGGGAGCAAATGGGGGTTAAGGGTCTTGCTCAAGGGTGAAGACACACTGCCGGCCCAGGAATCTGAGCCAGTGACCTTCAGATCACACTTCCAGCATCCTAACCCCCTGAGCCACACACTGGCCCCCCCACTGCAGCAAGTGCCACCACAGAGTGAAGCAGCACAAGCTCATATTCTGAGCCACAACGGCATACAATGTATGGATTTATACTATCAACAAGGGCATTTTTCAGCAACCCCTGTAACGAGACCGTTACGCAACGCGGGGTCTGCTGCTCTCTGATACTGACACGATGTTGAGCAAGAAGCCACAGTGATGTATGGCTGTGATTACCCCACACCAGGTCCCACAGACGGATTACTCCTTAGAGGACGTGGGAGGCATTTGTGTTGGTAAAAGGGATTACGGGGCTGGCAGACGGAGAACGGAGATGCTCATTCGTCGCCAGCCTCACTGGGAGTTTCTGACAAGACAGGAGACTCTCTTTGCACTAGCCCAGTAACCCCTGCCCCCTCGATTGGATATCTGTTGGTCTAACATGCATTTAGCCCCAAGCAGCCTGAATATCAAAGAGAACCCACCACCCAACCCACCCACCCACCACCAGCGTTCTCCCCAGGGATGTAAAACATCCGTCACCAAAAGCAGGGGGTCACCTTCACCCCAGGAAGATGCAAAAAGGACAGAATTACCTACTGTGTGTTTGGTGAGAAGAGCTGCAATCCCAGAAGCCTTTGGTTTTTTTTTTTTTTTTGGAAACGCATTACCTCACCGACCGAGATCTAACGTTACAGCAGAACTGCAGAGAGGCGGCGTCAGGAGCTGGGATGGGTGACAGGGAGACAGAAAAAGTGTGCGTGTCTTCTGTGTGCCTCTGCATGTCTACAGTGTGTGTATGTGTCTTCTGTGTGCGTCTGCATGTCTACAGTGTGTGTGTGTGTGTCTTCTGTGTGCGTCTGCATGTCTACAGTGTGTGTGTGTGTCTTCTGTGTGCGTCTGCATGTCTACAGTGTGTGTGTGTGTCTTCTGTGTGCCTCTGCATGTCTACAGTATGTGTGCGTGTCTTCTGTGTGCGTCTGCATGTCTACAGTGTGTGTGTCTTCTGTGTGCGTCTGCATGTCTATGTGTGTGTGTCTTCTGTGTGCGTCTGCATGTCTACAGTGTGTGTGTCTTCTGTGTGCGTCTGCATGTCTACAGTGTGTGTGTCTTCTGTGTGCGTCTGCATGTCCACAGTGTGTGTGTCTTCTGTGTGCGTCTGCATGTCTACAGTATGTGTGTGTGTCTTCTGTGTGCGTCTGCATGTCTACAGTGTGTGTGTCTTCTGTGTGCGTCTGCATGTCTACAGTATGTGTGTGTCTTCTGTGTGCGTCTGCATGTCTACAGTATGTGTGTGTCTTCTGTGTGCGTCTGCATGTCTACAGTATGTGTGTGTGTCTTCTGTGTGCGTCTGCATGTCTATGTGTGTGTGTCTTCTGTGTGCGTCTGCATGTCTATGTGTGTGTGTCTTCTGTGTGCGTCTGCATGTCTATGTGTCTTCTGTGTGCGTCTGCATGTCTATGTGTCTTCTGTGTGCGTCTGCATGTCTATAAGTGTGTGTGTCTTCTGTGTGCGTCTGCATGTCTATGTGTGTGTGTGTCTTCTGTGTGCGTCTGCATGTCTATGTGTGTGTGTCTTCTGTGTGCGTCTGCATGTCTATGTGTGTGTGTCTTCTGTGTGCGTCTGCATGTCTATGTGTGTGTGTCTTCTGTGTGCGTCTGCATGTCTGTGTGTGTGTCTTCTGTGTGCGTCTGCATGTCTATGTGTGTGTGTCTTCTGTGTGCGTCTGCATGTCTATGTGTGTGTGTCTTCTTACGCATCTCTGTATGTGTGTGCTTGTTTCTGCATGTGTGCATGTGTCACTCTGTATGCGCATGTGTGCACTTATGCATGTCTGTCTGCATGCGTGTGTGTCTCTGTGTGCGTGTGTGTCTCTGTGTGCGTGTGTGTCCCCGTATCTGCTTATGCGTGTCTCTGTATATGTGTGTGTTTCTGTGTATGTCTGCATGTCCTTGCATGCGCGCCTGTTACCCCCGGAGCGATAACTCCATCCGCAGATGCCTCCTCGGTATTTGCGATAACACAATTTATACAGTTCAGGAGGTTCAGGTCTTATCGAGGAGCCGGGTGGCCCCCCTACAACTCTGGGTGTCTGTCTGTGTGTGTGTGTGTGTGTGTCTGTGTGTGTGTGTGTCTGTGTGTCTGTCTGTGTCTGTGTGTCTGTGTGTCTGTGTGTGTGTGGGTGTCTCTGTGTGGGTGTCTCTGTGTGTGTCTGTGTGGGTGTGTGTGTGTGTGTGTCTGTGTGTGTGTGTGTGTGTGTGTCTGTGTGTGTGTGTGCGTGCGCCCATACCAGGCCCTACTGCCCCCAGACCACTCTCCTCTTACCGACTGATGCGAGGAAGTGAGATTATTCACGGATACACATTACAGCTGCTTAGAAAAGCCTTATCCAAAGGAGATGATTATCCACGCAAGATGATTCTCCCCATTTCAGCAGCTGCATTCTCACCTACAGTGATTTTGATTCTCAGGTACAATGGTAAAAGCCTACAAGCATATTTTGATGAAAGGTCCAATTGCGTACCCACTACTCCCCCCCACATGTGCTCCTGTTGAGTGGGGGGGGGGGCATATATAACAGGGAGCAGCCCAGTCATCCTGGATCAGGCACAAGTAGAGGAGGAAACATTTTTAAATGGGCCAAGACCCAAAGAGGTAAGAGTAACAGACACTGAGCCAGAATTAGACCTAAATTAAATTTCCATAAAGCGATGAATTATTCTCAGTATAATTAATACTCAAAGCACCGATCTTTTTTTAAAAAAAATCCTGGTTAGGCACTAATATAGTTCATAGTCATCTGAAGATAGATTCCTTGCCCTGGAGGTAGATTTCTCAGTCCACCAGGAACACATGTATGAAGAAAAAGTTTGGTCATCTGTGTTGTCTGTGTTTTACAGTCATGAGAGAAGAACTATTTTTACCTTCAAATGGCAAATTGTTCTTTGCCACCTCGCTCTACCACCAGGTAATTACAAAACAGTAAGTATATATAGTTGGGGACAATAAAAGTTTCACCAGTCCAGTTCAGATCTTCCAGACGGTGTTGTCCCTAAAGATGCAAATATGTTCTGAAACTGCACGTTCATATTCCTCTTTCTGAACGGCAGATGAATGATGGATCAACAGCTACTCACTCGGAGAGAAGCTCCGAAAAATGGTTCCGAAGCTATAGACATGGACTAACACCCCCCGCCCATTTTGTTTTTTTAACCACTCACACCTTTTGGAAATAGAAGAGGCCACTGTGATAATTAATACATACTGACTGCCACGGTCACACCGCCTTCCACCCGCCGTGTGTGGCTCAGCCAGGCGACCTCAGGCTGACCTTGGGCTCGGTGGTTGTCGCTGGCTTGCCTCCGCGTCGCCCTGCACGGCTCCTCCTGGCAGGGAGGGGGCGCCAAGCTGTAAAACCCGACGTGATGGCAGGAGCTTCCTCTCACTCTCTATAAATGACAAACTAGAGGCCCAAGTAAATCCACAATACAGAAAAAGGTCAACTTGGTCAATGCTGCAGCAATGGAATTTTTAAGAGGGATGTTTGATAAGGCGTTTTTATAATAGCCTGTATATTTCACCTTTATCCATCAATCCATCCATATTCCAAGCAATATAGGGTAATGGGGACCATGGAACCTATTCCAGGAAGTACACTGGCACACAGCAGCACACCTCAGATGAGATGCCAGTCCATAGCAGGGCATATATTTATTATTGTCATTATTTTTAGCAGACTGGGAAGGGGTTAAAGACCTCGGGGATCATATCCTGAAGAATTACAGTTCATTTATCAGGGAAGGTCCAGTTTAAAGTGAAGCACATAAGCAGAAGATCAGAAAGACTGCAGCAGAAGATCAGAAAGACTGCAGGCTCCGGTCGGATCTCACCAAGAGCCCCTCCCACACAGAGCAGATCAGCTGGCTCCCGAATCTGCGGGGATACTGAAGCACTCCGGGTCCCGAATTGTTTTAAAGTCGCCACCATTGACCCAGTCCTCAAGAAAGATAATATCACAGGGATTAACGAATGCAGGGCAAGAGCTCCGACATCGGTGACCATGAAAACCTTGGCAGGACTGAAGCTGCCAGCTGCCACACCTCCCATTCTGGAAGCTCCGCAGTCTTCATTCAGTGCGTCTCTCTGTTAGCTAAGCAGTACCTTCACCACATCCTCTGGCATTGGGATCCCAGCACCAATGTTAGCAGGATCCTGTTTGAGGACTCCAGCCCTGCCTTCAACTGTCCCAGATCTGCTCCACAGCCAGCTAGTCCAGCTGGCCAGACATATCCCCCCTCCCTGGCAGACGTCAGCGTGCAACTGACTTACTAACAGGGAAGGGACAGAATGTGAGGCTGGGACCCCCACCTGTCAGATTCCCACCTAGGGCCCTGTTCTCTCTCCCCTCCTGTTCTCTCCTCACACAGACGACAGCAAGTTTAAACACAAACCCACGAAAATCCTAAAACATGCAAATGGTGCAGTGATGAGACCTTCTACTGAAGAGAGGTTGATGATCTTGTAGATGGTGCAGTCATTACAACCTCAAGCTCAACACTATTAAAATTGTGGAAATGGTAATGGACTTCCAAAGACATCCCGCATGCCTCCCCATGGAAGTCAATGGCCAGACTTCTGTGGTTGAGTCATTCAAAACTTCACAGACTACCAACACTTTGAAGTGAGACATTTGCATCACCCCCATCGTCAGGAAAGCTCAGCAGAGATCGTTCTTTATGCGCCAGCCCAGGAAGCTGAACATCTCATTTCCCATCATCTGTCACCGCCTGGTTCCCCTCCACCTCGCCCCGCTGTGGCAGGTGGTCTGCTCCACTGGCTGTCGGAGACCATCTATGAAAGACCTCGGCTGCCAGGCTGAAGAAGCGAGCTGGCCATCCACGCCAGCAGGCACCTCCTCGCCAAACTGCCCTTCTGAAGTCCAGTGCTGCTCAGACAACATGCCGTCTGCTCTACTCCTCAGCTGAAGCTCTCTGGCTCCTCAACAAACTCAGCTAGGCATGAATCCCCACTTAGAACTTTCCTTCCCTAATTCACACCACATCCGTTCGGTTCTGTCCTGGGGTGCACTGATTCCGCAGCATCGATGTCGTTTTTGTTGTACTGTTTATGCTGCTACTTTGGGTGATACTTGTTTTGTTTGCACTATGCTGCACTGCACTACTGCTGTGTGCATTGTGTTGTATAGTTACTTGCCTGACAGTTATTCTTAAACCTTCATCTTGTTGAATTTGCCCATATTGCATGCTGTATATTTGTTTAGATTATTGTATTACATCTATATACAGCTATTGTCAAGTTCTTGTCTAGCACCAAACGAAACCAATTCCTTTGTGTTCCACATACTGTACAGGCAATAAAGAGCACTGGGAATTATGTCGCTCAGTTACACCATTACATAAATAGGTAGAACTTGTCAGTCATTTTCAATAAAATCATCAACTTAGAAATTAAGTCAATAGATTATCCATCTTATTTTAAGTCACACTCTTTTTAAAAGAAAATAGAAATTTTAAGGCTAAGTATGAGCAGAATGTCAAAATTACTCAGAAACCGCAAAGCTGAAACTAACCCCTTACAAAGCAACTAACACAACATAAAACAATTCAGCCACTGCACATGCAGAAAGTGAGTGTTCTGTTAGTCTGATAAAATATCAGTATATGAGCTACAGAAACAGGAACACAGCGCATGGGCCTCGTGAAAATATCATCATACAGAACGACTCCTTTTCACATTTGTATTCAGTTTTATTGAGAAATATTGTCCTCTGCCACATGCAAGTTGGAAACGCAGATTTTGCTCTCCCCGTTTCACCATGGCAACGGTGACGATCTGCACTGGCACAATTCTGCGGCGTGTGTGCACCCGCAAAGGTCCGCGCGCTTCCAACACAGCCTGCCGTCTCTCGTGGCTCCCACTACTTCCTGTCACATGGGACTCACCACCCCCCACCCTGCCCACTCGCCCCTTCCCCCGAGTTTGCATAAGTCTATGCAAATGAACACCTTATTCTGTCAAGAGACCAGACAAACGAGCGAGTGAAAATCACGCTGGGCCACCTCAGACACTCTCCTCCAAGGCCAGCCCACCTCCCTCTCCTGCCTGATATTGGGCCGGAGTGATTGACATCATAATGGGCTCCACTAAAATGTGATAACGGGGTAATTAGAATTTAATCATTCCCTTTCCCCTTTTCCTCTAGGCCAAATGAATAAACATGACTTTGTACAAGACTATGACTGGTTATACTAAGGTGATAAGCCTTCTCGCTGTTTGCGCATAATTATGTGTGTAATGTACAACCTTTCACAAAGCCAAATAACCTCATGCAAAGAAATTGACATATTCAGTCAAATTACTATGGCATAATTGGGATAATCCCACGTAACACATTCTACCTCGTTAAGGCCGCCCTGCGCTCCTTTCAGATTACAGCCTCACTCCAGCATGCTCAGCTAGCGTCAGATGTTTGCGAATAGCCATGGACATCTCTTGCAGGGGAAAACTCCTAAAGAATTCCTTCAGATCTTCCGAAGGCTTACCAAGAGCATGTCTGGTGTGAATGCCAAGTGTAGCAACAAACAGGATGTTCTACTTTGGAGCCAACAATGTCGAGGGGTCCCACACTTCGTTACATTAGCCTCTGAAATCCAGCCCAACAACCTGCTCAGAATCTGAACATTGCCACAGTATCTATTTTCTGTACACACGCTGCTTTGAAGCCAAAGGACGGGCCCTATTCAGTCACATACCGTGGTAGATATTCTAATCAAAACATTTAGCTAGCAGTCCTGTTTTCACGATGCACAGACATCCCAGCTCTGTAGAGGTCCGACATTGTTTATGTGATATTGAGACCCGGGGCAGACCCGCGATATTGCTGTTCATCTCGGGAGATTCTCTCTCGGGGATGAATGTACGGAATAAATTCCGGCTGTGTCGCTACGCGGACTCAGCAACACAAAACAAATGCCCACAATATCTTTCGCACCTCCGATCATATTACAGCTGCTTGGGGCACAGGACTGCTCATAACAGACTAGAGGGTGTGGGGGGGGGCGGTGTGGAGGTAAATAAAAAGCCCTGAGATGGGTGCTTGTGTTTTACTGGGCAGTAAACCATCAGTTCACTGTGGGTCAAAGCTGTTCAACATCGAGGGACTAATACCCCCATGGGGGTAACTGGAGACTGTGGCCCCAAAAGTACAAAGAACATTAATGTCTAACGAGCTCCACTGGTACAATAAAAGACTTGGAGGGAAAGAGTCTGCACATGAAACTACCTCCCAGTGTTCACCGGAGAGGTGCAGAGCAGCCTATGAGTCCTCATTCCTTTAATTTCAAGTAAGTCATCAAAATGTCACAGCTTTCGAGATCGTTGTGGGCACTGTATCCCACTCCTTGCCGTAGTGAGCTAACTCATCATAGCTAACTAATTGCTAGCAAATGAGATGGGCAAATTCAATAAGAAACAGCTGGAGCATGACAAATGTTACAGCGTAATGAAGAACAAGGTGGATCCGGTGCTGCAAACGCGTGGCGCTGGTCTGGTGAGATTTGTCTTTGTACTGCTGTGCTGGCAGATTTCTCTGATGAGGTGCACTATAAAATTCCATTAAACTGTCTATCTTTAGAAAGGTTTCAATAGAGTATTAAAATACCTTAAATTTCAAGTTCAAAAGAGCACAGATATCTTAGGTTTAGAAGCCCTGACGGAGACAGGAGACAAGCCTGGGCAATCAATTGTCTAATACAGGCCAACGGGTCTGCAGAAACGGCCATCGACTTGTCAGTGGAAACATCTGGCAGTAGTTCAAGCTGATGCTTGTAACATGGAACCTCAATCCTTGCTTTGGCCGATAAAAATTATTTTGAGCATAATTTCAATGTGGGGGGGATGTTACAGAGCGGTCAAACCATAGTCCAAGATAACAAAAACGAAAAATATATAGGCAGGTGGTTTTCTGCTTAAGCAACGAAATACGAGACATTTATCAATCTAATTTAAAGCAAATAAATCCCCACGACCTGATGTGTAAGTACGTTTGTAAATGAAACAAATAAGTAGGGCATAGAAGGAGAAAAGCGGGCCTTGGCAACAGCAACTGTGAAGAACACTGTTGCTATGGAAATGTTGGAGTAGCTGAGATCAATAGTGAGCTCACAGGCAAGATATTCAACGTGAGATGATGGCCATTCGCTTTGGCCCATGGTGCCCTTGAAATATGGTCCTGGCAAGGGCACAGAAGTACCCTTTTTCTGTGGATGGCCAGCAGAATGTTTTTGTGAGTGTGAGGCCACATCTGAAGCTTCCCGTGTGGCCATTATCATGTCTGTGAATCTCTTGGAGAGCAATATGGAGAGCTACACCATACCATGCAATACTATGTACCGGGAAAGTTAAAGGATAAGTCAAGGACACAGAGGCTACTTCAAAAAGCAACACCACCATCACAAATACTGGAATTAAGGAAAATGATATGTAAACAGGCAGGAATAAAAGAGAATTTATGTAGAAGACAGCCAAGGGCAATATTAAGGGCCTGGTTTTGAAACAAAGAAGGTTTTTGAAAGGTCAGATCCTTAAAGGTGTCGGTGTCTTTCAAACAATGAAATGAAGTGAAGAAGAATCCACAAAGCAGAATTTATAGAGCAATTCGACATTGCAAAAACAGTTTCTGGACATGATAGTAAGGCAACTGGGTTCTCCTGCAGACTTTGTAGCCACAGAGAAGATTCAATTGTTGGGGTTCTGTACTCTGCTGGTTTCATATGCCTATCTTTGCATTGGAGGGTGAGAGTCATGCCTTTTGGCAAAACCCAGATGCTAGAGACTGGTCCCATGAGAGCATCCTGACCTTAAACTTAAGACAATTCCCCTCAAACCAGCTCAGCTGGTTGGGTATCTGTGCTCACGATTTGAAGACTGCCAGTTCAAGCCTCAGCAGAAGTCGCATGTCCATTAGACCCTTGAGCAAGGCCCTGAAACCCCTGGAATGCTCTACAGCAGTTTCCCAATCTGGTCTTCAGGGACCCACAAACAGTCCATGTTTTTGCTCCATCCCAGCTCCCAGTAGGGAGGCAAAAAATGGACCGAATGCCAATCCCCAAGGGCCGGATTGGGAAACTCTGCTCCAGGGGTACTGGGTAAATGGCCCGAACTTGAACTCAGACCACAGGATTTACTCTCAACTCTGTGTCCCAAGGGAGAGCAAGGCATGACGTGGCGAAGGATGCATGACAACATACTTGTACAAACGGCAAATAAAGCACGATTTCATTTTGTTATAATTACTTTCAATGATTGAAGTAACTATTCTCCCTTTGTTTAAAGCTGCTCCTCCTCTTTCAAAGTCTCTACAGCCCAAGAGGGAGAAAGTTTGTATCGTCTGAGCTGGGGAATCTGGCCATGCTGCACATCATTTAAGCGCTCGTTTGTACGTGGGATGAAAGGGTTTTAGGGGAGCCAAAGCTCGTTACGCACACCAAATCCCCAACGCTCCTTACAATTAAGCCGCGCTGCTGTTGAGCGAGGTCATCTGGCGTGATATATATAGCAAATGAGAGGGAATTGGCGGCGTCTATCTCATTAGATGAGTTGCAAGGTGATCATCTGTGGAAGGGACCGGGCCAGGACATTTTGAACAGGCAGCCGCAATTACACAGGTGTGTTGCTAGATGGCGACCTCATGGTTAAGAGCTTGTGATTCAAAGGTTGGAGGCCTTAGCATAACATAATGTCAATGTAATTACAGTCATTTATAGGGAGTGTTGGTGTAGAGACCCTAGAGACCCATGACCACAACAAAAACGCCACTCTGAGGAGAATCAGAACTTGGGCCTACAGTGACACAATGCATTCCAATATAAATGGGGGGGGGGGGGGGTTCTGCAGTTGTGCCGCCCCCCATGCCTAGCATTTAGTGTTCATTGAGCGTTTCCCCACACCAGTGTGCAAAATACCCGTCAATATTCGGGGGGGTCCCCATCTCCCTATTGTTGCGCAATACCGATCTTGAGACCCCCTTAAAATTTTGCTTTTGAGGCTTTCTGGGGGTCTCATTGGTTAATCGGGGGTGTCGGACCCCCCCGGACTCCCCCCTGTATTTCGCACACTCCTCCACACCCAGTTCTCCCAGAGTAATAACAGTACAACCTCATAAATGCACAGTATTATTTATTTAGCCATATCTTCTGTTACATCCATTCTATTATCATTTCATAAATGCATATACCTCTACAGCAGTGTTTCTCACCCCGGTACATGGGGACCCCCAGACAGTCCATGATGCTGCTCCCTCCCAGTCAGTCTACACACGGACCAACTGGGGGTCTCTGAGTACTGGTTTAAGAGGCATTACTCTATACTACATTGTAAGCAGCAAGACAATACGACGGGACATCAGTTCTGCTTGAGCTGATGTTCGCATTTAAATATCCTCCGTATAGACATTGAAACTCATAGATGTGCAAATTACCTGTTTTTTTTGTACTTCTGAAGCGTTTCTGAGCTGGGTCTATGTGTCTCTGTTTTCTGATCTGAGGTTCATGGCAAAAAAACAGCAGAGCAATATTATGTATTTAAATTTTATTTTTTTGTAGCTATAAAAATGTACATGTGCGCATGACACCAGAGTTGGGCTGTACTGATGATGTTTATCCACCGCGAGCTGGGAAGCGGTGAAAATGCGGACTGTTTGGGGGTCCGGATTGAGGAACACTTCCCACAGCACCTAGTTATTCGTCTACCCTGATGCTTGTCAGTGCCTTTGTCTTGTTTTGTGCTGCCTAATCCTATTGGACATGATGTCTTACTGACTTGTTGATTTGATTCAGTACAAAAGGCAAATACATAATCTTGATCTTTATCCCACAAAACTTCATCATCATAATTTCGCTCTAGCATTATGATCCAGAGTACCACAGCAGATCGCCTTAATTCTCCACATTTAAAAATACTCCACATTCTTACAACTGTCCCTCTTTCACCTCTCTTTTTTTTTTTCCTGGTTAGTCACCAAATCCCACTCCCCCCCCAAAGTCGTAGCACAGGGGCTCTCAGTCCTAATTATCGCCCCCGCATCTTGGGCCTGCGGTGTCGCCCAGCCTGTGGGGGGGGGTGTCTGGCATGGATGGGGGGAGACAACTGTAAATGAAACACTTTCTACACTGCCGACCTCCCACCTGGCCTCCCGCTGTCACGGCAACAGACTGGGGGAGGAACATGTCCGTGCTAGCGCTTCATCTAAACGCGCGAGATGGATGCGAAACTGACCGGGATGATGGGGGAATGAGAAAAGAAAGAACAAAACGTCCTGTGCTCAGTCATGGCGTGCTCACGGCTCCGGACCGTTCCCACAAGCGCCGGGACGCTAATCACATTACACGCCGTGCTTCTGATGGCTAGCGTGAGGCTAAGGCGTGTTAGCGCGCTAGCTCCACCTGAATGCTAATGCCAAAGGCAGCACTTCAGCCTAAGCGGCGGGTAGCAGATGATGTCATTGGCAAGACCTGCCCGTATTTATAACCACGGATACAGCCTTTCATGTCTATAGGAAATTAGCAAAGGGAATCTGTAATTCTGGCCCTACTGCCTTGGTCTTTCATAATTACTTACGTTACTTTTTAATTCTGTCACCACACCAAGGTAAAAAAAGAAAAGTGTAGAAATGTGATAGATAACCTGTTAAAATTAAGCCCCCCCCCCCTCCATTTTGTAGCCGACCAGTTAGCAACTGGATACATTTCTCCCCATACATCTAGCAAGTATTCTCAAACTGCCCGGGGGGGCAAACCTAAAAAAAATAATTTGTGATATTTTGATACAAATATGTCAGAATAATTGATGATATTGAGTCGTGACCCCCCCCCCCCCCCGATAAATACTACCAAATAATAATGTGGTTTTTTTTTGTAACTGCACTGAAAACACAGGCTAGAAGTCTTCAACCTCTACGATGGCAACAAAATGGCAGTTAGTCACCGTCAGATATCGACTCCGGGTCACTTGTCTGATATCGTCGATTACTGATAATATCGTGATATTACCCAGCCCCAGTATCCACAATACAGGACTCAGAACACAACCTACCCTGTAATACTTGGCCATGTCACTACCAGGTGTCTGTGAGCTGGACCCCCCCCCCCCCCCCCCACCGCCCGCCGTGCCATATAAGAAATAAAATCAGTTGTCAGCGTCACGCAGTACTGGTCAAACCCAGACGTTTGCTGTGTAACAGATGTTTGCCCCGCTGATTTGGTAATTCAAACAAAAACCCTTCATCTAGAACCTGCATTTTGTCATTTCTGACACTTCTATAAATAGGTGTCAAATGCTTTAAAAAACAGCCAATTAGACATACGGCTGGGGGCTGAAAAAGGCAGGTGGCAACCTGTCCTGTATTTACAAGACACAGTAGGATATAAAAGATGGTCACAATCAGTAAACAACTGAGTCTGAGCAGAGAATTCTGGGAGGGAAAAAAATCCTTTTCCTCTATCAGGGATTTAAGAAAAAAGAGGTTTGGTAACAGAAGCTAGAGAGCAAGGTATATAGTGTAATTTGAAAACAACAGATCAGAGTGCTGGAAAATGTGAAATATACACACTTGGATTTTCCTAATTTGATCCATCTGAATGTGCAGCTCACACTCAGAGTTGTACCCATGGTGAATTGTGATTAGAGTCCAAACAGGCAGATTTGCAGATCCCAGGTCTCCTGGGGAGGCCGGTAAAACGCTCAGAAAGGTGTAAAGACGGGTAGGGAGGCAGGGGGGGCCGAGGCAAAACAAAACAATCCAGCGGAGGGCTGAATTTCCCCGAGCGTGAGAAGTCTAATGCAAAAATCAGCACGGCTCTCCGTGTTTTCACTGAATTCACAAGGGAAAAGGCAATTTAAAGCCTGGAAGGCTTTCAGAAGCATATGAAAGAATACATCTCCCCAGACAGCAGAAGTTCTTAACAATCACAGTAACCCCACCCCACAAAACAATTCTAAAAAACACACGTATGATGGTTACCTACAGTCAGCTATACTGGCCCGATAACTGGATTCTCTCTATTGTTCATCCTGCTAATCAACACGAGGCTGTGTGGTTTATCAAGGTAGGTAGGCGGTAAGTTTTTGATAAGGGAGGAACGAGGCGCTGATACCCAATATAGCTTCGACACAGCAGGTGAGGGGAAACATCTGTCAGCTTCTGAGGACCAGTTTAAACACAGTGGGACTCTGGCGGTTCCACTTCCTTTCCATGTGGTTATGGATGAGCTGGTGAGCACAAAGCCTTGGTGCAGAGAGGATGCCGGTAATCAGCGGAGAGGGATACGCCCTTTCCGCTGTGGGTCCACATGGCACTCTGCAGCCAGACTCCATGCCAGGGGACAACAGGTTCCTCTGCTAACCCCATGCAGCTCTATCCTGCTAGCGACACAACACGAGGTGGTATGTGGCTCAATGCGACGGGCCTCTGTGCCTGGAATCAGAAGGTTGCCAGTTCCAGTCCCATCCTTGACAGAATAGTTGCATGCCTATTGGGTCCTTAAACCCCCCCAAATACTCCAAGAGCACTAGATAAATGGTTAACTCTGACCCCACGCTTTGCTCTCAACTGTACATATGTATCTGTCTCAAACTAGAGCATGATGGGATATGTGAAAAGAAGCATTTCCAATGTACCTGTACAAATGGCAGGACGCAAGGAGCAGAGAACCCAGAATCTGAGGTCACTTAGAGGAGACTGATGCAGACACAAGGCAGACCTGTTACCGACAGAGACTGACTCATCGCTCGTACCGCCCATCTGCCCTGGGACCTGCGGTCGGGGCGGCATCTCTAACATGCCCGTCGACGCCACACGGCGTGACTCTGGGGCTCTGGGGAGGAGTCGAGTCCGCGACATGAGGACACCGCTCGTCTCCTCGAGGAATCAGCGGGAAAGAGCAGGAATATGAGGAGTGGCGGCGAGAGAGCTAAAAATAGAGGAGGAATCCAATCAGCAGCCCTGGAAATGAAAACGAAACAGATATACTGAGCGGGAGAAGAAAAAAAAATAAGAAAAAAAAAAAACAGTCTGTGATCCATCTGTTAGAGGATGGGCTGGTCGACTCTCTCCAGGCTTCCTTTTAAGCTGTTCCCAGCTCTTAACATATACTCCAATTCTGAAATTGTAACAAAGACACGGGAAAATAAAGACACGGTTTGTGCACTCTCGCCGGCAGAATCCGCACCCCAGAGTGTGGCAACGAAAGCCCACAATCTCACAGCCAGGTAGTCTGCTCCTCAGTCTGGAGCCCTATGAGTCAGCGAGGAAACTAATTATTAGACGGGGGATATCAGGACACATCTCTGCCTTTTCCTGTAAAGCAACCAGGCATGACTATTTAAGCTTGCGTGGCAAGGTCAAAGTAGCAGTCGGTGTTGTAGGCCACTGTGCATTTGTAGGCTTCCCAGTTGTAATATCACACCTTAAATTTATTTCAGCGTAATAACTATTACAGAAATGTGGTGACTCGTTGGTTAGCTCAGGACTTCCATCTTACATCTCCAAGGTGCAGGACCTGTCCAGACTCTTGTGTTTTGGGAGTTTTGGGCCGTTTCCCCCAATGCTCATGAAGGTTTCCTCCTGTGGTCCAAAGTCATATGAATTGCCGTCTCTAAAATGCCTGTAGTGTGTGGATGTGTGGAGGTGAATGGCCGCCCAGGGTTTCTCCTACTCTGTATTTCTGGCTTGGCATATAAGGGTAGGTCTTAATTCAGTAGCTACGTGCTCAAGTACATTTAGAACTAGTGATGTGAGAAACCACACTTAAAAATCCATGTGGGGTTACAGTACACTATCAACAACTGCCAACAACATTTTGTTTAATTTTCAAAGGAATCGTGTGCATAAACCTTGCAAATGCCTTGTGATGATACCGAATGGCTGCCATATATTGAAAATCGCTGCCTTTTCCTTCACTTGGCACTCGACTGGCAATATTAGGTCATACGAGCTGCAGAGCTGAACCCGGACAAAGTGCCGGTTTCTGAGAAACCGCCTGGACAGGGGCCCAAAAGCAGGACATGTCCGGGGAAATCCGAACATATGGTAACCCTAAGCCAGCGGGGAGGGAGCGAAACCCATCTGTGACCCCAGGTCTCACTTTTCCCATTGCTGGAAACACAGAGATATTGCAGGACAATTTTAACTTCTGCATGCTGGTACTTGGCAGATTTGCATTACATTGCTAACAAAGAAGTTCCATGAACAATACTGGGATTGTACTGAGCCTTGAAAAGGAGAGATTATTTACTGTAGGATGTTGTTTCACAAAAGGTTTTTTTTAGCTGAGTTTCAGTTAAATTAATGCCCTGTGATCCTAACAGGGATTTGTGGCTACAAGATGGGTGGATAAAATGAAAAAATATGGAACTACATAAATTCAACCTTAAAAGTGTTTTTTTCGGAACTACCTCTCCTTGATGGCAGGGTCTGGGTGACTGGCTTCCCCATAGTCTGTGACATTTGAAAGTCACTGATTTTGAATGTAAGACACCATATTCTGTAATCAGGCAGGTCATTTTTTGGGTGGCAATTTTTATGCTTGCCTGGACAACTGTCAACCAGGCCCCTGTGTTTCATCAGCTCTGCTGATTGTCCTTCACAGCTCCTTCATGCTCCCTGCCCTGCGCTGTTAATACACGCTAGGCTTGGTACAATACTGGACATAAATACTCAGTCTGCTATACCTTACAGGAGTATAGCGAGGCAGAAAGCACTATAAACTCATCTGTCTACTAGAGAGTACCGTACTATCGTAAAATTCATCGAGAGACGTCTGAAGCAGAAGTGGTCACATCTTACCATGAACACGGCCTGCGACAAGAACTCTCTGCTCTGCCGCTATAGAGGTTTAGTTAAATGTGTGCGATATTGTGTGTTATGTGATACAGTACACGTGACCTCTCCCCTACAATGACCGAGGAAAGTTCAGAATGACTTATGTCCTCATTTCCGGGTCGAAACCCGGATGTAAATTGCTTGAAAACCAGTAGATTAAAACTCCACACTTCCCCCATTTCCTCCAAACAACCTTTTTTCTCCAGTGAGAAAGTGACAGTTACTTTGACAAAGACTCTAACGAGCAACCGGATGGCCATGGCTTTTTGGTTTTTTTGGTTGAGATTGATTTACGCTCTCCTGGAAAAAAAAGAAAAGAGTGAACCATGAGAGAGTAGAACAGAAATGGAATAAGACCATTTCATCAGACCAGCTTAAACACATAAATGTGGCCAAAAGAATGTCGACACCAGCAGGTCCAAAAATCTAAGGGCATTAATACGAAGTTGTTCAGCCCATTGCTACAATAGTCTCAACTGTTCTGGGAAGGTTTTCCATTACTCACTAACCTGAAACTGCTTTCCAAAGTCACTAACCTCTTCTCTACAACCATCCATTCTGCTACTGCTTTTTGGTGAAGGAGATTGCATGATTGTGCGCTCAGTTATACAACTGTGTCAGTAGTGGGTGTGGCTTAATGAATCAATTCCTCTAATTACTAGGGGTGCACACATACCTTTGAACATTCAGTGCATTGGTAAGGATGCTGAGGACCAGCTGGGAGCTGAGATTGAACGAGGAGCTGGAAAGCAAAGAGCAAAGCACCCGAAAGACACGTTTGATGGAGTCTGAGTTTTCTGCCGTTTCTTCACATATAGGGTCGCCCATTAATTCTTTGTTAGTCTCCAGCACCTCGTGCTCACCATCAGTCGAGGAGTGAATGACAATTGCATGTACAGTAATAACCCCAGCTTGCCAGAACCTCCTGCCCCTTTCGTCTGGTCTGCCCACGCGGGAGACCCCCACCTCAGAGGCTGTCAGACGGGGTGACTCGGCCGTCTGGGGTCCGGTTATTTACAGGGGGTTTAAGTTTCCACTTTCAGTGAGCTGATGAGATCATCTCTTACTGCCCACCTCCCTCAGTGTCTCTGCTCCAGCATGGGTGACCGAACAGACGGAGAACCGGGCTGAAAATTGAGAGGAAATCACAAACGAAAAAGGAGGAAATTACACCAATGCATGCTGAACCAGATAAACTATAAAAAAGAGCAGTTCCTGAAGTGGCGTTTGAAAAGCTGATTACTTTTTAGGTCCCAAAGGCCATGAGATGCATTTGCCTTTGGCTGAAGTCACTTTAAATGTATATCAGTTTCCAATACGGCGCCTCGTATTGGGTTTAGGTAAACAATTTACAATAAATGACAGATTCACAGGAGAAACCATCGGCTCCTCTTTCCATTTCATCAGGAGCAGGCTTTTCCGAAGCCGCAGATGAAATTCGGAACATAAATTACCTGTTCTATCTGAACACAAATGAACGGCAATTGAATCAGCAATCCTCTGACCAACCGCTTGTGAGGGAAGTTCGTGTTTTTGTCCAACCCATTTTCCTTACGAAGCGGCCGCAGCTAGTGGAGTGGCTATAGAAAAACAAGCCAGACAACCAGGGTCCTTAACGAGTGAATAAAAGTGCACTTGTACTCAAAGCCGCTAAACAAATGATATTTTTCCTCGATCTGCAACTATATTATTTGTCTTGCTGACAAATAATAATTGTTCTCAGAAGGGATGTCATTGGCCTGGGTTTATTTGGAACCCAGAAATGTAATATTCCTTCTACTGACACATTTTGCAAGCAGGATATCACAGCCATCAGGGGTAAAACTGAAATAGCAATAAGAGCATATTTCATTTTAAAAATTAGATCGCTGTATCGCCTTATTCTATTTTTAATTGGCAGTCTCATTATAGAATGGTACTCAGTAGTTATAACTAATAAATAATTAAAGTTCCCTTCTACAGCCCTGCCAAACACTTATTTCTACATGTCGCCATGCGAACGTATCGTGATGGAAGAGAACTGGGATTGCGAAGCTGCGATGGATCGCTGCACATATTTCAAAGCCGATTCATGACCAGGGGCAAGACAAGGATGTAGAGCAAGTGGGACTTCGACCTGCTTCTGAAAGTGGCAGCAGAAAAGGGGGGGGGGGTGGCAGTCGGCTTGCAGAAGGAGGGGGGCGGTGAGTCAAAACCAGCTGTACATTTGGACTCTGCCTGCACCGCTGTGGCCCATCAGTGGTAGAGAGGTGTCCGTCTATAGATAAAGGGCTGGGAAAAAAAATATCAAAAATTCGCACCACTAGGGATCCAGGGAAACCATTGAACAAGTCACATGACCAGATGCGTCCCTCTGTTCCCGTTCCCCCTGCCATTCATGCCAAAACCTGGGGGTGTCACTAGCGAGTCTGATTCACCTGTCTGAGCCATAGCACCCCAATTCCCACCACTACCATCAGCCATTATTGCAGCAAAGACGTCACTATTGACCGGGGTCACATGCAATCATTTAATGTCACTGCTCCGCTCACCAGTACCGGTCACCACCAATCTCCAGTAAACGAACAATGACAAGCAGGTCACTCTCAACCACCCAGGGTCTCCCAATAACTTTTGTCACACATCAGATTTCACACACACACACACACACACACACACACACACACACACACACACACACACACACACACACACACACACACACACACCTCCTCTGATCAGAAAGCCGGCCTTTCCCAAACCCGGCAGCGGAGGGATTATATCTGACATTACAAGTTCATTACCATAATTGGAGGCGGACCTCGTTGACACCTGAAATAAGTGCTTGATGTTTCTGGCAGGCATCTGGGATTGAGAAACTTTGTGAATATTTTAGAGAGTCTTTTTCTGGACTGTCAGTCTGCGTAGTCCCCGGGTCCGAGACCACCGGTGTCGGGTGTCACCCAGACGGCTGCGCAGAGCGACTCCCCCGACGTCCCGTTCCCGCTACTAGGAGCTGAGGCGGGGTGGCAGGAACGATAGATGCAAGTTTCCATGGAAACGACGCAGGCACTGCCAACAAACGACTCAAGGAAGGGAAGTTTAAAAAAAGGACGGATGGAAAGCAGCAGGAACATATAAACCACTGAATGTAGTAATCATTGTGTTTTCTTCTCGGTAAGAGGTTAAGTTCGGATTAAGATTGTAGTAACAGCAGCAAGAACCCCAGCTCCACTGGGTGTGTCTCCGTAAGACCAAAAAAGTGTTTTGTTTTGTTTTTTTAATCTCCCTGCAATGTCATTAGCCAAGATGAGCAAATCTGTAAAAATCAGGCAAGGTTAAACTGGTTCTCTTTTATAAGTTGACCTGGATTTTAAACACCATATATCCTGCTTACAGAATAGTCTTTACTTTTTAATTACAGAATAATAAAAGGCATTTACCAGAGTTTAGGATGCTCTGAAACACAGATCTACCTTGGTGTCACAAGTCTCTAAATAAACATTCAAACCGCCCCCCCATCCTCCCACCCCGATTATAATTAACAGTGATTCTATGCTCACCGCTATACTCATTAAAATCAGAAGCCAGTCAACACTTGAAAATGTGAAAATCTGTTTATAGATATGCAATCGGTTCAGTAAACACACACACAGGTTTGCGGCGAAAATGGCGGTCTTCTCTTTAGACGCCCGTCTGAGCCCACGCAAACCCTGCTCCGAGACATGCGAGAGTGAGTCGTCGCACCCCTGCTTTTCGGATGCGCAGACAGGCAGACGGATCGGCAGATCCGTCACTCGCCGAAAAGGTCAAGGGAGTTTGCAGAGATAAAGTGAGACCTGCGTCGCCACAAGCTCAGCGTGTTAAAAGGCTTACGGGGAGGATAACGCAGGAGAGTACGCAAATATTACAGCTGCTGTTAACCGTCATCAGCAAGTCCGATGAAATGGAAATGGCAGCCAATCAGTCTGATCTGAAGGATGGAAGCTTTATTTAAAGATATGTTTACTGGGCTATCCCTTCCCGTGCGATAGCCCTTCAGTAACAGGAGGTGCGGATGTGCCTAATTTATCTGGAAAGCTCATCATGCACGGAACGTGCTGAAAATATGCAGGATAAGCATCCCCATTCCAGGCACGGAATGGGGACCAGGCAAGGACCGATCCATCACGGAAGGCCTATCCTCACATCTTAATAAATGCCGGCACCCTCGATACGAGACAGCAGAGAGCGTCTCTAGCGCCGTAGGCTAGATGATGTATGGGACACGCCGGGGATGCTTCTGCTCACGTCTGTGTTTGTCTCAGTGTCCGTGTGCGCACATGGATTCGTGCAAGAGAGCATGAGCGCAATATCAACGCAGAGCACGCCTTGCATGGGGCTATGGCCCGTCAGCCAAACAGCGTCATTAAGGGCAGAAGGAACGAGAGATAAATCATTGATGGAAGCCTGCGGCCAATCCCCAGAGGGACTACGACAGCCGTCTCGGAGAATGACAGAAAAAGGAGAGTTAGGGCAAAAGTGAAGCGACGTCTTTGGTCCCCAGGGCCTCATCTCACTGCCTGGGATCTAACATGCGATCTGAAGCGTTTGTGTGACAGCTCTCTTTTACTCCCTGTTATCCTGATTGACTGCAGCCATTCAAAGCTGCAGATTCAGTTTTACGTGGAAACTTGCAAAAGTCCCAAAATATAACAAACATATTACACAATGAGAGATTACTGGACATGTTTTATCTGTACAGGAGGCTGAAACTGTTTGAGCTGCAGGGCTTTGTTGGCAAGCATGGAAACAGCATCCAGAAAAAATAAAAAACTCCAAGAGTTAATGCATGCAGACATTAGCTAATTTAGTTGGTGTACCTACCCATCATGCAGTGCGTCATGGTCTCCGCCTTACTGGCCCCTCCATTGGGGTTATCTGGTGAAACAAAGTCCACAGAAACCCTGAATGGATGTTTCTCTGGCACCCCTAAGCAAGATTAAACTCTCAGCAAGATGGTCACGCGGGATGCGATCTGCGTCTGAAGAATGAACCGCGGGAGGGAGTAGAGTGTCCTACACTACTAAATGCCAGTAGAGGGAGCCACTACCGCCCCAGGGGATGCAGAGTGATGATGAAAGAGAACACAGATGCAGACTCACTTCATATGGAACGGTCAGAATCACAGCACTGAGTTCCAAGATGCTGAACAGAACTGCACCTTAATTCAGTATCAGAGCTATTTCATTGCAAGACATTAAACATATAAAAGACATTCTGTTCTTAAAGAACTCAAATCCAGGGGAAGGTATAATGCCTTTGATGTTTTTCCTTGAATCCTTTAGGAGTTCTTACCATGGAGTCAAAGGCAAAATCTGATTTTTGTTTCAAAGGAAATTACTGCACAAATACCAAAACTATGTTACAGTTTCGGATGATATCTAATCAAATGACATCACGTTGACCTCTTGGTCAGACCACCTACTCCAATATAATAGCAAGGGTCACATTTTAACTCAAACCACACATAACACAATTTTCATATGACAGACCATAACTGAAATGCATTACTATTAAAGCTATAATGAAAGGCTACTTTTTAATTAAATGCTCCTCCTTGCACAGATGGTTTCTATCAGATCAGGAATCTGGATCTTGACTGACCCCTAATGGATGGACAGAAGGACAGGTCACCTAGAACTGAGGTTACTGGTTGTCTCAGTCAATGTGGGAAGTTTTGGTCTCCGTCTCCTAATAGCATCAAGCACACAGCCTGGATAAAATTCACTATTTGCTAAGAAGATGATCTTGTGAATGTGTTTGTTATTGCAGTGTGCAATGTGTTTGTTATTGCAAAATGGCTCTCAGTATGTTCAACACTCTAGGGGGTCTTTCTCAGTCTCACAACACAAAATCATATATACAGTCTTGGTCTCTGGGTCTCAGGCGTTGATGAGAGGACATATGTAAATTTCACCAATCCGCCTGTTGTATTTTACAGTTAAAGAGGGGCTAGTCATAGCTGATCATCTAGGTCTTGATACTGCTAAACCAGCGTTGGTCAGGGAGTTGATCTATATCTGCATCTCAAGGGGTTAGAGGAGGTGCATGCAGGCACCAGAGTGTTCACCAGCATCACCACCAACTTACTGTAGGCCAACTGTTTTATGGCAAACCAAGTACCAGGGCAGATAGAGCAGCATCACGCTGTACACAATGTTCTCAGGTTCTCAGCATTGCATGGACAATTTTCTAACAATGCAGATTCAAGCTAATGGATAAATGCACCATCCAATATAATCTGAGGTTAATCACATAACAGAGACATTAGAATCCAGTTCTCCTTATAAATCACACAGTGGTGTTTAAAGATAAATTAATGGGCTCCACCCTTATTAATATCCCACTGAAGACCTCAGATTACATCTTAAATACTTTGAGTCCAGCATATGTGAAGGCAAACCTATCAGTCTTATGTCCAAATGAAATAAGAATTCAAAGAAGCATGGACACTGCGGTATAAGCCACAGCATAAACTGCACTGTAGGTTACCAGTTACCTGCAGGGACGATGCAGTGATCCACCATAATCAGCTCTGGGTTCCTCATGGCATCCCTTTGTGATGTGGTCTATGGGATATGGGACATGAACACGAGTCAGTGCAGGATACACCCTGTCTTTCAAACATAATTCAAGATCTTTACTGGCCGTATGCGACAGGTGCAGTGCAATGTTTGCCCATTCAACCACACTCAGGTACAAAAGTCTAAAGACAGTGCAAAACCACACTGGACAGAGTAAAAAAAATTTGGTCTCTTTCGGTGAGGATATAACCGAAGTATCCTTGATATTTGGGGCAGGGCAAGAACGACATCCGGAGATTCTTACCATCCGCTGTACTTCGTTTCTTAAGTATTGGAACTGGTCTTCGGCAGTGGAAGATGATGTAAAATCGGGTCCACTAGTATGGTCAAATACTCATATCGGAGGTGTAGCTGGCATTCCAACTGTAAATTTGAAACAACGCGAAACGAGAAGATAATTGGGGGGGGGGGGGGGGTGGCATGAGAAAAGAAAATGTGTAGATGCTTAATTTTGTCATGTCACAATTTCCAAACGCATCATTCAACTGCACTCCATGTGTCGATAATCACACTATGCCTCGTCCATGAAGTCAGACAGGCCTCCGCTGACTGTAAATGATCACTTCCAGGCCGCAGTTCCTTTACCGGCTACTGTGGCCAGGGTCACGTCTCCAGTGAGTCTGTGCCAATTGTCGACATTCTCAGCAGGCTGGACGGCAGTTAATTACACTCACTAAATCCCTCAGAACAGTGCATGTGTATTGTACACAAGTTATCTGAAGACAAATGGAACACATTAACAAAGGCACCAAGAAAAGGGGCCATCACACATAATTAATTACACTTTTCCACTGAGTGTTTCAACATAATTTGTCACTTTCGAGTCAATCTCAGAAGTAAACAAAGGGTGCTAAAATGAAACCTTATGATACTCGCAACAGGCCTATTACAGATTTTATGAGACTAGTTCTTAGAATCGACCTCTAGACACGTAATTCCACACGAGACACCACTAATGCCGTTTTATATAATGAATGGGTACCAAAAACTGCTACGCACACTGCTTTTCTCCCATCAAAAAAGAATGTCTTCTAGTACTAAAGATCTGTATGTCCTGTAAGAATTGGTAGAACCAGGGTTGTCTACTTTCACATATCTGGCGTGACGCTCATGGTTTTTGACCCATGCTGAAGCAAGACACCTTACCATAAATGCATATCATTCCAATTAAAACCTAAAATTAGTTACATCAAAAGCTTTGGGGTCGTTTGTAAGCCCTACGGACTATTCACAAGGTAATAAAACTGTGACATACATGTACTGTAAGGGCGAGTGCAGACTTTTCTGGAATCTAAAATCTCACGCCAGCCACCTGACCAAAGTTGGTGACACTGGTAAAATAGGTGGAACCTTGCAACCGTCGGGAGAAAACACTTCAATACTTTAACGAAATGTTTCTGTGGTCAGCTGGAAAACAGGTACTAAAATTGAGGATGCACACAATTGGTTTGCTCATAACATCTGGAGGATGGATGGAATAACTGGTCTGACTTTCATATTTTATGGAGACACAGAGCTAATATCCATCTTTGGGCATGGACCTGCGGCACCTCTGAGCCATTCTTTATGAAAACAGCAACATTAGAGTAGCCTGACATTACTTCAGGCATTTCCCCGCCTTATACCCGATAACCAGCACTACAATGAAACAAGCCCTTCTGCTTAAATCCCCAGCTCCGATTCTAAAGAAATCAAAACGCTGTAATCTTTTTTTTTTGTATACAAACACAGGCATTCAAGGCTGCTCGCCACACATCAGCCCCTCAGCGTGAAACCGCAATATTGTGGCCGCCGCCTCGTCCAAGATTATTTCAGCCGTGCGTCCGACGATAAAGCTTCCTTTTTAATTAAAACGATAGCGTAACAGCCGTGTCCGCAGATCCTAGACAGTCACTGGTAAAAGGGCATGCAATCTTTTAGGTGTAGGCGGCCGGGATATAGGCATTACAGCCATTAATATACATGCGGGTCTGACAGACACTGATCCCTGAATTCCTTCAGCTACACACTGGCCACACCTTTTTTAACACCGTCTCCATTACTGATCGCAATACGACTGTTTTTCTACCGAATGCACATGAGAACTCTGACATAAGGAAATACCTTTTTGTGGAGTATAGGATGATTTGAATATGTGCCATTATGTAATTAAGATTTTACCATGCTATTCATTTACTAAGGAAAAATGCCCAGAAGGACACAGCGATAATACTGCGATGCCAGCAGATAGAGAACACACCGTGTGCGGGAAAATAATAAATATGGCGTTTTTTTTCACGTGGGACTGTCTCTCCACCACCTTATACCCACTACTCACGGTGCTGGCCGTCCCGACTACTCATACTTCACACGGTGGGCGCAAACACAATACAATTTACGACAGTTAACATTAACGCAACACATAACATTGACATACTGTACAGCACAACAACACAATAAATGATAAATACTCTGAGCTGTTTACGTTATTTACACCGCTGGCACCGGTCCAGCATGCTGCCCGATGGGGATTCGCAGCGGAAAAGACGGAGAAAGGGGAAATAATTTGAGCTCTTTTCTGCGACACGAGTACAAAACATATAACACTATTAGCGTGAAGAATGACATCTGCCGACCGCTTAGGGGTGTACAGGGCAGTAAACCTGGCCCTGAGGTTTATATTCCTGATCAATCAATCAAAGTTTACTATAACACGTTTTTTTCATGTTGTAGTAAAGTACTCTTTCATTTTCCTGAGGAAGTACTTGAAAAGAGACGAGAAACTATTATGGGCGAGAAACTAAAATACATATTTAAAATTAACCCTACCTATTAAAAAGATTCAACTGAGTAACCCTACTGGAAGATTAAATATATAAATAGCTGAGATGAATTGTAAAAACTGCTGTGAATATAGTACAAATAGAAAGATATTCATTTACAATTAGTCTCTGTAAAATATTCAGCTGTATCAAATGCTTAAATTTAAAACTGCCATCCATGTAAATAGCTTTAGGTAAACACGTATGTAAGTAAATCAAGATTTCAAATCAAGAATTCTTCAAATGTAAATCACACCCATTTAAAGGCATCAGCCTTTCAATTTACCTCAGATCTAGCGGGAGAAGGCGTTACTGTTTAGCTTTACGCACCACAAATCTGGCAGCGTTAGAATAGTGTACTGTATATATGAGGCCTGCAGGACTCTTAGAAACGCACTGGGTCTTAAATTATCACACTTGGTTGCAGTGGGCGTTTCTCCAACCATATGGAACATCCCAGCCACAGTTCAGCTTCTTGTGTGGGAATCTTAATGGGCTCCAGCCTTTGACTGGCTTACTTATACAGATTTCCAGTGCTCTGCAGATGGAGAAGATGTAGGCCATTAGTCACTGATTGGGTGAACCCGCAGCCCATTAGCTTAAACCAGGAAGTTGTGGTAATCTCACGCACTGTGAGTTTCAATGACTTATTTCTCCAATACAGATTAGACCTCCAAAGCAGGCAACCTGTCTATCTGCAGTTTGGAGGGTTCATCCTTGAAGAATGCAGGTTTATTGCACTACAAATACCCTCATCTCTGCAGTGTTCATGCTAAGTCCTCTCTGAAACTCTGACGAAAATACACAATGAGAACTCGATGTCATGGTAAAAATGAGGTGTTGGCTTTCCTTGATTAATAAATTACACAGTCTGACACGTATTGCTTAGGTATGACTTTAAAGTTCTATTGTATACAAAACCATAGTGATTGATTGGCATTTCTTAAGCCTTGGATAGTGATTGGTTGGCATTTCTTAAACCTTGGGGCGGGCCAAGCTTGTGATTGGATGAGCCATATTCACTCTGGCCTAACGGTGGAACTGAGCCTGAGCCATACTTCCTAATATGCTCCATCCTCTTCAGCATTTGCCAAACGATTCTATGTATGAACAGCCAGTTTAATTGTGATTGGTGCTGGAAGCACATTTGGGCTGTAAGCCGTAGTTGACTTCCTCCATAAAAACGGCCCACAGCTGTGCACATGACGTGGGAAGACGACGGTGATACAAACAGAGTGATTTGTCAGCAAGGCTACGGGTCTTAACAATGTTGGCGGTGCAGCAAGCTGTACCGGTAAACTGCAGCCCAGCTGTTGTGCTGGCGCTCAGCCACTGCTGATTTGACAAATCACATGACGCAAGTGCTGGGAATGATCTACTCTGGGTTACATTTTAATCGTCGCTTGTGATCGTGGCATAGTAGTTCAGTTTGGAGTTGCTAACTGCTAAAGTTACATAGACATGGCCTCCCTGAGGATTATGCATATGTATTAAAAAACAAAACTCAGTCTGTTCTTGCTTTACATGACTGTGTATTACACCTCTGCTCACTTCCTCCACCAGCCACCTTGAAGATGGCTGGATGGAAATCAAGATGTGGGTGATGCAAGACATCATGTATTTCTGCATAGATCCGGCTGCCGATTTGGAATCAGTGGAAAGAGTGCCACCTAGTGTCAACTGGGCAGAAAAATAGCCCCAGTAGCTCACCTATAAGCCCCCCTTCCCTTCAGCTGAATCACGCGTCGGGTTTATGGCTGACAGTATCCACGATGAGGGGGCAGAGCCACACACTCTACCGTGCCTCTCCCATTTGTTATTTTTTTTCCGAGGTAGGACACATAGGACCAGCAAGGAGACAGAACTGTGCTGGCGGACGGCAGGTTAATTTTATAGAAGTATCTCAGTTGCTTGATATGGACACTGTTTTGGTGGCCCTCAAAGCCCCCCTTGGGGTCCCCCAGCCATTTTCCCTCTAATTCAGCATCTGTCCATCTACTAACTCCTCAGAAAGCCAATTAATGAATTCTTAGTTGAATCAGGTGTCCAGGTGGCGGACAGGAACAAATGTGCGGAATAGCCGGGGGGGGGTGTCCAAGAAGTGGTGGAAGAAACCTGTTAAGATTCAGACCGAATGCTGCCCACGAGCTCAAGCTTGGCTATTTCACAAAGTGCCACTTTTACATTTCTACATCACACGCACTTGCAGCAAATTATAAAAGTTCTGTTTCCAATTATCGTAGTGACAGGCAAGATTACAGCAGGCAAAATCGCTCCTTTCCTGCCCAGTCCTTGTCTGACTATGGCCCCTCTATCAGTTACTTCCAAAATTTCATGTGACAGAAAGTTGCCCTTTATAGCTGTGGAGTGACCTCGTAACACTTCCCAGGTTTCCAGCCTGCCTTCAGTGTGATATAAAATACCAGGACTGCCGAGGCTGATTTGCATACAAACGAGGGCTTTTGTCAGCCATTCCCCCCTTTTTTATCTTTGCATTGGTACATCCCGAGGTTTGGGCAGCTAGGCAACTGGCTCCATAGCTAGTCTACGGCCCCTAGACAGCATGTCACCTAAGCTACGTTAATGACTGACAGCGCCTAAACTGCATCGCATTACGGTGGTGAGGACAGCAGCCTGTTATGGACGGAAACAGTGCAGAAACACTGCAGCTTTTCTTCAGGTATGGCTATTCTGCATATATTAGGATTACATAATACCTTTATTTCAAATAGAGCAGAATGGCAAATATTAAGGTTTGTTTAAGCAAAGGCAAACAGCAACTGCCTCTTTTTAAAAGACAAGCCATCAAAGTCTCATTTAGCAGTCAAACTGGGTGATACACTCTGTCAGTAAATCAACTAAACCTCATAAAAAAAAAAATTACTCATTCAGCGAGCACACTCGCAGGTCCCTGAATATCTCGACGTGCTTTTTAGTCGGTGGCTCTCTACATCAAAGGGCGATTAATGAATTGGATCTTCGGTCATGCTTTTACTGAGGGCCACTAATAATCTCTCCTCGGGATGGGAAGGGATATCACTGTCCCCTGCCTGTACACATCAACACGGTGACTCGGGCAGGCTTGGGAGAAGCCTGAGAGAGGCTAAGCACTGTGTCATTCATATTACCATCCGAAGTCTAAAGGGGTGCCTGTGTAAATGTTATATGGTTCAGCCGCAGCACCAGACAGAGTCTGTCGCAGTTGTATGCAAATGAGATTCGCTCGAGGAGCGTATGGGAGGTAAATTAAGGGAGACGGCATGTAAAACACAAAAGTAATTAACTGTAATTTCCCTCTATGCGGCCGTTAAACATCTGCTGCACTTTGGATGAAAATGGGATGCAGGCAGGATACAGGCAGGATACATTTGAAACACAGGTGGGATAGCGGCGGGATACGGGCGGGATACGGGTGGGATACAGGTAAGATACAGGTAAGATACAGGTAAGATACAGGTAAGATACAGGCGGGATACAGATGGGATACAAGCAGGATACAAGAGGGATACAGGCAGGACATAGGCACAATACAGGAGGGATACAGGCAGAAAACAAGTAGGACAAGGCAGGATACAGGTATAATATAGGTGAAACACAGGTGGGATACAGGCAGAATACAGGCAAGATACAAGCGGACCCCAGGCTAGCTGACCAGCTGCACATGAAGACGACGATTAATGCGTCTTGCTGCTGTCTGCGCCTTCTTGGCATCAGGCAGAGCCAGGACACCCCTTTTCAGGGCCCCTTGCCCTAACACACAGTACATTCTGATCAGATGGGGGACCTTCTGGTGGCCACTGGGCCCTAAGCAGCCTCTTAGTCCTCTTATGCCTTGGGCTGGCCCTGGCGCCAGGGGCTGAAGTGCCGGCTCTAATTTCAGGTGAATCCTTGTCCCTACACTATGGCAGAGACGGACAAAATGTGGCTGATCTGAGTTTTTTTCACAGGGCCTGGGAGGTGAGATGTGACAGGCAGCGAGAAAATTCCCCAGTCTGCTTATTATCATAGCCAGTCTCACAGATGCACAGTCGTGCCGTTGTCTGAGCCTTAACAGCACCCATTTTCTCTTTTATTTAACTCGAGAGGTTTTTATAGCTTTATAAAGTGCTGCTTGTAAATGTGCCCTTTATTTAGGTCCTTTAACAAAGCCGGTTCTCTAGTCACTTCATCTGGAGGTTTCCATGGCGAGGTGCCGCTAATGAGGAGAACCTGAATCTCACCGGCTAGCTGCTGGAGAAGATGCATCTCACCTGATCAGCCTGGTGATGCGGCATTTGAGGGTTAGATAACACGCAGAATTATACTCACGGGGGGTGGGAGGGTATCAGATATCAGTCATACAAGAGAAAGCCAAGAGATGGACTTGGGTGTGAGGTCATTTTTCTCCACCACATCCTTAATGGGTGCAGGTTCACTGGTACAGGAACTGCATATTCACTCGATGTGAATCTTTGTGTCTGGTATATTGCTTTTTTACTGGTATTCAGTAATCATTTCATTACTTAATTATGAATGTGTTTCTAGTACTCAAAAAATTGTACTTGGTTAATTTATTAAGCGCTTGCATGTCATGCCTTCTAATAAGAATCATTTTGGATGAATCGGCATTCAATCGGCATTTCAGTTGGGTGTAATTAATTTCAGAGACAGATGGAAGTAAATCTCTTGGCCAGAGCTGGGCCTGCTGGAATGTGGTTCTGGTGCCCAAAAAGCAGGCTTTTATCTTGCTATTTATAGCATAAAAAGATGACCTCAGTCAGAGATATTCGCCTGATGCAGGAACACAGGCATCCAAAAGGTGAAGCAGACCCACGTTTAATAAGCTGCCGCACTTGGCTTTCAGACAGGTCACATGAGACCCCATTTACCGCTGTGCGCAGCCTGGGAACTCCAGTATGGCTTGTTCATGCCTGAAAATGCACAACGTTGTGCACATGCATGTGTATACCAGCTGTTGGCTGGAGCTGACCAAGGCTGTCCCTCCTCGTACATGGAAACCTGTAGTACAAGACTATTCAAATCACGGCCCTCGAGGTCCGAGCGCCACCGAGCTTCCAGCCTTCCTTTACCTGCGGGCCGGGTGTGAAGTCTCTGTGGCCAAAAAAGGCCTGGATTTGGAATCGAGCTCCAGATTTGAAGAACACTGCCATAGGATATACAGAACCTGCCATAGGATATACAGAACCTGCTATAGGATATACAGAACACACACACGCTCTCAATCTTTAACTGAAAGGAGAAGCATAGGGTCTGAGGGGATGTGGGAGGAAAACATGACCCCCAAATATTTAATTTGGCTTCATACATCCCCTGCCAATGAACAGACCTATCAAACTCTCCTATGCCATTAAGTGAATGGATATTGAACTGTACTCAAGCCACGTATGTTCTACTCATTAATAAACAGTCGCTGTCTGTGTGTAGTTATTATAGGATAGATACTGAGGATTGCGCCTTGGTGACACCCAGTCAGCGAAAACATAGAGATGTGGCTTTGAGAGGGAGGGGTGACAGAGCGATCCTAAAACTCACCTGGGAAAGGAGAGAGACGGAGCGCGGCTGATTGTTCTGGGTATTGGTGCCTGTATAATTAGATGTGTGTGTGTGCGTGCGTCTGTGTGCGTGTGTGTGTGTGCGTGTGTCTGTGTGCGTGTGCGTGTGCATGTGCATGTGCATGTGTGTGTGTGCGTGGCACACATGCATGTCACTGATTTTAAAGTCAGCCTTGAAGGTCAAATGGAAAAAGTACATTTGAAGATAGGCTTATAAATCCGAAATAAAATTTTACAAACGGCGTTAACATAAAAAGAGATGCCCCAGGACAAGTTTTAACAATGCAATTACCAGAGAACGGGGGGGGGGGGCTTCCATTGGTGGGAGGCTGAGGAATTCTGCACAGGCTTCTGTCTGAGTCCCAGAGCCACGAGTCTCCCATTGAAAGATATATTACAGCCATAAAGTGCAGGTACTGCCCCGTGTGCCCATTTCAGGCCAGTGCAAGCTGACGTGACAGACCTCCCCAACAACAACAGCAGCAACAAAAATGATCCGCAGCGTCGCTTACATTGTGCTGTGTGTTTTGTACTTGGGAATTTCGTTCGTTCATTACTCTATGGACGAGGCAGCCGGAGGGGAGCGAGCGGGAATAGGAGCAGTGGAAGAAGAGACGTAGAAAATGGGTCCAGCAGGCGAACAGGGAGGATGCCTCCTCACACGCAGAAGGCGCTAGAAGTGAGGGGGCCAGGGGGCCTCGTTTCATCTACAGCTCAGGTATCGAGCGAATTCAAATGCCGACGGCGTCGTCGCACTGGGTAGCCAAGCTCCATTTCCGGGCGACGTCGTCCCTGTGAGTTTAAAGCAAATCCACGTTAATGAGGGGGAAGCTTCTAGCAGGCAGGAAGGCAAAAAAAAAAGGCCCACTTCAGAGCCCGGCTGCAGGAAGTCCTTCCACTTTGATACATACAAACATCAGTGTGGCCCGCCATCCCTCCATGGGACTCTCAGCATCCCCAATTCCAGTTACCATGGCGATGGATATCTGGGTGTGTTTTCCCAGTCCCTTACAATCAAAGAAGGTGGCAGTGATATGAGAAATGAGGCTTTGATAGTCACAGCGGGATGGATTACCGTGATTCGTCAGCCTCAGCCCACCCACCTAGACGGGAACCGGTAAAGCAGCCAATATGAAGTAGTTTAAACCAATCGGGGATCGACGGTGTGCCGTAATCCCAGTCATTGTGGGCGCTGGAGCTTCGTGACAAGATTCTCAGAGCTTGGGCCGGGAGCGACAGATGGGAGATAACAGAAGTTAGTGGCGCGTCGCTCGGTGGATTAAAACGCGGCTTCGACGACCCTCTAACTTTCAGAGCTGGGCTCGCTGCCGATGCCAACATCTGCGCTGCCAGTGACCATAACGAGAGATTCTGTCCTTGAACCCTCCGCTCTGGCTCTGGATCAACCCAGGCCCGAGACGTGGAGCTTTCTCTCTGTTGACGCACACATTCCTGGAGTGGGTCGGCTTACTTGTTTTGTCACGTAAAGGTAATCCAAAAAACGGGGTTGGCACCAACATGGCGCACATTCCACACACACTGAGCCGCGGCTGGATTCACAGGCTCTGTTTCTATTCGCCCTGGAAATAAACCAGATTATAAACACATAAAACGGAACTTAGCGTTTTTTTAAAGGCTGTCACATCTGGAAACAGATCATTTCTTTTCTCAAAAAAATGCTAATATCTTTATAAGAACCGCAGAAATTGGAGAAGTACTAGCTTTTTGTCGCAAAATACAATACATGATCCTCTTAGTATTTTAGTCAGTATGTAATTGTTTCAAAAGGGGATTACGCAAAGCAATTACTATCAATCAGCTGAAGGAAACGCTGAATAGCGCTGATAACCTTAGCATGCCCGTGTAAAAGGTTTATGGGTAGTTAGCAGATATTAAAAACGTTGATGGCATTATGCTTCCCCACACATGGCGATCAGAGGATTCTGCGCCCCCCCCCCCCCCAGCGATCTCTATCAGCACTGCGAAAGGAATACAAACATCAGCACAGGTGCCCGGTTCCCCCCAGGCCAGAGGCTAATTGGGTGCGGAATGAGATTTTTAGCTGCAGAATGAGAGGCCGTGGCTGATGCGGTAGGGGCTAATGGAAAAATATTCCAGAAAACATAGCTGGGCTTCTCATCTTAAGGCGGGAGGGCAGAGCACACCCACTGTAGCAACAGAACCTGAGGAGGAAGGCCAGACTTACCAGCCTTTCTCCATCATCTCCCTTCTTTTAGGATCTCATGAAGGATTCTGCTATTGAACCTTTCAGCCGAGGGCAGAGGACACCCACGAACAAAGAGGTGCATCCACATGTATGCACAGTGTACCTTCAACGCGTCAGTAACACACCTTGGAGGTGAACCACAGCCTTTGTCATGCTCATAGGACGAGGCCACAACTTGGTGGTGATTAATTTCTGTTTTCTAGGGCAGACGCGGAGCTACTTGTTTTCTCTAATAAACAGGATAGGATTGGAAAATTTGAGGTTTTGCAATCACTTGATAGTAGTGGTCATAACATGGTTAAATCCGAGGTTAATTTTGGTGTCCGAAGAGCAAAGTCCAAAACAAAAATATACAATATTAGGAAGGCTAACTTTAATGGTATGAGACTGAAACTAAGAACTGTAAACTGGATGGAGTTAAATAGCAAAACGGTTGAAGAGGCATGGGGATTTTTTAATAGCACATTATTGAAAGTGCAAGAGGACTTTATACCCGTTTCCAGCAAAAGTAAATCTAGGAAACTACAACCAAGGTGGTTTACTAAGGAAATTAAGAATAAAGTCAGGAGGAAAAGGGCTCTGTTCCACAATTGGAAAATAACTAATGATGTCGGAATAAAACTGCAGTATCCAAGTCTACAGGTTGAGTTAAAAAATAACATTAGACTCGCTAAGAGGAACATCAAAGGGAAGATTGCACTGGAGGCTAAGGATGACGTTAAAAGTTCCTTCCAATATTTTAACTCTAAAAGAGCTCTCAAAGCTGAAATCACTAATTTGCGGGACAGTATGGGTTTTGTAATTGAAAATGAAATTGATAGTTAATGAGTTTAATGATTGTTTTGCACGGGTATTCACTGTAGAGGACACAAGTAACAGACTTATTACTAATCCAGCATCACCTATGACTAATATATGTGATGTGCTACAAAGCCTAGCTAAGCTCAAAATAAATAAATCACAGGGCCCTGATGGCATCTTACCTATAGTTTTAAAAGAGATGAGGGATATTATTTGCTGACCTTTTACTTTACTATTTCAGAAACTATGCTGGTATGGTACCTTCTGACTGGAAGCTTGCTAATATAACACCGATATTCAGAAAAGGGGATAGAAGTAATCCAGGGATAGAACTATAGGCCAATCGGTTTAAGTTACATAACTGGAAAAGTAATGGAAGCTATTATCCAAGTGAAAATGGTAGATTACCTGGATTCAAATAACATTCTGCAGGACAGCCAACATGGATTTAGGAGAAGTAGATCTTGTTTAACTAACCTACAGTTCTACAGACTTCAAGGCCTTAAAGTCTCCCCACACAAGCAAATGCCTCACTCACGGTCACTGGCTTTGCTCAGTGCTGAACAGGATCAACGTTGTGGTGAGGAATCCACACTCCAGCTACTAAATCAACACAAACTGAATCGGACAGCCACCCCCACGTGGCTAATCAGGAGCAAAAACAAACAGCTAGTACAGGACTACACTTACAGATGCCGGGTCAATTATCGTGACAGCATCGGTGGGGGGTGACGGAGGATGTAATCGACCGGCACACATTTCGGTATCCGCGGCTCGAAAAGGATTCACGTTGGGAAAAGAAATGGACATGACCTCTAGGCTTCACTTCACATTTTAATAGCTTTTTTTTAAACTTATTCTGCAATGTATGACAATATGAATGGACAGAAAGGTACATGTTGGTTTGACCTTTGCGGGGGTTTCAAAACATTATTGCAGATTAGTGTGAACAGACCACCCCCCTCCCACAGTTAAGACTCAACCTTTGATTTTTTTTTTGTGAAAAGGTGTATATTCTGCTTGTTAGTTTGTAAACTTAATTTGTAAAGGTTGCAGAAAAGGCCACGTATAAATTCTGCTTCACCAGTGTAATAGACTGTTAGAACAACAATAATGCTCTAATTGAGGCCGAAATGCCGGACAGCACCACCGGGGGCTCTGTGGCCGTGACAGAAGAGGGTCAATAACCGGAGGGGTGGGCCTGATTGATTACAAACCTCCGTCCGATCCATTTAATGCAATCAATGCTGGGAACTGGCTGGTCTTTAAGAGCTACGGTAAGGCAAGCCACCACGAGCGGGCACTCTGGCCAGCAAGTCAGGCGAGAATCTGACAAAATTTACCGACTTGTAACGGACTCTCTCATCGCTGGTCGTGTGAGCCGAGAAAACAGGAAATAGATGCAGCGTGTAAGCGGATATGACACAGAGTCAGACCTACTCCTGTTGCCGTTAGAGGGAGGAAAATAGAATGTGGGGAAAAACAAGCACCAAAAGCACCTTTCTCACCATTTTCTTTGTAAAACAGCAAATCAAGGTAACCATGGCGATGCTATGGTTTGCCGGCCAAAATTTCTCACGGTGACATGGGGACAAAACGGCTGCCACACTCTTGAACTTCAGTCCAGTCAGTAGTCAGGGGTTCCCGTAGCACCATTTACAAAAATGGCTTAACGGTAATAATAATAATAATAATAATAATAATAAATCACGCAGACTGTGAAGTGTAGCATTTGAGTAATAGTCGTGCCGTACATATTAAACATTTCTCTAAAGCAGTCTAACATCACTTCATATTCAAAAATTTCTACAGGGCGACGAGAGGGGAAAATAAAATTAAAACTCAGAGAAATTACTAAATAATAAATAGATAATTTCATTTTAAAGAATTGCTAAAAAAAAAAAAAGCTGATTTCCAGTAAAAGTGATATACACAAGTCAGGTAAACGTCAGAAAAAAACCCAGTGAAAACAGTGAATTCACATTCTCAGCTGTTATGCTATTGCAGTTTGTGTACTGCTGTTGCATTAGGTCTTTATACAAATTTTTTTTTTGTCTTTTTACCTGAACTATTAGATGCTTAAATACCAAACAAAATCACCCTGCATAGTCCCCCTTCCAAAAGCATGACAGAAAAAAATATAAGTTCTTCAAATAGTTCAAACAAAAGCATCGTCCACCTGGGTTTTTGCAGTTTACTGTGTATTTTGGCATGTTTTCAAATAAAAAAAAAAAAAATGCAAAATGGTTAGCGACCCGCTAACATCACATCTGAATGAGTCCCTTTTATTTCCTGGTTAGAAACAGAGAGAGAGAGACAGTTAGAGAGGTACTTCGTTGATGCTCTGAGTCTTGTCCGTTTACAGAAGACACGCGGGCGAGACAGAAAAAAAGGTCCGCGTTCAAGCTTCTCCCCAACAGTCGACGAAAAACGACCACGGCAACAACGTTAAGAGTGACGACACCAACGACGATGACGACTACGAAGACGCAGCCAGGGAAACGGAGGACAGTGGAGGTGGGATTCCTCGCACACGACCACTGAGTTTTTTCTTTGTCAGCTTTATCAGCTGAAGCACCTTGTCATATGTCCCTTTTTTTGAAGGGGCGGGGGGATCCTGCCGAAGCAAAGCGTCGGCGGGCTTGTGTACTCCCCCTATTGGTAGATGTGTGCATCGGCCTGAGGGTACTGTGGCTCCAGAAGGGACTCCATGAAGGACATGTAGCTGGGGCCCTGGGTCTGGGCGTCCAGAGGACCAGCCTGGGCGTCCGGGGAGCCGTACGCAGCTGGGGGAGTGAGGCCGGACTCAGCAGTGGCCGCAGCAGCCGGAGGCAGAGCTGATGTGCATGCAGAGAGGCCCCCCAAGGGGGACACGGGTACGGGGGGCTCTGGGGGGGAAGGCAAGCGGGGTCTCTTGGCTGCCTGCGCTTCATCGCCCGACAGAGATGGGTTCGAGGAGGCAGTGGCTGCGACCGTCAGGGACTGGGGAAAAGCAAGAAAACAGCACAAGTGTCATAAAAAGGCCATTACTGCAAGACAACGAGCCCAATTCCCCAGCAAGCAGGCACTATGAAGGCTTCTGGACAGAGACTCAGGCGTAATCCAATACTATCAGGGTGGGGGGGGGGGTTTAATTCAACCAACTGTCTTGTCTTCTTCTAAACCATTTCCGAGCTCTTAATGGTAAAATAAGAGCTGGAAATCATTCTGAATTCGGCCACCTGGGACTGTAACTGGATAAGACCTGCCCTTACCCATAATGCCTTGGTTTCAAAACGACCGATCACAGATGACATGACAACATTCTCATTTCTCCATTTCTGTAGTTACACGCTATGAAATAAAAAGGGGAGCAGAATAGCCAATGCCACCCCTCCCCCCCCCCCAATCTGCACCCTCAGCTTACCAGCCGAGACTTGACTCTCTTGGGCAGTTCCTGCTCTAGAAGATGGAGCTCGCTGCGTTTCAGCATCAGCTGCGACTTGTCCTCAAACTCAACCTGGAAGAGGGCGACAGGTCATCAGTCAGACAAGGACATTCACACATGGGCTGTACAGTGACCTGGCGTGTTTGTGACCCTGCGCCAACTGCTGCATGTGATATTATTAGCATCAAATTACCTCCTGAATACAACTAACTCTCAAAACAGAGCCCAGGACAGGAAACACTTCAGGCACATCTAAGCTGTGTTACCTGATGTTTCCCTTTGCGTAAGGTAGATTTAAGCTATTACCCTCTGTGTAAGGCATATTTAGGCTGCGTTAACTTGTGTTACTCTTTATTTAAGGCACATTTAGGCTGCGTTAACCTGTGTTACCCTTTATGTAAGGCACATTTAGGCTGCATTAACCTGTGTTGCCCTCTGTGTAAGGCACGTTCAAGCTGTGTTAACCTGTATTACCCTCTGTGTAAGGCACGTTCAAGCTGTGTTAACCTGTGTTACCATCTGTGTAAGGCATGTTCAAGCTGTGTTAACCTGTGTTACCCGCTGTGTAAGGCATGTTCAAGCTGTGTTAACCTGTGTTACCCTCTGTGTAAGGCATGTTCAAGCTGTGTTAACCTGTGTTACCCTCTGTGTAAGGCATGTTCAAGCTGTGTTAACCTGTGTTACCCTCTGTAAGGCACATTTAAGTTGCTTTACCCTCTGTACATTGTATATGACAGGTTCCCTGAGGCTGAAGCACTCCTTTATTGCCCCCCCCTCTCTCTCTCTCAAGAAAGAGTAAACGGCATCTTTCTGACTGTAGCCCAGACACGGCACATGAGCACAGACACGGCACATGAGCACAGACTTGTGGGACCCACCTGGTACGCCTTCTGCATGTGGGTCCTGACGAACTTGCCCCTGCGCACACAGCCATCCACACTCTGCACGCTGATCAGCTGACCTTCCTCTGGGGGGCCCAGACACAGGCAATCCTGGTCCTGATAGTGGGGGAGGGAACAACAAGCTGTTTAGTTGCCCAACCAGATTACCGAGACTGACCTACAGCACACACTGCTGCATCATCTAAACAGCTAAAAGTATCACTCACGTAATAAACCAATACTTCTGTAAAAGAAATTAATTTAATAAAACATTTATTTCCCACCTCCTACCTGCAAAATATATTTTAAAAAATAGTCGGTGCAAATTTGGCAAACTTTACTAGCCAAGCAGCCAAGACGACCCACTTTAAATTATGGAGCTGGTTGCTCTCACAGAGAAAATCAGAGCATGGAAACTTCCTCGTGACTTTCCGCACTATCGGAGGACTCGCGGGCGGCCTGACGGGCGACTCCTGGAGTCGTGCCTTGAAATTCATTATCGGACTTAGGGAGACGCTCACGTCTGCACAGGAGCCAGAATAACCCTCCTTCGTTATGCACGGACAGCGACCATAAATTAAATTCTGTGACCTTTATGGCTAATCTTTTGCACCTGAAGCGACAGCTACTGCGATGAGGCTGAACTGACAAGGGGATGACGGTTTTCCAACCTTCTGGAAAACACCAGTCTATTACTACACGTTTCAGAGACACGTGAACCTGTTTTACTGAGGAGCGTACTTCAATGCGACCCCATCAGCGACAGAAAGGGGGCGCTGTATAGAGTAGACAGGTCATTTGCTATCGCAGTAGGAATTCAGATTTCATTCACGGAGTCTTGTCCGGGAGGGATGCTGACCAGGATGCTGTCGGGGTAGACGTTGTCACTGTAAGAGCCGTCCTCAAAGTTGATCTCGTAGAAGGTCTGTGTGGCCATGCCAATGACCCAGCAGGGGTAGTACCAGCCATCGCGGTTCCGGCCGACGATCCTCTGACCCAGCAGGAGGTCTCGGGAGGAAAGCCGTGACCTCGTCGAGTTTGATGCCCCCTACAGGCAGGAATGTGATCAGTCACATCCAATGATGCCCACTTCCTGTTAAGCATCTAAAATTTGTGTTTCTGCTTCAAAGTGATTTGTACAACTAAAATGCAAAGCGAACAAAAGCAAAGTCAGCCCCCAAATGCCCTGCCTGTCAAGGGCCCCGTCCACCTCTGTCTGGAACCGACGAGCTCACCTTGGGACTGCCAGTGTTGTGCTTGTGGCAGGTGACGGACGCGACATAGGGCCAATCAGCAGGCTGCATGAGCACTCCGGCGATGTGTGCGCAGGTCACATGGAAGGAGGTGGAGCAGTTCTCGTAGGAGCACTGGATGCAGGCACCACGGGTCTGTTTGGTGCTCTTGTGGCAGTAGACGCACTTCTGCGGGGGATTGGGGGGGGGGCACAGATCAACGTCATGGTAACCACCAACAGAGCACCTTCGCAGTGCTGCTACTTATACAGAAAGCAATTTTAAATAGTGACTTTCACAACAGAGTCACCCCAAGGTGACTCTACTACAACCTACTACATTCATACAGAATGGTACATGAAACTGGGAAAAACGGAAGACGAAAACTCTCGCTAAAAGTGTAGCCTGGTCTGGAAATAACAAAAACAAGCTGTGTGTTTCATACCAATTCGTGCAAGGGGCTCTGTGTGGTCACACAAGAGACAGGAGACTGGATTCAACTCATTTTCACTGCTTAGTTTGTGAGGCTTTTCGCAGAACAGCCTGTTGTTAATTTACTCTAAGGGCCTATAGTGGCTGCTGTTACTTAATACAGTAACACTAATTCCTTCCCACCTCCTGTGTCAGGTCGGGGGGGTATTCTCTCTGTAATCCCGTAAATACTTTCAGGGCCTGAGAGCAACAGGTGCCTTTAGACAGGTGCCTTCTAAGATTCCTGTGCAGGTGTGTTTATGTGTGTGTGTATAGGGGGAGTGGGGGGGCACAGAGAGGAAATGCCCCGCCACCTATGACAGAAGAGCTCATTCAAAGAGATGACCTGATTGGCCAACAAGGAAGACGCATACTAACACACAACCTCAAGCCCCCCCGTGCAAACACAGCTGTTTTATTGCCGGCGCAAAGCAAACACTAAATCATCAGTAACAGACTAAAACAAATCAACTGGTTGTAGTGCTTGTGCAAACGATTAAACCATTAGCCGTCATTAAGGATAATCGAGGCTTAACAGATGGAGCGAACCAACAACGCTTGCCAGGTCAACGCAATAATAAAAGTCTGCACTGGCTGTCTCACTTAAAACCACATACTGCAGCAGCATCTTTAACACGTAGACTGGTTTCGTTGTCTTTTGGGTTACAACCACAGAGGCCGGATTTCACATCCACCCCCAAGTGTGGCATTTAACTGCTGTTTCTGCCGTCTCAGAAGCACCCCCTAGTGGCAGCAGGTTATACGACACGCACGGCGACACAGGGACTAACCAGGTTCTTCCGCAGCTCGGGGATGGCGCTGACGTCCACCGGCTCCCTCTCCAGGGCGTTGACAAAGCGTGCCTCGGGGACGGCGATGGCACAGATCACGTGCACCCACCTGCAGGGAGTTTCCAGGCGACAGGTCTGTGTACACGGGTGGACGTGGGACTCTACAGAGCCAACAGCCTCTCCCATTAACAAGCAGCGCAACAGAAAGGCCCTCAAATCTCCACCCAGGGCCTCCAGCTCATTTACAGATGTGACAGCCGTCCCAAAAGGAAAAACACTGCCTGATCGCAACATTAAAAATTCAAGATTGACAAAGCTGCCGTCAAGACCAAGAGAAGCCATTAGCATCCTGTTCATGACCACGTGGTTTCAGTAGCACAAACTACACGAGAGCTAACACTGAGGTATGGGGGGGTTGTTGGGGGCACTGACCTCCCCTCGGTAGTCTTCTTCAAAGCCCCTCCTCTCAAATTACACAAGCAGCAGTCCTGGAAAGCCAAGCAGAGCCAAGGTCAAATCCAAATTTAAAATCCGGTTATGAAACAGAAAGAGTTAAGGTAAAGGACCATGCTTGGGGGTTTACTTACTACTGTCCATGCCGTAGCCACACAGCGGGAACACGTCCAGTCCCCAGTCAGATCATCTGGCTGGACGCCGTAACAGCCTGAGGAAGAGACAGCACTCGGTGAACAAGCATGCTCTGAACATGACACTGCCCCTACAGGCCAGGAGGTGTTACAACACCAACACCGCCATCAGCAGTTAAGAGACCGGTCACATCGCCCTCCCATTCGACAACGTGACAGTCCAAGGAGACTCCAGACCTAACAAGGCCTTACCAACAAACCTACACAATAA
Organism: Paramormyrops kingsleyae; assembly: GCF_048594095.1. Taxonomy (NCBI): domain Eukaryota; kingdom Metazoa; phylum Chordata; class Actinopteri; order Osteoglossiformes; family Mormyridae; genus Paramormyrops; species Paramormyrops kingsleyae. The sequence goes on from NC_132817.1 coordinate 19,526,987, forward strand.
GCCTGCTTACTGGTGGAAAAACAACAGTCTGGGATGTATTCCAGGTGAGTTCCAGTCGCTCCTCCATTAAGAGACATAAGCAGAAAACCTGACGCACAAACTGGGAAGATTTAAAATAAATATTGAAATTCTGAGGAAAGGAGGAGGAACCTTAACAGCTGCCTTTCTTTGGCAAACACCTACAAACCAGAGGAGAACAGCACGAATCCACATTATATCCTCTGCTCCTTTGATTCCGTTCCCATTATCGGCATCCCAGGCACATTAGCACGGGCCACACCTTGTCCGGATAACAAATGCTTCCTCCCCCCGCCCCCCTTCCTGCCTCCCGTGGCTCAGCCCAGTTCCAGAGTTAACAAGAGAACTTAAGATAAAATTTTATTCAAGCCTGGACTTTCAGCAAAAAATTGACCGCGCCCCCTGCTGGGGAGCCTTCACCATTGCGCCACACAGAAGCAACATCCAGTCTCCAGCAGCCACGCGTCTGTCCTTCCACCATATAGACCAAGGTATATCATGCAACTTCCTGCTGTACATGAGGCACACGGGTATAAAGCAGCATGGTGTTGCTATAGAAACTCACGCTGCCCTCAGAATATATAAACGAAATAATCATTATGAAAGAAAAAAAAGCAAAAGACGTGTCGCACACAGAGCAAACGGCAAGACTCCCGCTCCCGATAAGGAGGCGGCTGAGGTCCGGGAGGAGGTCAGCAGGAGCGCCACTGGGAGCACACGCTCACTGCAGAGCCGTCAGGCTGCTTCCATCAGCGGCACGGAAGCCTACAGAGTCAGCTTCTCCACATCGCCAAGGAAACGGGAGTATGCAGGGAGAGGAGCCCGCAGAGGGGTGAGACGGGCCACGTCACTCCCTGGGGATCCTGACGCAACACACCCTTCGGAACGGGGATAGGCAGTGGCCATTGTGGGGGGAGGTGTCTTTGCTGCCAGTTGATATCCAGACTATGTCCACCTCTGCTCTTCAGAGCAGTGAAGATGCCACCACCTCAGAGCATGCCACTGCCCACACGGACGGAAGGGGCCTCGCCCCCGTAGACAAAGGCGGCCTCGCTCCCGGGAGCGAGCGGATTGGCTGACTGGGCATGCGGCACTGGTCGGTGGGGAACTGGGGTGCAAGACGGGCCAGAAATAGTCCAGTTCCAAGCCTGTGTTATTTTTCTCCCGAAACACCTCCAACTGCAACGCGAGTGTGGCTTCATCAGCCGGGGAGGGGGGGGCGGAAAACGCGATTTACATTTTGATCTGACGCACAACGTGAACACATACAACCCCGCGTGCCGGCGGAAGCTTCCAGGTGTGCGTCTGTGGGTGTGTGGGGGGGGCGGAGCCCGACTCACTGGCGTGAACCTGCAGGCAGCAGCTGGAGCAGCACAGCAGCACGCTCGTGCCGTCCTCCCCGATGTGCGAGTTGGCAGGCAGCGGCTCCATGTTCTCGGGCCCCGAGCTGAAGCACACCTCCGGGACGATGGGGCGGGTCCGGCTGCCGCTACGCGGGGGCTTGATGTCCGCAGTAAGGGCTGGGTCCTTGTGGGGCTGAGGGGGGGGCAGTTTACGCACATTTTACTTAGCAGACATATTCATCAAGAGAGACACAGATTCTCAAGGGTTAGCCTGCCCCCTAGAGCACGTGGGGGTTAAGGGCCTTGCTCAGGGGCCCAGTGGGATTCAAACCAACAACCTCCCCTTCCGACCAGCTGAGCTATGCACCTCCCTCGTCTGCATTTCTTAGACAAAATGTGTAATTATTTAGCATATGTGAGTGAGTCTACTTAAGTGTGTGTGTGCGTGTGTGTGCGTGTGCGCGTGTGTGTGTGCGCCTGTGCATGTGTGTGCATGTGTGTGTGCATGTGTGTGCATGTGTGTGTGCGTGTGCACCTGTGTGCATGTGTGTGTGCGTGTGTGTGTGCACCTGTGCATGTGTGTGCACGCACACAGACTCACCACTAAGTACGGGGAGAACAAGGTACAGATGGCACAATACGGTTCGATGGTGGCCACGGCCGCGTTGAAGCGGCGCTCCGCCAGGAAGTTGGGCGACCGGTTCTGCCACAGGTGACACTGCGTCACTGCCTTGTCCTCGCTCTGCTCATTTTCGCCCCCTCCTGGCAGAGGCGAGAATAGCTCTGGAAGAAAAATAAGAGGGGGATAGTTAAGCAGAAACCTTTTGAGGACCTGTCATGAAGTCACCTTTAAATTTCATGAAAACCCCCAAAGCAGGTCCTGCTTCATGGTACCGATGCCCAATTATACCGGAATAAAGGCCAAAGTCTGTGCGCTTCCCGCTGGAATCACTGTCTGAGCGGCTCCTTATCAGGCCGTAATTGAGTTACCCTTAAAAAGGCCGCCCATGTCACTTTATTTCTAAATCAGATTATTCAACTAAGTGCTGAAACACAACAGAAATCAGCAGGTCCCAGAATCGGGCTGCACATTCCTGCCCGACAGACCCTCGGTATTAGAAATTATGGGGAAGTGGCCTCTATTCACTCAGCGGAGTCAGGAGAGAGGTCTCCCCCGTAACTGAGGCAGAAATGGGTCACAGCAGGTCGGTTATTACGCATTTAATGCGAACGCAACGGTCTGGCCCAAGCACTGCCTGCAGCTGGGCTCACCTTCATCACTGGAGGCTTCCTGCTTGACGATGGAGAGGGGGGAGCGCCTCGGGGGTTTGCTGATGGGGTGTCGCCGGCTCTTCTTCACCTCCACGCCCATCTTCATCTTCGCATAGGAGGCTGGGCTGGCCTGTAAGGGGCGCACAGACCGAAAGGCACGGTCTCTTACCACGAACAGCCAATCGGGTGGCCGGCCTCCCCAGGGGAGGCGGGACGTGCCGCAGGGTGGGCTGTGACAGGTTCACGGTATTCCGGAGCCATAAGGCAATAGGCCAGCCCAGTGAACGCTGGCACGTCGCTAAACATTCACTCCCGTCTTAAAGGTACAGACACTACAGACGACGGGGTCATTACACAAAATTCACACAACATAAAATTTTATCATTATATTGTTACTTGTAACGTTTGGCTCATGCCAAAATACCAGCTTAAAATAGAGGTGGAGCAAAGTGGGCTAAAAGGATATTCCCGAAAGGAGGACTGCACTGCACTCCTCATGCTTTAAGTAACTTTAAGGCGTCATAAATCTCCAAGGAGCAACTAGATTCACCTGGATTATCTTCTCAGGTCTGCCCCCTGCTGGCTCATCGTTCTTGGCGAACTGCTCGAAGGCCTCTTGGCATGACATGCGCTCCTTATCAAAGACCACCTTCTTGGGGGCGGGCACGACGAATACCGTGGGCACCACAGACCGGGTCTCATCCGTCTGCATGTCACCCTCGCCTGCGGGCGGCGCTGTTGAGTCCTCCCCAGCCTTGGCCAGCTTCTTCTTTTTCTTCTTCTTCTTTGTCGTGCTGGGACCTGGATCGGAAATGGAGGCCTGTTTTCACATGGTGGTAAATGGAGGCATGGTCGAGCCCGAACCCGATCACCAGGAGCCCCCGCTCACCCGCCGCTGTGGCATCGCCACCTGCCTCCCCCGCTGCCTGCTCCACCTCCTCCCTCTCCATGGCCTCCAAGGCGGCCCGCGCCTCCCGCTCAGCGCGCTCCCTCAACCTCTGCGCCTTCCTCTCCTCCACCTGCCGCATGTACTCCACAGGATCCAGCTCGATGCCCTGCTCCGCCAGAACCTTTACCTCCTCCAGGTTCAGTCTCCGCAGCTGCTTCTTCTTCTGCAAGGCCCTGGGGATCAGGAGAGGGACATGTGAGGCCAGCGATGGAGACAGGGACAGGGGAACAAGTACAGAAAGACAGACAGGGAGACAGGGAGGGAGCGGGATAGGAACAGGAAGACAGGGGGTTAGGAACAGGGAGACAGGGAGGGAGCGGGATAGGAACAGGAAGACAGGGGGTTAGGAACAGGGAGACAGGGAGGGAGCGGGATAGGAACAGGAAGACAGGGGGTTAGGAACAGGGAGACAGGGAGAGAGAGATAGCGAATGGCAGAGGCAGAAAGGCTTAAATTATGGCCGTATGGCAACATGCAAAACCAGTGTGTGAACAACAGATCGACACACTGGTCAGTACTACCGACACAGGGGGGCAGCACTGAGCCCTTCAGAGAGAGTTTATGCTACTTTTACACTGGCTTCCATTTAGAGCAGGCCAGTTTAGTGACAGGGCCATGTTGGTCTGACTTCCGTAACCTGTAGTTGGTTTTGACATGAACCTGAATAGATCTAAGGTGCGTTTTGGAGGTAAATCAGACCACAGCCAGAGATAGATTCTGAGGGGGGAAGCAAGGCCAATTTTTTAAAGGATGTTCTCTGATCCCCCCCTTGTTGTTTAACCGCTGAGAAGGAAGAACAAAAATATCACTGGGGCTCATTATTCAAACCCCCATGTGGTCTGGTTCTGCATCCCAAGCCATTACACCTCCCAAAGGCGGCTTTATGGAATGCAGCTGGCAGCAATACAGGACGTCAGGCGGCCCGGTCCTCGTCCTCACCTGCGCAGCAGCTTCTCCCGGTACAGAACCCGGTTCTGCCTCCAGCGCTCCAGCTCGGCACTGGTCAGACTGGTGGGCTTCAAATGGTCCAGCACGGTGACGTCACGGCCCTGCTTCCACTGCTCGTAGCGGTCGGGCTGCAAGCAGCGAACGAACACGTCCATGGAGATCTTCACCATATCCTTGCGGCAGGTGCACTGCAGGAGAATAAGGGCACCAGCACTGTTAATGTCGAGGGGGGGGGGGGGGGGGGGGGAGGCGGCAACAACTGGTCGCTACTGGTGCAGGCGAAGGTCCACAAGCAACACCAACCATAAGTACCAGAGCAGACATTGCCCAGTGTCTGCCCGGCCAGCAAGATTCACGCTGTCCTTCAGGAACCTTCTAGTCCACCGCTATCCAAACGTCAAACTTAAAATCCACGCTTAAAACTGCCGCCTGAGCACCAAAACCAATTTTGCAGCCTGCCCTCATCCCCCTCCCCCCAAGACGGGCAGGGAGCCTGTTCCGTTCCGTTCTCCAGACCATTAATCTTCCACTGCGACTTGCGAGAGCGATGAGTTTCTGCTTGCGCCGTGGGCCACTGCTATTAAACTATAAGGGGGCAAACTGTATCGGCAGCAGAAATTAAAGAGAAGTTGCTATTAAGCAGCACGGTGCTCCAAACTTCGATGACCAGTAATAACGTGTCACTGCCCAATCCGTACCACACGTCCTCAGCCACCATGCCAACAGCTCACACTGAACACGTCACGCATGAAAGAGACCCTGTGATAGAGACATGTGACATAACCTGACCGATCAGCAGAGCCGTCTAGCAGGAAGTCATTCTGTTGGTTCAATATCCCACTGTGGCCTGGTGCTTACAAGCAGTCCGTGAAATGAACTTGACGTAGTGAAGAAAAATATTAAAGCGATCAGAATGGTTCATGAAAATGTCATGAAACGAAGCGGTACGAATCAGGCATCCACTCAAAAAACGCCGTAAAGTGGAATGCTGGGCATACGCAGATATGCAAAGAGCAAATCAGGCATGGACAGTTAGATATTTCACCAAGCAAAAGTTACCCGCAAATTTTGTCGGGCCCTGATCAGCACTTCTGGAGGCAATACAACAAATCCATTCAACCACCTTAAAAGGAAGCAATCCGGCACAACTTTGTTTAATGTTAAAAATAAAGTTTAACTGAGGATTTAACTACCATTTTTAAAACCATGTCTTTAACGCAATTTTGTGTTTTAAATGGCACTTAGGCTTGCTCGAGTCTGGGTATTCTAGACAGTACACTTAAGAATTGGGGAAAAAAAAGGACCACAATTCAGATCGGGATCGCAGTTGTGCACTTTAAAGATCGCGATATAACTTTTCGGGAATACAGTAAGGGCATATGGACTAGAGTTTAGATTCTCTGCCCGAGGCCGAGCCCAGACTTGACCCGACCCGACCCGTGGGCCGGGTCGGCCCGATATTTCCTGCCACTATCTTCGGGCCGGGCCGGGCCGGGCCATGATCAAGCATTTGTGTGTGTTTTTTTTTTTTTTTTTAAATCATTACTTAATTAGCCTAATTGGGTGGAGAGCTATGCCATAATTATAAATGTAGCTCCCTCCCGTAAGACACGAGCACAAGAGTCCTTTGCATTTAACTGAGCCGACGGTTTATTCGAAAGACAGTGGCTTCGTTATTATCATCATCATGGCAGACGTGAGAACTAAATACAGATACGGAAACACAAAATCAAGCACATTTACTTACAATATTAGCTAACAAACATTGAAATTCAAATGAAATATAAACATAAATAACAATAAAGACAGCTTAGAGAATTCATATACAGTTAACACGAACCTCAGTTAGCATTTACATGGCTAAATACAACAAACTTAACTAAAACTTAATTAACACATACCTCGTTGGCTGCTTACGGAAGGATTTAACCTTTTTCTTAACCCTTTACTTAAAGTTCGATGCCGAGCACACAAACTGGTTCCAGCAGCAAACGAACTGGATAAGTGAAAACGTGCTTTTCTTCTAAACGTGTCTCAATAATTGCGGACATCAGAACAACAGTTCCGCTATTACCTTAGTTCCGTTACTTTAGTACATGTTGTTATAGGCTTAGCATAATTAAAAGGTACAAGAACAACAATAAGAGAACAAATTTTTGTTTAAAAATATTCTAAAACTTATCATATTTATTAAATATGCCATCCAAAGTTAATTACTTGTTCATTTTCTGTGTTTATCATTGTTCACGTTTTTTTTTCATTCGGATCTATTTGCGATCCATTCTGAATAAACAAACAATGCAGTTTACATGCTTCGTCCTTGTTGCATTTTTCATTAAGATAAATCTAAACTAATTTCTGTAGTTCAAACAACTTAGAATTGTAGTTGAGAACGTCTGTTACAACGGCTCACGTATTAAAAAATAGTCGGGTTTAAATCGGGCTCGGGCTCATAATTACAGTTAATGTGTCGGACCGGGTCGGGCTCGGACACAAGGTGCACGGGCTCGGGTAGGATCGGGTTTAATTTTTTGGGCCCGATCTAAGCTCTAATATGGACTCCTCTGAACACAGGGGACAGCATGTTCTGTCTACCTCTCTCTCCCCCCCCCCTCCCCCCTATCGCTTGGAAAGAGGGGAGCAGCCCAGCGAGCCCAGCGGCAGTCACCTGATTAACCTGCTGCACCAGGCCTTGCCTAGGCCCCCCCCAAAGGTACCTCCCCCCTCTATAAGTACCAATTAACGACACCAAGCAGCAAAGGGAAGGACAAGTTTTCGTCGCAATCCCCCAAACGGCACACGACCCACCCTGGGCAACTACTTAAGGTGGGAGGGCGGTTCGCGGGGGGGGGGGGTCGGTTGCTAAATGTCCACCTCTCTGCACAGGCCGTCCTTAGGGCCAGCCAGCCCTCCAGCGCAGCAGCTAGCAGCCAATTCACGGAGGTTCGAGGCTGACGAGACCCAAGAGAACCATCTGTCTGGACTCTGTAAGGGCAAAGGGTCTCCGGACGACACCAAGACAGAGACAAGCTAAGAATGGAAACTAGAGGATGGGGGGGGTGACTGGAGGTGGACTGCAAGTAAAACACACCGGTTCCCCTGTATTAAATAGTCCCACTGTTCCCCTTTAATGCTTTTACACTCTCCTGCTGAACCCAGTATGATCTCGACATACAACTTCCATACATCAAAAGCGGCTTCAAAATAAAACCTCGTCGCGCCAACAGCTCGGCGGAATTAATCTAAGCATTTCAGAGGGAGCAAATATCTATAGATCATGGCAGCATCGTAGGCAGCGCTCGTGAACCATGCGTCGCGCTCGTGAACCGAAACGAGATAAATTAAGCACCCAATCCTCACTGAATGGCGGGGGCATTTAAATAACTCAGGGCTTTGTTAAAACCTACAAAGGCAGAAACCCCCCCCACCCACCCCGCAAATCAGGCGACTCATTCCAGATCAACCATTAGCATTAGCATGTGTGGCATGTAACGCAGCTCTAGGGCCAAAACATTACATTCATCACTGCTGAATTCATACAAGTATCAAGGCAGAACGACGAGTATTTCAGGGAGAAGAAAGAAACTGCGGAGACTTGCAATCATACAGGATTTTCGGAGACTTCTTCAACTCTGAGGTAATGACATTACAGCGCAAGATTTGAATAATCTGTGCTGAAGCATCAAAACCCTTCAAGAGAACCCCCACTTCTGCAGACCGACGTGCATCTTCTCATGCAAACGGTCCAGACTCGTCCCTTAGCGGCATACAAGTGTAATGAAGTCGAGAGCGAAAACAAGACGGCAGCTTGGAGTCAGCAACTGGGAAGCAATATCAGACGGGAGACGGGAGGCCCCATCAGACGGGGGGCCCCATCAGACAGGGGGCCCCATCAGACAGGAGGCTCCATCAGACAGGAGACCCCATCAGAGAGGAGACCCCATCAGACAGGAGACCCCATCAGACAGGAGACGGGGGGCCCCATCAGACAGGAGACGGGGGGCCCCATCAGACGGGGGGCCCCATCAGACAGGAGGCCCCATCAGACGGGGGGCCCAATCAGACGGGAGGCCCCATCAGACAGGAGGCCCCATCAGACAGGAGACCCCATCAGACAGGGGGCCCCATCAGACAGGAGGCCCCATCAGACAGGAGGCCCCATCAGACAGGAGGCCCCATCAGACAGAGGATGGGAGGTTTATGAACTTACAGGTTGTGTAAAAGGACGTTAAGTGACGTTTCACCAACCAGCTGAGTACTCTGTGACTCTATACTGAACTGGTTGGTTGAAACAAAACCTGGGTCTGGATTTGTACTTTCTGGTCCTGAACGTCCTACCTCTGTCTTGTAATGGGTTACTTTAGTGAGTAACCTCCACAGCACTGTACATAACTGTATAGGAATTGTGTGCTAATGAGAGTCATCATTCCCCACCTGAGTGGCCATCTTTCCGTAGTCGATCCAGCGCAGAGTGGCGAAGTTGGTGGACTCGGCGCAGTTGAAGCCGTGGTTGAAGCCGGCGTGGTAGCCATACGGAAACGTTATCATGAACTCTCCCTCCTCCTGGGTGATCTGGACCAGACAGATGGAGACACATCATACGTATGGAGACAGAAGTTTTCTGGATGACACAGACTTGATCGGAATGTCGCCGGTTTAAACCCCACGATCGGCAGAGTGACGTTACGGCCGGGCCCTTCAGTGACATCCGTAACCCCAAATGCTCCAGGGACTGGCTGCCCTGTTCTCAAAAATATACATCGCTTTAGATAAAAGTGTCTGTTAAATAAATGGAAACACACATACTTAGGCAAACGAGGATTGTTGGGGGTGAAATCTATTCAGCAGCGTCTGTTCTAATGCTGTCTCTCAAGCCGGGGGGGCAGTGATGTCACCCCACCATGCCCTCCCAGGCCCGATTTGTCCCAGCTGATGATGTTCATGCTCAAGATCACGATCGCTGACCCAGAGTCTCAGACACACTCTCCCCAAACAAATGATGCTTCCAGGGATCTCAAAGCCACTGAACAGGATGTGTTCTCTCTCTTTTAACGCCCCCCCCCCCACCGCTGCCCCGCCAGCCACCCTACCACAGAGGCTCCGCAAGTCTCTCTCCGTCTGCCAGCCCTCATCACTCGAACCCAAACCTCCGCTGGCTGCGTTTCAGCTACCTGCCCTTGGGCTCCATTTCACACAACTGAGAGCCGCATCGATTCAGCTGTTAACGAGTCTAAAGGCGCAAGACATAGCAGGTGCAAATGTGGCGAAAACGCTCTGGATGTGAATCTCAGAACAACTGCGCGCTGGTTCTGCTCATAAAAGAGGATTTATTTTCAATGTTCAAACCGTAGATCAATAGGCTGTAATCTCACAGTCTTAAGGTCGACTAGGCAGTTCAAGTAAGAAGCTGTACGGTGTTACCACTGACAACTGGCCAGATCAGGGCGTGTGTGTGTGTGTGTGTATATGTGTGTGTGTGTGTGTGTTTCCATCGCCTCCCCCCCACCAAAAGTTTTATTAGAGAAGAACGAACAACAAGAACCACACCATGCAATCCTTCCCAATCTCGTCTTGGATCACTAATACCGCCGTGTGCCCCCCCCCCTTATAGTGGCAGCGCAAAACAAAAAAAAAAGAAAAACAAAAATCACATACGAGGCTTTCCTAACGGCCACAGACAACCCCCCTCCCACACCTTGCCTATTCAGCCTGAAGCCATACCCGGTCAAATGGGATGCCGTACTTCTTTAGGATGGACGGGGAAATCAGCGTCATCTTGTGGCGCAGGAAGGCATCACAGCCTTGGGAGCTTCCGGGGAAGAAGCCTGTGATTGGGGGAAGGGACAGAGTAACGCCACCACATGACCAATCAGGTATTTTCCATGAGACACAGCTAAACAAACTTTTTTAAAAAATGCTTATTTGCATGCAAAAACATACGCAAATTAGTTAACCCAGGAAAATAAAGCTAGACTGTTCGCTAGATGGACTGACAGTAAAACGGACTCTTTGGTTGCATAAAGTGAAGACTGGATTCACTGGAGAAGATGCTGATGCTGGGAGAGGATGCTGGTGGCTGGAACTAAGATGGACAGAAGATGTCGCGGAAATAATCAGTATAGGCTTTCAAGAGGCTGAACTGCTTTCAGAAAGTCAGGCCTGTTGAAGCCCACCGGGTCACGGACAGTCAGGCACGACTAAACGATGACCATCCACAGACCGTCAACAATGCAGAAATGACCACACCTTCACAGTCAAACAAATATTCGAGACCTCGGACAGTTGTTGAATTGAATCTGGTTTCAATTTACTGCTCTAGTATGACGTGTTTCATAAGCATCAGCGTTGCTGCCTGCAGACTCAAGCTACCTGAAGTGGAGGAAGGTTTAGTTGGGTTTGACGGTTGAAGTGTGTTAGAAGTCCAATCAACAACTGACCCCATTCAGCAACTGACCCCATTCAGCAACTGGTCTCCCCTACTAATTTTTTAGTAGTCATCGGTTACAGTAACTTTGGCAACGGTGGAGGAGAGGGTTTAAGAATGCGGGGGGGGGCAACAATTAAAAACAATGGTCAGTTTATTGGAGCAATGAATGAAGCTGAACTAAATATTGGGGGTCTCCACGTGACAACCGTGGCTCCGAATGGGGTCGCTACGGTAACGCTTTAAGTAACCAGTGACATAAGGGGCCTCCGGCTGTCATCTGAGGGGCCCCTACCGGTCCGCGGATAGAGCCGTGCCGCTTCTCGGAGCTCCGCCAGCTCACCCGCGTAAAGACGCTGCCCCGCACGGCGCGGGCAACCACCGGAGGGTAAAGGGGAGAATAAACGAAACGCGACTGATCGGCAAGCGTGGGAGCGGGTGAGGATTAGGAGAGCGTAGCCAGCAGAGCCCTTACGGAGAAGGGGGGGTTGGTTATTAATCCTCATTAACGTGGGAAACACGCTGCGGATCACTCCCCCAAAGTGTTATTAAGCTCTCGCTCATCTCTCAGCCACAGCCAGCCGTGCTCCCGGGGAAACTCCGAGAGACGACGATATCAATAACGGGGGGGAGAGAGAGGACAGCATATCGCCGTGGAGCCACATCCAAGGCCCCCATGTGTTTCCAGGCACACGAATTGCAGCCTGATACAGGAACGGATCAAAAAAATAAATAAATACCAGGTTTGCCCTAAGACACAGCATCCAGGAAAGGCAGCACCGGGAAAAGCCAGGAGGCGGAGCCTATGGCATCCCAGAGTTAACCTGGGACACATTTTCTGGCGAGGTCAGCGTTTCTCAGCCCAATCCACAGGGACCGGCACACAGTCCATATTTTTGCTCCACCCCAGCTCCCAACCTCAGGACGCCGAATACCTGATACAGGGGTGATGGGAGCTGGGAGGAAGCACAAATCTGGGCCGTCTGGGGAAACGCTGAGCCGCGTATCGAAGGGGGATGAAACCGTGGGCTGCAGGGGTGAGTGCAGTGGCCACAGAAACGGGCTGAATTCTGGTAACTGATAGAAAGGCTCTCGGACTCCGGGAGCACGCTCCCCCCAGAGGGGCTCTCTGCGACCGGCAGTCTCGCTCGTCGGTGCGCTATTTATTACCCCCCCCCCCCCGAGTCCCGGCGCCACGCACGGGAGCCAGACGGTGATGTCACAGAGCCACACACCCCAAGGTTAGATATTCTGCGCTTAGATACCGTTGCTGCGGAAACGGAATCTGAACGAAGTGGAGCGTCTCCTCTGAACCTTCAGCATGCGTGCCCCCCCCCCTTTGATGAGTCAGCAGACTCGGATGCCTTTTCTTCCCGCCGTTCTTTGTTACTCCGGATTTTATTTATTTATTTATTTTACGGAAAGGCAGCCCACCCCAAGGTTACCCTGGGCAGGAGGAGCGAGACCCCGAGGCGTCGTAGATGGAGCCCCCCCGCACTGAGGGAACCCCGATAGCCGCTGGGTAGGGGGGAGACATCGCAGAGACAAATTATTCGCCAGAGCAGCCCCTGAGGAAGGGGTTGGGGTAAAGCAATAAAGGGGGCCGAGGGGGGGCGCTCACCTTTGGCCAGCCGCTCCAGTCGCTTGCCATGCTCTGGGGGAATGGTGTACCTGGGCGGGGGGCAGAGGGCAGAGTCAGTACGGGTGGGGGCACCAAGGATCAGATAAGGCAGAATCTCACAAAACAAAAAGGATCGAGAGATGGAGACGGCAGGTGGGAGACAGAATCCCGCCCCCAGATGAGAGAGACAGACACGCACATGCAGGGCCAGCAGACGGACGGCGAATCCAAGGGAAAACAGCCAGTGACACCGTACCGCGCCAGCTGGCCCCAGGTGACAACCATCACTGTAAATCATTTTAAGATACATCTCATTAAAACAATAAAGCCATCAAACCAGAAAGCCGGTCTACCACGGCGCCACAAAGCTTAACATTTAACTGCATTAGCGGCATAATTACCGCCGTGATTATTTCATCTACTACCCCAACCTCAGCCCCAGCTCACAGCCCCGATTTAGCGGATGCAAATTTTACCCTTAACTCCGCAAAGCCCTTTTTACACTCCCTGAATTTAAACGCACGCCCACACCAGGGATGTGGAGACGGACACCCACTGCCATCAACTGGAGGAATTGTGAACAACAGGGGAAAAAAATAAATAAATAAAAATCTTATCGATACAGACGCACTGAGCTGAACAGGGAGGGGAACCAAAGGAAGAGCATCAACACATTAACAGCCAAACATATGCACACACTCAAAGTGTTAACTGCTACATGTGGTTCAGTATAAGACACTGGCAGTCTGCATGTTACCCATCACTACATAAGGGGGGGAAAGGTGTCTAAAGCAGGGGGCCTCAATTATTTGTCCCTGAGGCCCGAAATTCCAGCAGCTAGACAAAGCCAAGAGTCACTGCGACCAAAACAAAGCCAACAGAGGGAACCTCCATCGATAAAATCTGCCAGCTGGGCCGGCAGTTCAACTGCGTTTCACCCCGGATGCAGAGCTCCAGTTGGGTTCCAGGGCGGTTCCAGCTTCACAGCCAGTGATCTAAGAGCTCGGCCACCAGCTTTTATACGGCTTAAATTAAGCATCAGTGCCTAAGGAGCCTCAGCGGGCGGCAGCTACTGACTGTGTGTGTCTGTGTGTGTGCGTGCGTGTGTGTGTGTGTGTGTGCGTGTGTGTCTGCATTGCTTGTTATAGGGTCACAGAGTCCCCAAAGTCTCTTTTAATCACCAGGCTCACAAACTGCACACTCACTGCGTTAAGCAGCATGACCGAGTCCCTCGCTGGAAAAAACCCAAAAGCCGCATCTCACTGGGCGTCTGAGTCTCTGCATCTTCTGTTCCCACAATAAACTGAACTTCGACAGGCCTCTGCCGGAATGCCACGATATAGATTCCAAAATATATCCACGCCGGTGACATGCATCGAAGCACCAAAACGAGATAAAACACGGAAAAATGACAGAAAGAGTAAAGCCAGCTGAACGACGACGACAGCACCAGACAAGTGTGGCTCAACGTGAGGGATTAATGCAGCTGAAAAAGGCAATAAGCAAGTTATCCTGTGAACCCCCCCCCCACCCCACGAGGAAGAATCACAAAAATATACATCTCTGCTTGCTGTCAAGATCCGTAGCTCAAAATTAATCAAAACCGCCCCGGTGAGCGGAAGGACGAACCCAGCATATGAATGTGTGTCAGACAGCTGTGCAGGGCTGGGGCGCCGGGGAAAGACAAACAGCAGGCCAAGGAGGGCAGGAGAGGTAATGAAGCGCCGATCGAGCCACATCCTGTCCGACACACACCCTAGGCCTCAGGGCCAATGTACAGCCTCAGCACCATTATAACCGGGGTATAATGAACAGTGTTTAGAGCATAATGATAATGTAATAATGGAGACTTAAAGCATGGCCGCTAATCTGAAGCGAGGGGGGGTTACTCTGCTTATGGCTCGGACTGAAACATGTCCCTACACACACCTGCACGGCTGCTAACAGCTTATTTATACAGAGGCCTCAGTCTTTGTTGTGGGCGCTTAAGCATGTCTGGGTGTATATACGGTGCACTCCATTCCGGTGTCGGTCCCTCTTTAAGCAACCCAGGCTGATTGCCTATGGCGCCATCTTCTGGGCGGATGCCAACTTAGCAAGCTGGTTTCACAAAGCGTCCTACAGGGGGCGCTGATGGTGAAGCTTGCCTAGGGAGTATCATGGGATTCCACCGGTACTGCACCGGACTAGGAGTTGGGAGAGGGGGTCCAGCATATCTCATGGAACTGGGGCATTATTAATACACATTATGAATCTGAATAATCTATATACGCATAAAAGAATATATCCATGACTTTAAACAACACACAAACAGCTGCAGTATTTGACACAAGAGTGTTTTTATATTCAGTGAAATCAGACCGTTATAATGTAATTAACTAAGGTAATATTCATAACACATAACTTTATAAATATATAGCTTTATAAACCAAGAATCACATAACAAAAAGTGCTCAGTATTTACTGAAAAGTTAGCAAAAAAAACATGAAAATTTTGCTAATTCCACATTAATTTCAAACTGCATGGTAAGGTTAATTAGTGTATAGTACTGCAAGAATATAATATTAATAATCAGTTTAAGGGTTGCCATAACAAACAAATGAGGGCATTATGGGAAAATGGCAAAATCTGCCCAGAGAAGCAGACATCTAGTGGGTTAAAAAGTTATGTCACAGATCACATTTTTTTTTTTTTTACCAGTTTCATTCGTGTTGCCCTTTCAAAGTGCATTCCCAGTGCATTCCCAGTGGAATGGTGGATTTCACTGGTCAATAATGTGCGGTGGAAAGGATTTAAAGGCAGCCTGTTGAGAAAATGAGAATTTTCTACCCCCTTACCCTTCCCAACACGCAAAAACCTTGGTCAGTTAAGTGGATGAGGTAACAAAACAGAGGCTAGTTGCTGTGCAGTTACTAAACACAAATGACACTCCATGGAGAAGTTACACAAGCATGATTAAAATATCAAAAAGAAAAATAAATGCTTTAGACAATCCTATGCCCTTAAGGGGTAATTCTTTTCTAGTGAAAAATTGGACAGAAAAATGTGGACAGTGGCTCCCCCTACAGGGAACGTGCAGTAATTGTAGCTGTCTGCTTTGGCCTGTCTGTGTGGATCCCAGCTAGTCTTCAGAAGAAAAAAAAATACTGACTATAGACAATCTGGCAACTCCAACTCACCTTAGCATATTTTTGGACTATGTGCGAAAACACTTTTCCAAGGACAAAAAAACGGTTCAGTTCCAGTTCACAAATCTATTTTTGAATGGATCTGTGCATTTCCACCAAAAGAAAAACAGGTTCCAGACCAAAGAACGGTTCCCGTCCAGAACCAAGAAATGGTTGGTAACTCAATGGGAACTGTGATAACATCATGAATGGGTGTGTACAATTCTTCCAACAGGCATGAAACAAACATAGAGGTCTCAAGAAAAAACAAAGTATTTGGTTTTGATCTGGACATCAATCGAATTCCAAACTAAATGTGAAAGTACTACACAAAGGAAATGTAAACTGCATGCTGAGTTAGCAAAGGCTGGACATGTGAAAACGCGTCATCAAATAAGAAAAATTAAAACACCCACTACTGATGACGTGACAGTGCTGACTGCTGAGACTGTGGTCCAATTTCGGGTTGGCATCTGTTTCTGAAAGGAACTGTTTTGGGAACCGGAACAGAACCAATTATTTGCTGGTGGAAATGCACTACCAGAGAACCCGAAGGAAACCCCATGAGAGTTACTGACCATAGTGGTCATCAGCATGCTGCTGTGGGTCTGAACCACAGAGGGGACTACAGGGACACCCCCTTGAGTGTCACACAGGGGGCCTCGCTGGGACTTCTGGATAACTTTCACATTACATGCGTACTTCCTTAACCGAAATGCTACCCTACTCACCTCCACCTTAATCAAGCCATCAACTAGGCAGATAAACACCACCAGGAGGTCCAAGGCCCCCAAACAGTCCAGCGTGGCCATTTTTAATATGCCGCGAAGGCGTCTGGGCACGTAGGAGGTGATGAGTACGGGGGAACCTGCCAGAGGTCCCCCTCACAACTCCAGGCCGAACACGGATGGAAGGATTTCGCAGCCATCTCCAGACGGAGGCTGGAATATGTCCCGCGCTAATAATCCGTCTATAAATAAAGGCGGTGTGGGCGCCCAGGCATCCGAAAGAGGTCCAATTAAAAAGCCATGGAGGTATCCATGGCAACCAGCAGCCCAGCACTTGGGCGAGAAGGAGAGCGGTGTCGGGGCACTGACATGGCGACGGACGAGTCGGCGGTGACTGGTATCGGACACTGCCCACGCCGTCCCCGCCAGCCGACCTTCTCCACGCAGATCACGCATAGAGACATCGGGCACAAATTAAGAGTATGGGAGCACTTCCAGACAGTCCTTAAATCCATTCCAGGGAGTTTTTACCCAACCAGAAACTCCAGATGACAGGACGCAAGTAGGTGGTTCGATTTGGAGGGGCGCCGTGGTGGCCAGCAACAGTTATTACGGCTGATTCAGTGAGGCAATCACGTCACCCACCGAGTTTATAGTGGATATACCAACCCACACAGCTGCTAACCAATCACATGCCGGCACCTGCCCTCCACTCTCGTCTCCTCGTGAGGCGACTGTAAATTTATTCAGGGCCAAACAGATAATCTTGCATCACCCAATGAAAACACCCAACTTCTTAAAGACAGACATTGTGAGCTGGCGTTCTAAATGACACCAAATTATGCACAGATGCCATGGAGACGGCACGAACTCAGCAATGCACCTTTTCTGAATGCTATCTATTAGCGGTTTGCTTTTTAACACGGAACGCTAAATTCATCTTTTCATATCTGATCTGCATCGTGCCAAGTTGCTTTGAACAAGGTGCACGTGTGCAGGCAGACACACAAAGTGGTCTCTGTGAGTTTGTGGTCGGGGGGGGGGGGGATGCATTGGCAGGAACCGAGGGGGAGGAGGGGGGAGAAGCAAGAGCAGATGGCATGTGAGCAAAGAGTAGGAGCGGAAAGCAGGGACAGAATGAGAAAGGGGCACAGAGGGGGGAGTGAGCCGCGATCAGGAGCCCCCGCTAGGGGCCAACCTGCTGTTTGCACACACCCAAGCGGCAGAACTGCCAAAGGATCCATCGGGTCCAGAAAAACAATCACCCTCTCCGACATAATTCACTTAACTACTCGAGTAACTGAAAAATGGTTTATCTGACCACCTGGGGATATTACATTTAGTTAATTTTCCCCAATTCATTTAGAGAAATATTTTAAAGGGATCGAGCGGCATGCATGTTTGCAACGTGCTTCACTTCGGACAAAAGTTCTGCCAAGTGTGTAAATGTTTTCGTCTGACAAATCACAGAACAGCTACACAATAACGTGTGATTCTTACAAGCTACGACTGCACAGAAGAACAGATGCAGGTGCACATTCCAGACGGGACACCAGAAGCAGGGAACAGAAGAAGGTGTGGAGGAGGAAGAGTGAGGAGGCACCATGTGGATGGAGGAACAGGCCGACTGAAGGGTGGCTGCAGATCTGGAAAACGCAGCACACCGGACTTCCTGGTCACTGTAGGGTACGTGGCCATGTGCCCCGCTTGGCTTACCGCCATCTCACTCGTAATGCGCACACACACACCATGTGACCAAATCCCACCAATCCTGAGACACTAACAAAAGGAGACTCATGTTCTTACTGCTTTACGTGACTAAATCCCCCCACTGGGTTTGTCACATGACCTGGTTACGGGACCAAATCGGGGCACGAATCTGAGGCACATCACGCACATTAACCTCATAACTAGTTCCTGCCTGATGACACTTCACGCCCCTCCATACAGCACTGATAATAAAGCCAGACGACGAGTACAGCTAGAAGCGACAGCGTCACATGGCACTCTAGCGACCCCTACTGGCTCCTCACAGACATTGGTCGCATTCCTCCACCAAAATCCTCACGCTCTGTGTCATTGTAAATGCAGAGTTGTAAGCTTGTCTCAATACTGTAGAAAAGGCAAAACTACACACTGCCACCAGTCCAGTAGCTGGACAAAGCCCCTGTGCAGCATCACATTAGAGTCTCACAGCGGATGGGTACATCCAACGCTAAAAGGCGCAGGCGATCTTCAGAGAAGCGATCCAGCAAATGGCTGCAGGCCAAATTAAGCAACACGATTCAGGCCTGTTATCAGGATACACAGGAACAGAGGAGCCAAGCTAATGCAAAATAAAATGTAAAATGGAGACTTCACCTGAACCAGGGAAATACAGTCGAGTTGTCAGAACAACAGAATCACCTCAGAACATGCACAGTGAGGGGCGTGGGGGGGCGGAGCCAATTCACATGCCACAGGAGTCTGAAGCCAAGGTCCACAGGACTACAGAATACCTTCTAACTGCAGGCCATCAGGTTTGTGATGGACTCTCACCCATTGCCCCCCACCCCCAATTTTGAGATATAATCAACCCCTAACCAATGAGGTGCTGCTCTTTTTCCTTGTCCTAAGCCCCCGCACACAGGAATGCTCAGCTACCTACCACTTGCTCATCTCCTCCTTTGCAGTTTTTACATTCTGTCCACACTGCACTGTTTCTACCCATTTACTGTTGTGACCAGCTGGAAGGACATGCAGAGTAAGACTGCCATGCCATGGGGGGGCTGACAGTATACTCGTGAATCACAGACGAGAGAAGAAAGGGGGGGGGGGGAGGAAGAGATAGAGCGAGAGAGGAAGGTGGAGAAAGTCTGAAAGGACAGAGCTGAGAAAAGTGACAGATCGCGAGGACATCTCAAAGGAGGACAAACTAAGAAGGAAAGGATGATAGGAGAAGAGGTGAATGACTAAAAGGAGGAAAAGAGGAGTGAAGGGGGGGGGGGGTCACTTACCAGGACTTGGGCTCCCCGAAGTGCAGGTAGTTGATGCTGTAGAGGTCCATGTCCTCCGTGTGCCAGGCGAAGGTGGTCTTCCACATGCCGAAGTAGAGGTAGGGCGTGTTGACGCCCTCGATCACGATGCCGCACTCCTGCTCCACCATGTCCAGCAGGGTGTTCAGGTGGCCGATGTTCCACTCTGAGATGTCCTGTAGGGACAAAATACTGTAAACACACTCTCAGCCAACAGGAAGAATAGTACAGGTCAGAGAAGCATTTAACTTTTAAACAATAAATCTGGTGGTCAGCATTGGTTAGTGCTGTTTTATAAAAATCAATTTCTGACATGAGACCCTGACATGGCACACGTCAGGACATTTAAAGAATGGAGTACAACATTTCATCAGCAGATGGCGACAAAGCAGCATAACTGGCACTCTGACATCAGCTTCTGCTTGGAAGGTGAAACAAAAGCTTCAAAAATGTAGACAAACATGATTTACACTGAAAGTCAGCTGCCGAAATGAGCTGTAACTGACCGATTCTTATGACAAATTTTACACAATATTACAGATAATTACTAATGATTTAAAGTATATATAACTCCGATCACTGAAGGAGTTGGGGAATAGCGCAGGCGGCCAGTGGAAAATAGCAAACATTCACTTAAAATTACGTTAATTGGTTAAATTTCTTGTAACCTGGGATCTACGGTACACATGACCCAGTTTTGATTAAATCTGCAGTAGGACAGTTTTTTTTTTCCACCCAAACAGAAAACACCAGTCTTCCCATTTTTCCTACTGGTCTGAGCCACAATGCAGTATATTCACGCCTACCAGGACAGCATGACCCGTCAGCAATCCGTTTTTATTCACTGTACCACAACAGGCTTCACTGGCCGCCATGAAGGGGGGGGGGAGGGCACAGTGACGATTTCACCCGCAATCCGGCAAATACCCAGCCGAAATCTCATGCCATCTTAGAGCAACGAGAGGCAGGAGGTGTGGCCTGCTTGGGTTTTCCGTGAACCTCCATACCATGGAGGGGAATGGCGAGTGACATAGCGCAAGATGACGTTAGATCACTGGGGGCAGAACAAACGCACTTTACCCAAACGGCGGGATCCCCAAACTCACCGCGTCGTACAGGGAGCCACTGATGTCAGCACCATAGATGGGTGAAACAAATGTCAAGTTTTTCCAGTACTTCCTCTCCAGGTCATCAAAGTCTTTATGCCGGGGGGTACAGTACCTAAGGAAAGCAGACCGGTCAGGAAAACTCTGCAAACAGGCCTGCGGTTGTAAGATCCTCTGGTCTAAACACCCATGGGATGGAGTCGCGGCTCTGAGGCTGGGGAGGTGAGTGCACAACCATGTGGAGGGTACAGGAAGTTAGTTTCAAGGAGAAATTACATTTATACAGAGGCAATTCTAGGGACACCGGGGGCCCTAGAACTCCATGGGGCCCTCCGACAGGCACCCCGGCCGACATGGCAAAACTTATGGCCATTATTTTAGCGCAAAGTCTAAATTATTAATATGAACAAAGAAAACTTAATAAACGCAATTCATTTATTTTCACATTACTGTGAAAAACAGGATACACGAATAAAGCAGATTTGTCGTAGCAATGTACTATGTGCTCGGCCCAGCTGGGGGGGGGGGGCAGACAATCGCCTGCCTTGCCTGTCCTTGTCCCCATGCATTTATATTTTTGCAGAAACAGGAGAACCTAAATTTATGGTAAACAAGCACAGGTCACAAAATGAGGTTCATTTCAAACGTTATATCTTCCCTCAGTACAGTATAAGCAGAATAAAATGACAAAACAACAAACACAAAGGTAATAAAAGCTAAAGGATGCTGGCCTTTCATCCCCCACAATGCACTTCTGCTGCTGCGGGCAGCTGGAGGGAGGAAGTCAGCTTGATGGCGCCCGCTGACCCAAGCAGATGGCAGCTTCAGTGCCTGGTGCAAAGTGGCAGGGGGTGTGGCCTACTTCCAAGCATAGCCCGGCCTTCTAGGCCTCACTTTTTACACTGATCCCCCCCCCTGCCGGATCAACAGCCAGGGTGGCGGGGGGGAAAGCACATCTCCAGACCACCTGTGTCATGACCGGTGACACCTGGAGCACAATCTCCTTCAATACGATGTCACACGTGCCGCTCGTCCGGCAGGCTGTCCCTGAACCTGCCCATCTGAGGCTCCCTCGCTGACAGACTCGGCCATTTACCGACAGCTTGGAGACCCCCCCAGTAGTCAAACAAACGACGGTAGAGCCTCGCAGAAACCGGACTCCCCATTCCCAGCCACTCACTTCTCGCTGTTGGCCAGCTTGCGGTACTCGCCCACAGTCATGCACTTCTTCTGGATGTTGTACTGCGTGAAGAGACCCGACTGGCCGGTCACCACTTGCATGATGGGCGCCGGAATCACCATGTCCTCGATGGACTCGTAACACTGGCGCGGCTTCCACTCTTTTGGAGGAATCACCTGCACAGGTGGGGAAGGCAGACAAGGCTACATCACCATACCATAGCTGTGTTAAAGACAACGTCCATTAGAATTAGTCATGGTGTTGACCCCTGAATGCTAGAAACTAGCTTTTGATTACATGGCGACTTAATTTTACATTTAACCCTAGTGATCCGGAATTAAGGCAGGATTATCATGCGCTGTCGTTCTCTAATTGCTTTAAATGCAATAGGACCTAGTGGTGAACCGATGTGGAAATTTTGGCTGATAGCAATAACATAAATTTTTGCCTAATATTACCAAAAGTGATAATTGGCTAACCTCTGGGCTCCACAAATCTGTAGTGAAACTGACATCAAGTGCTGGCGATGTTGCTTCTTAAGATCCCATGAATGTGTGAGGCAAGCACATCATTTAATGCACGCAGTGAGACTTCAGCAAAGTAGGGCCAAGTTGGGAGACTGCAGCGAGGTTCTAAGTGGCGAATGAGCCGATGGAATTCCTCGTCCTCCACTACGGAAAATGGCTGATTGAATTGGACGATCATCTCCATTATTTTAGAAGTTACGTCTTGAGCTCTGGTGCTGCTAACTTTGGATAAACTAAAGTCTAAGTATCGGCCAAGACTGACACATTGGTGCAATGCCGACGTCTCCATTCTAAACAAACAATCAGCCAATATCAATGTTGACCGATAGTTTGTGCATGCATTTCTGTAAGGACCCAATGGGATACACTGAGAGATGGGTCAAACCAGTCAGTAACCATTAATGTGCACCAACCTTTACCCACTTAATAAGCTTCCGTCTCTTACTGCCCATCGACAGAGTTGGGGACTTCATTTGTCCTGTTACAAGTTTCAGGTGGCTGTATACTTCAAACAACGCCCACACAAAACGAAACCGAACACATAGGCGAGAGCAATCTGTCACATATTTCAAACGACGCTGCCACCTTATTTGTTCCATGTCACGACACAACCCTAGGGGGCGCTGAATGTCTGTGCTACAGCAGACCCACATACGGAGCGCAAATAAACATATTGCGGCGAGTGCGCAAGTCGTTTTAATGAAGAAGATGACAGCTCGTTTAAAGTGCCAGCTATTTTTTATTCACTATTAATTCAATATTAGTAGTGACACAGACAGGGAAGCCAACAATTTACATGATACTGACGGTTACATGCTAATGAAACACACATTCCACAGCAAACATTACACGGTTACGACATTTACTATTATCAGAAATACACGAATACACATATTAATTTATACTATTTCAAATGCGTTCCAGTGCAAAGCATGCTGGTAACTGCATGATTAGTCTTGCTGATCAACTCATTGGTGTCACATTTATGACAGCCAATCGTGGACAGTGGGTGGGATCAGAACAACCGAAAAAGTTTGCCGCGGGGACCCTGCACGGGCGGTATGCCGAAAGGGTGTTTACCGCGGTTATCACACATCATATGGTGTCGTACTGCGGAAACGACATCGATATCCAGTGCTTTCGTTTGAAGTACACGGCCAGCTTTAGGGTCCAAGCCTTCCTCAGGTAAAACAGACCCCCCAAGCACGCCCTCGGAACAGGTAGACGTATCAGTACCTTGGCCAGGCCAGCGCGGTGCGCCCCCTGAGATTCCATGTACGTGATATACTTGGCGAAGTCACGGAACTCTTCCATTGTGGGCCGGAAGGTCAAGATCTTGCAGCCCGGGTTCTGCGCCATGGGGTTGTCCAGCGACATGGCCTCGGGGGAGGGGGGGGAACTGCAGAACGAGGAGAGACCGACCGATGGGCGGGGTGTCACCTGAAAAGAACTCATGAGAACTCAACGGCTGCTCTAAAGACGGTTCTTTGTTGTTTTGTGGGGCAGCCTGGTGTTTAAAGACGTCAATGGCTGGTAACCCAAGGTGACCCTGATGAAGGTACTTCAGACGTTTCAGAATTCATGATGGAAGCGGTATGTTAATCGCTTTGGGTAATGTGCTAAATAAATGTACATAAAATATGAAAATAAGATCAATTAACGCATTTGCAAACAATTATCAGCATGCAAAAGCCAATGGCATCTATTGAAATATATACATGTTGAAAAATACTCAATCCCAGCACAAAACGCCTGGCACACCAAACCTGATTTAATCAATTTAGCCCCACAGGATCAACACCCTTCATCTAAGTGAAAAGTCACTTTAACGACATTAATTACACCCACCAAGGTCTTTCAGTACCCCGAAGGAACAAATCTGGAGGGGTAAAAATGGTGGTGGGGGCGGGGGGGCAGAGGTCGCCTAGGCAACAAGTAGAGACTGTTTCTTTGGCGTGGGGTAAACACAAGTGCCTTTGAAGCCCCCACTGGAAATTTCAATCCCTGAGCAGGGCTATGCTAGGCTACAGCCCAAATGCATTTATTTAATAATCATAAACAACAAGTTGATTTATTTAATTGGATGATACTAATGGGTTCCACTCACCATCCCTGGATGAAAGCTGGAACAAAATACTATAAACTGTCTATAAATAGCAGCTGTTCCTTTGTGCCTTCAATCAAAGGGGAACAAAGAGCAGGGGTGGAACTACAAAGGGCACAAAGTCAATGGTATGCGAAGCCCCTACACAGTGCGTTTACATGTACAGCTAAGTCGAGATACGGTTATAGTTCGACTAAACCATTTAAATCGGGCTATGGTTCTTGTCCCAGTATACATGCATGGGAGGGGAATCGATTTATTGCCCAAAGTATGTTTGACTCAGATACAATAGGTGCCGATATAGTTCCTTTCAGCTTGTTAGTATTGGGCGTTTTCCAGTTGACCTATTTCGACATGTGATGTTGGTATTAATACCGCATGTCGTTGAGTTCTACTACAGCCATTTTTCGAATTCAGTACAAAATACCCCACTTTGCGTTGTGATGTCGTTCAGCGCTGGTACCAGTATTTATGCCAGTGGAAAACCAACACCCTAAAGCATCGTACTTTTCGTACCTTCTTGAAGTACCAAAAATACGGTACCTGATGCGGTGGAAAAATGTCTTTTAGTCGAGCACTGAATTGCGCAGATTTACAACAATGTACAATTCGTACGTGCTGAATGTCTGCTGCTACGCTCCAAGCGTCTTCTGTGTACCTGGTTCTTCTGTTACTTCTGGGTCAAAGCGGGGGGGGGGGGGGGGATCGATGACAACTGTGGAGCATGCGATGAGTGCCTAGGCCAGTTTGCGTGCGATTGAACGTTCTGCAGTAAATTGATTCCCAATCGCATTAAGTGGGTGACTTTGAGAAATTCGATTTAGTACGAGTTCAGTCGGACTAACATGTATACGTTTACTTTAAAAGTACAACACAACTATTCGATTTTCTTCGTGTGCATGTAAGCATACTGACTGAGTGGCTCTTATCTGGATTGTGCGGATCCCTCCACAAGGCAGGCGGAGGGGATTCACCCGGACACAGCGGCAGCAGACGTTCCACACAACCAAGAGGTCGCGCCTCGGAGACGGTCGACGGTACTGCGAGGGCAGCACGCACACCCGGGGGCTGGGGTCCGGCCGCGGCTCAGCGTCCTTCCGCCGGTGGGGGGGTGTGAAAGCGTCCCAAGCTGCTCAGCTGCTCCCGCATCACATGGACCAGCTATGGGGATATCGCACAAGACCATGAGGATGGTGATGCAGGTGAATGTCGTATGAGGATGGTGATGCAGGTGAATGTCGTATGAGGATGGTGATGCAGGTGAATGTCGTATGAGGATGGTGATGCAGGTGAATGTCGTATGAGGATGGTGATGCAGGTGAATGTCGTATGAGGATGGTGATGCAGGTGAATGTCGTATGAGGATGGTGATGCAGGTGAATGTCGTATGAGGATGGTGATGCAGGTGAATGTCGTATGAGGATGGTGATGCAGGTGAATGTCGTATGAGGATGGTGATGCAGGTGAATGTCGTATGAGGATGGTGATGCAGGTGAATGTCGTATGAGGATGGTGATGCAGGTGAATGTCGTATGAGGATGGTGATGCAGGTGAATGTCGTATGAGGATGGTGATGCAGGTGAATGTCGTATGACGATGGTGATGTAGGTGAATGTCGTATGAGGATGGTGATGCAGATGAATGTCGTATGCTGCGTTCCATTTGAGCTCCTAACTCAGAAATTCAGAGTATCTGGTCGGAAATTTCAACTGGAACAACCCCTGGCATTCCGACTCGTCAAGTT
Source organism: Paramormyrops kingsleyae (assembly GCF_048594095.1). Taxonomy (NCBI): domain Eukaryota; kingdom Metazoa; phylum Chordata; class Actinopteri; order Osteoglossiformes; family Mormyridae; genus Paramormyrops; species Paramormyrops kingsleyae. Next base: position 19,553,133 of record NC_132817.1, read on the forward strand.
GGAAGAATCCTGACCTCAGAATTCAAGATGATTGCGCCTTTTATCAACAGAAGTTAAAGCTGTAGCTTTGTAGTCTTTGTTAGCATTTACGCCTTATGTGTGGCTCATTAAAAATACACACATACACACAAAATTGTCCAACTGCTATCTGTGGACATGTGTTATGGTGGTTTTATGTGCAACATACTGCACAATGTGTCATTATTAACTGGTATTGCTAACAATGGCTAACAATGAACCTGGCAATAACTGGCGCCTGTTTTAAAAAGCAGGATTTCTCGCTTTACCGTATAATTTGTTGGATTTAAGGTAGTCTGGGCTAAACATAACTGAACGAAGATATCAGCCATTTAAACTGGGGTACTTAAATCAGACAAACAGTCCGGCTAAGCAAGAAATCCTGCTTTGAGCCACAGGTCCCCGGTATTGCTAAACGGCTTTCCGACTTGTTTTACTGGAACGCAGTGTGACATCATTCCCAGTTCCAAGTTCCAACCTCCGAGGTAAATGGAACACAGCAATGTATTACGACGTTACGGGACACCCAATCAAATGAAATACAAAAATGCAGACCGCAGTATTATTAACGGAATATTCATATGTCTAACTCAGCCAAAGTTTGGGCAGCATGCAAACACACTGACTGAATGACGAGTGCATAATCATAGTCATCCATCCGTCTATTTCTCTATACTACTGGCCGTGGGCACTTTGTATGGGATGCCAGTCCATTACAGGGCTCACACATACGAGGGATAATGTGCAGTCACGCGTTTACATGTATTTTGTACTTCGGGAGGAAACTGGAGGAACAGCGGACGTGTAAACTGTACATTGATGACCTGGAGGGCAGGGATTAAACCCAACACCCGTGAAGACACTATATGACAATAATACTAAAGTATTGGGACATAGCTTCACCACTGAATTCAGGTGTTTTATTCAGAGTCATTGCCACAGGTGTTTAAAAAACAAAGCACCCAGCCATGCAGTCAGGTTTCCAAACGATTCTGAAAGAACGGGTCGAAGTGAATGGATCACTGAATTCAAACGTGCTCCAGGTCACAGGATGCCACCTTTGCAAGAAGTCAGACCCTGACATTTTGTTAGATATTCCACGGTCAACAGTAAGTGGTGTTATTGCAAAGCGGAAGTGTTCGGGAATAACAGGTCAGCCAGGAAGCGGCAGACCACGTAGAGTGACAGAGCGGCGTCTCCCAGCGCTGAAGCGCATAGTGTGTAAAAGTCGCTAACGCTCTGTTGACTTAACTACGGAGTTACAAACTTCCTCTGGCATTAACCGCAGCACCAAAACTCTGCGCCAGGAGCTTCATGGAATGGGCTTCCATGGCCGAGCAGCTGCATACAAGCCTCATATCACCAAGCGCAATGCCAAGGATCGGATATAGTGATGTAAAGCAGGCCTCATTGGGCTCTGGAGCAGAGGAAACTGTTCTGTGGAAGTGCTGGGCGGTATGACGGTTCATCCAGTATGCCGGCTTTAATTTTCCATACGATTTGATTTTTTTCATATACTGTCATGGCATAGCACAGCTGAAACAACAGCTGTGATGCTTCAATATTATATTGTTAGTGGCTAAAACAGCTATATATCGCTGTGCAGAATGTAATGAGGGGACCCCTGTTAATAAGAAGGGTGCGCACAGTTAACAGCTATAACATTATAACAATTCTCCATATATAACTGTCCAACTATACAGGATTTACAGCTCCTGCTGCAGTCTGTGGCTGAAAATTTGGATGACGTGTAATATAATTATGGCTGCAAATTAAATGCATATTGGTAAGGCAAAGTCCCTAATACACGGTAATTGATTTAGCACAGTAATAATTATTAAAATCATGCCAGTTAAGCAAACGTTATCAAGCTATATATATGGAAATATCAATAAAACGTGACTTGAGCAATATACAGTTGTTAAGAAAACCACCCCTTTTTAAAAACATTTAACGTATTTTATTGATGCGATCGCTTGCTAACACCATGAGTGTGAACTTGGGGGGGGGGAAATACTGATATACCATGAAACTGCCACAATCTTAAAAATACCATAATACAAAGTTTTGGTCATACCACCCAGCAGTATTCTGTGGAGTGATGAATCACATTTCTCTGTCTGGCAGTTTGATGGGCTAGTCTGGGTTTGGCGGATGCCAGAAGAAGGTTAGCTGCTTGACTGCACTGTGAATTTTGGTGGAGGAGGGATAATGGTATGGGGTTGTTTTTCAGAGGGTGGGCTCAACATACAAAGACATTTTGGACAATTTGATGCTTCCAACTTTGTGGGAACAGTTTGGGGAAGGCCCATTGCTGTTCCAGCATGACTGTGTGGTTTGGTGTGGAAGAACTTGACTGGCCTGCACAGAGCCCTGACCTCTACCCCATCAGACACCATTGGGATGAACTAGAATGGAGATTGTGAGCCAGGCCTTCACATCCAATACTCTTCTGGATGATTGGGCAACGGATCCCACAGATACACTCCAAAATCTCGTGGAAAGCCTCCCCAGAAGAGGGGCAGCTGTTATAGCTGCAAAGGGGGACCAACTCCATACTGATGCCTATGGATGTAGAATGGGACGTCATAAAGGTTCCTGTAGGTGTAAAGGCCAGACGTCCCAATACTTTTGTCCATATAGAGTATAAGGACGCTGTGTTACCTTCTGAACCATCTCTAATTTTATTATAATACTGAAAATGCAAAAAAAGGTTGTATTATGACAAACTAGATGCTGTTGGAATGATGACAATGCATTCACTGGATGGCTGAGTCACCCCCTTTCACCCATGTAATCCCAACTCCTCCCACACACCCCCGACATCTAGTCCCACATGCTTTCCCCACCTCTCCAAAAATCTTAAAAACCCAACTTCAGGTGACTTGTCTCAAGGTAATCAAATTCACTAGAGCAGCTTCTGTGACTGTCCTATCATGTGACACCACTAAGTGCTTCAATTTTGATGCAATGTCTGTTAAAAATGGAAAAAGTCCCAGATCATCACCTATACAATGATCTGAGAAGTTTGAAAAAGATCCATCAAATAGAGTTACTCTGTTCACAAGATCAAGTGTCTTCTGCATCTGCTTCCTTTGTTGCCACCTAGTGCTGCTGCTTCTATTCTGGTGTGATCCATCTCACAATGACATCAGTTGTAGATCATCATCTACAAAATGTTTTTTTATCAATATATAGTTAATTCCATCAAACCATTCTTGACATCAGATTCATAACGTCAAGTGTCTTCCGCAGTCGTCTATCCATTTGCTGCCACTACGTGGTGTTACGTTGATTTTGGCGCGATTCGTCTCAAAAATAAATCAATTCCAGTCTTTTATCCTACACAAAGTCCCTGTGGAATACTGTCAAATACTTTTTGAGTTAACACACTAAAGGGATAAGTGTCGGCTTCAACAGCAGACCAACCAAACACCATATACATTACCCATCCAGGTAATGCCATAATCAGCCAACCATGACAGTTGGCTCACTAGTAAATACTACTTGACAAAACTGCTTTACTGCCACTAAAAACTAATAAGGTGAAAACAGTGTCATGGGATTTATGGTTTGGTTCTGTTCCAACAGAAAACAATTTAACAGAAGTTGTTTGTGAGCTTAGCCATTTGCAAAGGCTGGGTTTCGATGCATCAGTATCATCAAATATGTCCTCTTACCCAGAAAACAGAGCCACGAATGCTATTTAAGCTAATTAATGGGTGATGCGTCTGTGCCAGAGAAACATCATCAATACAGCTCAACTCTAGCATCATGCGCATATGTGCACTTCTATCGCTACAAAAAAAGAAATACATAAAATTTCTTAGGTGTTTTTTTTTGCCATATGCCTCAGATCAATCAACAGACACACCCCAGAAACACTTTAAAGGTATAGGGGGGGAAAAAAACAATGTAACAGGTAATTTACAAATCAGTTTCAGTCGATACAGAGGATATTTAAATGCAAACATCAACTTGATCAGAACTGACGATCTGTCTTACTGTCGCTAACAATGTAGCATGTTGTTTAAGTTAATATGGTCATATAAGCACAGTGTAAAGCCGCATATTGTAATGTTTTGGTGTATATATTGGGGAACAAATATTAACAAATTAAATTAAGTGCCATCTCCCAAGTTCCTAAATTTCCACACAGTACATGCAGTGATGTTTCATGTCCAAGTGCACACTGTTCACATGGGAGTGACGAGACCCATTTCAATTAAACCACTCGGCCAATGCACTTAGCCATCTACAGGCTGCACCCAATACACACATACATAACCGAAAGCTAAGTGGCACGGCTGACCTCAAACGGCCATGCACAGCTCAGGCATGAAAAGCAAGCAGCTCTCATTGTGTGGCCTCAGCTGCCATAAACCTGGCTTCAGATCCCTGGCCATCAGCTGTTGAGTTTTTCCACCATTGTAACCATTTTCCAATTTATGTGAGCACATCTACTAAGCTCATTGCATACAGATGTCAGAAATGTTATACAGTAAAACTGGTCTAAGTCGCCGGCTTGTAACTCGTCAATGTGCACAAGTTGACGCTCAAGCAAAAGCCCAGATTTTTCCTAATGATGTTTCCTTTAAAATTCCTTGTGTAAATCGCCGCTTGTAAGTCGTCAAATTCCCTTAGTCGTCACCTAAATCCCGGTCCCGAACAACACAAATGAATGGATTTTCCTACCTCTAAGTCGACACCCCAATCGCTGCATTCCCGCCGCCTGCTTGTCACCACGGCAATGTAGAAACGGGGAATCCCCACCTATCGCACTAGTCGCTCCCTGGATGCCGAGGCCGTGATGAGTAGAGGTATGGTGTTATATTTACTAGCCGGTAAAACGGCGAGATAGACATAAGTCGCCGAAGTGTCGACTTAGGTGTATCTCGTCAATTCTCCAAGTCGTCACTTTTAAGCTGGTCCCGCGAGTGTCAACTTAGACCGGTTTTACTGTAGTTTCAAATGCAGCCAATTTAAAGTTTGTGAAGCAAGCAACCTATCGGAATCATTACATATAAAGTTGTTTTATGTATAAAGAAAGTATCCAGAGAGGGACATTTGTTTTCACACAGCCCGATTTTCAGATTGCTAAATCGCATGCCCTCGCTAAAGATTCGACTGCCTGAATTCAAAATGTTATCTACTATTTATTTACTCCGCCTGCTTGAAGCTGATGTCCATAAAATAACGATGTCTCATATCTACAGAAACAAAATGACCTGCAGCTACCAATACGGGATAACAAAATGTCACCGATGTCCTTTTGCTACCATTATTCTGGAAAGCATGGCGTTGTTGCACACAAATCCCTTTAGCAATGCATTTATATATATATATATACAGTGGCACCTCGGTTCTCGAATTTCTTGAAAGTCGAACAAATCAGTTTGACCTAGAACTCGATCTGAATATCAGAAGTCGAACCATGAACGCTGACCTAATATAAATTGTACGCACCAGGAAATGTCATACTACAATGCAATTCTTACTTGAATGCCTTCTTCACAGACTGGACGATTAACCAAATAAAGCAGCGCAACATTACAGTAACTAACAATAAATAAACCACTAACTTACGTGTACTATTAGAGCATTTATGTCATTTATTTAAACTTTATTTTACCACGTAAATTAACTGAAAACCAGTTCTCACTGCTTTACGTGATATTCGGGAGAAATAGCAGATTACGTATCGGAACTGCCTGGGATACAAACGTCATGCGTGTAACCAATAAGGGCAAAGGTGTGTCGTCACGGAGGCGGTTCCAGTTTGTGCAGCCGGGTGAGAGGTCGCAAAGCATCTAACCATAATGCATTGCGTCAGGATCAGAATGCGTTGCTTTAAGCCAGCGCTGTAAGCACGTCGAATGCACCCAATGACCGGACTGGGGAAACAAACTGAAACGCGGACTTAATACAGAGGACTAATGACAACAACCAGAAACAGCTTATCACATGGGGATCCCACACGTGGTTAACGAGGGGGCGTGGCACACGGAAGGAGCGGACGATCGGGGCAGGACTGGGGTAATGTTGGGATAAGATCTTTATCGTTTTGGGAGCCATTAAGAAAAAAATGCTCTTGTTTTATCATGTTCATTTTGTGCTTAAATTTATATATATATAAATTTGGGGGGCCGGGGACCAATTAATTGGATTTCCATTATCTCTTATGGGAAAAATTCGATCAGAACTTTTTTGGGATTCGATCCGGAGTCCGGAACGGATTAAGTTCGAGAACCGAGGTACCACTGTATTTGCAAGTATAGACAAACTCTGACAGATGCTTCGACTCCACATTTCCACAAAAGTCCTGTCGGCACATTCCAATAATAAACCTCCTTTCGGGCTTTAAACAGTACAGTAAAATCTTTATTTCCTTCAGTACTCTACAAATTGAGGACATAGAAAGAAGTACTGTAATGCATATCGACAACTAAAGAAAAAAGTCGTCTTTCAGAAGGAACCGAAACCAAAATCTTTTTTTCCAAGTCACTATTTTCCAACTAAGAATCCGAAAAGATCCAAAAAAAAGTTTAACATAACTTCAGCTTTTTCCATCACACAACTTGCAATTATATTACAATTCTGACAGTTCAGCCAGTTTACGTAATAGCAGACCGAAAAAAAAACCAAGTACTCTTATTAACGCATATTTTAACACATCGCGCCCCGAAAAAAATCCATGTGTGCAAAATTGAGTTAATATCTAAGTCAAAGTTAGGAACACAGGAATCATGCGACTATTGCAAGCTGGTAACACGTCAGTGATGGGGGACTTACTAATAACGATCAAGGTATAAGCCACCCCTCCTCTGCACTGTATGATGAAGCCGAATGCCTAAAGCAATTTGCTCGACATGGTTATCGCTCTGTATAGGAAAAGCAGCATACTGCCCTTTTATACCCCATGCTCCGAGTCACGTAGAACAATGCCCCTGATCACGCTTCGCATGCAAACCAAGTTCACTGTCGTACAACGATGCATGTTTATAATGTACATATTTCAGTTGTCAATTAATTGCACTTACACCGTATCCGGCTTGTCATCATCACACCCCCCCCCCCCCACCTCCAACGCGATAGCTCGTTCAAGCGAACAATTACCAACCAACCCACTGCATATTAGCAAGACTTCTACGCATTTGGTTTTGTTCGACGCATATTTAACAGAGCGACTTTATGAAAACAAGACACATGTATTAGAAGGAGCACAATTAAGATGCAAGTTCATCGTGTGTTTAGGTAAATTTAAAGCACCCCCCTCCCGACAACCATTTCTCTAGTAAAAGTCAACAAAACACCACGACGAGCAGGAACAAAGACTGTTTTAGAGCTTAATATGCAGGGTAATGTTTCCGCAGAGCGCGGTGCATGCTTCACGTCGCATTTACCTCTTGCTTTGTGTCTGTCCTGACCTTTATATATTTCGTATTAGATTCCTCTCGCTCCCTGAATCCTCTCGATCGATTATCTGTGAATACGGGATCTAGCACGGAAAAGCTCGGCCTCACCCCCACTTTTAAATATCCAATTCTGTGATTGGCTAGAAACCACCGGTGCTGGACTACAGCCTCGCTAATTGGATTCCCGGTTTGATTGACGGTACACTCCATCAATAGGATCCCCGGAATCGGCGAAGTCGTCATAAGACGACCCTACAATTAGATATTTACCTTTCCCTGTCCGCAGCTTGGTACGAGATACAAATCTTAGCCTTTGGGTTATAGAAATGAAAAATATTCTGCCCCCCACCGGTAAAATCCAGATGAAATAGCACTACTCTTCCCATACATATATTGACAAAAGGAGCCGTAGGAAAATCTGCAGTGCATCCGTCCGGCGTCGTATGGAGGCTTGCCACAGATGCCGTGTTTCACGCCCGCTCCGTCTGTGACGGCGATATCCAGCTTCCCAGCACGCGAACGTGGAGTACGTGCGCTTCCTCACAACACCATCTTAATTATGCACTGTGGCGTGTTTGCTACTACCGCACGGAAGTCGGGTGAGGGGCTGCGGGTCACAGGATACGGTGGCCTACGTAATAGACAATCGTTGCAAGAAAAGTAGCATTTTAAAGAACGTTCAGTATTGCGAGCTAATGTATACACTCCGGGCGGTTGGCTGGAGACTGGACGATTTCATGTCAAAATCAACCTCAACGCGTACAGGATACCCCAATGCACGCATATTTAAAATCTAAATAACGTTACGGTACACTATGCCCACAAATGCATTGATTAGTCAATACACCTAAGAGGTTGCACGCTAAAATTGCCAGCTGACCATGGAAAAATAGCTCTCAACAGTGTGAAGAACTTAAAAACAAGGACGTTTTGTCATCTAGAGGTCAACCATACTTAGAGATTTGGAGGCGGATGCACGGTGATCCATGAAGCAGGTGGATGCCCAAAGACTCACCCAGAGCTACACGGCCACTTGTCGGGGCCTGCTTTGCACAGCAAGAGATGCATACAAAAAGACTTCAAAAATTTGTTTTATTTTGCCTTTCATAAAAAAAAAAAAAAATCTGCATTAAGTAGAGGCAGAATACAAGAACAAACTAACGAAACAAAACTGCTAAACTTGTGCTAAAAATATACAACTTCTGAAAATTTACAAAAGTCCAAGTATGCATAAAATTCTGGGAAATAAAAGGCATTACTAACACGAGTTGCTAGCTGCCTTTGGCTTATTGAAGACAAATGTTTCTGAAATTGCAGAAATGGTAAGAAATCAGGTTAATTTAGAACCTATGAAGTTCAAACAATTTTTGTATATGACGCGTGATAACGGATTACACTGTATTCCGCTATACATTTAAGCTCACACAAAACAATGCACTGGCCAGTTTAATGGTACTGTAGTGAGGAAAAACCCGTTGAAATTGCTCTATGGATGACAGATTTAACACAGCAAACTACAGAAAAATTAATACATAAGATATGGGTGCCTTTGGGGTAACTATTCTAAGACTTTAAATATATAGCCTGATATTCCAAAGAAAATAAAAGCCTGAGGAGTTACTATAGCAGGTCAAAAATTATGCCAGACTGAAGTGCTGACTTGAAGCTGCTTCCCACCATTTCATACGATAAAATTTAACCCTATAGGTGACCAATTAAACATGTTTTAAAAGGCAGAGGTCAATCCTCATGCTAGCAGGCCAACACAGGACTGACTGGGTTTGAATTATCAACCAATGTTAAACATCTAGATTTTATATATATAAAACAGCGGTGGGGGCATCTTTGTCACCCAACTACCAGATGAAATTGTTCATGTTCAATATATTAAAAATCAATAACTTTTTCTTAATTGCTTACTGCTAAACTACAACTCAAAGTTCATGTGGATTCTGTCCGAGAAAGGAAAGCAGCAGTTTGAGCAGGGCAGGAGGCCATCACCGGCCACTGCTGTATCCGGGAAAGAACAGGTTTAGAATGGCTTGGAGGGACTTGTTGACAGTCATCGGGTTATTTTTCCCCAGGTCGTGCCTGCAAGCTGGGCATGTGTACACTTCTGCCTTGAATGAACGCTGCAGGCATTCCTGTAACATGAACCGAATGCACAATATTTAACTTCGATTGCCCTAAACATGCTTTACACATAAAATGCAATGAGAAACGAGGCTTTGAAAATAACAATGGGCAGGATTAGCCCGCAAAATCAGTCACTGTTCACCCAATTAACATGTAAAACACCATAGAAGTAGAAATGCAGACCAAATTTGCAGTAAATGGAGACCTGATCCATGAAACTGACAGCTCACTCACCCTACACACGTTGTGTTGACACTCTGTAGTGATTGGCTGATACACCACCTCCTGGCAGCAGATGCATAAGAATACCTCTTCAACTTTGTTCAGAAATTTCTACAGGCACAGGGATGGACAGATAAGGTTGTGTGCCCACAAAGTCATGTTATACAATCTGTTATATTTCAGCATCTCGTGTACATCAGGTGTAGGCTGAACATACTGGCCCCTGAGACAGGCTCTGCATGGCTTCATCCCACAGCTTCTTGTTGAGCTCATCCCCCTTTATCAGAGCTTTCTGCTCCGCCGTTAGCTTGTAGGTCTCCACTTTCAGCTTCTTTGGAGAGCTCTTGGCTGGAGATTGCTTTTCCGCTACGAGACGACCATCACACATGCGGCTAAGCCAAGCTTAACGTAGCAAAGCAAACAAGTACACAGTACCACACAATGCTTAAAAGGTAAATTTCTCTAAAATATGCCTAACATTCCTTTCACGGCTTCCAAATTTTTCACACACACACACTCACCACCTTGAGATTGTCGTTTCCTCTTCCCTTTGCTGGGTGTGTCAGTCACATCTTCCTCCTCCATCTTATTCTCCTTCTCCTTCTCCTTGGAAGCCACTGCCTCCAGGTAACCCTCAGGATACTAACCAGGGAGAAAGGTGAACATGAACAGTTTTTGATTCCGTTTTCTGATAAACAAGACCAGAAAATTCCACATTGTAGGTATTTTCTTCTTCTACCAGTGTTAACATTTAAATCGGGCACCATATCACAAAAGGAGGAGTCTCTATAGTGGAATTTCTCAGCTGGAAATTACATCCCAAAGAATGTCAGTGTTCCTTCAACAAACATTTAGAAGATGTTTTTGTCTACAGTGATGTAGATGGTCCATCATACATACATGGCTGTCAAGCAACCAAAAACTTAACGATGGTGTTCGAGGAGATGTATACCTGCATGGTGAGACCCAGCTTCTTGATCCGGTCCTTGCCGTCTCGGGTCCAAGGTGCTGGCTCATCGTCATTACGCTTCAGAAGATACCTCCACACCAAGAACCCAGACTTCCCTTTTTCAGGCCAGTACTTCACCACCTTTAAGGAACACAACTGTTAGCAACCTGAGGGCACAACATGGAGGATAAAGGTAAAAGCACTCACTCACTCACCTTGTAAATGCCGTCATATCTGTTGCCATCCTCAGGGCAGTATTTGCTGTGCTTTCGTCCTTTGGAGCTACGCACGACCCTCACTGGTTTCCCCGCTTTCCAGTTCTTTGCCTCCGCTCCATCCTTGTCGTTAATCGCAGCATTGCAGTTCAGAGCCAAAGCTCTATACATCAAGCGACAAGATCAAGACAACTGTCCCGACAGCAATACACCTGGAGCAGCACCGTCTGTTTGTCATGAGGCGATGCTCAGTTACCTGTTCATGTTGGTAAGTTTCTGGTCACATGACTGCTCAGCAGTCCTCTTGTTCCCTGATAAATCTCGTCCACCAGAACCAGTGTAGGTAAACTCATTTCCATCATCCTTCAAGGAAGCGGTAGGCAGAGGGAAGAAATTCATTAGTAAAAGCCAAACTAACTGGCACTGAAGATGCCCACCATAGTAAAGAGAGTGTAGTCAGAAAGGTTTGGGGCGACTCAACCCACCACGTCATCCTCGTAGCCCCCGGCCAACACCAGGGAGTAAGCACCGTCGTTGCTGCGGCCATGGATCCCAGCCACATGGGGTCTGTGTACCCCTGACTCACTGACCTGTAAAACACACCCGAAAGAGACCAATGAAACATGCGACCAGTCAGTCTCAGACATCATTCATGTTGAGCTGTGGCTGCCCAAGGTATACATTGACTCCAAACATGCATGCAGCTGGGGCAGGTTTGACAAATTTCCAAAACCTAGGAAACAAGACGACTATAATAGCGGGTAATCTCAAGACATAATGGCTAACCTGTACTCGGAATTTCCACAGAGAGCCAACCGGGACCCCGGGCACTGGTCCATAGTGGTTAGAGGGAACAATTGTGCACTGTTTTGTTCGGCCAACACAAGCCATACCCTGGGATGAAAACGAGAGAAGGTTGAATGGAGAGACTCAACACACAAAGCACTTTTACAAGGGGTATACATGACGCCTGGCCATTAGTCCACTGCATTCCTCCCGCACCGTGTCAATTATTCAGGGAATACAAATCTTATGAGGAAAAATGCTGGGCGGGCAAAAAAACAAAAAACAAACACCGGTGTGTTGAAATGACGTACTCCATACCTTCCCCCAGTCCCTTTGGCTGGAGGAGCTTGCAGAGGCCATCTTTGCTTTCTTCTTGCTCTCCTTGAGCTTCTCCCCAGCCAACACCACCTCATTCACGTCATTCCGACAACTTGGGCAGTACCTGCAGGTAGCCAAAGGAGGTGAAAATGAGCTAAGCCTAGAGCGGTCATATCCCAGTCAACTAAACGTCTACATCTATTAAACTAAGCAGACATACGAGAGAATAAATAAATAAATAAACAAACACTGGCAAGGCCATCATCCAAGAGACTAACCAGTCCTCGTCCTCAGGTATGGTGGTAAGCGGTGGATTGAGGCAGTACATGTGGAAGGCCATGTCACACTCGTCACACAGCAGCTGCTTGTCTGGGTCCTGCTTTATGCCACACACGTAGCAGTTGCACATACGGCAGTTCTTGGCCGGGTTGTCCTTGCAGTGCTTGCACTCTGGCCCATTCGACCCTGGGAAACGTAAAGGAAACCCTTAAATCTAAGAAGTGTGTGTGTGCGTGGGGGATGTAACAGACTCCTTTCTACTGAAGACATTGAAACCGGGCCTACATTCACCTTGTGTTATGTGTGTAAATCAGTGATTTACAAGGGGCAACTCAACACTTGGCCTTAACACTTGCATGTTTTTACAAGTAACGTATACAAAAACTATACAGGGTTCAACTTAAACTTCAAGCTCACGTCATCAGTTTATACAGCTGATCCAAGGGTACAGCAACACTTGCAGCGGAAGCCCAATTTCATAAACAATTATGAACCTACCTTGATGAACGTTGTAAGTCAAGATCCATCACACGCGATAAGCCTCAGCCACACTATTATGAAGCGACTTACTTTTCAATGGGCTTTCACACGCCGCTCCCGACTCATCTGTATTCCCAGGCTCCTCTATCTTGTATATTTCAGTCACAAACATGATGCGGCAATCGTTCAGTGAATCACCAGCATCTCTGCAAAAACATAAGGTCATACCATCAATTCAACCCAAAGCCAGAGCACACAGCAATAACTCGCATATGGTCAGAGTCTGAGGAAAACCATGTCCGCTTTGACTATTGTGACTTATTACTGTAGACAGAATCTGTCCATTCTCCTGTCTACTCACAGCATTCGATATCTTATACACCAAAGAAATGATGTTTCATGAACTCTCCTATTTACATACTATGTTTCTACTAGTTAACATGTGCAATCATGATGGTCATTTGCATGGATTGCTTTATACCGCTAATTTTAACAATGTTGATAGCTAGGCAGCTTACCGACACGTTAATTTTGAAGATCAAGCACTACACAGTGACATATGCACCTCAGTGACAGTCCACGCAAGTACATTTTAAACACCATTCACTGATGGCTATTTTTGGTGTTAAGGGTGTCATTAAATTATTGTTACATCTATTTTGTAAAAATTGGCTGAGAAAATGCTTTTTTCTTTCCGGTGAAAACTGGAGATCTGTGTTTATTGGACGATGATGACATGCACATTGTACATGAATTCACAGCAAAACTCCACAAATAATGTGGAAATGTTACAGTATACTAGCAAGTCATCTGGAACTAATGCTTAAATCAGGTGTAATTAAAAGCCCAATAGGAATGGCAGCTAACACACAATACGCTACCAGGACCTGATGCAAGAGGAGCAAAGTGTGTACTGTGAAGAAAAGACCAGTACCCGAGCAGAATCCTGCCAAAGACCTCGCGGGCCGTGCGCGTCTCCCGCTTCCTCTGGATCTGGGCATCGTACCAGTAGCCACGCTCTTTGGGCTCGTCGGGGTTGTAGTTGACCATAACCACCATACCCTCCTCCAGCTGATGCCACTGGTACACGGTGCGAGCACGTGGACGCACATCTTTACCCCGCAGTTGCACCACACCATTTTCTGGGTAGCTGGAAACAAAACCACCTCGATATGAACACTCAGAAGAATGAATGACAAATGCTCCTGAAGGCTGTACAGAGCTGAGGTTCCTTGAAAGATTGCAATGCTTCAGAAAATGTGCCATGGTTTATACCCTGGGTTCAACAAAACATCTAATCTCATCTTAAATTCCCAGCTGACTGAATCACATCTTAAACATTCGCTGAATAGATTCCAGATGCAGACGGCATCTGACTCACTCTTCGTATTTGACGTGGTAGAGTATGTTGTCCTCATCCGACTTTCCCTCATCTCCGTCCGATGGGGTCCTGGTCTCTCTCGTCACGTTCATGATCTGGGCCTCAAACCAGGCCCCCATATTCAAATCGCGGGCATCTACAAACTCATTTATCTGAAACGCCATGAGATGCACGACATAAGGCATGTGTACCAAAACAGACGGCACTAGTTCTGTCCAAACTAGCTTGTCTTCCCATACCCTCCCAGCAATAAAGTACCAGTTGAATTTCAGTCACATGCTTTAAGCTAATTGTTTTGGCTACATTCAATGTTCACATATCGAATTTTACACAACTCACATAATAGTGAAAAGGTTTCAAAACCCTTCCACGCTTCCTTTTTCATTAGGATGTGGGACTACTTTACCATTCACTGCGCTCAGCCCCTGACCAAAGCAAAAATCTAAAGTCATAATGACAGCCCAGAAACCGAAATCCAACCTTCAGAAATGGGTTTCATTTTTTGCCTTTTACTAAAAGGCATGTGATCTGCACAAAAATGTAAACATTTGCATACAGTGTATATACACACCAAAGAGTTAGAAGAAACTCCATTGCTTTATGCTGTTGTACACCAAAACAGATTTAATGTTATCTACCAGTGAAAACAAAGGATGGGTATCATTAAGATTTTAATGGTACTTAAGAGAAAAAGTTAAGAAAAAATTAACATGCTTTCTTATATGTATTGTATGTATTAACATTAGCTTAATAAATTAACATTCTTCAGTAGCAAACGGCAACATTTAACAAGTCACTGTCAATGTGATTACTGAAATGCAAAATAATTTACAACAGCAATGTTCTGAACAATTCACCATTATAAACTGATTTTATGATTAATGAAATGTAAAATAAATGTAATAATGTTCATTTAAGTGAAAACCTGAATGCAGGACTTCTTGACTGTACTGTACTTTACTGTGTGGTAAGCTTAGTTTGTCCAAATCACTAAATCCAAGACGACATGTGATACTCACACCATTTCAGACTGAATTCATGAACACACCCATAATAATGAGTTGGGTAATGGTTACTTTAGTCATAACGCCATATTAGTATAATTTAGTTAACTCTGTGTGAGGGCTCCGCTAGGATACATAACATACCTGGGGCAATGACAGATAACCTACGAGCCAGGCAGTGGAAAACTGCACTTCTCCGTATGCATCTGATGGACTTTTGCTAAACGTTTAGATGGATTGCTTGCGTTTTCGCCCCTTACATGTAAAACACTTGTTGCACTTGTGATGACGCCGTTAGCATCTACCCTAGTGAAATGTCACCACACTTTTGAACATTTAGTTCTGTCTGCTATGTCACTAAAAGCGGGCTCCGTGTGTGCGCTACACGTCGCTGCGCATGAGAGAGAGAGGAGAGAGAGAGCAAGAACGAGTAAGCTACCCCGCGCCCCGCCCCTCACACGCAGGCTCCAGGAAATATGCAAGAAAACTTTCAGGTACCAATAATAAATAAATATTTTCTTAATTTCTTCAGTACCATAAACCTAACCGATAACATCAGAGCTCATTAATACTACAGTCTTTAATGATTTACCCCCGGGGCCCATTTAATACTGGGTCTCAGTACTTATCCCTAGTGAAAACCCTTCACATGCACAACTACAGTTTGTACTGTAGACCAATGTTTCTCAACGCGGTCCTTAAAGTCTCTCAGACGTCACACGTCTTGCTCCCCCTCAGCCCCTTGACAGACAGTCCACATTTTTGCTTCTGGGAGGGAGCAAAAATATGGACTGTATGAGGGTTCCCAATGTCCGGGTTGAGAAACACTGCTGTGGACCAAAACATCCTGTAACTTGGCAAGAGTTTCAGATACAGTTAATTTAGCTTTCATTTGTGTCATACAGAGTTCTTTTAACCCATTTAAATAGAAGAAACATTGAGAGGATTACAATTTTACACCAACTACAAAACAAAGGGTATATTTGTTATTTAACTCATCTCTAAACTTAAGTACTGCAGTCTGAGAATGTGTCAAACATTTTTTGTTCCATGTATACGGGCTACAGTGCC
This sequence comes from Paramormyrops kingsleyae, assembly GCF_048594095.1. Lineage (NCBI taxonomy): Eukaryota > Metazoa > Chordata > Actinopteri > Osteoglossiformes > Mormyridae > Paramormyrops > Paramormyrops kingsleyae. Next base: position 19,569,407 of record NC_132817.1, read on the forward strand.
TGCCATTCTCTACCTGGCAACACCTACAAGTTAGTTACGTTGACTTTCAACGCCATAACAACCAGGGCTATAGTCAGTGAGCAAATGGACAGTAACAGATTGAACAATGAAAAACGTCAAATATAATAAAACATGTTTAACTGCTGAAAGGAGTGGATCTTCACCTGTAAGCAAGTAACACCTACAAGCCAGTGAAAGTTTCATACCAGTGTAGAAATGCAAGTGAAATGTTTTAATTCATCAAGATCACTTTATACGATCTTATTACAGTTCCTTTTCATGTTGGTCTTCAAGACTATTTTGCAAGTTACCGAACAGTACAAACAAGCTAAATACTCTAATAAAAGATATGTCCGTACAAGGTAGCAAAACCGCAAAGAAAAAAATATTACCAACATTAAATTCTTTTTAGGGACCAACTCTTCCATATTGTCCACGCCGCTATGTCACCAATTCGGGATCACGCTGCATGCGGCATATTGTATGTCGGCAAGAGGGCATGAAAGGGACAACCTACTATTTGCCACTACTGGTTTATTGGTGTGTCGAAACAGACTTGGCTGACAAAACAACTTCAGATGCCTGCGTGAATCACCGAACTCCAACCGACAGAATGTGCGCTGTAACGCGATACTAATGATCTCTCAATAAAGGCAGATCGAGGCGACGGTGTAATTGTTCACAATCGAATATCGTCAAATCGCACACCCCTAGCTCATCACAAGCCAAATAACTTGGTGAAGTCAGGCACACCGGATCACTGCATTCAGAAGCTGAACTGGAATATGGCGATCCCCACCTTATATAGACCGAAGCCAGGGCACACGAGTTCGGGCAGCTCGGCCTGCGCCGAGGCGCCTGCCAGCTGGCCCTCTGTCTCCCCATGCGTAGAGCTCTTGTCTGACTCGCTCGGGGCTGAGCCACAGCCTGAATCAGAGTCAGAGAGCTCCGCCTCTTTGTCCTTGGGAAGAGCAACAGGGGGCAGATTCTGCCTGACCAGCAGCTGCACGATGTCGTTCAGGCCCACGTTGTAGTCAAATATAGTGTGGCCATCTTCCATCTGGAGGGCAGAGGACAGCTAAACGGTTAATACTCTGCTAAGAGGGAGGAGAGGTGACGGTAAGCCCCTCTGAAACGTTAACATTTCTGTCCTCCGTACCTGTTTGCCCCTATAGAAGAGCCTCTGCACAGATGGCTCCACCTTGAAGGCCTCGGAGATCTTGAGACGCAGTTCATCCACCTTGGTGAGTTTGGACAAGGAGTCAATTCGGTGAGTCACCTTGCCATCCATGGTACGCACCTGGATCCACATCCTGCAGCCCTGAAACAGAGTATCAAAGATCTGAGGGAGAAAACGCTACTGAAGGGGAAAATTTATGATTTCACAAACGCTGGATGCTAGGAGTTCAGAACTCTGATTTGGAGCATTTCCACACCAATATTAAAAAAAAAAAAACTTCAAGAATTTCAGATTAATTAGAACAATGCAAACACTTAAACCATTATATAAAGTCACAATAAACATAGATTAGATATGGCTGAGACACGCCCACAGTGTTTACCACGCACAACACGGCAACATTCATAAAACTGTTTTCGGCACAAAGCGCACAATCACAAAGTATATACAGCAGGCTATTAAATTTAGTAATAACCCCGTACTCCGTTCCAGGCACATAAGGGCCAATAAGAAACTGTTTTAATCAGCGGCTACACTGAAAAGCTGTTTTGAACCACCCAATTTTCTGAAACGCCATCTGCCATTGTGAGTCAAAGGCACAGTCTTGTAGCACAATACAACCCCCCTGAAGCACACAGTGGCAGGTTTCCTGAGTCTTCCTCGGCACCGCCGTAAGGAAACAGGAAATGTTCCTCTGGTATATCAGATCACTTAACGCATTCAGAAGAACTGGTACTGAGGCTTTCTTCTGCAGCCCTTCATCTGCACCTTTAAGATTTTCACTCCTGCAGTCCATTTATATAAGGTGATATGTCAGCTCACACCAAATTAAAGTGAAACTACCTTTAACTCAATTAACTTTTTGCAATAAAACAAAAAAAACGTTAAACGCCTGTCAGAATGCAAATTGGGCTTTAGTGGAAGTAGTGAGCATGTGAAACATATGTATTGTACCAAGGATCAAAAACAGGCTCATTAAATGTTATGCAATACCAGAAATTCTCTCAAAACCCGAAAACCCAGGACGACACCCATAATTATTAGTGCAATGTATTAAATGGACAACTAGACAAATAAAAATAGGCAGGTTCATTGAACAAGACTTGGCTGGGGAGGCGTGAATATGAAGAAATATAAATAATAATATTTTTTTTAAACAATTTATGTGTTAAGTGAGCCTAAGAGATTTGCAAGGGGCAGTGGTTAAGGACAGCTAACAGCAGCCGTATAAAAGACTAGACAAAGTTAAGAATAGTTTCAAGCCCATGACTCGCTCAAAGAACGGTATGTACCGCCATCTAGCCTGTCCTCCATTTAAAATAAAATATCATGCACTTTAATTACTCAACGTCAAACGACCGTTTTTGTTGTCACTGGTCTGGTGTCAGTGTTTAAGAACAAAACTCGCCTCTATCCATTGATGACGCCTAACGAAACGCGTGCTGATGCCCAACGGGTGCAATCCAGCCAAGCAAAGCACACTTTCCACCATTTTGAAGGCGGACTTCTCACACCGCCCAACAAGTGCCTCCAGTTTCACACAACGCCGCCTCTCGCACACCGTGTTAAGCCCAGACTTTTATGTGATCGCACGGCTGAAAAGCGGGGATAGGCGGACCGGGTAAGGGTGAGACCGGCCAGCGACCCAGCTAAAAGCAGCGCGTTTTAACTTTAGCATTTTATACCGCAAATACCCAGTTAGTACAATAGGCGCAAGGAGGGCTTACGCCTTGCGAGCATCACCGACCCAACGAGAAGTTAAAGAGATGTCCTGGGGTGCGGTTATCGTTGGGTACTAACCCCAGGTACCGAGCCACATTACCAATAAGACAGGTTCAGCCATTTATATGAAAGATAATGCTCCCAGAAACCTCTATAGCTAGCCGCCTAGCTCATTTTCTCCCAACTTCCCCGACGTAAAGGCGACTGTTTACACTTCCCCGATGGAAAGCCAACGTGTAAGTTAAATTCGGTCCGTTTGGATCCCATTATTTACGTGAGACCCAGGCTACCCAGGGCACGCAACAAAACACCCTCTCCACGTGTTTTGCAGAGTCCACTTAAGGCTAGTCGGCTTAAAACTCGGCGAGGTTGAGAAACAAAACCTCCTTCCTTACTTTGAAAGACTTTCTGAGATAACTTTTTGAGGCCGCCTAGTAGATTATTGACATTTTAAGAGCTATTCTGCATGAGCCATTTTTGGAATTTTAAAATCTATCGTTACATTTTTCTTCTTAAATCAAAGTTCATGCCTTTAGATAACTCACAATGCAACTATAGCGACACTAAAATTAACAGATACATAATGAAACATTACCTGTGTTCAAGCTCTTCCAAAAGCAAACAAATAAAATATATAAAATGCAGATAAAATGTATTTTAAATTGATGCGTTCCCACCGTGACAGCGTTGTTAATAAGAAATGAGAAGACTTGAATCAATGAGATTCTTCAACCGTAGGTGTCCCCGCCTGGTGAATTGGTTTCGTATAGCCATTGGCTAGTACCGCTCGCAATATCACGTGTGATAGGCTACAGACCGCGTCAATCAAAGCTCAGACCGGAGCTTCTGCTCAGCGCGCGAAACTTTGGTCTCGCGCCTTGGCCGATTTCCAAGAGTTTTCCGCGAGAACATGCAAATGCTCACAACAAAGGATGAACCCGAAGTCCCCAGAAATGTGAGGAAGTCGCCTGGGAGGCTGTTCTCTGATAAGTGTGACTTCCGACATGACAATTATAAAACGCAATATTAAGATGTTTCCTTCGTGTTTGGCCAAACAAATGCGTTTCTGTAATGACAGTTATAACCGAACGCAATCAGCACTATGAAATTGTAAACTTGGATTTTTAGGACGTATATCCTTTCTTTATAAAATGTCATCCTATGTTTTGTATTTCGCCAGTACACACCGACACAGCTGTCGAGTGTTCCCTTCTTTTCTACTAACATCCCGCCTCTTTGTAAATGTCACTGTGGGAGGACTTCAGCCGCGCTCAGCCGGCAGCTGCTGCGGGTGCAGTGGCGCGCGCTCGTGTTTTGCTCAGAGCCGCAGCTGTAGTTTTTTGGCGGGATAATTCTCTGCCAAATACTACAGAGAACGAGCCACAGGCTCCGCCCTCTTCCCTCGGTGGACAATACATCTGACGCGCGGCGCGGCGCGGCTCGTCAACTGTCATTTAGGAAAAGCAGGGAAACACTGTAACACTGTAATTAATATTATATCACATTATCGATGTCTCCGTAATCAGATTGTTTCTTCCACCCCCCCCCCGTTTCTGCAAAATCTATATATCAAAAATATATACGTATTTACATGACATTACACTGCAATACTGCGACCTACTGCTAGGAACCAAAACTGAAATTTTCCACTTGCAATTTTACCTGTTTAAACAACTGAAAGCTTGATGTGTTACTTATTTTTCTCAGTAGTATTACCATACGACTCATTGCCAGACTTGAACGAATATCCTTCGCTTTCGTTTCTTTGCTACCAGCGACTATGTAGTATTTACATTTAATGAACAAAATATTGTTCTTTGTGGGGGCAAAATCGAGGATTTGACGCTCAAATACATGACATGAGCTTTAAAAAGCGTTATTGTCTACTTTGATAGTTCACTGCTCCCGTTCAGAACTCAAGTCTCGCAAACTTTCAGAAAACATTGATGGTGCCTTTGCTGACTTCTTCTGAAAGTATGGTTAGTATGTATATGCACACGGGGCCAGACATAGGACAGCACCTACAGCTTTTCGCCGGAATTTCCGCTTAACTTAAGATCATAAATAGTTGCATAAAAAAAACCCTGCGTGGTTCGATAACTTTCGTCTTTCTTAAACCATTAAATAATATATAATCGGACTGTATCCGTTCTGCGGCACCTTGTAATTTATCGCTTTCCTTGTTTTAATGAACTTAAGTTAAAACACGGATAGATGGCTGTTTCCTAATTAATGTTGCCGGGATGATAGCTGGCATGAAGATGGCAAAACACCGTGACACAGAACCCTTGCATAGTATAGTTACTAATATGGAACGGAAGCGGTATGCGTGATGTGCTCTTCAAACCAAACCATTGATTTATTCATGTGTTATACAAACCGACTTTGTACACACCGACACACTGTAAATGTTGTGGATGTCCATCCCTCACATTCCAGTGTATTTTGTTTGTTAAAAGTTAAACCATACATTTAAATAGTAAGACGACTGACTGACCATTGGTTACCAATAGAGGGCATTAAAGAGCTTTTAGTTTTAAAGTTTTTATCTCTTTAAACTTTAAACATAGTTTTTATGTTTTAATGTTATACTTGTCTTGTTATAGCGAGATACTTATTGTATCTCGTTAGAACAAGAAACTGGGCATTTTTTTCTTTTATTATAGTGGCAGCAATACGCTGCCGTAGTCGGGGTTAGCAGTAGGCATTCGTGGCATCCTAAAATCTGTTCGGTTATCCATCTGTCCGTTTTCTGTGACCGCTCGTCCTATTCAGGGTCGCAGGACTGTTCAGCTCTTATTCATCCAATGCGTATTTTATAAGGCATTACATAATATAAGAAGCATGATGAACAAGCATCAACAAATCTGTAGCGTTTCCCAGAAATTATAATGCAGGGTGTATACTTCGTGGAATACCACTCTACTGCAGAATGCAAACAATAACGTGCTAGAAAATGCTATGTATGCAGTACAACAAAGGGGTTCTGTTTGGCACATTTTATGTGACGTGAAGAAAGGTGCTACAATCTACAACCAAGGGTTTCCTGAGGGCAAAATTTATTGTTTAAGAGGAAAGTAAATTATTCCGTTGTTTCAGCTTAAGTTACACGTTAAACTTAATTCCATGGAAAAAACACAAAACAAAAGGACTATATATCATTTGAGGCTGTCTTAGGTAAAAGTACATTGCTTTTAGTCAATCAAGACCTCAAAAATATTATAGAGATTGTGATGAAAACAGGTTATATATTATGAGTGTATGCCCGTCAGGGCTGGAGTCCGTCCGTCGGCCCTTTCCCATTTGCCTTTTCTCCATTTGGCCACCCGTTCCCACTGGCCATCCCCGCGGTGTTGCCCTTGTGGCTGATTATCTGTGTTGCTGTGTGATTATTAGCTGTAGTTACCCCATGTTAGTTATTGCAGCTTCCCTTGTTCCTTCCAACCTTTAGTCTTGTTGTTCTTGGTGTTGTTCTCTGCTTTAGTTTAGTTTTTACCCCTCGTGGTCCCTTTTGTTTTCTGTTTCTCCCTTTCTGTTTCGTGTAATAAAGCCCTGGTTTTTTTGGACCCGCTACATGCATCATCTTTTCCTCGCCATGCCCAACAATGACATTCTGCTTTGGGGATCAAAAGGAAGTTAGTTGTGTTTACTGATTATTATGTAGGCTATATGGGAAACCACCAGTAAGTAATATTAAATACAGAATCACAATTTACACCAAGAAGCAAATAATTAAGAAATCAGTGTCTGGAGGGAACTATAGGGAGTGTATTAGCTAGATAGATGGAATTCTGTGGTATTCATAGAATGTAGAAGGGGCTGTTTTCCAATTACACGCCCTATTGTACAGGATCCATATCACCCGAATATTCCACACTATATTAAAATACATATTTACAGCATTGTTGTTGGCAACTGTTGTTATTTTTGTAGCTTGCCACACATTAAATCATTCAGCCTCCTTTGTGTGTCTTTAGAGCATGCATTGTTCATGTGATCAACTGCAGAGAAGCAGTTTGTTTCAGTTTTGCTCTTACTGAAATAAATATAGGCCTAATTTAAGAATCCAGTATAGTTCTGTAATATATTTACTGCCAGGACAGTATAGTCTTTGCCTAAGAGCTCAATGTGAATATTGTAACTTTTACTCCAAACGTTGTGGCTCTGCATGGAAATGCTTATATATGTTACACTGAGATAACAGCAATGTTATTCTTTGCAAACAATGACACAATGTGGAACATAAATCCATCTTTACTTCTGCGAAATGAAGTTTCTTCAGCTTAGCAGCCACAACTGTTGCTGTTCACCAAACTCACAGTAAAGAAAATGGAACATGGGGCTTCCAAGGACAGAATCTCTGTTATCGAATCTTAGTTTTCATAGGGATTATTGTATAGGGTACAATTATTCTATTAACAAAGGGATGAAGAATATTAAAGGTATTAGGGCCATCTAAAAGGGGGGAAAAAATGACGAAGTCAAAAGTTTTGAGATTAAAGTTAAAATAAACATTTGAGAAAGTTAAGTGGTAGAAACCTGTCTGTAGGAGGAGAATCCTCAAGATGACACCAGATGTTTCACGTTCAACTGCTTTCTGGGCTCATTTTGCACAATAGGAAGGCTTTTGTTTGCTAGGAGAAGCTATCTGTAGAATTTATTTTCAACCTTTCAACTTTATTCTCAGAATTTTAACATTTTTTGTGTCGAAAGTTTATTTTAATTCCAATCTCAAAATGTTCATATCTTTTTTGGTGACTTCCATGCTCATCTGTTTTATGGCAACAGAATTACAATTATTGGGACTCAGATCTATCAAGACCAGAACCACATGCGACAAAAATGGCTTCTTCCCTTCAGCAGTTGAACTTATCCACAAGCCCCCGGGCCCCCAGTGACACAGTCCCTGCCTCTGTCATTCCCCCACTTGCTCTACCTATTTTCATCTACTGGACATCATATGTGTTTTCATACCTTTATATTCCAGCATTCAATATACCTCTGATGCCTTTAATGTCCTTATAATTATATTATATAGCTTGTTCGATTTCATTCCTTTATTCTAGTTTATTTCTGCCTATATATTTTTCTTAATTTAGTTCTTGTTCTTCTACGTTATTTGTGAATGTAAGCACCAATACTCCCAAAACAAATTCCTAGTACATGCAGTTGTACCTGGCGAATAAAGTCAGTTCTGATTCTGAATAAATGTAAAGAATTCGCTCCAGCTGAAAGGGAGATTAGCTGAGTTATTAACTCCAAGGCCGCATTTTATTTGCACCTGCTGATCTGCGCTGCTTTCCAAATTAATATTTAATGCGATAAACTGACTCAGTTGTCTTCAGGGCCTATTGCCTTGATAATAACCAGTAAAACTGGTAAAATAAAAATAAGCAGTTAACCCAGCCAGGGGTATGAAATAGATTTTTTTTTTAATTGTGGGACATCCCAGATGCATTCTTAATGATATGGTGTCTCTGGGTAACCTCCATGGCCCATATTATTAAAAATAATGGGTAAAATTAATTAAAAGAAACATGTGTTGGAGCTGTTAACTAAGGTGGAGGTAGGAAATTGATTTTGAACCATGCAAATTTAAGGTCCCCGATTTAAATGGACTTTGTCTTCCCTCACTTACATTTAACCCAGACTACCTTAAATCCGACAAGTTATCCAGCTAAGCAAGAGAGCCTGCTTTCTGTGAATGGCTTCAAATGGCCTGGCAAAAGTCTTAAAGAAATAAATGTATATTTATATATTGTGCATGCTTCTCTTTAGTGACATTGTGTTGTGTGAATTGGAAGTGGATTTTGGTTTTAACTGTTTCTGTGGTTTGTTTTGAAGTGCTGTGTCTGTTATGTGCTTTGGGTTACTTTGGATTGTTGCTACATTCCACCTGTGACTGAATTGTTGCACCTGTGCCTTATTTCCCCACCAGCCTAGCACTAACTGAGAAAAGCTTTGTGAGAGAAAAGTTACAAATGAAGGCGAAGCAGTTTTTAGCGTGTTTTTTCTCTTTTCTGTAAATGTTCTGGTGCTCTGAATCCCTCTTTCTCTGAGGCTAACCTTCTGAAGAGAGAGAAACAAAATCAGTACAACTCTGGAAACAGTTAACCCAGCCAGGGGATTTGTTGTTCCGTAAGATTGTTAGTTAGGATTAATATAATCAGACTTGTCCAAACCTAATTCACTGAAATCATATTCAGGTGATCTGGAACCAAGAATTATTTTTACACTTTATTTAAAGTTTAAACCCAAACCTGCTTTCTAGACCACCCCCCTCCCCAAGGTGATGTTCATGATTTGGTGTTTCTGATAGGATTACAAGATATCATTGGAGAAACTATTTCCCTATCTTGGTCATTTTACGTGAAGCGAATCTGTGGAGTGCCTTCAGAAGTTAGCCTGTAAGATCAGTTAACCAGATCACTGTCAATGTACAGGTACTGGGAGTTGTAGTATGAATCTGCGATCACCAATGCCTCGGTAAGGAGGTAGTGATATTTGGGACCAGCAGATGGAGACTGTGGCTGTAAGAGGGGGTCTCTCAGGAGCATACCTCACACTAGGCTGTGTGACCGACGGAGAGGATCGTCTGCATGTTGGGATGTGGCATTCTGCCCATAGGATGGTTGTCGTGGTTTTGCCCTGCGGACTGTGTATGTAAATGCGATCTCTTCACCCTCTCTGTCAGGTCATCCATCACATTCAGATCTGATGGATTGTGGCGCTGAAACCAGAGAACGTGGTGTGGGAACAGTTGAGCGTGGCAGAGGAACTCGAGGACGTGGTACAGGAATGGAGGGCTGTCTGTCAGATGCTGAGCTAGCAGGCTGAGGTGGGTGACCTGCACAGGAGGGGAGAATGACCAGTGCTGGTGGGATGCTGGTTCCGACCTTGCATTACTCTGAACCCTCCCTGTCAAAGTCCTACCAGTTACACTGGGCTTCAAACATACAAAAATGAAAACTCTGCAGTATATTTACCTGATTTCTGAAATCCAAGCGTAATTTTATGTACTTGAGACTTATGTATTCTGGCTCACATTTGAAAGAGAAATATTTCACTTCAATCACATTATATCATAATCTATTTAGTGAATAACATTAGTATTGATCTACGACGAGCTGGCACCCCAACCTGGGGTGTTCCCTGCCTTGTGCCCATATCTTCCAGATCTGTGACCCTGCATAGAACAAATATGTATGGAAAGGCCAGATGGATGGATGGATGGATGGATGGATGGCATTAGTATTGATGTGAATATTTATAATGTTACATCTGCTAACAGTCTGGATACAAAACAATTAAAGATTCCTCTTTATCTGCTCTTTTTCATATATTGTGTATAAATATACAGTGTGTGTATGCATATATACATATTGTTTGTGTGTATTTACATGTGTGTATATATAATATAAAAATCTCATCTATTTATTTTTGGTGTGTTTTGCCTATAAAACTGAACTTCCTGTCCCAGAGGAAGAGTCTCTACTTTTCTGTTTGCCCCATAAGTGTAATGAATGTTCTCAGCCTCATCTCTCCTCCCCCCACTATAAATCAAAGCACTGGCCTTTAAATGTTGTCCCACACTGTTTAAATCAGCCCTGCAGTATCCCCTTTCCCCGACTCTTCCGCTGTGGTAAATAATTTAATGCTGAAGGGTAGTAAAGGTGGCAGTCATGTTGAGCTGTTCCTTAGATGGGGACATACCCTACCTGTGGCATGCATCAAATTAGACGGGAGGGGGGGTCTACTATTATAAGGGTCTGGAGTTTCTCTGCAACTGGTTGTAGAAACAACCTGCTTCAGCCTCAGTGGCTTTTGCTGACAGCTCTGGCATTGATCTCTCGGGACAAGTGCAAAGAAGCTTCTTCAGTTTCAAGCTACCTCTATGCAAAGACCGGGGAGCTATTATTGGATGACCAGCTCCTTCGCTTGAACTCACCGAGCATTAGACCTCCCTCTCCGTGTTCTGCCACCATTGTCCAAGGTCTCTGGTAACCGCTTTGCCCTTTTGCTCGTGTTTCTGATTTTTCTCACCTACTCACGATGGACGTCAGCCCGCTGCAGGTTCTGACTCTGCCAACCGTTCCATGCGCCGACCAAAAACCCGGGACCAGTGGGCTACGGAAGAAGACTCACGTCTTTGAGACTAAGCAGGACTACCTTCAGTATTTCATCCAGAGTATTTTCTCCTCCATTGACCTGAGAGACCGCCAGACGTCAACTTTGGTGATAGGACGAGATGGCCGCTATCTTAATAAATCAGCCATAGAGGTTATTGTGCAAATGGCAGCTGCGAATGGGGTCAGTATTGTCATTGTGACTCTTTAACCCTTATATGAATGCTCACTGGCTTTAACTAACTTTACCAAAGAACCACATGAATACATTACATCAACCACATTCCTGAATTGATTACAATGACATTTTCCCTTTCTCAAGTACAAATAGAACCAATGTATACAGAATTTAAGCTTAAATTTTGTTGCTTAACTGACACTTTCGTCAAAAACAACTTTTGATATATACTTAGATAAGGACCTTGCCCAAGACAAGTACAACAGGACTCCTCCTCAGACTTTAACAGGCAGCATCAGATTATGGTTTTTAACCACTAAGCTAAATGCATTTTCGCAGGCAAATTCTCCTAATGCTTTAATATCCTTTAACTGACAAGCTTTGTGTGGTTTACACTCCCCGCGCTATGATAGTTGCCTAAATTGGATGTTTTGTTGTATCCAGTAATGTTACTATTCAACAGCGAGGTGAGTATACACATTCTGCTCACTGTAAATAATCCTTAAAGACCTTTAAATGATGGCAACTATTACTATATATGAACATTTAGGTTTGTCGTCTCTTCCTTCATTCTGTTACCATGTCAACAGGGAAGCGCTGACAATCGGCGTTACAGATCGGCTGATGAAGAAATGCTGCACAGACACTGTTTGTCCATGCATGTATTGAATACCATGTCTGTTCAACTATTGTACCAATGACAACTAGAGCACGTGATCACAAGTGTCACCTGATTATGTTTTTACATTTTGACATGATTTAGCAGACATTTTGTTTATTTGAGAAAACAGGGCCAGACAATAACTGGAACAACCAGGAGTTGGTTGGGGGGGGGTGTGATTCATCACATCTCTGGTCATGGATCAACAGGGGAACCATTTTGATGACCCTGGGATTTGAACCCACAGGCCGATCACAAGTGTCACATCGTAATTCACTGAGCCACTCCGCCCCTAAAGCTGTTGTATACTGTGGGGCTCGAACCCTCAAATCATGAGATTAAGTGACATGATCTGTCAACTGAACTAGCTGGATAAAGACAAAAAGGCTATAGGACAAGAGACTGGAGGACGGGGAACATGGACATTTTTCTGAGCAGCACTTTAAATAAAATGCTTAAATCTGGAAAAAGAAACAGCTATAGCCACCTCCTTTTAGCAGAGGATGGTTTCGATCCATCGACCTCTGGGTTATGGGCCCAGCACGCTTCCGCTGCGCCACTCTGCTCCACAGGCAGCTAGTGAACTCTCAGACAGCTACAGACTCTCTTTAAAAGGGATATATATATAGAGAGAGAGAGAGAGAGAGAGAGAGAGAGTTAGTTCATTCTTCATTTTGTTTTCTGTTTACGGCGCATTCAGTTATTTAGTTTATTAATAAAAAGAACAGTGTTATGGCTTGTTTATAATAGCCTATTAATGATTTACAAAGTGTTACAACCTAATTCATAACCGGATAAGCCATTCATCCAGTCTTTATAAATTAGGATAGTCTTATTTAGGTAGATCACAGTCCTCCCCATTGAGACATCTTTGTGTTTTACGCCTGTGCTTACATGCAGATTGGCCGCCTGGTGATTGGACAGAATGGCATCATGTCCATGCCGGCCGTGTCCTGTGTCATCAGGAAGATCAAGGCCATTGGCGGCATCATCCTCACTGCCAGCCACAACCCTGCTGGACCCAGCGGAGACTTTGGAATCAAGTTCAACATTTCAAATGGAGGTCAGCAGAAGGGTCATGTGTAATTAGATCTGGGTATATCTTTGTTCATAGATATTTATATCTAGATATAGACATGGGTGTAAATTATTGGGGGGATGGGGGATTGTAACCCCCCAATAATCAAAACCAGCCAATTTAACCCCCTGGACCCCCTCAAATAAGTGCTCAACCCAAAGTTATGCTATATAGATATAGAAATAGATACAGAAATAGAAAAAATGAGGCTCACATAGCTTTTGGCCTTCTTGCATCTTTAAAAAGAATGTTTAAACCATTAAGCAAAGGTTAAGACATTCCTATTAAGAATTTTCTAGTCTGAAGGTACCAGTTAAGTGAAATACAGGTTTTAACATTCTGAATGTGAATGTGTTCTTATTGCATACTGTTGTTTCTTTTTTGTCTACACACTATTGCTTGTCTGCGAGTCTGTGAGCTTCGCCGTGTCCCTGCATCACAATATGTGAATTTTCCGACTTTGCCAAGTCACGCCACTCTAGAACTTAATGCAGGCCCAGCACCTGAAGCCGTGACGGATAACGTCTTCCAGATCAGTAAAACTCTTGAGGAGTATGCCATCTGTCCTGACCTCAGGGTCGACCTGTCCACTATCGGCAAACAGAGTTTTGATCTGGAAAACAAGTTCAAACCATTCACAGGTACTAAAAAGCTGGCTGCGTCCCTCTGCTCTCGGAGGCGCCCCCGCTCTTCCAGGTGCCCCCCTTTTTAAGCTTGTTATCAACTGTAATTTGTTTCCAGTGAATGCAAATATTAGCTTTTCTATTGGGTTGATATTAACATTGCCATTAAAATAACTAGATGTTGATATGTGATTGTCTCTTATATTACTAAATGTATAAACAACTGTCTAAATTAGTATTACAAAATTTGTATTAGGTAAATTATTATTATTACTCGTAATTAAAAATTGAAGAACAGCATAAAGCTATTAAAGCATGACAACATAACAAATTTCATTAAGTGATTCAAAGCCCAGTATTTTATTTGCTATTTAAAAACTGATTTTATATTATGCTACAAGATACGTGCATAGTACATACATGTAAATTAGGTCACAATATTGCCATAGAACCACTGAACCATTGTGGTGCCAGTGTTTAACCAGTCGTGTTGGGCTGTATGAATATAACTATCAAAAGTTGTATCTATATTTAAAATAAATATGGGGCTAAAAACAAAGAGAATTGATTGTGACGTTGCCACGTACCTGTGCGGCTGCAGTTGTGGGTCCCTATGTGACGATCTGGGCTCTCCTGCCAACTCGGCCATCAACTGTGTCCCCAAGGAGGACTTCGGGGGTCACCACCCCGACCCCAACCTGACGTACGCGGCCGACCTGGTGGAGACCATGAAGGGCGGGGAGTATGATTTTGGAGCGGCCTTTGACGGGGGCGGCGTATGTACTGTAATTAGTGCCTTTGCTATTCCTCGATGTGGCCTCAAGAGGTCACCAACTCACATTTTTGACTAAAAATTAAACTTGGTAATGTCCTCCTTTTGAATTAATGTCAACTAATGAAATTGATTGAAGATGATTTTTTTTACAGAAAGCAGTAGTCTCCAACCTATTTTACAGATACTTTTACAAAGATAAAAAAAATGGCAACGGTCTATTCTAGGTTATTCTCAATATATTTTACCATTCGAGGGGGACCCTCTGGCACATTGTCGTGATCGACTGGGACCAACCCAGTTGGGCTTTGATATCAGCAAGGCAGGTAAAGTGCTGGCTGTTAACCACCAGTCTGGTGTGTCTCCTCAGGATCGCAGTATGATTCTCGGGAAGCGCAGCTTCTTTGTCAGCCCCTCCGACTCCATCGCCGTCATTGCGGCCATGAATGTATCATGAATGTATCAACCATTGCAAGGAAGGTCCATATTTGGTCCCAGATTTCAGCAGCATCAGGGATGTTGAGTCACATGATGGTGACAAAAGAAATAACCAACGACTAAGATGGCAAACCAGCACATTTTGGTTGTGTTGTTTGTGCAGACAAATCAAATGCTGCCATTCTTTGTGTCACCTAGTATAGCTAAAACCACCAAGATCCTCTCTACATGAGACCCCAACGGGATGGAAGTTCTTCGGAAACTTGATGGATGCTGGCAAGCTTTCCCTCTGTGGAGAAGAAGCACTAGGCAAGTCAGATGCATAAATAAATAAGTGAAGATGCTAATGTGTTAATTACTGAATTAGGTTTAGTGTTAGGTGCATGATAGACACTGTATTGTTATGTCCCTGTACCTCTGATAGGTACGACTATGAGGAAGTAGATGCAGAGGCAGCCTATAAGATGATCGGCGACCCGGAAGCAGTAATGTCTGATAAGTCCTTCATTGGACAGAAGTTTTCAATGGGGGAAAAGATGTACCAGGTACACAAAGCAGACAATTCTGAGTACAGCGACCCAGCGGATGGAAGTGTGTCCAGAAACCAGGTGAGACCAATGTCAGCAGTGTTCTCTGGTGCAAACTCTGCAGAGGGTGATTATACTTCAGTGCTCGCGGGGTCTTGCATTAGCTTATGCTGCTAAAGTACATAGAAAAATATGCAGCAGAATTTGTTTTCTCTCTGCCAATGAGGAAATTTAGTCAGCACCCTGTTAATAATTGTCTCATCACTTGATTTGACTTGTAGATTTATGTGTAAGAACCATCTCTATCACACATGCTGCCATCCTTTCCAGGGCCTTCGAATCATCTTCACTGACGGCTCACGCATCATTTTTTGGCCTCAGTGGGACAGGCAGTGCCGGTGCAACCATCAGGCTTTACATAGACAGCTATGAAAAGGACCCCCAGAAGATGTACCAGGACCCACAGGTGAGGCCTGAGTTGGTATTCATTAAAAGTCCCAGTGATGCCATCCTGATGCACCCACTGGTCTTGTTATTGGATACTCTATTACACTCTATTACACTGTGCCAGTGTAATAGAGTGGTACTCTGCCGGTGTAATAGAGTGGTACTCTGCCGGTGTAATAGAGTGACTCTGTGACAGAATAATAGAGTGATACTGTGCCAGTGTAATAGAGTGGTACTGTGACAGTGTAATAGTGTAGTACTGTGACAGTGTAATAGAGTAGTACTCTGCCGGTGTAATAGAGTGATACTTTGCCAGTGTAATATAGTGATACTCTGCCAGTATAATAGAGTGACTCTGTGACAGTGTAATAGAGTGATATGCTGTCAGTGTAATACAGTGATACTGTGCCAGTATAATAGAGTGACTCTCTGACAGTGTAGTAGAGTGACACTGTGACAGTGTAATAGAGCGATACTCTGCCGGTGTAATAAAATGACTCTGTGACATTGTAATAGAATGGTACTGTGTCAGTGTATTAGAATATTTTGGTCTAGCTACATATTCAGTTCACTCAATGCCAAGCAGTGGCTTATCCTGTGAAGGCTGCCGTAATCTGGAAGCTATCCCAGAAAGCATGTAGGAGCACAGCATGATACAGCCTGGATGGAGGAGGCTCAAAAACTCACAAACTAGCAGTTGATCTAAACTGCATGTCTTTGGCTGTTAAGTGGGAAATCATTCAGAGAAAACTTATGTGATCAGTGAGACAAATTTGGGATGCAGGACCCAGTGAGGCAACACAAACAAACTCTACATATCGCATTTCTTTTTTTTTCTTTTTTTTTTCCGTGCTTTTATTTATTTTTATTAATGTTTCCTGTTCAAAGGGCTGATGATGACCTTTAGCTCAGCACAATATTAGATAAAAAATTAAACAAGAACAAAAACAGTAGTAGCTTTGAGTAAAAGTAATAAACGGTAGAACCCCGGAGCTCGTTGGCTTCTGAGCTTGTCATATTCGGCCTTCGTCGCGAAATGACGAGAAAATTTTGAGTCAGAGTATGTCGGAAAATTTGGAGTTCGTCCCGAAAAACCGTTTGATTTCCTTTGTAAACAGATGTTTACGCTCAGTTGGCATTAGTCTTACGTGTCGTTCACACGTTGCTCTGTGTTGTGATCGCATTTTATAGTTTTTTGTGGCTTTTATAAGCTTTTTTGCTAATAAACACGGGTCCAAAGAAAGCCAGTGCAGAGAAGGCGAAAAGGAAATCTGTAAGAACCACAACTGAACTTAGAAAGGAGATTATTGAAAAGTCTGAAAGCAGCTCTCTGACAGACTGTACAGTACTGTACAGTAATTGTTAAAAAACTAATTTTATTAACTTTTAATGTTGTGTTTCTTACTTAAATTATGTTATTTAACTCTGAACTTTTTATTTTTTATTTTTTTTTACATATCTCATTTCTAATCAATTTTCAGCTCAAGTAGACTAATGCTGCGTTCCATTTACCTCAGAGGTTGGATGCTGGAGCTGGGAACTCTCGAGATAACCACATTCCAGTACAATGATTCAGAAAGCCATTTAGCAATACCGGGTGGTATTTCACAAAGCAGGATTTCTTCATTAGCCAGATAAGTTAAGCCAAATGTAAGGATTGTCCAATAGGAATGCCACTTACCTCTCTTCTAATTGGACAGTTTTCACGATTGTCTTAAATTATTCAACGAACTGGGAAATTCTGCTTTGTGGAATACCCTCCACTGTGTGTACGACCGATTTTCGGAGCCACAAATAAGACCTAAGTGTTAATAAACAGTATTTAGCTACTGTTTTCACTTCTGTTGATGAAAGGCACAGCCATCTTGAATTCTGAGGTTGGGGTTGTAGAGGTTCCTCAGACTTTCCGAGTTGGAATTCTGACGTCTGGGGGTGTTCCAGTTGAAACTGATTACTAGAAACTTGGAAATTCTTGGAAATTGGACTTCCCAGTTCAAATGGAATGCAGCATAAAGACTTCAGTGTCATGCAAAGAAAATGCTGTGAAAATCCATTCATCTCTATCCATAATTTTATCGGTATATATGAAGGGTGATGCTAAGAAAAGTTATCTTAAGTTCATATAGATGATGCGGGAGAGCTGGCATATCTGAAGGACAGAATGATACAGGGAAATTGGGAAAACATCCAATTTTCCATTTTTTAGGGTGAAGGTGGAGCAGATCCAGGTGATCCCCCTGCACTCACACTCTCACTCACACACACACACACACAAACCATCTCATGCACTTCTTTGTTTTTCCAAAGCTTTCAGAAATCTCCCTGTGGAACAAAAAGAAAAAAAAATGCAAACATGTTAAAACAAAACACCAAATAAATGCTTTGCAATGCATTATTGTATCCTATCTGCGATCTGGATGCTGGAGTCATTTAACGACCTCCCAGGAAAATAAACCGAAAGCATGATGACTTCACGCTGTCAGATTCTGATGCATCTTTCCTGGAATAAAGGCACTATCACACACTGGGAATCTTATCAGTTACTGATTCAGAGAGGATGCATTCAGCCACTCCTCTCAGAAAACGGGAGAGTGTGCAATCAGAGTAGTAAGAGTATAAACACCCATTCAGAATAAAGCAAGCGAGAAACAGCTTACCAGATGGGACCTTTATGGTGCGTAGAAATCATCACACACTGTCTCGTCATGCTCTTTGATATCTGAGAGGGACAAACTCTGAAGTTCCTAATAAGGCCGATTGGACAGTGGTGCACAGCTCAGTGGGCTAAGCCTCTGACTAGAAGGTTGCTCTGGTCGGAAGGTGCCCGCGATCAGAAGGTTGCTCTGCTCGGAAGGTGCCCGCGATCAGAAGGTTGCTTGTCCAAGCCCGGCCTCAGCAGAAAAGTCACGTCTGTGGGTCTGTGGGCATGACCCTTGACCCCCAGCTCCATGGGTGCCCATAAATGACTGATCCCTCACTGTGATTCCCAGGCTTCCTCTCACCTGTGTGTGTGTCTCAAAGAAAGCCGGAAGGGGTAGGTGAAAAGATCATTTCCCCAAGGGGATTAATATCTCATCATTATATAGAATAGCACAATGACCAATAGTATGATCAATTTTATTTTAAAATCCCAGCATCTTTCCAGTGGGAGGCAGGGTACACCCTGAGCCCACAAAGATCTATGAATGCAATCAAAAGACTAAAAATGTTTCGCATTTTGTTTGGTTACTTATGGTTATGGTTAGGGCTGGGTAGGGGTTAATGTTGTCATAGTTAGCGTTAGCATTTTTCCCTTAGAAATTAATGAGCGGTCCCCATAAAGATATGTTTACCTGACGAGTGTGTGTGTTTGTGTGTGTGTGTGTGTGTGTGTGATGGATTATATCTGGATCCCAAGCTGAAATATTTCAGGAATTGATTCCTTTAGCCTGTGTGTTGCATTAAGTCATTCTGTCCATCCTTGTGCCATTTGAGAATAGGACAGCTTCACCTCTATGCAACACATTCTCCCCTGTGTCCTTTTGCAATAACTGAGGCTAGTGAGATATGGCTGAGAAGATTCCAGTGGAAATAACACAAGCTACAGTCATCTCTAGTCCCTGTTCTGTTTTTCCAGGAGCTAAACTAACTTGCAAGCTTTCTCTGGGACCTGCATTAACCCTTAATGTGGATAGTGGTGGGAAACAAGGACATAAAGTAACAAAAGTGAAACAGACTACTTCTCGTTCTCCAGTCAAAGAGATGATGCTTTTTTTGGTCTATCAGTACCTGCTATATTATATTCATGTCTAACTGGTACAGAAGAGGCCCTGGTTTATGCAGTAATTTCAGCTATATTTGGTTCTTCCTTCTGCCAAACATGTATTGCATATGATCTGGTAGGGAAAAGCCATGTTATGCACGAATCTTTTAGTGAAATGACTTCCATGATTTGCACATCAGTAGTTTTACAGCTGATGACGTATGCATTTGGTTACTCCTGCAGGAAGGCACTGATGCACAGTCTGAATCTCTCCTTGAAATAGATGCACAGTGCTTGCTAACGCAAGTTTTTAACTCAAGCTAAATCCACATAGTCAAAATATAATTCAGGTATTTTAATTAATTGTGTTACCAAGCCAATATTGACGGTCTGCAGACATTTTTTGTACAGAAGATAATCTCACGCAGCTTGTAGGAGGAATTATGTTGGCGGATTGCTGTGCCAGTAGAGATCGCTTATCGAGGCAGCGGTACGATAAGAGTCTGAAGAACATCCGCAGTCGGGTATTTCAATAAAAAGTTGTCTGGCAATCGTCGTTCTCCAGTTCTCTGCGCTAGACGAAAAGGACCAGTTACTCCCCCTGATGTGCGATTCAGTGTTTATCTACCCCTGGAATTACAGAATTTGCGATTAGCATTCCTGCGTGTTCCGCGGCAGCTGCAGGTCGACCTCCTCAAAAGGCAGTCAATGTATGTAGCTATAGGGAATGAAGAATTACAAATATATGCATCTTATGCATGGACATGGACACGCATCACACATAACGCATTAGGAGCTCTTTAAGTATCGCAAGGCGGCCAACTGTCAGAATCCGGCGTGACAGTCACGCTTTCAGACTCTGACGCTCACCCAAGAAATCTTACTGCAAATCTATATTATTCCATTATACACCGAAAATTAGCTACATCAAAAGCGTTGGGGTACAGACTATTTACCAGGTAATAAAACTGTCACATATATGTAAATGCGTGTGCATACCTGTGCAGACTAGTCTGATATTGAAAATCTCACTCCAGCCAGCTGACCACAGTTGGCCATCCTGGTATCGGTTAACTAGTTTTATCCACGAGAACAAGAAATGTCTGACTCAATGGACAAACTTCTACTAGCTGCTACTACTATTAACAGTAACAATAATACCACTGCTAACATATTTGTGAGTATTCTCTAAAATTCTCCAGGGCTCTCTGTCAACAATGGCCGTTGCTTCACCTTCTGGATTCTATAATCGAGGACATGCAAGCATGTATTAAGTGTTCGCGCTCACTTTAGGAAGCCCAGGCTTAGTAGATCGACATGAGTGATATTGGGGATGAAAAACCGAACTTTTTGGAGTCACTGCAACTTCAAAAGACATGAATACAAATATCTTTGCTGCAGGACAAAATCAGGCCACGGGGTCAACGCGACTGGTTCATGAAGAAATATGTCGTGATAAATATTTGGCTTATTCCTCAACCCAGAGATTTGCAAAGTTTGATAAAAACGTGAAAATCGTCGCTTTTTCCCTTTCTACTCTTACTTTTTATTATTATTATGAAAGTCTTATTATTCTGTTACCTCTTTTTATGACCACGTGTGCAACATTTGGTGGGGTTTGGGACATTAAACGATTCGATTAATTAGACTAAAAGCGCAGAACTGCATAGGTGAAGATTGGCGTTTGTGATCATTTCTGGTGCCGTGAATGTATTACTATTTTGTCATTTGGTCCTCTAAAATGAATATAGTTATACATAATAGCAATAAATATGTACGTCCATCCACCTTCAATAATCGCTAATGCTGTACAGGTCCGCGCCGAACATATTTTAATAAAACTGCTCTTGCGAGCATATTCCAGTTTAAAAGTTTGTAGGAAAAAAAAATATATGACTAGAATACATCTCTTGACTACGAATATCCTTTTGAATCGTTTCAGAAGTGAGTGGGTTCATTGCTAAATGACGAACACCAGGTGGCGACTCGCGGGTGCTTTAATCAAACACATATGCGCTCACACTTTGGTTTTCAAAGACCTGAGCGGCACCAAACTTTATGCAGTAAACGAGTCGAGTCTAGAGCCCGGACATCGCAGCCAGACAACTCAGCTGCGTGCAGACAGCGGGAGCGTATCTTCATTTTATAGCCTCTGCAAGCAGCCATCTGGTACTATTAGTATAAAGTCCCTGCTTACCACATAGACGGACGACTCATATTCAGAGGAATGCAACAAATGGGGGCAAAAATTAATTGGAGCTTGAACTTCTTTCGTGGCATCGTGATGTTACAGCTTGCTGGTAGGATGCACAGTACGACTGGTGAGATATATATATATATATATATGTATATTTATTAATTTGATACTCATTTCAACCCGTGAGCGCTTACTTTGTCCTGATAACCGCACTCATTTGATATTGTCAATTAGAAAAATTGTGTAAAAAATGTGACATCTATAGGTATTTATTGCAGGTACTATTAGGTATTAGATATTTTCATTTCGTTCGTCGCTCTCTTTAAGTTGGTTATTCGAGTATATCAGATTCACAATAATTGCTGTTATTATGGATCGTTATTTATATTGGAAAGTTATCTCATGAACAATAAACAAAATATAATGTTTTATTTATTTGTTAAAGAAAATAAATAGATAAATAAGATGGAATGTTGGTAAATGGCGTTTTTGTAACAATTAATAGTTAACAACGTTTAAAATCCAAAACACAGGTCACAAACCTGTCCCATTGGGTATTTAATAAATAATATCATATTCGGGGAGATGCAGAGTGAAAAAGTGAAGCAGGTGTGCCGGCTGAATGACGGTTACGGATGGGCTGATTAAACACTAAGCGGTATACGAGCCGGTTGTCATTCCCATAGGATACAAATTAACTGGTTGCCAGTTCAATGTTAACTTAATTTTTAACCCCCACATGGTCAGTCTCCACGAAATTAATTAACAATTAAGTTTTGCATGAAATGTGCTGTGCTGTTGTACTTCATATTGTTGGCAACATTTAAAAGTTCCATTGCTGGAGATATGAACAGTGACATTCTGAGATTTTGTCTTACCACGCGTCCCTGAAAGCATGTGAGCTAATTACAAGCCCTAATTCCTTTGGCAGTCATTGAAAGCAGAATGAATCGATTACAGGTGGGGGCTGTATGGTATTTTAAATGGTTAAGCACGTTTAAACTGTAGAGAAAAGTTTAATTTCCGCGTCATATAGGCTCAAAAGAAATTAGCATGACTAATCTCTACAATAAAATACTATGAAACTGTTATATTCCTACATCTGATGTCGCAGGCACGCGTATGAATTTATTTGTACAGTATTTATTTGCTGTTTTACCATTAGGCAAGCATCTGACGCAATGAATATCCCCCCTGCTTGAGTCGTCCTAGATTTCTGGCGTCTCATATCTTTCACTTGCCCTCTGAACTTTTAGGATGCTGTCTATGCTGTTGTATAGAATTTTGTTTCTCACTGATGTGAGCGTTGACGCTTTAACCACAGCCTGTGGTATTTCTAGAGAGTCGATGTCCAAAAGCCCGTTAGGTATCCAGAATCTAAATTTTGACATCCTGCTCATTCGATGAAAATGGCAAGAGTAACTGAGAATTGTCATATAATGAAGCAAAATATCATATATAATAGAATATTATCTATGATGTTGGATATTTGACACATGAAGGCATTAATTTATAGTTTGTATTGATTTAAATGATATTAAATGTCTTAAATGATACACATTTACTTATAAAACATTAACTTGCACTCTTAAAGTTTGCAGCAATTTATTTTGTATTCATTTTGTCTTTAATGTCTGTTAGCTGGAGCCAATGTAACATATGTAAATACTTGTCACTGAGTTTGGTAGAGTTTTGCAAAATGTTGCATAATATTAGCAATTCGTTTCACTGTTGTACAAATTATGTGCATAATGAATATCAGTGACAGGCAATTTTTTTTGGTTTTAATAGTTGGAAGTGCTTCAGACCCACCAAAAATGTCAGAGAACATATTTGGTCTTCACCGTCTCGTCGAATGAGAAAAGAAAATTTGCAGTATGAACTTGTGCACCTACATTTATCATTTGCAGAAGCTTTTGTCCTTTGAAAGTGGAGTAACCATGACTGTAGCCAGTATCTTCTTTGTATGTTTTGTGCTAAATGACTGAGAAATGTTTTCCCATGAGCTGAATCTCAGCATGGAGAGTCTTCCTGTAATTACAGCCAACTGGAAATCCCAGGAAACTCCGGAGGTCTGTTACAGGCAAAAGAGCGTGTGCCTTGCTTGTCCCATTTGTCGCAGGGACAGTCATTTTTAGCTTTTTAGTCCCATTTGTGTTTCCTTTTCTGCACACATTTTGTAAATTAAAGTAAATTTTTGAGACAAAATTGTTTAGAAGAGCATATAATCTAATATTATTTTGCGTTATGTAGCCTGATTGGCAGCTGAATGCAGTTCTTTCTTTAAACAAGGTACCATTTTCACTTCTTAAAACTATGAAATCATGCTACATTGAACTAAACAGTAGTTACAATGAAACATGACTTTTAAATGCCGCAATAAATGTGTCGTCGTAAATCCTGGAAACGTGTTTGCGTTGCATTAAGGACCGCGGAAGGCTGTCTGCTTGAGGGTCTTCCATGGGACTCAATTATGTCTTTGTAAAAAAAGCCACACTCCCCTGAAGGCAGTAAATACCTTAACCTCCACAGAGCTCTCTCCCACATATCAGAATTAGTATAGAATTAGCTTAAAGTGGGTCTCAGCCAGCAGGGCAATTTTTTTACAGTTCCTTTTGTTGAATCAGTATAAGAATTTGTTCTAAAAGCCTGGAATGGATGAATTCTGATGTCACGTTTGTCCAACAGTATATTTTTTCTGTATTTTCAAGCCTGTGAGAAACCCAGCAGACAGACCAAAAATTTATAGACACAAGATAACCAAGAAATCCGTTTAGGGAGATGATATCTTCCTTTGGTTTCTTCGGATGCATCGGCCTTTTGAGAAGCAGCCTAGCGTGTGTCGCTGTTTACCTTGTTCGTTCGGTTTTGTTTTGTGTACTTTAGACGGGCAGTTTGGTTTGTTTTGATTGGCAGGGTGGCACTTGTACTTTATATCAGATGTATTCTTTTTGCTGTTCTGAGTGGAAGATGTAGTTCCATAAGTGCTTATGGATGTCACTGGGTTATTTCACACTGTCGTGAATGCGCCCTGTCTTAATGACCCTTTATACTAATTTGGGAATTCACCGGACAAATTATGTTGCTGAGGGTTAAGTGAAAATAATGGATGTTATACCTTTACTTGGTGGTTTTCCACAACCCTTTCCATCAGCCTTACAGCACAGCATAAATGTATATGTGTTGCTGTGCCTTTTATATGCTCGATTATTAGGGAGTGCATTGCATTTTCTTTGTAACACATGCAATAGCATGCATCTTCCTTGGAGTGCTGTAACGGAAGTCAGCAAATCTCGTTTCATAGCCCTTATTTAAGTACCCTCTTAAAAGGCTGGGTAAACAAGCTGGAAACGACTGCAGCCTTTATCACATGTATGGTATGTAAACATCTCATATAGTTTTCACACTCTTACGCTATGCATTAACCAGCATACATGTTTACGAGTGCGGCCCACATCCCATAACAACCATCGCCAGTGAATCACATTCACCGGTGCGGTACTTCTGCTGTTTGGCAACAGCACGTACAAGCGCCAACGTGAAATTAATCAGAAACTATCTACAGGTGGCTGGGAACTAATTAACTAGTATTCACTGGCTTGGTGTGTTTTTGGCAACTGCTGGTTCTTAAGCGCTAGAGAGTCGGACATGAATTATGCTTAAATCATAACTTACACTGACCTGCTTGTCCTGGAAGCTGTGCTGGACTTTTTGTTGTTCCTTGTGGGGTTCCAGCTGTTCATGTATTCTGCCCAGTTTTCCGCGTGTTGTGATAAGGCAAAGAGAAGATACACATTTCCATTATTTCGGCGGCTGTATTTGATTGGTGGCTAATCTTCTTTACTTTGACTCTAAGCCAGTTAGTAAGTCTCCACCTCTTTTGCCTTGTTTATTTAACACACAAAAATCTCTTCTACTTTCATGTTCTTGATTGGTTGGTGATTGCTAACAGCATCCATAGAAACTTAAATCCTCTCATAGTTTGAAGGCCTGGAATTCTTTGAAGATTAATTCACCCTAAGAGGCTTATTCAGACCCAGGATTTTAACCAACATTTTGTTTCTATTGATAATATTATAGGTCAATTTCCTTTTGTAAAGAAAATTTACTGCACCCACTTAGTCCTTCACCTTATTTGTACAGTATATTTATACCCATAAATTACTCATTAGCTATGTAACCATGTATTAATCATTACTGGAATGCCGTAATGTGACACAAAATTAACCCGCAACTCCATCAATTGCCAAATTATTTTGTTGCAGATTTATTGTTTTTCAAATAGTGCATTTGGGATATGTGGACAGTGGGATTCTTCTGGGTACACTGGTTTTCTCATGCAGTCCAAAGAAATGCTTATAGATTAACAGCTGCATATGTGCCCTGTGATGAACTGGGTGTGTCCCGGCCCTGTGCAGCCTGGGATAGGCTCCAGCCCCCATCCCCCACCCCCACATTAGCCCGTTCAGGATAAGGATCTGGAAGACAGATGGATGGTTTAGGGAAATCTAACATTTAAATAGCTAAGCTTTAAACCGAGTTCATGCTTTCGTTCAGGTATTGAATTCTGCTTTGAGGATTAGCATCCCAACATATAAACCACGTAACAAAGCACCAATGAAGCTGTTTCTTTAAGCAGATCCTCTCCCTAGTAAATAATTTGCCCCCCAGGTTTGTTTCAGTGTTAAAAATGCACGGTGACCCTGTTATTACTGCATGCTGAGTTTACGTTTGTGTAATTTTACGAGGTAAGATACAAATTTTGCCTTTAACAAAGTCCAGTAATTTCATCCTTGACGAACAGGCTGAATGCTTGTTGGTTCAAATCCCATCAGTGGGCTTCTGTTGACCCCTTGAGCAAGAGGCTTCACCTGAGTAGCTCTATAGCATGTAGCTTCGTCAGATTTTGGAGATTTTTTTTTTTCTATGCTTAGCCAATGAGGTTTGATTTTGGGGGGCGTAAAGAATTTCCCCATGGGGATTAATAAAGTGTAAATTATTATTATTATTATTATTATTATTAATTAGCTCTTTAAACTTTTTGGCTTGACTGTGAGTACAACAGCTTCACCCTGTTGGTAGTGTTGCGGGTGTCCATTGGTATCATAAAGTTTGGATAGTTTTCTAAACCCTTCACAATTACATATTCTAACACAGTTGGGGCGATTCTAGGATTTTTTAGTATGGGGGGGCACATAAGAGGGGCTTTAACTCGTACACAGGGGCCAACCTTATCATTAGCCTATGAAATATTTTGAATTGGTGAGTGACAGGGGAGCGGGCAATCGTGGACCAATCAGTTTTCAGCTGGGGCCAGTGCCCCTGTAGCCCCACCCCTGTACATCCCGGGAGAATAAAGTGCAGAAGTTGTTTAGATTAAGCATGTTTTCCTTGATAACACCCACCTGGCCTGATCTGACTCCCAGCCACACTCCTGCATACTTTTTAAAAATGAAATCTACAATAACAGAACTATACAGTCACCGTTTGTTTACATCCTGGTAGTATGTAGTCTCCCTGCCTCATTCTTGCCTGTTGCCCCTTGGCCTGTTTGTTGTAATTATTTTAGCCAGATCTGCACTGTGTCATTCACCGAGAGAGATGGAACCCCCCAGCCCCCTCTGGGAGAGGGAGGGAGAGGAGAGGGAGGACATGTTCAGGCTGATATGGTTCAATGCCTGTTGATGTTTATTACTGTTAGGGGAGAGGTTATAATTATAGAAGCAAAATAAAGTTTCTGTCAAGTCCTCACCACTGTCTAAATAGGACGCGAGTTCGCGGTTAAGAGAAGACGATGTAGAAGTGGGTTAGCACTCAGCGCCCGGAAAGCAGCGTCTTCCACGTGAGCTCTGAGGCTCAAAGAACAATATTGTGGCTTTTCTGCCTCATCCCGACCGTCTGAGCGCAGCGTCCTCAGGGACCTCGGGACAGGGTCGGCTCTGCAGGAGGCCTGCCTTGATGTGTATTCCCTCGTGGCGTCCCTGGGTCTCACGGCTTCAAAATAATCACCTGCAAATTAGAGAGTACATCTCCAAAACTCACTCAGCCGATTTTTTTCGTTGTTTTTGAGATACAACCACCAAAGACTGAAAGTCAGGCTTCCCTCATCATATGTTACTGTACCGTGAACCAAAATCACTCAGTCCTCATGTAAACCAACAAATAACTTTCTTAAAATTTTCAAAACTCTAAATCTACAGAAATGTCATCAAACACATTTCCCATGGACTGAGTCTGTTTCAGAAACTTGCTCTTCAGTTCCTTCTTCCTGGAACAAGGGACATAGCAGACAAAGAAGTTCCTCAGTCCTCGTGTATAACAGTGTGAATAAGATGATGGTTTATAGATTTATAGGTTGTAGACAGCATACATGGGTGTAAAGAGTCTGAGTGGTGAACAAAGCCTAAACTACTGCACCAGTTAAGTCACAGAAAAAAACAGAATTTGAATAATAGTGGCGGATTGATTTTTTTTCCAAAAGCAGGGAGTAGAATATGTGAATCATACGTGTTTTCAATAAGCTGGACTTGGTTTGCGTCAGGATCTTAACATGTCAAATATGGCTGCAGGACCCTCGCAGCAGAGTTACGGAAAAGGGCACGTGTATTATTTCTGGAATACCACTGGATTCACTGGGTATGGAGATTAGAGGGTGGATCGGGGTGATTTTATGAGCGTCCTTCGGGGTGTCAGGCGGGCCAACGGAACAAAATCCAGCTGAGCCATAAGCTCTCTAACTTACACAAAGTATCCTGTAAAGTTTCGAGAGCTTGACCAGTATTTCCCATCTTTTAACACAAAATTTGTTAAATTGTCCCGCCTTAATAAGATCCACAACCTTCCCTATATCTCACAGTCCAGCTTCCTAATGAATTGCATTATGCCGTTCTCAGATGACCTCATTCTCGTAACAGCTCTCACAAATAATACGTCGTCGGACTTTCCGTGCGCATGTGGGGGCGGCTAATGAGGCCGATTAGTTGTGTTTAGTCGTTTGCCGTTGGGGCTGCTGAGAAAAGGCGGTTTGCGATGACTGGAGTTTGTTCAGACTCATGGGTAAATTAGCTGCCCTTCGTTCTGCAAAATTGTGCCGTTCCTCTCGTTCATCAGTAAATATCGGATGTTTTACTATCCCACTGGATAGAAGTGCTTCTTTTTATAGGGTGATTGTTTTGGGCCGACTATGCAAACAAGTAAGCGGTTTGGCGGAATTAGTGTGCAGAGATTACACACCAGTCATGGAGTCTTATAATTAGGAGAAGATTGCAGCTGTGACGTTCAGTGCTTATGAAGCCTTGGAGGTGGTCCTGGAACGGAACCAAGAGGAAAAGTTGCCTGGATGGTTTTCTAATGTGAAAGTAATTAGCGGAGGTTTCTGGGAGTACGGTTGAGGGGGGGGGGATGCCACCGCTGCTTCTCGTCGAAAGTCCGAGCCAGTTCGTGGGCGGGATCGCCATTCGTCTGGATTTCTGCAAAGCGTTTGCCCTCGAACGATTTATATTTGGTAAGCGGCCCATATGTGGTGAGTAGCGGTATTGGAACGACGTGAGGAGGAGGAGGTGACAGCAGGCCTGAGGAGGGGGACGGCACTGTTGTGTAGTTCTGCTCCTCGCCAGGTGGGGCCGCCCTCCTGTGTCCCCCGCCGGGGCGACCTGTGTTTGATCTGGCCTCTTTGGTCAGGGAACTCGACTTTTTACTGCAGTAAGCTGTGAGGTCGCCGCCCAGATTAAGGCTTTAAAAAAGGTATGGGGGGGGGTCTTAACATACCACAAAGCGGTCACTGTTCCGGGAGCAGGATAAAGGCGGGGCAAAGGCCAATGAAGCACGTTTGTAAGTGTGTGAATGTCGCACCCCCTCCAAAGGAAAGGATATATGTGAAATAAGAGCCAGATATTTAAGTTATAACCCTCGATTGAATGTTATCACTGTAATGGTACTGAACCTATTACTATATCTTATTACTGCCATTTAGAAATATACAAAAAAACAAACATTTCAGAAATTGAAAACGACAGTCTCCCAATTATTTTGTTACTATTAAAAAAGTGAATTGATTTGATCTGAAGCTCTTATTCCGATGTTCAGATTTTTTGCACCGAGACAAGATAGACTATATAAACTTCATCACTTGTTCATGGTTTCCTGCAAATTTCCTTAACGAAAGCGACGATCGACAGCACACCTTCGTAGTTCGCAAGCGAACAGGCAATAATTGGTGCCCTCGCAATATGTAATACTTTCGAATTATATACCCTTAGGTGCTGTTACCATGTTATAGAGTAGG
Source organism: Paramormyrops kingsleyae (assembly GCF_048594095.1). Taxonomy (NCBI): domain Eukaryota; kingdom Metazoa; phylum Chordata; class Actinopteri; order Osteoglossiformes; family Mormyridae; genus Paramormyrops; species Paramormyrops kingsleyae. Next base: position 19,599,382 of record NC_132817.1, read on the forward strand.
AATAATGTTATTCTGTCCCTGCCCAGATATTTCACTGGGGAGCTTTTGGCCACTGCGAGTCCGTGTTTCTCCCACTGCAGCACAGTGTTGCCTTTGTGCCGCAGTGGCTGGCCTGGACACCAGCAGATACGGCAGGAATGCATCCTGAGTAACTGAGCCTGTGCTCCCGCCGTTCGCAATGACCTGGGTGGGGGGGGGGCAGCCCATCTGTGGCCACGAGTGGCCTCCAGCAGCAAGACCTTATTGCAGGGCAGTGCGGCCCGCTTTAGCCTCCTGCCGCCGTTTCTGGATCTTTATCTCTGTCCCCAGGGTGGGAGATCTGGCACGAAGTTAAGATAAACACACACGCACACATACGTCCTAATGGAACTCTCAAGGAAACTGTGTTCTTTTATGTTTCATATAACAATGATAAGGCACAGTAAAAACACAATAGCCAGAAGTCGTCTATTCCCCCAACGGACACCAAAACCAACAGCTGAACAAAAGCCATAGTTTCTCAATCAAGTGTCCGAATTTAGCTTTTTAGTTTTTTTTGTGATGAGAAAAATTATGATGTTGAAATATGCTTGAGTACCAAAATAGCGCATGTACTGCAGAAGCACTAACATCTTGTAGTTTTTTTAAAGTCTGTTCCAATTTTGCTTTGATTAATGGGTTTTAAAAGCAATTTGTGGCATGTGTTAACCAGTGAAGAAAATGGAAGACAGCTAATATTGCATCGTAACAATTAATTCTGGGCGTGCTGAACTCCCTCTCCCTTCGTCAAAAAAAAAACAAAGATGGATGAGATGCGGGGCAGGTAAGTGGTGTAGTTCACATAGCAACGGAAACGCCCTGTTGTCATTTGCGTGGGCAGCATCGAGCTGAAATAACATGCAAGACGAACGAGCAGGACACTCTGTTTTTGCCACGTCTCTGCCATTGAGTTATGGCATTGAGCGTTTGGTTTTTGTCTGGTCAAGTCTGGCCAGAATTACCATATATTTATTTTGCTTTGTCACTGTCAAAATATAGAAAATCTTAAAAACGCTGGTGTTTGTAGTTTTGCCTCAACTCTGGAATTCAGAAGAGTAAAGCTCTAAGTGTCAAGGGATCGGACAGGAGGATGTCCTTTGCAGCCTCTGATGGTGCCTACATCTCTGTCGTGGTGCTGGACAGTGAAAGAACGATGATGAAAGAGTCAATATGTCACAGAGTCCGTACGTCAGCTTTGTATGCTTTTCTGCAGTTTTTTGCTTGCTTTGCAGAAAAAAAAGAGTTGTGTTTTCAAGCGTGCATAGTCAAATCTGAAAATGATTATATTCCTCAAGAAGTTATTCACAGTCAGGAGCGCATACAGTCTCAGTTCTGCAAACCAGCTAGTGAATCATAGAAAAACACTGGCTAGTAAAATGATGACTAATAGCATGTAGCTTTACTGCACGGAGCAGTGGTGCTGTAAAAGGATTCTTAGCTTATTAGCCTTAGGGTATCCTAAGCGGGACTCGATGTGCTTGTTAACCAATGAGCTGCCATTTTCAAAGTAGCCTCAAGTGACAAAAATGTAAGAGCGGTTTGCATCAGTCACAGTAAAACGGTGGCATTTGTGACAACAGCATTTAATGGGCAAACACTATGTCTCTGCTTTCAGGCTCTCGGTTTTTTGTTTTTTTTGCTACAGCTAAATGGTATGCAAGTTTTGGTTAAAAAAAAATCAGCGCGTTCCCACCTTGTGTGGGACGTTTTGGGCGGCCGTGCCTGGCCAGCCGTCCTCTGGGGCCTCGTGGAATGTGTGGTTAGGGCAGGAGAGGTTCTTACGGGCCGTGACAGAAATAAATGGTCAACTCCGCTGATTTCCCTTATGGCCGACGTGTCAACAAGACAAGAGCGCCGGGACTGCAGAAATGTGTTTTTCCATCCATGTCTGATATCTCCATCACTGCGTTTCTCTCTATTCCTCCCTGAAAGGTTTTGCATTCCTGAGTTCCTGGCCTTGTCATTGTTACCCGTATATCTGCTTAACTGACCTCGATTGAAGCAGCCTTAGCTGGCTGTAGAGTGTGGATGTTTTGAGCCTTGTGGGCTGGACTGCGGGAGCGGGTGGGGGGGGCGGGGGGGGGCATGCTCGGAGTTGTTTGAATGTCGGACAAAAAGGTTCATTGAATTAACACCGGCGTCCAGCTAAGCTAATCCAGGACACAATAAGTGAGAAATGCGCTGAGGGCTGAGAGGTGCATTCTACCCTGGAGTCCAACTGAAAAAGCCCTTTAGAGGCCATTGAATGTGCTACACACCAATTTTTCTGGGCTGTTCGTCAATACAAATTTATCCGTGGGCAGTGCAAACATCTACATAACTGTCAGGGGGCGGAAGTCAGGGCTGCATGGGATGTGGTAGCAGGAGAAATGTGTGCGAGTCTTTATTGGGCTGGTGTTAGAAGGCCGAAAGCTCAGGAGGCCCGGAGGCCTTGGCCCAGATACTCCCCAGTCCCACGTAGGACTCATTTCTTCTGCATTAGTTCACACTCGGCTTGTGAGCTGCGTGTGAAACAGGCCGGCTTAATTATGCAGATCGCCATACACTATCGAACTCCCTCTCTGTCTCCCTGCCCTGCTAATCACTTCATGCGGGGGAAATGCCAGACAGGGCGAGATGTAAGAGTTCCAGTAAAATATCCACTATGGTCCAGCAGCGGATTCATTGGATTCAGATGGGACAGATGCAGGAAAACTGACAACAGGGGTCTGTACCACTTGGAAGGAGGTCACCCCTACATTTCTAAATTTAAATGAAGAGTAATTATCATTAGCGGCATTTGCCATAAGTTCCAAGGCTTGTATTATTGTAGATTTTGATAGAATCAGTCATCCCATAGCAGTGAATAAGGTCATTGAACCTTCAGAAGATCTCAGGGACCCTTTTTGCAGATGTGGTGTTTTCTGCACCCGTCCTTCTCCTGGATGTTCCTGACAGCAGCCTCTCGTCTCTGTCTTTGGTCTCTGTCTTTGGTCTCTGTCTTTGGTCTCTGTCTTTGGTATGTCTGGGTAATCTGTGTCTTGCCTCGGTTTCGTGCTGCCAGGCTGCCCCCTCATATATTTTCCCTCCGCCTTGGAATACTTGAGTGACAAAGCAGGCTGGGAGAGTCGACTGAGGACCTTGGGTGTGTGTGTCCCTCCCTGGGTTTATTTTGCTGAGACGGCGGGTCTTCTCCTCTCTCGGGGTCCCGCAGCAGATAAACAATACGGCTGTCATCATCGCTGTAGGATGGGAGCCCCGGCAGAGCCAGAAATTATCCTGACCCCTTTCAGACGTCGCTGGTAGTTTGCGGTTGTAACATCAGCAAATTTCAGGTTGCTATTATAGCCAGACTATTGGAAATTAATGACGGGAGCAAGATTTTGAGTAATGGTAATAGTTTTATATATATACCATTTGTATGTATGCCATATGTATTTATAATTATATATTATAAATGTTATTAAGGAAATTCTTCCTTGCTTTGTGTTTTTTGGTTCACAAAACCATTTTGAGCTCAGTCAGGAAGCTGTCTCAATCAGGGGTGGGCAATCTTACCCAGAAAGGGCCGCTGTGTATGCGGGTTTTTGCTGCAACTCACTAATTAGATTACCAGTTAGGGGACTGATTGGCTGATTCCTCACACCTGGCTTTGAACAGCTGACCTAAAGGTTACCCCGAAAGCCTGCACACACACCGGCCCTTTGCGGATAAGATTGCCCACCCCTGGTCTAGATGTTGGTCGCTAAATTAGTGTTCATTTCTGTTATCCTCTCAGTATCACCACCGCTGTTTGATTCGTTTTGCGTTGCATGTAAACAGAGTAAAATCCATCCCAGCGCAGGAGTGCAGCCTATCAGTCCTCCAGGCGAGTCATTGGTCACATGGTCATGCGACTGCGATGGCCGCGATAGCGACCGGTTACGGACATTTAGCATTGTGGCAGAAGCGCCAAAATGCCAAAGATAAGATGAGAGGGGGATTGCGTTCCAGCTCGGGGCGTTTCGGCTTTCTGCCAGAACTCCGTGTCTTCGATGGGAATTTCCATGTCAGTCAGTTCACAAATATGAGTTTTTAAAAATATTTTTGGGGAGCTGGATTTCTGAACCCACAGCTGGTTGCATTACAGGCTAATACTCCCTGGTCCGACACAACAGGACACAATAAAATGTAAAAATCAATGGGAGGTTTAGCTAAACCAGCTATTGATTGACATGCCAATATAGTCCCGCCCACAGTATGTTTTTGACGCCTTGTTTTCACCGTCGGTAGTGAACTTCAGACCCTCACTTCTTAACTTCAGGCCCTCACTTCGCTGGCTCACCCCAGTCGGGTGGGGCTTCTTGAGGAGCCAGCTCTCCCCCCCTCCCACTCACCCCGGCTCATTTTTCCTGACTGTGTAATTGGTGATTTGTCCAACCCCTTTATTTCTTTGGGAGTTTCACCCTCCCCGTGCGGTTTGGAACAGAGAGCCCAGACCTCCTCTGGCAAGCCTTCGTCGGGCGCTTGGACGGAGCGCGAGCTGGCGCGACCTCGTTAATTTACTCCCACGCTGGACGCCGTCCACGCCAGAGACCGTACCCCTACACTATTTGGCGTGCACTCAGCTGCAATGTGGTGAAATAGATTCAAAAATCTTTAAAAAAAAAATAATAAACTAAGCGCGGAAGCTTAAGGAAAGCCTGTTCACAAAGAAATAAATACACCCTGCTTTGGTAGTGTACACTTGACCACTTTATCAGTGAATCTGGCAGGAACGCCAAGGTAAAATTACACTGAGTTTACCGCATGTATGCTTGCCAGTCTCCGTGTACTAAACTTCAGCCCTGTGCTTATTAGAACCTGACAAACACCGCGATAGCGTGTAGTGTAGTGTAGTGTAGTGGAGTATAGTGTTACCATATCCAGGGGACTGAGCTGTAAGTGGTGAATCCCATGCTTTTATGCACTTACTCTCCTCTCTCGAAGCCCTGCGGCCTTTCTAATTGGAAGGCCGGAGCAGTGTGCTTGAGTACAAGCCAGTCGAAACTGAATCACAAGGTGGGGGTGGGGGGGTCTTGGTCTTTTAGCTCTTAAGACAGTGTATAGCCTGTCTCATATAGGGAGTCGCTCTCTTTGTGCACCCGCTCTTATGGCAAAAAACTCGTTAAATCTGCGCCTTTGGATGCACAGCAGAGGGAAGGCAGTTTTGAGACCCTGCCCTGTAGTCCCTTTTTTGGTAACATTTTGGCGCTGTTTTGCTAGACCACCGGCATCGCAGGACCACCTGTCTGCTAGGGCCGAGATCATCCCTGATAGCGCTCTAACTCCCGCTGCCAGCTCTCTCCTAATGACCAGGCCATACTGGGAGCATGCTTCTGTGTGTGCGCTAATCCCGGAGGCTAGTGTGAGCTAATGTTAGCAAAAGTGAGCACATTAGCCGCTAGCTCTCTAGCCACCCTGTTAGCTGATAGCCCTGTTAGCCAGTACACCATTAGCCCCATTAGTTGACAGTCATGTTAGCTGCTAGCCCCATTAATTGATAGTCCTGTTAGCCAGTACACCATTAGTCCCATTAGTTGATAATCCTGTTAGCCGCTAGCCCCGTTAGCTGATAGCCCTGTTAGCCAGTACACCATTAGCCCCATTAGTTGATAGCCCTGTTAGCTGCTAGCCCCATTAGCTGATAGCCCTGTTAGCTGGTAGACCCGTTAGTCACTAGCCCGTTAGCCGAAGCTGCTAGACTCTGGTATGCCTCATCCGAGTTCAGCTGAAAATAATTAAGTGCTGACAGAATTTTGAAATGCAAGCCGTAAAAACAGAAATAAAGTCAGCTGCTTGCAGAAAACGGCTAATTGCTTCCATCTTCCATGTTTGCGCTGAGTGGACGGAGACCGTTGAGAGACCAAATCGCTTGTCGGATTGTGTAGGATTGGGGCTGAGGTGTTTACAGCACATGTCACTCAAATCTGGGCCGTCCTGGGCGTCACTTCAAGGAACTGTCCCAATTACTGTTAAACTACCCATCAAACCCGCGCTCATTTCTAAATATCAGTGACCAATGCTTGCCAAAGAAATGTTAGTTTACCCAGTACTGATGAATAACTGTCATAAGTCTGTTTTTTATATCTGTTGAATGTAGCATAATTTGTTGCATTCGATTGCGGTCTGATTTTTTTTTTTCAGGAAAGAATTTCCTTTAAAGTATCTGAAGTGCCTTCCTTTGGAGCATACATTTCCATTCATGCCCTTGTGTAAGCTGGCGAAATAATTTCACAAACGGCTCAATATCCTGTCGAGGGATTAAGCTGGAAATGCCAAAACAGGTTAATCTAGTAACTTGCCATGTAAACAAACAAAACCAACCCACTGGGTTGGTGGCTGGTTCACAGTTCTGTCTTTGATGACAGTAAATAGCTGTAACAGCTTAAGTAAACAGCCGTGTGTGGAAGTGGGCGAGAAACAGTGAGCAGTGTAATTTGTCAGGGATTTTGGCAGATGCTGGAAGATTGTAGCAGCATTAATCTGTATGTGGTCACTGCCATGTGTGGGCGCGTGTTTGCGTGTGTTTATGCCTGCACGCTTGCTCTGTTTATTGCAGAGGTGGGTGCCGTATTAAGATGCTAGGCTGATTAACAGCTTGTATTTATAAAACAATATATACGAACGACCTAATTATCGTGTGCGTGCGCTGATTTCAAAAGATCTATTTCCATGCAGCGATGCCATGCTTGGGACTGCCTGGATGTCTTATCGTCATCCGTTGAAAAACGGAAAAGTTATGGCGGAATGTAGTTAAGATAGTTATATAAGAAGGATTCATTCATTTTTCCTGAGCGGATGGAGTTAAAATGCTCACACCCAAAGAATGATGTCTGTCACTGCTGTTGCAGAATGTAACTGGCATCTCCCTGCCATTGAGGGACAAGAGTCATTCGGCCAGGGCAAACGGCAGACGCCCCCTACAGGGCAGGGAAACACTTGCGGCTTTAAAGTGGTACAGTATGACTTTCCTGTACTGCAGCCTAAGGTTCTGCTGCATGCTGTGCCGCGGACAGCTAAGTCTAGTACATAATCTGAAACCTGGGCAATCGGGGCGAGAATCTCAAGAAAAAAAATAGTTTGATTATTTTATTTTATTGAAGTCAGTCTGGAGTATTTATACTTTCAGCTCATGCTGAGGTATTGATATGTAAGCGCGTGGTTGAGGGAATTATTAGCCAAACAAAAGCTGTTTCGAGAGAAAATACAGTGTCTTGCTGAACTTGTTGAAATGTGAATGCAGCGTTTTAGCATATTAGTTAGCCTGCTGATACCAGTCCAGGCGTACATCAAGGTTCTGAAAGGGCACACATACCTTAGGAAACCAAGTCCTGAGATGCACTTCGGGTCAGGGTGTCTCAATTCGACGGCTCTACCTAAATGGACTCGGAGGCAGAATGGATGACATAGAAACACTAGAAATTTTAGCGTTATTCTTGCCATTGAGGAAGTGATCTCCAAAATTCTGGCTTTGTTATGGTTCTTCTCAGTGATAATCCTAAAGGATCCTTTATCTTTGTCGTAAACTCTGCTGTTGTTGTAGCCAAGCACAGCACACCCCACCATGACGGACGTGGCAAAGGGGCACCGGCAGTGCACGGGGAGCATCGCGCACCAGACGGGAAACTATGTGCCAGTGTGGCAAATGGAGGCCTTTGTTTGGTGTAGATCAGCGATTCTCAACCCATGGGACCCAACCCACATTTGGGTTGCGGCAAGTTCTGAAAGGGTCGTGAGTCAGAGCTGGAAATGTAAGCATTTTAAAACCAGGAAGCCCTAGAATTAACCTATAGGCCTATAAACGGGTCTTGAGTCTGCAAATGCTTAGAGCAAAACTAGCGAACACTCAACCAATCCAGGAAGCCAAACCACAGGTGCCTAATTAAAATTCACTGGCACATCCAATCAGATTTTTGCGATAAGCATTAATTGGAGCAAACTGCAGAGTGCACTGCGTGCTTGATCATAGTGTTAATTTAAACCTATACTTGAGAAAGGGTTACGACTGAGCTGGTGTGATAAAGATTGGGTCACGGTGCAAAAAGGTCTGAGAAGCATCAGTGTAGGTCAGCGGTGGCCAATCTTATCCGCAAGGGGCCGGTGTGTGTGCAGGTTTTTGGGATAACCTGTAGGTCAGCTGTTCAGACCCAGGTGTGAGGACTCTTCAGCCAATCAGTCCTCTAATTAGTAATCTAATTAGGGAGTTGCAGTGAAAACCTGCATACACAGCGGCCCTTTGCGGATAAAACTGGCCACCCCTGGTGTAGATGGTACCAAGTGATGTCACGTGCAACCCTCCTGTTAAAGAATGCAAATACTGGTCCATTCAGTGGATGAAGGGAAATTGTTTGGTGCTTTTACAGATGGGGGTGGACATTGGTGCATTCTCCAAGGGCTTCACAGGTGTTTGAGCAGACGTTCCGGAGCTGGTGTAGTAAACTGCCAACCCTGTTTATGATGTTTGTTACGCAATTGGACCCAAGCGGTTTGAGCTTTTTCTTGCAGATTGTTCCATTCACGCCGCGCCAAGCTTAAACGACCATCATATTAACATAAAATACTTGGAATTTCTACGAAGTGCTTAAAAGTGTGAGAGGGAGCATATAAAATAACAGGAGTATACTGGAGGGTCCCAAGATAATTGTAATTTTGCGTGGACAAACATGTAGGTGAAAGAATACGGCGGGGGGGGGGGGGGGTCAGTTCCCGTAACTCGGGTCAGTTCCTCCACCCTTGAACCTCTTGGTGACCTTATTTTACAGGGTCGCCCCTGCCACCCTCCCCCAGGCTAAATGTCTCAGTAGTCTCTTTGCCTACTTCTAGACAGGATTTTAGGAATTATGACTGGATCTAGGAAATATTTCAGCCAGGTCTGAGGTCATACCTTTGGTGTGAGAAGAAGAAGAAAAAACTTAAAGCGGCATGGAGTTAATCGGAGTGCCGCAGTGTTGTTTTTGAACAGAACAGAATGTAAACACACAGTAGCTATGTGTTGTTTCAATTATCTATCCATCCATCTTCCATATGCTTATACTACATAGGGTTCCGGCGCTATGTGTTATTCTACAGAAATACTGCAAAGACGCCAAACTTCTGCAAGACCTGCGAGATTTATAGCCCAGCGTTTATCTGGCTGAGTAAACGGAACCACATCAACACGCCTGATCACTATCCACAGCCAAGTTTCACACTGAGGCGGCATCAGGGGCATCGCTCTTGTTGGCTGCTATTGTTGTACCCTTTCTCCCAGTTTCCCAAAGCGTCCATGAAGAATAAATCCGTCAAACATACCAGTGTCACCCAGTTCCTCATAGCCTTTTCTGTTCTGTCACTTGTACCACAAACAGGAAATTACACAGCCTCATCTTATTTTCAAGGGTGTGTTGTATAAAATGAATGATAGTGGGGCAGGGGGGGTGTGCAGGGTTGCTTGTATTAAGTCATTTAATTACAGCAAATGGACATTTATGTGCATTAGGGGGCATCCTGGTAAGAAAACTGCCTTTTTGTTGCTAGCAACAACAGTTTGAGCAACAGTCACACTTATAGCAGAACAAGAGCGTAACAGGAACATTCCGAAACATTCCCAGTGTCTGTGGCTTTGGCAGGAATCATTCAGCGAGAGAAGCAAATAAAAAATCAAACGTAACGGTCCTGTTTTTCATCAGTTCACGCATACAGGCTAAATAACATGGACTTGTGTTTCTGTCCCGTGTGTCTGACATTCGAGGGCTTTATTTGAAACATGTCAGCGCTAGTTGAGATATTCAGTGTGGCTGCAGAAAGTGCTCTTTAATTTTTTTTTCAAATATACACTGCTTTAAAAAGCAACTCTTTGTTTCTGGGGTGTGTGTGTATGTGTGTGCATGTATGAGATTTATATATACTATAGCACTGTGGCTTTTCAGGAACCAAACTCATGGTTAAACCCTACAGTTGAATCAATTACTGCAGCATGTTGATGATACATTAGGGAAGCGAGACGTTATTTGTCTTAAGATAGAATAGGAGGCTCAGAGTTTGGCATGTATGGTTTCATCGTACCAGCCCAGGTTGAGTGGCCTCGGGATTCAAGAAGTCAACAGTTTTTCCTGCTTCTGATTTAACATAGAAAAGAATTTTCAAATTCTGGGAAAGAAGATGCCTCGACACATGCAGAGTTAACACAGGCTTTTAGCGCATTTGCTAATGACAGAAGGCGCGAGACCATAACTTGTTTCCAGTCTTTTCCAATATCGTGTTACTGAGGTAGATTAAACCTTTGAAATCTGGTAGGATGAAATTCTCTAAGGCTTAGGAGAGATTTTGATATTGTGGGGGGAGATACCAAACTTGATAACTTAAAAGAAAATGGGGGGGATGAATAAATTGAATGCTGGGGGGTACATGCCCCCCCTCCTGTTTGAAGAGAGATCATGGATAAACTCACATCGATTTTTATTTTTAATTTCAATAGGATGTGGTGGTTCCCCGCTTTTCAGGATCACTACATGATTCCAAACAGTTACCTGCAAATGCAGTTTGCACTGGCAGGTCGTCGCCATCACACAGCCTGCGGCGTTTAGTCATGACTGAAGACACCAATGAAGTCCACACATCTGGAGAACATGAAAGGAGGGGTTTTATTGAAATCCACCTCTGCGAGGATTTCCAATTTTCTCTGCCCTTGTCTGTGTTCCATGTCCGTTATGCCGGGAACCCTGAACTCCTGACCTGCACAAAAATGATTAATGTAACTAGTGCGAGATTATACTGTCAAAAATCCCCCCTAAGGAGTTAAGAGATGTATAGCTAAACACCAACCCTCCATGGAATCGGGACTAAGTCTTCCAGCATGCACAAGAGCCTATCTGTGAAAGAACTCACTGTAGTGTTGACTCATCTGGAAAAAGTGAATTAAGTCTTACTTTCTTGGTTCTTTACGATATCGTCCTTTGCTCTGTGGGGGGAAAAAAAGCTTTTCTGGCTGCTTTCACTTCTGTGTGTAAATGTACTGATGTAGTCAGGACACCAGACACCTGTTGAAAAATCTTTGGTGAAAAATTTTAGATTTACGTTGAGAATTCCATGCTATTAAGGAATCCATTGTCATAACATTTGCTGGCACTCAAATTACAGAAAGATGAGCCGCAAAGGGAAGTTCAACTGGTAACCTGACATGTCGGATTCCTGTAGCGGTATATACTTAGTCCCATCTCATATTGTGCTCTCTACAGATCTTTCCAGAATGCGCGCTATTGTTCTCCCTGTTTTGCGTCAAGTGCTTTTGCGGGACACGCACAGCTGAGTAACGGCACAAGGAGGGAGCCTTTTCTGAGGCTTTCAAAGCTGACCTTTGACCTCTGACCTCCTCCTCAGCCCAGGCCGTCCGGCAGTGTCGGACTTCAGAGGGCTGGGTTTATGGCGGCAGCCCCCAGCTCTCATCTGATCAAATCTGCAGCCACAGGAGCTCTAGGCTGGGGGTGAGATGGCCAGCCAGCTCTTCTCGGGGGGGGGGGACCGGCAGCGGCAGGCCACTTCAAAGGCCACTGGAACATTCCTCTGTAGTCAAAGGAGAGCTGCTCACATGGACCTAGGCCTAACTCCTTGGGGATAAGAGCAGTTCTTGGGAGACCTTGGGGCCAAGTATCAAGCCGTCACCTCCGGTGATGCTCCCTCTCTTTGGCGTGAGGCTTTCTTGAGTTGTATGCATGGGACAGTCTTCTCCAAGTCAACAAGCGAAATCGATTTGCATGGAAGGGTAACTTCCATGCAAAAAACTGTATAGAGTTGCAGAGGATCAAAGGACAATTAGCCACACCTATAGGTATAATTAATATACGGTTCACTTCAAGCAGGAACCCCATGACACTGGCCTGGATAAGCCAGGTTAAGACATGGATGGATGGATGGATGGATAGACATAAACAGATATTGTACTGCTATGGCATGAGGTCTGAATACAAAGACTGGGTTCTGGCTCATTCTTTTTGGCCTCCACATCAGTCAGCGTATGACGCTTCATCATACTTGAGTGTAATTCAGAAAGATGGAGCTCCGCCATTGACAGGGGGGTGAGGTATGACTGACTCCAGACGGGGGGGGGGGGGGCACGGCTGTCGATCCGTCTGGCGGACCAGGGCCTGTGTCCCACTCCTCTTTCATCGTGCTGATTATTCCACCGGGATAAATAGCCCTCGGGCATCAGACACTCTGCCTGGAAGGCGTCTCTCTACGTCTGTGAAAAGCATTCATTCAAACCCCCCTCCACCCAGCACATGCAGAGTCCTGAAAGTCAGAATGCACTGGGCGGCATAATCCGAGGCCGTCCTAAACATCTTCAGTTATCTGCACCCCTTACCTGTGGCTGACAAAGTGTGCTGGGCTGTGGTGCAGACCTACACTGGCTGTGGTGCAGACCTACACTGGCTGTGGTGCAGACCTAGACTGGCTGTGGTGCAGACCTACACTGGATCAGTTTGCTTTGCAGCGATTCGTCAACTGAATTTCTCAAAAGGGACTTTTCGGGGGGGGGGGGGGGGATTTAATTGGCAGAAAACATGCTGGGAATCCCTGTGTCCCCAAAGAAAACGTTATAAATATTCATGCGAGTTGTGCTTTGTCCGTTTGCTACTGTTAGAGCAATAAGGCGTCCGTTAGATGATGGATTCCCCCTTTCCTAAATTTCTGATCGGGCATGGACGCACGACACATCGCCCGCCACAGTCACGGGTTGATCAGGGTTTGATTTGTGCTGCCGGTGATTCATAGAGCAAGATGTTTGAAGGGATCAAGCAGTTGAGGCCAGCAGTTTCCGCTGGAATCTCACACGTCACATTTGCAGGGGAGTGTAAGCACGGACTGAGTCTCCCGAACACAAGATGTGGCGGTTAATAATTAGTTGAAAATACAAATGGAATGAGATCAAAGCTGGGCACCAGGCCACTAGTTAGGAGAAAGTTTGTTTCAGCTGGTTTGGGACAGGGTTGACTGTGATTAGAATCCTATAAATAATATCAATATAAATGATACACAGTATCAATAGTTCCAGTATACAAAATTAACCAAGCTATTGACTCTAAAATAATGACTATTTTTTAAAATCTTGCCAATTTTTTCATGAAGTAATGGAAGTAAGGGACTCGGTGAAATACTTTGCACTTGAGGAGGCAGCAGAAGTAATGGAACATCTCTAATTAGACACATCTTCTTTTCATAAAGCTGCATCCTTTGCGTTGATCCCTGATGACCAAGCTGTCCACTTCTTCTTCCAGCCCCGATGACCTCATGGGTTCACCCTCCCAGCAAAGCACATTCTCTCCTCCTATTCTGTTAGAGCTGTCCTGAGATCAGTCAGAAAAGCAAGCGAGCGTCTTCCATTCGGCAGCCTCATTCCAGCTTTGCGTAATTGATTCTTGGCACAGGTCGTCCGCGGCGATCTGTAAGCAATTTAGATGAACACTTCAAACATTTTGCTTTTTTGCCAGATTTTTTCACGGTTAAATATATATAGTGATACTTGTGGGGTAAGCCCAAACCCCCCCCCAGTTTGCCAGTGAAGAATTAGATGTATATTTTATGACACTTCATCGGGTTAAAAAGGCATTTCAACGGAAGCTGTAATTCCTCATGTCGAGCGATTCCATGAGTAGCGTGAAGTTTGCTGAGAGGCGATGAAGGAAACTCTACTGCCTCTGGTGTCCGGGGCCCCGGACAGCCTGAGATCTCCCGTCCTCCTTAAAACATGCCTGTCTGAGCCTGAAAAATGTCCACCCCAGTCAGCATGAGCAAGGTCCAACGCAGCCGTTTCCATTTTCATACCCAGGCTTTAAGGCGCTTTTGGGCGGGAGACCTCAAAGGACCGTCATTTTAAACGTGATACATATGATAATCTATGACATCTCCAGACTTTATTATCAGGCACACTCCCGAACACCCCCGACCCCGTCAAAGGCCCCCGGCATGGCCAGAACTGTTGTTTTCAATCATAAAACATAGCTCAAAGAAAGTGTAGCATCCGTGATGCATGCGGCTATGAGTTTAAGTCACTTTTACAGAACAAACAAATTAGTTTTGACATCTCAGTGCGGTGATTCTGTTCTCAATATCTGCTTTGCTTCCAGCACCTAAACAGAAACCTCACTGATGTAGAAATGGAAGACCACCCCCCCAGCCCCCCATACACTTGGCCAGCTTGCATTTAATTCATCTATTCGTCCTGAGCAGTATCTTCCTGGCTTAGATCAAACTGTAATTGTTACCTTTTGTTGGAAACGGCTTTTCTTCTTCCTGTCACTGTTTCTGTCATCAGAATGGTGACGTTCAAAGAGTCGTCAGAGCTTAACACCCCATAAAAAATAAGACTCTTTTAAAGCAGAGATCAATGGTGTGGCAGCATATGATATATAAATTTCTCACAACTGCAACGTTACTATCTACTCATCATGTGCCCAATTGCACTTCTGCTGGACCTGGAAAATTGGTAAATAATTGGTTCTATCCAACGGGCACTTAAGTTCTTGGATGGTTCTCCGAGCTCAACCAGTGCTTTTGACAGAACGATAAAGCTGGATGGAACACACACTCGCATTGTTCAGAGTAAGACGACTTTGGTGGCGTGCACCACGGTCCACTAGATATCTTAAAACTTGATGATTCATTAAGTCCTAAAGAGGCTGATGTAATTAGGCTGTATGTACCAGCGAACAATTGTGATTTTTATCTCTGCGGCAGAGTATAAACAGATGTGTTTTGTTTGATGAACATTGTCTTTTCAATGGGAAAACAAAAACTTCTTATATATATCTTATATATTATGAAAAAGTATTTTCCATTTTTTTACCCATGACAGTTTCACTGTAGTTCTGAATATCTAACAAAGTTAAGGATTCTTTTTTTTTTTTACAAAATGGCTTATTGTGGATTTTAGGATTCTAGTTTGATTAGGATTTACAGTGCTCACGGAAAGTCTTGGGATGCTTATTTCATTTTGTAATAATGTGCAAATGTATTGGTTTCATTACAAACGTCCATTGACAAGCATCTGCATACAGACGTTTTCTTTTTTTCAGTGTCATTTTTTTTTTTTTTTGACTGACTCATTCAGTTCTGTTCTTGCCATTTTGCCATTAATTGTATTTACAGTTGTTGGCTCCCAAAGCAACGCTCAACTGAATGTTTGGTGTTTTATGCTATTTCAAAGGTGCTACTAATTACTAATCACCCAATGATGTTTGTCAATGAACTCAACATTGACAAACTCAATGAAAAGACGTCACAATGAAGTCATTTATTTAACTTTGTATTTATGTTTGTTCTGTGTTTATACTTATAGTCATTTGTATGGATTACTTTATATTGCTAATTTGAACAATTTAATTTTTATAGCTAGAAACATCATTGTTAATTATGAATATAAAGCAAAATTAGTTTGTATCTTTTTGACACTGGCATGTTTGCCTGGCTGACAACAATCTGCATAAGCCCATTTAAAACATTAAACCGTTCGCTGATGTCTGTGGAAAGATAGTTTTCTGTTTGTGGTTCTAAGGTTATCTCATTTTGTTGATTTTTTTTTTGTAAAGTAGTTTTTAAGAATGTGTTTTTTCAAGCTCCTGAAAAATAGATTTTTCTAGATTCATGTTTTTCATTACACAGTGCTAATATTTTTACATATAGGTTATACAGATATAAATGTTAACAAGACTGATATGAAGACTTTCCATATGCTGTTTAACAATAAGGGATTAGCTAACGTTTCTTCCGTGAAGTTGGAATGGACTGAAAGAGTGACTGGTACAGATATCACATGGCGATGAGGACACTGGACTTGTGGTCATTGGGAGACTCCATAAGAGTCACTTTGGTTATGCCGTGCAGTGACTGATACAGATATCACATGGCAATGAGGACACTGGACTTGTGGTCATTGGGAGACTCCATAAGAGTCACTTTGGTTATGCCGTGCAGTGACTGATACAGATATCACATGGCAATGAGGACACTGGACTTGTGGTCATTGGGAGACTCCATAAGAGTCACTTTGGTTATGCCGTGCAGTGACTGGTACAGATATCACATGGCAATGAGGACACTGGACTTGTGGTCATTGGGAGACTCCATAAGAGTCACTTTGGTTATGCCGTGCAGTGACTGGTACAGATATCACATGGCGATGAGGACACTGGACTTGTGGTCATTGTGAGATTCCATAAGAGTCACTTTGGTTATGCCGTGCAGTGACTGGTACAGATATCACATGGCGATGAGGACACTGGACTTGTGGTCATTGTGAGATTCCATAAGAGTCACTTTGGTTATGCCGTGCAGTAGGACTCTTAACCTCAGATGCTTTTGTAATTATGGGTTACGTGGAAAATCGTGCTGTGGGTGTAACAGCCTGAGGGGAAAAAGCGAGAACATTGAGAGTCCGTCCGCACTGGCCTTCACTGCGACATCCGGCCCAGAAAATCTGTGCTCTTTGGCCACAAACTGGGAACCGGAATCCTGCAACGTTTATTTATTTTTTGTTTGTTTCAGGAATTGAAATATATCAGATATGAAAGACTAGTTGACTCCTTCAGACTCCAGGACACAGGATGCTGTCTGCCTGTGGAGAGGATGGTTTTTAAAGATGGTCAGGAAAATCTGCTTAAAGAAATTAGATCCTGACATTTTTTTCGAAGTTTTTTAGCTGTTTTATATAGCTAGGTATTGTATGGGAATAAATCAACATAAATATCATTCAAGTCTAGTACAGGCTACTGAAAGAGTCACCTCCAGGTTCCGATAAAATGGTGAAATGCTAGCTGAAAATTTTATTCAAAGCAAATCCCAATTTTTTTTAGCATTTTATGCAGTGAAAATGCAGCTCATGGGAGTTTTACTTACACAAAAATGTTCTGAGGCCAGAAGGAAAAATGATTGGTTGAGAGAGATAACCAATCAGATTGTAAAGGAAGTAGGTTCAGGCAACTAGAGCATGCGGTTCCAATCTATCAGATGTCTTGGTCCCGGCTCCTCTAGTGGGATATAGCAGTAGGTCCTTATGATTAACCTCAGCAAGACCTACCCGCCCAAATTTTTGTTTTTGTCTTATGGGTGACTTCTTGATAAGGCAAAGGGGCCTTCACCAAATAACAGCAGTACTCTGCAGTGCGGTTCTGTGGTCTCCCTATCATTAATTCCAACATACGCGGTTGGTGGTTTTGGCCGAGTCCAAGTGTGCCTCACTCTCCAGCGCCTGCCCCATCCCGTCCCGGTGGACTGGTTCTGCTCCAGCAGGCCTCACGCCTTGCACAGAGACACAGAGACCCCGAATGTCTTGGGTTTCTCCCCAGCAGCAGGTATTGACAGCAATATGCTTGGGCCTGAGCCTATCAGCTCTTATCACCTCTTGAACCGGCTCCAAGAGCATATTCTGGAACAGATGGCCCCGCCGGGGTAGCCGCCCCCCCCCCCCCCCCACCATCCTCGCGTCGGCACCGCTTACAGCCGACAGCTAGGCCGGGGGGGCTCCGCAGCTGGCGGAAAGCAAGCCGTGGAACCTGGGCTCCAGGTGTCCGACCATGAGGGTGATGGGGGCGTATTGGCAGAACAGTGAAGGAGACAGTGGTGGCAGCGGGCACATGGTCAGGGTGACCGGGGGGTGCTAGTGCACACAAACATGGCCGCTTCTGGCCACATTGGATCAGAGTGTGAAATTTGCCCTTGTGCTCATCAGATCTTAAATGACATTTTAGGAACAGAACTCATAACTGCCTGAATGAAGCGGCTTAAAATAGAGATTAAACCTAACAGTTGCCAAATATGTGACTTGTAAAAATCTATAATGATTTTTAATTTAATCAGGATATCTTACTGTTATAATGCAGATAATAAACCTCAATCATGGGCACAACCAGGCTACTCCTAATGGGCGGGGAGTCAGGAACTGCTCTGTCCCAGACACATGTCCTTAAACACCGTACTACCCGGTGCTGAATGTCTTTTCGTTGAAGTTTGTGCACGTAATTGAAATTGAACCCCTTGAATAAACATTCAGCTCTGAATTGCAACTTCATATCTTGCAGCCAGATCTTTGACAGGTGACAGAAATGGAAACTCTCTGACCACCTATGTATTCCGGAATATGTCATAAAAAATGTCAAAGCCCTTGTCTGGGATTTTCTGTATGTCGTGAACAGCTCACTGCTGTCAGGCCGCTCACACTGCGAGCCAGCTGGTGGGCTCGCTGTGATTTCTGCGCTCGACCCCGATTACGTGGAGGTCACGTTTTCGCTGACAGGACTCAGAGGGGTTTCTGTTCATCGCTATATTAAATCTGTAGGTTTGTGTTTTCTCCCCCCTCAGCCTGATGTGTAACTTTATAAGTCTGCATACCCTACCATACTCATTTTACTACTTGTTCTTTTGCACTAATATTCCCATTAGCAGTGTTCCTAAGTAGGTAATTGCTAGCATTCAGTAACACAATCCCCTTTGTAGTGAAACTTCACCGATATTATATTTCACATTATGCGGTGGAGTAGAGCCTCTCCCTGCTTATAATGGTGCTGTTTGTGCGTAATTCTGCATTGCAGCTCTATATCTTGCAGATAGATCTTTTTGGGAAAACACAGAATATGCGCAGGGCAGTGGGTGTGACATGTCCGGTCGGTCAGAGTATGTCTGGAAATGTTTCGGGCCTGAAGAATGGGGCACTCCCTGATTTTCCCTGTTTGGCCTCACCATTTGCCCAATTCTGTTGGGCGTGCTATATTCTGTCCTGTCCACTTGGGGGCGGTGTGACCGTCATTGTTTTGAGAGCTGTGATGAGGCCTGGATCTCGCAGCACTCGATGCCTCGCTGTACGTGTCAGGGAGCCGTTCTTGGCGGGTTGGCAGGGGCAGTTATGGAAGAGTAGCTGGCACACAGGTGAGATCACACCAGCCGCTCGCATGTTCTTCAGTTTTCCATCCCGACCGCCTCTCGTTCACGTTGCCTCTGTCAGACTCAGGAGAAGAAAGAGAGTCATGGAGTAATCGTCAACAGATCCAGGCTGCAAACTATTATGATCCGTGCCTGTTATATTACAGCACGGCGATTCGATGCCAAACTGCATACCTGCGTGCGCTATAGACAACCACAAGCAACGGGGCCTGGAGATTAATGGCGTTAAGGGGGATTTTGAGAGGACATGGATTCTGGTAGCTTCAGATGCTAAATGGTCCCAAACGTTCCTTCTGGAGAAGCATGGGGGACAGAAAGGTCCCGGTTGCTTTGGTACCAGTAGCTCCATCAGCCAATCAGATACAAAGACATCAGTGTTGTCATCAGTAAATGGCATAGAGCCAGTTTTGTAAATGACAGTTTTAAAATCAAATCGTAACCTATGTAGGATGACGTGCTTCAGTGACAATCCCTGGATCAATCTTCAGCACAACGTGACGGAAAACAATGTATCACCCCTTTAGCTTGTAGCTAATAGCAACAATTCATACGGTCTTTGTCAGTTTCTGTTACAAGGAAACATTTCATGAGATTAATGGTCCAGTGTTCATTGCTGCAATGATCTCTGCTGTCCAGAAAAGCATGTTGGTGGAGACTAAGGGACTGTGAGAGAAGAGTTTGCTGAGACAGCAACCCCCTACACACACACACACACACACACACACGCACACACACTTTCCCCTTGCAGTCTGTTACTCCCACTATCGGAGTGTTTGATCTCAGCAGATTCCAGAAATCCAGCCTGGAAGTTTCAGCGTAGATTATTTTACACAAACCAGGTTGTGGCCATTTACCTGCTCACCGTTAACACTGAGACTCTCTGGTGTCGACGTCTGGGCTGTGTCACCACTCTGCCCTTAGAGAAAAGAGCTTTTCCAATAATTGTTTTCCTAGAAAAGGAACAGGAAATGCCAGAAATACAATATAGTAATTTTTTAAATATGTTATTGTGGTCAGTGAAAAATACAATATGTGAATCGTGTGGTAGGATCCGGGTCATTATATATATTTGTGGTGAAAACAATCTTAATCTGTATAAAACATTCACATATTGCATATTACACAATACATGATTCAATTTAGAAATGAATGCAGGCATATACTTACTTTGCCTCCAGAAAATGGGATTATGGGAGTATGACCTGTGAACTCTGCTAAGATACAAATATGAAACGCTGTGTCTTGAGTGGGACTTGGGTTGGTTCAGCTTGAAGTGGTTAAAGAAGATTGCAGCAGGGAGAAACTGTCCAAATCCAGTCCTTTACCCCTTCAGTGTTGACTTTGCTGCCGTCGTACGTCTCAGTCTGGTCTCCCGCCCCCTGCCTTTTAACAGGGTCGTCTGCGAATACCCCCCCCCCCACACACACATTTCTGCTGACATCGATTAGGCCCCTTTGAAGACCTCTGCGGCTCATGTGGTGAACCACGTCTGCCTGCCTGTTTTGTCTCCCGGATTCCCCCCACGAGAGTTTGGGCATCATAGCAGGACCCCTCTTTGTTGTCATGCCGATATCCCCACCCACCCCAGGACCCCGCGTTTGCTTCGCCCGCTTGCGGCTGGAGTGGTGTTGATCCGGCACTTAAGGCGCTCTAAAGGGAGTCCTTCGCTATTGAAACATGACTCTTGCGCCTTTATTCCCCCACTAAGTGTGGCTTTATGCCACTCCTTGTGTAACTCTTGACACGGCCATGAAGGGTCACGTTTTCACATTTTAAGCCCTTCTCATCTTTTAAAATCTTTGTTGTTTAATCTGCTATTAAAAAGTTCACTAAAGAAAACTATCACCAACTTGAAATCAACCTCTTGTGGGACAATGAAAAAAAGAACCACACTGACCCAAATTTGATTTTAATTGGATTTTGAGGGATTTACAGCCAGTTCAGTGTCAACATTGAGTTTCCTTTGCCTCCTCTCTTGTCTCTGTCTTTTCGACACTCGTCATCTGGAGTGACCTGGCATTTTCACAAAAAATAAATCATTTAGTAGGAGCTGCTGAGCGCTGTATTTTCTCACATGGACCAGGACCTTCTCAGCGATAATATTTGCCATATGAACCAAGGCAGAGGCTGCTGGACGGTGGAACAGCACACTCCACATTCTGTTTTTACAGAAGCTATCTCAATTAGCGGGCCGTTTCTCCAATGCAGCAAACAGGAAGGCCTCGGGAATGCTTTTCATGTCCTACTGATTTCAGACGGCAAGCGAAGGAACTGGCCGTCGCAGGTGAAAACGCCGACAGCGTCACTGGAAGCAGTATGAAGCACGCATACGAACAATGGCAGGTTTATAAGGTTATAATGACTGCCACGATGAAGGTCCTCCACTGTTAAAAGAAGTAGGCAAAAAGTGCTAAAAAAGTACTGTAGTGGTTGCGGTCTGTCATTACCGACATGGTATCAAATACAGTCCCAGCGAGGCTCTGGAAGTTTAACTCTTGAAGGCTTTCACTCTGCCGGGTAAGTAAAAATATCCAGCTGCATGAAAGGATTCTGTGTAAAGCCAGCGCTCGTTTGGGTAGAGGTGACTCTGGATGAAAGGCAAACAGGTGGAGTAGTGCTTAAGGAAATGGACTTATGACCCCAAGGTTCACGTCCCAGGAGTCTCCCTGTCAAGCTACATTTCTTCAGTAAAATATCCAGCTGAATAAATGGATTATAAGTGTAGATCGTTTTGGATACGGGTCCCCGATAAAAGGCCCGGTTATGTAGCGGTATGACGGACAGCGCTGACCCCAGCTTACGTTCCGCTAAAGAGCCCTACTGGAGAGCTAACGGAGCTGCTGAATCCATTAGCGATGCCTTTCGCCTCTGCGAGCGGCCTGCAGAAGCCATCGCAGGCCCCGGCTCAGGCCCCGGCTCAGCCTCGCCAGCTCAGTTATTTCATTTACATTCGGAGAAATGCAGCATAAATAATTTTGATTGCGCTAAGCGATGCAAAGGGCACTACAGACACTGAAATCACAATATGTTGTCAAGTGTTTTTAGTGTTTGCTACAGGTTTGTCCAAACCCAATAAGAGGGTCATATCTCATTATATGATTGAAATCCATCAACTTTATTGGACAGGAGTTGACATGTAAAGCTATTATCTCTCTTTTTAATGTCAGCATTAGAA
This sequence comes from Paramormyrops kingsleyae, assembly GCF_048594095.1. Classification (NCBI taxonomy): domain Eukaryota; kingdom Metazoa; phylum Chordata; class Actinopteri; order Osteoglossiformes; family Mormyridae; genus Paramormyrops; species Paramormyrops kingsleyae. The sequence goes on from NC_132817.1 coordinate 19,621,484, forward strand.
TTAATTACATTGAAAATCATTACATTTGCCATTATATAACTTAAGTGAGTTTTTTTCAGAGGTACTTAGATCTGATTGATATTCGTTTTTGGTTTAATTATGCAAAAATGGCTTAGCAGATTTTTATGGTCATTTCACCACGTTTTTTTAACATATGGTTTATATTTCTGAACGCTTAGGTGATTACAAGTCCCATCAACGATCATCCGTGCGAGATGCGTAGGACACAATGCCCCTCTGATCTTGGCTTTCTTCTTATTTTGTTTTCACCATTAGCCGCCAAGTGCGAGATGAAAGTGAATTAAATGTATAAGCTCCCCTCAGTATGGAGTGAAACAGCTGCGCAAAATCTCCATGTGGAGAAGGTGGAGTTACAGTCCTTGTTCCACGAGGCTAATTTATGAGGTGCCGTGTTCAGACTAAATTTGGCAAGGGTTAACTGTGACTAACATTTTAAAAATATTTTGCCGTAAAACCTCTTAAACTCTATAAAACGTTAAGCAACATTGCGTCAGGCTTGGGCAACTCAGCTCTAGAGAATCCCTGGTCCTTCCTCCGCGCTCAGCCCTGCAGACTCACGTGCACGTGAACGACACAGATCTCTTTATCCCTGCCCACACTTAACGAAACGACCCGGGCAGGACAGATGGGAAGAGCGGCGGGAAACCGATGTGACCAGACACCCAACCTCCCTCTGCACCTTCTTGCCGTCATCTTCACAAATGGGTTCAGCTGCACAGCAGATCATGTTCAACCCAGATGAGGTGAATCATTTTAAATTGTGAATTTATAGACTGCGCCCTGTGATGGATTGGCGCCCAGTCTTGGGTTGTTCCCGACCTTGTTTTTGTTGCTTCCGGGATGGACTCCGGACCCCCGTATCTCCGCATGGGACAAGTGGATATGGAAAGTGAATTAATGACCTTATGGACAGAGGATACACACATTCAAGGTAGCATGTAATGCTACAGCGTAAAGGGAGCATTTGTACTGTTTCTAAGTACTATTTTCTGTTGTTTATACCACAAACACCATCATATATGTGCATGTGTATTAATTAATAGAAGCATTTCTAAATGATGATGTAATATCTTTGCCATCATTTTATAGAGGCTGAGAAACAGAAAGCGCAGCAATAATGGAATCATTACATCATGTTCACCGACTGTGCTGAATTTATTGCACCTACCAAGTAGGGTAAGCATAACATGGGGGAATCTGCAGAGAGCGATTACCAACTTCTAATGCAGGTCGGAGAATGGGATAGTTGTTGTTTTCAGAGCCAAGAATATAGTATGTGAAACATTATTCATGGTAACAGACTTTACATCCCAGCTACACTAGGCATAAATTAACAGATTTAACAGTTGTTATGTTGTTCCTTGGCGCCGCTTAACAAGAAGAACTGTATTCTGAAGTAGTACCGACAATGACAGATGGAAACTATGTTCGTATAGTAATTAGAATAGTAAGTAACGGTAAATCTGAAATGAGACATGAAAAGCGACACCCTGGCTTTCTGGTTTAATAATTGTTCTTGGGACTCCTAAACTTTTGGATCAAATGTGACAATCTTGAGTACTGTCCCAGCCATCTGTCCAAGGGTTACAGGGTCTTCCAGTTTCCTCAGTTAAGCATACTTTGGGCCTGGTCACCACTGGGAATGAAGCCAGCTAATCAGGCCCAGATCTGCAACTCCCCCCCAGTCCTCTCACTTGGAGCCCAGTATTTCTTACCTGTTATTGACAGTTAAAAAGCTGCCACATCCAATTACCTGGGCCGTGACGTGTTGATGAAGAGCAATAGCCAGTGGGAGCGATATGACTGGGGGTGTTGCATGCAGAATGCTGTCTGTGGTGAGCACGTCAGGGTGTTTCACTGGACAGCCAGATGGGATACTGGGTAACACAATGGAAACCTTTGTGAGCGTGTTTCCTCTTGGTCTACAGATATTTCTCACTCAATGTTCTCTGCCTTTCTCATTTCAGTCCTGCAGGAGATGGATGTCGAAAACCTGAAAGATATAACAACAACAGAAATGACTTTCTAAAGTGTTAACCTCTTAATGGCACACAAGCAGTGTGTGTTTTGGAAGTCAATAAATCCATATTGTGACTTGCTTAACCCACTTGGAAATACTTCTTAATACATGTACATAATATAATAATAATCATCATGTTGTGCTTGGGGATATCGGTAAGTGTTTTGGATTAACAGTCAACTTGTCCTGGTCATGGTCTGCATAATGGGCTCTGCAATCTGAGTGGCTCTTTTTATCCTCAAATGAATTCATTAATTAATTGAATGAATTAATGAATGAATGTTACATTTATGCAGCATTTTCCAAGAGACCCAAAGTGCTTGACAGAACCAATGGGGAGTCACTTCAATCACCCACTTGGATGATGCGACGGCAGCCTTTCTGCACCAATACGCTCCCCAGACAGCAGATAAGGTGGTGAAGGGGCAGGAGAGAATTCACTAATTGAACTTGATCATCAAAGAAGAAATTACTCTGAAGGAGGACTGAGGGCCTCATTATTTGTTCCAAATCTGCATTGTCCAAAGTACACAGTTTTAATATGTCAATGATCCTGTAAGAGTCTATGAACACATCTGTAATTCATCACTGTAAATTAATCTTCTGGGTACCATACGTGTTCACTGAGAGTTCAGACTCAAGGTCATACAGGATGTCTCCAAACTCCAAACAATGCTTGATAAAAGAGTCTTAGGCCACAAATATGTTCACTTAATTAAAATTATTTACAGAGCTGGCAAGTGTTAAGACCCTTAATAAGAACTAATTTAAGATCCCAAAACAAAGCATTATTCATGAATAAAATAGAAAATAATGCCATCTTTGATATTCATCACCACTATTCAAAAATATTTTGGGTGCAACATAAAAGGACTTATCATTTTTTATGATTTTTTTTACGGAATTGCAACAGCCAGACAGGAATGCTATACAACATTTGGTGTGCACGTGTGCAGTATGTGTATATATAGGTATATCTAATATATGTGGTTTTTCTGTGCTAAAGAAATACTTTTGATTATATGTATCATTTACATAGCAATTTCCGGCTGCATTTGCATTTATTCATGCTTAGCATTAATTTGTTGAAAGCACACAGTGATTTAATACAACCCAGCTCCACACAGAAAAACAAAAAGAGTAACTGTTACCTAATTACATCCTATGGTAGTAATATTGTATGAGGTAATAGGTATAGTAATCTATAGTAACAAATACATCAAGACAGTGTATGAGAGCTAAAATAAGTATATATACAAACATGGTAGATTAATTAGTCTCACATGGAGTAAGTCTCTGTCTGAAGAGGTAGGATTTCTTCTCCTGAAGAATGGAAGAAATTCAGAAGTTCTGATTCATCAGTGTGATATGAAACCCTTCGGAAATGACAGTGATCCAAGCTTAAGACAACGATGTGCGCTATAACTAATAGCCAGCAAGAGACCAAGCTCAGTCGTACAAATGCGACATCTCAAGCTTGGATGTTGGGATCGGGAGCAACTGCGGCACGTCTAAATTCCCCTGTGTTTGCTGCCGCGTCTGCAAACCTCGCCGCACAATGTTCAAGGGGTGAAGGCAGAACAGTGCAGGACCTAAAGCTGCAAAAGTTACCTTCACATCCTTATGTCCTTTCTGTCAATCAGTAACAGAACGCGTCTGTCCCAAGTCGGTTAGTCCGAGCCACCGAGTCCCGTTGGGCCTGTCTCACTGGTACATCACTGATCATTTGTGTAAATCACCAGCTTCTTATATCCCTGGTGTCTCAGTGTGTATCCAAGAGACAGCAGCCTACTCTCAGAATGACCGGAGTCGGAGTCAGTGTCGACCGTTGGCCACCACAGGCCTCCGAAATCGCCATTCTCTTAAACAATCTCCCGCCAGAACAGCCTTGGGCCTAATCTTAGAAGGCTGACAAAATGCCACCTTTTACTCCACAAGGGGAGTTTTGTTTACCACGAAAACATGAAGTTTCTCAGGCCGGTTTTTTATTACTTGCTTTTGCACGGTCGATTGAAGCTGCATATTTTCACATACTCACCTAGTTAGATGAGCGGCGAGTCAGAAAACAGCCGCTAACCCATCCAGCCTTCTCTCCTTTGAAAAGCAATCGGTCGGCTAATGGACTCCCTCCCCACCCGCCCATGCGTATCTAGTGGTCTTGTGCGGTCAACGGCTTCCCAGGTGTTAATTAGCACCAGCGGTGGGGTGGGTAACGAGGAGGGGGGCACCACGACCTTCTCCCTGGACACGCCCGCGGTTCGGTCCCTCCGCTGCGGGAAACCAGGCTGATGTATTACCAGGCTTGTTTTACATTTGGATGGGTTTTCTGGCTTTTGGTGTGAGGCAATGAAAAAAGAAGGTTATAAAAACTCGGGGATTGAGCCAGCCAAAGTTTAAACATTATTCTGCGCTGACTGTTGCAATGTGGCAAACCCTTCCTCGGGTCGACCCACTTGTTGGTAAAGTGGAAAGAACATGAAAGGGATTGGCTACGATTTGCTGTAGCATTGCACCCAGTCGTTTGCTGCATTCCAAAGCCAAAGTTCAAATCCCACTTCTGCTATATGGCTGTGTGATTTGTATGTTTCTGTTACCTTTACTTATTTAGCAGGGTCATTCGTTATAGCAATGGGGGGGGCAGGGTTAAGGGCCTTGCTCAAGAGCCCAATGGCTACATCACTCCCACACCACAGGATCTGAACTGGCAACCTTCCGATCACAGTGCGGCCCTAACCCGCAGAGACACAGGCCATACCATGTGGGTTTCCGCTCAGAGTTGTTCAAACAAGAGTGTTTGGGGCACATTTTGTTACCAGGTGTATGCATGTGGGTGGTAATTGGATGAGTACCTCTCTGACTGGATCTGACCCCAAAATGTCTATTAAAAATGATCCGTAAACGGGATCTTTGTCCTTTCTTTTAGGATCAGACCCGGAGCCTAATGTCTTGGCCACGTTCTCCCAGAATGTCTCCAGCAGCGCGGAGAAAGGTGGGAATGTTTATATAAATGTTTGTTTGTTTCGTTCCAATCAACTCCTTTTGTTCCTAGCGCGGAAACATCAGGCCATGTAATCAGCGGCACGCATTTTCGCCTTCGCAGACCCTGTAGCATCTCGTGCTGACGGCGTTACGTTTCCACCTTCTCGGACATAAGCCTGGGATAAGATCGTCTGCTAAGAGAATGAAACGTAAACGTAAATCCCGTTCAGCCGTGGCTCCGAATTCACGCTGGAATCATCCTTTCAAAAAGCCGGACAACTTTATGGACCATGACCGGCTTTGCGTCTAATCCAAAGTCTCGCAGCCGGGAGACACATTTTATATCTTTCCTGTGAAAATTGCTGTAAAAACCACTGAACAAATATTCTCACTTTCTTACGGTCGCTGTCAGACAGATGTTTCTGTTTGCCTTGTTTTATCGTTAGGCTGTAATATTGGTGTGAGTTCAGCAGCAATATGCTCCGAGCAGCTAGAACATGTCATACCTGTTACTAACCCTGTAAAATGCACAAAAAACTCTGTCACCGGTCCTATAACCATGTTTCTTCGGTTCTTGATTTTCCATACTTGAGCCTATTAGGGTTAACGGGCTTGCAGAATGAACAGAATGATTGGGCCGAGGGACTGGAAGGGCAGAGCATAGCTTTAGTGTACTAATTCGCCGCTCATTTTACTTTTTTATTGTGCAATTTGTTTTACAGAAACAATACAGGATGTGATCTCCCTGGTCCCGGGGGTTTCAGGTGCAGCTGTGATGTTATGGATATATTCAGGCTTTATACTGTATACCCCACCCCTTACAAAAAACATTTGGTGTCACAGCAAAATCATTAGTTTAAATTTCAGACTGCCGTTGTCGGCTTTCTCTACAGTATTAACCAGTTTCCTGAAACAAAGAATGGGTGTCTTGTGGAAATGTTGGCTGGTCCTCAGATGTAGCTCTTCTGTTGCCCGCTAGTTAATGTAGTGCAGAAATATGCAACTTGCGTACGAATTGCATTGCACTCTTATTTTAAAAAATTGTGGATGGGGCAGCGCATGCAGTGATTGTTTTTCTAAATCGTGCCTCTAACAAAAGTGCTAAGGATGGCTGCGAATGAAAGGTATTCTATCAACCAAATTCTTTTTGGCTTTTTAATTGACTCTATTTAGATGCATACATGCATCCATCCCTCTATCCATTTTTAGTTTTCACCCATCTGTTGATAGAATTAGTTTTCACCCATCTGTTGCAGTGGGATATGAAGTCTGTTGCAAGATTCATAGGGCCAGGGGCAAATAGAGGGGCAGGGCTTCAAGGCCACTGGCCCCAGCTGCAAGTTGATTGGCTCCTGGAATGCCCGTCCCCTGTCACTCACCGATTCAAAACACACCATTGGCTAATGGTGAAGTTGGCCCCTCTGCATGAATTATGCTTCTTTTTATGGCCCCCACCTTTAAAACATCTTAGAATTGCCCCTGCATAGATCAAAAACCCCATCTGAAACACACTCAATCAGTAATTTGGAGCAACCGGTCCACACACATAGTATAACTTTCTATAGACTTTTTTTTTGACAGATTTTGGGGGACCACTCTATTGAGCCACCCCCCGTTAAAAATGAACTAACTGCCTACTACCCAAGCCACCCCCAAGACAAGTCACATCCCAGCTCCCGACAGACCTGAACCAAATAATCCAGTGATTGAGAAAACCGAATATCTGGTATAGGTGTGTTTGGGAGCTGGGACAGAGCAAAAACGTGGACCATCTGTGAATCCCCAAGGACTGGACTGGGAAACACTGGCATAGATAGATTGACTAATTTAAAGATGATCCCTAAACCTGCATAACTGAACATTCAGCCACAACTAGTTCAAGGTTATTCACTTCTGTAAATGAATTACCTTAGTGTATTCATATTTTTCTTAGCTTGTCATATACAAGCTACAATATGCATACAATATATGCCAGGAATTATTCTGTTCAAACAATGTGCGTGTGCATACATCTCAATTATCTTCACCACATATGCCACAGGAGGCAAGATATAAAAGGCCATCTAGCCTTTAAATCAGCCTTAGGTAAGATGAAGCCAAAATTTGCTCCACTTCTGCTAATGTCTCCAAACAGCCATTAATGCATGATTCATAATTCAGACATGAGTAATCGTGTGAACTGGTTAGAAGTAATAGTTTCCTAGCACAGACATTTTAATCAATTTAATGCTTCTGCATAGCCAGGATTTGTGATTCAAGATTAGGGGTAGTGAATGAGAATTTCTGTTTCTTTATTTAATCATTTTAGCGATTTGTCAGTGGTTGGATTGCTGATTAGAGAATAAGACCCAAACAGTCAATGATGACGTTCGTCAAACATGAAATAATGCAGGAGAGACAAATTCCTTATGGATGAGAGTAACGTACAGGCGGGCCCCAGATTATGGACAAGATCCGCTCCCTACATCTGTCTTTAAGTTGAATTTGTGTGTGACTACGGGCTCCTGGGCAGCACAGTGGCTCAGTGGGTAACGTTCTTGGGGTGAGGCTTTGAAATCCGCCTCTGCTCTCCTTCAGGAGTTCGCCTGTTCTCCCCACATCATGTAAGTTTCCTTTTGCATTGCAGAGCTAGGCAGTTAAGTGAGTTTGGGTTTTTAAATTGCTCATAATGCACGCGATGGGCCGGCGTCACATCCCGGACACATATGTTAAGAGAATGAAACGTAAACGTAAATCACGCTCAGCTGTGGCTTCAAATTCATGCTGGAATCATCCTTTCAAAAAGCCGGACACCTTTATGGACACAAGGTGTTCCCCTGTATTACGCACTGCGCTGCCACATACAGTTCCCCTGTATTACGCACTGCGCTGCCACATACAGTTCCCCTGTATTACGCACTGCGCTGCCACATACAGTTCCCCTGTATTACGCACTGCGCTGCCACATACAGTTCCCCTGTATTACGCATTGCGCTGCCACATACAGTTCCCCTGTATTACGCACTGCGCTGCCACATACAGGTTCTAGGCCAGGAGTAGGGCCACCTGGTCCTGGGCTGCTGCTGTCCAGCAGGTTTTGAATCCTACCTGATGAGTTCCTATCTGCCTGAGATCAGATGTGGTCATCAGAGAGCAGGTAGGATGGAAAACCTGGATAAAAGCTGTCCAGGATCAGGCCTGCCTACTGCGTACAGGCCAGCTTCTGGCACATGCAAACCTTACTGGTGAGAGTTTGGAAGATGGCTGGAACCATTTTGGTCCTCTAGTCACTGGTTAAACTTTATAATCTAGCTCAGGGTTATTCAAATCACGGTCCTCGAGGTCCGAGCACTGCTGGTTTTCCAGCCTTCCTTTACCTGTCAGTCAGGCGTGAAGCTTCTGACCAATCAGAATCAGTAATTATTAAACTAACTACCTGGGAGAACTGAAAACACTTTGGAATATATTTGGAATCGAGGTCCAGATTTGAAGAACCCTGATCTAGCTATTACAGCATGTTGGGATATAATATCAGAAATTAATGGAAATCTTTTTGATAGACCCAGACATATTTGAAGCGATTTTGCTCAAACTGTGATCACAGTTATTACAACTCTTTCCACTTCGTGGGTCCATGGCAGGAAATGTAGGAAAGATCAGATTCATTGGCTCAACGAAGGAAGGACTCGCCACAGGAAGCCTATTTTTGGCAGGTCCTTGGTCACGGTGGATGTGGGATACCGACACCATGCAGAGCAATGGGAACCATGACTGAGGAGAATGAGAGAAACATCCCGTGTCACATGACTGCAGGGGGCGGGGCTGGGAGGGCGGGGCTGTTAAAATATGGATGAGTATAGATGCCGTTCCCACAGTCCTGCAGTGGTGGCTCCCAGGTCCTGCACCGTCTGCATTCTCTGAGGTCACCGCAAGACGTGTCGGCCTCTCCCGCGGTTATGAAAATGTGCAGTTACCGTGTTTGTTTTGGCGTACGCACAAAACCAGGAAAACGTCTGGCGGCACATGACAAGCTTTCGGGGGCGAACTTTCCGAAGTGTTATTCTTTTTTTTATGTGACATAAGAGTTTTTAGATGCCGCCTGGAAAGATGGCATAAGGGCTGCTTGTCATCGTGAAGACGCTCGTAAAATGCCTCGTAAACAAGTCTTAAAGGGCCGTGGGGGGGAGACACATTGGTATGGAAACACGGGCGTGAATACATTTGTTTGTTAGAGCAACTTATAGAGAAGTCATTTATCTGTAACTGAAACGGAAAACCATTAAGCTGAAATTCTTTGTAGAATGAAATTAGGGGGGATCATATGTTTTTGGAAGGAAAATTGAGCTGAATTGTGTGAGGGGTGAAATATGATTTACAACTGTACCGTTACAAAAAGACCCAAATTCTTAATTAGTGGGATAATAATAATAATAATAATAGTAATAATAATAATAATAATAATAACAATAATCTTGTGAGGGAATCCTGAGATGTTTTTATTGCAAATGTCGGGCAGTGTGGCTCTGCATGTTAAGATGCCATACCATGATCAGAAAGTCAGCAGTTCAAATCCCATGGTTGGAACAGCAGTTTCACCATTACGTTGTTGAACAATACCCATAAACTCAAATGCTCCAGGCATTGTCTGACCCTGCTTTGTTAAATGTATATCACTTTGGATTAAAGTATCTGTTAAATAAATCTGAAGTACTCAGTTAAAACGTTACACCACTAAAAACATAGTGGGAGCGAGTTCACATTGGATCTACACGGATCCAGCAAAGGCTTTATGGCCTCAGGTCAGGAACAGGAGGTCTTTAATTTTTATTCTTCCACTAGACAGTAACTGACGTCTGAATTTTGAAAGGCACGGCTGCGGGGTGATGTTTAAATAGTTATGCGTATTGAATTTCTTTAAGATACAAATCACATTGTGCATACACTTCCTTTGCATGTATAAGTATGCGGTTTGTCCTTGGGAAAGTTTTCCGTGGGGGGAAAAAAATTGAACGCTTCAGTTGCAGACCTGTAATTTTCCCCTTTGACTTACAGCAAGCCCTATCAGCACCCGATCAGCCACTGAAGGGCAGAAAAAAATCTCAGACGGGTCACTGCGTAAATCAAGGGAGATTTTTGTAGGGCTGAAATGAGTCAGTTGCCTACTGGTCTTGACTGCATGATCTTTTGATTCGTTTCCCCCTCCGTTCTGTCTGGCTTCGCCTTGTTCACTGGCTGCACGGTTCACTGCAGAAATAGGCCATAGAAGGGAGCCGTGATGAACGCCGAGCTGGTTAAACCTTGGAACTTCGCTACATGCTTCTACACTCTGGTATTTACGCAGTAGTGGCGAGAAAGACCCATGAATGCATGCCGGTCGCTCTTTGCGGGTGTAGCGGGTGGCTAAAGTCGTACAGACTTGGCGAAATGTTCCCACGCATATCATTGCATATCCAGAGTAGGATGGTTGAATAAAATGTTGTGTCCTATTTTGAACTAATATGGGATGCGATTTGTCCCTCCCCCACCCCAATCCACTTTGTCAGGATGCCATCCCCATGTTGAGATTTTACTTTCGAGGAACCCCCTCCCCCACAATCAGCAAATTTTATCGTAGAAGACCCCCTCCCACACGGAGGACCACACCCCCCGCTCTGCAATAGTCTTTTTCCGTGAGCGACTTGGCCTCCTATTCTTTCTTCAGCTTGAGAGTGACGCCCCCCTACTTCTTTGCCGCTTGGCCTCCCGTTTAACGTTCGCCCTTCCTGTCCCCCGCAGACCACTTCCTCACGCTGGATGCCCCGATGAACAACATAACGGCATCCCTGGGTCAGATGGCCGAGCTGCACTGCTACGTGTCGGGAAACCCCACGCCCACCATTCGCTGGCTGAAGAATGACGCCCCCGTGGTGCAGGAACCACGCCGCATCTCCTACCGCACCACCGTCTACGGCTCGCGCCTCCGCATCCGCAACCTGGACACTACGGACACTGGCTACTTCCAGTGTGTGGCTACAAACACGTATGACACGGTGTCCACCACTGGGGTGCTCTATGTCAGATTCGGTAGGTGTCTATTTCTCATGACTTACGGTCGAGCACCAGTCAGCATAGTCAGTGTGTTAAACTTTTCTACTGTCGCTGCCACCAGTGGTTAGCAGATGTGAACAGCTGAAAACCCCAAAATCCACTGTGGGCCGGATTATCATGCGCTAGCTGTCATCGAGTGCCTAACCTGCTTCCTAGTGGCTACTTCGTCACCATCCGTTGGCCTCAGCCAGGCAGTGATTGGCAGGGCACAATAATCCCACCCTAATTTCGAAGAATAATTTTTCCCTTGACTAGCTGATGATTTCATTCAAAAGCTTGTGATTTTCATCCAATTTTAACTGCTGCTACATTCTGTTAGCCAGAAAACTGGAGGTCTCTATAGGGGCTGAAACAAAAGTAGTTTCTATAAAATATCAAGCATATTTCTTTTATTAGCCTTTTTACTAAATAAAGCTATTTAGGTATCAGTTATGTCATTTTTATTCAGTGCTCCTTTCTAGGACATTTTCGTTTTTCTAAGCTTTGGTTCCTGGTCTCGCACAGCTCTGGGCTGGATGATTGAATCCTGCTCCTTATCCACATAAGTGGAGTGTGGATGTTCCTCCCACATACTCCGGCTTCCCTGCCATCTCTAAATTGCTCATAGTGTGTGAGTTTGCGTGCCCTGTGATGACCCGGCATCCCGCCCGGGGTGTGTCTCTGTTCCGCACCCAGTGTGTTCCAGGATCGGCTCCAAGGTCCGTGCAACAGAATGAGTAGCTGTAAGACAGATGGATGGAAAAGTTTACATTTAAGCATTTGAAGGCATATTTAAAAATTTTCCTCAAGAAGAGGTGCGAGACTGACACGTTTTGCTGTAACACTCCGTGTCTGCGTCATGGCTAATCGGCAGCACTCTGCTTGCATTCACAAAAAAACACGCAGGACAGTGTGGAATAGCATAGCCGTAAAGCCGTAATTCAGTCAGTTAACATTGACCGCTGAACTAAGGCCACTATACCCTTTATCTCCACCATAGAGACTTGTAACGTCTCTCGTGCGAGACATTAATGACACACGCCAGGCTCGTGTGCGGTCCTGAAATTGACTGTCACGGCGACTGAACAGAATGGATTTTCCACACTGCACAGCCTATAGCTTTAATGTATGCGACGTCTGTTCTGTACGGCACAGGCGGGGAAAGGTCCCCCTCCAGATGAATATAGCCTTCTGGAGCTTCAGGCCATGCACAGGGGAACCTACCCCCAGAAGCTGAAGCGTTAGGCTCTTTCAACCAGAAACCAAACACCCACTTAGCACAGTTTCAGTTACAGGACTGTCAATCTAAGTGGCTGTTTACTCAAGGGCACAAATTCTGAATTCAGGTCTTTGAAGTACAACATGCATCCATAGTGACGCCACCCCCACCCTCCCAGCCTCCCATGAGTGGTGCACGAAAAAGTCTAATTGCAGGTATTACACTATTGCAGGTATTACATTATTGCAGGTATTACTTCTAATTGCCTAAATAGTCAAGACAATGCACTGGAATCCTGAAGACATGTGGCTGTGTACTGTATAGGGCTTTTACCTTGCAAATCTAATTCTTTTCCCCACTGGGCCCTAAACTTCTTCAGCTCCTGAGGACTAAGAGATTAATTAATTTTGATTTTGTATCATAATCTGTATTTTAATAAAAAAAATTGTGCAAATTACAAAGGAGTTATCTGTAAGTGGACAAATTCAATTGCAAATAGGGTTTATTTCCATTAATGGGTCTCATGCGAATAATACTTCGCATTTATCATCCCGCCAGATTAAGATCTAGGTCTCGTACTTCAACATGGAGCTGCTCTTCAATGAGCTAGCAGCTGTAGAAGAACTAATTATCTTTTTTTACTTATGTCCTGCATAACTGCGAATTAGCAAATTCTTTTTTCCGTTGCAGTTTTGAAAATCACTTCTTTTTTTGAAAAAGGAAAGTTTCCTCAAAACTTGAGTGTTTCCATTAACGAGTTTCCAGTTTGCAGTTTTTCAGGGAAGCACCACCAGAACTGCATTTCCTAATTGACTGTCACCTGCTGTAGTTGTGATTACGCAGGGTGGGCCACAACAGTACGATCCAGAGCGCTGTGGAGCTGCCTTAGTAGTAATTGGGGGGGGGGGCGGGGGTATGCATGTGGCCCCCCAACAATAAATCTCTGCCTTCTCTTCCAGACCCGAATATCAACCCGGTCCCAGGAAGACCACCTTCGTAAGTCTGCTTGCCTTTATCCATTTCACTAGGACCCCTTCATAAGAACAGCATAGCCAACACAAATGAGCGAATGGGCTTAGAATTTACCGCCACTCTCTGGTCACGGGACACTTAGCAGTCAGTGTAAGAGGAAGTTAGATGAAAGCACTTAATGCTTTTAAGTTTATATTATAGCGAATGGCTGCTTCATGCTGTTATTCCACTGACTACAGTGACTGCAGCTGTTCGCTGCTTTTTAAAATCATGCTAAATGGCTTTTCGTCCTGGGGCTGCCTCTTGCTTTACAGTAGAAGCTGCCCTTGGTGATTTGATATCGTCGCCCCACTACACTCTACTTTAGTACATCGTTTGGAATTTGAGTCTTCCTTTTCTGGCCAGTGCCCTGGCAAATGAATAATTAATAATTTGATATCGACGTATGACAGTGGCAGATTGTGCTGTATTCCTGGGTAAATTATGTTGCTTTATTCAGCCAGCATTTATGAGTTTGATCAAGTATTTTCTGAAGCTAGATGAACAGTAGATTTATCGGTACTGATGTCTTCCAAGCGTTTGTATGGTTTAATCCCTGCATTCCACTGTATCTCTTGGTTCTGATTCAGTTTTAATGGATGGTGGTACAGTAAAATCCCGTTACAGTGTATTCGCTTATAACGGAATATCATCTATAACGAACGAGGTCCGCTGGTCCCCGCCGTGCGCCTTTAAGAACATGCAGGAAATGCATCGGATATAGCGGACTCGCATATAACAGAATTTCGCTTATAACGGACAAACAATTTGGTCCCCAGGGCCGCTTTTAGCTGTGGTTTTGTTCGTCTATAACGGACATGCAGCTCCACCTACAAGGCGCGTGGCTTGCCGGTGATATCCAGCGCAGATACGTATGTAGTCGGAATTATTAATAGTCGCGCATCTGGTCAGGTAAAGTTGGATTACTACAGTACATGTACAATATAATAATCTATACCACAAGTGTGTCTGCTGGGGTGTGGTAAATGGTGTCCTGTAGTTGTGTTCTGGGCATACAGCAACTCTGGATATAACGGGCTCTGGATATAACGGTCTGTTTTGCCAGGTCCCTTGAAGTCCGTTATATCTTCAGATTTACTGTATATCACAGAGGCCTTGCCATCTGTTGGTCAGTCTCAATAGTCACTTATTTGGGTTTTGGTGATCTGGAGCCAACCACTGGAAGCATATGGCTGCTACCACGCTATGCTTAGCCAAATACTGGGACTGTGAGGGACTGTGCCGACAAAATAAAGCATGGCAGCCTTGTTATATATAACAGTGTGTGACTCCTACAAGAGGAAGGCTCAAGCCGCATCGAGCTTCACGCGAGTTTTTAAAGATGCGTTTGGCCTCCCAGCCGCGGTGTAATTGATAGGTGCGGTAATACCTCCACCGGGCACTTGGTTGTGCGTTTTCCTGAAATGACGCACGTCAAAGGTTCGTACCGCTTCTACTGGCCAGCAGTGGAAATCCCGGGATCAAGACACAGGCTACGGAAGTCGCCAGAATTTCCCACGCCTGTTTCCTTGAGATTCGGTGCGTGTCTACCTATTATGCTCTGGGATTAGCCTGTTTATGAGGCTGTATCTCAAACAATTCTGAGCTCAGGTTACTGTACTGGTAATCTGCCACGTGAAATCCCACATTTGCCTATTTAATTCTTAAATATCTGTCAAGTGATACGTCAGCTTTTTTAGTTGAACTTAGAGAATTTTGATTGAATAAAAAAGAAACAGGAAGTAGGGAAGAGGAAGTCAAGGTGTTGTGCAGGAAGGGCAGGCAGCAGGTTCAGTTGCTGAAGGAGAAATCTCCCTCCATCCAATGCCTAATTAATTCAAGGGATCTCCACCTGTAGATGAACCCACTACTTACTGGCATAATGCTTTTTTCTGTTATCTCAATTAAACAGTTGCACAAGGCATTTTTTGTGTTTTCATATAGCAAACATAAGCTTATGTATGCTGAGTAAAAGTCTTAAGGTGTCACTGTCATGGGGACTTCTCTGTGTTCTTGAATTAGAAGTTTCCTAACATTATGCTCTCCACACCCACTTTTGAAATCCACTATTGAGGCACCACTGGGGGTTAAGGACCCTGGGATTTGACCCAATGACCTTCTGATCACAGCCACAGCAACTTAAAGCACTGAACACACTAGCGGAAGGAAGGAACCGGAAGGAAGCCATCACCCGCTGCCCTTCTTAGTGATAGCCTTAAGATCTGAGCCTATGACCTACTGGATTCAGGCAGAAGACCCAAACCTACTGAGCTGCATTTAAAGGCTTCAAAAAATGACAGTTTTATTTACTAGGACCCAAGCTACCACTTCAGCAGGTTGAAAAGTTGCAGCGCTGCGAGCAGGATTCGAACCTGCGCAGGGAAACCCCATTGGATTTCAAGTCCAACGCCTTAACCACTCGGCCATCGCAGCCCTGATGGCCCATAGGACTGTCTCTGAGGACCATAGCTATGTTCGATAATTCAGCCCACAGCTGGTAGGTCCATCTGAACTTTGATTCTGAGTATGAGTTCACCGACGTGATCCAAGACCTACAGGTGAGCGGGTTCCCCAGAGTAGAAAACACTGTGGGGTAGCTTAGTATGAGCAGTACTCATGGACAATGCTCCTTAATGGTTATGGGGACCTTCATGCACTTCAGTTATGTTCCAGCCCAACCATAATGAGACGTGATTGCATTGTTTCAAAATCGGTATAATTATTGCATGTATTAACAGATTCCGTAAGATATGTACATGTCTAACAAAAAGACATATTATGTATGATTCATTCATTTTTGTTCTAGTTTCTCACTTAATTATTAAGTTTCTGAAATATTACAAACTATGATGTGATCACATAAATTTAGCGTAATTACATTCAATTCTTTATTAGCAACGAGCAAAATAAAGCTGTAAGTCTCAAAAATTGTACTGAGAGATGTTAAATTAAGTTAATGTCAACTCGTGGTCATATTGCATATTGTACAGCTGTTTTTATATGCACATGTTTACATGGACTAAAAGTTAGTGGACATAGACTTCGGACCAGGACTGAGAAGGTACCACTTTAGGACACATGGCTAGGTACCCAGTCCCCCCCCCCCCCCCCCAGCTTAGTCGCAATCACAGGGAAATATGCAGATCCTCCTACTGTCATCGTATTTAAAAAAGTTTGCCCATAATAATAAAAATAATAATCCAGGCACTAATTGTTTTATTGTAATTATAAACACATTAATAAGGCCCCATGAATTTGAATAAATGACCCATAAATACCGTGTTTTTTATTATTATATTTCAGCGTTGAACTGTATTATTTTTCATAATGGCTAAAAAGATTTTTCCAGATCGAGCGTTCGCTGTAATTTGCGGAGCAATCACACTGTGAAATTGTCCATACACCTCGGGCTATTACGACTATAAAATATGAGTGATTTAGCTCAGGAGGGCGGCAGGAAGGTCTCGCTCCGGTCACCGCCCCGTTCGTTCTATTTAGTGTCGCGGTGAGCTGTGGTGTCGGCCCTCGTTACAGCGACGTGTCTGTTTATTCCCAGCGGGGCTCAAACTGGCGCGCAGTCCCTGGGCGGGGCTCAAACTCGCGCGCCTTTCTCCCAGTCGGACGTTCGCTGTTCGTTTTCCAGGAAAAAAAAAAGTTCATTTTCTGGCCAGTACAAACACACGCGGAGAAAAAATGTCTCCCTTTCCAGAAAAAAACCCGCTCTTTCTGCACCGGTTTCCTCCCAGAGGATGTGAGACAAACATTTTTAAAATATCGAGGCAAGAAGAATTATTAACGACGCTTCTTTTACATCCTGACTGGTAAAGGTACTTGCGTTCGCCGTACATTTATGCGCCATTTTTTGCCCTATGGTTTAGCTCCGGAGGAAGAGCTGTCGTTCGTGGCACTGAGTAAGGCAGATATGTTTTTTGCAATGACAAGAGCAGATGCCATTTTAAACGGACCTGCTTTTCGCGCTCCTGGCGAGGAATCACACACGGGAATTTAACAACACAAAAACGACACTGGATCTGTCATTTCGCTGTCATTATTAAAATTTTCTTTAAGTATGATTTATATGAAACGTCCATGATCCCAGCTATATAATATATAATACAGAGATATAATACTATTACAAGCAGTAATGTCTTCAGAGGGTACTTGTAGAGCAGATTATAGAAACATGACTGTCATCGAGACCACCCAGCTCTCCATACTCCAGTGCTGGAAGGCGTCTCAGTTGTAGTGTGCCTGCACTGCCCTTACTAAACACCAGAGGTGGAGATTTCAGGTCCAGAGAGTAATCCAGAAATCCAGACCAAGATTTTGATTTGACCAACCAGTCAAGTATAAAGAGTCACATTCACAGAGTACTCAGCTGGTTGGTTGAAACAAAATCTTGGTCTGGATTTGTACTCTCTGGTCCTGAAATCTCCACCTCTGCTAAACACTTGTGACCATAGTTGCAAAAATAAGGTATGGAGTAATGCCTGAGCTGGACTTCCTGGTTCCGGACTGATACACTGATATTTCCTTACAGATCGGACCCTGCGGTGGTAATTCTAACATAGCCAGTTTACAGGATGGAGATCCAGGGGGATATCTCTACTTTCTCCCCTAATGGATCTGACTGTATGAATTTAATGGATCTGAATTTAAACACCGGTGATTTACTAATTGTTTTTTGATTGACCCACTTAATCTTAATCCTGAACTTTGCACTTTAAGATTACCCTATAAATATAAATAATTATTTATTGGAATAATTTTCCTTTTTGTGAACTAAGAGCCCTCTTTGTTTAGGCATTTTGTGTAGACAGTACTCTGGGGCAGGAAGTGGGAGAATCACACAAACCCATCTGGTTTATGATAGATCTCAGTAAACTACTCAGACCATCTTTAGCACTGACCTCTTAGGTATCATTTTTGTACTTTTACCGATCTATCCGTCCTCATGAACAGCAATGTAAATATGAATATAAATGAGGTTTGCTTATGCTGAGTGAATGGGGCTCTTTTTAGCCAAATCAGAGCATTAAAAATTAAATCTGCCTGAGTTAATTCGCGTTCATTGTTTACAAACACTGGGTCACATGCTGTATATTCATGCAAGTGTGTTGACATGAAGGACAATATATTAAGGAAATTGTCCTTTATGGTAGTTTATTCCCAGAAGAATTGTTGACTAAGGAGAACAATGACCTCCCCTTCCCCCCAGTTCTGCAATTCCAAAGATGGCCATCTTGGGTTTGGTCCTCGGAAGCTCTGGGAAACATCACGCATGCACTTCCCTGCCGTTGCTTGCCACAGGACCTGATAAGCTCAGCGAGGCCTGCTTGCACAGCTCCCTACAGCAGTGCGTGTTAGTGTTGCTTCTTGTGTAACAATATAAAAACATTTCATCTGTTAGATTTATCTGCTTGTATAACCTGCAGGTCATGTATGGACAGGGCACTCAAGAAGCCACACACAAAGGAGGAACGGCCATAGGTACAACAGAGAGGTTATAAATAATCTTAATTAGTGCTGCATTCCTCACCGTTTTCTGCTTATCTGTACTACGTATAAATAATGGCATCTGTGCAGACGCCTGTCAGTTTCTCTAAACTACTGCAGTTGGGGGTCCTTGGAAGCATCTCAGACGTGTCACAATAGCAATGTTGAAAACTCGGCTCCAATTACACTGGTGCGTACCCAATAAACACAGCCAGCACCAGCGCATAACGCCTGTTAGTTATGGATGTTTTATTTCGTCGGTGCAAAGGAGGCTTCTTGAAAGGGTGTCGGGAAGGAGACCTGCCCAGGCTCTTTGTAAATAAGGCCCCGCAGGAAGTGACACATTTGTGGGTCGCATACCTCAGGCGTTTGATTCGGTATACTGGAGTGTTCGGAAAAAGCAGAGACCTGAGCTTGGACTTAGGTGGTTTATCTGTGGGTGGGCCTAGAGGCAGAATATATCAACGCTCAAACCGCAATCCCTTTTGTCAGCTTTATTGAGGGGCTAAATCATTTGTTAAACCCCACCCTCACCTTCCTCAAGGCGTATCTAAATCGGGGGAGACGGGGACGGGGGGGAATATGGTGGAGAGGATTCTAAAAAAGCAACTTGAGTCAGAAAGGCCATGTGGAAGGAGACGTGAGGGGAAGATTCCGGAGCCTGGCTGTCGGGATTCCACAGTGGGACCTGTGCCCTACTGCTTATATAACCCGCCCCGACGGCGCTGGTTACACGCCGTGAGGACAGACCCCGGACCATACCGCCTGTCACGCTGGCCCAGTCTCCCTGCTTCAGGCCCCTTTGCTCCGAATGTCTGCCAGATTCAAGTGTTTTCCGTGGAAAAAGTACACAGAATGGAATGTTTTTGGGAAATAAATATGAATGGCTGACTTGAAAAAACCTTTTCTTCCTTCTAAAAAGATGCCCAGAGTATTAAAGCACATGGTAAACACCCTTTTCAGGTTTTATTCCATAAGCAACACATCATTCCTGCACAGGGACTGGATCAGGATTCGCTGTGCATAAACAAAGGGACCATTCCTCAATCGAACATGCTTACAATGCTACAATTTAAGAAAAATAATACTGTGCAATGTACAATTATATATTAATGAAAGTGCTGTTCTGCATGTTTGCAATGCTTCAATAGTGCAATGCTTTATTTTCTTGCTTGTTTATGGACAAGAAGAAGTTTCTTTGGTTCGCCACAGAATGCTCATTTATGGGAGATTAACACTGCTGTTGGGCCCTTGAGCAAGGCCCTTAACCGGCAGCTCCAGGGGCCCTGCACACTGGCTGACCCTGTGCTGTGTCCCCCAAGCTTGCGTCACCTGTTTATATGTGTGCAGGTCTCGTGGAGAGTAAGATGGGATAGGCGAAAGGACAGCTTACCCATGGGAATCAACAAAGTATCACTACTCTATTCTCTTATGCTGCTTTGATGGGACGTGTTTGGAACCCTAAGAATCTTATGAAGAATGCAGATGTAACAGGCTGACAGCTCCTGCATTTCAGTCGCTTCTCTGGATTGAGATCCCACACTGTCTACGTACTGAAGCGAATTTGAAAAGCCATCAAAATCTTTCCTAAAGCTTCCTGAAGGCAGTTGTGTTCTTCGAACTGTTCCTTTGAAGCGATCTGAGATGTTCGCAACTCAGTTATGACAGTTTAATCTCCGGGAGCATGGAGCGAGGCCAAGATTGAGGGAGGACGGCTTTTTTCTTCTCATTTTGCATATTCCGAACTCGCCGCTGCGGCATCGAGCCACAGATGACCCTGAAGGTGCTCTGCGCATGATGAAAAATGCATGCAGCATGATATCGGCTGTGGATATGCATGCTGAGGTAGAGGTATGCTGTGTGCCGATTCTGGCGGCAGAATCAGCTGGAACGGTTCGGGGGGGTGGAGGTTATGAAACGGGGTGGGATTGGTAACATTCCAGGAGGCCGGAATGGGAAGCCTTCCCGTGATGCTGATCGGGGGTGGGGGGCATTTTTTACTGACCTCCAGGGACTGTCTTTCTGCTCTTAACAGATGCAATTCATACAGTTAATATTCAGTATTGATATCTCTGTGGCTGCTGACTCTGCCGTGTGCAGGGAGGGCACGTAAGGACACAGTGTTAGCACCACGGTCCGGTTGTGTGTCATATGCAAAATAATAATTAAATTCTTTATTTACATAGCACTTTTTGTAAATGAAATCTACCTCAAAGTGCTTCATATATGGGATTAAAATAAGAAACAAAGACAGAGAAGGTTTGTAAAATACACAACTAAGGTACAGGCCTAAGAAAGTATAGAATGAAGGTATATGCAAAGCTCCCCAAACTGGACCGTCCTACACCATCCATCCTACCAGGTCTTCTGTCCAATACTCCATGGCCTCGTCGAACAGGACAGGGCAGTAAACAGGTAAACTCCAGGACTTGGGGCCACTGAGTGGACAGAAGGTCCTAGAAAGAGTTTGGAAAGAAGAGGACTCAAATATAGATGGCATTTGAAAACTGGGGTGGCAAACACTGGGACACAACACTAAGGGACACAAATTAAAAGGACAGATTAGATAAGCGAGGCTACAAACACTGACCCGAGACAAACGGGAGCATGAGGTCTGGCTCTATAGCAACTGAGAGCAAAGTCTTCAGCTGAGTGTCCAAAGAGCACTTCTGCTTTCAGTTAAGCCCCAGGTGGCAAGAGTGTTAGGTTCTGCCTGTGAAATTCACAGATTACCATTTTATTATTACATCCCTGCTTCCATATTACTTTGCTGCCCCACCCAAGAGTACCGTACGTTGTTTAACAGGACGTGACCCGTCAAAGCTGTTCGGTGTCGTGTGATACCTTCCTTTTTATGTAAGGAGTTACACAACATGTTCTAAAAGCATCTGGAAATAGCAGTGTCAGGCCACGAGTCAAAGCGAACTCTTCCCGAACTTCACCAACCCCCCCCCCCCCCCCCCATTTCAGCCGCTAGGTAGCAGCACCTGACACTGCCATGGTGATAGAATTACAGATGGGCATTGGTGAGAATATAGAGCACATCTGAAGTTGCATACTTACACAGTACTACTGAGATTTGTTAGAAACCTACTACTTAGTCAGTACTGTAGTATGTACTTTATGCATTAGAACACGGAACATGGACTAGGACACACTGTGTTCACCATCTTGCATATTACCTGAACTGGATGATTACTAATGACAGCTTCACCCTGGCATAAGTTAAAAACTGTTAAAAACTATCAACAAAAAATACATATTTGACTCAAATTATGTAACTAGGTATTGTTTCCTACTTAAATACGTAGAGAGGGCACTTGAGCAAGAGACATTCTTTGTCTCCAGTAGTCTTGTGGGACAGGATAGTGTCAATTGGTTGCAGAATGTAGTATGTCATCCATTTGCCGACTGTCTAATCCATACTGAGGATTCGGACATGCAAATCATATCACATACTATATTTCGCATACTACATAGAAAACAAGTATATGATTTTGGACACACCTATAATCTTCCACAATAATCAGGGCTTATAATCAGGGCTTTCTTACTTTTGCTCCATACTAATACACATTAGTGTCCAATTCTATAAACCTTTATGTCAAGATATAATACTCATGTGTAAGATAGGTTCTCTATATGGATGAGAAAAGGAATATAGAACATAAGCATATATCTAGAATGACTTAGAAGCATACAGTGTCTTTCACTATTGAAAATTTCTTCCAGTACAGATCATTTGATATACAGACGCTGCTTTACTTACGAATGAGATACGTTTCGAACGGCCGTTCGTAACTTGAAATGTTCATAAGTCTTTATTCAACATCATTTTGAGGGTATACGCAAGTACAAAGAACTAGGATACTGGGAGTCCGCACGCTACGCTGCTGCGCGGCGGGAGTAGCAGCCTGATGTCATACTAGGCGGAATTGGTGAAAAAAAAATTTATGTTGCGGACAGGAAACGGGAGCCCAATGAACACAATTTGGACTTACAGTCCTCTTCGTTCGTATGTCTGAAAGTTCGTAAGTTGAAAGTTTGTAAGTAGAGGAACGTCTGTATGTATATAGGAAAATACAGATAAGCTCAATCAAATTAGTTATAGCTATATCTGGGCTGCATAGTGATTAGAAGTGTTGCATCCGGAGTGGGCAGGTTCCAGTGAAGTCTCTGGTGTGTGTGTGTGTGTGTGTGTTTTTGGCTTGCATATTCCCCCCATTCGATGTGGGTTTCCTCTGGGTTCCTCCTGCAGTCCCAAGACATGCATTTAGGTTAATTTGTGTCTCTAAATCGCCCATAGCGTATAATTATGTGCGTGTGCCCCGCGAGGGACTGACATCCTGTCCAGGGTGCACTGCTCTCTGAGATAAGCTCCACCCTCCAGGGTGGATGTTGGCTGGGAATGTATGTATATATCTGATCAAGAGTGCTGGCAAATCTTTGTCCTCTTTGTAGTCTCATATATTGAAAATTGATTATCTTGCTTTGTTATCTTGCTAATTATAGCAGCTTCTGGAGCTGAACAAGTGGAGCCTTGTGCCAACAATGCTGGGGTACCACGCAGCCTCATTTTGCATTTTCTTATTTGGATGAAAGCATCCGATAAAAATGTATTCGGTATTTATGGTTTATTAGGTCCTTGAAGGGGGGGAAAGTGTTGGGGGAAACGAAGTAGTTTCTCTTTCTTCATATATGTACAAGTAGATGCTAGAATAAGAAGTGCTGGTGAGCCAGGAAGCTCGGCGTTCTTGCAGAAGAGGGAGCGACCGCGAGTGTTATTTCTGCTAGTGTCCCATGGCTTCATCCCTCAAAGTACAGACAGTCGATTGCGCTGGCCTTTGGATGAGAGAGGGTAGTGATTAGCCTCAGCCGCTCTTCCCTACAGAGCCCGTGCGCGCTCGCTCCCTTGTCATTTATCCAGTCCTCCTCGGTCTCATGGTCGACTAGGACGGCAGCACTCCAGAAATACATTCCTCACTGACGTAGGTGTAGTGTAGCTCTGGACGAGCCCGCCCGAAGGAAACAGCCTCCAGAATTATTTAGTCTTAATTCCCTTTGGTTAGAGTTGTTTTTTTTTTGGTTGTTTCAGACGCTTCAGATTTGTCTTGCTGATTGGCCACATCCCTGCCATTTGTAATACAGTGCCCCCTGTAACGGCCAAAGGCATTTGTTTCCTAGAATGGGTTTATTGTGGCATGAGGAAGTGTGACATGTTTGTTTTGAGTATAGATCTGTGTCTGTACTCGTTTCATTGTTCCTTGTGTATGTTGATTACACATAGATATTCTTTGACTTACTGTCTAAAGCCTTATCATCGTTTTATCCCTCTTCCAACCACTTGTCCTGGTCAGGTTTTGTGGGACCTGAATACTATCTTATGTAATATAAGGCACATACACCCACGACGCTCTGGGTCAGTGATTCCTAATCCGGTCCTCTGGGACCCACAGACAGTCCATGTTTTTGCTCCTGATAGGAAGCTGAGAGGGAGCAGAAATGTGGTCTGTCTGGCAAGGAGCTTGGAGGGAGCAAAAACAGGCACCGACTGTGGGTCCTCGAAGACGGATTGGCAAACACTGCTATAGGCAATTAAGAAGTTAACTGCATATCTTTGGACAGAGACGGGAAGCCAGAGTACCCAGAGGAACCTCCCCCCCCCCCAGCCCTGGAGGTGTGAGGATACAATGCCACCCACAGGGCCACCATGCTGACCCTTATTATTATCGTTGTAGTACTGGCTACATGTATATACAGGCTTTCACAGGAATGCATGCTTCTCCATCCAACCACCAGGGGGCATACAGGAACATCTGCATCCCAGACAAGTAATGGTTTTAGAGAGCAAAGACTCCCACTGACCCTTCCGTGACCCCCTCAGTTGAGTTCCTGTGCCCCACAGTCCTAAGATCACAAGGTGTGATAAAACTGATGGCACCGTGTGTCACTGTTGAAAACATCTGTTTGTAACTTTTTATCTGTACATGAATTGATGAGATGATTTCAACACACTTTCTCTCCTGCGTGTCCCGGTCCTGTGTCCGTTGCTGGCCAGAATAGCGCACACTGGCTCTGGACTGGCTCACTGCTGAAGTGTGCATTACAATCTGTGCATTTCTGTATTTCCAGAGTAGCTTAACAACTGTATAATTAATGATCACTAAATCCCTTACAACAAAACTGAAAACATGATCAAAACTGATAAGAAGCAACAGCCGGATCGTGTCACTTCCTGTGTGGTGGTCTTTGTCTTGGGCAAAGAGGGAGAAGCACAGCTCTCCACAGCGAACGTGTGCACCAAGAGATGTACACGTACACTATTCCTGTGCATGGTGCAGCAGTCAGCATTTGTCATAAGTCAGTGGGTTTTTTTTGTTTTTTCCATTATGACAAAAACTGGATAAGGTCCAGTTTGTGTATTTTCACACACAAAGGCTAATTCTCTTCTATTGTAGGGATTTGGCCATTCGTGATTACAGGGAATTGCAAGGACTAATGACTCCCCATCTCTGACCTTTTTTTAGACAGAGCAGAATGGAAAGACCAGACAGTGGTATTCCTCTTTTCCTGTTGAATGAGCGGACCCAAAGCAGCGGTGTAGCCTGCCCCCTAGTGGCGGCCACTAGGACTGTAAAAACAGCTGCGCGTTGGTATCAGCAAAGCAGACGGACCCGGGGTTTCACCCTCTGCTGCTGGACATAATCATTTCCCCGCTGCTAACGCTTCTTTAACCATGACGCCCGCTGCTGTTTTCTTGGTGCCTGTTGCAGAGATGAGGAGGGTTTCTGCCAGCCATACAGGGGCATCGCCTGTGCCCGTTTCATTGGCAACCGAAGCATCTTTGTGGACTCCTTGCAGATGCAGGGCGAGATCGAGACCCAGATCACAGGTACCACACGCCCAGTCCCCCCTCAGTTCATAAACGGCAGAAGGATACGGTCCTTAATCAATAGTGTGCAGTAGTTTACAAGTCTATATATTTGCCCACTTGCATGAATATTTCAAGACTGGTGAAGCATCTTTTGTTAAATGGATTAAACGGACGAGTCTAAGAGTCTCTAATGGTCATCTATATGGCATTTTTAACTTAATATCAGTTTTGTTCCTTTATTCAGCTGGACATTTGCTGGAGGAGATAATTTTCACTCCTGTTTAGAAGGTTTAAGCTTGATTTTGTATCTAGACACACCCACATTCTTCTCCCCCAACCACCAGCGGCCTTCACCATGATTGGCACCTCCAACCACCTATCAGATCGCTGCTCGCAGTTCGCTATCCCCTCGCTGTGCCACTTTGCCTTCCCGGCATGCGACCGGAGCTCGGGGGTGGACAGGCCGCGCGACCTCTGCCAGGACGAGTGCGAGATCCTGGAGAACGACCTGTGCAAGACGGAGTACATCATCGCCCGCTCGAACCCAGTTATCCTCAAGCAGCTCAAGCTGCCCAACTGCGAGGACCTGCCCGCCTTTGACAGCCCGCTGGCGGCTCACTGCATGAGGATCGGCATCCCCATGCCCGACCCCATCAACAAGAGTAAGGGTCTCCTCAGACCGCCGCTTTGTGTGCGAACACCGCAGAGCGAGACAGAGGCCCCACTGCCTCCGCAGGGTCCCCCCCCGCCTAGAAAATCTCAGTAAAAATTACACCAAATAATGCTGATTGCTGCTACCAGTCTGTCCACACAGTCAATTTGTACACACCTGTTTTTCAACATTTGTACAGATACATTTCAGAATCAGAATCTGAAGACTTCATTAATCCCGGAGGAAATCGCTCACATTGCGACTGCACAATCACACAATAATATAATTTTAGATCTTCATTACAACAATCCAGATGTGCAGTGCACAATGATATTCTTATTTCCGGTGCTGCGGAGAAGAAAGAAAAATGAAAATGCGAAAGGAATTGCACATTAGATGGCGCGCGCATAAAAATGTCTACCATAGATTAAAAGAAAACATTTAAAGTGAAGAAAAAAAATAGAAAAGTAGTTACTAATGTAAAGTATACAAAATAGAGAAAAAAAATTATTTATAAAAATATAAAATATATATTAATGGCAAAATATGATAAAATATGAAAAGTTACACATCAGACATAGTTAATAACCATTTATGCAAGTGAAATGAACAAAATTTCAAATTTCTTGTGAGGAAAAAGAGAGTATTCATGGGTGTAAATTATCAGGGGATGGGGGGTTACAACCCCCCCCCAATAATCAAAACCAGCAAATACAACCCCCTGGATCCCCTTTAATGGGTGGAGACCTCAACCCCCCAGTGCTCAACCCAAAGTGATGCCCTCACATGTATTGCTACATTAAACCTAGAAATTAAAATCCTAAGTATGTGTAGATACTCCTCTACCAGACAGTTATATATGAGTATGTAGTACTACACTATTACTAGTTCACTTTTTCCTGCCTACCTTACTATCTTCTTCACAGATCACAGGTGTTACAACAGCACAGGTGCAGATTACCGGGGCACAGTCAGCGTGACCAAGTCGGGTCTCCAGTGCCAGCCATGGAACTCACAGTACCCCCACAGTCACAGCTACGTGGCTGTGCGCTACCCCGAGCTAAACGGGGGCCACTCCTACTGCCGTAACCCCGGCAACAAGCAGGCTGCGCCGTGGTGCCTCACCCTGGACGAGAATGTACGCATGGAACTCTGCGATATCCCAGTCTGCGGTGAGGACGCGTCTCAGCCACACCCTGCGGCCATCTTTACTGTTCCCAGGTCGAAAGGTCAAAGTCTCACACACAAACACACCTGTATCTCCCGGCTTCCACAGACACCGTAGTCATACCCTTGTGTCTCCCTTGAGTCACAATAACTCCCACCATGACTCTCAGCATAGCTCCCACCGTGACTCTCGGCATAACTCCCACTTTGACTCTCGGCATAGCTCCCACCATGACTCTGGGCATAGCTCCCACCGTGACTCTCGGCATAGCTCCCACCATGACTCTCGGCATAGCTCCCACCATGACTCTTGGCATAGCTCCCACCGTGACTCTCGGCATAACTCCCACCATGACTCACAGCATAGCTCCCACCATGACTCTCGGCATAGCTCCCACCGTGACTCTCGGCATAACTCCCACTTTGACTCTCGGCATAGCTCCCACCGTGACTCTCGGCATAGCTCCCACTTTGACTCTCGGAATAGCTCCCACCGTGACTCTCAGCATAACTCCCACCATAACTCTCAGCATAGCTCCCACTGTGACTCTCGGCATAGCTCCCACCGTGACTCTCAGCATAGCTCCCACCGTGACTCTCGGCATAGCTCCCACCGTGACTCTCGGAATAGCTCCCACCGTGACTCTCAGCATATCTCCCACCGTGACTCTTGCCATACCTCCCACCTTGACTCTCGGCATAGCTCCCACCGTGAATTTCGGCATAGCTCTCATCATGACTCGTACCATGTTGCCCTCAGACTCCCAGGAGAGCCGGGCTGGTGGCAGCGCAGAAATCACGTACATCCTGATCCCGAGTGTGGTCATCCCACTTGCCGTAAGCCTGCTGCTCTTCTTCATCTGCGTCTGCCGCAACAGACAGAAGATGTCAAGCCCATCCGCCTCGCACCAGCCCAAACCGGTGCGGGAGATGTCTATGTTCGGCACCTACAAGCCCAAGGTGAGAGTCAGAGGATAGAGCTGAATCGATATTATAGACAGTCAGCCTCAATGACACGCTTAGCCTGTTAGCAACCAGCTGGGAACAACCATAAGTCAGAAGCAGACAATTTTTTATACAAAGAGTGGTGGATCTTTAGGTCTGCTATGCTAACTTTGTATTTACATTGCATAATCAATTTATGCTTTTACCCAAAGTGACGTACAATTGAGAAAACAATTACATGCATGCAGTGTTGCCATAGGGGCACGGATACCCTGGCAGAGTCCGGGGGCCCAGCCCGACAGAGGGGCACAGATACCCTGGCAGAGTCCGGGGGCCCAGCCCGACACAGGGGCACAGATACCCTGGCAGAGTCCGGGGGCCCAGCCCGACACAGGGGCACAGATACCCTGGCAGAGTCCGGGGGCCCAGCCCGACACAGGGGCACAGATACCCTGGCAGAGTCCGGGGGCCCAGCCCGACACAGGGGCACAGATACCCTGGCAGAGTCTGGGGGCCCAGCCCGACACAGGGGCACTTAAATATACAAAATTATCAAATTTATGGGGCGAGGAGTAAGGTCAGGGGGCCTCTGCATATGTGAGTTACAGGGGTAACTGGCGGTCAAGGGCCTTGCGCAAGAGCCCAATGGTGACATCACTCTGCCAAAACAGGATTTGAACTGATAACCTTCTGGTCACGACCACAGAGTCCTAACCCCCAGAGCCACAGGCCACAAAATCAGTCACTAATAAATCATTTTGGTATTATTAAATGTCTAAACAAGGAAGAGGGGCCTCCCACTGTCCAGGAGAATTTCCTTCTGGCCAAAGAAGATGGCCTGTCAGATGAGGATGTCTGTAATAGTGTTTCAGGGGTTCATATTGTTATGAGTGACTGTCTAGGTTGTGTAGGAATCTATTTAAGTGGATTGTTCCTCATCGTGTTCTTCAAAGTGTGCTGAAAGGAACTTGGATGCATTCTTGGTTTACAGTTTGATGCACGTTGCTTTTTCATTCATTCACTCCTGGAATGTCTTGCTCAAAAAACCATTTTCTGGTTCACATTTTGATTTCTTTTTCATTCACTCATGAAATTAAATGATTACATGAAGTGATGCTGAAATTGAATTTCATTCTCTGGTTTACATTTTGCTACACGTTGTTTTTCCATTCATTTATGTCATCCTAAATGGTATGTCAGTGATCAGCTTCACAAAGTTGCACATATTTAGTTAACCGCTTTACTGAGCGATCTTAAGGCAGAAACAAAGTTAGAAAATGGCAGTCGTCTTCAATTCTGCAATTTATTGAACCCAGACCTTACACCCTGAGTGGATGAGCATACTCCATTGTTCTGACATTTATCACAGTCATACCATCTTAGGGGAATTTACGACACATACTGTTGCAGTTTTTCAGCTGCAGATTGGCTGATATATGGTCCTTGTGGCCATGAGCATCTATCTAATTCTTTAATCTCTGTCCCTGGGAATCACTGTGATTAAGCAGAGTGTGGTTCAGGTCGTTCAGGGGTCGCTGGTTAGAACAACTGTTTGGTGAAGAACAAGGGCCTATTTACCCTTTTAACGTAAAACATCTGTTTCTTCCCTGCGAGGCCAGTTTAACACACCCACGCTTGTCGCCTGCGGTTTCAGGAATTCCATCTATCCATCTTCCAGCCATGTATCCTGGACAGACTCACAGGAGATTTAAGGAATTTCATTTTTTAGTTACTGGGATTTTTCATTTTTAGTAGCCATTCATAACTTCTTCTGAACCTGAATTTGTCATTGCCTGCACCCAGTATTTCCAAAGGATTTCTAATGCACAAAGACCATTACATCAGTAGCTGTGAACTGTCAAAGAGTTATTATTGGTTCAAAAGTCGAAGAAAAGAAAACTGAAAGAAATAATAATAATCTGTTAATCTTCCAGCCACTTATCCTGAGCAGGGTTGTGAAAATAATAATTATAATGTATATTTAAATATTTAAACATGTATTGAGGCAGCTGGTTCATAACAAGTAGAACCTCTTCTGTTTTTGAGTAACGAAACAAGTAAT
The DNA here is from genome assembly GCF_048594095.1 of Paramormyrops kingsleyae. Classification (NCBI taxonomy): domain Eukaryota; kingdom Metazoa; phylum Chordata; class Actinopteri; order Osteoglossiformes; family Mormyridae; genus Paramormyrops; species Paramormyrops kingsleyae. The sequence continues at coordinate 19,651,975 of NC_132817.1, forward strand.
TTTGAAATAACTCATTACTATACCTTTCTTGTCAATTAACAACACATTTTCAGCCTTCTTTGGAAAAATTCTATCATAAAATCTATTATCTTCCTACCTGCTCAGTGTTTTTAGCCACCAGCCAACATTGACGATGTCAATAAAAAAATAATCAATTACCACCAGCAAACAACACAACAACCCACATTCTTCAATATTATTTTATGGGACCGGCTCGGATTAGAGAACTCAATGTATTCCATCACTGCAGCAATCTTAAGTTCTGGATTTGATTTACAGTGAAGTGATTAGGATTTGACAGTTTTTAAAGTGGTTCTGAATAAACATTTGCTGGAACCCTTTATTCTAAACTTCTGAAAATTGTATCCTTATTCATCATTGTTATTATTGTTTGAACGTGACGCCTTTTCATGGACTGAGCCCCTGTTATTCTCCTGTCTCTCAGGGCAAAGCGAAAGAGCTCCCCCTGTCTGCCGTCCGCTTCATGGAGGAGATGGGGGACTGTGCCTTTGGGAACATATACAAGGGCCACCTGTACCTGCCGGGAATGGAGCACGTCCAGCTGGTGGCCATCAAAACGCTGAAGGACGTGTCCAGCCCGGCGCTGTGGGCCGAGTTCCAGCAGGAGGCGGCGACGGCAGCCGAGCTGCATCACCCCAACGTGGTGTGTCTGCTGGGCGTGGTCACACAGGAGCCGCCCGTCTGCCTGCTCTTCGAGCTGCCCTGCCGCGGCGACCTGCACGAGCTGCTCACCCTGCGCTCGCCGCACTCCGACGTGGGCGGCGGCAGCGACGAGGACGGCACCGCGCGTCCCGCCCTGGACCACGCCGACTTCCTGCGCCTGGCCGTCCAGGTGGCCGCCGGCATGGAGTACCTGGCCGGCCGCCTCTACGTCCACAAGGACCTGGCTGCCCGCAACGTTCTGGTGGGGGAGCAGCTGCACGTCAAGATCTCGGACTTGGGCCTGTCCCGAGAGACTTACTCCTGCGACTACTACCGGGTCCAGCCCAAGACGCTGCTGCCCGTCCGCTGGATGTCCCCAGAAGCCGTCGCCTTTGGAAAATTCTCCACCGACTCGGACATCTGGGCCTTTGGCGTGCTGCTTTGGGAGATCTTCAGCTTTGGCCTGCAGCCCTACTATGGCTTCAGCAACCAGGAGGTGATGGACATGATCCGGAAGCACCAGCTCCTGACCCGCCCGGCTGACTGTCCAGCCCACTTCTATGCCATGATGATGGAGTGCTGGCAGGAGATTCCTACCCGCCGGTCCCGCTTCAAGGACCTCCACGCACGTCTCCGGGCCTGGGAGGGCCCGCTGGCGTCTCATGCCGGCTCAGCGTCGCCCTCCGATGGCCACGGCACTACACAGACCACGTCGCTGAGCACCAGCTCAGTTAGCAGCGTGAGTGGGCCCCAGTACACCGGGTACGTGTACCCGGCTGCGGGCATCCCGCCAGGGCCCAGGTTCATTCCCGTCAGCGGCTACGCCATCCCGCCGGGCTACGCCGCTTTCCCCCCTGCCCACCTGCAGACGCGGGGGGGTCCCTCCCGTGGCCTGCAGCATTGCCCGCCCCCAAAAAGCCGCTCGCCCAGCAGCGCCAGTGGTTCCACCAGCACGGGTCACGTGACCAGTGTCCCCTCCACGGGCTCCACCCACGACGCCAAAACTCCCCTGCTGTCCCACTGCGTGCCGCTCTCCGGCCTCGGCGGGGCACACGCTCGGACACACGAGCCAGACGGCTCTGCAGACGGACCTGCGCAGACCTGCCTGACTGCGGAAGGCAACATGCACACGTATACCGAAACACACATCATCACCGCCAACCTATAAATACTTCTGTAGCTATTCTAAAAATAGAGTGTTTGCCGTTTTTGTAATATAAATAAAGCCTGCATGAAATTCAGAGACTTGTATTTGTTTTGTGTGGGCAAGACGAGGAAGAGATTAAAAAAGAAGTCTATGTTATTGCACAAAAACCGGCTGTGGTTCAGTCCTGCTCCAGGCTAAGCTCTTGTGCCAAGCTAGCAATTTAGATTTTCTATGTCCAGGATAAGATTTTTTTCTCATTTGAAAATCTTTCAGGATCCTCAGCCAAGAACAAAAGACATGCTGTTGCTCTCTTAAAGGAAGTTTCTAGACCATTGGCATGCATTTACTGGACGCACAACTAGCATTTAACAAACATACAACGAGCATTTAACGAACATACAACGAGCATTTAACAAACATACAACGAGCATTTAGCGAACATACAACGAGCATTAAACAAACATACAACGAGCATTTAGCGAACATACAACGAACATTTAACAAACATACAACGAACATTTAACGAACATACAACGAGCATTTAACGAACATACAACGAGCATTTAACAAACATACAACTAGCATTTAACAAACATACAGCGAGCATTTAACAAACATACAATGAACATTTAACAAACATACAACGAGCATTTAACAAACATACAACTAGCATTTAACAAACATACAACGAGCATTTTACAAACATACAACTAGCATTTAACAAACATACAACGAGCATTTAACGACATAAACCTTCTTCGTTGCATCAGCTGCTCACCCCCACTCAAACTCAACTTGTTTACATCATCAAAAAATTCAATATATTATTACAAGCTGACTTATGAATACAATATGCAGAAAATGTGTGAAATAATTTCCTAATGTTTCTGGTAATTTTACTTCTCTGGTCTGAGCAGAGTTGCATCTTAATTGTTACTGTTATTATATATTATTACTGTATTTCTTGATTTTTACTTGATCAGATTTTGCCAATGGGGATGAAAATTTAAATAATTATTATCTTTGTTTTCCATTCCAGGGGTGTTACAATTTCTTCCATCCATCCATCCATCTGTCACCTGTTTTTTACTTTCTTAGCTTGACAGGTAACCTTCACTCAGACAGCAGGCGTGTGCAATTTGAAATGTTTTATTTAAGTCAAATGGAGAAATTAAAGATTTTCTGTTTCTTTCGTCCAGGATATTATTCTATTATTAATATGATCAATTAAAAAAAGAAACAATTCCAAAAGGTTTTATCTCAGTTAACCTTTTTCTTAGTTTGTCCTTATATAACGTATCTACATTTCATGGGGTATTACAGATATTATTTGTTAAGTCGTTATATCAAAAGCAGTTGAAAAAAAATCTATTACAATAGACTGTGAATCTCATTGCCCATGTTTGTCTTCAACATAACTATTTTACCTTTGTGTGTGTGTGTGTGTGTGTGTGTGTGTGTGTGTGTGTGTGTTTTATTCAGATTCTAAGGCCACTTGCAATGAAGAAAAATATTGTTCATGTTTAAGCAAATATTTGTGAGTTCCCATTTCCATCACAGTATCGTAGTGTAGATTGCGCTGCTTCATTTTATTACTCATCTAAACTATTGCGTCAACTCTGATGTCATACTCAGCTTCAGTACTCAAACGCACTGTCACCAAATGACCTTAGTACTTTTTCAGGTAAAAGCCTTTATAATGTTTACAATGTGTAGATGTACTGCAAGAAAGGACATTTTGCTAATTTACCTGTGACTGCATGCAGTTTTATTCCATCATCCTTTCACCAACATTTAATACCAAACATTTAATAAAAAGATCAGGCAACAGTGTTGTTTGAATCATAAATAGTGCATCCAATTTTTTTTTTGCATTTAAAAATTATTTTTAAAAACTTAGATTCCAATGCTTTGAAATACCTTTACGTAGTCTTGTAGGCTACAGTTTGTTAAATCAAAATAATAATCAAAATTCGTATTGCCTCTGGATTCTGTAAACAGAGAATCAGGTATGGAGGCATCCTAGTTGAATTGAAACATTGTCTCCACCAGAATTATTCATTGCAGCTGCAAATATGTTTGCACGCAGGTACGTGCAATCTCCCGCTAACATGCTAGCCGTTAGCGCATACAGCTGCATGCTGGGTTTGCGTTCTTCATTGCAAGTGACCACGTATTGTAACCTGTGTGTACCAATCATGCAAGCTGTATCATTTTTATACTTTATTGACCACGTGGCCTTGTTTTGTACTTCTCTGCCTTTGCACATGTGTTTGCATGATGAAAACATTAAATGACATAGTTCTGTGATATATTGTTGTCCTACTTCTTGCTGTTTGCTGTCATCCCTGGTCTTGTAATGTAATTGCTAACATATATATATATATATCTGAAATTCGTTTTATATTGGGCATGTCACACTAGAGGAGTGATGGTCTATCTAGTGAGAAATAGTCTTATTTTTTTTAATTCTGCATAAAACTTTATAACAGAAATAAATAATTAAGCAGGACATTTTTAAGTGTGCGTTCGTTAATCCCTTGATCAGAAGTTCAAACAACCAGTATTTACTCTATCAATCAATCGATTTTATTTCTATAGTGCATTTTCACAACATTACATTGTCTCAAAGCACTGTACACTGTCCCTGTCCAAAGACCCCAGTGAGCAAGCCAGAGGTGACAGTGGCAAAGAAAAATTCCCTAGACCCAAAGGGGGAGCCCGTCCTCCAGGGGGCAGCAGAGGAAGCCCTAACCCTAACCAGACCCAAAGGGGGAGCCCGTCCTCCAGGGGGCAGCAGAGGAAGCCCTAACCCTAACCAGACCCAAAGGGGGAGCCCGTCCTCCAGGGGGCAGCAGAGGAAGCCCTAACCCTAACCAGACCCAAAGGGGGAGCCCGTCCTCCAGGGGGCAGCAGAGGAAGCCCTAACCCTAACCAGACCCAAAGGGGGAGCCCGTCCTCCAGGGGGCGGCAGAGGAAGCCCTAACCCTAACCAGACCCAAAGGGGGAGCCCGTCCTCCAGGGGGCAGCAGAGGAAGCCCTAACCCTAACCAGACCCAAAGGGGGAGCCCGTCCTCCAGGGGGCAGCAGAGGAAGCCCTAACCCTAACCAGACCCAAAGGGGGAGCCCGTCCTCCAGGGGGCAGCAGAGGAAGCCCTAACCCTAACCAGACCCAAAGGGGGAGCCCGTCCTCCAGGGGGCGGCAGAGGAAGCCCTAACCCTAACCAGACCCAAAGGGGGAGCCCGTCCTCCAGGGGGCGGCAGAGGAAGCCCTAACCCTAACCAGACCCAAAGGGGGAGCCCATCCTCCAGGGGGCAGCAGAGGAACTCAAATGAACAAGATGGCAGAGTCCTAATTTACACTGCCCATATTTTAAGATTTGAGTCTCAAAGTGAGGGGCAGTGAGGTGCTGGTGCTGCTTGTGATGGCAGGATGAACAGCAGCAGGGAAGGAAGGAGAGACGTCGCAGGGACCAGGGCGGCAGGCCGGAAGGACAGCACAGGTAGCAGAGGCGTCGCAGGCAGCACGGTAAGCAGAATATCTTTTTTTTTTTGGTCTCCAGGCAGCACAGCCCAGGAGGGGAAGGGGAAATAAAAAGTGCATAGTAGGGGAGATTAGAGGTAGTGCAAACAGTTAAGTGAGTGCAATATGTAATATCTACTGATGCAGATAAAGATAAATCAATTTGATAAAATACTGTATTCTACTGTGCTTTGTGTTTGGAGTTTGCATGTTCTATGTTCTCCCTGTGTTGTGTAGGTTCCCTCTGGGTACTTCGGTTCCTTCCCACAGCCCAAAGACATGCAGTTAGCCTATTAGCATCTCTACATTGTACACTGTGTGATTTTGTGTGTGAGTGCAGACTCTGCCATAGATTCATTCTTATATTGGTGTACCCCAGCCTTTAACCATATGCTGCCTGGAATAGGCAGCATGTGGTTAAATTATTCTTGAATAATTAAAATAATAATAATAATTAAAAAAAGGAAAAAAACTGCTTCAGTTCATAAACACTAGCTGCAATACTATATTTAGGTCACCAGATGGCAGTATACCAGTAAAAGTATTTATCCTTGGTTGACTAACGTTGTTTTGAATTTTGAACAACGTGTCATAGCATAACCATGCATGGAATTCTGCCGGTTTGCTGTACGTCATTGTAATCCCATGGCATTCATCATTCCTGCAGATAATAAGGCGCTCCCTCGATCTCCGCTTACATGCTCCAAAGTGGGCCTTTCTGCGTACCGGAAAGCAGTTTTAAGTCCAGTGAAGTACTGGGTCGCTATGACGTGCCGATTTTCAACACAACGTCCCTGGGTCTCACTCGGGGTTTATTTAACTCTCTGAAATCCTTTTTGATACAGGCTTTCGCTTCAGCAGACCTTTTTGCTAAGAAACAAAAATGCTAGTGTTAACACCAAGGGTTTGTATAATCCCGTAAAATGTGTATAAACCCTCTCATGGTTACCCTAAACCTGAAAATCTCGCTGTGTTACCACATAAGTGCCGTGTGTCTGATTTAGTCACCTCTAAATCACTGCCTAAAATACTTCCGACTTCAAACAGACCCCTTTGATCACCGCTGTTGTCCATGCAGTGCTAGGGATGCCTCCATGATAGCCTAACCCTAAGCGCATAACCTTTATGCCGCAAAATTTAATGATAAAAGTAACTTGTAAATCGCATTAATTCTCATATTTCTGTAATTTGAGTACTAAGTAGTATACGTTTTTCCATAAAGAAGTGTAGAAATCCATGCAGACAAAGTTAATGGAAAGACCAAATGTTTGCATATGCTCGTTTTCTTTCGCCACAAGAGGGCAGTACTACACAAGTCTAACGATCCCTGTCTACAAACGCTCCAGAGAAATGTTTGTGAACTGAGAATGATGTACTAAACACCCGGGGCGTTTTTCGGCCTATTCTAGGGGAGCTTCGACCGCCCAAAAATGTGTTTTACCCCCCGAAATTAATAAATTAATGTGTATTTTAAGTGTATATGGTTGTCATGAGTGGTGTTGAGTCTTTTTTGGGATTTTTTTATCAGTTCCATCTTGCAGCATTAATTCCTACTGTATATATCCTATTTAGAATAGTTTTTATTTGGTTATACTTGTGATAGTGTACTGGAGTCATTCTTAACTCATTATTTTCTGAATATAAACACAACTTTCACCACCGGCTAAAACATGACGGGTATGTAACCTCATTTAGCCTGATTAGTCTGCTGCTTTGATTCTTTGTGGTAGCTATACGGACAGATGTTTTCCCTGTAGCCTCCCAGATGATTTTCTGAAATCCTGGACTGGAGGCATAGGGAATTGGGGGGGGGGGGCAGTGCAGGTAATGCAGACAAGGCTACCTGCCTCCCAGCAGGGGGCGCCAAACATGTGTGCACAGCTGCCTGCAGGTGAAGGGTGAGTCTCTTTCACTGTTAAACAGCAGCGGGGTTTTGAAGTTGCCATGGAGATCACGCCACACTGCAGTTTACTAAGTGTTATGCAACATAGTTGTTTTTTGTCTACAGATGCTAAGATGACAGAAAACCCACATGGAAGTGAGTAGTGGGTTCTGCTAACGGTGTACAAATACGGGTGCTGTCAGATATATATGATTATGGTCACGGAAAAGATAGGACATCTGGAATAAGATAAAGAGGCAGCTTGCAACTCAATATTTAATCTACATTTGGAACAGTGACAACATACAGAAGGCAGCCGTGTCTGTCTTGTCTGGGTGATAATAGATGAATGAGGGTTGGCGATGAAATCTAGCCAGCAGTGATGGGAGACGCACCAGCACCTTGAGACCTGCAGTGGGTGGGATCGAGGTGTGCTGACTGAATCATCCCGACAGGAAGCGCCTGAGAGTAAACGGTAATCGCGCTTCCTGTCGCCACCCTGAGGCCGCCGTGGGTGGCACCGAGGCGGGATCTCGGACACTCATCTTAGCTTATCGCGTCACCCGTACATATAGCTACTGGACCAGCCAGGTAGCAGGAGTCACAACAATGACAAAGAGGCATGATGTAACCACCACCAATCAAGCGCGACCTGCGATTAAGCTGAGTAGTAACTGAGTTAGGCTCCAGACCCCCCGTGACCCTGAATAGGACAAGCAGTTTCAGAAAAAGGACGGGCAGGCGGATGGATAGATAGTCACTGAATTACTTAGTAATTTGGCCCACCTCCGGTAATGTTTTACCTACTTATACTGCATTTTAGTTAGGCTACTTGGAGAATACAGGATCCAGACTCTGGTCGGGGTACAAATAAATTAAATCGAGAAATCTGTAATCTGTAGACAAAATCCTAAGAAAGAAAATGGTTTGACTTTGGAAAGAACTCTTCACCTCCATTTTAATGTTGCAGAAAGTAGACAATCGATATCTGTTGACTTTCGGAGCGGATTCGTACTTTAGGGCAGCACATCGAAAGGTTCTTTTTCCACCCAAAAATACACGGAATTCCTAACTGAGGGAATACGGCTTTAATCTGGTCGTGTTTTATGTGAAGGTAGCACGCCTTTGAAGTCTTCTCTTCTATATGTGTTTGTAATGATGATTGAGAGCTGTGTGACTCGAAGATATCGGACTTCACACGAGCGCCCGATAGCACATCCACCAATAACGACTCAGACGGGCTGATATTCTCCGCAGATACTTTTGTAGAGTCTTAGCTTGTGGTTTACATTGAGAATATAAACCCTGGTTAAGCTGTAATCAATCTGCGCTCTGAAGACTTCAAAGGGCAACAGCACAAGGAATGAATCTTGAGCAAAATTTGTTATAAATGTCTTATGTCTGTTTCTTATATTATACCCAGTTGTTTTGGGCTTTGGAGGCAGGCATCAGAAAGATGGAGAAATTGTGGAAGTAACTTTGGGTTGGACTTACTGTACATACTAGGTTTTTAAGTTTGAGCAAGCTTTAGTCGTCTTAATACATCATAGGCCTATTATCAGCGTCTGAATTATTTAAGAAATTGTTAGTGTTGGCTGCTATCTTACACGGTGTATATTGTTAATGCATTTCTGCAGATAAATTCATTTTCTATCTTCTTCATTCAGGCTTGGATAAACGATATATTATGGAAACCTTATTGTTCGGTTCAGGCCAGTAATCATCTGGTGTAAGATTTTAATAGTTAAACTGGATGTTTACTCTTGCTGGACGTCTGGTTTTAGATGTAGAAACATTAGTTTCCACTCTGTCCTGGCATGTTACTAAGGGACTAAACACGGTCTTTAAACTGTATATTCCTCTTGCAGAGTTTTTCCAGAGACAGAAGTGCTGTCCAGAGATGTTTGCAATGCATCTTGGGTAAAGAAGAAGACCTCACCTGGAAGTATCATAAGAAATCTATTCTTATATTAAAAATGTGATATCAGTCGATCTTAAACTACAAGCTCCATATTCATCACATTTTTAGCAAGTTTTAATATTGTTAATCATACTTTTGTTTGTTTGATGCTTAAGTACTGCTATTGACTGATTTCATGAGTATCAAATAACTAACATGAACAAAATCCCATTCTGCATCCAAATTATGCATGTTGTTAACTATTAAATGTCACTGTGTTTGGACCTGCTTACCGGCTTAGGAAGGTTTCAATTCTCGAAGATGGTAGGGGCAATGCTGCCCCTTATCCGACAGGGGGAGCCCAAGGTCCCAACGGCAACTAGTGATTATCCAGAAAAGACCTGGAGGAGCTGCTCTTGTACATGCACGTGCTGTTCTTCGAGGAGCAGTAGGAGTTAAGATCTGGATAACTGTACATTTGCACAAATAAATGGTAGAAAGGTAGGTTCTGCACTCTGTCTCTTTTAATGATTATTCCATATACATGTACTGCAAGATACACGGTGGGTCTGTGAAAGCGAGACTCCGGATCTGAGAAGGAGGATTCGAACCTAATCAGGGCTCAGGAAACATGCTGATCATCTCTGTGAGCTTCTTCTGGTCTGGGTTACCGCACACTGAAATGTCTGAGGAGGCAGCGCACGCCCTATTGCGGTGGTGCCGGGGGGGGGGGGGGCGGTGAGGCGCCGTGTCTCAAAAAGTCTGTTTCCACTCAGTCTGCAAGTACCCACGTCCCCCCAGGCCGGGCCCCAGTTCTCGCGCTGCTGGGCAGGCGCACTTCACAAGATGGATTGCGGGGCTGTACTTCCCCTGCGCTCCCCGAGCAGAAGCACCATAACTAGGGGGGGGGGGGGCGGACGGACGGCAGGTTTTCGGCCGCATCCCCCATCCATGAGGGGTGCTGCCTCTGCCCGCTTCACCCCGTAATCCAATCATCTCTCTTGTCAGTTATAAAATAAAAGCAGCACCGGAATTCTGGGCCATTCACTTTGCTCTGAAAGGGACCGTCAGCTGCCAGGTATTTTTAAGCGAGGTGTAAAAACGGACAAGAAATTTATTATACCTTTTGTCTTCCTTTTTCCCTGGAAACTGCATGGATCCTAAGAACTTGAGATACGTTGTGTTTATGCGAGTATATATAAAATATACGTGTCTTGAATTGCCCAGAATAACACATCTAATACGCGTACTCTGCTCCAACAGCTGAGCTCTCAATTGAGCATTTTGATATATGGTTATGGTATCACCACTATTATTATTATAGTGATAATATGGAAGATGAGAATCGTTCTTTTCCAGTGCAGAGTGGGATACCGTTCCATGCAGGCAGTGTTTTAATGAGGCGCTGCCAGTGGCCGGCAGCGCGCGCTCTTATCACTGCCGGCTCCTAACTGCGCGTCTCCGTGCCTCGTAGCGACTGTCGGGGCCGCGCCTGCGGGTAGCGCGGTGTGAGGGGTAACGGAAAGTGACGCGCATTATTTACAGGAATGCTGGACACCGGCAGCGGCTCAGGTCTGCTCAAAGCCGAAGGGTGACAGCCGGACGTCTGCTTGTTTCCAGTGACAGCACGGTGCACATGCATATATAAAACACTGCTTCGCGTGTGTGTCTGGAGGGGAAAAAAGGTTCAGTAAACATTTTCTCGCATTTGTGCTTTAGATTCATTAAAAGGTATATTTAGCAATATTTTTTTTATCGTGCCAGTTGAACCGGAGCTTTTAACGATTGGACGGAATAATGATACTCTCTTCTCATTCTTGTATATCCTGAAGCTCACGACAGAGAATCACACAAAAGCGATTCTACTGGATCCTGTCAATGCTTTTCCCGGCCCTCTCTCCTTAAAATATCTCAAAATAGAAATGGCTCCATGTGGGAATTAGTTCAGCCTGTTAACGCTTTTAAATTGAGGAAAACACATTCAGAAACATGCAGGAACGCCGGCGTTATGTAAATTATTCATGTGTTATATACCTGTGTGTTGGGTGAGTGTATAAACAGGGTTGAGGCATTTGGCTGCATCTCAGGTACGCATTTTAACAAATCCCTTAATTCCGCCTTTATTTATTATGTGTATTTTATGGATGCTTTATGTTTGTGGTTTTAGGGAAAAGAAAAATCGCCCGCTAAACCCACTCCTGCAGGCTTACCACCCAGAGCAGTTTTTCTTTTCTTGGCTGTATATTTTCATACTTTTGCCTAAATCAAGTGAAATTTAAGACTGAACCAGCAGCCAGAAATTGCACCCCTGGTATGTAATGTCGGATTACCGCTGCAGGAGGCGGGAACTCCGTGGCACTCTGGGTCTGTGGTGCCGGGGTCGACTTGAGGTGGTGGGTTAGCGGTCGGCAACTAGGTGGTGGGGGAGTCACGCAGGGGAGGCTCAGTCCGGGATATAACAGGCGGGTGCGGGGGGACGTGCCTCGGCGTTTGGGGGCAGTGCGCCGGACAGAGAGCCTCGAGACGGGAGTGTGACCCACCGGGGACTTTGCAGAAGCCTGCAAATTTGGCCCACAAGTTCACGCGCCCACACGTTCACGCGTCGCCGTGCTGCCATAGAAGAAGCTGCTTCTGAGACGCCAGCAAGAAAAATAAACAGTCGTTAAGTGGAGAGAAAACAGATTTTTTTTCCCCCTCTCGTTGGGGAGAAGAAAACAATTGAAAAAAAAACCACTAGTGTGGGAACTGGGTCCCATAATGTACAAAAATTATATTACAAAAACGTCTAATTTCGTAATATTTAAATAGGGGTGTAATTTGTGGGTTTAGCTATGGCTTTAGTTCCGTCTGTCATCACTGTCCTAGTGTGTTGTTTTATTTATATATATATATATATATATATATATATATATATATATATATATATATATATATTTTCCCATTCACAATATTCAAAATTCTTTTTTTTTACAGTATATAAATTAAATCAGAATCCATATCTGAATTTATGCACTTCTGGATGAGGTATGGATGTTAAATTATCAGTATGTAAGTGTGAGTGCCTTGCAATGGACCAGCTGGGATTTACCAGTACTTCATGTTTTACGTCCCAAGAATGTGGTCTGGGATGCGTGACCATTATTCAAAAATGGCTGGAGCTTTTTAAAATATATTTTTATAAATTTTTCCCCGTCGCCTGAATCTGGAATGGGTCTCAAAACACGATGCTCATGCCATTTTGAGGGCCGCAAAGACTTGCACAACCCATAAGGTGCCCAGAGGAGAGTGCCATCCGCGTGATCTTTCTCATGGCTGGCAACAGGGGGCACTGTGGAGCAAAAAGAATTGGCAGAACCCTGCAAACCTGATGCTGAACACCCTGACTTGAACCCAGAAACCCACTGTAGGATAGATCTTTCATAGCCTGTAATGACATGGGTGGGTTGGGGGGAGGGATTGTACAGCATGAGAGGAACAGAGGGTGGCATGAGCTTGTGTGGGGGAGTAGGCAAATACTCACCTGCCTATTAATGTATGGTAGGTGCTGAGGAAATGAGTACATCTCAGATAAATATTAAAGAAAGAGCTGTAGTTTCAAGACTATAATCTGAGCTCAAATTGGCTTTTGTTGCTATGCTTTTATGATTTATGTTCTATTCGTCCATTTTCTGAAACTGCTTGTCCTATTCAGGGTTGGGGGGGGGGGGTCCAGAGCCTATATTGGAGACTATGGGTGCAGGGCAAGGAGCAACACAAGATGGGGCACCAACTCACACATCTGTGGGCAATTTGGTAACTCCAATGAGTCTCAGCATGTTCTTGGACTGGGGGGAGGGGGGGGGGGCTGGAGCATCCAGAGGAAACCCCAAGATGACACAGGGAGAACATGCAAACTCCACACACATGGAGCCATGACAGGGACTCAAGCCCTGGTCCCAGAGGTGTGAGGTGACAGTGATAATCACTGCACCTCCATGCCACCCCAATACAGCCTATATAATTGTGAATCTACCTCCTGCTAGCACAGGCACAAGGAGAGGTTTCTGGGGGTGGAGGGGCTGTCTGATCTGCGACAGGGCCCCAGAGTCCACACCCATGGAGCAGAGGCTGGGGGATGACTGGGGGGTGGTACGCTTTGATCTTCGGGGCAGTGGCTGCTACTGCAAAGCAAATGTGGTATTCAGCATGTTAATGTGTGTGTGTGTGTGTGTGTGAGAGAGAGAGAGAGAGAGAGAGAGAGTCTCCATACAGGGCATCTTACAAACAGGACTCACAGATGCATCCGTCGCTGCCCCCTTCTGTATAATTTTTAGTCATTACGCAATTAGCCAGGTAGCCAGGACTGATTACTTGTAATCGTTCTTTTTGGGAATGCTCAATATAAAGGGCTCTGTCTGTATATTTGCATGTAAATTTCTTAGAATTATGTGGTATTTGTACTAACTACTACCAAGGGCTTTGCATTTTGCTGTATGGAGCTGACGCAGTGCCTGTGAGGTAGGCTGGATGGAGCCGACGCAGTGCCTGTGAGGTAGGCTGGATGGAGCCGACGCAGTGCCTGGATGGAGCCGACGCAGTGCCTGTGAGGTAGGCTGGATGGAGCCGACGCAGTGCCTGTGAGGTAGGCTGGATGGAGCCGACGCAGTGCCTGTGAGGTAGGCTGGATGGAGCCGACGCATTGCCTGTGAGGTAGGCTGGATGGAGCCGACGCAGTGCCTGTGAGGTAGGCTGGATGGAGCCGACGCAGTGCCTGTGAGGTAGGCTGGATGGAGCACAGGGCCACATGGCAAAATGGCGCGGGGGTTTCTTAAGAGCCATGTCCCTCCCTTGGCCATGAGGGGGGCAGAGCTCGCCCCAGATTCTGGCTGTCAGCTGTGCCCAACACTTGGTTTGTAGCATATGTCTGGCATAGAGAGCGAGGCCAGCTTCTGCTGCTTGCCGTGATGCCAGCAAATCCACCCTGAAACGTTAAACTATCAATCGGCACCTTTCTTAACAAAGAGTCAAATCTGCTGCAGTTCAATAGACACCAATGCGACCTCTCTGTGAATTTAGGGACAGCTACCTTTTTGTCAAAATTATTGTTTTAATTATCTCATTATCAGCTGATCTAGTTGGATTTAATCCACCCAAGGTTCTACCCAGATCTGTCTGACTTTGTATTCCAGCTCCAGAGCATAAAAAACTCACTTTATATGCAATTGCATCCATCCATCTATTTCTGAAGTCACTTGTCCTGTTCAGGGTGACAGGAGCTCCGAAGCCTGTCCTGGAGGCTACGGGTGCAAGACAGTATATGCAATTAATTTTTAACTTAGCAAGTTGGTGAAATATGTACTTTTCAGAAAGTTGATTTCAGTAATCATTAGACTAATACTGCCATCAAGCGACGTATTTCATTGCTTAATACGTTTACTATTCACTAAACCGCTTCTTGCCAAGAACCTTAATATTACTGCAAAAACATAGCGAGCTGAAAGTTAAATCTGTTATAACTTTATCATTTTTGAGTGGATGGGCTTATGACTTGCTAGGAAACGGAAGAGAATTATTGAATGTAAAAATACCTAGAGCAACGCTGCAAAACGGTACTATTTCAAAACTACCAACACACATCAGTCTTATCTAGTGGACCGTGAAAGACGAGACATTGTGTAGATTGTCGATGCCAAATGTTGAGGAACATGCAAAGACCTGTCAGGCCCCTAGACGTGTAATTCTGCCTAAACTTTTTCAAAATATTCTAATTAGCTTTTTAAAAATTAGAAGCGGAGATAATGCTTTTAAAGCTTGTTGTTGGGTGATTTTTTTAAATGACCGTTTCCCCGCAAAATCCCAGTTTCTTAAGAATAACGCACACGATCAAATGTTAATATAAATTAATTTGGTTTGTTTTGAAGTGAGTGTTATTAGCGCGATGAAAGCGGGCCCAAAAACAATTTCATTGACGTGGCCCTAATTGGTCAGTTTTTTTTATGCACCTTTTACGACTTTGGCGTGAAAGTAATTGTACTTCGAAGTGACTCCGAATCCGTGGGTGGCGGCGACTCCATGCCGGTGTTTAGCGCTGCCGTCATCTCTTGCCGTTTCCATTGTGGCGCTGCGGACTCTCACTTCGGACTCACTTTTAACGTGCGCGGCCGCGACCAGGAGCGCGCAGCGTTTGCTTTATATCAAAATGAAACGCTGTAATTCTGATCGGCGTTTAATACGCGATACTATCAGGGCGATGCGTTGGTGATACGGTCAGAAGTCGAGGGAAGCGTTTGCAGAAATTTCAGGAAACCAAAGTTTTGGGAGTAGTGATCGAGAGCCAGGTCTACTTCAAGTTTTCCTTTTGGTTTGCAGCGGCTTAGATTCGTAAACCTTTAAAGCCAGGCAGGCAATCATGGCGAAATGGGTGCTCGAACGACCTGTGTATTTATCTCGATTTCCCCCGCATCGGACGAAGTTTCCAAAGCCGGGTTCACATTGGGCTTGCGGTAAGTTTGCAGCCTGGAGCTTGGTGGCCGCCTGTGCGCTCCTGTGCTGCGGACAGTGCTGCGCCGAGGACTCCTCGATCCTGGAAGAGGCGCAGGTCTTGGCTGATCAGATGAAGAAGCTGTCCTCGCAGGAGCTCGGAGTGTTCGCCATGCAGGTGAGCGCAGGGTGGCCATCGCAGGGTGACCATCGCTGTCTTACGGTGAAAGTTTGCAAATGCTCCGCGGCGCAGTCCGACTCCATACGGGATGCTGAGGGTTTACAAAGTGGCCGAAGCTAAAAAAGAAACGTGTGTTTGTTTTAAACTCGTTGCCAGGAAGAGCTGTTCAAGTTTTCCTTTTAATTTGCAACCTGTACGTGCGGTGGGGAAAGAATTTTTTTGTGAAATATACCAATAAGCGTTAGGTTAACATGCAAAAAAACACTTTATTTTCGCATTAGCGGCAAACGAGCGGGAATCAGCATGTGTGCCGGTCTGGGATGTTGACAAACACCTTTTTAATGAGGGAGATGGGATGCAAACTGGCGAGCAGCGTGTCTGCGGTCCGAATCTGTTTTAATTAAATATCTTGATTTCTGGTTATTCACTGTGCGGTGCATGGAAAGTGTTTCGATGAGGACACTGAGAATTGTAATCGTATTTTTACATTGTAAATTGTGTAAAAGTAAATCATTTTGTCCTGGAATCCGATTTATTTCCCATCATACAAATCTTCTGCACACCTCCACATTAGTTCACACAAAGGAATCGATCTTTGTTTTGTTAACAACACGTTTGCTGTCCTGATTATGGTTAGGAAAATGTCTGCACGTGATTTAAATAAATGTAAAAAAAATGCAGTTTTTTTGTGCTTATTACAAAGAATTTAATTACTGCGTTCTGGTGTTAATTGAATAGTGATCAGATATACGGACATTAATTTCTACGTGTGCAGTACAGCCGTGCATCTCTGTGCGTATTGAAATGTCTGTGCATTGGTCTCTGTGCTGTTTACATACAATGTAACGTATAGCAGTATTGTCTGCACGAAGTGCTTTGCTGGGAGGGGGGGCTGGATACTGCGGTGATTTAGCGCCTCGGCTTGCAGTTCGTCTGCCGCGGGGATCCTTACACCTCGCAGGCAATATGGTCATCGGCCAAACGGCCTTTCATCTTTTTGTAATTAATTTGCATTCCGGTCCCGTTGCTACGACGTATGATGTATTAATTTTTAATAATCTGGAGATGTAACTTTAATTTTAAAACTGAATTGGGGGACCCTGAATGCTATTACCGTCACTGCACTACTGCACTAGTTTTATTACCCCCCCCCCCCCCCATTCGTAAGTTATATGAATTTGCATGTAGAGAGCAATATAGAGAATGCGCCGTTGTTTTATCTGTACCAGCATTAAATGAGCTGAAACGCCTCTCAAAATTGCCTGGGAATGTGTTTTTACCGGTGAAGTCTGAAGCCTTTGACAAGTTAAATAACTGGTGTGAAGTTTTGACGTGAAGTAAATGGCTTTATGTTTTTTCGAATTGGAGCATAAACATGCCAGTGAGCGTTTTCATATTCTGCCACAGGGGTTTTTGTAATTTCTCCTTTTCTGTCTCATGTTGACTCTTTGAAGTTGGAGAGTCAGAGAGAGTCAACACTTAGAACTGGGTAAATAATTGACTTGCCCGAATGGTACTTGGCCTAATCTAATGCGCTTGTGTCAAAATCTTTAGGCACTGCTCTGTGATTCTCCCGCGGCTTTGATATGCCAGTTTCTGAGGTCTTTATTACCTTCTCCTGTTTTTGATCATTTCTGGGATGGAATATTGCTTTGTTTCCGTACTCTTGAATCTGTCTGCACCAACAACACATTCTCTGGTTTTTTGTTTGACCCGATGCAGCGACAGAGCACAGATTCCCTGCTTCGCTTTGGCACAGTGTCGCTCTGTCTGTAACGCCTCTGAAACGCCACACTGCCCTTGTATCACGCCTCCTAGTGTTACCTGCTCAGGTGTAGTGAAGCAGCAAACCAGCCATTTTGTGATGTAGGTTAAGATCTGACCTGTTTCACCCTGTCGAGGTGTGTTTCTCCTTTCCTATATCTCGTATGTACTGTATAAATTATATGCTAGATATTCTGTTGTCTTGTTGCTAAATGTCTTGAAGCATTGTTTTGTTTCTGGTTTATTCTAAACATCTGCTTCTTTCTTGAATTTTGAATTTTTCTTATTTAAGATTTTGTTTGTATAAACATACTTGATTAAAAAAATCAGGACATTATGGAATTCAGGTAGAATTAGTCTTGAACTTGCATGCAATTAGTGGCTGGCTTGTAGTCTAAGATTTTTTTTCTTTTTCATTTCTACGCATAGTTTTCCAGTTGAGGTGAGTCTTGGGTGTTTTGCTTATTAAGTCTGGAACACACCAAGCCGACGGCAAAAATGAGCTCCAACCGAGGCTGGTGACCAATCAGCCCCTGTCACCTGTGAAACAGCAGCTAAACAGGGGGCTCGGGGTGTCCAGCAGTGCCACACACCAGCGCAACAGGCAGTCGGTGACACTCGGTGACATTCCGACGGCCGAAAGTCGGCCTGGTGTCTTCCTGGAGGTAGCTGAGTGACCTAAAGTGTGCAGATGAGTTAGATGCTCATGGTTGTTGTTTCTTTTTCTTTTTTTAATTCTTTTTTTTTTTTGCATATTTTCATTTAAGTTTATTTTGGGTGAATTTCTTCAAATGTTCAGCTTGTTTTAATGTTAATGTTTGTGGATCTTTTCAGTTTTTACACACTGATATTTGCATTTCGCATGAAATTACTAGAGCTGGTGCCCTTTCTAATATGTGCTGCAAATCCTTTGTTTCTCCGAAGCTGTTTGTGTTCTCACACAAAGACGGGTCTGTCACGGTCGGTTTGACCAATATTTTTTTTTCTTGACTAAGTCCTGAAGATTTGTTGAAGACCGCCAAATTGGCCCAGTTAGCATATTGATGTTCGGTGTATTAAACCTCCTGAAAATCTGTACAAAACGGTTAAACTGTGGTCTGGTCAGGCTTTTCCAAATGGGATTCTAGTAGTAATCACTAAGTAAGATTTCACACAACTGTTCCTGTAAAAGTAAAGTGGTGCTAAATTACTACTGCAGTCCCTTGCGTGGTTTTATTTGAAGTGGGAATTTTACTGAATCCAAACACCATCGGGGGGGGGGGGAGCAGTAATATCTGTATATAATCTTTGCATGATCTTTTGGGTCCTTGTGGAGCAGAAGAAGATCTCAGTGGGCTTCAGACTTCATCAAACACAAGTAAGGGGTGATAGGAACTGAAGAAAGGGGGGAGGGGACAGGAAAAAGAATGGGGGTGGGTTTACTAGTGGTGCTCCCCGTTTTGTCTGCATTTGTGAATAGGCCGGTGAATTCACTGGAGCCCCTCCCCCGTCCCCCGTTTGGGGGCTTTGCATTTCTAATAAGCAGTGAGCCAGAGGCCCCTTCTCTCTCCTGATCTGCTTTTCCCATTTCTGTCCGCTTCCCTCTTTCTTTACGTCGCTCAGCTTCACCTTCACCGGCACTGCCTGTAAAGCTGGTACCGCCGGCCAGGAACCTGCCTCCTGCTCTCATTTTATTGGTCCGGTTCTCTTTTGCGTGTTTATTTCCTTTCTCAGTCCCACATGAAGGACATGGGGTACGTCTCGTCTCCTGGCCGATTCGGACGTCGGCAGACTAAGTCAGGCCTCCTCAATGGGGGAGGGGGGGGTGTAAAGCTTTGGGATGGGGGGGGGCGGCATACAATGGCACAGCGGAGGCGAGGTCACTGTCCACCCAGTGCTGCTTTTTCATCACAATGAATAAATAAATAACTCCACTCCATTAATTCTGAACACTTTCGGGGGGGTCTGCAGGGGGGTTGGGGGGTAATATACTTCTAGTGCTGTTGTAGCCACAAATGTAAGTTATAGCCCCCCCCCTCCATGGTGTTCGCAAAGCCCTTTTACTCTATCAATTACCCCAGGACCGTTCCACAGGCTCCCCTTCCGCGAGGAGACACTTTCCCAGCAACAGGCAAACAAGTGCCATTAATAATTATCCATTAATTGCCCGTGTCTGTTGATGGTTTACTTATTTGAGAGTTAATGAAGGGCAGAAGTGTTGTCTTGTGTGTGACACAAACACTACAGGGCTCTCTAAACACAAAAATAGTTGGAATCCGGAGCTTGCTGGCACGATCGCTTTCATCTCTGTTTTGCAAACGGTAACACTCTGCAGTGTTTGTTCGCTTTAACTAGGTTGTGCCGGTCGCGACTGATTGAAAGTTCTGACAGCAAACCGCTGTTTGGGGGGGGGTTTCAGGGGTTGCGGCGAGAGAGAATTTAACAACTGTGTAAATAAACATTTTTGTGGGGAGTATGGATGGGCATGCTACATGGTTGGTGTGCAGATTTGTTCCCTCTTACTCAAAAAGTTGGCATGGTGAGCTTCCTAGCTCAAAATGGTGGCCTTGCATCACTGAAACTGCAGTTGGAAGTTTTCCTCATATTCACAGCCCTTGGGGGATATATAGATGCAGTATTTTCTGATTGTTATAGTTAAACATAATCTGTGTTGACCAGGCAGGTCCTGCTAGTTTTCGTTGGAAACGCTGCCTGCAGACCGATTTGACCTTGCTGCCCTCTGCTCGGCGCACAATGCGGGGAGTAACCTGAAATGAGGTTTGAATTGTGTGCCCTCATGGCTGGCCGGGGTTGTTTGGGAGATTAAAGGAGAGATATGACTTGTTTGAAGGGGTGGCTAATTGAAAGGCAGCGAGGCTTCAGAGGCAGAAAGGAAGAAGGCGAAATGCTAACAGAATCACCCAGCATCTGTCGTCTTGGCTGTTTATTCCCCAACCTTGGTCTAAGCCCTCCATGGGTCTTCACTCTCTAATCAGTTTAACTTTAGCTAGCAGTCCAAAGGCTGCATTTTTCAGCTGCATTAAATAAATTCTTCTTCTAGCATTATACAATTCTACTTTCATGAGGAGATGGTGAGGGGATATGTGTGGAATGATGCAATAGAGAATATTCTGGAACACAAGAAGGTATCGCTGCGAACTGAACACTTCAATGTATCTGCCCCAGAAAAGCAGGTTTGTAGCAGAGGTTTGGCTGTTGAAAGAGGAGAGAATTTAAAAAAAAAAAAAAAAAAACTATTCTCAGTGAGCAGATAATGGTAAGCCATGCAGGGTGAATATTTCCATGCGGTGTGAATATTTTTGTGGCAAGTATTTTCTTCCACGGAACCTCACATTGTTTACACTATTTTTGAAAATATTTGCAGAGCTCATGTTGAGGGACCCGTCAAAGGCTACAACAGCAGGTCCTTGGGGAGTCTGTAATATGGAAGTGGGGTGGTTCAACAGTCAAACGACGGGAAGACTCCTTTCCTGGAACCAAAGTGTAGAAACTGGTCGGATAAACCCCTGTAATTGCCCAAAATCGTTTTTAGTCCCATGAATTTAAGGATGCTGAATGTGATTCTTGGAGCACACCCTAAAAGAACATTCTATGAAGAATTTAGTGTATATTGTGGTTGGGTGTGGAAGGCTAGACAATGGCCGCTTGATATTTCGGCTCGCTGCCTGCCGTTTGCCGTCGTTAGCATGTCTGTTGACGTTATGAGGGCCGTGCTTCCTGTCAGTGCCACTCTGAAACTCAACACCCCGTCCACACATTCTTGTGTGAAATGATTTGACTTTGGAATGTAAATAGCATTCTCCTGTTGGGTCGTCTCAGCTCTGTTGTAACCTGCTTCGTTGACTCTGATCAATTGGGGGATTCAAATGATTTTTGATACTGTATTATATCCTTGGGTCCGTCATCAGTTGGGGCTTAACTTTTTGAAGCCTTACCACTCATGACAAACATCTCAGCACGCACAACTAGTGCTACAGTTTTAGGCTGCACGCATTTTTGTACTTGATAGCTTGTGCAAGGCCATTTTAACCATGATGGCAATATTTGCAATTGAATCTTTTTTTTTTGTTTGTGGAAAAAATTAATTAGGGATGAATAATTGGGAGAGTGAACAAGTAAAAGACCACTGGAGATCGCAGCAACCCTGGCTATGGGTTTTACTCTCGGCCGAGTTCAGGGACTCCTACCTCTGCCTGAAGGCCACAACATCCAGGCTGAGGAAGAGCTTCTTCCTTCTGGCAGTTTGGATCCTTAATGAGGACACTGTCTAGGACCTGCACAGCCAGCGATCCAACAGCCTACTCAAATGTGCAGCTAACGTTAATTTTAATACAGACGTTCCTCTACTTACGAACTTTCAACTTACGAACTTTCAGACATATGAACGAAGAGGACTGTAAGTCCAAATTGTGTTCATTAGGCTCCCGTTTCCTCTCTGCAACATTTTTTTTTTTTTCTTTCTGCACGCCAGTTCCGCCTAGTACGGCTTCTGGCCGCTACTCCCTCCACGCAGCAGCGTAGCGTGCGTATTCCCAGCATCCTAGCTATTTGTACTTGCGTAAACCCTTAAAATGATGTTGAATAATGATTCACAAACATGTCAAGTTACGAACGGCCATTCGGAACATATCTTGTTCGTAAGTAGACTCATTTACTACTCATTTGTACTCGTTTATACTTTCACATAGAATCTGAGCCGTTGGTATAGAATAGCTGCATATCCTACGCCAGGACTATGCACCTCGTGGTCCTCAAGGGCCGAGTCCTGCTGATTTTTCCTGCCTTCCTTCACCTGTCAGTCAGGTGTGAAGCCTCTGACCAATCAGAATCAGTAATTATTAAACTAACTACTGGGAGAACTGAAAACAAGGCCTGGATTTGGAATCGAGGGCCCGAGTTGAGTAGCCCTGTCCTGCGGTGTCACCTGACGCATGTAGTTGCATTTCTGGAGTGATGCGCGTGAGGCTATGCAGACGGCGTGGTCGGGACAGCTGAGATTCTACGCAAATGTATAAATCAGCCTTTAGACTCTCACTACTCACCACCTTACTGCCAGTTGCAGACTGTGGATATTTATGATTATTGTTTAATGTCATGTCTCTTTATACATCTTCTCTTCACAGTCTGGAGTTGGGCAGCCATATATTTCACAGCACAGTGTACTAATTATAACACTGAATGTCACAAATAAGTCTTAAAAAATGAAATTAGAGGGTGATGAAAGGGAATTATATTGCGAAAGGGGAGGTGAGCTTGTCATCACGGTTTTCTCCCTGGGAATACTGGCGTATTTTTGTCCCGTTAATAACAACGTTGAAATATACACATGGTTTTACCACCCCCCTTTAAGAAATGGGGGGGGATGAATAGCAATGAGCGTGTTTATGGATGGTGGTAACATTGTCTGATCTCGGTGCCGCTGGCCGCGCGTCTGTGTTCACACGCAGAGCCTCTCCGTGGCCGGCCGCTCGCGGTTATGGGACGACACCTCACCAGTCAGCTCTACCGCCGCGATGAGTCACTTCCAGTGTGCCACTCCGTTTCTCCATCACAATGTGGGTAGATGCCCACTATATAAGACATGCCTCTCATATCATTTTGTAAGCCTGTTAAACTGAAAGTTGGGGGGGGGGGGGACATCAAACAGGTCCAGCCCCATATGAAACTAGCCATTTTTGTATTACTTTTGCATGTAAATATTATGATAGACATTTTCTGTGTGTCTGGATACATATATCACAACACAATACAGATGAGCATTCCTGCCTCAGTTCCAAGCATCTCCTACAATGTCTCCTCTGTCTGTTGGGTACCCAGGTCTTTTTATAAGACGTCTGAATCAGACACTGAGACGCTGATTGAACTCATCGATATTGTGCTGTGATTTCTGACGTGGTCAATGGAAGATAAAAAAAAAAAATTTAACGATGACAATGCTTATGGTCTCTCTCAAACCCTCTAATCTTATTTCGAATAAAAATACAGTTTTCCTATGGTTCTAGATGCTTTGTTTGGGGTGAAAGCTGGTTCTCGGCCACTTTGTAGCATTTATACCATTTATAGATACAAAATCAGATCGGTTGTGTATCAGTCCTGAAGGATACTTCTGGAAGTGCTTATAGTGTTGTGAAGTACTGTTAAGGCTGGTCCACACTTCTTCGTACAAGCCCAACACTGGCGTATCTGCTCTGCGTGTGGGTACACAGAGATGTTCATAGTTCTCTGATCTAGCCGTGTACTTTTGCACATGCACACAGTGTGTTGTATTTTAATTTTTCTTAATGATAATAATAATAAATAATTATTTTGATATTCCCTGCACACGTACCACAGCAATGAGCCAGCTCACTGGGTCAACAACAGGGGCAGCTGGCTGGCGTGAGATTTTCAATGAGAGACGAGTCTGCATGCACACACACGCGTGTACATGTATGTAAGAGTTTTATTACCGTGTCAATAGTCTGTACCCCAGCGCCCGTCAGAAGCATCCGTGTTGGTATTTAGAGTGGACGCTAGTAAATCGATGATACTCGGCGTGTCCAGGCGTTCCTCTGCAGAGGTGCAAACGTGTCATGAGTTTAAGTGGACAGGTCCACCGGGACACGTGCGGGGAAGTATAAACCAGCCTTTAGGGGCTGTTGGCTCCTGGTGCCAACCTTTGTGTTTGTCTCTGTTTATGTCATCTTGGCCAGTCGCCGTCCTTGTGGTTTGAATGCCCTTCTACGTCTGGTTCACAGTTAGTGTTTTGTTTTTGTTTGTTGGTCGTGGTGTCTAGAAAGCACAAGGGTTCTTGCATCCTTCCAGTATAGATGCCTTTAGTGGTGAAGGGTATGGGTTCAAGGTGAAGCGGACTGGTTTGATATGTGAAGGAGCCACCCTGTAGTAACTCTCGATTAAGAGGAATGATCTTAATGCAGTATAACACCCAGCTGTATGAATGGGTAGCAGTTGTCATTAGTTTTTGGATTAGAGTGTCAGCTCAGTGACTAAGTCACTAGTGAACTATAATGTTTGTGCAGCCTTACGATTCACAGCCTTATAAATCAGACCAGCTTTGGTGTGGCAGGCCAAGGTGTTCAGAGTTTATAGCTGCAGCAAAATTATTACATCTCTTTACAATCAGTTATTTTTTGTCATGTGGTGGTAGATGTAGAATACTTCTGAGATTTTTTTTTGGATCTGTGACGGATATTTTTATGCACACTGTAAAAATCTGCTCGTATGTTAATGCTGGTGTATGTATGTCTTGTGAAAATGTGGCGTTATTAAAACCGTTTGGTAACGCTTGTGTTCGCCTGCGTGTTTGTGTGCGGGGAAGGCCAGATTCCGACATTCCTCTCTCTGTTTGACTTGGGATTTGCTCAGCCTTTTGTCCAGCTTTCACCTTTTGTTTGCGGGTAGGAGAAGGTTTCAGGAATTAGCTCGATGCAACGCCAGAGTCCTGGCAGTCCTCGACTTCGCAGCGGGCTTCAGGACCCACCAGTCTTGGCAGCAGGACAGGGGAAAACTTAGTTTTAATGAGGAGTTCAGTAAAAACACACAAATCTGTGGGCATTCGCTTTTCTTCCTCCCCCCCCCCCGCCCCCATACCCTGTGAGTTGATGGTGTTTTGGCTCTACCCTAGTGCACCCCTCTCTCACTGCTTTATGGGCGAGCAGCTGTAGTCTGCGATTTTCATTTTCCGAATTGCAGTCATGAGATGTTGAAGTTCACAGCCGGGCGAAGTTTAAAGGGGAGTCGTGGTTCAAAACGTTTTTTTAATACATATTACAGGTGGGTATCTTTTGTGCTGCTGTGAAACAATAGATTCACAGGGTTGGCCGCTGATTTTCAAGACGTGCCAGCCGACCATAACATGAGTATTCCAGGCTCAAACGCGCTTCACGCCTTAGGTTAGGAGCACATGGTGAATTTATGTGCTCCATACTTCCTGGGTCACTTCTTCAAAGCAGAACCAACACCGAAGAAGTTGGTGAATATCTTCTCTCGTGAAAGGCCCAGAAATCAAAATATGAGTTTGCTTGGAACACGGTGAAGCTCCATCAGGTGACTCTCGCCACGACGTAATGCCAGTTCGCAGCTGCTATTTCACACTTAGCTTTCTGAAATTCTTGCCTTAGTTTTATGTTCTCCAATAATATTAACCAAAGTTTTATACTGATTTAGCAAAGGCTATGATGTCCCATAAAAGGTTAGCTTAGGAGAGAATGTGCACTGTGTGGAACAAAGCATAATATACACATTGGAAAGGGAGTTGGAGCGAAAATGTTTTTTCTTCAGTCAGCCGTAATGGGATGTTTTAAACCGTCCTTCTGACTCTCTTGCAAAGGTCTGAGGTAGTAAATTACTTTCCCTTTCGCTCGATTGCTGAAAGGTTTTTTTTTTCTTTTTTTTTTCTAATGCTGGGTTATTCTGTCCAGATTGTGGATCCTTTTACAACCCAGCTGCGTTTCTAATTGTTACGTGAGGCCGTCGAAAAGCTAAAAGAGGCCGACACCTCAGCGGAGCCTCTGGTTTCTCTCTCTCCGGAATGCTCTGGGTGTATCTCCTGTGGCGGCCTCCGTCTCTTCCCAGCAGACCAACGTGAAGAGGCTCGGCTCCAAGCATCGTCCTGCTCTTCGTAGCATTTATTCGATTTTTATTTATTTACATATTTTCCCGCGCGAGCTGAAGTCTGCATTTTCTGTCCGCAGTGCATGTAATACAGTTTCCTTTGGGTACTGAGGACAGCATCTATGGGATGAACAAAACCAACTTAATATTGATTCCCGCCCCCCGCCCCCAAACTGTCTGGCGCGGACTTTAAAGAAGGACAGCGCCTAGCTTAGCTGAGACATCCTGTGTGGGGAGGGGGGGGGGGACCCTGCCAGGGGCTAACAAGGAAAGCCTGGCCCTAACCCCCCCCCCAGCATGGATGCCGTGTGCAGCAGCGTAGGGCCCAGGCAGTCACGGTCCATTTGCGAGTCTGCTAACGGCTCACCACGGAGCCATTTGGGTGACTTTGATTGCACTAGCTTAATGCAAACAGCAGGTGCCTCGATTAGCACAAAGGTGCAGCGGCCCTGCTAGGCTAATGCGTACGATGCGGTAGGATGGGAAGGGAGAGCTCGTGGGAGTTTTACATACACAAAAATGTTCTGAGGGCAGAAAGATAAATGATTAGTTCAGAGAAAGAACCAATCAGATTGTGGAGAAGGTGGGTCCAATCAACTTCAGGAGGTGGTACCAGAACATCTTATTGGTTGGTCCTGCCTCCTCTAGTTGCTTGGACCCACCTTCTCTGCAATCTGATTGGTTATCTCCCTCAATCAATCATTTATCCTTCTGCCCTCAGAAAAATTTTTTTTGTGAAACTCCCATGAGCGAACGGAGAGTGTCCCCAGCTGGACAGGGGTATGTTTTAGGGCTTGGGTCTGCCCCATCTCCCCCATCTAAACGAAGAGGCATGAACTCCATGACAGTCCCGTGATGGGAATCCCGTGCTGCCTCCGGGACCATCTCAGAATGTCAGCTGCTCTTGGCGCTATACCATTATGCTTTGAGGGGTCAGCTCAGGTCAAGTTGGGGGCCGGGGTACGGCGGGATAAATCAGACAAATCCTGCTCCCTCCATCATCCTCACATTTCTCTCAACCCAAAGGGCCGGAAAAGAAAGGTCAGCCCCTCAACCCCCCCCACCTCGGTCCCTCTGAGTTACATGTAATGGAACACCCCACCCTGCCTGCTCCCTTAAACTGGTGACATTGGAAGGAGATTCTGCGTTTTATATGTGTGTTTTGGCAGTTTTGTTTCCTGCTGCAGATGGGGCTGTACTTAATGACATTTTAAGGCTAAACTCAACTCTGTTTTCCTCAGGAAATGCAGTAAGAATTGCATGGGAACTATTATACATAGGAAGTATTATGTGTGATGTATGGAAGTAATGCGTCATATTGTGTGTGCAGGTGATATATCAGACGTTTTATAGCCTTTTCTTGCCTTTTGACAGAGTTAATCTCTACCCCATTTCCAGTTTTCTGCTGCTTAAAGTTGCCAACTAAAATACAAAGTTACCCGTCACGTGCTTTTCGAGCATGTGGAGAAGCGAACTCGAGCTGGACTACCTGGTGTGGCTCAGACGGCCACGGGGGGGAGGTGTCTCTATCCGAGCCATAGGACGCCCCGGCAACCGAGGAGTGACTTTTTGGTCACCTCGCCCCCGTCTCTCTCCCCGCCATCTCAGTCCACGACTGACAGAATTTTCTCCAGGCTGCCTTGCAGCTGAAGCTGAGCAGACCGTATTTCCTGATTTTTTTTTTTTTATTATTATTTTTTTTCCTTCCCTTTTTCCCTCCCTTCTTTACTGCAGGCCATAGCTATGGAGTGTGAAAGAGTCCCGACTAGCTGGCTCAAGAACTGCACTGATCACACGTTTCGCTGTCTAGTGTGAAATCTGGCATTTCTGAGGAAGCTCTTCCTCCAGCGGAAATTCAACAGTAAAACGGAGAAAATGACTTAATGAGGGGTCTTGTGATTTAACTCGCTCACAACTGGTGACAAGAAAAACAAGGCTCCTTCAAACTGTTATTCTGTTTAACGCTCCCGATTCTCCCGAAAAACAAGTGCAGAAACTTTGTCATTTAACCTAGACGATCAGATAGTTGACAGTAGTGTAAGTAGGTAGTGGAATGCAGTGAGAATTGATAGGGCACTATTATTGAGGGCATATTGGTCAACTCCACCCTCAGTTCCCTCCTGCAGAAAACCCCACTAAAGTAGCTATCAAAATAAAGCGGAAAATGTTTTTCAAGAGATTCGTTGCGAAATTCCACTGTGGAAATTAAAGTGAGGTCCCCACTCATCAGGTTGGGAGTATCCCAATAGCCTTGTTAATTATCTCATAAACTGTCCAACTTATGAAATCTTAACTGGGCCGATTTTCAGTTTTCAGCTCCGCATACCTACCTATCAGGTCTGGCTTGGGTTCTGAGCCCAGTTGGGTGGATGTTGTTGGCCTGGTTCAAAAGTGGGAGCAATTTTCCCCCATTTTTTAATTGGACACTGTAATCACGTGTGTCACACTGTCCATGCCGGGGTGACCGTGTTTGGCTCCCGTTAGGCGAGGTGGCTCGGTCGGGCGATATACTTGCAGCTCCCGCCAGGGCTGCGGCCGGCCTGCGACGGCCAGCCATGTCCCCTGAACGTGGAGCTCAGCTTTTAGCTGGTGGCTAAATGTGGGTGTTGGGGGTTGGATCTGGCTCAGTGCCACACCGCATTCTGGTGGGTAGAGCCCGGTTCTGTCAAGGGCTGGGAGAATCATCAGACCAAATGCGAAGTGGAGCTTAATTTGAAACATGCGTCAGCTAGAGAAGAAATGATGTCCTTTGACAGAGACTTCTTGTGTGCCTGTTTGTTTCTTATGTTGATCTTCATACGAGCGGATTTTCTGCATCCAATGAATGCATTGCCATGTGGAGTTAAGGAAGCTCAACGTAAAGGAGGAATGTCTTTGCTGTTAACCACTGCTAACAGCACTTTGGGTACATATACAGGAACTGATAGGTTTGGATAATTATCTCTACATCTCAGAATCTGCAGTTTTACTCTCACTTAAACTGCAATGCAATCTTAAAGATCAAGTGACTGAAGTTATGAAATTAGAGAGTTTATCCATAGACCAATGGACTCAAAGTTTTGGTTATGAGCGTCAAAATAATGAAAACCCTGAACTGGGGCTGAATTTGAAAATGGAAGGAGTGGGAAAGTCTTACTGGCCACCTCTGTGGAAACAGAATCCTGACCCACACCTCTGGTTTGTGACTGAGTAAGGCTCCTGAAGTCCTGGTGATCGCAAGCTCACTGCCGACCTGCTGTGGCTACATGAAAGCGGGTGAGCTTGTCTGGTGCAGAGCACGAGACTGAAGTTTGGCTTCCTCGGGGAAGCGAGGATCCCGTGCGAACCGTGACTGCATCGGCCATCTTGTCAGCAGGCCCAGTGGTGACATATTGTGTGAGGGGAGGCTGGGCTGTTGGGCTGTGTGTGTTGAATTGGCACTGGGGAGGAGGAGGGGCCTTTGAGTTACTGAAACAAAGGAATATTAGGGGAGAAGGAAAGATCTGGGATCTGTAGCCTATTGTAACCTGATCTCGAATAGCTGCTGTGATCTGCTTTAATGGTGGAGCTTTGGTGCAGTGTCATGTCATACGTAATTGGTCCTGAAAAGATTGTAAAAGGCTGGTATCAAGATTTTTTTAAGGAAAACCTGGGCGTACCTTTACTAAATTAAACCAAAGTTGTAAATTTAAAAATGGGGAAAAATACAGTGAAACATTTTACTGCTTTGCAGTGACATTATAACAGGACGAGTTGCCGTAACCAAAGTTCATCACATTATTTGTATGAGTGAGGTTCCACTTGTGTTTCGGGGTTTTAAAATCCTTGCTAAACATTTATGTGGAAAAACTTACTCACGGAGTGAAAGGGAATCGAGCAAGGCATGGAATTCACAGAGAGTGAAGAGTAGACTCTTGGCATAATGCACTCCCTCTCCCCCTCCTCAGTGTTGGGGTTCATAAACCTCTGCCTCTAAGTACATACCACGTTCAGGCAGCCCTCAAGCATAGGAAATAGCTATCCGGTTTGGTAACTTCCTTATTACTGCCTTTGCGGAGATTTCATGTTGGGGAAACATGTGAAGCACATTTTTCACGAAAGCTCTGCTGTTCGCATGTGGCGTTGAAGACGGTCATGGAGCGTGCCCTTTGGAATTTGTCTTAGTCTTCCCTCGAAGATGAAGGAAATGCTGGGTTACAGTTATTTGTGACTGCAGTTGTAATTGAATCAGCGTGATCAAGCGCTGGGGTTGTTAGGATTCAGAACGAGCAAGAACAGCTAGTTATTGTTTGTTCAGTGTTCAAGACGACACAACTGAGTCACTGTTTGTGAGACTTTTTTCTCAGTTCTATACTGTATAGTGTTTTTCTGGCCAACCTTTTTTTTGTAGAAGTAAACATTTTTTTTTGTTTACTTTCTCTTTCTGCCAAACCGCTGTTCTGAGTAAAGGATAATTTGATGGTTTTCCTCCTCAGAGATACAATGCTGCAGATCCCAGTCACTCACAACCTTCTGGGACCTTTGACAGATGTAATTATTGTCAGATGTGCTATGCCAACACATGAACGTATGAATGAATGAATTGCCCCAGAACGGCGAATGAAGCAGGAATGTTGGGGGGGGAACAGATCACCTGGGTAACAGATCACCTGGGTAACAAATCCATTGTTTATATGCCTGGCTGTATAAGTGTTTGTGGTTCATAATTACTTTTTAAACAAAGACCAAAAAAGAGTGAATATTTAGTTATTTACTATCTTCCAAGACCTGTGTTCCTGTAAAACTAGGGTGTGACCCAGTCGCCTTTCTGACAGCCAGTGAAGGTCGATCCACATCAACTCTGACCTGTTGTCTCTCCCTCAACAGCATTTTTAAAGTGTGCTGGACCTGGGAAGTTGGTGGCATTTAGGGCAAGCTGACGAGATGGGTTTAAGTCCCTTCTACTCGAGTGCCTTCTCACTGCAGCGTATTGTGTCGTCCCGGTGCGTCTTGTGGTTGAGTGAGGGAGTAATCGGAGCAGAGGTTTCACCGTTCCCGGCGCAGTCAGCGGAACTGCCAAGACAGAACAAAAAGTCAGCCTTCAGCAGTCATTGTCTGCCACAGAAATCCACCTTGTTTATTTGTGGCGCTCCCAAACTGGTCCCAGTACCCCAACTCAGCAAACATTTGCTGTGTTCCTCTCAAACTAGTTTTGCTGATGCTACATGTTTTATACATAAGGAGAAAGGTTTTACCACATAGAGTATTTTGAGGTCATACTAGCAGCAGTGACCTGTTATTGTAACCAGACAGGCCACCCGGTTACTGGGTACTGATTCGGGAGGAAATGTGGGTCAGGATCTAATTTAAATGATTCCTAGAATGTTTCACCGGAGACGTTGAAAGCGTGTCCCTGATATCATGACAATGCTGATAACTTAAGCCCATGTACTAGTCCAGGCCCTCAAATATAATCCACAAGCTCAGTATGTTGGTCCCTACTTAGTGAGATGGCCGTATGTTATCAGCAGAATGGCTTCTGGTTCCGCTTTTGAGCGGTTTGCCTGTTTAACGCGCCTTCGCATTTGGCAGGGAATGCACGGCTGTAGCTTTCCTGTAGGTGGCGCTAACGGGAGGGCCGACGTGAAAAGCCTGTCCCTCGTGCGCGTGCCTGTGCGTGCGCGTCATGTGACCCACTCTATGAATAAAAACTAACAGTTGTCCGCATATGCGTCCCTTTCACGTCTCAAACGGGTTTGTCTCTGGGTCTGAAGTCTGTTTAGTTTGTATCTTCCTTAATCCCAATGAAAGCTTAAATTATTGAAATTATTGATATGAGCAACTTGTACTTTTTCATCAGAACCCGAAAGCCCACTAGTACAAAGGCAGCGAAAGCTTTTTTATTTTTTACAACAGGGGGTTTTACATTGCTGTTTGCACCCCCCGGCTGGTATGCCCTGGCTCGCCATAGGGACAGTGTGAATTTCACATGAACTCGGAATGTGGGACCTGGGGAGAGTCGCTTGTGCCAGCCGAGGCTCATAGCGGGGGAAAAGGCGAAGGAGATGCGTCGGCTTCAATAAAACACTCCCCACAAATCATATCGTCTTATAGGATGTGCGAAGAAACCTCCAAAAAAACGCCCCAGCTTCTTCAAAGTAAAGCAACTCAATGCCCCCTCCGTCCGTATCGATGCTCTGCGTGATCGTTATTTATTCGCTTTTATTTTTTCGGTGAGTTTGCAGTTACAGCTGTGAAGGTGAACCTGGCAGCTTTTGTGCACAAAAAACCCACAAACTTGTGGTCCGGAAATTTTCCAGTTGGCAGCCAAGATCCTGCAGCTTCCCGAATTCCCGTTGCAGGTGCTAGAGAGAGGCCGAGCTGTGCATACATGCCGTAATTTCATAAACAATGATTTTTAATTGGCATTTTCGCTTTATGTACTTTTTATTTTCTGATGTCTGAACCAAGAGCGCAAGAGTTTACGGGAAAAAAAACTTAATACCTTTTCAGCCCAGTTAAGTTCACTCGCTTTGCTTATTTATGTATGTTCCTTTGTAGTACGCTGATTTATACTGGAAAAAGTTCAGTCTGCGCGAGCTCCGATTCCCCTTGAGACACGTGCAGTAAACAGAAGACAATGCGCGTTTGGAGATGAAACATTTCCCGATTGCAGTCAGTGCCGGACAGCCTCGCGCTGCTTCCGCGCCCCCGGAGAACGCGGCTCCGCGCCTTCGCCCGTGCATGTGCTGTACGTCCGGGGAAATGTTTGACAGTGCTTGAAACATTTAAAGTCCATGTTTTGATTCAGTAATCAAAAGCCGACTGCAAATGGAGGTCGTCCCGCAGTCAGCCCGCGAAGGTCGGCATGGGTTGCCATTTTTTTCTTCTCCCCTCACTCCTTTCGGGTGCTTTGGAAGTTTGCCTGGATTGGAGTGTCTCTGAAGTTTGTCAGAGGTGTTATGTGGACGTGTCAGAACTGGTCCCAATTTTACTAGCCTGTGCTGCACTTGGAAATGACCTTTTCTGGCGTCTGTTTAACTTTAGTTTTTTTTGTGTGTTACTATGCACATTTCCTACCACCATCCTAGACTGTCTCCATTGTCCTGATATAATATATAATACTGTCATAAGTACAGTTTAGGTATAGAACGGTGATAAAAATGTCCCCCTTCCCTTGTTATTTTGGAGAGTCAGTTACATTCCCATTTGTGCTTTTTTCAGTTATGCTGTAATAATTAATTTATACTTTTGTGTTTTTTTTTTTTTTGCAGAGAATATTCGACTCCTTCGTTTACACCGAAAAAACGTCAAACGGCGAGACAGAAGTACAGCAGGTGAGCGGAAGTTCCACCCTTGAACACAAGGGGCTTGTTTTAGACGTCTGTCAGATACTGGGACTCCGCCCACTCTGCTTTCTGGTAGCGGTGCTGCAATCTTTGTATTAAAAGCCGCACTTAAGTTTGGGTGCAGTTACTGTGTTGTGGTTAATAGGTTTCCTATGTGCTGTCAGTCTTCCCAAAGCATGTCTGCTTGGTCCTGCTTTGCTGGGGCTTTGAACTGAGCCGCCAAGCCGTCACAGGACGTCCACGTGAGCTCGCCTTTCAGCCCCCGGGGCCAAACCCGCTCCACTGCTTCCAATTTGCCATGCAAGGCACTAATTCTGTAATTACTCTCATCTGCCAAACTCGGACCGCTGACATCTCAAGGGTGACCAGTGTCTGACAGCAGGAGAAAATTAAAGAATTCCCCACAAGATCAGAAAACGCAGCAGGAAGAGGGGATGGTTTAAATATATACTGATTTAATTTGCTTTTCTTTTCTGTGCTTTTTTGTATGTTAAAAAACAACATAGATGAATTATTTTGGCTGAAGTCTGAAGCCCTCGTGTGGCCATCGCAAGTTTTTAAAATGACCCGTTAAAAATGCCCGTGTGACCATGAGCAGCGTAAACAATTAAAAAGTTGATCTTAAATATGGGCTGAAGCTGATCAGTACGTTTTTGATGCTGCGGAGTAATGAAGGTGTATTTGGAGGGTGCTTTCCGAGTGGGGGGAGTCTGCAGACCCCCTCACTGGTCTGGTACCTCCATCACAATACGGACATTGTTCTTCCCAGTAGAGAGACGTATGTGCATCTAGTTAACTGCAGACATTTCCATCTGTCTGAATTTGTTCATAGGTTTTTGCCAAAAGTTTTAAATCTGTGACCTTCCAGCGAAGAGTCTGGGAATAATTTGTGGATTTTTTTTTTTTCCTTTGTGAATTTGCATTGGATAATGTTTTTCTGTTTTTAATCCCTTTTGGGAAATCAGTATGACGGTACTGACTATTTCTTTTTAATGCCCCACATGAAAACATCGGTATATTTTGTACAAAGTGAACAAAAATCTGCTTTTTTGGCCCATCCACTGTACTCTGCGGCACCACATTCTGGACGGTTTCAGGCTCTTTGTTGCCCTACTAAAATGCGGAGGAATTTAAGGGAGATGAATGACTGAGTGGCCTGAGTCGACAGGCTGTTTGCTGGCCGCCTCGGTCCCTGTAGCGCATGTAATAATGGGCGGTATGAGAGAGAATGCACGCGGAATGTTGAAGTTTGTATGTAATTTATGCCTGTAGTGGGACAGTGTGAAAAGGATGTGGTTATGAATGCTATAGGTTTTCTGGGAAGTGCCGCTGCAAAGCTTTGCTGTGGGGGTGTGAGTAGGGAGAGCAGAAGCACTGCTGTAGGAGCCCCCCGGGACCCCACCAGAAAAACGAGAGCCCCCACCCGCCGTCTGCACGGCTGACGGAGCCCCGCTTACTGTCTGCAGACCCCGTTTGCCACGCTGCAGTAACTGGAAATCATGAAGCAGCAGGGGCCTGCACCCGCCCAGCCCTTTTTATTGCCGTCCCTTGAAAGTTTAACATTGATTGATTTGATTTCTCTCTCTCTCTCGGCACCTTGTTCTTGTTGGTTATTGAGCCATAGCGGATTGTATGTTTTATTTCTCCTTTAATCTAATAAAGGATCTTGCCTTTGTTCAGTATCGCTGATTGATGGTTTACACCTTAGTACCACCAACTATAAATCCAGTGTTAGAATGACTGCTGTGGCAATGACCGTAACCAGTGATAACCTGTTTGTAAACTAGCAGTCCTCTATAAAGTAGCTCTGGGGAGAAAATTAAAAGGCCACTCCATATGTGTGTGTGTGTGTGTGTGTGTGTGTGTGTGTGTGTGTGTGTGTGTGTGTGTGTGTGTGTATATATATGTATATATATATATATATGTGTATATGTATGTATGTATGTATGTATGTGTGTATATGTGATATCTGCTTTTTTAAATGCTGGTTTAATGCTGGTCCTGCTGGCAGAGGCTACGCTGAGCAGTAGGTGGCTTCTAGGCCCCAAATTTCTAAGACAGCAGAACCGAGAATAAGGTGAAGCAGGAGACACTGGGAACGACCAGAAACCAGCCAGGTAAAGAACTTTTTAGTGGCAGAGATGACTGTCATCTAATCTGACAGTTTCTCATAAATCGTAGGATATCAGGTGACCTTGAAAAGGAATGGGAAACATTAAGTGAAGTGCACTGCTAGGACAGTTCATATCAGGCTGCTAGAAGCAGGAATGAAGTCCCATAGGAACGAAGGAGCCCTTCATTAACGAGAAATGGAGAAAAACCATGATTCAATTTGCAAAAAAAAAAAATATATATATGTGTGTGTGTGTTGTTCACAAGACGTACACCCAAAAAATCGAGAAATGAGTGAAACAAAAAACTGGGCTGTGGTCTCATTTTTTTCCCAGAGCTGTGTGTGTGTGTGTTTTATAATTTCTCTATCCATTAACAATGTCAGGTTTGTGTTGCTGGTTTTAATGCCCTTTGCTGGTATTTCTGAGTGACGCTCTGTTCAATTCTTGCTTCAGCTGGCTAAGAAGATCCGTGAGAAGTTCAACCGCTACCTGGATGTGGTGAACAGAAACAAGCAGGTGGTGGAGGCCTCCTACACGGCCCACCTGACCTCGCCGCTGACGGCCACCCAGGACTGCTGCAAGATCCCACCCTCCATGATGGAGTAAGCCCCGTGGCTATGCTAGCGTTTCCACTGTCCCACTCTGAAACCAGTATATGCCCCAGTTTCCATATGATCATGGGAGTTTTATTTACACAAAAATATTCAGAGGGCAGAAGGAAAAAATGATTGGTTCTGAGAGTTAACCAGTCAGATTATAAAGGAAGTGGGCCTAACCAATCAGATTATAAAGGAGGTGGGCCCAATCAAATAAAGGAGGCGGGGCTAACCAATCAGATTATAAAGGAGGTGGGCCCAATCAAATAAAGGAGGCGGGGCTAACCAATCAGATGTCTTGGTCACACTTCCTCTAGTTGCTCGGTTCAGAGTTACACGCAATCATTTTTCATTCTGCCCTCAGAATATTTTCGCATAATTAAAACTCCAAGCTTTCTGTACCTCACCCATCACTGAGTGCATCTTGCATAACCCCACCTCACTGTTTTAAACCCTGAACCCCCCCGCCCCCCGGCTGCTCTTACATATTTGTGTCATGGAGAGCAAGATGGGGCAGGTGAAAGGAAGCATTTCAATGTATCTGTACCCGTACTTGTGCAAATGGCAAAGTAAAGGATCATTTAGTTTGTTTATAAATCTCAAGAAGTATATTTATATATTCATACGCAGACCTTAAAAAGTTCGTGCCCCACCGGCATGCAGCTATGCTGATTTACCGAGAAGCGTATGAAGTTTAAATGGCAAGGACATCTGAGGCATCTCTCTGCCGACGTGTTAGGGGCCGGACTCGAGTGCCTTAGGCTGTTTTAGATGTAGTTCTTCAATCTCAACATCCAGCATGAAATCAGCTGCACAGGAATCTTCTGATATCAGTTTCAGTGAGGGCTTTTTTTTTTTGAGAATTTTTTCTCCAGACTGAGTTCTCTTGAACTGTAAGTTGCTCGCACTCTCAGATCAAGCCATAAGGCCACAGATGGTGATTGCATCCCAGAATTTTTGTTACTACTCTGTGCTGCCAGTCCCAGCAGGGTGAGATGGGTGGGTATGTTGCAAAGACCTGGAAATATTAAGACTTAGACCTAAAAGAGAGGGTGAGCCAAGTTATTGTTTCAAAGTGTAGAGTCTTTAATCTCCACAAAAATCAGTCCAGCTTATGTTTTTCTGTGATTCAGTCCATTGCAATCAGGTCACAGCAGGATTACAACTGTGTTTTAATCAAAATCATGTGTAGCCTTAGACAGGGTTTCCCAACCCGGTCCTCAGGGGCCCCCAGACAGGCCATGTTTTTGCTCCCTCGCATCTCCCAGCGCATACAACCCAATCAATCAGTGAAGAACTCTGAATACCTGGTACAGGTGTTTTGTGAGCTGGGAGGGAGCAAAAACATGAACTGTCTGTGGGTCCCCAAGGACTTGGCTGGGAAACACTGGCCTCCGTGATTGTGTACTCGTTCTAAAAGCCGCCATGCTGATTGCTTGGGAAGCTTGGCTGCTGTTATAGGGTTAGATGTGAGGTGGGAGGTGGTGATGTCAACATCAATGCTGGTCAACCCATCAGGCAACATTGACCAAGGGTGCCGTCTTCTGAAGGGCTGTGACGCAGCGAGCCTGTTGTACGTTGTCTTGGTTTGGGGCGTTGGCGAAGTTTGTGGAGGGTGTCACGAGGACTTTGAATAGTGCTGGTCAGAATTAAACAACAAGGTTGATTTCCCAGTTTCTCTTTTGCTTCTGAAGTTGCCCAAGGTCTTGGTGTTCACCAGAAATCCTCTTTTGATGTTACATTCAGGCACATGTTGTGCTTCTGCACTCAGTCGCT
Source organism: Paramormyrops kingsleyae (assembly GCF_048594095.1). Classification (NCBI taxonomy): domain Eukaryota; kingdom Metazoa; phylum Chordata; class Actinopteri; order Osteoglossiformes; family Mormyridae; genus Paramormyrops; species Paramormyrops kingsleyae. Next base: position 19,689,900 of record NC_132817.1, read on the forward strand.
GAGCCCCGACATGAGCTGTGTGGATGGGGGATGGTTTTCCAAGGGTCTGGATGGAGAAGCAGTGGCCGGAGTTCAAAGCGGCTTGTTGATCAGCGCGTCCGTCAAGCATGCATGCCTCCTGCAGACAGACGGACGGGGAGTCGCTGGGAGCCGACACGATTCCAGGACTGTTTCTAGTGGGGGTAGGGGGATCAAAGAGCGAGAGATGCTAACCCCTCCAGGATGCACTTGTGATTGGCTGCTTGTTAAAGCCGGCTGTCACCGTCCTGGGAGCAGGGTGCTGATGCGGCTTGTCAACTGGTTCTGGCTGCACCCCTTATGCCCAGTGCTCCACGCGTGCAGAGAAACCCGAAACTCGTTGGTGCATGGCTAGGGCTTGGACTTGAGTGGTGAGGGGTGGGGTGGGGGTGGGGTTGGGGGGGGCCGCCTAAAGGAAGCCGAGAGATGAAAGTCTTTTGAGAATGGGAGATACTTAAAACAGCTTTTAGGAAAATTGAGGTAAATCAGGCAAAAAGTATAATTTTGTGATTCTGCATGTTCAGTCAGTTTCCCCCCTCTCTCCCCCCCCAATCTGAAAAATATGCCTGCTCTTTTATTTACACACTCTGAGCATGACCGGGTTGAGCCTTGCGTCCGTATGAAGCTGTCCGAAACGGCAACACCGTACAAAGCTGGGCTTGTAGCCGTGAGCGCGGCAAGTTGCGTAAGACCAGAATTGTTCTGGTTGATTGTAGATAAAGGCAATACTTATGTGGAACTTGCTTTTAATGACTTTTTATTGAGGCTGCATACTGATGGCATCACGACGAGTGAAGAATGGGTAGCTTTATTGACACAGAATGGAATGACGAGTAGGAGAGAGTGAGGGCTGCTGCACTGAATATCCTCTGGCTAAACTACTGCTTTGATGTTCTCAGGTTTGATGGGAATTTTAACACGAATGTGTCCAAAACCATCTGCTGCGATCGACTGTCCCCCACTGTCAACAGCAGAGCCTTCAACCCTGGCAGGGACCTCAATTCAGGTGAGCATCCACTTACCGAAAACGTTCTGAGGACACAATGAAAAATGATTGGTTCAGAGAGAGAACCAGTCAGATTGTGGAGGAGGTGGGCCCAAGCAACTAGGAGGCCGGACCAAGACATCCAATTGGTTGGTCCCACCTCTTTTTTCCTTTGACCCACCTCCTCTACAATCTGGTTCAGAGAGTTAACCAATCATTTTTTCGTTCTGCCCTCGGAATAGTTTTGTGTAAGTTAAACTCCCACAAGCCCGCTCCCAGTCCTTATCTGCTTTCTATCCATGCCGTCTCTCTGAATACGGAGAGGCAGTTACCTTAAAGTGCTGCCATGGCAACAGAGTTCCAGAACCCGAGTTTCCTTTTGTGCTCATTAGATTTTCAGTCAATATTTGTATTCGTGATAGAGTTGGGCCCGAGTGTACTGTGAAACTTTTGCTTTAACATTTGTTTTTGCAAAAAAAAAATGCATGAAATTTTATTTTATTTATTTTATGTCAAAGTTTGGCCATATAACACAAATTTCCCCTGCATATGAATCATGTTGCTGTGCACGAAAGGCAGACTAATAGATCTTCAGATGTCTACATATTCATTCCTCCTGTAGAGTAATGGACCACAGGCCCAACCGGCGTTCGCTAGGCATGCAGTCGAGACGGTGTGCAAGCGCCAGCTTTTCCTGTAATCAGGGGCCCTGTTCCTCGCCGGGGAGCTGTGGACTCCTGCCTATCGCAGCCATCCCTCCTTAATATGTTTATTTCTCCGGGAACCACTCTGTTCCAGGCACTTGGCTGTTTTTGAGATCGTTTATCACATGGGCTCAAGAAGCGGGGGTGGGGTGGGGTGGGGGGGCGGGGGCTGTTTCAGGCAGTTCTCTAACTTGTTGGCTTACCCAGAGTCTTTTCTCACCATGCCTGTTCAGGTGCTCATAATCCCTCTTTTAAGCATTGAACTAGGCAAATATATGCTTTCCCATAAACGCACTGCATGGTTTCCTGAATGTGGAGGATTAGTGCTCTGCACTTTGTGCTTGTGCCTCATGTCCGTTTCTAGGTTTCCCACGGAATGGGTGTGTGAGGTGTGTCTTTGGCCTAGCAGTGGCTCCCGGTGTGTTTTTACTGAACGCCAAAACCTTCCAAAAAATCATAACTGCCGAGCCGTTGTGGCTTTTATCCATACGGTGTTTGGTATTGCGGTTTCGGACAAAAGAGGCGCATAGGCCAAATTTTGATTGCGCAGATTGTTCTAGTGAATTGTGATGCTCTTTAGATACCTTCTCTGAATGGCCTGTTTTTTCATTTTTTTTTTGGAGGCTGAAAGAACTCCCTTGATCCCATCTGCATGAACTTAAGACTTGGGGGGTTGGGGGGGGGGGGCGTCCCACTATTCTGAATTGTTGATGGTTTTTTCCCAAATCCCGTATGGGGCATGATAAGGGAAGTGCAGCCTGGGTCTTGACTTGCAGTGAAGGTCTTTGTTTAGGCTTGGTTTAGTCCTGACTGCCTGATTGCGCCTGGAGTTGATGCTGATTGAAGGGGAACTTTCTCTGCTTCCTACGGCTGCAGTGACCCTCCACGCCTAACGCAGTCCAGCTGCTCTGACTCTTTCCTGGGATTACGCTGCAGTGGCCCTCCACGCCTAAAGCAGTCCAGCTGCTCTGACTCTTTCCTGGGATTACGCTGCAGTGACCCTCCACGCCTAACGCAGTCCAGCTGCTCTGACTCTTTCCTGGGATTACACAGCTGCTCTGACTCTCCACGCCTAACGCAGTCCAGCTGCTCTGACTCTTTCCTGGGATTACATTGCCACTTGAGCCCCAAGCTGCTCGTGATTGTCCTCCATTCCCCGGCATTTTGAGGAGATCATCGTGTCGGTTTCCATTAGTAATCAGAAACTGTGAAGGGATTGAAACTGAACACGTGCCGGTTTTAGAGTACGTGCGGTCTGGCACTGACTGCTTTATTTTGTATTCTTAATGTCAACAGATTTCTGCCTTTATGTTTTGGAAATAGCAGAAGTCAGAAGACCTTGTTTGTCAATTTGAAGGAGAATTATCTTCAGCTGATTTTTTTTTTCTAGGGTGTACAGAGTCAGTTTTATGATTGTCTCATCTAACCTGAGTGTTCTGTCCACCATCCAGTGCTTGCGGACAACCTCAAATCCAACCCTGGGATCAAGTGGCAGTACTTCAGCTCTGAGGAGGGCATATTTACAGTGTTTCCAGCCCACAAATTCCACTGCAAGGGGAGCTATGAGCACAGAAGCAGGTCAACAGAGTTTTTGCTTCACTCTTTTATAGCTCATGTTTTACGTTACGTTGGCAAAAGGTCTATATCTCACACATGCAGCTCAACACCGGCACGTTCAGTAGTGATCTTCTCGTATACAGCCCGCCGATGTCCTTTACACTTCCGAGCTTATATGTTGCCAAGTGTGTCCACGCAAACCCAGCTGACTTGAGTGTTGGTCTTCATTGTCTCTTGTTGCTGGAGTGGACTTAATTTTCAGAGACACAAAAGGTTTGACTAAAAGAAACGGAATCAGATGCTTGAGTCACAAACCGTGGCCGGGAAAGCACACTGCACGCTTGGTGCTTGTATTGTGGCTTCTGTGGTCTGCTTGTATAAGATTGCCCGCTGGTTGCAGACTGTGATATATAACCAGCTCTAAGCACCTCACCCTTACCTATTACAATGAAGGCTCTTCTCAGAAGAACCTGAGAATGCATTCTGTTAACAATGAAGTGACTGCGAGCTTGAATTTGAGAAGTTTTAAGGTAAAACATTACTTGAATAAACAGAGCAACACTCATCCTTAATCTAAACCCGGTCTGTTTAAATCAGGGGTGGGGAACCTGTTCCATGGAGAGCCAGTGCAGGTTTTATTGATGACCTCTGTCAGCCAATAATAAAACAGTGGTTCTCGACTCCAGTCCTGGGAACCCACTGTTATTGGCTGATTGAGAGGTCATCCCAAAAACCCGCACCCACACCGGCCCTCCGTGGATCAGGTTCCCCACCCCTGACTTAAATGGTGTTCGTGTTGGTTCTAAGCATGATATTCATAGGGAAATTGGCACCACATTTTGCAGGATTATTATATGATTGTTATTCCCCCCCCCCCCCCCAAATAATTGAACAACACTTGATCAGTTATATGGAGTGATATAAACTCAGTGGACTCTCTTATGTCACCATCTCACTTGGAGCACAGCTGAAAGGCATGATGGTCTAAACTGATGAAATCGATCCCTTAGACAAGTGCCTGAGGGTTAAGGACACTGGCTACAGGTTTTCCCTTCAGTACAAGCATGTTCTTAAGCTTCTTAAGTGTATTACTCTTATCTCAACTGGAACTGGATACTGCAAAAACTGGGCGGGTAAATGATCCTGTGTTTGCTCCTGTAGGCCGGTGTACGTATCTGCTGTGAGGCCACAGTCTAAGCACATCGTGGTGATTATTGACCACGGCACCTCCATCACGGACATCCAGCTTCAGATTGTACGGGACGCTGCTCTGGTCATCCTCAACTCCATCGATGAGCATGACAAGGTCGGCCCTTGCCGTCTTTGACGTTATGGTGCTGTGTGACTCCTGCCGATTTTTTTCCTTTGCAATGGTGAAGACTGATTTGTGGTGGTGCTTTGTTTGGACTGTGTGTGTGTGTGTGTGTCTTCCTCAGATCTCGGTGTTGACGGTAGCAGATACCGTTCGTTCCTGCTCCTTGGACCAGTGTTACAAAAGCTTCCTGTCTCCCGCCACCAGTGAGACCAAGAGGAAGATGGCGTCCTTTATCAGCAACATCAAGGCCTCTGATAGCCCCACCCAGCATGCTCTAGGTTTTCAGAAAGCCTTTCAGCTCCTCAGGAACACCAGCAACGTCACCCGACAGCAGATGAGTAAGAGTCCCGACATCTAATACATTCCCGTTTGCTGAGACTCCTAATATTTCATGTGTTTTGTGAGGTCTGACTGAAGTGAACTGAACACTCGGGTGTGTGTCTGTCTTCTAGCCACAGATCTGGTGATCATCTACCTGTCCTCTGGCATGACCTCCAGACACTCATCCGAGTATGAAAAGAAGACCACTCTCAGTGTGGTGAAAGAAGAAAACCGCCACCTCAACAACTCCGTGATGATCCTCACCTATGCCCTCATGAATGGTGAGGTTTTAGCAACCCCTCCAGTGTCCTGCTCCATCTGCACTCCATCCGCCGCTCCCTCGTGGCGCTCTCTTAATCGTTCTAGAATGTTCCGCGGAAATCCTTTTCTTCTCCCTTTAAACAACATTGGACAGTGATGCTTCTTCAATGTTTGATCTTACCTCTGCGTGTCTGCTAAATAATGAATCGACGTTGACTGGGGGCAGCAAGGCCGTTTGTGTAGAAGCCCATGCTAAGAACTGTGGAGAGAAGCTAAATCAAATAACGGGACACCTTGCTTGCCCATAAGGGTTAAGGAGGGAGGGGTGTGATCCTTCACCTGCTTTCTCAAACTAGAGATCTGAAAGAAATCCCTGTCTGTGTTTAATTACAAGTAGTGCCAATGACCCATTTATTTTGAAATGTATTTTTTCTACTTGAAATAGAATTAAAGCAAGGACAGTAGAGGCTTATTAAAGATTAATAGCGTGCACTTTTCTGTAATTACAATCCAGTGATAATTAACGCAGCATTTAAGTGCCGTGTTCCGCTCTTCCCTGGAATTGCGTGCGCTCTTTAAAACTGCCTTTGATTTACGAATTCTTCCGCCTGCTCGCCTGAAAGAGAAATGACCAAAAGATAGACGTTCGGCAAGTATGGCTTCTGGAATGGACAGATTCCGGCCAGGTTCGCAGATGAATGAGAAGGCAGGGCACCATGCTGATGTCATGCAACCTAAGCGATTCGTCCCCTTGTCCTAAGCAGAGGGGGTGACTGGGCTTAAAGAGCTGGCGTTCCTGAGGGACCTGGCGGAGCAGAACTCGGCGAAGTACGGCGTGCCGGACCGCTCAGCCCTCCCTGTGGTCAAGGGCAGCATGATGGTCCTGAACCAGCTGAGCAACCTGGAGACCAGTGTGGGCCGCTTCTACATCAACCTGCCCAACCGCATGATCGACGTGGCCGTGTTCAGCCTGCCCTACACTGACCCGATGGGTGACGGTCAGTGGGCAGAATCTTTTGTCAATATTACGACTGTGGGATGTTATATTAAAATGTGTGTGCTGGCTCAGTGTAGCATGTAGATTTTTCATACCTTGCCGCCTCGTGTCATTTTAACCCTGCGATAGGTTTCATCATGACCGTAAGTCGACCATGCTACTTCGGAAACCTCTTGCTCGGCGTTGTGGGAGTTGACGTCAACCTGGCCTACATCTTAGAAGACATCACATACTACCAGGACTCTTTGGCCTCGTATACCTTCCTCATAGACAACAAAGGTGGGTGTTTTGCGTGGTGTGACTCGTGTGTTGGTAATACAGGTGGCTCGACCCATGTCAGGATGGAGTGGAAGGTTCCGTCGCTTAAACTATATCCTTCACTAGTCTTTTACAACTTGCTTATTTCTAAAAAATACTTCAGCGGGGACATGAGTCGTCTGGTTGCTTGGATACGCGTTGGCCACATGCTTGTTGTGCTACCCTGGTGAACACTAACACGCGACACATCTTCCAGGATATACCCTTATGCACCCCTCCCTCACCCGGCCCTACCTGATGACAGAGCCCCCCCTTCACACTGACATCATCCACTACGAAAACATCCCCGGGTTCCAGACAGTGCGTCAGAACATTCTCAGGTTGGTGGAGTCGCGCGTTCGCCGCGAAAACGGTTTGCATGCATTCATCGCAAGGCGCTTAGGCTTTAGTTTATACACCTGTAAGTGCATTTGCATTTAGTTTCATTTCGATTTATATACGATTTCTCCAAAAACATTTTAACTGATTTTATACAGGTCTGCTATTCAAATTACCTCCCCCAGTGTCTTGCTTAGTGGCTTTAGCGTTTCGCTCCTTCTCTAACTTGAACGTTCACTCACTGCTGCACCATAGTTTTAAGAAGCGTTAAGGTGACGTCTCCACACTGAACGCCGAAGATCGTTAAGTCTTTGTTACACTGAACGACAGTCAGAGCAGGTCAGACAGAGGCCCAGCACCTCTCGTTGTCGGAGCTTTTAAATCAAACGCAGGAAGTTCGGCTTCAGCTTGTAATAACATGTCTGTGACTGGTGATTATTGTGTTGTCGGGCTCAAACTGGATGTTAACACTCTGCCGTCAGACATGACTTTATATAAAAGAAATGTCCTGTGTTTTCTGTCTGGATCGCGCTGGGTTGTTCTGGCATGATGGACCCCATCTTGTCACCCCCATCGTTAAGGCACTGGCTAAGTGATAACGATGTAAATGTGCTCTATCTGCCAGCCTCCCATTGGGCAGCCAGGTCATTGTGGTGCCTGTGAACTCCTCCCTGTCCTGGCACATGACCCGTCTGCGAGACACCAGCCGGGACTCCTACAACGTCAGCTACGCCTGGAAACTGGTACTGCACCATCACCAGGCTTCCTGCCTGTCGTCCAGCATCCGCCTTTCGCGTTTTTTAATGCAATATTCAGATGTTTAAGGACACTGTACCTCAGTGTTTCTCAGTCCGGTCCTTGGGGGCACCCAGACAGTCCGTGTTTTTGCTCCATCTCAACACCTGAACCAAACAATAAGTCCGGAACACTGAATACATAAGAACATAAGAAATTTACAAACGAGAGCAGGCCATTCGTCCCGTTTGGGGAGAACTTAACCAATAGCACCGAATACCTGGTAGCATACATGTTGAGCGCTGGGAGGGAGCAAAAACGTGGACTGTCCCCAAGGACCGGATTGAGAAACACTGCTCAACTTGATCCTCCATCCTTCGGTGCTTTTACATGTCCGCTAAACACAATGTCTCCATTTCACCTGGAGTGGCTAGGAAAACCTTCTGGGCTCTTCCTGCCAATTTTTTATTTGTTCTGAAAACTGGGGGGGGGGGGGCAGACCTCCTTCAGCTCATTCCCTTCTGAAGCATAATGCATTAATCTAATAGAGCACCCTTTAGTATTTTAAAAACACTTCAGTGTCAATGTTTCTCTGTGGATCTGGATAGTAAATGCAGTGTTTACATTTGTGGGTCTGTTGAAGCCAGAAGTATTGTTTGTTTCTGTATGGGATAAATGTAGCTTATGTCTGTGGGTCTAATTAGCAATGGTAGTCATGCTTTCTGTGGCTTTAAATGCAAATAGACTTGCTGTTTGTCCCTGTGGGTGTCATTAAACTGGGTGTACAGGGTTTGTCTCTGATGCTAGATGAGAAATGTTGTAGTGAATCTGTTTTACTGGAGGGAGAGTGTATATACGCCAGTAGCTACTCTGATGTGGTTTAATGGGCAGAATTTGAGGAACCGTTGTCTCCTCCTCAGGTCCAGGACACCACCTTCATCCTGTGCATTGTCTACGTCCAGCCCGAAGTTCCCGTGAAGCACTTGAAGAACCTCAACACGGTGCCCAGCAGCAAGCTCCTCTACCACCGGCTGGATCTGCTAAATCAGCCCAACTCCTGCCTGCACTTCAAGCAGCTCGCATCTGTCGGTAAGGCCAAGGGTCAGAGGTCACGAGCGTGCAGATGCCTTTGCCCCTTCTCTGTGTTTGAGGGTGCTGCACCATTTGTTACAGCGAAAGGTAGTTCAGTAGTTTATAGCTACCTTCCAGTCATTCGTAATTGAGATGTATCCTCACAGTACCCATCAGCCGTTCTGTCGCGTGCAGCCACATTATCTCGTGTCTAAGTCGTCTCTGTGGTGCTTCTTTCCCTTCCACGTGCGTCAGAGAGCCCGACCGTCATGCTGTCTGCCGGGAGCTTCTCCTCCCCATACGAGCACCTCAGCCAGCCAGAGACGAAGCGCATGGTTGAGCATTACACGGCCTACCTCAGCGACAGCACGCGCCTCATCGCCAACCCGGGGCTCAAGGTACCAGACCCTCATCCTCATCGAGATGGTTCTCCTAAGCGGCTCGACTTTCTCCCCAAGTGAAGTCGTTGAGTGTTTTGAGTTAGGCGCGTTACTGGTTGGTCGATCGCCCCAAAGACGCTTTAGCGGCGTGCATGTATGTGGAGCAGTCATGTGACCCTGCTGTGTGTGTGCTCTCGTCCTGTTCCAGTCGTCGGTCAGAAACGAGGTCATGGCCACCAGTCACATAACCGACGAATGGATGACCCAGATGGAAATGAGCAGCCTCAACTGCTACATCGTGCGTCGCTACGTGGCCACACCCAGTGGGGTGATACGCATTTACCCTGGATCTCTCATGGACAAGTCCTTCGACCCTACTAGAAGGCAGTGGTGAGCTTCTGGGGACGCTCTTAGAAATATTCCCAGAATCACACGGGGTGACAGTGATGAGATTATGAGGATGTCCATCTGGGAATGTATAAAGAAGTAATTTAAGTAATTAAAGGCTTCTGGACAGAAAACGAGAATTTCAGTAGAACTAAATGTATAATGGAAAAGAAGCTACCTGGAAAGGATGGACATGTCTCGTTATTGACTAGGGTGACAGAATATTGCATGGGTTATGGAACCACAGAGTGGAACAGTAATTCCGGTCTTTGGGATTTTCAGGTACCAGCATGCCGTGGCCAATCCGGGCCTCATCACCTTCACCGGGCCTTACCTGGATGTGGGTGGGGCTGGCTACGTGGTCAGCATCAGCCACACTATCCACGTCTCCAGGTAGGAACCAAAGAACCCATCAGAGGTCTTGCTAGCCTTTTTATAGCCCTGCCTGTTTGACGTTAGGGAGCGGCAATGGAATTTATGATGACCTAACATATTTGGCCGGCACAAATCGTGCTATGAGGGATCATGTGACATGGAATGCTGTCTCCTTGTCCTTCCTTCACTGAAATGGTCACAGAAATCTCTATCACCAGTAGCTACATTTGCTTTCAGACAAAATATAGATCTTAACCATGTTTTAATTAGAGGAATAACTTCAAAGTGCATGGTAGCCACCTAACCATCTATTATCCTGATAAAACGGCCTTCCCTCTGGTTCAGTCTTTTTCGGCGTGTGGGGTGGATTGGTGGAGTACTGGCTGTGTAGTTTACTTGTTCAAAGTTCGTGGGGGTGTTCATAACAAAGGATGAAACTGCATAAATCTGTAGCTGGTAGCAGTTTTGTTTGTGTATGAAGTGGTACTGAAATATAATGACCTGTAAAAATACACATTACTCTGAAACAAAAAGAATATGCGTTCTGTTTGTTTGAGGAGGAGGGAAATGGCTCTCTTCTGTCTCATCCCTTGGAGGCGGAATGTGGCTCAGTGGGTTGGGGCTCTGTGCCGGTGATCGGGAGGTCATTGGTGATCCATCCACTGAGCGCTTAAGGCCATTAACCCCCAGTTTACTTGAGGAGCTCTGCATGCTGGCTGACCCTTCGCAAGCTTGCCTGTGTCTGTCTCTCTCGTGGAGAGTGGGATGGAGTAGGTGAAAAGAGAATTCCCTGTGGGATCAATAAAGTATCACTGTTCTGTATCCTGTTCCCCCTCCAGCTCTCAGGCCACCCCTGGCTCCGCAGTGGCAGTGATGGGCATCGACTTCACCCTGCGCTACTTCTACAAGGTGCTGCTCGACCTGCTGCCCATCTGCAACCAGGACAAAGGCAACAAAATCCGGTACACACAGCCGACGGTGCAAACCGAGTCCGGCGGGCCTGGGCTGCCTGGCTGCAGCTGGGTGGTTCTGTTTAGAAAGTCTCCCCTTCCTGGGGCTCGTTTGGGCTCCTTAAGTACATTTTATTGGCTGGGGAACATGAGTCAATTTTTAGGGAGGATCAAATGCATAATTTTACTATCTGGCTGTGTGCATTGTTGGGTGGGGGGGGGATACTAAATGGCTTCATGCCTGTGCTGCTCATGTGATCTTGCCTTATTGGTTTAATTGTTGATGTCAGTACATTGTGATGTTGCTGATGAATCTTTAAGTGTCTCGGTGGCTTTTGGTTTCACTTCTCATCTGCTTGCTGAAGGTGTTTCATTATGGAAGACAGAGGGTACCTGGTCGCACATCCCACCCTGATCGACCCTAAAGGCCACGCCCCCGCCGAACAGCAGCACATCACGCACAAGGTCAGAGGTCGTGCCCACATCTCTGTCTCCTCTTCTCCGGCTTTCACCTCTCTCCCTGTCTTTCTGTGGTAAGTGTTGACACGTCTCTTCGGGCGGCGTAACCCTGACACGTCTCTTCCTCCTGCGGCAGGAGCCTTTGGTTGCCAACGACATCCTCAACCATCCCAACTTCGTCAAGAAGAACCTGTGCAACAGCTTCAGCGACCGGACGGTTCAACGCTTCTACAAGTTCAACACCAGCATTGTGGTGAGTGGGGCGGTGCGGCCCCCCCGACCTGCCGCAGCATCTGTGCCACCCCTGGAGTGTCATGTTACAGCTTTGGGTTTTCATCTGTTACAGCCTCATCTAGTGGCTGTTTGTGATATTGCATCATTCATTTTGTTATGTTTGGAATTATAACCCATAAGAATTTTTACATGAATTTTATAAATATTTTTGATTAAGTTAGAGATGGATGGGAGGCTGAGTTTTTACTAAGGGGGGTCGATGGCAAACATATATAATATAAAAATCAGTGCATGACGTAAGTCAATAAATGCACATTTATCACACATTGAATTGTTGCTAGGGTGTGTGTAGTTTGGCTCATTTCCATAATCCTCTTGCTCACCAGGGTGACCTGACCAACCTGGTCCACGGCAGCCACTGTTCCCGGTACCGGCTGACCCGCATCCCGGGCACCAACGCCTTCGCCGGCATCGTGAACGAGACGTGTGACTCCCTGGCGTTCTGTGCCTGCAGCACGGTCGACCGCTTGTGTCTTAACTGTCACAGGTCAGTAGGGGGCGCCAGTCTGCAGCACGTCTCTCAGACTTTCCACTGATGATGCGTCTTCTCTAGCATAAACTACATGTTGCAGAAGTAGGAGCTTCCACCTTTCATCAATCCAATCGTTCATTTACTCGTGCATTTATTTAGAGCTGCAACATAATAATGCAGCCTTTTTTTTTCCTTCCCCAGGATGGAGCAGAACGAGTGTGAGTGCCCGTGTGAGTGCCCCCTGGAGGTCAATGAGTGTACCGGCAACCTCACCAGTGCAGAAAATAGGTGAGCTACATAAAACAGACTTTTCTTCTAAAGGAAGTTATACTGGGGTCAGGGAGAGAACTTCTGTGCACGACTACCAAATGGGGGGGGGGGGAAATCATATTTGCTCATGAGTCAGATGTCTAACCAGGTTTGAGTAATGTCATATTGACTGGTGTGTGATTGTGAGCCTGGGATGTGTGTACAGGTGTAATGTCTCGTGTATGTTGTCATAGGAACCCCAGCTGTGAGGTGTACCAGGAACCCCCCTCCCTGTCGCTCGTCGACTCCTGCCAGCAGGACCTGCCCCAGTGCATCAACACTCACTGCAGCCAAAGGTTTACTAGCAGGTGAGCCCCCCCCCTCCCCCCCCAGTCTCACGCCATGTCCTGCTACAGGAGGGTTGCTCGGATTTCACCGGCGGAAACAGTGACGTGTGCAGCTTATTTATAGGAAGGTCTCACAGTGACTTGTGGGAGTGGTGGCTCAGAGGCTAGGGATCCGTGTCGGCAGTCGGAAGGTTGCCGGTTCAAATCCCGTGAATGCCATGAGTGATTCTACTTAACCTGCAAAATGCTTCACCCTGGGTGTGACGTTAACCTACATCCTGTCCCGCAAGCAGGTCCTCCAACTTTCAGGGGAAATTTGGGGGTTTTGGTGGCAGGATCGGCACTCCAGCCACTGGAAAAACGGCTGCAGTTGGGTTCTCATCCCTGAGGCTTGTTGTGTGGTGGATGTAGCAATGCGTTGCATCAGTGTGCGCTCCTTACCCTCACAGTAACTGTGTGTGTGTGGGGGGGGGGGTCAGCTGAGTGACCGCGATGCGCTTCTGTGTCTGCAGTGATTGCTTCGGCGTGCTGGACTGCGAGTGGTGCATGGTGGACAGCGACGGGAAGACCCACCTGGACAAGCCCTACTGTGCCCTGCAGAAGGAGTGCTTTGGGGGGATCGTGGGAGCCCGCAGCCCCTACATGGAGGGACTCGGGGACCATGGTGAGTCTCCATCCACAGGTTTTGATAAGCCCACGAAAGCCCAGGAGCCTTCGCCCCCCCCAATCCTCACTACCATCTGTTTTTCTCAGCCTGATCTTCACTGATCTCCAGCTAGCATCTCTGCAGCCTTGGGTTCTTGTATCTCTGCAGCCTTGGGTTCTTTAAAGTAATCCTCTCTGTGGCCCTCAAGCTTTTATACTGACGGGTCATCGGGATTTAGGGGCACTAACTAGCAGTTTACTTTGCCGTGCAGCTTGCAGGATTTAGTGATGCAATTTGCTCACTGCATTCTGAGATCTCACTGATTTACAGCTCAGCAACTGGAGTACAGTTCATACCTGCATTTGTGTCATGTCCTCACCGCAGATGACGAGGCCGCCTCTCTCAGCACCATCAAGAGCGCGCCAGTCGGACCAGTGGCCGGCGGCATCATGGGCTGCATCATGGTTCTGGTCCTGGCCGTGTACGCGTACCGGCACCAGATCCACCGCCGCAGTCATCAGCACATGTCCCCATTGGCCGCGCAAGGTGAGGGGGAGGCGCCAGCAGCCAGCTCACCTTCGCCGCTCAGCGGACCGACACACGGCACCACCTAGTGGCGGGATCCTGCTCCGCATGCATTTCCGTATTCATTTAAAAAATTCATCCATCTTTCTAACCACTTATTCTGGTCGGGGTGGATTGATTTTTTTTTTTAACATTTTTGTTTGATGATTTTTCTTAAATAAAATAAACTGGACGTGCTACTTCACACACCCACAAATTTTGTACAGTGGTACAGCACAGCCATTTCATGGACCGATTACCCCCCTAGTTACATGACTTGAATGTATTATTGTTAGTGGGTGGGGTGGTCTGTTGCTTAGGACACTGCACCTATGATCAGAAGGTTGTCTGTTCAAATCCCGTGGTCGACAGGGACTTACTCCCAAACTGGTCCAGAGACCGTCTGTCTCTGTTTTCTCAAACTAAATAAATGTGCGTCGTTTTCAATAGAAGCATCTGCTTAATAGCTGAAAATTTAAATGAAAATCTGCTACATTTGGGTCAATATAGCAGAAGTGACTGTAAAAGGGGGACAAAGGCTGGCAGGACCTGTCGCGGTGTCTTTCGACAGCGATGCTCACGGAGGCGTCCGGGGCCTGACATGTAGGGCAGCCGTGCATTCTGGGTCGTCAGCCTCCGTGCAAGGGGCCGCCAGTGGAGATGAGTAAATTAACTGAAGCTTCTGTGAAGAGGCTGCCCTCCCCCAGACGAGGTCCGGGGAGTCTCTACTAATGAGACGAGGAGCACAGATTATTAGGTCAGACTCGAGAAATTACAGAGATTGTTACAGATAGTCTCCCTGTCACGCCTTTCTAGTTAATACTGTATCGATGCTGTTGCGCTGTCCATGTAGGGGCGGCCAGGAATCCGTTTCAAAAACATGCCTCTCATCCCTGCACATGAGAAGAATTCATCCGTCATGCACCCCCCCCTCCTCCACCCCCCACCTGGGGGGAAGGAAAAAACAGCTCCTTTAGCATTATAACTTGACATGCTTTCATTTGGCCCCATTTGGTTTGGCACGGCGCACACATATTTGTCTCTTGTCCTACAGAGATGTCCGTGAGGATGTCCAACCTTGACAACGAGCGAGAAGAGGACAGCCACGAAGACCGCGGAATAAGTGAGGACAACTTTTATTTTTGCGTGTAAACCTCCCCTTTCTGTGCATCTTAGGATACAGTGAAGAGAATGAGGCGTGTGGCAGAGGCAGAAAGCCTGCCAGACAAGATTAGATTTTGTTTCTCAATCAAATTGAGGGCAGTTTTTATTTCCAGTGCCTTTTAGCTCTTAGGCCGGACGGTATCTGATTATTCTGTCTTGTCTGAAGTGCTTGACGCACTTTGAGTATTTTGAAGCACCTTGAAAAAGCGTTGAGCTCACAGAGGGTCAAAGATGGGTCTCCCCGCATTCATAGCATGCTGAGTGTGATCGGAGACCTTTGGTCCCGCTGCCCGCGGTTTGTCGTGACGCAGATGTTGTCTGCCCCCTCCAGTCAGCAACACGCGCTTCATCGCGGCGGTCATGGAGAGACGGGCACACAGCCCCGAGCGGAGGCGGCGGTACTGGGGCCGCTCCGGGACAGAGAGTGACCACGGTAAGGAAAACGCGTGCAGTCCTCTTAAGATGCCGCCTTCTGCATTTTAGGAAAACGTAGTTTACACGTGTGAGGTTTGCCAGGTGAAAAACCCTGTGGTTAAGCTCAGGAATGCAGCACAGTTGTCCCCCTTCCCGAGAGCACGCTGTGTATGAATGACCACATTGGGGGGCCACTTCAGCCACCCCCACTATGTAGCCCCCACCTGGATGATGTGACAGCAGCCATTTTGCACCAGTACACTCACCACACAGTAGGTAAGGTGGTGAAGGGGCAGGAGAGAATTCACCAGTTAGATATAGGGGATGATTGAGAGGTCAGATCTAATGGGGCCACAATGGACACTTTCCTGTACTCCTAGTTTTTAGCTATTAGGGTTAAGGCTGTGTTGGAGTGAGATGTGTGCAATATTAGGATTTAAGAGTGCTCCTTCATCTTTGCTGGCAATTAATTCTGCAGGGACCCTGTTTTTCCTCTTATTTTTGATGTTTTCAAGCTATGTCTCAATACATCTCATCTCTCAGTCCCTTTGGAGGCTTTCAGTGGTTTCATCAGAACTTTTTGTTTGGCTGTGAAGTATCCAGCCTGTTTGTCTCCCTGACAGATACGGTGTGTGTCCTTGTAGATGTCAGTTTTCTGTGGATAAAACTTGACAGGTTCGGGAAGTCACGAAAGAAACTTATTGTGAATGTAACCTTTTAACCTCACAAACATAGTCACTGGTCACATGATGCCGGAGGAAATTTTTAACCAAATATGGTCGTGTTCATACACATTTAGGCTACAGTACTATGAGTCCTCAGGAAGACAGCGAGAATCCCCCCGGCAACAACGACCCTCTGTCGGCAGGCGTGGACGTGGGTAACCATGACGAGGACCTGGAGCCCGACACGCCCCCCCAGACGGCAGCACTGCTGAGCTACAAATTCCATCCGTACCGGCAGCCGGCGCATCTTCCACTGCACCACCTGCACCGCCTGCAGGCCGCAGTCACCGTGCACAGCGTGGATGCTGGGTGCTGATCTGCGAAAGGGCGCCCCCTTCCTTCCATTAAGCTACTCTGTCATTCAGACCCTTCGGGGCCCATGGAACCAAATGGCGGCCATTTTGCTGTTGATAAAGATGACTGAACAAAGCGCAGATGGATATTTTACAGCACGGTACGAGTAAAATAAATGTTAGACGAGGCCAGTCGCTTCGTGGACATCACGGCCACAAGAGATCCGTGTGAACCGTACTCCTCAGATTTTAGGTGAGGATAAAAATGGTTATTTTTTTACTATTTATTTAACAGAACTGAAAAAATACCGTCTGCATTTTCATTTAGCACAGTGCTGCCTAATGGCAATTTGGAAAGACATTGAAAACGGCAGAGACAGTTACTGTGGTTATTTCCCCCCCCCCCATCTCTTTATTGTACTTGGAGATTTTCCATTTTAACTGTACATTTTTTATGTATGGAACATGAAGGTGAAAAATTTGTGTAGAAGCAGCTGATGGTCCTGGAACTGGAGATGTTCTTGCGGAATGCTCCAGTGCCGTCCAGCTGGACTGTTTTATGGGTTTCCCTCCGTGTCCTTGGGCTCATGTTGAACTTGGAGTTGTCTGTTGCGTGCTCCAGTTTCGGCGTTCCATAAAGTGCCGGGGCAGCCGGGTCGAGGTCGATGCAGCCTTCCTCTATTCCCCTCAGTGAACCGCAACAGTCCCGTTTTAAAGAGGTTGACGTCTCCATCCAGCTTGGATTCATCCAAAGGTATCGGGTACAAAAAAAAACGTGGCTATTTTTAGCCTGACGTTTGCAGAAAGGTTCCTGAAAGGCACGTAACAGAAGCAGCTCCGGCTGCCACACGAAGAGGATTTTCATCCAGTAATGCATCACTTAATCCCACCGATGGAACGTTCTACCACCACTAAGTACAGGATAATGATTTTGTCAGTGCTCCAGTTTGCCGGAATCCTCTTTGTCCTTTCTGGCGTTGAGGCAACCTATGTTTTTATTTTTTAAGCACTGCCAATCTATGGTTTTAATGGAGAATATTAACAGTATTATTCACTGTTGCGAGCAAAGAACACCTAGTGTATGTTAAACACTAAATTACATTGTACTGGGAAAAAAATGTGTAAAGTTCTTTCTTCCAGTGGAAATAAAAGAAATTAAATTTGTAATCTGCAATATTCCCCTTGGCTTGGAATGCATTGTCTTGTCTGTCTGTATTCCACTGATTTCCCTTTTTTAATTGGTCCCTTGTGCATACTTGAATTTTGAAATGACTGTACCCAGGTTGCATTGCAGCTGTTTGTATCATTTTAACTCGCTGTTTCTGGCGTGTGCATACCCACATGCAGTCGCCAGATGCATCCCAGGCCAGCTAAGAGGTAGCTGTTGTTTTTTTTAAATGGACAGTTGTCAAGGCATAGTGACAGAGTGGCTCCATTGCACAGCAGTGACCTCAACCCTCTAGGGTCATGGATTCGATTTCAGTTGTGTGCGGAGCTGGTGTTTTGTGCCTTAATCGTGTGGCTTTGTTGTAGGTTCTGTGGTTTCCTACCATCATTCTGCCATTTGGATTCTCTTGCCTGTGTGTTTGTCTGTCTGCTGAAGCTTCATTCTCTCTTGAGCCGCGTTTCCCAACCCGGTTCCTGGGGACCCACGAGTGGTCCATGTTTTTGCTCCCTCATGTTAAGAACGACCACTTACAAAGACCTCTTTTCACTCCTCATAGTGGTTTCACATACAATCCCTATTATAACATGCTCCGTAGGGAGCAAAATCAAGGATTTTCTCCGGGATATTGAGGTCCGGACTGGGAAACACTGCTCTAGAGTCTATGTAAGCAACATAGCTTGTTGTTTTGGGAGTAGGAATCTGGTTACCAGGAACCAAAAGCATCACACAAACACACAGTGTTTCTGGGAAATTAATGAATTATGACGGTAAACAAAATTAGAGATTCTTGTGTTGGCTGCTAAGTGTTATAATTGGACAACAACTTACATGGGGGGATAAATAAAAATGTAGGTACCATCCTTTGCTAAACAGCAGCACAGAATCAATTCACACATACTGATCAGCACTTATTGTGTTGCTCAGTTATTTTCTACACTTCCTGCATGCACACATTTGCCAGTTTACTGCTCATTCAGCATGATAGTCACACATCCCTGTCCAGGGAGCCAGTAGTTCCACTTGGAATATTAATGCTTATATTTGGGGAAAAACAATGTTTAAACAAGAAACAACTTCTGGAAATACAGTAGTGGCTGAAGCTGAATTAACAGTTGTGCGAATTTAGAGTTCCTAGGCTCCCACACTGCTCTCTTATGGAGGAGTGCAGGCAGAGGTTAAAGGTCCTTACAATATGTTTACATAAACGCACACCCCGAGAACTCGGTGGGCTGCTTTCCCTGAGCTTTCAGCAGCAAGTGTCAACAACTGAATGCAAACCATTCTCTTTCTGGAACTACCATTTCTATGGGGGCCCTTCAGTGGGGGGTCTGCTAAGATGGTACTGAAGAACGGGCTTCACTCCTAGTTGTATAGTTGTCAGAGTGCTGGACTACAATAAAGAAGTCGATCAAGTTAAAAAGTGGCCGCACTTTGCTGCACAGATTTATTCTACGTTTGCACACAACAGAGATGTGTGTCGGCGAGTTGCCTTCCTCAGTGTGCACATTATAACATTAACCTGTGTAAAGGACTCGAAATTTTATCCTAATGTGAAGTAAAGGTTTGTGAGCAATGATATACATTTAGCACTACGGAAATATAGATTATATAACCTAGGAACTGCCATTCTGAAGGAGATGCCGTACGGAGCATGTTATAATAGGGATTGTATGTGAAACCACTATGAGGAGTGAAAAGAGGTCTTTGTAAGTGGTCGTTCTTAACGTGATTTGCAGTTGAATTTCGCGATAAATGCATTTGCAGAACCGCTAAAGCAAGACTGTACTTGGGCGAGGTGTTAGACTCGGAAATCATTTTATTCTGAATCTGCAGTCAACAGATAGTCAACGTGCGAATTCTAAAGGATATATATATATATAAAATACACTTACAGTCGCAGTTATTTAATACGTCCTTAGCTAATGTCCTAATCGAAAAAAAATTCCATGTCCCCCTTATTTAGAGAAGAAAATAAATGTGATTTGTGGTTAAGCAGGTTGGGATGGTCTTGGGCCGCTATTCCTGCTCTGAACGATGGGGGTCGCCAGTCCTTCAGCGCACACGATTGTTTCAGTTACACCGTGATGCTTGCAAGCTTATACCTTTCCACCCGCCGGAGTAGATTGAACGACTGTAAAACGGACGAGACCCTCCGCTACTTCCACTTACTTGCCATCGAGCTTTTTCAAAATGGCGGCGACTTCCTCCATCCAGCCGCCGAGCGTGCATGCGTTAATGCAGGAAAATGCACTGCTTCGAAACTCCGACAGCCCTGCCGAGAGTCGACAGGATGAATCCACGGCATCCGAGGGACTTACCCTGCGATCGCTGCACCATCTACCGCCAGAGGAAATCAACAGAAGGCTGGAAAAAACTCACAGGGAGCTAAGCAACAGGAGAAAAATCTTGATCAAGAACCTACCTCAAGACACAACTAGTCAGGTGAGTCATTCAGCAACTACACGACTGGTTTAAGGTGTTAAAGTGCACCACTAAAATGAATGTTGGTAGGGGCTATAACTTCAATAAATCCCGAGTGAGTATCTTTATTTGAAAGTTTCTTGTATGTGTAGGAAGTTTCTTCCCTGTTAAGAGATGCATTTCTTAAGTTGAGAACGTAGTTCGAGCAAACTTCTCTCATTGCGCATCCCCTGAGTGCAGCCGGCTAGTGCGGCGCGGACGGGCTGGACACGCACTGACGTCCGCAGCTCGCGGCTGCACGCGCCGGCTGCTCGCTTTGATCTGCGCTCCGCCGGCGTCTCTCCGCCTAGATGATATTCGAGCCGCACTCCCCCTACACTGAAAGAGCGGACAAAATGACTATACGAATTATTGGTGACTTTTCCCCTTCATTAATATCCTGCTGGGTTAATACGTTACGTTGTCATTCTATGCTTTATGATATATTTTTAATTATTGATATCTTTATAAATGCGGTTACCCCGGTAATCGTGAATGGTTTCGTACAAAGTTCGTGATACTTGTCTTTTTCTCGTTCGGTTACAGAACTAAAGCGTATAGTTTGCCAGGTGCGTCTTCCCGTCAGCATGACAGACGCGAATGACCCTGCGCTCTATGGGTTGATACAACATGGCGATTAGCCGGTGACTCGCTTAATAAACGCCTAAAATGGACACGACACGATTCAGGGGTTTAACGTACGCCGGTGTTGTTTTTTTTTTTTTTTTTACTGCAGTGCCTGTCTAGATAGGGAGCGTTTTTTTGGAGCGCTGTCCACTGTTAAATCTGCAAAAAAAACGGGGCGTTTTAGGATGAGCTGACTGGTTAACCCCGTTAATTAGACTGGAGGTCTGGTTTTCGCATGAAATGAACGGGGCCATAGTGGAAATAATTCGGTTCCAATTGTTAGCATGGGAAAAGAGCAAAAACATAGTCTGTTTAGGCTTGGCTGATTCTCAAAGCTGATGGCTAAAGTTATCTCAACTTTTCCTTTGTGCTGTACTAACTTTGCATGCATAGATACTCCAGTCCTGTTTTACAGGTGGTATGATACCGAGTATGTGAATGAGAAAATTGATGAGGTAAAATATGGTTCCTATACCATTTGATCGAGCAGTCGGTGTGACCTCCCCTGCCTAATATGGCTGTATACAGTCATTTTAGAGGCTGTTTCAGTCTTGGGATGGCTTTCCTATCATTTCCTGGGTGAGAGTAGTGTATAAATGATCTAAAAATAATGGAATACTGAGAGGTGTGCCATAAGGAGGTGAGCACCTTCCCATTTGAGACTGGTGATCAGTTTAACAGATTAATTATTTAGGGCCCCTTAGCTGCAGGTAAACCTCATTAGAAGTTGAAAACTCTGACCATGGACACAGAGGCTAGCTGAGTCATTTATATAGAGCGCATGTTGTAAGTTAATGTGATTGTTCTGACAGCCTCCTGTCCTGATGGTGATTGTGTGTGTGCGTCATGCTCTGTCTGTCAACAGCAGATGTTCGCTGATCTCGTCCTTCAGAACTGTCTTTGTTATGCTTGGAAAAGCCCACCTCATCTCAACAGTTAGGCATAATCGTTGGTGTTCAGTAAACCTGTCGACGCACTGTGTTGAGAAGCACCGCTGACAGCCTCAGACTGCAGACACACATGCCCTTGGGGCATGTGCAGACGGTTTCCACCTCTTCCTACAGACGTTGCCTCGAATCACGGTGTTCCTTTTGCCCTGTTGTGACCTTTTGATGAAGAACTGCTCTGTCGTACTCAAGTGTACTGGGCTACTGGCAAGAGTACTGGGTCTCCTCCTCACTGTCTGCAGTAAAAGATCTTGTCCACACCAGGTTGGCACAGCAAAGGAGTGTCTGCCCTTTGTGTTACCAGAAAGCAAGACTACAGCAATACAAGTCTGCACCATCATCATCATAATTCTGCTGCTTAGCATTTAACTTGAGGGGTTTCTTTCCGGTTTGTCAATGCTGTCAGTCCTAGGGAATGTCTTATTAAACTTGATCGGTCTGTCAGGCTTCGAAAATGTTCATCGAAAAGCAGGAATTACATTTCCCCTATGCTGATGTTGATGGCTGCTGCAGCTGTTTCAGATGCTTCATGTTGGGGAAAAAAATTGAGACAGATTAAAATTTTAGACTGTTTGCAAAAAACTGGTAGAATAAACCTAATATCAAACCAATAATGAATCTTTTAATGCTGGTGCTGGGCTTTTGCATTGTTTGAAGTTCCTGGTTTTTTGTTTGTTGAATAAGTTGCCAGAAACACATGTATTTAAAAAAGGAACTGAAATGTACCTCTTGGTTCCAGCTTTTGTTTTCTTGAGGTAAAACAAGTGGGAAGTTTCTTGTGCTTTAGCAGTGCCATAATGCTTTGTCATGATTAAATATTTGGTTCAATGGTATTGTTCATAATCAATGTCCAGGTGACCTAATGGATCAAGTGCCTGGGTGTGTCAGTTGGGTGTGGATGTGTAGTTTATTCAGTTCGTGTAAGCTTGGAAGACTGGAAGGGTATTAATGTCAGATTTAATGAACTTTTTGCATGAAAACTCGGGTTGTCTGAGAAATTCCTAAATCTTCATGCTAGTTTTTTTTTTGTTTAACGTTATGACTGACAGATTTTTCTGTGCGTGTTTAAAATAAAACCTTAAACCTGAATATATGATAATGCTATACCAGTTTGAAAAAACATAGAAAATATATCTTCTTTTAGTGTGTGTGTTTTCTCTTTTATAGTGTAAAATAAACATTTATTATTAATCACAACTACGCTGACATGCAGATCTTGATAATTTTTCTTAATCTCTTCTTCCAACAGGAGGTCCATGATGTCTTGAGATCATATGAGCTGAAGTACTGTTATGTGGACAAAAACAAAGGAACAGGTAATAATCATTTATAAAATACAAGATATTTTCAGGTAGAGTTGAATAGTTAACTTTTTTTTGGCAAGGATACAATCAGAAAGTGAAACTGTTTTCCCTCCGACAGTGTTTATCCTAGACCATTAACAGTGGATGCGTTCCATCTTTAAAATACAAATTTTCAGAATTTGATAATGCTTATTACATTTTCATGTCTTGCTATTTTATCAAATGATATGTTTCTTTCCAAGTTGTGTGAATTTTCAAATACATGTCAATGTCTTTGCGTGCCAGCATTATCTGGTAGTTGTCCTAATAATATGTTGCCTTGTGTTGTTTTATGTCTGAAAATGCATGTGCACTTCATAGCTGCCACTTCCTGTATGAGTTTCGTCTTTTCATCACCTTGAAATGAGACAGTGTGAATGGTTAACATGCAGCAGGGATTTACACAAGATCTTGTCACGGTGCAAAGGCGCTTAACATTGAGCCCCGGGCCCACGAATTCGGCATTCTCAGCTAGGTGCCGCCATTGATCAAAGCTACGTCATTGCTTTCCGTTTGGCAGCAGAAAGCAGAGTGGCCTGGCTACGTGGGAATTCAGCAGGTCCCGTCTGCTAGTGACGTCCCTGAGGTCATATCAGTGACTGCTGACGCTCATCAACGTGCAGCACAAATACTGGGATAAATTCCGATGGTGGCTGATTTTGTCATTGGATTTGCAACTCAAATATAACCTTTTACAAAACTTGGTGATATCTATATCAAAAAGTAATAATAATCCAATCCAATAATCATCCCGAATAAAGAATTCATTGCTCATCTAAAAAACTAAACCTTACACTGGTAATTCTTATTTGTCAAATATTTTCTGGGCAAAATGTTGAAGGGGAAATCTTATAGAGCAGAAAATGTTTTCGCTGCTTTATACGTAGCTCACAGAAATGAGGCGTAACCTTTGTAGGCTTGAAATGTATGAAGAGGTCTGAAAATTAAGCTCGGCCACTCGCCTGCAGTTAATAATTTAGACGGAAGGCGAGTGTACAGAAAACCGAACACAAGCCCACTGGCTAGTAAAGAAAATTCAATGTTGGACTACATTTTTACTGAACTAGCTTAGATGGCCAGTAGCAAATATTCTTAAGTTCTACCCCTGCATATGACACAGTGTTAGACCATGTCAGAGCAAGTACTGCATAGATATACCTCATTACTGCGCCTGGCTCTAAGATTAGCAAACGAAACAAAGAACGTGTACATATTATATAAGAGCCAGGTAACAGTATGGCACCGAGAGGCGATATTCCACCTCGCATATTTCACTCCATGCGTGCCACCATTTTAAAAGTGCAGAGACGCCTTCTGTGAATAAATCCAGCATCCTTTTTATTTTAGGAGTGAACCCTGCCAGCACGTCTTTTAAAAACATCAAGCTAAACGCCTGTTAGAGGTCGAGTGTTTGCTGATTAACGTTGATCAGCGTTTTCGATTTGCTACTTACACAAGTTACAATGTGCAAACCAAACTGCTCTTTTGCTTAAAAACCAGCAACACCTTTACTGTTTACTCTTCAGAGATAAACCGCTCCAATTAAGCTAAAACAGCTTATATAATGGGATAATGAAGCACTGGATTATTACTGACATATCAGTATTAGGAGATATATGAATAAAATATCCCATAGCTAACAAACTAAACTGCGCCAATAAAGCTGCATTAATGTGCCCCCGTACCTATTTTACCCATAATGCTCGTCTTATGCTGACGGAGATGGCTGGATATAGGTGGTGGTTGTTGTTTTTTGTGTGAATCTGAAAATGTGTTAAAATATGAATTCCAGACAGTGAATAGGGTGTGTGGTCTCACCTTTTTAAGTGTAAAACCTTAATAATAGGTTCTTCCCCACTGGAGTGCTGCTGTTAAAGCTCGTTGAAACGCCCCCTCCCCCCCTCCAGTGCGCGCACACAGACGCATGCACACAGGTGTCACAGCCGTTGACAGCACGCTGTGGCAAGGTGCCAGGTGTGCAGCTCCCACTGTATCTTTCTCCAAGCGAAACTCAAATAGAATTTTAAAAAAAAATAATCGGTAAGGAAAAAGGCGAGCTCCTCCTCACTGCGTCCCCAAGCAGAGAATGGGAGGGGAAGCACAGGCTCAAGGGATGCTGGGAAAATAGCTCTGTGTGTGTGTGTGTGTGTGTGTGTGTGTGTGTGTGTGTGTGTGTGTGTGTGTGTGTGTGTGTGTGTGTGTGTGTGTGACCGCCATCATGATAAATATGGTGCTGGGTCAGATGTCCGTTTTGTACAGATTCTGCAGGATGAACGAAGTGTCTCATGATTCTTGCTTCAGTAAATTCAGTGCTTCAGTAAATGCTAAGACTGCCACCATCAGAATCTCAGGTATACAGTTGGAAATTTAATGCTGTTACACCCCCACTAGCTGAAGGAAGCTGATGTCCTCCTACAATGAAGAACCAGGGTGCCGTATTGGAAATCATATAGAGAAGGATGTTCATGCAGTCAGTCATAATTTGCTCTGCTGCTTCTCCCCTTAAGGAGAAGTAAAATCTGGCTCTGGCTTCCACTGGGACCCCTGCTGGGACCGCGTGACATGGCAGGGGGGGCGGTCGCATGCTGTTGGGGGCTATATGGGTTAGGGCGGAGCTTTTTCTGGCTGTGAGCACGTGCCACAGCCTGATACCAGAGCCTGTCTCAAGCCACCACTATCATCGAAAATGAATGATGGCTTCTGATGTTACGAGGTGATGCAGCACAAGTCCTATGTAACACACTCCCTCAATGAGCTCTTCAGGAACTCTTAATATAGAAGCAGTAGTGCACAGTTTTAAACTTAGTTACTGGGGTTCATCTTCCAGAATGGTTCGCTCACCAACAATGGAATTTCAAATTTTTTTTTTGTCTTGGGTCCCTAGTCGGCATGCTGAGGTGTCTGCCCTGTTATCGAAAACCACGAGTGCCAAACAGGCTTCTTATAACTGAAGTTGGCACCTTCCTAATTTTTTTTAAAAATTTTTATATAAAGAAAAAAAGAAAAAAACGTACAGAAACCAGGAGGGAGATATTTAAAGATGAAGCCTCGTCGGCGTGGCTCTGTTACGGTTGCCTGGTATGAAGCCTCGTCGGCGTGGCTCTGTTGCGGTTGCCCGGTATGAAGCCTCGTCGGCGTGGCTCTGTTGCGGTTTCCCGGTATGAAGCCTCGTCGGCGTGGCTCTGTTGCGGTTGCCCGGTATGAAGCCTCGTCGGCGTGGCTCTGTTGCGGTTGCCCGGTATGAAGCCTCGTCGGCGTGGCTCTGTTGCGGTTGCCCGGTATGAAGCCTCGTCGGCGTGGCTCTGTTGCGGTTGCCCGGTATGAAGCCTCGTCGGCGTGGCTCTGTTGCGGTTGCCCGGTATGAAGCCTCGTCGGCGTGGCTCTGTTGCGGTTGCCCGGTATGAAGCCTCGTCGGCGTGGCTCTGTTGCGGTTGCCCGGTATGAAGCCTCGTCGGCGTGGCTCTGTTGCGGTTGCCCGGTGAGCCGCCGCCTCTCCACGTTCGTTAATATTGGCCATAAGACACCAACACGTGTGTAGGGTGACAGTGTTTTTTGTGGGGAATTAGTACCTTCTCATCGCCGCAGTGATCCGGCGCCGTGCCTTTTTCCGCCAAGGCGTGGGAGTCGACCTCGTCCCACTGCCCGCGGAGGACAGCTGGTGCCTCGCAGCGGGAGGCGGTTATTGGGAGTAATGGGGGGGGCCGGGTTTGTTATGATAGTGTTGAACTGTTATGAGGCTGCGGGGGGGTGGCGGCGGCTCAGCCTGTCTGCTTGGCTAAAATACCCCCTGGGCATTAGGATGAGGGAAGCCTGATTCGAATGTACGCATGGTCGGCGAGGAGCTTGTGTCACCCGGTGAAAAACCAGTGCCTTTAGTCGTTACTGAGTCTGTACCATTACAAAGTAGGCCTGACCTCCTAACAGTGACCACTGCTCTGTGGCTCATGTGGGGCCTGCAGAGGAAATGAGTTGATTCCCTGGACTCCTGGAGCGACGTGGCAGCCTAAAGCTGCCGTGTTTGTTTGGAGTTTATTATGGGCTTAGGTGGGCCTAACCTGGAATCCACGCTACATGCTTTCGGCTGGTGCTGCGGCTTTGTGTTCTTGTGCGTGTGAGGTGTGAGATTTGTGGGTGTGCTTTGTGTGGGTGTCTGTGTATATATCAATAAATAAGTATACGTGTATGTATCTAACATGCTCAGAATGAGCCCAGAAAATTGCAGCCTTAAATTAAGAGCATTAAAAGAAAATCCCAGTGAAAACATTTTTTAGGTTGTTATAAGTAGACTAGCTTCATTTGTGACTGCAGTAACTGCTTCAGAAGACTGCGTCCTGCCTTATTATTTTTTGTATTGCATTTAGTTGGCTCTCAGTGGGTCCTGACCTGTGGACATCTCTGTATAGTGTAGCCTTCTATTAAAAATAGTGTCTTTTTTTTTTGACGGGGTGTTTGGGGAAAGGACTCTTGAACACCTGGCATATGAATCAAACGTTAACCCTAAAGAGGGCAGCACTCTTAAGAGAATCTTGTGTGTGTTAAACGAGGACCTTTGGCCATGGTTTGGACTTCTGGACTGTTTAAGGTTGAGAATGTCATCGTCATCTCCTCCTCCCTCCTCTCCTTCCCTCCTCTGCTGCTACCTCTTGAAGCACCTCACATTTTTAACTTCTCCATCTTTCCCATGGGTAATTAGAACTGTAAACATACTTAAACTCAGCACGGTGATGGAAGTGTCAGCTTAGACGTGTCCAAAAGATTCCCCGAACAGGAGTAAGGCAGATCTCGTGCGATGAAAATCCGGGGTGAGTCTGGCACTACGGCGGGTGAGGAGACCGCTAAGGAGGAGCGTCTGCCTTGGGTGACAGGGCTCTGAGGTTCGATGGAGTCTGATGATGCAACGTGGCTGTAAGCCCAAGACGCTGAAGCACAGGTCCACCACCATCCCTGCCCTTTAACTAGCCTTCAGCGCAGCGGGAGCTGAGCTGCTCTCCGGGCTTCCCAGCTGGACAGGCTGCGAAGTTGTTTTTAAGTGTGGAAGGGCAACCTAGAGCCCAATTAACTCACACATTCTGTTGTTGTTAGTTACATACTTGGTCATCATCCAGGTTTTGACGTTGAATGGTTGGTTGTACATATTAGGTGTGTGTGTGTGTGTGTGTGTGTGTGTGTGTGTGTGTGTGTGTATGTATACACACACACACACAGTGCACTATATATTTAAGGCGTCCTTAAATGGGCTCTGTCTTCAGGTGCCTGCCTGCCTCGTGTCATCATCCAGCACAAGTCTGGGGACCCTTAAGTGCATATTAACTTTGACAACCTTGTCCTGCTTGGATGGGCTGTTGAACGACTGTTTGAAAAGCCTCAGTATCTCAATTATTAGTGCTCCTCAATTCTAAGCCCCCTCCTGCTGTTTTCCAAGCCGTTGTCCTCCCCGTTTGTACCTGTTCACAAAGAACCTGCAGTAATTTTTTTTCTTCTTTGAAAGCTTAAATTATTAGCCTCGACACAGTTTCTTCTCCCTCCACTGGTGCAGGGAGGCTGTAGTGAGCGATGGCCGCTTATCTGGAAGCTGCTCGCTCATATTTTATGGGCTTATGTTTCCACGAAGTGTAGATGTGCATAGCGAATGGGGTGGGGGGGGGACTCTCATGGCTGAACAGGTAGTCTTGCAGAGGCCAACATTGTAATGGCGCTCGGCTGAGTAACTCTGAGCGCGGGGCGTGTAATTAGGTGCCTCCTCGCCACGTTAGTGTGCCGTCTGCGTTTACCGCCGTCACCCGCGTCGGAGAATGGCCGTCTGCGTTTACCGCCGTCACCCGCGTCGGAGAATGGCCGTCTGCGTTTACCGCCGTCACCCGCGTCGGAGAATGGCCGTCTGCGTTTACCGCCGTCACCCGCGTCGGAGAATGGCCGTCTGCGTTTACCGCCGTCACCCGCGTCGGAGAATGGCCGTCTGCGTTTACCGCCGTCACCCGCGTCGGAGAATGGCCGTCTGCGTTTACCGCCGTCACCCGCGTCGGAGAATGGCCGTCTGCGTTTACCGCCGTCACCCGCGTAGGAGAATGGCCGTCTGCGTTTACCGCCGTCACCCGCGTCGGAGAATGGCCGTCTGCGTTTACCGCCGTCACCCGCGTCGGAGAATGGCCGTCTGCGTTTACCGCCGTCACCCGCGTCGGAGAATGGCCGTCTGCGTTTACCGCCGTCACCCGCGTCGGAGAATGGCCGTCTGCGTTTACCGCCGTCACCCGCGTCGGAGAATGGCCGTCTGCGTTTACCGCCGTAACCCGCTTTGGAGAATGGCCGCCTGCGTTTACCGCCGTCACCCGCGTTGGAGAATGGCTGTCTGCGTTTGCCGGCGTCACGTTTAATCAGGAAGCTCAGCCAAACACTTAGGGTTGGCATCCTTTGTTTCTGCTGCGGTCGCTGTTAGTGCCTGCCGCTGTTTTCCTTTCTGTTCTGTTTGTTTTTGTGTCCCCTCCCCCTTGCTTATCATGGAGGCTGTTGAAAAAGGGGTTATGAAATATGAAATTCTGTATCCCTCTAGACTGCTGGGGAGGGGGGGTCTCATTCATTCCTAGCCAGATTGGATCAGTCCTGAATGGATAGTCACTTGCATATAAATGTATGTGCTCAGACTCTGTGTCCTGCGTGTGAATTGTGTGGCTGGGTATCTGCGAGCCGCCATTATCCAGGCCCCTCACTCGCCGTGTCGCCCGCAGCTTTCGTGACACTGCTGAACGGCGAACAGGCCCAGGACGCCATCCGCTCCTTCCACCAGCGCAGCGTGCGCGGCCGCGAGCTCACCGTGCAGCTGCAGCCCACCGACGCGCTGCTCTGCATCACCAACCTGCCGCACGCCTTCGGCGCTGCCCAGTTCGAGGAGCTGGTGCGCGCCCACGGCAACACGGAGCGCTGCTTCTTGGTGTACAGCGAGCGCACGGGCTACTCAAAGGGCTACGGCTTCGTGGAGTACATGAAGAAGGACTCCGCGTCGCGGGCACGCTCCGAGCTGCTGGGCCGCCTGTTGGGCGACCGCGCCCTCATGGTCCAGTGGGCCGACGTCAACCAATTGACTGCCGCCCACCTGCACTCCAAGTGCCTCTGCGTGGACAAGCTGCCCCTGGACTGCTGCGACGCCGACAAGCTTGCCCAGATCCTTGGCAAGCGCCATAGCCCCGTCTTCTGCCAGGTGAGTCCCAGCACCTCCGCTTGCTGTCCTCCAGTCAAAGTGAACTTCACCGTCATTGTGCGCATGTACAACAAAACGAGGGAGTCGGTGCTCTCTGCAAGAATCACACAGTAGAATCACACAGTAGAATACACAACATAACATTACACAAAGAAACAGTGCTACAATTGGTCTCCAGTAAAATGCAAGGGTCTATTTTTATCTGTATAAATATTTTTTAAATGTTGCCACAAAACTGATAATGTTCATCAAAGTGTGTCAGTCTAGGCATTTAAAAACATCTCCTAATGTCACCCAAATATTTACAGCAACCATTCAATACACCAAGTGACCACTAGCCTACCATGTTTGGCTAATCAATACCTCATTGAATTATTGATTTATATTAACTTAATTACTTAATTAATTTAGTGAGCTCGTGGAATGTATGAATATGTGGAAAGGTTGGGAGCCTAAGTGGTGGTATTCTCGAAATCCAGCACGATATCAGTATCTTTTTAGAGAAATTCTTGTTTATTTTTTATTGAGGTACTCTTCATATAATAATGTTCAATTGTATTGTTTTCTGAGCAAATATATACTTACTGCCCAGAAAAAATAGCTTTAAACATAAGCTTAATAGCTTTTCTTTGACTGCCTAATACTTTGTGTATGTGTACACATGACTATGCAACACACACACACACCATACACACATTTAGACCAGGATATTGGTGGGCTACTGAAGTTTTCACACAGCAGCATTACTACTGAAATAGCAGGGCACAGGGTCCCAGTCCATCACAAGGCATGTTCTGTGGGCAGTTTTGAGATGCCCACTTGAAGGGTAGCTTACAGTCATACCTTGATGTTTTTGGCATAATGAGAGTTGAGTATTTTCCAAAGGGTACAGCCATCTTCAAGCGCCTGTCCCAGGAAGCTCTACTCTAAATCCAGCAGCTTCATGCTAAGCTTCCCAGCGATTTCCTGTGGCTGCCATACAGATTGTTTGTTTATATGTAATATATATATAATTTTTTCTTTTGCATAAATCCCCCACTGTCCTCCTGACGGCGCTGTGCATTGATTGGCTGTTTATGGGCCGCTGACTGCTCTTGGTCTCACTCTTTAGTGGCAGACACCGCAGTTGTAGGGAGTTTAGTGCCCGAAGCAGCTGCTCCATGTTAAGCCAGATGTGCTGGAGAATGTGATAAGCAGGGTTTACGCTTAAGATTAATTTCAGAAACATTCTCGCTATTCACTGTAAGACGAATAAAGCGCGCGGTTTCCAGTGGTAATGGTGCAATACCCTCGAGCATGAGGGACTGTGACGTCTGGGGCGTTCAGCATATTAACAGCAAGTCTTTGGCTTTCTGCAGTCTTGAGGTGTGAATTTTATGGGTCTGTACGGTTCTTAACTGAAATGTGTTTTCCTTACATTCTGATATAATTTACGACTTCTGTCCGGCTTCCGAAAGGTCACACGTTCCAGGATCTGGGATTTTAAGCTTTTAACGGCTCCCTTGTTTGGCCGGGGTGCTGGGGGGGAGGGGGAGGTTCAGCCTGCTGGGTGACGTAATGATTATGGAAGGACTTGCCTGCCCCCCCCCCCCCCAATCACAGCGGCTGCTTGTGAAACAGTCACAGACTGTGGTTAACAGCAGGAGTCTTGATGTTGAAGAATTCGCTCGCAAAGTAGCCAGCAGACTGAAGACAGTGTGGTGAGAGGCTCAGAAGGAAAGTAACAGAAGAGAAACGTAGCGGAGAGGCGCAGTCTTGCCCAGTAAACTCTAGTGCCCACCTATCATAAGAGAGATTTCAGCCAGGGGCGTGGCCATGTGTGGGCCAGCCAAACAGATTGCCCACCCAGCAGACACACACCAAATGTAGCCAATCAATAGTGATTTAATAGAATCATCCGTCGACACCCCCTCCCGAGTTGTCATCCAAATTGACAACCTTTTGCCATTCCCAGCCCCCACAAGACCATTGATAAAATCAAACGCTGGTGCCCAGCCAAGATAACCCAATGCCCACCCCAGTATGGCATCCTGGTCATGTCGCTGCATTGCGCTCGAAATAAGCAGTAACAAGGGCAGTCGGGAGCTCGTCAGGCTGACCACACATTCAGCACGGCCTGCTTCCCTGCAGATCCGAGCTCAGTCTAGCAGTATGTTTGTATCTCCCCAAGCGGGATTTTGGCCACTCAGCTGCGCTCAGATATTTCTGAAAGTGTGCCGGGTCCGTTTTAAGATCCCCCGCCGCTCCACGCCGCTATGTCCCTTAACTGCGAAGGTGTCCAAGGACGATGTGCACACTGTAGCTCCCTTCCCCCGGACCAGAAAACTCACGCTGTGGCAGCATTTTAGTGGCTGTCCTGCCCTTTTTCAGGGCTTCCGGGCGGCTGCCATGTTTCCGTGATTCACCCAGATTGCTGTCAGCGCTGCTGTCACTCTCGCCGCCTGACTTAAGATCGCTGCCAGATTTGCTGCATGAATTCTTTGCTTAGGACAGGTGCCTCGTTCTTTTACGTGACTTCCACGTTGGCATTGATGGAGCTGTCTATTCCCCTTGCCTGTCTGGAATGGCCTTTGCACAGGTAACTACTGTGTGGCTGATCTCTGCACTATTGGTACACGTCCTGCAACTGAAGCGTTGCAGGAGGTGGTCTGTGAGCCAAAATGGCCGCCAGAAAGAGATCTTCCTCCTCATTGTGCTTTGGTGCATCTCCCTCCTCCTTTATTAGGTCTGGCTGTAGTCCCACTGCACCCCTTGCCAGTTTAGTTTCATCTCTTACTTTCCCTGTCTCCTTTCCAGCACTCTGTCTCTTACTCACTTCAACTGACCTCTCTGTTGAAAGGACAGGAATGCATGACCTGGGGAAAGACACTCAGTCTCCACACAACACACACGCAACCGATTCAATCTGGAGTTTTCCCCTTTGTTTCAAACACAGAAGTTGAGAAGCAGCCTTATCCATTAAATGGAATTCCTACTGGCTTCTGAAATCTCAAGTGGGACTTTAACCCATTTTCCATGTGCAAAAGGAGGGGCTTTAACGCACCTTCTGCTGAATCCCATCCTGGGGTGGTATGTGACTGTGCAGGTTAGGACTTCATGTTCATGATTGGATGGTTGCTGGTTCAAATCCCCTGGTGGGCAGAGTAACATTAAGTTGGCAATATTGATCCTCAGTGTGCTCAGTTCAGGTCTAATTCTAGTCCTTCCACTATTCAAACTAAGGAAACTCAACACCTCTTCTCAAACATAATTTCCACAGTTCCAACAAGTCTTCGAGTTCCACCCAAACCTTTTTGGAACCTGCTTCCCCAAAATGCTGTTCATTCTCTCAAAAACTATTCTGCAAAAAGAGGCCTTTGTCACCAGCTCACCCAGGGCCCCCATCACCGGAGCAGCCTATGGGCAGATACACTAGCTGGAAAGCCTGTTAAAAAGGCGTTCCTTTACAGGTGTGACCTGCCGTTGGGAATCTCCGGGGAAGGCCCAGATCCTCAAACCGCTTGGTATCTCAGTTCTTTTTGTGATGCCAATTAACTGTCGAGAAATTCGCGCACAAATAGCCAAAAAGGATAGTTTATTGAAAGGCTTAAAAGACACATTGTGGCTTCTCCAGTCTCCTCTTCAGCGATAGAGCTGCCACTTTGTCTAAATAAGGAGTGTAGAACTGTAAACTAGAAGGAGCGTCATGGGCCATGAGAAGTCTGTTAAGACCTTTTCCACACACTTTTGTGATTTAGGGCCTAAATATAAGGAATAACGATTGATCATTATTAATTCATCTTTATTGATATTACCAGACATCAGTTCTCAGGGGCTTGTTTATCAGTCATTAGCTGAGGACTGATGTCTGGTAATTTTGGATTTGTTTGTCCAGGAATGACTGAACCCCAATTGGCTGTTGATTATTTTCACAGGAAAGCCGCATCATTTCTGTTAATTGATTTAAATGCAATAATCACACAGTCAGTATTTTAGCTGTACTATCACTCCGAATGCTGGTATTTCGGACATCATCTGCCTCTTTCTTGAACAAATAGTCGAATTCAAAATGTAAACCATGAGCAGCTGTGTTGGTACTATGCTAAATAGCTTTTGGGTTTATAGATTAGACTTTTAAGTTTGTGAATATCATATTCACTTAGAATTATTATTAAGTAAAGTACTATCCATATCCCTAGGTTTTGCCATGTAATTTGAGCCAGAATCCCCTCTTTTGGGTAAAAGTGGTAACTGATAGCACCTAGTAAAAGTGCTCACACTGAATAACAAGCTGTTGAGATTATTTATGTTTCATGTGCCATGTGCAGACCTGTTTATAGGCTGAAGGGACACAACAGTGAGCCAAGCCAAGAAATCTGTGCCTGAAAGGCCTGTTTACGTCGTCGTTATGGGGTTGGAGCATTCTCAGGAAAAAGACTTGGTGCATAAGCTGTTCGGACACAGAAAGCGAGGGTCTAGCAGGGTTCTTTTGGTGCCCCCATATTAAACTTCCTTTCTGTTATTTGAGATGCTAACTACTATTCCCCCTGCTGCCTGACCATGGTAATGAACGAGAAGGGGCTGGCTGCACATCCACTGTGAGGCGTGTCCACTGATGGACTGGAAGTATCCCTTTTAATCGATAATGTGCACTATTTAAAAACTTATTTAATAGTTGTTTATTGTATTGGATATAAGGACGAACAGCACCATCTGCCAATGAATTTGTGCTTTAAATAATGCTGTAATGTTACAGAATGATTGCTTAAAGGAAATATTTCTTTGAGTATGTTATGCTACTGCTGCATAATGTCTGCTTAACTTTAATTTCTCCGAGACTATACTAAATCTTAATAAGGGTTAAGATAAATGCTCTATGATGTCCACCTTGCTCAGGTATTTCTTTTCCAAATTGATCTTGTCTGTATTTATGGTCCTTTGAATGAGGGGGATTTATTGAATACAAAATAAAGCAAAACAGTCGCGATTTGGGTCAGGCCAACTTGCTCTTCATCTGTATATGTATGTGTGAGTAATATGATAACAATATTGAATTGAACAGTCTGCACATGACAATGAATTAAACTAAGCAGTAACAACTATGCAGGAAGTGTGTTTTTTAGCAGCCAAACAACGGGAAACAAAAACAACTCCCATACTTGTAGTGAACAAAAACCATTCCTCTTCTATACCGCGGTATTTCAGAATGAGTCATGGATGGATCTCACATCCCACACTGTATTTTCAGTTTCTCACTGGATTAGCCTCACAGTGGATCTGTAGCCAGGCTCTAGTACAGGGTTCTTCAACTCTGGACCTCGATTTCAAATCCAGGCCGTGTTTTCAGTTCTTCCAGTTAGTTGTTTACTGATTCTGATTAGTCAGAGGCTTCTCACCTGACTGACAGGTAAAGGAAGGCTAGAAAACCAGCAGTGCTCGGACTTCGAGGACCGTGAGTTGAATAACCCTGCTCTAGTACAATGAATGGCTAAAATTTTTTGAGCGCGTGTCTGTAAAATGAAACAGAGATATAGTGGGGAAGGGGAGAGTGTTACATTGTTTACGTGGCCTTAGGGTTGCTTCAATCTGTCGGCAGCAGAATTTGAAAACGGGCACATCGTTAGCCCCGATGCATGATGGGAAACCTCCAGATTTGGTAACCAAATAAGCGCCGTGTGTAATTGTGCTCTAAAAGGAGGGGGAAAGCAATTTGTAGAGGGAGTAAGTTCAGCACTGATTGTCATAGCGTCAAACCTCTTTGCGTATGTGCTGTTGGTGCACGCGTGTTGCTCAAGCAGCGCATGTTGGCAACGACACAAGGGTCATGAGTTTAAATCCCATGGAGTGCACACAGATTATATCCCCTTTACTGTAAGTCATTTGAGATAGGTGTCTGTTAGATGAGTAATATAGTGCATATCTTGGCTGTGGTTTCTGATGCTATGCTACCACTGTCCTGCTTCCTCTTCCTCAAAGCTGGCACAGGATGAAGGCAGCTCCGTGAGGGGATTCGCCGTGGTGGAGTATGAGACTGCAGAGCAGGCCGAAGATGTGCTGATGGA
Source organism: Paramormyrops kingsleyae (assembly GCF_048594095.1). NCBI lineage: Eukaryota > Metazoa > Chordata > Actinopteri > Osteoglossiformes > Mormyridae > Paramormyrops > Paramormyrops kingsleyae. The sequence goes on from NC_132817.1 coordinate 19,725,997, forward strand.
GATGGACCGGCAGCTGGTCGGGGGCCACGAGATCCGCGTGTCCTTGTGCGCCCCCGGCACGTCCGGCCGGAGCACCCTGGCTGCTCTGATAGCGGCGCAGGGCGTGGTGAGTGGCTCCTCCTGCTGGTTGCTTCAGGAATTGGCCAAGGCGCTATTTGAGGCCAGATTACAGAGCAGACAGAGGCCTGGCTGACGATACGTCGATAACAATAAAAAATATGTTCAGCTTACAGTTTCCAAATTTACTAAAGCCAGAGGGGGCTTTTTTTGGTCAGTGTGCAGGAGGTGGATGTCAGTGCGATGTCCAGCACCAGAAATTCTCTGATTACACATAGGAATGGACAGGGCTGCCCAAACAGTTTCGAACGCCAGATGAATGTAATGTGATTCTCCATCACCTGCTTCTCCTCCAACATATTGTGACAATGAGGCATTAGCCGGGATTAATCTTTTAAAAATAACATCATCTTCACAGCAACCGATTGAAACTGGATCTTTCCCTACAACATCGCAGTGGCCTGGGGTGCCGGGCCAGCCCAGTAACTGGTGAACCATCCCGAAGTGGGCTTGAGGTTCTTCCAGTCGAATGACCTTTAATTAGGCCGTGGAAGATGTCACTCTGTAGGACTCCAGTCTCTGGTCTGTTAATAGTCGAGATGGCGATGGACATCCTCCGACACGTTGCCAGCGAGATTGCGCTTCGTGCTAAATGCACGCTCCGCGCTTGGTGTCCGTCCCGGAATGCCGCCCGCAACCCAGGAAAAACACACTATTTTTGAAATCATCTAGCTGCCTGCTCTCATGCTCGTCAACAAGAGCGCTGTCTCCACTCCGAAGGCGCTGAGGATCCACTGTGCTCCCAGTTCTGCCTGCCACATGTGATTAGGGCTGCGATGGGGATGGGGGGGGGGCATAGATTTGCTCTTCTCGAAGGATGGGGGGACGAGACTGCAGGGATGTCCTAATGAGGGAGGTTCAAGTGTCCCTGCCTGCTGTCTCCACATACTCAGGTGCTACTGACATCGCAAGTCTTAAGGTCTCATTGAGCCAAAGTGGCTCTTAAATTGATTTCCCAAACCGAATGGCTCATTAATTCACACGTGCTAAATGTTCTGGTTCTGGCCAGGCCACCGGTTCAGCCTGAATAACCAGGCTGATTTTCGGATTCGGGTTTCGGTGGATGTGACAACCAGACGCTCGTCTGTGACTCCGCAGTCACTGTGCTGCACGGCTGTCTGTGAGTGTTCCCTGGCTCTGCCCTGTAGGCTGACGTCTGCGGGCTTCTCCCTGTGTTCCCACAGATGTCCAATAGCAGGAGAGGTCTGCTTCCTGAGCCCAGCCCAGCCGCCCTGCAGGTTCTGCTCCGGCCGTACCTGACCGGGGTCAGACACACAGGTGAGTGAGTCCGGTCCATCCGTTATGAGAACAGGGTGTATGCGGGAAGTCTCTGGTGCCTCAAATTGCTCTTAGTCTTTGGAGACAAATATCATATTTAGTGTTTGGTCTATTTAGAGAAAAATGTAAAAGTTTCTTCTCTCTTTGTGTTATTTGTGTTCCTTCAGTGAGCTAACATGATTCACCCAGCCGTGTGTCTGTACTTAGCGAGAGTGCTGAGTCACATCCCAAAGTGAAGGAAGGTGGGACCAGGAAATCAAAGGGCTTTCGGCTCATACCTTTAAGGAATTCCACTGCTAATCTTAGCAGCTGATTAAACGAGACGCTTCTCGGTCGTTCTGAAGCCCGCTGCCGTCTCGCTTTCTTTTTAAAGAGATGGCAGACATGACACTGACCTTCACTGTGTGCCGCTGCCTGTGTTTTACCCCCCCATTCCCATCTCCAGGGAAGTTCGCACAGCCACAAGGCCTGCCCTTTCTGCGGCCTCCGTTCACATCAGCACTGGTCCAGTTGGGAAAGGTTCAGCAGGTAAGATGTAAGATCTAACTGCAGGCTGGGATCTTCATGTGCACAGAAGGGAGGGGTTGTAACAACACATTATGTAATAATGTTGCATTATGTGGTAACTCGACAGAATGTAACAGATTAAATGATGGTAATAATAGGGTAATGTTGCTATATAAAATCATAATAGTCTACAAATTACATTTTGCCGAGTTATTACACAATGTGGTGTCATTACGTAAAGCACAGTGTGACAACGCATTGTGTAATAACATTGCATTATGTGATGAGAATTTGTTACATTTTGTTGCATTATTATATAATGCAGCATTTTTTACATAATGCGTTGTAACAAGGATACCTAAAGGATCACACACAAAGCAACGTGCCGGCACTCAGAGGTCTGACACACCCCCAATTCCCCATCTGCATCCCTTCTGCATGGATGCATCTCATCCACGCCTGATGCATGTATAATTTTCCCCATCTATGAGCTAAGTTCTTCCTACATTTTTTAAAAAACCTGTCTCTGAACTCGGGCGAGGAGCCGGTTTATAACATGTCTCCCGTAAGAGTGAGCTGGGTTCTGCAGAGTCACGATGAAGACTATGAATACCAGCTCCTCTGGTCGGTGAGCTGGCCGTGTTTCCTGTATAGCGGGGGAGAGGTTTCCGTAGTCAGCGATTTGGATGGTGATCAGGTGGTCAGACCTATAATGAAATGAGAGCAGCATGGTGTGTCGTGGCACCCCGTTTGCACACCAGCACCTGGGCATGTCCGAGGCCCCCCCCCCCCCCCCCACTGAATACGCTCTCCTCGCTACAGAATGCCTTGCTGGGGAACAGTCTGATGCTACAGAATCTGCTTCAGATGCAGCTGGCCCAGCAGCAGCTGGTGCAGATCAAAGAGAAGCCCGTCAGCAGTGTGAGTGTCTCCCTCCCCCCCGGCGTGTCTGTGAAGATGCTCCCCGCTTGGCAGCCCCCCCCCCCAACCCTAATGTTGCAGGCAGAGTGATGGTTTCTCCTTCCCCAACTTTGTTTGGACAGGAAAGGTCAGCACAGGGGCCTGTTTAATGTGCTGTCCTCCTGCTCCCTCCTCACTCCTCCCTAGTAACTTGTGCATCTTTATTTTAAGGTTGCCTCACAGGCCTCCGTTGCCAGCCTTCTGGGGGACCCCTCCAGAGCGCTGCTGCAGAAAGCCATGGACCTGATCTCCCCAGGCAAGGGCCTGCTGGGAGACTGTCCTAGCGGTGCGTGTAAACGGAAGCTAACAGCTTTAAATAAAATAGCACTGTTCGGGTAGCTGGATAAGAATATGTTCTAGTTAAGCGACTTTAAGGTCCAACTGCTTTTCCTCCACAGTGGCCAGTGTCCCTTGATGATTCCCTTCCCAACTTTCTGTATATTTCTCGACTACCCTGTCTAGACCCATCTCAGGATGCAGCACACGGCGCTGCCAAATCCTCAAGTTGTGGTTCGGGGCTCGTGCACTACCCTCCCAGCAGGCAGATGCTGGGCTTACCAGTCTGCAGTGAGCCCGACGGGCCCCTGACCACCGACAAGCCGCCTTCTGGCCCCGGGGCCACGAAGGCCATGGCGTCAGCCCTGCAGCACGCCCGCAGGAACTCCACAGCCCCCAAAGCCAATGAGAGCAGCACTGCCGGCCCGGTACGGCACCCTCTACTGGCAGAAACCGGTTCTGCCTCATTTATAGCAGTTGTTCTCAAACTTTTTGCATGGAGTCTCATGACCACTTTCCCAACCCACTGATCTGACAGCAGATGTGCTATTTCAGGGCTAAGCATGTCTCCCTGAGCTTCAAATCCCATCAGCAACACAAAGCCAAGGTCCCCTCGGTAACATTCAGCAAGGGAGTGGACACGATCAATTTTGCTCTGCCTGGGGGGGGGGTAATCTCCTACGCAATTTAGCAGATTGCTAAGATCTATCAAGCAACAAAATGATAAAAGAATATGTTTTGGCATTTTCAGAAAATCATCCCCTGACCCCTCTTAATTATTTGGCACTACCCCCCCAGACCAAGCACCAATGATTTAGATGCAAAACACAAGCCGTGTGTGTTTCACAATGGAAAATGGAAATTTAAATACAATGGAAATTTACTGATATTTTAAATATATATATTTTTTAATCAGAGCTACTGATGAAGCACATTTACTGCAGTGATGTTGGGAATAAATGTTACTTCTTAACATGTAGGTTCTTGGATGATTTTATGCAAAGAGGATTTTTACTAGCTTATATAGATGGATAGTCTGCTGAAGTAATTCAGGTTAAGGACCTTGCTCAAGGGTATAACTGCAGGGTCCTCCAGGGGTGTGAGCGAGCCACCTTCGGGGTACAGGGTCGACGTCCTTAATCGTGCTACTTTAACTGGGTTAGCGTGTCACGTTTTCTAGGTCGGTGTAACTTTGACCTTGTTGGATTATTCACGGTCCCATAGAGGGCAGGGAGAGGTTAGCGGCTGGTGGTGACAGGGATCCTACCTGACTTAATGCACGATATCCAGAAGCCGCCGCTTTCCTTTGTGATAAATGTTTAACTTGTGACAAGTGACAGTCATGTTGTCTGTTCTATGCGCTCGCTGTTGTTCGCTCCACTGATGTGGTTTTCATTAAAATTTAAGTTATAATTTGTTCCCAAAATGGCCTTGGGGGAGAATGGGGGGGGGGGGGGGCGCGCATATTTAATGACAACTGTCGTCCTCAGTGGACTCATTAAGGATAAATTAATGGTGCGTCCGTGTGTCAGGCTAGCGGCTGAGTCTCTGTCGCTCCCGCCCCCCTTCAGGCTCTGTCCGCCAACCATACCTCGCTGCTGGGGGAACCTCCTAAGGAACTGAAGATCCCCACCAACCCGTACCTGAACCTGGCCAGTGTACTGCCAGGCATCATCCTGCAAGGTACCCCCCCCCCACAAGGCCCCAATGACATGTATGTGCATACACTGCATTCTTACTGCACTATCCGCACTCATGGGGGAAGCTTGTTTAAAGGTTTGCAGTAGCTGAGAAAGACCAGGTTCTGTTCTGAACTGGCGCAGGGTGGGTGGGGGGGGGGGATGGTCAGCTTTCAACAGCACTCAATTGTACCTTTATTTATTTTTTCCCCCCTACCCAGCCCCCGCCAGCGGTAAAGCAGCGAGCGTAGCGCTTCAAGGCAATGCGTTCGCTGGGGGGCTGGCACTAGCACCCAAACTTGCCCCGCCGCTCTCGACGGCCCTGTACGACACCCCCATGGACTACATGTCACAGTACGGTCCGCAGTACTCCCAGGTGACTGTGCCTCCATCCCAGCATGCACCACTGTGGGCTGGTCTAGCGCCCCTCTCTGTCTGCTGTGTGTAACCCTGAGTGTCTTTATAGGAGCCCGGTTCCACCTGCCTTTAAAAAGCATGACAGACGTGTGTGTGTGTGTGTGTGTGTGTGTGTGTGTGTGTTTTTTTGTTTTTCCCCCCCCCGATACTCCCCCTCAGGCATGTGCCATGACTGTATGCTCTTATAAACGTTGTGTCAGTGGGCTGTGCAGTACAGAATTAGCACTGCAGAGGGGGGGCGCGTCCCATCTGGGCCCCCGGTGGCGAGATACGTGGGACGTTCCCGGCTGAGCACCCCGCATGCTGCCTGGCTGGCGCTGCGCTTGACGTACTGTGGCTGTGACTCAGTTCTGAGTGGCACACACGCCAGGGGGGTGGGGGGGCTCCCAGGCCTGCCCGGAACCAGCCCCCTGCGTGCTGCCTACCAGCCCTCCGTCCTTTTCCTGTAATGGTCCCCCACCCCATGCTGAAACAGTAATGGGGTTAGTATGTTTTTTTCATTAAGACTAAGAAACTTTATTGATTCCAAGCGGAGATTCTTGTTTGACATAAATTACTGTGTGTGCTCTTTATATATACACGTACACATACAGCCACTTCTCGACTTACAGTGGAGTTACGCTCTGATGAACATGAAGTCAAATGCGATAAGTACGTGAATAACTGCTGTCACTGAATAACTAAATAATTACTGCAAATAACTAAATGCCAGTGATTTAAAAAGTAAGTGAATGAATACAAGTGTATTTGGTCAAACAGCGAAAAAAACACTGTACGATACGTTGTTAAACACTGTACGATACGTTGTTAAACACTGTACGATACGTTGTTAAACACTGTATGAACAGAAACTGCAAGGGCGGATGCGGCCTGGCATCAGCAGAAAATACCATGCAGCATATCACTAGTCCGGGAGCAGATCAGAGTTCAGTTTACTTACTGCTCATTATGCTTCGCTATCGCACCGTCATAATGTAGAAATATCGTAAGCCGGACCATCGTAAACCACCGAACATCTATATGTTTTATGCATGATATCTGTTTTTGATTGTATGGTCTGTCCTGTAGGAAGCCATTCAGCAGTGGTACCAGAACTACCAAGCTCAGGCCTACAGTGGTGCCCCCCAGGACAGCGACTATGGGAAGCCGCAGGAGAGGGTGGGGGCCCTGGGGGTCGTCCGTGCACATGGCCACTACACTAAAATAACCCACAAGCCTCCAGGCCACGCAGAACTGCACATGATGTCTTTACCCGCTCTCAGGGAGCCTTGAATCTCTACCACTGACAGAGTAATCCAGTTTTTCAGTTTAAATGTAAGTTGATGATGATAGGATTGGTTAACATCTCAACAGTAACTATAACTCGGTACAAGTTCTCGTTTTATGCAAGTTTAAAATCAGTGATTTTAAAACACCAAGTTTATTTTGTTTAAATCGGATACGTCGACACATCACAGTTACACCGTTATTTTTCAACATTGGGCGGGCAGGGGGGTAAAAATTGAGATCTTCAAATGATTGCTCTTAAATGTCTTAGTCTTTAATAAAATAACTCCGCGATGTTTCCGAGTTTCCGTCTCGTTTAGCTCTAGCTTTGTCTTGTTTCATGGCTGCCCCAGGATGTCGGCACCACGTCGTACGGGGATTATGGTGCCTATATGCAGACCGTCAGTCAGTGCTACTCACACACACACATGTCCGTGCAGGACTTCCCTCACAGGGACACCACCAAGGTAATTCTGTCTGTCTGCACGTGTGTCTGTCAGTCTGCGTGCCTGTCTGTCTCTGTGTGTCGGTCTGTGTGTGTGTGCATGCGTGTGTCCCCACAATGTGATTAAAAACCTGTCATTTTGCCCTTGTGGGGACAGTTTGTCAACCCCTACAACGGAAAATTCAATTATATAAAAATCTGACTGCACTCGAAAAACTAAAATAGCCTAAAGTTTTGTGTATTGTTTGGATACCTTATGGGTAAAGGTTAGGGCTGGATGTAGGGGTTAAGGTTGTCATGATTAGGATTAGGGTGATATGAATACTAAACGTGTATGTGTCTGTATGTGAGCACACAGCTGGATTTGATTCATGAGTATCTTCATAGTCTGATCAGGAGCAGCAACGGAGGTCTTGCTCTCCTCTCTCCGCAGGAGGCTGATTTTTCCAAAACCTCCCTGACCAACACGCTGCAGTCTGTTGGTAACGGCGGTGCCCCGTACAGTGCTGTGCCCGTTATGCCAGCCTACGGGGGCATTCAGCACATCGCTCCGGCGTCGGTCGCGTTATCCCACTCGGCACAGGGTACCGCAGACTGGAGCCAGTACTACTATGTAAGTACAGCCTTGGGCGGCTTCACAGCTGTCTCATACACCATGAGTTCCAGATTCATTGATTCCGAGTTGTGGTCACAGTCTCAGTCGATGTAATTGTCCTCCTTAGCCATAGTTGGTGTTAAGATGAGACCTTTCAGGCTTCAAAGAGTGCAGCAATTAAAAAAAAAAATAAAAGATAATGAAACGGAACGTTCAGATGGTGCAATTTTTCCCAACGGCGTGTCTGTGTATGCACTCTCTCTTTTGCCAGAACCAGAGCCAGACACGGGCACTCAAGCGGGACTTTCCGACTCCGCAGGAAGGGCCTCCAGACAGGCCCCTTGTAGGACAGCCCCCCCGGACCTCGGGATCTCTCTATGCAGACCAGCACAAGAAGAAGAGGATATAGCCAAGCCTTCTGGTAGCTTGAGCCATCCAAGTGCTGCCGGTACTCGCTTCCTCTGCTTACTCCAGGCCTTACTCATGGTCTCCTCTTTACACGCATTAACGTTTAATAGTGTATAACTGTACAATGCTCTCTCTGTTTTTGTGAATCTGCAGTCTTCCTGTGGGATGTGTGTCATGTCCTTTCCTCTCCCCAGGAATGTTTTCATTTTCTTCCTAATGGGAAATAAAAAGTCCCTAATAAGAATGTAACTTTATTATTTAATGTAATTATAAAGCACTGGTATCCCTTGACAATTTTCCGTCTTGGATTATATTTGAACAAAATCCTTTAATGTGTTTCCTACATAATTATGACGCCGTTGCTCTGCCGCAAGACTTGATGAGCATCGAGAAAGTCTGCTTCCGTTCGAAGCTGGTGTTCTAAGACCAAGAAATAACAGGATTGGTAACATCTTCAGTGGGGACCTTCACAGGTAATGGTTCCGTGGGGACTTCGGAGCTCTGTTTTCCCCATAAACCTGCCTGCTAAGGGACAGACTGCCTGTCTTTACAGCACTTTAGCATTGAGGTTCTCTGGTGACATCCTCAAGTTCGCTTTGGGTGAGTTTGAAATCTGAAAATGTGATACAATTTGATGTCTATGGAGCATTTTCTACCTGCTCAAACCTCCAGTCACATTTGTAATCTTACTATATTAAAAATGCAGTACTATTGTATTGAGTCCTTTTTTTCTTATAGAAAGAGTCCTCCATCCCACAGATAATCAGTTTCTCCAAGCCTTAAAGACCAACATTTAACAACGCAGTGATCATCTTACTGCTAATTCTAGAATTTCCATACTGATTTTTTTTTTTTGTGGTTCTAGAATAATTATTTAGCTGCCCCCACCCCCCCAGAACATCCACATGAAATGTAATTTGGCTTGATGTCTAGCACGTGTATTTTACAGTGGGGGTGGCACAGTGGTGCAGTGGTTAGCACTGTCGCCTCGCTCCTCTGGGACCTCCAGGTCTCCACCATGGCTCCATGTGTGTGGAAGTTTGCATGTTCTCACCGTGTCATCGTGAGGTTTCCACTGCGTGCTCCAGTTTCCCCCCCACAGAAACATGCTGAGGTTAATAGGACTTATCAAATTGCCCATACGTCTGCAAGTGTGAGTGACTGGTGTGTGTGTGCCCTGCGATGGGTTGGTGCCCCATTCTGGGTTGTTCCCTGCCTTGTGCCCTGTGATGGGTTGGTGCCCCATCCTGGGTTGTTCCCTGCCTTGTGCCCTGTGATGGGTTGGTGCCCCATCCTGGGTTGTTCCCTGCCTTGTGCCCTGTGATGGGATGGTGCCCCATCCTGGGTTGTTCCCTGCCTTGTGCCCTGTGATGGGTTGGCGCCCCATCCTGGGTTGTTCCCTGCCTTGTGCCCTGTGATGGGTTGGTGCCCCATCCTGGGTTGTTCCCTGCCTTGTGCCCTGTGATGGGATGGTGCCCCATCCTGGGTTGTTCCCTGCCTTGTGCCCTGTGATGGGTTGGCGCCCCATTCTGGGTTGTTCCCTGCCTTGTGCCCTGTGATGGGTTGGAGCCCCATTCTGGGTTATTCCCTGCCTTGTGCCCTGTGATGGGTTGGCGCCCCATCCTGGGTTGTTCCCTGCCTTGTGCCCTGTGATGGGTTGGCACCCCATTCTGGGTTGTTCCCTGCCTTGTGCCCATAGGCTCCGAAATAGGCAAAAGACCCCCTGCAACCCTGAATATAATAAGTGGTTTCAGAAGATGGATGGATGTACTGTATTTTACAATGTTTGTAGTACAACCATAGTCTCTTGAAACATCTTTATTTTTGTTACAGTATCACCCTTGTTCATCCAATTTCTTTGTGTTGAATCCACATTTAGCATGTTAATATCAATATTCCATGTTGAATGCATGTATGTTTACCTCATCAGTACTGTATTGGTCCTGTGCCTCAAGCTTTTTGCATAAAGAATTCCAGTTCTGTAGGATAACTGAATGAACATCAAGTTCTGCCAAGAGTTTTACTGTTTTCACATTAGATGTTTTCTTTTCTGTTTTTTTTGTGAACACGTGTGAAATTTTAGGTTGTTCGTAGTTCTGATTCAAAGCATACCAATTAATTGAGGACAGTTGGATTTTATTAAAAGTTTATTTAAAAGTTTATTTACATGAAGCACCTCTCAAATTAAACATTTTTAAGCTTAAAGTAAGCATTCTGTTTACTTAGCCAATGACAGATCATCTGCAGCTCGTTTTTACATAAACTCTTGATTTGTCGCCTGTGGATCATTGTCTGATCGGACGCCTTACAGTGTGCGTAGCTCATATTTGTCACATCTGCTTGTTAACGTCTCTCCCAGGCTTAACATCAGCATGAGTGTGCCATCTGTCCTACTTTAAAATATCATGTAGTACATGTCATATGATATAGTGATACTTTCAGACTTTTTTTTTTTCTTTTTTCTAAGCTGAAAACAGTACAGTGTAAATAACTATAAGGATTTCTCTAAGATATTCAGGTCTTCAGACCTTGCAGTATAAAAAAAGTCTTTTTTTAAATTATTTTTTTAATCTGTTGTCTCAACTGTATCTTCTTTGGATCTTTTATCTTTTAAATCTATAATACTTTGAGACAGGTTGGAATTCTTGGAAATACAAGTGCTGTTTGCCAAGGTCATTCCATTCCTGGGTCTGGTATTTCCAGATAAATTTTCCAGAACAGATGAACCGTGGCTATGTGGGGGCACTAAGTGCTGTTGATGGTTCATCCACAGCTGAGAAACAATTATTCAGAAGCAAATTAAGCAGTTTAATGAGTTTGACAGAGAATGACACACAGACCTTTCATTTATTATATAATATATTTAAATGATATTCTGTGATGCCACGTAAAAATGGATTAATGCCAATGATTATAGATTGCACAAAAGGTTTCCTGCTTTGAAGGTTGCTGAAGTTTAAACAAAAAAAATGAAATACTATACTTGTGGATCTATTTACAATTTTATTCACTGGCACTTCCGATGCTCATCAGCTAAATGTAACAATTTCTAGTCTTCCTGAGACTTTAAACATTGATAAAGACAAAAAAAATCATTTTAAAATAGATGCTTTCCCACGTCAATCCTGTGGGCAAGTCAGGGCACCTTCTCGAACTCCTTGATCAGACCCTTAAAGTCGATCCGCTCCTCTGGGGCACTTTTCCAGCACTTCGTCAACAGAGTATAGACCTGCATTGAAAGCCAGACCGGAGCCGCTTAATGGAGCCTTACTGTGGACTTTGTGTGATAGGAGAACTTATACAGTTAATACTTTTAAAATGTCCTTTAAAAATATCTTAGGAGTGGAATTTGAATTAGAGGTTTTCTAAAGACATACAGTGTTGGTTTTGTGCTTGGGGCTACACTCACTTTTTCTGGGCAGTTTGGTGGACAAGGTAGTCTCTTCCCCTCCTCCAGAATTTTCACCAGCCTGGTGACAGTCATCTGACCTTGGGTTCGCCCAATCATGTTCAAGAACACCTGCGAAGACAAAGGGTGGGAGGGTCAGAAATGCCGCTTCATGGCTAAATGCTAGAGGAACTGCAGAAACTGGGCTGGTTTGCATTAGTGTGTAGGCAGTGAATACCAGAGCTGCAGTGGGTGAGTTTGATTTGTTGACATAATACAGTTCACCACCATATATCATTATGTTAACGTTGTTCCTTTACTTCATCAGTATTATGTGACGATGCCCCCACTGTCAGAAAGAGTTTCTGTGGCAGACGTGCGCAGGTGGGTTTTTAAGGAGTTGCCTACCTGCATAGGACTTTTCTCTGGCTCACAGTAGGTCAGCAGCTCGTACATGGTCACCCCAAAAGACCAGACGTCTGAGGCGCGGTAGAACTTGCAGTGCAATAAGCACTCCGGGGCGTACCTGGAGGAAAAACCACGCAGCCAGAAGTTCACTTAATGCACCGTCCACCCGGGGTGGCAGATATCTTGGTGGTTTTCTCACAGTTGTTAGAAGTGGTGGTTTGTGCTGAGCAGGATGACATCAGCCCAGATCAATATCCAACTGCTCTCGCATTTACAATCCAGAATAGTGTTTTTCATTATCCTCCTTTTTTCTTCTGGCAGTCTATTATTAAATCAAGTTCACAAACTGCCACAGCCCAAACCGGCTCGGTAAGACTGCTGTGATTTTCTCATTGAGGTCTCTGGCAGTTTGTGACCCCGGCTTCCAATGAGGCCACTGACCTCTCTCGTTCTCACCAAGATCAGTTTCTGAGCCACCCTCTGGTACTGGCACCTAATATTCTCAATGAGGCCACCTATAGTTACCGGCGCTTCACTTACAACGATATCCCTCACTGGTCCTGGCCTTTAGTTACAGCTGAAGTCATTTACAGCTATTGACCCAGCATTATAGACCACTAGGTCACCCACGGTAATCCTTGACTATGGCCTTTCATGCTACTGGACTCCTACCAGAAGACGGGACTGTCCAAGTCGTCCTTCACGGTGTAGTAGCCCTCGTTGTCCTTGATGCTCTTGGTCAGCCCAAAGTCTCCGATCTTGACAGTTTCCTCATTCTCTACCAGCACGTTTCGAGCAGCTAGGTCTCTGTGGATGTAGTTCAGAGACCCCAGATAGTCCATTCCCTGGAATGAGAGAACAAGACTGCTTCATGAATGCATGCTTTCCATCACCTCGCGCAGCCAAAGTACAAATCCAGGAAGGGCTGCTACCATGTTTGCTGCCTGCCATGACATACCTGGCATATTTGAGTTCCATAACTTATCAGCCTCTTCAAGTCCATCTGGGCCTTCTTGCGGGGAAGGTACTCCTTCAGGCTTCCCGAAGGTAGGTATTCCATGATCAGCCGTATGCTTCTCCCACCTAGACAGACCACAGCGACAGGGCCAGTGCTAAATACTCGCTCAATTTAACTTTTCCTTCTGTATGCGTGACAGGAGGAGGACACGGAATGTTATCAGCTGAAGTTTAAAAGTACTGCTGCTTATATCAAATTATTTTGCGTTCTTGTAAATAAGGTAGAGATGTGAGATATCTGAGCAACAGGGAGTGAAGCAGACCAACCCGTGACAGTCCTGCAGGGGTTCAGGAACCCAATTGTGGACGTGCATTTTACGTTTTCAAAAATGTATATAAAATTATAGCCTACTTATTTTTAAAATACGTGTTTGCCATTTAAAACTGTGGTCGATCTATGCCCTATTAATTTCCCCCCGCACCCTTACCCACAAATTTTAGATTTTAGGATATTTTTCATACGTTCCACCAAAACTTTCGGATTACCCGTTGGGTACCTGTGGGTACCCCAACCCAGAGAACACTGTACTTAGCCTGAATTGCCCAAGTGATAATATCTAGCTTTATAAATAGGTAAGACTTGTAAGCTGATGTAGACGAGAAGCAAACAAGCAGGGCTGCCTTTCTACATTAATGAGGTTAAAAAATCTGTAGAAAGATCAAGCTGGATCTTGTTACCCTCTTCACTGCAGATGCCTTTGTACTTGACGATATTTTTGTGGTAGAGATCCTTCAGGATGTCGATCTCACGCCAGAGGCTGCTGCTCTGGTCCTCCTTGTTCTCGGGCTTCAAGGACTTCACAGCTACCAGCTCGCCGGTGCGGTCGCCCCGCGGGTCATACATACACAGCTCCACCTTGCCGAAGTGGCCCTGCGGCACGGCGGGAGGGAGACTCCGTTAGAACGTGGAACCTAAACCTCTTCATTGAAAAACATGCGCTTCACATTTCATCAGGTGTCCTTTTCTAGTGACTGTCTGGATTATGTATAGACACATTTGCATCATGTGTTTGGAACTAGATTCAGGTCCTGTTAACACCCCGTATTAGAGTAGCTTTTACTTAATAGATTTAATCCCTCGCATACAAGTGAGCTTTGTCCATTTCCATGTTCCCCCAAGCGTGTAACAAGTACATTATGTTTACACTAAAGGTAAACTCGTTTTCCCGGGATCTCATTTCTTTGAAATCAGCACCGTGACATTTGATGCAGCCAGAACATGCCAGAACAGTACCACATAACCGTCATCTCCTTCCTTGCCACACATTGATTCAGACATCAATTGACGCTGTAACTTGCCTAGGTGCAGTTTGTTATTAAAACTCTGTGAATGAGTCACAGTCCTTGCTGGTATCACCAGTCGAACCACAAGTCAGAACGAGACTTCGTCACGACTATTTTGGGCATTGCCAGCAGGAAAAGAAATCTAGACAGCTCAGGAAATCACAGTGTGGCTTGGAATCAAAGGCGTGACGAGAAGGACTTGCCCGCACCTCTCCGAGATCTCTGATTTTCTTTAGGAACCTCTTCTCAAACAGGGTGGGGTCCACCTCTTGGGCTGGAATGATCCCAGAGGCGATGGATGGGTCTGCAGGACGGAAGCGGACCCCAGTGTTTATTTTGAAGATGTTTTATGACCGCTTATGATGGGATTGACTGCTAACGGGGACTTACTCTGCTCCTCCAGCTTGTTGAGGTCCCTCACAATCGCTCGGAAGAAGGGCCTCTTACGGGGGTCGTAGTTCATGCACTGTTTCATGAGGTCGGCCAGCTCCTTGCAGTCTGGGGTGGCCAGGCTGCACTCTGCGGCATAGAACCTCTCTTTCTGCTCGGGTAGAACACAAAGTGTTATTCCTTTGTACCTGCCCAGTCCTATTCTTACGGCTCCGGAGAATAATAATTAAACAGCTCCTGCTAAACCATTTAGAGCTCAGATATGGGAGTTAAATGGATTAAAGGTTTATTTGAGTGAGATGCTTTAGCAAACTCCAGGCCTCTTGTTTTATTATGTTAAATCTGTGGTGGGAAAACGCCGAGGAGGGCTGAGCCGTACCTCTGTCAGCTTTTTTTCTTTCAGTGGTGCCTCGCCGTCGTAGCAAATCTCCCACAGGGTGGCGCCAAAGCTCCACTTGTCTGCTGCCACGCTGAGGTCCTTTACATTCCTCAGGCACTCTGGGGCAATCCAGGGGATGCGGTCCACACATTCTGGAAGTGGGGAGGCACACACACCAGCATTAGCACAGTTTGCCTAAATTAAGGGCTGTGTAGGCCGTAGCAGAATGTCAATGTCCCTTTCTTATGCAACCCTTCTGAAACATCCATGTGCTGGAAATATCAGAAATCCTTGGCTTATTATGGTAATACGGCTGTGTTTCAGGAACCCCCCCCCCCCCCCATGTGCCCTGCCCTACCTGCCCTGGTGAGCACAGTGATTGGAATGCCTGGATCGCTCAGCTTGATGAAGGGCCCGTCTTCACCTTCTAGGCCGTCTCGGGCCAGGAGGATGTTTTTGGTGCAGACGTAGCCGTGAACCAGCCGTAGATCCTCCTGGGGGGGCAGATTTGAGTTGGGTAGGTGAATGGCAGCTTGTGGCACAGAGGGTTAAGCTGTTACATTTGAAGTGGCTCATAGATATAGTCAGTATCAGCACATTAAGGCACATTACACTAATGCTTTAAGGGGCCCTATTATACTCATTTTTATTATTCATAATTGTATTTTTATAATTTACTTGCTTTAATGTTCCAAAAGTATATCTATCTAATTGGTTAGCTTGCCCTACATGCTCTGCCCCAGTCTTGTGGTCTGCAGGCAGATTCTTGCAGGTAGGCAGCCAATAAGGATTGTCTTACGAGGTGACCTCACCATGTCACGGAAGTAAGAACTAGAATACCAGTTATGTGTTTCAGGCAGATTAGAGAAGAGTGGTTTCTGTGGTGAGAGTGTACTTTTTGGTCTGAACACTTTGCAGACCATTTACATGCACATAACGCTATATAACACATTAAGGGAAAGGGAAAAACCAGAAAAGCATAATGGGGAAACTATAATGCAACCAGAAAGTTACTGGAACTGTGTGTAGATTCTTCTGCAAGACATTTAAACTGCATAATATCATTAAGATATCCAGTTCTGTGTGTAGGTGCGGTGTCCCAATCCGCTTCCCTCCCTCCCTCCCTCCCTCCCTCGGACTTTATGCTCTTCAGGAAAGGCACAGTTCCCCCCCCCCCCCCTCGGTGGGGCTCCTCTCTCACCAGGTAGCTCAGGGCACTTGCCAGCTGCTTGGCCACCTGGAACTTCCACGGGGTGGTAATGAAGTGCCGCTGTTTCTGCATGAAGAGGTCCAGCGGACCCAGCTCCACAAACTGCTCCACCATGATGTCTGCGAGAAGGGAGCGGCCGGGTCACATGACCACCTCATGCTTAGACAGATGAGCCTTGGTGCTAGTGGTAGGTGGGCTTACCAGATACTCCCAATAAAAGTGTGTTAGACCAGTCTGACTACAATCATCCTACCTACTTCAAGTTGGGTTTGTTATGTAAGTTGTCACCTTCATTGCCCAACTAAATCAACTTCACTCGTGAATGCAGACTGTTCTGCTTCCTACACCTGCAGCTGTTTTTCCTGACAGGTTATGTCTGACAGTGTTCCAGAATCTCGCTGGTCGGTGAAGCATGGAGCATCTTTTAGCTGAGACTCACACTCCAGTTCGCGGACGCACAAGCCATACAGCGGGACGATGTGTTTATGGGACATCTGCCGCATCCTGCTGGCTGTCTCGAAGAACGCCTGCCAGGTAGAACAGGATAGGTGAGATTTGGTGGGATGGTGGGGGGGGGGGATGCTGATGGGGGCACTCTCACCAGGGAGATGTCTCTGTGACTGGACCCCAGCACTTTCAGCACCACCTTAGTCTCGCTGTAGCTGCAGTAGCCGCTATCCTCGTCATCCTCATTTTTCACCTTCATGATGCCTGCATAGATGTTGGTCCTGGTACCCCGACCCAAGTGCTCCCCCTTGTGGTGGGAATGCGCATGAGCAAAGGCAGTTAAAGGGCAGCACATATACACACACAAAAACATGCTCGTTAAGTATGGCTGTGTTTGTGGGGATTCCCATTGATGATAAACAAATTTTGGCACTATTGATTTTACTAAGTCCAGTCCTTGGTGACCCTCCCAGCCTCCAACACACCTGAACCAGGTATTCAGTGTTCCTGACTGACTGGGAGCTGGGAGGCAGTAAAGTTTCGCCTCATAAGAATATTCGCACCAAGGCTGCCTTTTCAGATTTTACCATCCTGTCAGGAACCTCGGGGATATGCGTACTACCACATGAACACCAGCGCCTACTAGTGGCGGGTGTCACAGATAAATGCATCCTCGCACGCACGCGTACACACACACACACACACACACACACACACACACACACACACACACACACACACACACACACACACACACACACACACACACACACACACACGTGAGGCACACCTGCACGATCTCCTCCTTGGGTATCCTGTGGAATATCAGCTGGCTGAAGAGATGATCCTGTGTATCCTGGTCTCTCTTCTTGGTCACTACCAGGAGGTTGGAAATTTCTGGAACAAACGCGGGGAAGTTAATCACCGGGACAGCCCCAGGTGTGGAAGTGCACAGCAATGAGGTGAACCTGAGGAAATTCAGCCCGGTCTCCATTTTGACCCTTCCCGTTAACTGAAGACGAGAGGAAGAGGGGCCTTCCGCAGGTCTATGAGGAAGTCAGAGCGACCGCAGGGGTGTGTGGTGAGCCGGTGGGTGGGGAGGGAAAGTGCAGTGTGGCATCGGCCACAGTGACATTCAGAGACATCCTTCTGTACAGCCCCCCCCCACAGATTACAGGAGTGCTCTCTGACACAGAAGGTAACTGAGGCTGTCGGCGCTTCACCAAAGTCACAGGAGGAAGTCGTTTCTACACAACAGAGTCGTCCGCTTCCTGACTCACGTCTAGAGTTTCGTAACCTCTACAGCCGCTTCCGAAGAAAACGGGTGCGAGTCGTTCCCTGGAACACTGCTTTCACTGCTTTCACTGCTCTTCCTGCTCGGGGTGCCCGAGGGTCGCCACAGTAACCTGTCTGTTAGCTACTTGTTACTCCCCATGGGAAACACAGCAGGGCCCCCCATCCAGGTTATAACCTTCAGTTCAGTGCTCCCGATTCTATTACATATGTACATTTAATTAACTAGCACCCCCCCTAGAGTTACCATTGTCATACATTTATATACCTGGATAAACATATACTTGCCTACAAACACTCTAACTACACATTTAATCAAAACTGAATTATGGTTGAACTGGACCTCTTAGGCTCTGCTTTACCTTGTGACAAAATATCTTGGTTCACCTATGCTCTGTTTTGAAGAAGACAATGTGACACAGTAGCTACAAAATCCACTCTAAAATCTAGGCAATACACCCTTTTCCTTGGGTTACTGTGTTGCCTCCATGCCAGTACAGCCCCCCTTAACCCAATCTATCATTCCCGCCACGCAATAACAGTTGACATCATCATCAGCCTGATTTCAATGAGACAGGATTTTTGTCTCATTCACTTCCTGGGTTCTGGGCAGTATGATGCAGTATGTTTTTTTTCCATTTATGCACTTAGCAGATGTTTTTGTCCGTAGGGACGTACAACTAAGGCAAATGGCACGTTGCAAACGTACGTGCAGTTGAGGAGTCAGCTTGGCGTAAGTGCAGCTAGGCTGAGCATGCAGTGAACGCCCAGGTACGAGTGTGAGCAGGACTGGAGCAGGAGCTACCAAACAAGGCAAGAACCTAATGCGACTATTCAGGGACCAGAAGTACAACATTCGAACATTCAGGGAACATGAGGCATCAGGCTGGCGGAGTAGAGTGTTAGATGAAAGGCTGATTTGTTAAGAGGCTGTTATCTTAGGGGCTGTTTGTCGGTTAATGACTTGGGCCTCATAATGTGAGAGTTGCTGGTTAAAGTCTCAACAATGTCGCCTCTGTAAAACACTACTGAGTTGGTGGGTGTGAACTTCCCCTGTAAAACCGGACAGTGATGCACCTCGGGGCTCGGGGGGGCAGCAGCGCTTTAGCTGGAAGCTGACGTTCTCCGTCCGCAGGCACTGTCCCGCCAGGTAGTCCATCAGCTCTTTCAGGCTGCTCTGCGAGGTGTTTGTTCCACATAACCGGAATCCTCCCTCTGTCACCTCGATCTGGAAGTTCTTATACTGCCGGGTCATCTTGGACTCGCACAGGTCCACCTGTTATCCGCCGTAGGGGTGAGGGACAATATTTAAACAAAAAAATAATAATAATAAAAACAAAGGGGGTTTGTTTGAAAATAGACTGGAGGACATCATGACAAGAGACACATTCTAATTTTGGCTATAGACACATTTTTTTCTTGTTGCTGACAAACAATAAAAAGTTCCCTTCCTGCGGTTTGCACTGCAACCAGATGGTATCTCTGGCCAGTGTTAGCTGAGCCTGTTTGTTTACTGGCTGGATGCAAAATGATAATGCCACTGTGCTAGATGTTAACTGCGAAATGTAGAGGTCTCAGTATAAATACACATCGGTAGTAACACTGTTGTTGATCAGGCCAGCTACATCAATGACCATAACCAGTCCCCGAAGCCTTCTGTCTTCTGGTAAACAGTAATAGCTAATTCCTGACTGCTGCCCCCAGATCATATGACGTCAACCCCCCAACCCCAGCGCAGCGGCGAGCTGTCATACATCGTTGCATGTGACCGTCATGAGGATGTGGCTGTAGTCCGTGCAGCTCCAGCGCAGCACATACATGCCATCCTCGTTTCCCTCCTGGCGTAGCTTATGAATGGCATAGTCGGTTCTGAGAAACAAAAAAAGGAACAGGTGCAATAATAAACATTTTTTAAAAAAACATGCAACGACCACTGTCCGGAGGGTTCGCTGCAGCATGTCGCGTAATGGAAAACTTTTTGGCGGTTTTCAGTTACTTTTACCGCTCAATGCCGTCAAAACAGCTGATGATTTAAAAAAAAAATGAGAAAGAAAAAACATGGAACGCTGCTGATCAGTGACCACACGCCCATCCACACATCCTTTGTGGTAATTCTAGCTAATTCTTAGATCCGTCTTTGCTGCGGTGGGACGACGCTGCAGGTGGGAACGGATGCCATCCCCCCCAACTTACGAGATGGGCCCATGGCAGCCGTTCTGCAGGTTCTGCACCACGGAGGAGGGAGCCACCTCCGTGCAGAGGTAGTGATGGGCATCCACAGTCAGTCGGAAGTAGCCGTCCACCAGGGCAATGAAGGACAGCGCCTCAGCGGGGAAGGCCAGCTGCATCTCCTGTAAGACGCAATCGGTGCCCCGTTAGCTATGTCTCAGCGCTGTGGTACAACAATGAGAGCTCCGCTGTCCATTTTGAGCACCAATCCATGTTCTTCACCTACTTATCGTATTCAGCGTCTCATGGGTCTAGAGACTATTCCAGAAGCTATGGGCACAAGGCAGGGAATAACCCAGGATGGGGCGCCAACCTATTGCAGGGCTCACTTACACACACAATCATACCTATGGACAATTTGGCAACTCTAGTTCATCTGGTGAGGAAACATTCCATCCTTGCTGCTGCTTTCTCTCTCTCTCTCTCTCTCTCTCTCTCGCTCTCGTTATGGTGACCTTAAGGATCTCCTACTAATGCATGTCATACATATCTCCTCCTCGCTTTTCAACCACTGTGATGTCCGTGTTCCGTGCATCTCGGTTAAACCACGGACATTAGCTAAAACTGGTAGAAGCCTGTCATGTCTTCCACCTGTGTGAGAACTTACCATCTTCATCTCTTGTTTGTAAATAGTGACTATGGACTCCTTGATGACAATGTGGGTAATCTCGTGAAAGTCAGAAAACAGTTCCCATCTATCCATGGTCACCTCTTTCTTCTCATTTTTGTTTTTCATCTTGTTTTTCTTGGATTTGTTCTTGTTTTTAAGTAGGAAGGAATTCTGCACAGATAGAGGGGGGACAAACCTGAAAGCTTACAAACCAATCCGTATATCTTTTTCATTTAAATGGATGTACATGCTGGCATTGGAATATAATATTTAAATTTGCTCATCATTATGACAACTTCTAAAATGTTCACAAGAGCCCTTTCTTGTGCAAACCAAGGTCATAATTGGTATCAAGGCCATAAATGATACGCAATCATACAAGGCAGTGCATTGTGTAGTTCTGATAATTCCCATAACTTTATATATTGAATAAATGTAAGAAATTAATCATTTGTGACTTAGAGTAGAGGGAAGGGTTACAATTTGTGTGTTAGTGCAATGCTCTACTTACATTGAGTGGCTTCTTTCGCCAAGAGATGCCGTTGTTCCCAGACACTTGCACCTCGTACACTGGCGGGTCACACTCGTTGAAGGCGAACACTGGAAACTTCATGTTCTCGTTGGAGACCTGCAGTATGCTCGTCTCGTAGACCTCCTTGCCAAAGGACCGTGTTAGGGTCTCCAGGGTGGACAGGTACTTGACCTTCAGGTCATGTGTGGTGACGTGGCCGTCCTGGATGGTCTTGCTGTTGAACTCATTGAGGAAGTTCTTGAAGACGTTGTTGATTCGAACACGGGTGAGGAAGTTGCGCTGTTTGATGGTCTTGTTTAAGCTCTCTGGGATGTACTTCTTGTAACTGAGAAGAAAACAAGAGGGGTTGGTTTCGTTCTACTCGCCTGCATAGCCTGCCAAGGTCAGCAGCCTTGTTTTTGTAATAAATATGGACATTAGACTCAATCAGTCTCAAACTCGGGTTCAAATTACTAAGCCAACTGCAAGGCCAGCTTCAGTAAATGCCCAGCTGTGAGTCATTCTGGATAATGGCAAGTTCTAAGGCATTCAATAAAGAGAATAAAATTTCCCTTTCAAATGACTATTATCGGTGTGTGAGAGGGCGTCCCTTACCTGAGCTCTGCTGGTATGCTGGGCAGGGACATCTTTTTGTTGATGGCGTGGTGCGAGATGGCCAGCACCGCCATACCCAAACATTCGTTCTCGATCTCGTGTACCTCTTCCTCACTGTGGGAGCTCTTCAGCGGGGCCAGTCCTTTTACAAAGTCATACTGCCCCTAAAGAAGAAACAATGCAACAGAGCAAGCTGGTCAGCCGTGATGCCGCCAGTGACCTCCAGCCAAGCAGACGGGACCCTCGGAGTCTGCAGCTGTTCCGGCTGGTGGAAAGTGTCAGTTGGCCGACTCGACCAGACACGTAAGGAGGCCCTGTGGTGTCATTCGCTTAGTCATACCAGAAATCCCCCCTTTAAATGTCAGATTTGGTTTGGGGGGGGGGGTTGCTGAAGAAAGACAGACAGAATTGTTATACTGGTCCCCAATGCCATTTAAGGCTGTAGATGGTGGTGCGCGATGTTACCTGGGCAAACAGGTACTCTAGGGACGCAGCGTCCAGGAGGGGAGTTCCTTCTGGGCTCTCCTGCTTGGCACAGCTCTTCTGTTTGTTCAGGGAGTACCTCCAGATGGGAGACTCATTCTCGTTGGTGCCGTGCCAGTTAGTGAAGTAGAACCTGGACCGAGAGATGCTGTGTCACGCGGCGAGTTTCCCTTCCGGTCACCCGAGATTCTGTGTGACGCCTGTGTGTTCTGCAGTCAGCGGCGGTACGTGCGTACGAGGGCGCGTACGCATGCTGGCAGACAGCCCTTTGCGACAGCACCGCGCACGTCTGCTCTCGGCTCTTAGGGAGATTTCCCACTTCCGTATTTAAGCGCCACCAAAAACCTCCACATCCAGCTCCTTGCCCTTTCCTTACCATGCCCCATGAATCATTTTAGTTTTCACGGCTGTGAGGAAACCTTTTTTTTTTTGTTCCCCCCAGTAAAGGCATCGGGACATGCATGTGCTTCACACAGGAGTTACATGCGTCACTTTCAATGTGACATAAGTCCCCCCCCACCCCCGCGGCCGACACTCACCTCATACGGTAATGCAGCTTCACGTAGCTGTCACCGACTGTGAAAATGTGATTAGGGGGATACCAGATGTCCCTGTATTCTTCATAGAGGGCGAATAGGTTGTGACAGAGGGGAGAAATGCCTGAAAGAAGTGAAAGCATCTGTAAATGATCATCGCTAAAAAGTTTCTCGTTTCCATGCCAGGTGTGACGCTGCCTAGCACAGGATGCACTGGTAAATAGGAGACAGACTTTCATACATCTTTGTCACAAGAGAAATGCATGTTTTAACTATAGTGTGGGTCTCCATAGGTGTCCGTGTTAAGTGTTGTTTTACCATCTTGTTTGTCTGTTTCCAGGATACACCCTTTTGCCGATTTCGCGAGCATGCTCTCCTGCACGACTTCCTCTGCTATACCCTCCCCCTCCCCCACCCCCGCACACCAGAGACAGTGATAAGCAGCTCTGCGACTTTGGCCTGAGGCTGGAGCTAGTTTCCTGATGACATCTTGTCGGCTGTCTCAAGCCGGCCCGACTTACGGCATCTCTTGGCCGCCTCGAGGCACAGGTCCTCGGCCGAGTGGCTTCCCTCCTGGATCTCCAGTGGGTTGATCTCTGGGGTGTAGAAGTAGATCCCCAAGCCGCAGGCTGTGACGAGCACAGCAGTCTCGGGTCTCCTCGCCTTCCTCATCTTCCCGCAGAGTTGCCGGCCCAGTTCCATCGCTGTGAGTCGTGACATTGAGCCCTGGAGGGGAGGCAGGAAGGATTGTTCCCGCTGAAGGCCAGCGACCGCCCTGGGTGGGATCTCCCACCCAATGTCTTCCCTTTTCATGTCGGCTCAAGGTCAGTTTCCATACAAGCCAAAAAAATAAAAAAATATGCATCCTCAAAGCTACAATGCTAACAAGCACTGTTAATGCTGAATGTTTATCATGAGGGGCAGTGTGTAGCTCTGTGGTTTCCAGTGCCCATGATCCGAAGGTTACAGGTTCAAATCCCCTAGCAGGCAGAATGATTTCCCTACCTTCTCAACTGTGCATTTCTGTTAAATATATAAATTAAATCATTTGACTTGGTAGACACAGAAATCTGCATTTAACATCTTAGTTTTTCTTGTACTAAGGTCTCTATCAGGGACAAAGCTGGATTTTTGGGTTAGCAAGACACCTAGGCTAATAAAGTTCACTTAATCTGGGGTACCTTAAATTCGACAAGTTGCCAACACAAGTCCAGTTCTGTTATACATGAGGTCCTTGGACTCCCTATAGCTTAGCATCTCTTTTGGAAAATAATCACAATAACTTTTTGATGGAGTGTATTTCTTCGAATAAAATCTCTGGATTTCCATGTATATTCTCATTGACATCATACACTATTTATAGTTTCATCCATCTTCCATAACATCTTTTTGAGCACAGTGAGCCGGCAAGCTATAGAGAGAAGAACAGGGAACAAGGCAGGGGACAATCTGCAGGGGATATAAGAATCCAGAAGAAACTAAGTGCTAACCACAGAGTCATGACACCAGTTTCTGTTTATACTCGTATGAAGAGTTGTGTATTGGAAATGGATCTGAATACAACAGGCAAAGGCTAGTTCCCTACCCACTGTGACTGTCACGTGTTAAGAGCGTGTCGCTACTGCCTCCACGATCAGTGCCAGCTGTCACTGCTCACCACACCAGCATCTCCAGAAGCTCTGCACTGATGGCAGGGATTGAATCAGTTTCCAGTCAAGCCGTGTCTTAATGCTGTAAAACGTGAGGGATCCTCCAGGCCTGTGCTGCTTGTGAGATGAAACACCAGCAACAATCAAGGGCTGGAAATGCTTTCGCATGAAGCGAGCATTTAATTCATTACGTCTACCTTTGGGCACCAAATCGGCCACCTGCTGAACGCACCCAACCAGACTCCTGGGTGAAACACAAAGGATTCTGTAAGGAGATGTTCCTGCCAGGGAATCCCTCCCTCAAGCGCCTGTCTTAAGTGGTTTCTCCATTCCACCAACCTGCTCACTTTCATTACTGGTGCAGATCTGAGGCCATTCGAAGTCAAAGCATTTGATTCACTATACTTATTGCATGTGTTCGTGGTGCAGGAGAGATTATTCAAAAATCAAACTTTCTGATATATGTAAGGCCATTTTTCTGACAAAAACCTCCAATTTCCAATGTTCCATCCAATTAGCATTGTGTTTTTCTTGTTACTGCAAGGATCTAGATCTGGATCACAATGACTTTAACTGGGTAAGTGGTTGGTGAAACTAGACTGTACGGCTGAATGCATTACTATTTATTTAGGAACCCTTTTTGGACCCTGGGTAGGTCATTTTAAGTCTCACATGGCTGTTCCCCAGCCCTAATACTGACTTATTCATATCAATATTACTGCAGAATACCCCGTACTGTCGAAAAAGAACTCACTGCATGACTGATCGGCTTTTTTTTTCTCTTCATATAAGCAGGTCATCTCTAATGTTATGGGGTGACCTCGTTAACCTCAGTGACGACCGGTGCATTATTGACAGCCACCTCAGCTGCGATAGCTGCGGAAATCGCTAGCGTGTCTGTGGATGGATGTGCTTTTGACCGAAGAATCGAGAAGAACAATTTATAACCGCAAGCTTGGACTGCAAAGCACGTCAAAGTTTGTGAATTTTTTTTGGTACACAGTTGAACCACCGGGTACAAATTCCTCACTTTGTTCCTACCATTTACATCAGGCCACCAACACATGGAGGAATCTGGCATTTTGGAGGGGGTCCTACAATACAGGTATCTGCTGCTTTTCAAGAATTGGAACGATTATTCCAGAAGAATAGTGCAAACTTGTAGTAGTTCCAGATCCTTGATTATCCTAGCTTTATAGCTTCTCAGCTCACTGCTGTGACCCTCCAAACTAAGTGAAAATATGCTCTCCACATAATTCTTTTCTGCTGATTTATGTTAAGTCTTATAACAGTGATGATACAGTGAGCAATGTTCTTGGGCAATTGCCAACCAAGTGAGAAAAAGGGCAACTCATCTGGATGTGGATGATTGCAAAGAGTTGCCCACTGCTGATCTAAATTTTTCAAATAGAAATTTGTTGCCCAATATCAATGTAAAAGTGCCTGAGCAATAGTGGTCAACAACATTGCCCGGCAACATTTGTTAAGTTGCCCTGTGTATCATGATCCTACGTATTGTGGGAACAAGTCAGCCTACTGGGGAGGTGTGTAGCTCAGCAAGTTAGGTGATTATAAGTCACTGGTTTAAGTCTTAAAGTCAGCAAAGTGTATTCACAGTTGGGCTCTTCAGCAAGACCCATCACCCCTAATTGCTCCAGGGACCATCTGACCCTGCTTTCAATTGTACGTGAAAATTGTATAGTGTTTCTCAAACCAGTCCTCAGCTACCCCCAGGCAGTGCACATTTTTGATCTGTGGACTGTCTGGCAGGGAGCTGAAAGAAAGCAAAAACGTCGACCCTTTCGGGGTCCCCAAGGATCGGGTTGAGAAGCACTGCTTTATGTAAAATCATCTTACTAAATTAAGTAATTAAAATTGCTATGCCTTTAAACCGGATAAGAATCCAAGCCTCGTAACATCCAGTAGTGAAAATCATCTGTTCCAAAAATGTTTGCTGCCCTGGCTTGGATTAATTCCCAGTGGTCAGCCTGTTGGCTGGATAATGGGAGTATTACTGCTGCCCAGGGCACAGCCCGAAGAATCCACATTAGCAAACACTCTGGCTCCCAGCACAGTCCCACTGCAAGCAACAGCTGCATCTGCAGCAGTGGCATAGGATTAGTTACACAAGGAAAGGCCAATGGATCTCATTAAGGTATTACCCTGGTGTTAAAGGGGGTTAGAATCCTTTATGAGACAAGCACTTTTGCATTCCTCTTTACAGTATATTCTTTAAGGATTATGTACAAAAAGCCATTTTCAGTATCATGCATTAGTGGGCAGTGGTGGCTTAATGGTTAGGGAAGCGCACTTGTAATTGAAACATTGCTGGTTCGAATCCCCGACCAGCAAGGCACCACTGAGGTACCCTGAGCAAGGTACCGCCCCCAAGCACTGCTCCCCAGGTGCTAAATTAGCTGCCTCCTGCTGTGTCACATATGGGTTAAATGCAGAGGACACCTTTCGTTGTTGTGTGCTGTGACCACTGATCACCAAATTCTAATTCTAATAACACTAAGAATATGGAAATTTTGGTAACACATTTCTATAGGGGCACAAATGACATAGTATTATACTATTTCTTATGTATTAATTAGCCACAAATTAAGTGTTAGTTACAAACTGATCTCATGTTTGTTCATCATTAATGAATAATAACACATCTTTCATCTTAAGTAGCAATTATAGTAGTTTATTCAGTTCATGATTCATACTAAGTGTTTGCGTCCCCTCAAAGTGTTACTGGGTTTTTTGTTTTTTGTTTTTAATAAATAAAGTCATCCTTCAGAATGGCAGAAAAGCCACGTTTAGACTACCAGTGTGTGTGTATGTATAGATACACTTCAGTGTAGCATACTACTAGACAACTGTAAACACACTACATTTTCTGTTGATATATCTTTGCATAACAAAATCCTGAGGAGGAAAAAAATCCAGTCATCTTCAACTGCCTCATACGTTTTGAATTATAAGACTGAAAGCCTGATCTTTTCGAAGAGTTATGCAATAACACAATTCACAACAAAGGGAGTCTGCATTTCAAAGGATTTCTCTATACCAACAGTCCATAGTGGTTTGAACATGTATATAATCTGGAGGTTTTTAATGTTAGAATGCTATACACCTATAAATATTTCACTGAAACTCGTTTGGGAATACAAGTGTTGTCCATCGTTCCACCTGCCAGCCACTTACATTTCATCAGTAGACACTTTAGTTCAAAGTGTGGTACAAGAGAGAATAGCTTGGGTTCAGATAGTAGGGTTAAGTACCCAAGGAGCTGTTAGGGTTAAGTACTTTACTCCAGGGCTTTACTGTGATATGATTACTATGCTGGCCAAGGAATTCAAACCCACAGCCTTCCAGTTCACTGGCACAGAGCTTTAACCTACTAAGCCATTCATCGCATCTGGTACAGGGCTGCAGGTTGTCGCAATTGTTATTTCATAATTAATCAATTTTACACTGATAAATAGGACCTTAAATAACTGATAAAAAGGACATTAATCCATTGCAAAAAAATTCTCTGACTCAGCAGTCTCCTTGAGCAAAAAACAAATGTTTAATACTTAAAGGTGAATAATGCAGAAAAGAAAAAAAAATATATATATTTTTTTTTTTTTCTTTTTTTCAGGCAGAACCAATTGCTGGTCAGGACTGAACTTTAACATCAGATAGCTATCATTACAAAAAACAAGTTTTTTTGTTAATGAAGAACAACAACAAAAGTGAGTCATGGTACTTTTCACAAATATGGCCATACATAAATATGGTATTTAGACCTTTTAAAATCAAGTTAACAAAAATTACTTTTGCCTTGCCTTTCGATTAACATGCCAGCTTTATAAAGATATTTTAAGTTAATGAATATCCACAAAAACAGAAACCTTCATCTACATATCTGATGTACTAAGTCTATCACAAACATCTTTATACATCTAGTACTGGTTTTTATCTCAAATGTCACTGACATGGTAGCGATGTCTAAGAAAACTGCAGTAAAAAGTGATTGTAATTATGTACAGTAATTTTCTAAAACCTTTTTCCCCTACTCTTAAGTAATTAAACTGTTGTGAGTTAATACCCATCACTGTGGCTCATCTGTGTTGCGTTATAACTGTTGCAGATGCTACAAGCATTAGTCATTCGCTAAAGAAACGTCGTTTCTGAGATCATATGACGCAACATGTTCCATTTCATCAAATCACCTTTAACTATAGTTACTTAGTCTGCCTAAGAATGGTTTGAAACACTAAGAAACGTACACGTTAATATAGCATTGAATTTTAACAAAACAAAAACCAGTTTGTCAATGTGTATCTTGTCAAAACCAACTCTGCATCTTTATTTCCCACAGTAAGCTGTCAAGCTAGTTTTCCCAGTTTATGGGAATATGGGGGTGAGCATTCCTGATGTCAACACATCAAACAGTAAATTATATTACTAATGCAATAATAAAGCTAATGTTTCTCTGATTAAAGTTGTCCTAACATTGGTTCCTACCCATGTAATCCTAGGGCTTCAGTTGTGCCTGAAGAGTGGATGCTGAACATCTCTCAATATTGTATGCTGCTGTCTTTAATGACTCTGAGGCAACAAGCAATGGAAGACGCGCTTTGAGGATGTATGGTAAACCAGGTTCTAAACTTTACATTGTCTGGCTGAGGGATTCAGAACCACAGCTGTGACTTGAGCTAAAGAATATTGTTATGTTTGAGCAGGTCCATAGGGAGTCTAAAACAATCACTGCTGCAGGGCAAAGGAAATTCACCATGCCTTTTAGGCCATTTGATGCATTAGTCACTGAGACTTATCTAAATATAAGTGCTTTAACATGCTTTTTAATAATGATTTTATATTTCTCATAGATGCCTTGGGTTGCAATTAGATCTACAAGAGGTATTGCATTAGAGGGCCCATTAGCAGGATTCAAATTGCTAAGCACGAATGAGGCAGAATGAGGCACATGATTTATTTTTCTATTACAATCAGGAAGCTGGCTGAAGAACTTCAGTATATGGTGCTGAAATTGAATTTGTAGATACATATCACAAGATAAATGACAGCCGGAGTGCTACCATAGTTCAGTACTTGATTAGTGTCTGTATTGCTAGTACTACATTTCATACAAATGAATACAATATGAAATAAAATAGAAACATGTACAAACAGCTATATTTATTAGGAGTAGCTAAACCAAAAACAAGTTAGCCTGTCAGGCTTGGGGTTAGATCAACTGAAGTGGCATTTAAGTTCAAGTCACCCTATTGAGGGGTGGGAGGGGGCTTATTTAGGAGTGCAGTTGATGTACCACATTAAAATTGCTGTTGTACATGAAAGCTCATTAAGTCATAACCTTCGTTTGTCAGAATTACCTCTGGTCAAACAAAGTTTAAATACATTTTCTGAAACAGGGTTTTTTCAGGCTTAATACAAATAAGTGTATCACTGGGCGCAAGCATTAGAAAGACTTTTGTTTTGTTGTGAAGCACTTTCTCTCATAAAAGCATGTTCCCAGATATAAAGCCTTCATTCTTAGTCTGTCCCCCCCTCCCCCATTTTCATAATGTATATTTTTCTCCCCAATTTTTCTACCAGAATTAGTTGTCCAAAGACATTGCCTGCCCCCAAGATAAGGAGTTGTGCTTCCTGGATATATTCTGTGTAGTTTTCTTTGAAAAATGAGTCAAACCCCATATCCCTCAGTATTAACAGACCACAACCTGCAGGAACATGACCATAGTTTGGAATCACTTACGAAATGGCAAACCCATAATGAAACAATGCAATTTGCTGCTACAGAAATCCCAGTCACCACAAAAGAGATTTTTCCTTGCAATCAGTCCCAATCAAAACTACTACAAAGCTTTCAGACAAAGCATTCACTGAGTTAGCTGTTGGAGACCATTATTGGAAATGACCTAAATGGTCTAATATAGCTAGGCCATCTTGTTTTAATAATTAAATTCCCTAATATGTTTATTTACAATAATGATTTTATTGTACATCTTTTAAATCAATACTTCACGCTTGGCCTATACAGGAGTCTTGGAACCATTCCCAGCATATCAACCTTTACTATGAAAATGTTAGCAATCAGACCAGTTACTCACGGTACAACATATTAACAATTAGCAGGTGCTTTTGTGCAAAGTAACATACATGTGAGGAAAATGCTGGATAAGCCAGTGTCTGGAGTGGTTGGGGTTAAGGAACTTATTCAAGAGCTCAACAGTGCTGTGGTTACTCTGCTGGCAAAGGGATTTGAACCCCTGACCTTCTGGACATGGACAAAGGCACGTAGCCTACTGAACCGCACACCCAAAGCAGCAATAGCAGTTCCTTAGTACTGACACTGTTTAAGTGCAATAACAACGTTTACTGCCATAACATTGTGGCCATAAACTGTTTTCAAAGCCAAGTCTTAAAAAAAAATGCTTTTTAGGAAAAAAATACCTGCTTTGGTTTGCTAATAACAGAAAAGATTATTTCAAGCAATATTTTTTTGAAATCTGAGTTAGAACCAGTTAGAACTAAACAACATTTTTTCAGGTTCACTGTTAAAAAAAAAAAAAAAAAAAGTTTGTAAGCCCCAGATGACAAAAGTGAAAGTACCCTTGTCTGTATTACTCATTAGGTTAAAAGATTTAGTTAAATTCGAACTAGCACATCTAACGATAAAACAGTAAATGGATTACTGGTATAACACAAAATGAAATATTATGTTGATTAATACAACCAAACCACACCCCAAATAGTATCGTCATACGAAATTCGTGTAAGAACAATAATTCGCGTACACTTTTACATAGTACAGTATACGTGATTACTCTTCTGTCGATTGCACCAGCTGTAGCTTTTAAACCCCTTTTCAACCAGGAAGGCAGTACTTAGTCTATACCAGTTAGTGAATGACAAAAAGAAATTATCGAATACTATGATTATTTGTTGCAAAATATCACATATTAACATTTGACTAAAACATAAATGTTTTATAATGTATTATTACATAATATAAGCATCGGGAAAGAGCTTCTAAAGAGCTGTCAACTTTGTAACGCGTTTTCCTTTTATTCTTTTACATACTATAGAAGTTCGCATCTTTGTCATCAAATAACTGAAAATTAACAAATGATTTTTCGGTTTTCTTCAGCCCCTCATCCCTTTATCGTTTACCTTAATGGCCTTCGGTTCGCTACTAAAGCCGGAGCGGTGCACACGACTCCGACGACACTAAGCCGCGAGGACAGCCGCCCCCTCCCCGGATCCCCCGGCCATTTCTGTGTCGGGCGGCGCAATGGCAATCGTTTTCGCTTCCTTATTGCTGCGAGTGACACGAGTCCAGCTCTCGTTACATGACAGGCCGATTCGTCGTTAAGCCCCCCTTTTTTAATTAATTACTAAGGGGGTTTTTTTAAAACAATCGGCTTCCAGGCACCCAGCCAAGTACCCAAATGGCTTCACAGCGACTTCAGTCCCTTTTCACGGTGCCACTTCAGCGAACATGGACGGCTTTTTTTCCACCTTTCGATTTTAAATACCAGAATGATTTGGTTTTGAGTTTTTTCAACCCAATAATGCTCCCTTTTTAAAATCTACACAACGCCTTTTTAACAGTATAAGAGGAAACGTGACAAAGAAGAAGAGAGATCAATCGCAGGGATTATTAAAAAGCCTGCGAATATGAACTTACCTACTTCCGTATCTTTATTGCCATCGACAACTTCTCAAGAGCTCTCAGAAAAAATATCCCAGACTCGTGCGCCGATAAGCCTGGGTGAACGTTAGAAATGCGTCTTTATCAATATCTGTCGACTTTTTCCCCCATAGAAACGCGTTAAATCGTACAGAAGAAGCAATAATCCGCGGGTGACAAACTGTGTGCCCCGCTCCGCGAGGCTTTCCTGTCAAGCGTCGTCTCGATTCCCGAAAACAGGGCTCCACTCAGTCCGAGCACGATGTTGATTGGATGCCGAGCCTGTCACTCAAAGCGATCGCACTTTATTAACCATTGCGTGACCACGTTAACGCTGGAAGGCGTTCCCCGTTCTCCCTCGAAATCGTCGTGCTGTGTAAGTGGCCGAGTCACACCAAATGGACTCTTCCGCGCATCTGTGCAGTGGGCTATTTGGATGCAAGATGAAATGCACGAATAACCGTGCTTTCGAGTACAATACTTTATTTTTGTTAGGTTCGCTACTGGGTTTTTTCCCCCGTATATCTCAAAGTTACAAATTATTTCTTTATGTGCTTGGTCAACGCAACGAATAACGTGTTTATTAATAATAGTAGTAGTATAGTCTTAGAGAAAACACGCGGCACATTCTGAAAGCACTGTAGTTTTCTGTACATGCTGCAAAAGATTGTTGGTGTTTTCCTAGTGCAAAAAAGGGAGTTCGGGAATTTATTTCTGTGTCCGTTACGCCAGCTTTTTGCCGTGGTCTCTTACAAGAAAGCGGAATACAAACCATGATTAAGAGTTAAGGAATTTCCCCTTTGCATTTCCTGGGTTAGGTTCTCATTAAATTAGCACCAGAAGTTATGCTATAAATATGGCTTTATTTTTCTTTTACCGGTAAAAGTAGTTTTACACGGCTCCATGGTTCATAATTTCCATGACATCTGATATTTTACAACTCCTCATTGGCAGAACATTAACATCCATCTGTGCATTTTCTATTGCTCTTATCCATCTGAGGGCTACGCAAGTGCGACGGGTTTGTGAATCGCTGGCGAGAAGCTGGGTACATTAGGGCCCGGGCACATGTTTTACACTGGGGGAGGGACTTCCCGTTATTTCCATATGAGTATCATCGGCACGTCACTGCCAGAAAACATGGTTTGAATTTCCCATGAAAATTACAATGCGTCGTGCGGGGAACGTTAACAAGAAACAGAAGCAAATGTGACCGACTCTCGCCTGTATCTGAACTTAATCTTCATTTTTGTAATACTAAAGAACAGGTACAAACACGCATTTAATATATACATCTAAATATGACGTTAGGTAGACAAATATTACGTTATATCATCGAAAATAGAATCAGCTTGTCTGACCGTATACAATTGTTAATTTCTTCTTGAAAAATAATTTTCTGCAATTATAACAACGTAGACACGTGTGCATTTAATGCGTCCTATCTGTTAATGCCGTCTTTGAATTTTCAATCGATTGGGAAAGGAACAGGACATCCGCGGCAAAAAATCATTTGACCCGGAGCAACACACGAGAAGTTACACATTAATAGATAATGAATTTGATACAGAATACATGCAACTAATATTTGCAGTGCCTGTTATGTTTTCCATCTAAATAGATGTCTCTTGAATGAGTATTACGTGCAGCATTTACTGATATTTTATTACACGTATATATTTTTCATTTCGTATATTCAGTTGATTCCGTTTCATATTGTCAGTGTTTCTGACTATATTTTACAATTTATATTTTTAAATCTTACAGTCACATTTAACAAACTTTCTGTTGACATCTCACATTTTAAAGTTTTATTTATCACATACACAGTTAAACTTAATTTTTTTTATTGCCAAACTCTACCAGATTGTGAACAAGGGAGATATATATATATATATATATATATATATATATATATATATATATATATATATATATATATATATATGGGACAGAAGTATGCAGACATAGTATTAGACATTAACAAAAAACATTAAGAAAAATCTTAAATATCCACAGTGTCCAACTGGCAGTCGAGCTCCCCTTCATTTTTAAATGCATAAAATTTAGAGTGCTTCAAAAACTTTAATAATATACGTCTTCTTATCAATAAACTACTGACACATCTTTAATCTATAATTACTGCTTCAGAAGTGTTGCCATTCATCCACAAAGCAACTTGCCAACTCTAAAATGTACACAGAAGGTAGCAGGTGTTGCTAACGATTTGAGACTGAATGTCATGGTAGTGATTTAAACGGTGCTGCCATTTGGTTCCCTAACAAGGACAAATATATTAATCAAGATTTAACCTGTAGTGATACAGAAGTCACATTCAGGATCATTTGTAGAATTTAATTTATTTGAAAATGAAACCCGAAAGGTCTTTTTTTTCCCCAGCTGGCATAAAGGAAACTCCCATCACTCAACAAAATTTTATTTACATTTTTTTCATTATTTTAAAGAGTGTGTGCATACATACTAAACTTCACCGTGGGACAAAATAATAAATTAAATGCTGTTGTGCTGATTCTGCGCACATTATCCAACAAAATCTGCAAAACAAAATAATTCTTAAATATTAATGTGCAGCCTTGTGTAGTGGCTGATTCTTTGTTTTGTTCAAATTGCCCCTTCCTTATTTTCAGAAAGTCAAGGAGGAAGTGACCTTATATGGTGTCTTTGGAGTCAGTCAGTTTCTGCAAAAGTTATAAATTCCTTTTGGTAGTTTAAATAAGGAAATGTTTTCATGACTTTGAAGGCAAATTATACTTTTTATGTGACAAGGGCACATAGATGGTTTAAAAAAATACACACATTGTTTAACACATATAAAAGTAATAGGGATAATTATTTTCTGGAATGATGCCTTGAAGACAAGATGGCCGCCATCCTTCAGTTATCACAGTACTGTACCTTTACTATGGACAGCATCAGCACTGTGATAACTGAACCAGGGCGGCCTGTCACATCAAGTCTCCGCTTGAATCCTCCCCAGCTGATGAATGAGAGGCACCCGTTTCAGCAGTCTTTACAAATGAAGTCGGAGTCATTTTGCAGGGTGACATTATTGCAATACCAGTGAGCTTGCAATGGATTCAG
Organism: Paramormyrops kingsleyae; assembly: GCF_048594095.1. Classification (NCBI taxonomy): domain Eukaryota; kingdom Metazoa; phylum Chordata; class Actinopteri; order Osteoglossiformes; family Mormyridae; genus Paramormyrops; species Paramormyrops kingsleyae. Next base: position 19,761,192 of record NC_132817.1, read on the forward strand.
TATAGTTAGAAACGCAATAAAATTGATGTGAGGCACATTCAATAATGTCATCAAATTAAAATTACATTGACAGGCAAAGGCATGTGTATACAATGGGAGAGATGACAATCCATTGTAGTGATAAGGAATGAACTCCTAAAACTTAAACAATATGCAGTGAGTGAATTCTAAGCTATAGAGCATTAGAAACTGCATTGTAAGAATCAGCGGACTTGAATTTGAAAATCATGATGATGGGCATCTTACAAGATAAGACATTATGTTGTTCTTAAGTCTACAAGGAATACAAAATGCATGAATTTATTTGAATCTAGTGTTATGTCCGCATGCAATAAGCTTTCTCAGAGAATTACTGGGTAAAAATGAACTTATGAGGCGAGCTGTTTCCTATGGGCAACCACACAGAACGATGTTTAGGGGATTTTGGGTGGGAACTGTTAGTGTCAGTCTACCATAATAAAAATATGATGAAGGGTTAAAAACATCGTGTACACGTTTGTTTGCTCAAACATCTCTGGCGAGCACACGAATCGGTAATTTTCATTATAACCATGCACTGTGATTATTTTTAATTTGGACGTAATGCATTGGAAGCGGAGGTTTTAATTTTAATGTTTTCTCCAGACACTTCCATCATGAACACACGAAAAACAAACGGTACTCAAAACGTTTGTTATTTATGCATGTGGATTATATGCTACTGAAATGCAAAATAACGTATTAATGAGACTGGGAGCAGTGGCAATTATTTAGGACTATAGCGTTATATTATGCGAAAACAATTATTTATTCATGCAAAGAGAGGTTTACGTCAGACTTGTTATGATTATACTCTGCTGGCCCCGCCCTCATTGCGAACTTCTTCCGCAGCGAGCCAGTCGCATTGCATACAAAAGAAACTCCTCCCCTTGCGACCACGCCCCCTGGTTACTCCTTCGTGTAAACAACTCGATTAGCTGCGTGTGACATTTCACGGGACGAGGGCAAAAATACCCTATTTTAAAGCATCTGCGCAATATATTTTTTCAAACGCATTTGTTGTTTACGTGCACTGTAAATACAGATTGCTTCTCCTCAAACTGGGGTCTTAGCCAAAAATTCTACACTTAAAATGCCTGAAACTAAAAAGCACGCACACGAAAACAGACGTACGCTGGAAGACAACTTGGCTATACTGCAGAACAAAACAAAATATGTACAGTCGACTTTCAAAAACATAAAATATATTGAATGTTATAATATTATTACGATTGAAAGCAGTTTTGACTTTTAATGCACGCATTTAATGCATAGACTCGTCTAAAAACTCATGGTTACGTACAGTACACTATATACTGTGGTGTACATAAATAATGGTTGCTTTTCAATATGCATGTAAAATGCAAGCCTACGCTGAAATCAATTAAACTGCAAGTCGTCTTCTTTCATGCAGTCAACAGCTAACGCCCAACACCGTACACACCCCTTCACTGCAAAAACTGTAAACAAACCTCAAAGCCAGCGCAAATACCACTATTTACCAAACCATTACATGTAACTTGTCAGAGGTTTCATCTAACAGATCTGGCAACACCTTACCCGCAATTTTCTGTTTCTTGTCCGTGTTTACGTGAATATTTTAATGACGCAGCAAAACAACACTGAACAACGTGATTGTCGCCATTTTTTGTTATTGAAATATCTCGGTAAGCCATGTGACAAATCAAAAAAGAAGCTTCCGGGTCCTGCAGCAGAAGTCCTCCTTTTCGTGTCTTCTGCACTTGTTTTGCACAGTTTGGAGTTGGATATTATGAGGACCCATCTCACATACCTGCTGCCACTTCAGCGTTACAGAGACCACTTTTCACCCGATCATTCGGACACACTGGTGTGCAGCGGGCGAGCCTGCGTAGCTTTCAGTATGAAGACAGTAAACTGTCATTGGTTAAATCTGCCAAAATTAAAAAAAAAAAAAAGCGCTTCCCTCCTTGCGCGACTGCTTCAGACTGTGTATGATCTGTGTTAGACAGGTTAAGCTGCTTTGTATATAGTGAAAAAAAAATTGTGCTAACATTGCACTTATTACCGAAGCTAAACACAAAATGCAAATTCAAACTCATAGTTTCACTGAAACAGATTAAAACAGACCATTCCTTAATACAAACAGCATTAGATAAGCCATTTTAACCGCCCTAGTGCAGTTTTAAGACTACCTTTTAAATTGATTTCATCCTTCTTGTCTGGTCTAGTAATTTGAGTCGGAAAAACAGCTGTGTTGGACTATGCTGGTAATTGCCCCTAAATATGTGAAACATTTCCCTTCATTCAGTTTTATATTAAATCTTCATCACATCTATTCCCATTTATAGGTTTGCATATTATGGCATGAATGTTTACATGGATGTTTATAGAATATCATTGTAAACTCTGTCCCTACTAATGTAATACACACACACATACACATGTGTGCACACATATCATATGTCATATATCATTGTTAGGAAGTTTCATGAAGCAATTTCAATTACATGCTTGAAGGTTTTATTCTTGGGGTTTTGACCATCAGATCACACTATGGTGACGTTCAACCAGGCTGCAGAAGCACCTGGAAAGGGGGTAAGAGACAGAGACTGGTACAGGTCTGCAATATGACTTATTATGTTATACATTTTTGAGCATGTTTACAACACTCATGTGTTGATACATGCTTATTTTTTTCTAGTACTGGTTTGAATATGTCATCCAACGTATGGGCCTACATTTGTTATTGTAACAGGTGAGTGCAAATGTTGTCAAGCATCTTCAGACTTGTTTGACGTTTGTTTGTGGCATCAGAGCGGTTTTCTGTTTACTTTGTAGTGCTCTGACGGAAAGTGACACATACCTGTTAAAAAAGTAAGAACCAACATCTTACCTTGTCACATTGGGTTGAAGTGTGTGTTTCCACAGTGCCTACAATTTAATAGAAGTATGGATTTGATAGGTAAACCACTGATTAATGGCAATTTTTTAGCCTTCATTTTTTTTGCATTCAGAGCTCGCTTCTCCCCGTCAAAGCTCATATTTCTGCCTAATATCAGCTAGCAACGTAAATAAGTTCTGATCTCTAACTATAACACTAATGCAAACATCTCTATCAAGATGCAGAAAGACAGGTGGACTCATACAGCCATTTTGAATTTATTATTTCTATTTTTTTATCTTAAGAAAGGCCCACACAAAAAAGAAGTCATTACGTCACAATGAAGCCACAAAGTGTCATATTGTATAGGTACATATACTTGCTCACAAATGAAGAGACAAACAGATAACCCTAATCCTGGAAGACTAAAAAAATTTAGTTCAGCCATGACGTGTGATCTTATTGCAATACCAGTGAGCTTGCAATGGATTCAGTATAGTTAGAAACACAATAAAATTGATGTGAGGCACATTCAATAATGTCATCAAATTAAAATTACATTGACAGGCAAAGGCATGTGTATACAATGGGAGAGATGACAATCCATTGTAGTGATAAGGAATGAACTCCTAAAACTTAAACAATATGCAGTGAGTGAATTCTAAGCTATAGAGCATTAGAAACTGCATTGTAAGAATCAGTGGACTTGAATTTGAAAATCATGATGATGGGCATCTTACAAGATAAGACATTATGTTTTTCTACCTCTTGTTTTTCTAATATAATTTTTTAGTTATTTCTTCATCTCGAAAATATTTTTTTAGTGTGGAATGACAGATAGAACCGCGCCGCCTTGTCTATTCCTTTATCTATATTTAATTTAAAATCCAATGTATTTCTGTTTGCGGTTTCCATGTCTTTGTATACTGGCGCTGGGTAGGCCAATCATTGCACCAATAATCGTGGATGTACACCTCAAACGCCTAGCCCATTCGCTCCGCTAACATCTATATGAATATTGCCGGAATCAAAAATCCAGTCCGTGTTTTTCACCATATATATTGAGTTAAAATCAACTCCGTTTTTGAATTGTTGATCTATTATATATTATACATATTATTATTATTATGAGGACACATCCGTTATACTATAATATGGAAGAGTGCGTAAGAAGCGGACACGCTCGCTGACCTTTGACTTGCCGTGAATGACAAAGCAAAGGTCAGCAGCCTTGACATCAGCTGCTGTCCCTGCGATTCTGCGGCTGGAGACGCGGCGCACAGGACGACGATGAAAGAAAGCTCTCAAATAGGTATGGCGATTTAAAAATCACTTATATCTCTGTTATGAAACTGCAGTATGACGGTGCCGGTTTATGATTCCGCATTGGACGATTTATCACGAAATGCGTCTCGCTATTATTTGCCATGTCTAATTTAAATGTACTGGGACAACAGTCAGTGAAGCGAATATAGGTGATTCCTTTGATAGTTTTTGAAATCGATGCAAATTGTAGGCTACAATATTGACAAAAATGTTTATTTTCATTCGACGTTAGGTTCAATGAAAACAAAACGATTCGTGGAAATAATTCCGCTGTAGCAATTTTTTTTTTGTTTTTTTTTTTTTTACAAAAGTAATGTTATAAACTGGATCACTGGATACATCGTTTTATTTTATTTGCCTCTTCTGTGTAAAACACGTCGTGGTTTTTATCTGATGCTTTGGCGCTTACGTATCCTGTACGTATCATATAGTCTTTGCAGCGATGCTCCATTTTACTCCGGAACATACAAGGTGAAAGCTAGATGAGGTGTTCATGTAATGTTTTGGCAAGGAGAATCTTTTTTTTTAGAGATCAATATAAATATTAACCATACGATCTGCACCTTTTATGAAGATCCTGAAGATCTGCAGCTAAAATACATTTTAGCGGTTCATATATGGGATCATATGTGAAATGGCGACGGTACCCTTTTACATTTTTACCATTCTCTTCAGCTTTATCAAAGGCGCAGGGGATGTTTCAGTGTATCGTGCAATATTTACACTTTATGGTTTAAACAGGAAAGAAGTTCGATTCTTGGCTTCATCGCATGAGCTCGCCGGCCGCGGCTCCGGTCGGGATACTCGGGTGAACCTTTAAACATTTATGCGCGCACGCACCCAAGGTGTGACCATTCATTGCGTCTTCCTAAGTAACAGCCTTAACGCATTTCAGTTTAGTTGGACTGGATTATAATCTGTAGTTCTAGCAGTCCATATTTGTCCTCAGGGCGCAGATAACGCGACATAATGATCAGAAAACTTAATATTGCATCCCTTTGGGGTCCCGACAGTCCAGCACCTGTCAGGCTGACCGCGCCATTCATATTTAAGCATACAGCTGTGTTTGTTCGTAGACGACAGGACGTCCAAATAGGCTTTAATTTGACTTCGATTAAAGCCGACAGGACTAGAGTATATATCGATGGATTTACTCTGACATGAAGTACCTTTAAACCAACATGTCTGTTTTCTGACATTAGTATTACGTATAGCATAAACGGAACAGGGGCCGGTGTTAGGCTGTGCGACAGAAGACCACGTAAAACTGCTTACTCTAAGTGTGTCAACCTGGATAATGAGTAATTCATCCAAGTTAAATTTCATTAGATTAGATTAACTTTATTGATCCTAGAAGGGAAATGCTTGAATTTTGAATTTCTTGAGTAGTTCAACTATGAACTAGACTAGTATATTACTGCACTGGTACATAGCTTGTTTTCTAAATGTAGTATTTTAGAAATGTAGTTCCTCTACTGATTTTAAAAATAATCAGAAATACACAATACAGTTGTATATCTATTGTATGTTATCTGTATTTTTCTATAAAGGTGTAGGGTATTCCATGTGGTGATTAATCACACTACGGTAATACTTTACTGATAAATTCGAAGGCAGTATTACACAAGAATTGTTACCAGTGTTGATGCTCCATGACATAATTGTGGAGCATTTGTCTGCAAAGTAAATTACTCTGGTCAGTCATTTCTGGCTAATAATGATATTTATGCTAGTGCTAGTTAATAATAATGGCAACAATAACGTGAGATATAGCCCATCCATTTTCTAACCCCTTATATATTCTAGTCAGGCTCACAGGGGGTCCTGGGGCCTCTCAGATAGCATAGGTCAGAAGGCAGGGGGTGCACCCTGGATGGGACACCAGGCCATACATACTCCTATGGGCAATTTGCCATACATACATACTCCTATGGGCAATTTGCCATACATACATACTCCTATGGGCAATTTGCCATACATACATACTCCTATGTGCAATTTAGAGATGCCAGTTATCCTAGCCGCATGTCTTTGGAACGTGAGAGGAAATTAGTGAGAGTACCCAAGACATCAGATGTTTAATTGAAAATAGCAAGTGCTAAACAATGTGGTTTAATCCTAAGAAAAATAGAGCAGTGTAAATGTTTTCTTGGTTAAGTTTTACCTTCAGCTTTAATTTGTGTCACCTTGTAATTATTGCTAATCTTCTGAACCACTATAAAGCCATTGTGACTGCAGCAGTGCAAAGACCGTTCTAAAATTACCTGTGGTTTTTCATTTGGTTGGTTGATCCTTAGTTCCAGTAGTTTACCAGTCGAAACTTACCGTAAGATCATTCCTGTGATTTTTCAATGTCTTCATTTGTTCCATATTGTACTATAAGAGATGGACTTTGCAGTCAATAAACCTCCATTTTTCCATTAAACTGTTTTAAATCATTAACTGCTTGCTGCTGTTTAGCTGAAATTGCAGGATGGATTTGTTTGCAGTGTTTGATGTTGAGAGGAACAGTGAGACTGAAAAGTTTGTCTCTCTAGGACAGGGGTGGGCAATCTTATCCACAAAGGGCCGGTGTGTATGCGGGTTTTCACTGCAACTTCCTAATTATGTCACTAATTAGAGGACTGATTGGCTGAAGAGTCCTCACACCTGGGTTTGAACAGCTGACCTACTGGTTATCCCAAAAACCTGCACACACACCGGCCCTTTGCGGATAAGATTGCCCACCACTGCTCTAGGATATAAAAGTGAAAATCGACGTCAAGTTTAAACGCAAGTATTTCTTCAGTAATTTATAAAAATGTTTATGTGAATCTGTTTGTCATATTCATATATGGCACAACTTTCCACGGCATTTTCTGTATGCGCGGAAAATCACACGGATTGTGTTTCTCATTGATTTATATGATGTGGACACAATTTGTATGTTTTTATTAAAGCAGCGATTCAACGTAGGGAAAGTTATGCCATATAGCAGAAACCAGTGGCTGTACAGATGTTATAACAGGTGCTGTTTCCGAGAAAAGAAAAAAAATTAATTGGGAAGATCTGTGGTCTAACAGTAACGGTATGTCATACAAAATATAATCATAGAAGATATTCTAAATATACCATTAAAGTGGATTTATTTGGAAATGTACTTGTCATATTTATTGCAGTTACTATATTCATGCTGTTAATATGGATAGTTTAAAAGACAGCTTTTGCTTTATAAGTGTTTACTATTTTATTAATGTGCAAGTTCTCAAAAACAAATACAAAAATATGAATAATACATTGACAGATTGTTTGAAGTTCCAAATATACTAGCTTATCTCATACCCAGTATTGTGCAGTCATCTCTTGTACTTGTAATATCAATATTTGTCCGGAGCACAAATTACCTATATTGACTACAAAAGGTGGCATCCATTGTGATGGTAATGTTCATTAGAGTAAGCAGTCAAATGCAATTAAATATTATTGAGATATTTATTTAGTAATTTCTAATGATTGTGAGTAACATCATTAGTATCACATTTGGGCAACTTTGTGGATGTCATTCTTCGCAGCGGGTCAAGTATATCTGTGACTTCAACGGTGTGAGTTCATCAGTGGTCATCTTTGGAGTTCGACCCAATTGCCATAGCACCATGGACAGCTCAGGTAAGCCCTTTGATTCCACAGGCGGCTATTTTATGTTGTACACCTACATATGTTACTCCTTCCTATATCATGGACATCAACAGAAACTAGTTCATAGTTAAAACACACACCTAAACCCAGATCGTTACTTCCATTGCCAAGAGTATCATAGAGGGTGTAATGGAAAACGTAGCATGATGACTGCAAAGTAGATATTTTTCACAGTATTTGAAAGACTGGGGGAAACATGAATATATTCCTACACTCATTGCCGAAAATCTGTGAAGTGATTAGCTAAATGGGAAGGGCGCTGGGCAGGTTCTCATACACACAGCCTCACGGTAAGACTAATTTTGGGTCTCCAATGCATCTGATTGTACAATTTTGGACCGGAGGGGGACTGGAGGGGCAGGGTTTCGAGCCCCAGCCATGGGGGCGCTGAACAGCAGTGGGAATGCTACCCACTGAGCTGATGGGCAACTACCCGCTGAGCTGATGGGCAACCCTTCAACAACTTACACTGCCCAAAAGTGACATTTTTACCAGAACAAAGATTCTGATTCTTAGCATAAGCACGGCAGGAAGGCAAGAAATAGATACTGTCTTCCTGTATTTTGTATGCTTTAAGTATGATGATTAGCACCACATGCCAGGCCATCTCGGCAATCGTAGAAATAGATTAAATTGCATATCATATTATTCAAGAAAGATGGTTAGAGCACATCACTTTATGGGCAAGATTCGAAATAGCTATGTCATGTGCTCTTCCCAGAATCCCTGCTAACGTACTACATGTTAAACAGCAGGTTAACAATATAGATTCATAACTTAAAGGGCTTGAAATAAAATGTAAATCCACAGAACCCTTAAGAAGTCTTAGAACAAGAATGCGATTTCTCGCCTTGCTTGTGTGAGGCACAAAGATAATTGTTCTTGTATAGGCAAGTATTTTATTGAGACATTACTGTAGCAGTAATGGGTTTTGTATTATTTGTCAAGCCAAGTCATGTTTTTAATTGCACTGACTAATATAATATTACATAATTCCCACAGAGAATTATCATGCCACAGGAATGGGGTCGCTCATTTTGTTGTACTATCTGGTTACAGAAACTGTTATGTGTTTATTATAAACCGTGACTCAGTTTTAATGATTAAGAACATTTTACCATAAGCTGCTTCGTTGGAATCCAGCGTTGGTGTCACGTGTAAAGTTGCGCGTTTTGCTCCTAGGATGTTTTCCAGTTGTCGTCTTCTTCCTGGGATGCAGGTTGACTGTCTGAATGTCAAACCTGTGGGGTTTGAGTGTTTACATGTGTACTCTGTGTAAGTCTGCAGTCATGGGCGTTTCCTGTCCTACATTTCAGGATATTTCCAAGATAATTTTCATGTCATTCCAAATCTATATAGATAAATACTTATCGGAAAAAGATTGTGACATTTAAAAGTAAAAATTTTCAAGGGAAATTCTGAAGATGAGTTGCATCATTTCCCCCCCCCCCCTGTTTCATTTGCAGCTCCTGATGGAATTAAATGTGCTGATGTTTAATGAATGGTGCGGCACAATGATGAGCTGTAGTTCCCTACATTTGCAATAAAATATCAGAGCCAGGACTACATTTCCCATCAGGCTCTTCTTCCAACTTTAAAATCCTGTGCTTTCTTGCATGTATTAATGTGGGCATTTTTAAGCAAAATAATAATAATGTTAGATTGTTGACTAGACTAAAGGAAGCTGTAGCTTGATGGGATTATTTGGTGGTGTGGATTAAATGTCTGCTGCTGCATTACAGATGAAGTAACTGCTGATTACATGATGCAATAACTTGTTTGAAGGATGGGTTTTCCATGGGATTGTTGTTGGTGGTCAACCTCATAGATGCAGGCGGGCTGCTGGACATGGTTAAGGGTGGGGCCGGCAAGCTGTTCAGCAGCTTTAAGGACAACCTGAAGGACACCCTGAAAGACACTTCAACAAAAGTTATGCACCAAGTTGCAACGTAAGTCTTCTCCATTTTGTTTCTTTTTTTTTTCCAAGGCTCCTGGAATGATCCTGGGGCATCTTAACATGGATTATGGTCTTGAAAAGGGTCTGGTCCTCCCAGTCTTCAGAGGGCGCTACATACACAGGGCATAGCTGAAGTTATAATGGATCCTTACCCAGTGATCACATGCTACCTACTTGCATGATCTGAACTCCAAGTCATTTTTTTTTTTCCAACTCAAAATTTAGGTTTGAATTTCTGTGGATATTTTCTTTAAAATAGGATTTCTTTGTGGTCAAGAATAATTATTGTAATATTTGTTTGTTTATTGTGGGAACTGAATAGAACATAAGAGGGCGAATTGATTCCAATAATTTGTATTGTCCTGCTAATCCTGGATTTAAGTATCAAAAAGTTCGATGCGGCGATTGTGGAAATCTAATTATCAGTTTTCCCAAGAACTGTTACATGGTATATGCAGCTTTTCAAAGGGGAAGCACATTCTGGTGATTAGAAGGGAGGGCGATCAGAGCACAGCACAGCACAGCACAGCAGAGCACAGCACAGCACAGCACAGCACAGCAGGGCATCCTCATCAGTGAGCTGAGCTCCTCCTGCTCTGTCACAGCCTCCCTGGGGCAGAAACTCCAACAATCCCACAGATTAAAAACGAAAGTCACAGCCAAAGAAACTCGTGGCATGTTCACTAAACTGGAAGATTTTTGAAAACTCCCCTATCAGTATCCACAATGCAGAAAAGGGGCTTTATATACGTAGATGAGGAAGTGTGACCCTTGGTCACTGGAGGTGCCACCAATGTTGCCGTCAGTAATTTATTTTTTAAAAAGCTGCTTGTAGCACCACATAATATCAGATGACCATCCCATAGTTCATCACTTGTACAAAGAACATTGTAAAATCATGCTCTGTCAACACGTTTTTCAGATGTACTCTTATTCTGTAAACACAGGCCTTGACTGGCCATCTGGCACAGCAGGCATTTTCCCCATGCCTGGGAAGTGGGTTTTTGGGCCAGCAAGACTTTATTGTGGGACTCCCCTTGCCCCCTCCCCAGTAAAATTTATTGTGGGGACCTCCCTTCCCCCACCCCCCCCCCCCCCCCATTAGAAACATTTCAGGGGTATGTGTGTGTGATTCAGGTTCGTTTCTTAATCCCAAATCCCAGTCCAGCCCTGGCAATTTTGTGACAGGCATTTCCTTTGATGTGGCAATACTGCATGACGCTCAACAGTGTTATTCTTTCAGGATGAAAATTTATATTGGAAATCTGAGTAATGCAAGAAATAAATATTAACAGCATGTGAGTCACTGGAATCTCTGAATAGAATTCTTTGTGAATATGTTTGGGCAAAGACCAGCGTGAGGGTTCGGCTCACCCCATATGAGGCCCTCCGTCCCACGTATTCTTTCGGGTTACTTCCAAAACAGGAAGTGCAGGAGACAGGAGTCTGTGATAAGCACCTGATCCGGTTCAGAGAGCACAAAGGTTCCATACAGTCTTCACCTACCAGTAGATTCACCTCAATGAATTTTACACCTGAAAGAACCAGATACGATCAGATACAGTCCTAGTAATCGATCAGTTTTTCCGCATTTTTGAATGATTTATTTATTTTTTCTGAGTTTGTTACGTTCTGATTTCATTTGTGGTATTGTCTGATACTTCCAAATGTAATCAGACTTGAATTCTTCCAGATATAACTAGACCAAATACTTCCCTGTACAGGTTCATATTCTGTACGACATAAACACACCAGAAAATGCCTGAGGACTTGTCTGGACCTGCATGTCAGCATGCGTGACACAGACTTGCTTAAAATCTAGTCTCTGATTAAACTGCTTTTAGCTTTCATGTACTGTAATTCCACAGCAGTACATCCCAGCAAAAATGTACTTCGTTTGTTTAAATAGTCTATTTCTATTTCAGTTATGCAAAAGGAGAACTGGACATTTCCTACGTCACCTCACGTGTTATAGGTGAGTGTGGCCTGACTTTTCTGCAACAGAGTGGCTGCTCATCGCTATAGTATTCCCAAGTGTAAACATCAGCACAGAGATGCTCTTTGTGTAACTTCGAAAGCACTGGTATACTGATCTGTGGTCATGTACGGCAGTCCCTGGGATAAGGGCGCTCAACTACGAACGGACATCCATCTGTCCGTCCGTCCGTCCATTTGTCTATCCATCCATCCGTCCGATTTCTGTAAGCGCTCATCCTATTCAGGCAAATGGACTTCCATAAAGCCTGTTATATAAAAAATGTGAGTTAAATACAATGATTCGTAATAACGAACGCACACACTGCTTTGGGAAGCCTGTGTAAATATGGCGCGGCTTCGGTAGCTTGAGGTTTAGTACAATACCATATGTGGTTACTTTTACTCTGACTACTGTAATCATCTTTGTTATCATTACTGTTACGTACAGTTATTATTTTTCCAACCTACCTACAAATTCGACTTAGACAGACTTTAAGACTCATTCATAACCTGGGGACTAATCCTTTTAATCTTATTATGAGTGTCTTTTTGCTCTTTGTAGCCTCTGTTTGTTGTCGTTTTCCCTGGCAGTAATGTCATATCCTCCCGAGGCCATGGAGGCTGGCTATAGGAACCATATCGAGGATGTACGTTCATTCCTCGACTCTAGGCATACGGACCACTACACAGTCTTCAACCTGTCACCGAGAAGTTACAGAGGAGCCAGGTTTTCGAACCGGGTGAGGACAACTCGCAGTCTGAATCGCAGTTAGAGATCTAGATGTGGTGTGTGTGTGTGTGTGTGTGTGTGTGCTTTGCAAAGGTGCCTCTCTGCGGTTTCTTAAGGATGTTCTGAACGTGATTACCATTTCCCAAAACATTGACGAGCTTTGCTTTTGTTGTATCCTGTTAATAATTTTGCGACAGGTTTTATAAACTGATGCAATTTTCAAACGAACATTCTTATAAATGCATGTTTGTAGCTTTCTAAATGCGAAGTGGAGTCTCTAATATTTATTTATTTCACTCATTAGAATTCCTCAGCATATCTCTATCCCTGAGTAACTCCAACAAGGGAATTATAGATTTTTTTTACAACTAATATATAAGCCTTTCAGACTGAGGAAGAAGGTCTCTTGAAGTCTCTTGGAAAAATATGGAAATTTGGTAATTTTATATTTGACCCTGGTTATCTCAAAACAAATAAATTTTTTATAATATGTTTCACAGTTTGGGCCATTCTTAATATCTCAGTAACTGGGGTTCAGTGTATAATGAAATGTGGGGTGGATGATCTTCTAAATTATGTCAGACACGATGCCTCTGAGTCACAGACAAGCAGGTATCTTTCTGTGAAGTCATTCAAGCTTCAGCTGGTTTTTTTTTTTTTTTTTAACCCCATTGGTAGTATGTTCTGATGTTGGATCCACAACTGTTTCACAAAAAACACCTTGAGGAAGTAAATTTCACCCTCTTTCTGCCTCAGGCCAATATCATATCCCCACCACCATCTGTCATTTATCCATTTATCCCACTCAAAGGTGTGTAACTCAATGTGGGCTTGTGACCGGAAGGTTGCTGGGTCAAATCCTAAAACGGCAGAGTAATTTCACCGTTGGGCTCTTCAGCAGAGCCCTTAATCCCAGTCGCTCCAGGAACCACATGACTCTGCTTTCTCAGTTGAATGTCGCTTTAGATAAAAGCATCTGTTTAAATATATAAGTGCCTTAAAGGCAAAGTATCCCCATTAAATATGACTGATTTTTCTGAATTTCGTTTGTTTGTTTCGTTTCTTAAATAGCCCGGCTTTCCTTTGTAAAGAAGTACAGTTTGTTTGATCCTTTAGTCCTTATAAGGACTCTATAGGATAGTATTTGTTAATGGTTCCTCCAGTAACATCATAAGGGTTTTTGTCCTTAATAAAGTTTCTCAAGTACTGAACGTCCCTTGGATTCTTTGTGGGAGGGGTGTACTGCAGCTGTGCGGTGGCTTGGCATTATGAAATTCTGCCGTTTATGATGCATTATTTTCCATTGCTGTCTCGCCCTCAGTAGTGGAACAGGTAGGTCGTCTTTCATCGTCAATGGACAAAGGAGTTGCTTTCAGCAATCAGAGATACAAAACTTGTTCTCTTGGGGAAGCTCATCCCGTTTTATGATACGCAGTCTATTTTTGACTGATGAAGTCATGTCAATGGCAGCCAAGATGATGTTTTTCTGTAACAGAATTGATATTAGTCAACAGGTTGACTAATAGCCTGACGTTGATCCCTTTTTTGTTCACTACCCTGGATCCAACAAAAGATGATCTCTTGAGGAAACTCATAAAAAAGATTATTGGCTTCTGAAAGATCCCCCAGTACGACATCTCCTTTCTTACCAGCCTTTCAGAAAGAATGCAGACCGGCTGTTTCCTGTTCAGGGATGTTCCTGTGAACTTCCGTTTAACTTTAGATAACCAGGACCACTGTCTTTCTGCTGAAATTAATTTGCTTTTCACCGTTCTTCATAATCCTGAGCAGTTTTATTAAACATATTTGGGAAGCGGTCACGCCCGCGTGAATTTCGTTGCATCATTCTCTTGTGCCTTTTTAAAATCGCCGCCTTCGTGCATGACTGTCGATGCGGATTGTGTATCACCCCGAAGTGTTTTTCCAGTGCGCAACTCCCATCTCCCTCCCATTCCTCAGGTGTCTGAGTGCAACTGGCCGGCCAGACATGCCCCGAGTCTCCACAACCTCTTTGCCGTCTGCAAGAACATGCACCACTGGCTGCGCCAGAACCCCAAAAACGTCTGTGTCATCACCTGCACGGTAACCCACCCAAGCTGTCATTGGTGTCCTCAAAAATGTCACGTGCACAGTCCTTTTGTCCGTGTTAGGGTGTGCACCATCCTTTGTCACATTTAACTTTCCAGTCTATGGTTGGAAGCTGTGTAAGATCTGCTTTTTTTTCTAGGTTGCACTTATAAATCAACACTTCATGACTATTTCCTGTTTTGGTTTTGTGTTATTGCCTTGTAGCCGAATGACTGTTGCCCATTTCTCAGGAAGGAAGAGCGCCCCCTGGTGTTCTGGTCTGTGCCATGTTCTGCTTCTGTCATCTCTTCAACAACCCCGTACCTGCAATGCAGCTGTTTGGTGCCAAGAAACCTGGAGCAGGCCTCTGGCCCTCACACAAACAGTAGGTGCAGATATGTTGACCTCTCAGCTGCACAGAGCTACGCATAGCTAGATCTGCTAAAAAAAAATCATGGTCTTATTATAGCTTTCTGGAAATTTCTCTCTAAAAAAAAAAAAAAAATTCTGGTAATTTGTGGCATTTAGATTGACATTTTGATAGGATATTGAAACAATTAAGTAGGAGCAGGATGATCTTCATAATGGTAGTAATGGTAGAATAAGTCCTATGGGTTCTAATGCGTCCGGACCCCCTGGTTCTCCAGGTACGTTGGCTACATGTGCAGCATGGTGTCGGAGAACCCTAAGCTGCCCCACTGCAAGCCCTTGGTCATCAAAGCCGTCACCATGGCTCCCGTTCCCTGCTTCAACAAGCAGCGCACTGGCTGCCGTCCCTACTGCGACGTCCTCGTCGGCGATACCAAGACCTTCTCTACCGCGCAAGACTATGAGAGGATGAGGTGTGCGGCACCCTGGCAAACTACAAACCCCTGCGGTCTGTTACAGGGAATCTAAAATGAGAGAAGCCATTTTAGGTAGTCATATCCCGCGTGCCATTATTGTTCTTAGCTGCCTGCCCGTAGTTGTGGTGCTCTGGGCCGTAACAGCATGTGACCGGCTAAAACAATGACATCATCCCCCATTTACACGCTGGTGGCTTGCAGGGACGCTAACCCTTTAGCGTGCTAGCGCTCTGCAGGGTTGCTATCTTTGGTCCTTTGGCTGGTGTGAGATTTTCAATTCGAGACGACAGTTTTATTACCTTAGTAAACCGTCTTTAGGGTTTGCAAACTAGCCCAACGATTCGGATGTGGCTAATTTTAGGTTTATAATGGAATTATATAGATTTCTTGCGTGACAGTGTCATGCCAGATGCGTGAGAGCTGGCAACTCTGCTGCTGATGTGACGGCCTTTTATCTTTCGCTGTCTCTTCCCCCAGAGAGAACCGGGTGCAGGAGGGGAAAGTGGTCTTCCCCCTTGGTGTGAATGTTCATGGGGATGTGGTGGTCTCTGTGTTTCATATGAGGTCTACCATCGGAGACAGGCTCCAGGGCACGGTAGGCCTGAGCCGTAACATCTCAGCACAGTCTGTCGCTGTTATTTTTCATGTTTTATATTGCAGATTATATCAATACAATGTCTATTGACAATAATAAACACTATGATGATATTTTCCAAAAAATATCCCAATATACCCAATGTCTGTGGTATTGACACAATTTTATTATTGTTGCTTAGGTGACCAACACTCAGATATTTCAGATACAGTTCCACACTGGGTTCATCTCTCCAGGCACGACAGTCTTGAAGTTTACAAAGTAAGTCATTTTTCCCCAAAGTGGCTTCACCTGTGTGTCTTCAGCTGGATGCACCTAAACAGTTCCCTCAGTGCTTTGGAAGCGTTAATCCACTGACAGACATTTTATTTTGATTGGTCCATGTCCTGTTTGTCAAACACAAGCCTTGAGTGAATGAGAGAACCTCTGTAGAGGGCCAGCAGCATTTTTGCTTATTTTATTGTAGTGACTTGGCCAACGGACGCTATAGTCTCTAAGGAAGTGGGTGTCTGGCAGTTGGAATGCTAAGAGAACTTCTACTGTTACAGCCATAAGAAGTGTCCGTTCTCTTTGGTTAAAATCCTCATCTGTGTAAACAAGATGTAAACCAACACTGTATTGGCTTTTGTAGCATCTTTTGGGCAGCTCAGTTTGTTCATTGGACAGGTGTGTGGTAATCGGAGTCTGTGTGTCTCTGTAGGCCGGAACTAGACGCCTGCGATTCGCCTGAGAAGTACCCCCAGCTGTTCCACGTGGTGCTGGACATCGAAGTGGAAAGCACAGACAAACAGGTGGACCTCACCCCCCCTTGGGAGCAGTTCCCCAGCAAGGACCTGAGTCCCAACATCCTCTTCTCCTGCTATCAGGAGCACCAGGATGCCCTGGCCATCGCAGGTGGGAGATTCTTCCTCATGTCACAATAAACTGCCATTTGTTTCATTTTTAGTGCCTAATAACTTGACCCTTGTGCAAGTGAATTGAAACAAGCTGTCGTATCTGTATGCAGACAGACTGACCACAGTTAAGAACCTCACAGTCACATTAATTCATACTTATCAGCTTGGCTTCGGATTTAGGGCCTGCTGGATTGATAAAATTACCTGGGAATTACCCAGGATGGGGCACCAATCCATCGCAGGGCGCACACACCATTAATGTATATGGGTAATTTGGTAACTCTAATTAACATTAGCATGTTTTTGGACTGTGGGAGGAAATTGCAGAACCTGAAACCCAACGACAACACAGGGAGGTGCCTGAACCCAGAGTATTCACTTGAAACATACAGGGATAGCTGAAGCACAGTCGTAGCACCCAGCTGTCACCCCCCCCCCCCCCCTACCTGTCTGTGGGCACAATGCCTGCTCTGTCCATCCACTCAGTCGTACCACCCAGCTCTAACCCCACCAGAGCAGGCCTGCCTGTCTGTGGGCACAATGCCTGCTCTGTCCATCCACTCAGTCGTACCACCCAGCTCTAACCCCGCCAGAGCAGGCCTGCCTGTCTGTGGGCACAATGCCTGCTCTGTCCATCCACTCAGTCGTGCCACCCAGCTCTAACCCCGCCAGAGCAGGCCTGCCTGTCTGTGGGCACAATGCCTGCTCTGTCCATCCACTCAGTCGTGCCACCCAGCTCTAACCCCGCCAGAGCAGGCCTGCCTGTCTGTGGGCACAATGCCTGCTCTGTCCATCCACTCAGTCGTGCCACCCAGCTCTAACCCCGCCAGAGCAGGCCTGCCTGTCTGTGGGCACAATGCCTGCTCTGTCCATCCACTCAGTCGTGCCACCCAGCTCTAACCCCGCCAGAGCAGGCCTGCCTGTCTGTGGGCACAATGCCTCCCCCTTGGCTTTACCCCATACCATGGTACTCCTGCAGTAGCCGCTGTCCCTGTGTGTGGTGCTGAATGGGCCAGGCGGACCATTTGCTGTTCCCATGGCAATTGACCCCGACCCCAAACATCCCCCCCCCCCGCCACCCGCCAAACACACACACAAACACACACACACACACCTCCATCCAGTGAATGTCCACAGAGTGTTTGCCCTAAGTTGATAAGTTCAACATAGAGTACCTGTGTGTTTCCTGGGCAATGATGGGTTTTTATGACCGACATAACCAACATTGTAATCCCACTCATCTTAACAACATTCGGAATTTGATGATGGATATTTTTGTATCGGATGACTTCTTGAACATTGTTAATGTTAAGTAGAAAGACTGTTACCGGATAGAGGTGAGTGTGCAGCACAGACCCGGCTGTTCTAAAACAATAGGTGTGTTGACCTAAAAAAGAAAAAACATTAGTATCCTTGTTCAGTTGTTTACCATTGATTGACATATGACTGGATGAGCTCAGTGGATGAAGGGACATCAGCGACTGTCTGTTGGGTACAGAGCCATACGATTGGCTGACATTTAGCTTCTATTACATGTGTTACTGACAGCTTTTAGAAGGACAGCGTGCTAATTAACACGGGGCAGTCTGGTGGCTCGTGGGGGGGGGGCACCATCACCTCCCACCTCCACGGCTGGCAGCGGCAGTTCCACCCCTGCACTGTGTGGGGGGACTTTGAACAAAATCTGTGTTTGTGTGGGTTTTCTGTCACAGTACTAATATGTGTGGTTTGGGTGCCTCTAAACTGCCCTTTGCTACCTTTCGAGGGACGGTCTCCTGTCCAGGAGCTTCCCCTGTCTTCTGCCAGTTTAGTGAGTGAGTGGATGGATGGATGGATTGATGGACTGACTGACTGATTGATGGATGGATGGATGGATTAATGGATGGATTGATGGCCTGATTGGATAGATGATTCGATTTGATTGATTGGATGGATGGATGGATGGTCTTTATTTTAGAATGCAGTTGTAAAAGTGCCACCCCAGTGATGCCCTGTATTCAGATCAGAACATTTAAAAAATGCAGAGCCTTCTATGCCCTGTGCTAGGATTTGTCATTTTTGTTTAATCTCTCATTGTTACTGTCTTGTCTCGTCATACTTATGCACCCTTTATACTTACTGTATGTCCCCTATTCACCATCTGAGCTTGGCGTCCATGCTTCTCTCTGCACGTTATTCTCAGTATAATCCTGCATGTGGCAGAAACTCGAACCCGGCACTCTTCTTATTCCAGTACTGTTGAGGCATTTTTTTTTATTATAATTTATTTTTTGCCCCTCGTGTCCCAGGAAGGGGAAAGGCCTGTGCGGGTCCAGACAGCCACACGGGGCCGGCCAGCGTGGACAGCGAGCCCTCTGACGACGAGATGTTGACCCTGTCTGGCCAGAAGGCTAACGCTGGCCAGAAGGCTAATGACTCCCAGGCTGCAAGCAAGGGCAAGGAGCCAGAGGCCCCTCCCCCTGAGGCCCCTCCCCCAGTGGAAGTAGACCTCCTGGGTCTCGGCGATGGTCCTGGGGACCAGGCCTTCGCCTCCTCCCAGCCCCCAAAGCAGCCCCCGACAAACACCGACCTCCTGGGTGACCTCTTTGGGGCTGACTCTGGGTCCACAGAGTCCCCCCCCCAAAAGACGGTGCCCCCCGCCTCCCCCGGTGTCTCCCCGTGTCCCAGCCAAGGTGGGTTTGCCACTGCTTCCATAACAGGGCACACTTTTGATGACATGGGTGTTTTTGGAGTCAATGTCGTCTCTCCATAACTCTTAGGTTCTGCTCAACAGGTTTCGATCCGTTTGGGTCTGGCACGACTGTGCAGGAACCGAAGGGGCCATTCCTGGACCCAGGTAATGTCTTCCTTTGCTTGCCTTTCCTATACCGCCTAGCGTGCAGGATATGATTATGGGTAGAGCATGTACAGCCCGGCACTCTGCCAGTACGTCGTCTCACCTTCACCGGCAGTTTTGCAGATAGCCGTTTGTGGTTCGCACTGGCTGTTGCTTATGCAGCATGAAGCGTGCTAGCGAGCCGTGGTCTGTCCTCGCAGGCCGGACGTCGCCAGCGCCCCCCACCACCCCGACCGTCAACGTCCAGCAGCAGAACCTGATGGGCGGCTGGGAGTGGAACAGGCCACCTGCTGCAGGTGTGGTGCCAGCAGTTCTCAGCTAATTCTGTGGTAGCAGAAACTCTGCATCTCAGCAGCTCCCTCTAATGGTACATTTGTGATAGCATGATGAGTCTGACCGCAGTTGTGCACCAATTAGTCATTTTTAAAAATTCCAGTTCTTGTCATTTTAATACTTTTATCAGGTAGTAATATAGAATTTATCAAAATTAATGGATTAGTTAATTTCTTCAACCCCTCATTTGTACAGCTGAATCTTGTTCAGTATATGCATTCTGCTGCAGGTCTTTAATCCCTAAAGCAGCCTCAGAGTGTATTGCTCTGGTGGGGATCTTGGGGATCTTGTGGCAGCAGGAGGGCTATGAAGTCTCTCGCCATCCATCCTGATGCCTGTTTTTCCTTTTGTGTTGGCACAGGAGGTTTTGGGATGGGAAGCAAATCAGCCAGCACCAGTCCCACAGGCTCAGCCCACAGTACGCCTACTCACCAGCCCAAACCCAATACTTTGGACCCCTTTGCTGATCTGGGAGCACTGGGAGGTGAGTTTGTGGCTTCATATTGACTCCAGCTAGAGAATCTCTTTTCACTGTAGGATTTTAAAGTTAGTTGTACATGTGCCCTTTAACTGCTTTTCCAGTATAGAGCACATGGCAGAGGAGCCAACCAAGAAGGGATTCACTTCAGAGCGAGAACCAATCAGATTGTAGAGGTGGGTCCAAGCAACTAGAGGAGGCAGGATCAACCAATCAGATGTCTTGGTCCCACCTCCTCTAGTTGCTTGGACTCACCTCTTCTACAATCTGATTGGTTCCCTCTCTGAACCAGTCATTTTCCGTTCTGCCCTCATAACATTTTGTGTAAAGTACAACTCCCAAGGGATTCCAGTTAATCAAAAGTCTCAGAAACAATACAGATGATTTAGAAATGCAAGTTCACCTAACTGAATATCTGATTGCTGGGTGAAACTGCAGTGTGGGGGAAACCTGCACGATTCTGCCCCCCCCCCCCCCCCAAACTGTGGAGGTTTAAGACCCCTGCACCATCCAACCACGTTTTACCTTTTACTCGCTAAGAAAATGCCTGCAGATATTTTCATGTTTTTTTTTGTTTTTTTTTTCCCTCCCTCAGGGGGGTCTGGGTTTTCCAGTAAGCCCACCACCCCCACCACTTCCGCGGGTGCCTTCCCACCCATGGCATCCCCGCAGCGGCCCCCTTCCCAGCCCGCAGCGGGCAGCGGCGGTTGGCAGTCCTCCCGGCAGCCAGGGGGCGCCTCGCAGTGGCAGCCCCAGTCTTCCCCGCAGCACCGGCCCAACTACAACGTCAGCTTCTCCACTGCAGCCGGCGCCCCTAGTGGTAATGGGAGGCAGGCCCCAAGCTTTGGTAAAGCCACACCCCTATGACATCATAGCTTTCCCCAACCATTTGTTATGTAGATCTGAAGTATAAGTTTAATGGCTTTTATTGCCTGCCACTACAGTCTAAAGCACTGACTTATGAAGGGATATAAGTTTTTTTTTTTGTTTGTTTTGTTTTGTTTTTTTTTTAAACACTGGGGAGGCAGCAGGACTGTGTACATATACTGTATATCACTACAATATCACTACAATTATATATATTTTTAGGGTGCAGTATCATAGGTGCAGGGAAACGTTTTGAGCTCAGTGTGCTGTACATCAGAACAACCAATAGGTTTTACTGGAGTTACTTTGTATCATTGGCCATTAGACAGAGCTGGAAAGTTCAAATCCAGTCCGAGGTTTTGTTTCAGCCAGGCCGGTTGAGTACTCTGTGACTGTGATTCTTTATACTCAACTGGTTGGTTGAAACAAAACCTCGGACTGGATTTGTACTTTCCACCTCTGTAATGGATAACTTTTGTGAGTAACTTTCCCAACACTGATCATTGGTAGCTATAATCAGCAAACATCAAGATAACAAGTGTGAAAACGTGGCCCAGCTTTTTAAAACTTTTGATACTGTATTGCCGCCACCAACCACAGGGCTGAAGTAACCCTAGTTCCAGCACTAGTGGGCAGTATTAGGTTTTTTTTAAATGTTTCTTTACTGCTGATCGTCCGTTTGCGGTGTCACCCCCAAACAATTAAAAGAATTAGGGCAGCTAACATGGACTGTGTTTTCTCAATTTTGCACAGGGGTCAAACCAAAAATGGCAGAGGCAGACTTTGGGGACCTGCTTTCCGGACAAGGCTTTGCTGGAAACAAGGAGAAGAAGGGTCCAAAGACGATCGCAGAGATGAGGAAGGAGGAGATGGCCAAGGAGATGGACCCCGAAAAGCTCAAGGTTTGAGCCTGAGACCTGATTACCGTACACCGTAAATGGGATGAGTAGTGCAAAACCTTTACACTTCAGTGTTGTATAAGGTTTCAAAATTCTTGGAATTTTCAAAGTTGGAAACTTTCCATGGGAATTAGTGGCTAGCCTATAACAGGGAACTGAGATGTAGTTTAAAAAAATACATCTTGATGGTGCTAATAGTGATATTATTGTGTAACCAGGTGCTTGTGAGTAATCATGTGAGCGTGAAAACACGCCAAAATAAGCATCTGCATCTGCAAAACACACTGCTTATAAGTCTTATTCTATGTTGTATTACTCATACAGCTTGCTTTCTGTGCCGTATCTGACAGCTCCCGTGGAGTTCCATGGGGTTCAATATTTCCAAAATTCCCCAGCTTAACTTCCCATGGAGAGGTTCTGGAAAGTTTTCGGAAATTTTCCGCCCCTTTGCAACCCTAGTGGTGTATCTACAGTAGTCGAGTAGGATTTCAGACGCTTATGAGTAGCTTAGAAAGGTCTTATGAGGATGTTCTAAAGTTATTACGGCGCTCTGCGTCTAAACAGATTCTGGACTGGATCGAGGGGAAGGAGAGGAACATCCGGGCCCTTCTGTCTACCATGCACACGGTGTTGTGGGAGGGTGAGACCCGCTGGAAGCCCGTAGGAATGGCCGACCTGGTTACACCCGATCAGGTCAAGAAGGTCTACCGCAAGGCAGTGCTGGTGGTCCATCCAGACAAAGTGAGGCTTGTGCTTATTATATTGTTAGCAGGCCTTGATAAGATTGCACCATTCACCCTACAGAACCTTCTCCAATGAAGTTTCCAGTAGCTTTGTTTTGTCTTACACCCTCCTTGCAAATGTAAGTGAAAAGGATGATTTATGGGCCCGACTAATATTTTTGTCTCCTGTGTTAAGGAGCTAAAAACTGATATCTGAAAATATTTACAAATGTGATGTTATATATTGGCAAAACAAGCAGACACCAGTAGCTTTTTAGTTATACAGCACTTTACCAATGGATTTGGTAAACTCAAAAAGCAGACACTTACAAGAAGTTCTCAAAAAAATAAGTAATGTTCTTAAGGACATTGGTGCTTTATCTGTGCATTTTCCAATCAGTTCAATCTGCATGACTTGACACTGCATGACACTGGAATTGTGAGAATTGCACAAATTAGCGTTTGCATTTTTACTTAGAAGTTTGATTAATTCTGCTTTTTTCCTGCATTTGTAGGTTGAAATAACTTTTTTCCATTGTTCTCCTGTGTTTGAAGGCTACGGGCCAGCCATATGAACAGTATGCCAAGATGATCTTCATGGAACTGAACGATGCCTGGTCAGAGTTCGAGAGTCAAGGGCAAAAGGCGCTATATTGAAATTCAGCTTTTGGGTTACCGGCGAACTCCCTTGTGATGTGATGCCTGATTTTTGGTGGTTTTTTTTCCCCTCTCTGTCACATGGGTTTTGTTGTCACACATAGACCTTAGAGTGCAGATTAACCATGCAGTCTCAGGAAACGTGAGGCTCGCCCATTCACCTGGTGTCCACAACCCATCATGACACAGAATCGGCAGTGCGAATAGTCTTCACCCAGATCATAAGGGGAGAGGCAGTATGTGGTGTATTTTCCCTAGTTTATGGGTATTGCAGTGTACGGTCAGGAATTCTGTTTCTTTGAAACCTTCACGGTAGCATCATGAAGCCAAGAAAATTTTAATGCTAGCAGTCTCAGATCCTTTGTGGGGGGTGATGTTAATTCCTTTGAAGAATGGGAGATTACATTAGCATTACGTTTATATGACACATTTGGCCTGTGTTCATTTGTATATATGTCTTTTTCTGTTTCTTCGCCATGCAAGCTAATTGCTAATTACCATCCGTTCGCGTCCTTGGAGCAATTCCTTTAACTGCATTCATTTACACGATGGCACAGAGTCGGCGTTTAGAAGTGGCCAGATAGCACAGTTGATGAGATTCAAAGGAAAGGTGTGAATATTTTCCAGCAGTATTTTTGTATGTTTAGTGTGTAGACATGCATATTTAATATGCAGGAAATAACTGTTTACAAAAGGTTTGTTTTAAAATTAATATTTATCATAATTATTTTGTTCTTTTTTTGAGTACATGTACAGTATCTTTTCTCCATGTGTTTTTTTTTTCCAATCTATATTATCCTCCTATTTTTCTATGGGAGAAGACAGACGGTTAGTTGTTCCTGCAAAGCCTTAATTCACTCATCAAACGACCTGGTCCAGTTAGGTAAGTGACATTATGTCAGACATTATTTGCTTCACTCATTAGCCTGGGTAGCGCCTTAACATATTCCCAAGAAACTAAATTATGCAATCTCTGTTTTTCTGCTAAACTAATAATTTAATCTGATCAGATATCAGTCCTGGTGTTTGGACTAAAACATAGTAACTGGACATAATTCCCCCCAAAAACACCCCCATCCCAGTACATGCGTCCTGGTAAGGTTTGATCTTTTCTAATGGGAACTGGGCCCCAACTCTAACACTCAATTTATTTAAAAATATTTTTAAGCAACTTCTCTTTAAAACTGTTTTAACAATATATTTATTATAATCATTGCTGTAATTTTACTTTCTGTTGTATAATTTGTGGTATTTTTGTGTTTGAATGTATTCAGGATGCATATTTGGGTGAACGGAACATGATTTGGATGCAGGTCATGTGACACAGATCTGCATTGCAAAGATGGCTTCCCTCTTCCTGATGTACGCTGTAATGCACATCCCTGGTTTCTCATTGCTGTCTGTAGCCATGGAACAGGAGAAGCCCAGGGTCCAGAAGTGTGTGTGTGTGTGTGTGTGTGTGTGTGTGTGTGTGTGTGTGTGTGTGTGTGTGTGTGTGTGTGTGTGTGTGTGTGTGTGTGTGTGTGTGTGTGTGTGTGTGTGTGTGTGTGTGTGTGTGTGTGTGTGTGTGTACGTACTGCTGTGTTTACCTTCCACACTTATCCTGTCTGTTTCACACTTATTTTTGAAGCATTGTTTGCCAAGTGAAAACAAAGACTGACCTCAGCTACCCTGGGGATATTAGAATTATCAGAATTTGACAACTGTATGATACTTTTAATTCCAGCTAACTGTTGTTCTCAGAAATGTGAAATATTTAAGATGCACAGCCTTGTATACTGTGCCAGCACCCTACAGATATGGTAACGTTATATGACAACGTTGGGATAACATCCGGTATATGTTTAGTCTAGATCTCTTTTCTATATGTAATGTCAGTGCTTTGTTTTATGTGTTGGGAATGCATACTTGACAGAAAACACCTCCTAATGTGTGTTATTTTGATGTTGCAGAAACTATTAAATATTTAGTTGCAACTGAATATTGTTCTGTACATTCCAAGAATCAAATGCAAACACTACTGTTGTGGAAAGATTTATCTGTAATCCAGTTTTGGGTTATATTGAAGATAGTATGTTTTAAAAAAAATGAAATGTTTTCTTGTGGAGGAACTGTGACGGTATAGAACAAACTATATGTTGCAGTAAGTGAAGTCCCCTCCCAACCAAATATTTTTGTCTGAAATGTTTAAAATAACCCTTATGCAGTGGGCTTGTGGTTGTGTGAGACTTACATGAAGGTAAGATCCTTTTCTGTTTTTGCGCGTGGTTTGAATGTTTTCTGCTCTGCTGTAAAAAGAGAAACGTTAGAAATGAAACGGGAAAATAAATAAAGGAAGAATTATGTTTACGCAAGCTTCCCGCGTGTACAAAATCCTAACGTCTAGAACAAAATGTGAAATATGGCATAATTGGCAGTTCCACCCCCATTCCATGCAAAAAAGGTTCCATCCCAGAATAGTGGGCGGTGGCAAGTTCATTTAAAGCCTGGTGATAACACTGCTGGTCTATTTGATTTGGTTAAATGTTGGACACTTTTTGAAGTTGCTTTTGCACAATTTAAATACATGAAATATATAAATTTTAATGAATCTGTTTCCTGTTAGCTGATCACAAACGAATGGATGTGTTGAATGTACATATTACAAAATGCGCTTGTGTCTTTGAAATGTAATGCCATAGGTCTGAATTTCTGCTTTTTCTTTTCCTTCCTTGAGCAATAACAGCAGCTTAACACATGTAGTCTTTAGGGCATTTTAAAAACTTCCCAATAATGGATCAAGGTCTCCTGACAGTTGTGCACTTGTTCACCAAAGCGTATCGCCTTAATACACACTGAACACACCAGAATGACACATAGCTGTGCATCAGAGCCATATGATTCTCCTGCACTGTTGCTTACGGCTGTCAAACCTGCCCTCTGTAGCTCAGCAAGTGGAGTATTGTGCTACCGACCGGAAGGTTGATGGGTTCGGATCCCAGGTGCAGATGTAAGTAGTCACCTTTCCGTCTGTTCTAAGTGGCTTTGGATAAAAGCATTTATTACACGGCTCTCTGGAATGCTTGATTCTGATTGGTCAGTTGAGACATTTGCAGGTTCGTTATTTTCAAATAATGACCGCTCCAAAGTAATAACGCATATTCACGTGGTACTATATCGTTTCGCGGAAAGGTAAAAATGTTATTTTAAAACAAATATGCCAATAAAATGTTTCAAATTCATATTCATTTCCATGTCATTTTCCTTATGTGGCAAATAGCCGTGTAATAAACGGGATAATGTACAGGCAGCCGCTAGCCTCCGCTTCGCGTCGGGTCCTGATCACACTGTCGGGGCTTATTTCTGCGATAACTACCGGCTGCCTGTACATTATCCCTTACTTAACACCTGGTACAGATTCTAACCCATTCGTCAGGGTGGAGTAGGGATCCCAAGCACTGGTCTTCCACATTAAAGGCACCATTCTTAACTGCAACACTAGTTACAAAAGCTTCAGGATTGATGCACACTCAGTGCAGCGCCTCAAATTGGTCTTGTGGCAGTCAGCGAGGTCTGCTTTACCGGAGGAAGCATCGTGGGAAATGCATTGCTGGCTGCTTTCCTGTCCAGGGTTACTAATCCTCGGTCGTTACTCCACTTCTGACAGCACTAGACGGGGGGACGAATATCTGCCACGTTTACTACATCACACTGTGGCTCTAGGCGTGAGAACATACATTATTTTGTAAGAGCCCTTCCATGGAAAAAAACCTGCTGTTTCTATGTGAAATGTTTTTCTATTTTGGGGGGAGGGGGCATTTTATGTTTTCCACCCTAATTAAAATAATTAAAAAAAAAAAAAAATATATATATATATATATATATATATATATATATATATATATATATATATATATATATATATATACATATATACATATATATATATACATATATATATATACATATATATATATATATATATATAATACATATATATACATACATACATATTACATATGTATACTCTTCGGAGGTGATAGTGTTGTTATTAACTAATTTGGCCTGTTACAATTTTTGTTCCACAGTATGTTTTATTAAATACTCCTCATTAATGTGTTTTGAATTGTTCCCCTCAGCCTTCACAAGGGGGCAGTAATGGGGATTTGGGATTCCCCATTCTGGTCTTCCTTTGAACATACTTGACACTTTACAGTAATTTAGTAGTTTTATTCAGTAATAGTTGAGCCCAGGCTTAATCAAATTTGCAAATGTGTCAGACTTGCATGAGACATAGATATTCAAGTTCTGACAAAAACCCAGCAAGTCATAGAAGAAATGTATTCCCATCTGCATTTGCTGCTACCTGTACGTTATTGCTGTCTCTGCGCAGCCTCTGTCTGATAGTGAGTCTGTCCCAGCTTCTACACACCTCTGTGTTCATCTTCTAGCCCCGCTAACAATTTTTCATTCTAGGAACATTTACTGAACATTACGATTAAGGTATGGAAATGTTCAAGGTGTCGTTTTTCCTGATGCTCCTAGAACATTATCCCACTACTACAATGACTACCACAGCTAAGAACAAGAACACAGAAACCAACAAAGGGCATTGATAAGGCAGCAGGCAGCACTCTCTAAAGTAACGCCTGGATGCTGTGTTGGCAGTATACGTATATAACATACTATGCACATATTTTGGCAGTATACACATGAAATAAAACAATATTTTTTCAATGTTACTTGTGTTAAAAAGATGTCCAGGTAATAATGTTACCATGCTGACATTGACAGAACTTTCGTTAAAATGTAAAATGTGGAAATAACGTTCCATTAATGTTAGTGAGAATGTTCTCCGCCAGCTTTGAGAAGACCTTCACGTAACGTTGACTAAAGTTCTGAGAATGTTCCCCGTTAGCTGCGTTGCACACATTCCCTACTTCCCTGCCAGGAACACTAGTTTCCAGGTGTTAAGGTGCGTAGTCCATATCAAATAAATCAACAAAGAAGCCACAATAACTTGTTCAGTAATGTCTGCGGGGACCTCGCATGCTGCTTCATCCTCGTGGCCCTCTGACGGTTGGGTGAGAATGTGGTGGCATTTCAAGCCGGGGATTTCCTCACATCACAGAAAAGATCCTATCGGTGTTAAAGCAGCCTGGCATGGAATGTTGCTGAAGCTGCCATATGAAGGAGAACATTCATAAACACACACAGGAGACCTTAACACGCGACGTTATAGAGATATAAAATATGAAAACTGGTATCATTTACAAAGTGTTGCAACCTAGTTAATAACCTGCTTATAAACCTTTCATAATCCCTTTATAAGGGTGGCCTTATTGTAAAGTGGCACCGTTAGTTTAAGGAGAACATGCGATCTCCATGGGCACTGAGCAGATAAACCTCCGAATCCCTGTCGGGGGTGTACTGGGAGCTGTGAAGGAGAAAAAATGTGGACTGCGGATTGCGTGAGAACTGGGTTGGGAAACGCTGATCTAGAGTCACGGTTCAGTGCTGAGTGTGTTTTTCTGTCCAGCCTCCAAACATGGCCGTCCCCACCAGACAGGGTTTTGCCGAAATGTTACTGCAAGCAACATCCACTCAAATTTATGAAAAATGAAGTTGAAAATGAGTCAATAAGGGCAGCACCGGGTACATTTCCTGTTGAAACCCACTCGTCTATCAGTCATTTCCATCTGAACATATCGCACTGCCATACTTTCTGGATGTTGCAATATGTGAGAGCCAACGGAGGCATAGACAGAACATCACTACAGGTGCATTTCAGCATGGAACAGCCGTGATTCTACTCCATTATGCGCTGAATGCAGCGAGCATGCTGTCATCTTATGCTCAATGGTGCAGGGTCTGCACAGGATGTACAGTATAGCAACACAATGCATAGGCAGGAGTTACACTTATGGTCTTCAGAGGTGAACGCTAATTATTTGCTGCCTATTCTGTTAATGCTAAGAACGAATGTTTTTTTTTATGTTACGTTGTTCAATAATGGATGATGATGGAATCATTTATCAATGTTACGTTGTGAAATGACTGAAAAGAAATTTTGCTTTCAACAAAATGTTTTATTGATGCACTTTTTATAGTTAAAAACATGGAGGATCATCCTGGAAGTTCCCCCCGCGTTGGAGCTGCACCACACGGCCCTTTGCTTACACACTGGCTGAGGGTCACACTTCACCGCTCACTGATGAAGCTTCCGTGTATTACCACATGGTGCCTTTCACAACACAGTCGCCCCAAGGTGCTTTACATGGGAGTGTTGAAATACATTCCTGCATCATTCATACAGAAAAATTCAAAATCAGGGAAAACGGAGGAGAGACAGAAAGAAAGAGAAAAAAAAGAGGGAGAGAAAGAAAGGAAGGAGTGGGTTTGCTTGCTAAAAGCAAGGTGTAAACTGTGGTCAGGGTCAAAGCCAAAATCTATTAATGAGTCGGTTCTGCATCCCAACCTGGGAAAGGTGGCAGGCTGAAGGCTGCATCCATGATGTCACAGTTCGTAAGTCACATCCATGATGCAACAGTTCGTAAGTCACATCCATGATGTCACCCTTCCATGGGCCTGAACCAGGACTCCAGCTTCAGTCAAGATTGAAAGACCGAGACCGATTCGGCATCCTGAATAGCACATAGGCAGGTCTTGTCACAGCAGTTGCTGTAAGGATTTTCCTCTATATGGTGAGGATTCCATCATATCCTGTCTAATCTCCTCCAGTGTTTAGAGGACTTTTGCTCACTGTGTAAATATGTATGTATGTGTGTGTGTGTTTGCATAGATCACATTTGAGGACTAAATTGTCCCCAAAGTGTAATAAAACCTGAAATTTCCCTACTTTTGGGGACATATTTTGCGGCAAATACACCATCAATTCCTCTAGGGGAATGACAGATACAGGTCCTGTACAGCGGCCAGAGGGATGTTGAGCGATTCCTCTTGCAGATCAGTGGCCAGGTCATTACGTGATACAGGTGGAGGAAAACATTTCCTGACTCGCTTCTCCAAAACACCCCAAAGTGGCTCCATAATCTTCAGATCTGCAGGTCATGGGAGATGACCTTCACTTTCATCAAAACACTGTCACCAGACTCACTGTGTTTATTGGTGCAACATCATCCTGATACACAGCACCACCTTCTGGGTGCAATGTTTGAAACATCAGGTGAACATGATCCCCCAGAATGGTCTAGCCGTGGCAGTGACGCACCCATCTAGAACAAGTAGCAGGCCTGGGGAATGACATGGTACTGCAGCCCGAACCGTCACTCAGGTGAGACCTTCTGATTTTCCTTTTGGTTGCTTAAATAACCATTTTAACTAAATGAATAATTTTTTTTTTTTTTAGATTGATTTAGTGTGATACGTAGGTGCGGAACACAGACATGACATCAATGATGTGAATGGTGCAACTTTGGTAGTTTTTCTCCTGCAATCCAAAGACATGCAGCTAGGTTAGCTTGTGTCTCTACATTGCTAACTAAGGATGGCTATGTGTATGTACCCTACAATAAACCGGTGAGTTGTGCAGGATGGACCACAGCCTTGTCCTCTGTGCTGCCTGGGATAGGGTCCGCTTAGCCCTGACCAGGATAAGGTATTAGAAGATGATTGAGGAGATAGACAAAAGCATAACTTGACATTATGAGTCTGTCTCTTTCCCTGTTATTCTACAGACAGCATCCCCCAGACAAAGGTAACTGTGGCAGCTAATCCACTGGCCGCTAACCCGCATCGCAGTGGCCAGGTCATGCTCACTCATTCAGGCCCAGTGAAAGCCAACATTGGTAGGTCACTTCTTCCACCAGGATGCATTCCTTCGCGTTTATAAACGTGGTGATGATGTCATAATGCAATGCAGGATACGATGATGTCACTTGTAAAGCAGGAGTAATAACAGAGAGATAATGTCATCCTTATTTTAAGACCACTGACAACATATTCCTTGGGTGAATTTGGTTCTTCTCAAGATTCATTAAATGACCTTTATTTCCCTCTCCGATTGTCTTAATGGCCATTGGGTAGAAGTCAATTAAAATTCGCATCTGGCTTTCTCGTTTTGTGATTTTTTTCCTTTTCTCCTACAAAAGACATCATGTTCCCTGGCACAGAGGCAAAATCATAATCATTGTTCATTCCCTTTTTCTCAAATTCCCTCGCATCTAATACGGAGTCAATATATAAAGAGTCTCCTAGGTAGAACAGGTACCTCTGTTCGCATCACCAGAATTGCTCCCTTGTTCGTTGTTTCCACTCGTAGTGTCTGACGCCCGGCATTCTCACCTTCCACCTGTACAGGGGCATCCGAGAAATGTGTGTCACCACTTAACTCTTGAGGACATAGTTATTTCCATTATCCCAGATCCTGAGATGAGCTCCACAGGTTAGTTTTTCAATTTTGTCTGCAATAAAAGCCCAGGAATGCTGGAGAATCACACGACAAAAACAAACCAAATGTTATACACTTATCAGTTGCCTATATTGATCTAATTCATCATGTTTTACTAGGTGGTTGCCTTGCCTTGACAATGTCCTTGTTGCATAATATTGGGTTTTAAGCCTCTCTAAAGTACTGTTAGGTTACTAACATTAAATCGATCATTGTGTGTGATCGGTTGTTATGGGAAGGATAATGTAAGAGTTATTATCCAATCAGAATTCTTTATGAAGAATTCAAGCACTTAAGCAATATCTTAATTTCTCTCTCATGTCCACTTTCAGCACAGACCATGAATTGCCACCATCGGTGTTTGCATAATATCACTCCACCCATCCGACTACACCTGTAGCCTTGCTTATGATAACAGAGGAACGCCCTACCCGAAAGAAAATAGTGCCCCCAGCTTCAATGGAAGAGAAAAAAAACCTTTGTGTAATAAGTTCTGCATCCCTCGGTGGCCGTCGCCCTTGAACATTGTTGCGTTTCGTACCGCTGTACAGGAACACGTTTTTTTTTTCAACTGCAAGTTATTTGACAAGACTTTCTGTTATACCAACCACCATCTGGAAAATAAGACATGAAAACAATATTATATTGGGGGAAGAATCTAAATAAAACCCTGCTTTCTTCATTTACAAAGTGTTAGAAACATACATTCCACCAGAACGTGTAATTTTAAATGTCTCGGTTATTTGTAGGAGTAGCCTATAGGCTATAATAACTATTTCGTCACAGTATAAATAATTTTCCCCTGGGCCTTTTTAAAAAAAAAAAAAAAAAAAATTAACATCAGACTTAACATTTCTGTGGAGACGCGTATCTCTCATGCCTTGATGACTCAGAGATGAGACTGAGGATACTCGCTGATTCCTTCAGCGCGCGCCACCTCCCCCCCTGACAGCGTGCGTGTGGCGACGCGGCTTCTCAGGCAAAGATTCTCAGCAGATATTAACGGCAACTTCAGGCACCTTCCACACACGTAAGTAGCGGCTCGCTTCTTCGTCGCCATCATCATCATTATCATCATCATCATCATCATCATCATCCCGTCATGTTTCTTGTGGTCTAGCAGGTAATATTTAAAAATTAAGTTAATTCGGGGGAAAAAAACGTTATTTTCTGCTTTACTCCATTTTAAAAACTTAAAGTAGGCATAACGTTCAAGTTGACATACCTGCTTAAAATGAATGAATGAATTGATGAATAAGAAAATGAAATGCATTTCAACCTAATACTTATCCCTAAACTTTCAACGACGACCGAAGTATAATTTTTCACTGACTCCACTGAAGCACTGGTTCAATATAGCATATGCTTATATCTTAGCTCACATGCATGGGTGTATGTGTGTGTATGTATATGTGTGTGTATGTATGTATATATATATATATATATATATATACATATATATATATATATATATATATATATTATGATTTTTTCAATTTCTCTTTCATCAACATTTACCCAAGACAACTTAAGTATATTTTGTATTTTGCTTGCTGTTGGTTCGGTTCTGTTACTGTGGTCAAGCTGTCCGCGCTCTGCCGATTTGCGGTGCAAATCTACTGCGCTTAAAACGTGTGAGTACGCGTAGGTATAAAATGATGGTGTCAGATCGCGCATAGGAAAACAATATGCTCCAAGCCAGTGGTGTCAAACTGCAGTCCCGGAGGGCCGGAACTCTGCACATTTTGGGGTTTCCACACATTTAACACACCTGGTTCAACTCATTTCACCTCCTTGTGCTAAATACCACACATCTCTTGAGATGAATCATTTGTGATGGAACGGGGAAAGAACTAAGCTACACTGCTCCGGCCTCCCAGGACTGCAGTTTGACACCCCTGCTCTAAGCGATCGTGCATAGGAAATCGGTTCAAGATTTATTGTCTTATGTATGAAGTACAGGATGTACTAAAATACAAAGAAATTATTACTTTCCCATATAATGCATTAACAAGTCTTATGGTTTTATGCACATTTAGTAAAACAAGCCAAGTTTGACAGGCTGTTTCTCAGAATTTCCCCATAATGTATAAATACGTACAGTAACCCGCCGCTGTATCGCGGATCTTTCCCCGACGCATCACAGTTCCCTGCGTATCTCGTACCTTGCTCGTGGTCCTGATTGTTGTGAGCAAACTTTTTGTGAACCCATACTGAGCTTAAAATGGTTTTATTTTTACATATTCCATTATGTGTACAGTGAGAGAGAGAGAGAGAGAGAGAGAGAGATGTGTGTGGATATATATTATGTTATATCCTTAGCCCGACATACACTTATCATTTGTGTTTACACAGTTTGTACATATAGCAAACTTATATTCTTGCATTTATTTTGACCAGCTCCTAAGAATTTACCCATCGCACCTAGTTATCTGATAAAGTTATGCCTATGCGTACATCACGTATTTGAAGAGCGGACGATTTGACCGCGTATCGGCAAAGGGCTGATAGCTTAACCACATCATCCTACTAATCTAATATCTATAGTAGTATTCAGTTAAAAAAATCTATTTAAGTGAGCCTAGCACCAACCATTTATATGGTGTTTTTTTTTTTGTAGGTATACGTACAGTGATAGGTATAAGCCATTAAGGGACGTATCATAGCTAGGCCTATTTACTGGCCAAAATTAACGTTATAGAAATAGGAGGAGTAGATCTTGTGGTGAATGACTGGCAGTTTGTTGATCATACTTTTCATTTAGCTGATACCTTTTCAACATGCCTTTCTTCTCGGACCTCTATTTGAATCTCTTCAGCACCATAACACCTGCCTAAAGTCTGTTGCAGTTTGCGTACATTTTAATTTCCGAATAGTTGTGTTCTTTTACATCTGAATGAATCACAGAAATGTCACTTTCCTTTCAAGATAACCCTCCGTCTTCGTGTGATTTGCGTGATGGTCCAAAATGAAATTTCAGCCAGAGTGCATGTATTTTAGTCGTTTCTCAGGGGGATGTAAAAAATGAGCTGTGATAAAAGCACTTATGATATTTAAGTTTCCGTTTCTCTCTGCAGTGAAAGAAATGTTTCCTGCGTTGTTTATCACCTCCTTTCTGGGTAAGATTATTACAATAATGGACAAATCATAGTCTCTCCATGATGTTTCCATAATTCTCGTCCTTAAGACTCATGAGTGAATGGTCAAGTGTAACATGCAGGTGAATTGTACATAAATATGTGTCTTAAACTTTAAGATATGCAACATATGGACTTTGTTCAAGCAGATAAGCATCACCCACATTGCTTGTTGTTTAATGTCATCATTTTCGATTTC
This sequence comes from Paramormyrops kingsleyae, assembly GCF_048594095.1. Lineage (NCBI taxonomy): Eukaryota > Metazoa > Chordata > Actinopteri > Osteoglossiformes > Mormyridae > Paramormyrops > Paramormyrops kingsleyae. The sequence goes on from NC_132817.1 coordinate 19,796,658, forward strand.
ATGATCTTACCTTGTAAACATACAGTATGTGTTTGTTTGAGATGATTATCTGCTTGTGCAATAACAACGTGGTCAAGTCAGAACTCTGGAATAATTGTGATACTTTTCATCTGGTCTAATTATCTGATAAACCGATATGCACTTTCTATATTCTTATTAAGATCACCATGCAGTTTTTTGCGTTGTTTTTTTTCACCTCTGTGGTCATGGGTGTGTGTTTCTGCATTAAGTTTAAGCAATATTTCCCGGAGACAGAGATGACTGATAACATTTTCTTCAGGCACGTTGTCACTGAGCCTCAGTGTAGGTCTGCATGCCGGACCCCAGGCCCTCCCTCTGCCTGTCACCCTGTGCTGTGACCTCGCTGACAGGCCTCCGGAAGGAGATGGTGGCCGCCATTGTGTGTCCAGCTCCCACAGTCCTGCAGGACTTCAGCGACCCGCCCCTTCCCAGAATCCTGTTAGCGTCCAGATCGGCATACAGCTATCTCACAACGAGACTGCAGCGCATGGAAGTAATGGAAACTAACGTCTTAAAAACATAATGGTTATATGGATGTTCCTCTCCACGTCACAGGAGCTGTCATGCGATGAAAGACATGCAGAGAGAAGATTCTAATTTCATTATCAGTGAGCCAATGAGCATTATGGTCTAGAAAAGCCCCACAGCTCCCTAATATTTTTTACATAAGCCCTTCAGTGTCCTGTGTTCAGATATCACTTTGTAGCTTCCAGTTGACTTTATTCAACTGGTCCTGAGAACAGTGTTGAGTCTAACATGCTGATTTGTGTTTCTCTCCAGTTGTCTGCTTTGACATCCTGTGCTGGGTTGACACCAGCCCAGGACAGTTCATTTGTAATATAGAGCCAATTACCAAGCAGCCGGGCACCCCTGTCGCAGTGGTCTCAAACTGTTTGCAGTGAGTATTTGGTCCTTGCAGTGAGTGTTCGGTGGGAGAGTATTGAGTGATCATTCCCTAATGGAGCGAGTCAACACAGAAGACATGATCGTACCAGTATTCATGTGTGTTCACAGAATGATCCTGTCTGACTTGTGCAATGAAGCTACATCCAGTGTGTGAAGATGTAGCATCTTATTTAAAAATCTGCTTTTCAATCACAGCGCAAAGGACACATATGTTACATTGTATAAACATTGTGGCTTGGACTAATGGTTAATGACATCAGCTAAGCTAAACACTGACAGTGAAATCCAAGTAGTTATATGTTTCAAAAAAGTCCCTAACCGTACCTGTTTAACTATGTGGTAATACTTTACTTAAAGTAGTCAACATAATGCATTATAGATCCCTTCATAATGCATTATAATGCATTCATAAAGTATTATAAACACAACTATAACTATTTAGAAAAAAGACCTAACACATTGTAGCCATGTTTATTATGCATTATGAATGGTCTATGAAGCTCTCATCTGTAATGATGCCTTCATGATGCATTATGATGGCTTATACTGACCATTATAATGCATTACGAAGGTATCTATAATGCATTATGGTGACTGCTTTAAGTAAAGTGTTACCAAATATATTTTCCATGGACAGTGCATTAGCTCCTCCTTAAATGTTCCTTATCGTATTTGTTTGTAGACCAGAGTCAAACTCAACAAATGGGACATTCAGAGGGGAGACTGAGTGCAGGTGTGTCGCTGCTGATGATGTCAGGTGCTTCTCGGGTGCTGACACAGTGGACCAGCTGATCTCCATGGAGGTCACCGTTTGCAGTGGCCCACTGACCGCCCACTCCCCCATCATGAGTTTTCGGCCATGGGATCGCAGTAAGGATTCTCAAGTCTTAATGCAACCACTGGCTGTTTATTTAATATTTATGGCAACTGAAGAGCAAATCAATATCAGTTCATTTTTTGTTGTTTTTGAGATGAAACCACCATTGACCTAAAGTCAGGCTTCCCCATCATATCTTACAATATTGGCAGCCAAAACTTGTAATTTGTAATTAGACTTGTAATTGCAATTGCAGTTGTGCAATAAAAAATGTCTTCATTTAGTTATATTTTTTTTTTACTTCAGTACACATTGAATTGTCAAACAAGAATTAAGCATTGCATGCAAATTTGTACAAGTTGATGGTAGTTTAGCAGTTTGCCACTTTCAAATCACCAGTGTGGGAGCAAATATTTTGCCTCTTTGATATTGCTGAAGCATTAACATTGCAGCATGTAGTTTTGCATTCATGCAGGTACACAGAGAGCTGTGTTTGCTTCTGATTAGAATAAACTCCACGTAATCTGAAACATATTGATAGCGAATGGTGCCTTAATTTCTACTTTGAAAATGAATAAGTGAAGCCAGATTTTATATTGCTGGTGTAAACAAAGGCATCCCCCCGAAGAGCTGGTAGAGGTGGCTGGAGAGAGGGAGGTCTGGGTATCTCTCCTGAAGTTGCTACCCCTGTGACCCGGATCCTGGACAAGCGGGTGGTGATGGATGGATGGATGGATGGATGGCTCCTACTAAAATAAGTGTTCTGCTACATGTTCTGCAGTAAATTTGAAGCCCCCAGTTGATCTGTACTACAAAGTAACCATTGAAGGAGATTTGTTACTGACCTGGACTGATTCACAGTCTGTTGCTCACCCACTTGTCTACGATGTCCGCTACTTCCCCAAAGGCACACTGGATTCTTGGGAGGTATGTCCCCGACTGTGCATAATAAGTTTGTGACGCAGGGAGCGTAATGGGTAAGGGCATGGACTGTCCAACGGAATATTGTGAATTCAAGTAGTTATGGGAAGAATGGTTCTAAATTCCATGCATGGCTTGACCAAAGCAGGACCAGTACAGTAACCAATAGGAAGGAGGTTAAACCAGTCAGTAACTGACAGCAGAGTAACTAAGCTAAATAAGCTGTAAATAAATGTGAATTTACCGGAAATAGCAAGGATATACAGCATAAGTGATGTGTGTGAAGTTCTCTTTGCCTTGTGGTTCAAGAAAGCTCATGGGAGTTTTACTCAAAGAAAAATGTTCTGAGGACAGAACAAAACATGATTGGTTAGAGATAACCAATCAGATTGTAGAGGAGGTGGGTCCAAGCAACTGGATGCAGTGGGACCAACTAATTAGATCTCCTCTAGTTGCTTGAACCCACCTTCCCTACAGTCTGATTGGTTATCTCATTGGCATCCAGGTGAACTGAAGCTTTGTTTCGCCCCCGACAGTATGTGGATGGGGTGACCATGCAGCCGGTCTCCCTGAGAAAGTTGAGTCCTGGAGTCACTTATGTCATTCAGGTTCGCTGCAGGTTCCAGCACATACCAGGGCTACAGAGCACCTGGAGTCGACCCCTATACACTGATATTGAAGGTGAAGAATCTTCTGTTGGTGCAATGCACTGCTCCACAATTTAAGGTTTTTGAATGCTTTTGTTGTGATGTAATGGCCAATTGTCCCAATACTTTTGTCCTTATACTGTATATCTTATCATATATGTCATTAATAACCTTGGGAAAACTGTCCAGCTAAATATAGATAGAAAATCCATTTCCACATGTAATAATGTTTAGTATGATTCTGTAATATGTTCAAATGCAGACCAAAGGCACACACTGAGCAAATAAGGCACACAAGACCATACATGAACTAAAACAGAGTAGATAGATATGAATGGATAAATATAAATGCTGAATCTAAATATATAATGAATACACATATAAATATGTATTTACACGAGTGACTGATTAATTTTTATTACAGAGGTGACTTATCTTCCTGAAAAAGTGTTGGTGAGCACTGGTTCAAATGTGACAATTTACTGCATATTGCACAACTGGAGCGTCAATGCCAAGAACGTCGTCTGGTGGCTGAACACACGAGAGAAAGTTCCAGAAAGACAATACTCTGTTATCAATGACCATGTGAGTGGAGTCACTCTGCTGAACTTGGACCCAAAACAGGAATCATATACTCTACATTGCTGTCCGCAGATCGGAGAATGGTCATTCTGTTGCTTGAGTTCTGCGGCCTTGTACACTACAGGTGAGCTGACTCTAGGCGAGTGGTTTGGTAGGACAGTGCTAATGTAAATAGACTATAACCATGCTAATGCTAAGTTACAGTCTAATGCTACCTTATCCTTTACAGTAACTGTAAATGGACTATAACTACGCTAATGCTAAGTTACAGTCTAATGCTACCTTATCCTTTACAGTAACTGTAAATGGACTATAACTACGCTAATGCTAAGTTACAGTCTAATGCTACCTTATCCTTTACAGTAACTGTAAATGGACTATAACCACGCTAATGCTAAGTTACAGTCTAATGCTACCTTATCCTTTACAGTAACTGTAAATGGACTATAACTATGCTAATGCTAAGTTACAGTCTAATGCTACCTTATCCTTTACAGTAACTGTAAATGGACTATGACCACGCTAATGCTAAGTTACAGTCTAATGCTACCTTATCCTTTACAGTAACTGTAAATGGACTATAACCACGCTAATGCTAAGTTACAGTCTAATGCTACCTTATCCTTTACAGTAACTGTAAATGGACTATAACCACGCTAATGCTAAGTTACAGTCTAATGCTACCTTATCCTTTACAGTAACTGTAAATGGACTATAACCACGCTAATGCTAAGTTACAGTCTAATGCTACCTTATCCTTTACAGTAACTGTAAATGGACTATAACTACGCTAATGCTAAGTTACAGTCTAATGCTACCTTATCCTTTACAGTAACTGTAAATGGACTATAACTACGCTAATGCTAAGTTACAGTCTAATGCTACCTTATCCTTTACAGTAACTGTAAATGGACTATAACTACGCTAATGCTAAGTTACAGTCTAATGCTACCTTATCCTTTACAGTAACTGTAAATGGACTATAACTACGCTAATGCTAAGTTACAGTCTAATGCTACCTTATCCTTTACAGTAACTGTAAATGGACTATAACCACGCTAATGCTAAGTTACAGTCTAATGCTACCTTATCCTTTACAGTAACTGTAAATGGACTATAACTATGCTAATGCTAAGTTACAGTCTAATGCTACCTTATCCTTTACAGTAACTGTAAATGGACTATGACCACGCTAATGCTAAGTTACAGTCTAATGCTACCTTATCCTTTACAGTAACTGTAAATGGACTATAACTACGCTAATGCTAAGTTACAGTCTAATGCTACCTTATCCTTTACAGTAACTGTAAATGGACTATAACTACGCTAATGCTAAGTTACAGTCTAATGCTACCTTATCCTTTACAGTAACTGTAAATGGACTATAACCACGCTAATGCTAAGTTACAGTCTAATGCTACCTTATCCTTTACAGTAACTGTAAATGGACTATAACTATGCTAATGCTAAGTTACAGTCTAATGCTACCTTATCCTTTACAGTAACTGTAAATGGACTATGACCACGCTAATGCTAAGTTACAGTCTAATGCTACCTTATCCTTTACAGTAACTGTAAATGGACTATGACCACGCTAATGCTAAGTTACAGTCTAATGCTACCTTATCCTTTACAGTAACTGTAAATGGACTATAACCACGCTAATGCTAAGTTACAGTCTAATGCTACCTTATCCTTTACAGTAACTGTAAATGGACTATAACCACGCTAATGCTAAGTTACAGTCTAATGCTACCTTATCCTTTACAGTAACTGTAAATGGACTATAACCACGCTAATGCTAAGTTACAGTCTAATGCTACCTTATCCTTTACAGTAACTGTAAATGGACTATAACTACGCTAATGCTAAGTTACAGTCTAATGCTACCTTATCCTTTACAGTAACTGTAAATGGACTATGACCACGCTAATGCTAAGTTACAGTCTAATGCTACCTTATCCTTTACAGTAACTGTAAATGGACTATAACCACGCTAATGCTAAGTTACAGTCTAATGCTACCTTATCCTTTACAGTAACTGTAAATGGACTATAACCACGCTAATGCTAAGTTACAGTCTAATGCTACCTTATCCTTTACAGTAACTGTAAATGGACTATAACCACGCTAATGCTAAGTTACAGTCTAATGCTACCTTATCCTTTACAGTAACTGTAAATGGACTATAACTACGCTAATGCTAAGTTACAGTCTAATGCTACCTTATCCTTTACAGTAACTGTAAATGGACTATGACCACGCTAATGCTAAGTTACAGTCTAATGCTACCTTATCCTTTACAGTAACTGTAAATGGACTATAACCACGCTAATGCTAAGTTACAGTCTAATGCTACCTTATCCTTTACAGTAACTGTAAATGGACTATAACCACGCTAATGCTAAGTTACAGTCTAATGCTACCTTATCCTTTACAGTAACTGTAAATGGACTATAACCACGCTAATGCTAAGTTACAGTCTAATGCTACCTTATCCTTTACAGTAACTGTAAATGGACTATGACCACGCTAATGCTAAGTTACAGTCTAATGCTACCTTATCCTTTACAGTAACTGTAAATGGACTATGACCACGCTAATGCTAAGTTACAGTCTAATGCTACCTTATCCTTTACAGTAACTGTAAATGGACTATAACTATGCTAATGCTAAGTTACAGTCTAATGCTACCTTATCCTTTACAGTAACTGTAAATGGACTATGACCACGCTAATGCTAAGTTACAGTCTAATGCTACCTTATCCTTTACAGTAACTGTAAATGGACTATGACCACGCTAATGCTAAGTTACAGTCTAATGCTACCTTATCCTTTACAGTAACTGTAAATGGACTATGACCACGCTAATGCTAAGTTACAGTCTAATGCTACCTTATCCTTTACAGTAACTGTAAATGGACTATGACCACGCTAATGCTAAGTTACAGTCTAATGCTACCTTATCCTTTACAGTAACTGTAAATGGACTATGACCACGCTAATGCTAAGTTACAGTCTAATGCTACCTTATCCTTTACAGTAACTGTAAATGGACTATGACCACGCTAATGCTAAGTTACAGTCTAATGCTACCTTATCCTTTACAGTAACTGTAAATGGACTATGACCACGCTAATGCTAAGTTACAGTCTAATGCTACCTTATCCTTTACAGTAACTGTAAATGGACTATGACCACGCTAATGCTAAGTTACAGTCTAATGCTACCTTATCCTTTACAGTAACTGTAAATGGACTATGACCACGCTAATGCTAAGTTACAGTCTAATGCTACCTTATCCTTTACAGTAACTGTAAATGGACTATGACCACGCTAATGCTAAGTTACAGTCTAATGCTACCTTATCCTTTACAGTAACTGTAAATGGACTATGACCACGCTAATGCTAAGTTACAGTCTAATGCTACCTTATCCTTTACAGTAACTGTAAATGGACTATAACCACGCTAATGCTAAGTTACAGTCTAATGCTACCTTATCCTTTACAGTAACTGTAAATGGACTATAACCATGCTAATGCTAAGTTACAGTCTAATGCTACCTTATCCTTTACAGTAACTGTAAATGGACTATAACCATGCTAATGCTAAGTTACAGTCTAATGCTACCTTATCCTTTACAGTAACTGTAAATGGACTATAACCACGCTAATGCTAAGTTACAGTCTAATGCTACCTTATCCTTTACAGTAACTGTAAATGGACTATGACCATGCTAATGCTAAGTTACAGTGTGAGTAAAATGAGTCTGTTCTGTAGACACGCTAATGCTACACTATTATTTATACCTGGTTGGCTGCATTTCAGAAAGTGACGTATTAATTTCCTGCGAGACCAATGGGGACCTCACAGCCATGACCTGCAGCTGGAACACTATACAGAGTGTGAGGTTCCAATACCAGTAAGATCTCTCTGTTGTCTCTTTGGGTTCTTCTGCAAACATGTTCTTTGGCCTGCCATAGCCATCGGAACTTGGATTTTGTGCTGTTTTGTCCCAGAGTAAGGTTTATGGCGTGCAGCATAACTGAGGGTGCAGGGAACTTCTCTTCGGTCCTGGGCTGCCCCCAGGGGGGACTTGGTATCGGCAGTTGCACCTTCCAGCCCCTTTTTATAATGGCTTGCTACCAGATGTGGGTGGAATTTGGGACGGAGTTGGACCCGCTCAGATCAGCTCCTGTCCAAGTCTTGCCTTTTGACTGGGGTGAGTCGATCCACTCTGACTTCTCATAAGCCTGCATTTCGACCCCTGGGCTTGTTTGACACTTTTTATTGAGTTTTGTTGAGTCCCATAAAAGTGCAGCATGACAGTATCGTTTCTCGTATACTTAATAGCTTTGCATCATGTATTTTGAAATAACCACCATCAACATTTGAACCTTTTGCCCTTAATTTCTTAGTGTATCACAGTTTTTTGTCATTGATTCTCACAGTAAGCTTTTATATTATATAACATATATAATACATCATTATAGCAACTGTACCGTTATTAAGCGACTTGAATTGCAACCTCTGATGACAATGTAGTGGAGGTTAGTGTCCTGTACCTTCTCACTTTCTGCAGTTAAGCCAAATCCTCCATACGACCTGGTGGCCATCACTGATCCAGAGGGCTATCTGAATACTGAATGGAAAAGGCATGAATTGCTTCCGTTCAAATTCAAGTACGAGATGCGTTACAGAATGGACTCACCTGATGCCGACTGGGAGGTGTGTAAAAGTGTCTTGCAAGCTGTGTTTCCGTAGTTGCCCTTCATGCACACGTAGCATATTGTGGTGCCAACAATAGCTATTTTAGTATTTTTAGCTATTGCTCAGTGACGGTAGCTGAAGGTACCACCAAACTTATTGAATCGGAGATGATGTGTGGCTCTGGGGGTTAAGCTGTTGTATCTATAATCAGAAGGTCACCAGTTTAACTCCTGCTGTTGGTAGAGTTACCATTGAGCCCTTACCTCTTGATCGTTCCAGCGATTGTCTGAACTTGCTTTCTCTCAAAAATATATGCCACTTTGGATAATCATGTCAGTTAAATAAATTTTAGAAATGTAAATTTAATACCTTTAATTTGTATGGCACTATCCAAGAACCCAAAGATGCTTTGATGGGGAAAGACCTAGAACACAGACCACCGCTAGGCAATAATTAACGTCAGAATATAAACCGAGTGTAAGTTGAGAGTAGTGGGAAGGAACCTGCCGTTAGTTTCAGCAGCAAGATCTGATTATCTGAAAGGTTTTTCTTTACATTGCAAGTCAAATAAGTGTAGAAGTAATCAATTACTGCAATTGTTAGACTGAATATGAATGAATGTCTCTTTTTCACAGGTTCTTACCTCTTACAATCAGTCAGTTGTGGTTCCAGTGTCGGACCCATGTCAGATTCACACCGTCCAAGTGCGTTGCAGTCGTCACGATCAGGATGGTCTCTGGAGTGACTGGAGTCGTCAGAGCTTCAGCCACGTCCGTAATTCTAGAGGTGCAAGACCGACTGTGTGATTTCAGCTACCCTCTGTTTTTTGCTTGTGTACCATGCAATGTTGTGGATATCCCAAACCTGACAAGTGAAAATGTTAAAGGTAAATGCTTAGATGGTTGATCCAAAGTGAAAGTCATTCCAGAAGAGACCATCAGGAAAGTAAGTTATGGAAAAGAATATGCAGTGAACTGGGGTTCACTGGGTTTCACTGGCGTTCACTGTAATGGAGTTCTGAATGACCATGTCATTTTTGTCTGTATTTTTAGCTCCAAGCAAGGGACCTGATTTTTGGAGGCTGCTTCAAGAAGATCCAGGGAAGAACCAGACGAACGTCACTCTTCATTTCATGGTAAGGTGATGGAAAGGTGTCATCAGGAAATACGCTGTGGCCTCATTGTGCTTAGACGACAGCGTCATTTTCTGTGTTAGAGCTGCTTTTTTTCTGTCCCTCAGCCTCTGGAGAAAGAGAAGCCTTTGTGCTGTGTTGAGGGCTTCCTGGTGGAGTTCCACAACCTCTCTGGCCAGGTGTGGTCTAACAGGCTGGGACTGGTTGTGTTTTACTCATTTCTGTGGAACGAGACCATCCACACTGTTACCGTCATGGCCAGGAATGATGTGGGGTTGTCCCTCAGGAACACGAGAATGATTCTAGCACCACCCACTAAAAAATGTAAGCAAGCTATCACCACACGTAAGATCCGAGGAACATGAAAGGATTTAAACCCTTTCGCTCAGTTTGTCACAACTATGGAGTGCTGCAAATATCCTCCTGTAAAACCAGAACCATCAGTTCATTAGTGCTGCAGTCAAAAAGTTATGAATGCATAGTATGATTTCAAGTGACTCTTATAGCAAAGACATATTTCCGACATTATGAAAATACTGCACAAACCATTTAGTGATGAGTGTGCGTGAAGCTTGACTTTGACTTGGTTACTACACTGCAACGGTCTGTCAGAGCAGAGTGTCGAAAATTGTCTCAGACCCTGATAGAAAGTTGCAGTTCAGAGAATGTCAGAGCCTTTGCTGTACTGGATACTAAAATGCCGGCCGAAGAAAAAGACTGAATAATAAACTCTCTCAATTGTGAAATTTTTTATTAGGGGGACTATAGCTGACATCATGCCAAATGTCTATAATGGGGCATTTTGGAACGTGCTCAGTTAATTTCTCAATGCATTCAGGAGCGTGTAATATGGAAACAGTATGGAACAGTATTATTAGTTGAAAGTGCAGGTAAAAGAACTTAGATTCACACTGTATTATCCTTACATGTGGTTGGTTGTTATCCTCTTAGCTTTCTATGTCGTTAAATACTAATAGACTGGATGAATGTTACTTTAAATCCATTAATATACGAGGTACACTTTCTTGCAAAGTGATCGCTAGTTGACATGCGTCTCCATTTCCCCCCATCCTCAGCGAAATCACTGTCTCAGTTCAGCGTAATGAGGATAAACAGCAGTTGTGTCACCCTGGCCTGGACCCTGCTCCCAGTCCCCTCGAATCCACTGTCATTTGTCATTGAATGGAGGGCACAGAGCACTGTGGGTGGGGTGAAGTGGGTTCGAGTCCCTGCCCACATCCGCACCTTCATCCTAAGAGGTAGGAAGTGCAACTACAGGCCACCGCATGATGCTCAGTACCACATTTAATTGTGTCCGTCATGAATAGTGTCACTAAAACATGCTGTGTGAAATATGCTTATTCCAGTTTATGCATATGACAAGTCCAAGGCAGTGAATTAGATTTTTTCCTTGGTACCAAATTAACTTCATAGTTAGTACTTGTAGCCTATGCAATTTTGTCATTGCTTTTTTGGTACCGCATTACATTAACTGCACCTTTATAATGCCTTCATAATGCATTCATAGAACATTCATAAGCAGCATGTAAGTATACCATAATATCCTGTCACACCTTAAGAGCTTAAATTGATAACAAACATGATATGATTTGATTATATAATCTAATATCATATAATCTTGTAATGTTTGTTGTTAATGTATAATAAAGCTGTCAAGGTATGTTTATTTAAGTGTGTGTGTGTGTTTTTTTTTTCCCAGATCATTTTTTAAGTTCTGAGGACTATGGTTTTACTTTGTATCCAATATTTCCTGACGGCGAAGGGGAGCCAATTTTTGTCGAAGGTAAGTCTTACTTTCCTGGGTATTTGTTTACCAATTTGAGTGGAGAGATGTCGACTTACTGTTTTATTTTGTTTGTTTTCCTCCAGAAGACAGGGGGCGCTCCACGGGACCGCACTCTCCTTATATGCTTCTGCTAGTTATTGCCTTCCTGTTGGTCCTGGCTCTGGCAATTTCCCAGCACCAGTATGAAATCCTTTCTCTTTTATTTTATGTTGAATTTGTTATATAAAGTGACTAGTAAATTGTTTTCTAGAAAAAAACTATAATGGGCAGCATGATGTCACACTGTGACTCACATCTCCTTGATTTGAGTCCTTCTACCACTCTGAGATTGTGCACTCTGAATCAAAGGGTATTAATATTAAGTTCTGGGCATTGTATTAATTGTGTCTTAATGCCATTAAGAAATGCAGAGGAGCCATGTTTTTAATGCCAAACATGATTTTTTAAATATTATAAATCAGGCTGGTTTTCTTAAAGCCTGCCCTTGCATGGCATTTGTATTTGATCCATATTACGGACAGCGTGATATCTACCAAAAATGAAATTCGATGCCCCCATATACCGAACAGTCACACAGATACTGCCCCAGATTCAGAAATTCACAATGTGGCGGTGTTCATCACGACACTCGGGAAGGACGGTGTTGTCTGAGTGTGTGGTCATGTTTGTCACATCTGGCACAGGAAGATGAAGCTGGTTTGGCGAGATGTCCCAGATCCCAACAACTGCTCTTGGGCCAAGGGTGTGGATTTTACCAAGGTGAGTGTATTTTTGAATTTCGGAATTCTATCATCAGAGATCGAATGATCTCTGGACTTTGTGGTTTGTAATGCGATTCCTAAAGCAAGCCTTTTGTGTTTTCAGGAAAAGACTGTGGAGAATCTCTTTAAGCAGCACGAGATGCCCATGTCTTGCCCCCTTCTCTTGGGACTGGAGACCATCTCAGAGGCTCTGATTGTGGATAAGACAAAGCTACCAATAGAGGTCAAAGAGATGGAGTGGACCTTTGACAACACTGAGGAAAGGGAGGCCTGTGTTTCTCCTGCTATGGAGGGCTACCAAGAGCTACCGGCTCCAAAAATGTCCATAACGTCTTCTTCTGCCATGAGTCTGACTCCATCGACAACCGTCTATTCCTCAATACTGTTCCAGGACAAGGCTGGTCTCTGCTGTAGACTTCCCAAGAGCTTCAGTAGTTCCTCAGATGAGGACAAGTCTTCAGGCGACTCCAATATCCCCGAGTCCTCCTTCTGGGGTCTTTTGGATGGGCGCCTCCCCTGTTTTTTGAAAGCGGCCCGCTTCCGCTCTTGTTCTTTCAACTCACAGGATGAGTTTTCAGACACCATGGACTGTGACGATGAGGCTGTCAGTGACCTGGCTGTGGGCGGGGAGTGTTTTGGCATGGGCATGAGTTCTGGTGACCGAGAACAAGGGGAGAATTTGCAGAGGCAAGCTGCCCGTGTGTGTGCCAAGGAGAGTCCTGACCTGAACCCCCTACTGTGTCATCAGGAGTCCACATGCAATTTGGCCGACACACCAGCTCAAATCATCCCTCTGTATGTGCCACAAATCCAGACTTTATCCTTTTGGAGTCCCAGAGGGAAAACACCAGAATGGGTTTCTGAAGTTTGAGAGGAAAAACACAGAGGCAGAACTGAACACTCCGTATGTTCACCCTTTGTGTGCGCGGTGTGACCCTTAGGGCTGCAATGCAAAGTCAAAATATGATAGTTGTTAACCCGTGGCTGATATTGTTTACCAACTGCTGTACTATTCTGTGACTCATGAAGTGTGGCTTTAGTGTTATATATTTATTTTTATATGAAATTGGTTATAATTGTTATAATTCTGCAATGTGCCGCAAATTGAGTTCTCCATTTCCAGTATGTTTCGAGAACTATCTTTGCCTTCTCCCAAAAGAAGTGTGCTTTTCTGTCGTTCCACCCTGTCTATGGCTAACAGAAAAAATACATGCTATAAATCGACTTAAAGATTTGTGACAGAGTTTTTTGGAACATGGAGAGATGTTTTCTGTGTAAAAAAAAAAAGCCAAATTCACCCAAAAACTTCTTGGGAGTCAAAAGACGACTTCTTGAAGTGAGGTTCTCGCTTCACCTGACAGTGTGGGGCCTTCTTTGTGTAGAAAATGTGACGTGTGACCGTGCAAAAATCCTCATTCCAAACAAACAAAAGGCTGAACTGCTAATAGACAGGCAAGACAATACAATGACATGTTCTGGATCAGGTAAAGCAAAATGCATTCATGTCAAACAAGTCACACAAAGACAATGGTAAATCTTTGATTAAACTTGGTAAATGCCAAACAACTCTTTTTTTTTTTTTTTGCTAAGATACGGTACAGAATTAACAAACAATGAATCCTCAATCACCTACTTCATTAAGTTTCATTCATGAACTAATTACTATAGCATACAGAAAAGTCTAATAAGAAAATTAATATACATACAATTTAGATTGGCGTTATCTGTTTGTTAACCTTTCATGTCTTGGACAGCTCAAGGACACATCTGACATGTTGTTTCAAAACATCATAAACGACTTGCCACATAAGTTATGAATAGTCCGAATCGCTCGTCTAGTTTGACCGTTCTTGTTGCGAAATGTGTTTTCCACGTTCGCCGTTCGGAAGTGAAACTTTGGTGTGAAACCTCTTTGGAAAGGAGAAAAAAAATGCAAGCTTTGACTCGTGCAAGGTATGCATTTCCGTTCCAGAAACTGCTGCTTCATCCACAGTCATGCTCACACATATCACTAAATGTTGAAACCAAAAAGTTTGTTTTTGTATAAAATGGTATTCATTATTCATATTTGTAGAGGGCCAATAAGAGAACAGACTGGAGAAGCTACCCACTAAACATTGGACGTCGGATAGGCGTGCAGATCATGTCTATATTAGGTCCGTCAGTCCATGACCAATTCTGGACATCTATACAACGTCCAAACTAGGTCCACAATTTGAACGTCCATCCATGACCCAACTTGCACGTCAATATGACATTCAACATTTGAACGTAATTTTTTTGACGTTATTTGGACGACTATGACAGGTGCAGGAAATATAGTTTTATGTACAAATATCAACATTGTTGTTATCAACATAATAAATGTGAATACAGATGATTATTTCGAAACAAACATGATTTATTATGCCAATGCGTACGTATTTTATGTGCATTTGCGCTGATATGACAATAAATTATATCGTGCATTGTTTTTTATGTTCGTTCTGAAAACCATGTGAAAACTGAGTAGTGCAGAGCAGCTGTAACAGTTTTATCCACGTCCCTCGCGGACACTTTTGTGCACGTGCAGAACGCGGGATTTCAAAATCTGGCAGCAGCTTGATGCCCAGTCGAACAAATTAACATCCAGCTTGCTAAACCAGGTTAATGCTAAATTATGTTTTTTACTTTTCATGATACTTTAGCTCTGTACTGTTCTGTTGTATACACTGTAGCACCGGCGGGGCTCATGTCCCAGCATGCCCCGCGTGCAGTTGTAAATAGCCATTGTTGTGTTGTTGCTGTTATTGTTAATTAATAGGTAATTCCTTATTGTTGCACATGTGTTTACATGTGTCTTGTGTGTACCCGGTCTGATCCTCGTGTGTAATTAGCTTACATAAATGTCCCACCGTGGATGCGTCTTACAGTTCGTTGTCTGACAACTTTGTGTTTCTTACATATAATTATGTTTGGTGCTCTTTGGGTGCCTGATGTAATTCTTGTACGGATTATTTGTTGAGTGGATGTTCCCCGGCAGAGTAGTCTCCGTGTTTCTCTGCTCGCGATACCTTCATCTGCCCGTCGCAGCAATACATTATTTAAATTTAAGTTTTAATTGAAAGCATGGTGAAATTGTTCATTTATATATGAATTTAGTCGAGACACGACATACACAATGTCTAAAATTAGTCGGCTTTTGGTATTATAAGACGTCCACAACGACCACATTTGGACTATAAATAGCCCATACATGGAGATCCCACGGCCGTCAATACTAGACGTTCATTAGACGTCAAAAAAAGACGTCGCCTGGCGTTACAAAACAACCCCTTCAGTGGACCAAAATTGGACGTCCAAAAACGACATATTAAAGATGTCATTCCGACGTCACTATGCGCAGT
This sequence comes from Paramormyrops kingsleyae, assembly GCF_048594095.1. Lineage (NCBI taxonomy): Eukaryota > Metazoa > Chordata > Actinopteri > Osteoglossiformes > Mormyridae > Paramormyrops > Paramormyrops kingsleyae. The sequence continues at coordinate 19,812,350 of NC_132817.1, forward strand.
GGGTATTTAAGAGGTCAATCAATTAAGCGTTCAGATGGATTATTTCTCATTTGTAGCATCAACTCACTACTTACGTTTTTCTGATGTTAAAATTAATTATAAGCATATCTTGCGTTTTCTAAATACAAAATGTAATCATTTTAAAAAACAATCCTAATTAAATGTTGGTTTTAGGCTGGTGTATATAATTGCTTCATCATCCCACTCCTCATCTTGTGGACAACGAGAACTTAATTTTACAAATGATTATGATTTTATTTGTGAAAGGAATTGCCTGAATACTTTATGTCATGCCATAGTTTCCCTGCTTATATACTTAAAACTGAAAATCCAGGTTAACTGAAACATTAAGGCATACCTGCTTGCTCCCCAATGCGGCTGTACCTCAGGAATGGGCTCATTAAATTCAAGTGTGGCCAATTAAAGAGTGCTAATGAAAGACTGAAGCTTTCTGTCTTTCTTTATCAAGTAAGGGGCAGGGTGTGGTTAGAACAGTGTATTCCCACGGCAAACCAACTTATTCGGATGTTTGCTAAAAAAGTCTCCACAAATATTGCTGTTTTAAATTAGCTCCAATACTGAGTAATAATTACTGTGGTATGTATTTAATATACCATGGTTAAAACTTATTAAATTCCTGTTAGAATAATATTATCAAATTCCTGTTGGAAAGTCTCCCAAAATGGCGCAAGAGCTACCCCTTCTGGATGAGACCGCGCAGTGCCCTTAATGCGTGGCATGTGCCTTTAAGGCTTACAGCAGTGCGTGGGAACTGGAGCAGCTGCGTTTTTCCCTGTTGGCTTGATGCCAACACATCTCAGAAATGTATGACTGTGTCTCAGATGCAGTGTTTGATAACCTGAATTCAGAATGACTAGTGACGCTTTCCTGATGTCTATACGTGTCACAATTCTTACTGGGTGCAGAGTTTAATCCGTTTTCCCAGATTCTGTAATTGCCATTCAATAGGGACAAAGATTGTTTTGCTTGGCCAAAATCTCTCAGATAATCAGTTAAAATGGAGATTTTTTTTAAAAATCCTCGTTTAGACCAAAAAGGGACAAAGATAATGCACAAACAAGCCTTTCTTTTGAGGTTTTGAACATGCTTGTTTTATTACATTTTTATTGCAGACAAATTTTATTGCGGTGACCAGTCTCTCCTACCTAAAACAATGATCTGAGAAATGTAATAAGCAGTTGCTATTGCTAAAAGCTAAATGTGCTGATGGCCTTTTACACAGCTGTTAATGATGTAGCGTATAGCAACATGTTGAAGACTTAACTCAAAGCTCTTTGAAGGCTTTGCTATAATCTACTACTGAGTCACAGATGCTGAGCCTCATTCACTCTAGGTGAGTACAGTCTTCACAGAATCGATGGGAAATGACCAATGGCGCACGTCTACCCCGTCATCTAGAATTATATGAATTATAGTTGGCTAGATTTTGAATAGGGGGAATGATGCAGGTTTGTTCTTCAAAATCATATTATATATGACTACTATTGATCTCAAGGTACTTACCACCTTAACTTCCCCAACATTAGAGCTACAGTAACCTATTGATTACTGATGCCAATGGAACATTATAATCTTTTATCGAAAATGGCAAGATGGCGATATGCATGAATAACATGCATGAGACCTGGTTGTAGATTAAGCAGAAGCTGTGGACTTGCCATGGGCTGTATGTTGAGAGCAGAAGATGCTGACGGCGAGAGCTGCAGTCCTCGCCGGTCACTGTGTGCCTGGTGAGCAGGTACTTTTCTCAGCATGGTTCCTGCTCTTGTAAAAGCAATAAGTCGCATGGCTTTTCAGAAGGACGTCCAGGTGGCCCTGAATGAAGCTCCTCGCTTCAGGCCTGATGTGTAGAGCCATGAATTAACCACTATTAGCTCCTTGCTGGTTTGATTTGGCTTTTCGATACAGTTCCCATGGCAAAAGCATAAAGCCGCAGCTCAAGAATCCCCAAGTGGCATGAATCGTGGCTGTCGATTATATGGTGTATATTGATTATGCAGTAATGCGTGATGACGTTTAAAACTCAAGCGTGGGATTGTTTGGGGTTGACTTCCTCGACATTGATCTCACAGTCCTTCTATTTCCCCCTCAAGATTTAACAGACCTACATGCAAATCTGAGGAGATCTAAAGCTTTTCGCTTGGCTTTTTATGGGGTCATTTAAGACCAGGAATCACTGCTGTTACTCAATCATCTTTCTGAGCTGAGATTTCTGAAAATATAATGTAACACAGTATATTATAGGTAAAGTCTTACTGGTGTATGAAGTGTTATATTTATAGAAATACAATGACTTTCCTCCACAATATAACACCATATAGACAAATAGTCACACTGACAAAATACAACATTACATTTTTTTTAGCATTTCTCATAATTTATCAGCACTTTATAATAGAAGTTGCATGTCACTCATTATTTATCTTCTGTTGAGAAGCCTTGATATTCTGGAATGCAGAAATGATGCACCAGACACAGGGATTGGAAGATGGAATGGGGGTGTTTTATTGGATCTGTCAGAGGGCTGGCAGGCAGGACAAGCTGCATACAAAACAACCGTTTGCTAGGGAGCAAAATGTCTCACCTTAAACCCACAAGGGCCAGACCATTGCTCCCCGGCCTTCCTTCTAACACACACCAAACTTGTTTTATTACTCTTGGACAAATAGTTACAGGTGAGCAGAAGGGCCTGACCTCACCTCTCCCCATGTAACACTTACTGGGGACTGGGAGGGAGGAAAAATGTGGACTGTCTGGCAGGGAGCTCGGAGGGAACGAAAACATGGACCGACTGCCAGTCCCCGAGGACTGGATTGGGAAGACGCTGCTGTAACATGGAAAGGTATGTAAAGGGATACTTGTATGTCCTGAGCTGGATCAAAAATCCAAAGACACAGTGGCCCCCGTAGCCTAGAGCCGAATAAGTGTACAGTATGCTGACAACCATAAGACAAACATTGCTTGCTTGCTGTACATTGTCATTACATTATTTGAGAATGTTTCAATCAAGAAGGATTGGGCCGCAAAATTGTGCATGCCTATACTTTAGGGGATAATGTACACTTCTCTACAGACATTCATTTTTCATTCATTTAAGCTTAGAAATATTTGTCTTTTACACAGCTAATGATTCAGGTTTTTACATATAACATGGTTCGTTAAATATATTTCTAATATCCTCCTGAGACCCAAGGAAAAAAGTTTCCTTCAATTTTAGGTTATTTGTCTTTGGAGGAAATAAGACATCTTACAATTTAGATTTTTTCAAATTAATTTTTATTTTTAATTTCACAGCATGTCCTCTTTAGTGTACAACAGGAATAAATATGTTTCCTTGCATCAGTGAAAAGATAGATGCAAAAACAACACGTCCACTACAATGGACATAAATGAATGGGTGGGATCTCAGGAGGATATATTAATATCATATCATTCTTTATGTTCTCTTACATTTTAGTTTAATTTCATCTTACAAATTTCGCTAATACTTTATTGTAATTATTTTCCCTTTTTGCTCTATTTTCACTTCCTCAAACTGCTCGGAAGGTCACTGCGCCTTAAGCTGACTCCTCACCAAAGTGACTCTCCTACACCTGTGAAATCCTGCTGCAAATGTAATTTCCTGTTGAATAAGGGAATTTGAGGAGTTCAACCCAGCTGTCTTCTCTTTGCAGGTAATACATTATGATTAGTACCCTGTCCAGTAGCATGTACACAAACCGACTAAGATTTTATTCTGCCATTCTGTGTTGGACCTAAAAATCTTACGCATTTCACAATGTCTATGTGACCTTTGTGACTGATCTTCAGAATCTTTGCCACCACTTCCATTAATCTTATAAGGTGGAAGCTTATAAAAGTCTTCAAAAGTTAACTTCAGTGTTGTGGTGTGAAGTTTTAGTAGATTAGGCATGTTTCCTCTGTCCAGAATGTTATGGGCTACATAACTGCATTCACTGCATGCTCTCTGAAAGCTGGGTAGATGTTTATAAAAACCAAATCTATCCTTGACTACAAAGACCATTCCATACATATTGTAACAGACGTGGGAGGGGGCGGGGAATGTGACAGTTTTAAACTTGAGAAGAAGTTGGGCACTGACACCCCAAAACCGTAATGAGCTGAAGGTACAGTTGGGTTGGCAGAGGGAGAAGATCAAGTAATGCTAAAATATGCTTTGATGAATTTCAAAAAACATTCAGTCAGAGCAGGTACCTGCAAAGTAGCGCAGGTATTATGTAATCAGTGCTGGTTGAGAAAGATGGGAGGGGCATGTTACCAGACTAAAGCAGACTATTTATTGGTATTCCTCCCTGCTGCCAACTAACTGGGAATGCTAGCTGTCTGCTCTAATGCTGTTAGTGCACCCTAATACAGTGTTCCTCAACCCGGTCCTTGTGGTCTCCCAGACAGTCCACATTTTTGCTCCCTCCCGTCTCCCTGTCAGATAGTCCACATTTTTGCTCCCTCCTGTATTGACAATTCTTTTCAAACATCACTAGATACTGTAAGTATATTCCCCTGTATGTAGGGGAGGCCATCACATCTTACCATAATAAATGACCATGTAAAGTTATTTATCTAATTAAACAAAAATATAAGTAAAAACATGGACTGTCTGTGTGACCTGAGGACTGGGTTGGGAAACACTGCCCTCATCCACGCTAATTCTGCCTAGTGGTGTCAACTCAGGCTGCATTTTTAGTACAGAAACTAAAGATGAAGAGAGAGTCTTTGCCAGACAATTGTTGTATTGATTTTTTTCTTCTTCTTTAAAGCCCTCCAAATGGAATGGAAAATGTCCTTGGGTTGTTTTAATTGATTGATAATGCTGTTGTAACTCTGCAGGCGGCAGGAACGGTCTCCCACACCGAAAGCAGAAAGCCAACTGCGTCATTGCATCACATAAGCCCAGGCCTTTGTCACCCTGCTAAAATAACTACAGTATTTCTTATCATATAATTCTAAATTATATATGACTGTCTACCTTTACGTATTGCAAGGACACATTTGAAATATTGGCAGAACTAGAGAAGTATATTGTCCTGTATGCAGAATTGACTTAAACAAAAACTGAAGCAAAACGTTGGCTATCTGGGTGTCCCATAGGACTGGGTTGGGAAACACTGTCTCATAGGAGATTTACTTGCACAAAAATGTTCTGAGGGCAGAAGGAACAATGATTGGCCCAGAGAGATAACCAATCCGATTGTAGAGGAGGTGGGTTCAACCAATCAGATATCTAGGCCCTTCCTCCTCTAGTTGCTTTGACCCACCTTCTCTACAAATTGATTGGTTATCACTCTGAACCAATCATTGTTCCTTCTGCCCTCAGAACATTTTTGTGTATGTAAAACTTACATGAGCAAAACACTGATCTAAAGTGATTTATATGGAAGGAGCTGAAAATGACCAAACTGTGATTATAGAGATAAGCCCCAAGCGTGTCACCTGCCCTGCCCGGAGAGTGAAAATAAGCTGGCAGCTGACAGCTCATGCATCAGAAGATGTGTGTCGGCTCATTATCCCTCCTGGGGTGTTGGGGACACAGTGCTTTGAGTCAGAGGCATGCAAAGAATATACAAGGCCTAGTATTTCAGATTGGATTATGCTCAATTAATTAACCTGCCTTGCTTCTGAATTGCATTCTGATTTCTTTTTTCATTTGTGCTTCCCCTGTCAGTTGAACAGAAGGGAAATTGTTTTGGAAAAAGCACACTTCCGAGCGTCCGTAAACATTGTTAATGATACACTTCCTGATGTCTCTCTTTTATAAGGGAATTAATTGGATGCACCTTCTTGTGGTGATCTGTCAATTAGCTGGAGCTGGTTGGCATTCGGGAAGCAGGGGGGGAGCATGTAAATTAAAATGAGATTTAGGTTAGAAAAATGAGGATGCTTACTAAAATCAGCAGGCCTAAAACCAGACATCACAACTCAAGCTGCTCTTGAAAGTAATTTTTATGATACTTAACAGGAAGTCTGCGAAACTTCTGTAGAAGATGGTACATCTCGGAATGACTGTTACCAGGCAACATCTCCAGGATCATTGCATTCTGACATTTTGGTTCTGGCGTTGGCAGAAATAACAGACGGCACTGGCCACACAAGCTCAACAGAGGTGTACACAGGTCGCCAACATGTGAAGGTGGTGCTTTTAAAACCGCGTGCAAATGCCTTAACTGCGAATACTCACCTTAGGCTACGGAATATAAATGGCGTGAAGGTGAGGCAATGAAGGCCAGTGCTAATTCTAACGCTCTTAACATGCAAACGACGGGACCCAATCAATGAGAGAGAGCTGGTGAATGAGAAAAGCCCAGGGGCCTGATTTAACCCGTGTGTGTTTATGAGAAGCAAGGATAGGCAAACGGTCCTTTTTAAAATCCGGCCTGCATTGTTTAGACAGCATTTTGATCACTAAGGGCCAAAGCCTTCTGCAAACATGATTACAGAAATAAGTAGGCAAAAGACATCAATGAAATATTCATGCATTATGTACCCTTTATTTATTAAAGAGAATTGTTACGTAACTATATGTCGCCAACCAGTTGCCCCAGTTTTCTATTCACGTGCAGGAATAGGCCTACTTAAAGAAAATCCTACTGTATAATAATCCTGCATAAGTCTTAATTTTCTTTGCGACTTTCATTATTTTTCTCACATGCACCGTCTTCCCTGGGCGGTAAATTTAATGTATAGCGTGTTCTTCATTATCATTGGGCTGGCATGGTTGCTCAGTGGGTAGGACTATGTCCGCTTCCAAAATGTTTCTAGAGTTTTCGTTCCCCCCACCTTTGCCTGGGTTTTCGGTGAATCAGCGTCTCTGAATTGCCCTTGGTGTGTGACTGTGTGCCCCGTGATGCAACGGTGTCCTGCCCAGGGAGTCCCCCCTTGTACTGTACCTGTAACCGCATTGGTTAAGTGGTTATGGAGAATCAATTGCTTAATCCATACCTTATTCTTCGTGCATTGAAAATTTTGCTAATGCATCTTTACGCTACATTTGCTAAAGCACCCGCCGCATATCTGACTGCGTCTTCTAAGTTGTGTTAAAAGGGATGGTCAGATATCACGTAAATTAAAGAATAACCAGTGCAAACAATCTGCAGAGTTAGAATTAAGATGCTTTTTTTGTCGCAAAAAAAAATCGCCTGCTGTTAGACCCGCATTTTAGACTAATAACCTCTAGTAAGTACAGCATGACAAGCAAAATTTGACAAAATATAATTTGCACCAGCAAATAATCATACAGGAAGCATCCGAACAATAAGCAAATGCCCTCCGGTCTACACAAGTGCACTGCAGTCTAATTGCAGACCAGTGTAAAATCCAAATGTAATTAGTCTGTAAACAAAGCAACGCGAACCGCAGGCACGGCAGATTGTTTAGCGTACTACTTGTGCTTAATACCCCGAACATATGTTTATTAAGCTGCTAATTGTTAACCGCAGGAGCGCCCATATCTTGTCGTGGTTAAGCGAGCAATAATATTAATTTATTAATTACACTTTATTAAGCAATAAAACATCATGAAGGTACCAGATTGTTCTCCGCGATGAATTCATCACTAGCGCTGCGATGACCGGGGCTGTTGCACAGAAGGATACGTGCATTTGCAACATTACGTCATGCCAGTCACTATTTATCTTAATATGAAAAAATAATTTCCCGATCAGCATCCAGCGTCACAATTTTACAGGCTTTCTACACAATGTAGCATATAGCATGAACCATGTTTTACCCGTGAATACAAATTAATTTTCTAATATGAACAACGTATTTAAACATTTCAATCTTAAATCCGGTGATGGCCATACATTTGGTCTGCGGTTAGCCTACATTTCTAGGGTGCAAATTAACACCCGTTATTTATTTAACTTTCGATTTATTTAATCGAATTGCAGTCCATTGCTACTTGCTGTCAGCTTATTTAGGTAACATGGGCTAACGATTAAAGGATTTTACCGAAAATGCCGGTTAATGTGTTGATTTTATCGAGTTTAGTTTAAACTGGTGTTTTCTAAACGTCTCCCTTTGTGAGCGTCCATCCAGTAGCTACTGTACATTAGATTTAATTTATAATTAAGTGCTTTTTTTTAACGCAATATTCATTTTATGTGACTCAAACTAATCAAAGCACTGACATCATTATGCAAAACCAATTGTACTAACATGTATTACATAAAACAACATGTCTACTTTTATTTTATACAATGTATATACTATGTTGGTATTGCAATTAATATTGAAGGAAAAGTCAATACGTGTTTTAGTCCCGCGAAACTGTATCATTTCAGAGCGACCATTACTTTGTTTTGTATCACAAAATCTGTGGCGAAGGACCGAAAATAATTTACAGGATTTCCTCTTGAATTATTATGATAATCCTCCGTCCGCGGTGTTTCAAGGATGTTAACGTTGAGAACAATGGCCACATATTTATTGCTAGGTTAAGACTGGGGGGTTCAGATTGGGGGAAAAAACCAGGCGAAGCGATCGCAAAGAGGAATTATCACCTAACTAAAAATGCCTGTTTTTGGGGAGGTACAGCTCATCTGATGATGAGCTTTCCGTACAGCCAGAGCCCGCAGCGCATTAAGAACGCACGCGATCCCCCTCCGGAGCGCCTGCCTTAGTGATTCGGGCGGCGGCGGCGGAAAGAAACGGGCTTCGATACAAACGCGCATTTATCGGGGGCAGAGTAGCGCAGCACAGCAGCCGAAGGATTGATCTGCTTCAGTATCAGCCTAGGAAGGCAGAAGTGACACATAACTAGATATTGTGGAAGGCAGAGCGCGGTGTCTTTGCGCAGGATCGCGCTATAGGCATTTACTGCTTTCCCTCTATTTCCAACCCAATGCCGAGGCTTCCGTGCGTGAGTGTCTGGTGTCCCACCTAAGAGTGGAAAGTGGAGACATATATGAGGTAAGAGTAGGATTCGGTCATTTACCATAGTGAATGCTGGTTTTTATGCGATGCCTGGTCTTCATGACCGGGTCGTTGGGTGTCTAGCAGTAATTCAGCGCTCAGATTTCACGCCGCCGCATTTGATTAAAGCGAGTCTGTAGACTTTACACTAAACTGCACGGGGTTGATCGGTGAAAACGAAGCATAAATAGGTCAAAATGTACCAACTTCACGATCGATTGTTGTTAGTGCGTTTGGGAAAGTAACTTGAATTGGGTATTTGTAAACCGTAAGCTCAAAAAATACAATAAAGCTGGTTACATCGAATCAAGCAGGACACGTCGAATAAATATGGAAGTTCGCATTAAGTAAAAAAAATATGGATAAAATTTAATTAAAGTGAAACCTAAAATAGCATGGGGAACTTCTGGATAGGTGTAATGTATCTTACACGGTTCGGTGGACTTGAGTGTAAAAACTAGCGCTTCAGCGTCAGTCATTTTTCATCGGTTTTGAGTTGTTTGGATGTAACATTTGTTCCCTTTGGGCAGAGGAGAGGCAGGTGTGCTGGTGACCGGGGAAAACAGGTGTTGGGGGGAAGGAGGTCGGTAAAGTAAGACCGGGAAAAGCGAGTGAAACGCCCGATTCTGGATGCTGAATTATAAGTTGCAATGCGCGGCAGTTGGACCCAAGCGAAATGTTGTGTCGAGTCTGTTAGACTTCGGATGAGCGCATGTTAGTTTGGGGGAAGATTATAGCTGAAATGAAGTAATCGGTGCATTTTACTGTATCTGGGAAGGAATGTCAGTGCTGTAATGTTCCCGTGGGGGACACAGCGCTTCTCGCGTTTATGAAGCGGACGTGAGCCGCTCTGCTGAATAGAGATGTCTGTAAGGCACCTGGACGCGGATCGCAGAAGTGCTACTATTTGAGAAAAGGCCAGATGAGTGTGCAAGTTCGTGGTGTTTAGAAACAAAATGTCATGCTGTTTTTTCTTCTTGTTGTTTTTCGGCAAGAGTTAGAGCCACAGTAGACCATGGACAAGAATGTAATTACCTCTTAAGTAGCAGGATGGGTCAGTTGACCTTAGAAGATACACCTCCAGGGTAAATTTATATTAAAATCCTTCCTTAGGAGAAGGAAAGAACCATTAACTAGGTCACTGTCACTTACTATGACATGAGTAATTATACCCAGGGGCAGCTATTAGCATATTATAGAAGTTCTTTCAAATTCTATGAGTGATCTTTTATGGAGACCTAGTCAATTACAGAAGTAAATTCGAGCTGGAAAAGGTAAAAGATGGTTAGTAGTCTGAATAAGAGACCGAGTTTGTGTCTGAGGTATATCTACACAGGTAACGTTCATGTGTGAATTCTGGGTTAGTTTCAGGCTGGGTGGTCTCCAGCTATCCATTTTATGGTCTCAAAATGAGAACGCGTGTTTAATCTGGACAGCGTCTTTGTCAGATTTGTGATACTGTAAGTCGTCCTTGGTACTGCTGCACTGGAAATGAGATGGGTGACCTGTAGTGATGTGGCTTGCAACTTTCCTTTGATTTGTGGGTAAGATTGTATCTGGGAACACGACTCCATCTTTGGGCCTGATACCCCCCCCAGTGTGTTCCCCTGTCAGCCTGCGGCTAGAAAAAAGATTTCACTGGGATTCTGACAACCTCATTGATGACAGGTTTGTCACGGGGGGGGGGAAATCTCCCTTTGTACGTTTTCTGCCTATTGGGGGGGGGCGGCCTATGTTCCTGACCCATAACAAAAAAGCTTCTGGGGGTTGGGCCCAGATTCGCTGTTATACCACATGGTTACATGCCTGTTCACCAGCTCGTTCGCTGTGGACTCTGCTTAGATGCCTTTGTCATACATCAGTGGTAAGACGGGGCTCTCATACCGTGGCCTTGATCACATGACCTTGGCCAGACACGAAGACCAGGGCCCCCCATCTCTCCTTGGTGCTCCTCCTTCAGCCCTGGTGATTTTATATGGCCTCTTGTATCCTCTGATTTATTGCGGACGTGGGCAAATGCTTAGTCATAACAGTGTATGCAATGCAGTATTGACTCTAAGAGCTGCTCTAGAGAGTATTAGCCACTGTGGAAAGACTGTTGCCCTTTTTATGAAAACTTCTGGGTGAAGATCATGGTAATGCTATACGGTTCTACATAAGAGCCCAGCCTGGCCAGTTTGCTACCTTAAGGGGTAGATGAAGGGTGAGGTTATTTTGCTGCTGTTTCTCAAAGGTATATAGATAGAGTTGTTTTTAAGATCCTTTTTAGCAACGATATCTTTTTGCTAATGCATTGATCTAAGCTTTCGTAAGCAGGATGTTTATTTGTAGAGGAAAAATGCCTCCTTTTGTATTATGCTGCCCAGGGGAGAGACTTTATAGTTCAGGTATTATAACGTGTTTTTGGAATGACCGTCACACGGATAGCTGGAGGTGATACAGGCTGTAGTAAGTTGTGTCTTGGCTGAAGAACAGTGTGAGGACAGCCCAGGGCTCGAGGCCACACCAGGACACACTGAATACGAATGCTCTCTGCCATGTCTGCTTTCGGCTTTTGGAACTCAACTGTCAAGGTGGTTTGCAAACGGGAGCCTCATTACTTAAATCTCTTAAATACCTTCTAACTCTCTGAAAGTGTTTTGGCTGTGAAATATATCAGCCATAACATATTAAAGTCACTAACAGGTGAAGTGAATAACGTTGATTATCTTATTACAATGGCACCGGTCAAGGGGGCCATTCTGCATTAGGCGATGAACAGTTGGTTCTTGAAGTTGGTGTCTTGGAAGCAAGCGTAAGGATCTGGATGAATGATTGACCAGGGCCAAATTGTGATTGCTAGACGACTGGGTCAGAGCGTCTCCTAAACAGCTGATCTTGTGGGGTGTTCCCAGTATGCAGTGGTCAGTTCCTACCATAACTGGTCCAAGGAAGGCCAACTGGTTAACCAGCGGGGAGGTCATGGGTGCCCGAGCGGGTGCTGGGGCGTGAAGGCTAAACAGTCTGGTGATCTGCTGTAGCACAAACTGCTGAAAAAGTTAATACTGGCTATGATAGAAAAGTGTCAGAACACACTGCGCATTGCAGTCGGCTGCGCATGGGGCCGCGCAGTCGCAGGGCAGTCAAAGTGCCCATGCTGACCCCTGTCCACTGCCGCAAGCTCCTGAGCATCAGACCTCGGTCATGGAGAAATGGAAGAAGGTGGCTTGGTCTGATGAGTCATGTTTTCTGTTGCATCATGTGGATGGAACCAGGATGCACTATGGGGAAACCGGCAGAGGCAGTGTGATGGTCTGGGCAATATTCTGCTGGGAAACCTGGCATTCATATGGATGCTACTTTGACACCTGTCACCTACCTAACATTGTTGCAGACCAAGTGCACCCTTCTTGGCAGTGGTATCCCCCGATGGCAGTGGTATCCCCCGATGGCAGTGGTATCCCCCGATGGCAGTGGTATCCCCCGATGGCAGTGGTATCCCCCGATGGCAGTGGTATCCCCGATGGCAGTGGTATTCCCCGATGGCAGTGGTATCCTCCGATGGCAGTGGTATTCCCCGATGGCAGTGGTATCCCCGATGGCAGTGGTATTCCCCGATGGCAGTGGTATCCTCCGATGGCAGTGGTATTCCCCGATGGCAGTGGTATCCCTCGATGGCAGTGGTATCCCTCGATGGCAGTGGTATCCCTCGATGGCAGTGGTATCCCTCGATGGCAGTGGTATCCCCGAAGGCAGTGGTATTCCCCGATGGCAGTGGCCTCTTTCAGTATGATAATGCACCCTGCCACACTGCAAAAATTGTTCAGGGATGGTTTGAGGAACATGACAAAGAGTTCAAGGTGTTGACTTGGCCTCCAGATTCCCCAGATCTCAATCTGTGGGATGTGCTGGACAAATATGTACGATGCATGGAGGGCCCACCAAGCAACGTTCAGGACTTAAAGGATCTGCTGCTAACGTCTTGGTGCCAGATACCACTGGAGACCTTCAGAGGTCTTGAGGAGTCCATGTGCTGATGGTCCTTTGTTTTGTTTTTTGTACTGCGTGACCTGCATCTGTTTTGAAATCTATGCTTAAAAAATCTTATAATTTTGCTTCCCACATTGGTGAAGATTCTGGGATCTCTGCCATGGTTTTTCTTACTCCAGAGAAAAGACTGAAAGCATTGTCATATTTCATGTGCATATTGAAAATAATGTATCATACATGAAACGTGAGTCTCAATCATGTTTGTGATGTTTTTTTTTTTTTGGAGTTGCGTACTTGTCTCTCTGAAACTCATAATTACCCATTTTTGCATACATGGGTTTCATTTCTACGAGAAATGAGGTCTTATATTGTAGCTTTTAATTAACAAAGGACATGGGGTGAAATGTAGTGCTGAAACTTTGGCTTTAAAAGCAGTAGATAGATATCCTTGCGTAATGAACATGCAGTCATGTGTCTCACATTAAGATGAAGGGGTGAGATTACTCTGGCTTCTGTGCTGAGCTGATGTTTATTTCAAACCCACCTGGACAGAATGAAAACGTGTCTGTTGGAACGCTTACCACAGTGTTTTTGATGTCGATTGTCTCTGTGTCGAGGGTTAAATTTCTTTAACAGCTGCTGTTGGTGATCCGACAGATGGTTTATTTTGAAAGGAAGGTGTGTGTGTGTGTGTGTGTGTGTGTGTGTGTGTGTGTATACTGCCTGCAGCAATAACCTGAGCCTGCGCTTGTGGTGTCACAGCGAATATGTTTTAACCGATGCTGGCAAGTTCCACTTCAGTTCGCTGCGGTAGCCAGTATCGCTCACAGAAACCGTTGTCCTCTCTGGTTTTCACCCCCCTTCTCTCCTTACACTGCCTGGACTTCCTCCCAGCCCAGCTGTGCTCGTCACGATCTGCCACAAGGAGCGATTTAATGCAGCCCCCGGATAACAGCTCCTTGTTTGTGCGGGAGCGTGGGGCCGTGGTGTGTGGCACGGCTCGGGCGGCGCAGCCTGCCTGTCTAATTACCAACGCCATGGATTGTCCGCGAGGGCGGCTGGAGCGCGGAATCGGCAGCGGAGTTCGTCCACGCTCCTGAATCACAGCCGGCTTTTTTTTACATGCCAAGGGGGACGTCTAATGTGTTACAAAACACTCTTGTGGGAGGGTGATTTTTTTTTTTTTTCCTTTTAACTCTTGATATTGAAATGTGACGATTTTTTTTTTTTTTACGTATTGAAGTGTTATATGTTTTTGTCGTCTCTTGAACACAGAGCCCTAGATCTTTTTATGCTGAGCTTTTTATGCAGATTATTATAAAATAAGGTCTCTGTGTTCCTTCTTTAGGTGACTAGATTTACAGAAGGACGTTCACAGAAGCTACCTGGTCTTCAAGCCTAGCTCCTTAACCGCACCAGCTGGGTTGTCTCCAGATAGCTTTTTGATCATCCACTTTGCAATACACCTTCTTCCCCGTGCTGCATGCCCAGAGGTCTGTGCTTTCTCCAAGAGGTCAGCCATTTACTCTCCCATTCCTGCCTTTGCACTGTTCGATCTGCACTTCCTGTAGCCATACTGGCGTCTGCCGATCCCACCGTGTGGGGGAACAGGAGGCCACGTCACGGCAAATTTGCCACGGCACCTGGCCCCTCGAGCGCATCCCCAGATAAAATCCGCGACGCGATGGTAGCAGTACAAACATCAGAGACACACTGTGGTTTAATGGATGTCTGTAGGTCGTATGAGGAACATATCAAGTCAGCAAGAGTAGGGTTGTTGGGTTCGCGGGCATGTAATTCACAGTAGCGTGGCAATTTTATGGTCTATGATCTTATTTTGTGTGTGTGTGAGAGAGAGAAATGGAGAGCTAGTGCGTGGAATCTGTGATATTCTCTCTAAACTGAAACAGCGTTTATTTTCCTTCTTGCCCTTCGGTTTCGTAATCGGCTGCAGTCCCCTCTTGTGGTATGGTGATTAACGGGAGCTCCCCCGCGCCTCCCCCACACTCTCCCCCTCGACGACTGCTTTTTCACTCTGGAGCGCTAATGGTCGGGCGTCCCTATGTCCCTGGTCTGTGGGACCCGGGTGCTGAAGGACTGCTTGATGGCGAGGGAGCGTCTGCAAGCGCTAATGACGAATCAGTGAAAAGGGGACGGTCGTTGGCGTCAGCAACATAAAAATTAACGGAAAGCGATGGAATGGAACGATTTGCAAACTAATGAGGCAACGCTCTCATTAGGCGTGCTGTGGCATTTCCGGGAACGCCTGCTGTTCATTAGACGTCGGGGTACGGCGTTTGCATGTCAGTTTGAACAAATTGTTCAATAATCCTGTATTCATGACCATGTTCAAATTCAGTCAATTTTGCTAACAAGCCTGAAATCGGAAGTGAGTTTTTCAAAACATTCGATGGCCCCTGCAGCACAGTCTGGTCGGCCAAATTAGTACACGTTTAATTACTGGGACGGGAGAGTTGAATTCATATGGGTTTTGCAGAGACAAATGTGGCTATTAGAGTTCAGAGTGGTGAGTGTTTATTTCTGCAAAGGGCAGCTTAGACAGGCTCCCTTCACACCAGGTAGAGCTGGGGGGGGGGGCGTCCTTTGCCTGACCAGGTCACCTTCCAACCCGGTCCTCAGGGACCCCCCCCCACAGTCCACGTTTTTGCTCCCTGCTAGGTAGGACAATGTGCAGGTCCCTGAGGACCGGATTGGGCAACACTGCCTTACATCATCGTACCATGTTTGGCCTTAGATGCTTTTGGGCTATATTTGCCTATTTGGTTTGAGGCAAATAAAACATCCAAAAAAAAACACTCCTGTAATGCTGATTGAGACGATGCATTGGTTAGCACTGTTGCCCCACACTGCTGGGGCCAGGGTTGAGTCTCCACCCGAGGCTCTGTGTGTGTGGATCTTCTCCCCGTGTCGTTGTGGGGTTTCCTCCAGGTTCTCCAGCTTTTCCCCACAGTCCAATTAGATGCTGAGGTGCCAAATTGTCTGCAGGTGTGAATGTGTGTGTGAATGGTGAGTGTGTGTGTGTGTGTGTGCCCTGTGATGGGTTGGTGCCCCATCCTGGGTTGTTCCCTGCCTTGTGCCCTGTGATGGGTTGGCGCCCCATCCTGGGTTGTTCCCTGCCTTGTGCCCTGCGATGGGTTGGTGCCCCATCCTGGGTTGTTCCCTGCCTTGTGCCCTGTGATGGGTTGGCGCCCCATCCTGGGTTGTTCCCTGCCTTGTGCCCTGTGATGGGTTGGCGCCCCATCCTGGGTTGTTCCCTGCCTTGTGCCCTGTGATGGGTTGGCGCCCCATCCTGGGTTGTTCCCTGCCTTGTGCCTGTAGCGTCCAGGATGGATCCTTCATATGTTCTCAAGTGCTAGTAGGTATAGGATGAATGGATGGATGGTAGAGAGCGAGTTTGATTAGCTGTAGTTCTGGGGATCTATTAAGCCCATATTTTGAAAGGAGCTTTACGCAGCAGCCAAAATCTTAGTCGATCTGCGTGCAGAGTAGCCTCTCGTAGTTTCAGTCCGGCAGCCTTGGAGAGTAGCATTGTCATGCCCAAGGACGATGGCACGGTGACGGTGACACGGCGAAGGTTACTGCAGGCGAGGTGCTTCGACTGCTGATGAAGGCCTGCAGCTCCTGCTTTATCCCCATCTCATTCGAAACTGACGCTTCGCATTGACCCTCGTATCCTCTCTCTCCTTCCGTCACACCCCCCTGGAGACCTGCTGTCCCGTAGGCGGGAGTTCAATGCCATCGATCAGCCGGTCGTAGGCCCGGGCCCTGACCGTGACAGAATGCCGACGGAAAATGTCACGTCTGGATTAGCTGCTGTGAAGCTACGTTCTCCTACGGTGCTGATGGAATCTTCCTTTTACATGATTTTATTCAAGTTTAATAATCTCTAGCACCAAGCAGCTTTCTAGCCCAGTGTTGACAGAACCCTGCTGTAGAGAAAAGCAGATATGTCATTATTGATTGTACTGGATGTGCTATTATCTTTCTTCATGTTTTTCCCACTCTTAAACTTAAGCAACTGAATTGTTTTTATTCTGAATTAAATGAGACGATGGCGGCCCAGAATTTCTCCGCTCTCCTGAAATAGTCTCTTTGGTTCCTCTTCTGTTTTGCAGCAGATTTTCAGAATAATTACTTGGAATCTTCGATTTGAGTGAGAATAGCAAATGAAGTGTGGGACAAAGCGTTTTGGTTCTGTTCCGCTCTCGTCCTTTTCCTGTAGGTCCTGCAACAAGGTGATGTCCTGGTCTTTCTTTTTAACTAAACAGTTTATCATTAACCCAGACTACAGGTTCATTGATAGATGTCATTGTTGAGGGCATTATTATTGTTCTGCTAAAATAACATACAAAATTGATGTTACCATGATATATGCATATGTGTATATTTCAAAGTAGAAGAATAATTAAGTTTATTTTTAGTCGATTTTTTTACATTTTTAGGTTAAATTTGCACGTTTTTTTTTTTTTTTTTTAAACAATTTGAAAAGTTCAGTTGCTCAGTCTCCCTCATTTCCTGTGAGCTTCTGATTACTTGTTAACTGTCAGAACTAACTATGGTAGGGCGGTGATTAGAAACCATCTACTTAATAAGGCCATCACTGACCAAAAGCATTAGCTGTGATAGGTCTTAAAATACCAGCAATGTGTGTAATTACCCAAAGGGTTTTTAATTGTATGTATGTCAGGAAGCTTTTAAGTTTGTGGAAAAGGGAGTTTTTTTCCAGCAATGTGTATTTGATAAAGGTTTTGTGCCAATGTGTGCTTTCCTTGTCATATAAAAGTCTGCATAACATCCGTTTTAGACTGGACCTGCATTGAAGTTCCTGAGTATCCTTTTCTCAAGCGACTCCTGAAACCCTGCTGAAACCCTGCATGCACAGATAATATGATCTTTGCAGTGGTATTTTTTACAGGAAGGCATAATATTGCCCAGGAGAATTATTCCCAGCTTTGCCATTGTAAGATATAACCCGTGAATGAAACAGAGTAATGCATCGAAATGGCTTAAAACTGGAAGTAATATTCTTGTTTTCTCCTAATGTCCCCATGAAAAGGCATTAAAATTTTTTTTTTTTTCCATGGATTGCTTTTTACACACGCCTTACCCCAAGCAAAATCTAAACAGTAAATGAAGTGTTGACTGAAGTACGGGGAGCAAAATAAGTCAAAATGCAAAATCATGGGACAGATACCCAAACATCATGTAGAAATGGCTCATTCACTCCAGAAATGAATGTCTGGCTGTTGCTGCTAATGAAAGTTAACGTATACTTAAGGCTGATTGGGGAAATAATATTTTAGTGCGAAAGTGATGTTTTATTAAACAATTTAAGTTGAAGCTCCGTCTGTGTTTAAACATGTTGTAGGAAACTCATTGTTTTGGGAAGTGATGATTATACATTAGGTGATATAAAGGTATTTTGTGGTACTTGTATCTTTTAAGTGTTTGTTTGCACCATGAGTGCGCTGTCACTTTGGTAGGTCGACTTAAGTAAGCATCTTAAATTAGTGACAAGTGTAGCTACTCAACACTGTGACCCTGTGCTGCAGGGGTGTCAAACTCCAGTCCTGGGGGGCCGGAGCCCTATGCATTTTTGGGTTTCCCCTCATTTAACACACCTGATTCACCCCCTTGTGCTAATTACCACACAGCTCTTGAGCGGGATCATTTGTGGTGGAACAGGGAAGGAACTAAGCTACACAGGACTGGAGTTTGACACCCCTGCTGTACTGGATTGGTAATGATGGATGAATGGATGTAGCCACTCTAGATATAACTCTGGCATTCATTTCCTTTCAGTCTGTTACCTTCCAGAAGGGAACATGGCAGCATAGAGTCATTAAGAAAAATCATGTGGTGCTTTAGACCATATTAAATACAGAAGGAACTGAAAAATGAGACCCGGTGCAAGAACAGTCAGGGTTCTGGAGCCAGACAAATGGCTGCGATGTGGCCCTTCTTTGAGGCGTCAGGTGCCGGGAAGCGTGTCCCTCTGTGACTCGTGAGGTGTGGAGGTCTTTAATTATGTAAAGTCCCCCCCCCCCCCGATTTCTTTATGAAATTGGTTTCACCCTTGCCCACTGTACCAGCGTGAATAACGATGACTCGCACAAAATTCAAGGCCGTCGCCCTTCATGGCTGCGGCCGTCAGTGCTGCCCTGCGTATGCGCAGTCGCAGTCGCAGTTGCTCATGCTGCTAATTGCTCCCCCCACACAGTGTCTGCAACCGCAGCCCTGATTGTGGAAATTTTAGCAGCAGCGTGTGGCCGCCTCAGCCTTAAACCCAATCCCGGATCGTCCGTTGAGGCAGCCATAAATATTTCACACAATCTGTGTTGTTAATAAGAAAATATCCTGGGGCGTTTACTGCGCCGAATGCCAGATGACGGCCCTCCACCAGCATGCAGGTTGCAAGCCGTTGTTTTTATTTAAGATGATTTATTTCTGTGTTCTTGTTGCAGTGCTGAGCTTGCTGGAACACACACAGTCAGCCACCATATGTTTTACAGGTACAGATACGTTCCTAACGTTCTTCATTAGATGTTTAACCCTAAAACAGCATACTGGCCTCACTGGTGCAGTGAGTAGGACCTTTTTCCTTGCACCTCCAGGGTTGTGGGTTCAGATCCTGCCTTTGTTCCACACGCGTGGAGATGGCGTGTTATTCCCATGTTGCCTGAGTTCCCTCTGAGTGCTCCAGTTTCTTTCCACAGCCCACAGATGTTCTGTTAGGCCAGGGCTCTTCAGATCTGGACCTCGATTCCAAATCCAGGCCTTGTTTTCAGTTCTCCCAGGTATGTAGTTTAATAATGACTGATTCTGATTGGCCACAGAGGCTTCACACCTGGCTGACAGGTAAAGGAAGGCTGGAAAACCAGCAGTGCTCGGACCTCGAGGACTGTGAGTTGAACAGCCCTGTGTTAGGCTAATTGGCTGCTTTTAAGTTTAGGGCTGCACAATGTCGCATCTCGATATGTGAAATTTCCATGAATAACAGTGATATTTATAAAACAAAAGATGAGATGAAATTATTTCAAATAAACTATAGCCAAACAGAACTTATCTACCAACAGAGTGTGTCAGATGAGTTAGTTGTGTTGCCAAACATCATGTTAATAGTGAGAAACTGGTGCTGACAAATGCGATGCATTTATTGCGCATGCGCACGATATATTGCACAGCCCTGAAACATCATCGGAGTAGTGTGTGTGTTTGCAGAGTGTGACTGGCCTGTGATGGATTGGCGTTCCGTCCAGACTGCCCCCACCCTCGTGGTCTGTCCCGCCCGGGGTAGGCTCCGCCCCCCTCCGTGATGCTGCCCAGGATAAGTGGTCAGAAGATTGATTGGATAAATAACTCTTTGCAGCTGAGAATCACGTGACCATGAGTTGTACTGCAAAAAAAAAATAAAACAAGTATGAGGCTTTTTGTATTCAGAAGCAACGTGAGACGGTGCCACATGGATCCCCCTCCCCCACTGTAAAACGCCCCTCTGAGAGATGAAAAGCATGACTTACAATGGCAGTGATTGTGTTCTAAGAGAATGAATGCCCTGTGTCTGGGCGTGTCCTGCTGCTATGGTGACGAAACCCCGGAGAACAGGGACCAGGTGTCCGTTTGCCCCCCCGCTGGTACTGACATCAGGGGTCAGCTGAGGTCACCGCCAGCCTTCTGATGGTGCTTGTTTGCCCGTCCTGTACGCCTGTCCTGTTTGACCAGTGTAGCTACACTGTCGCAGCTGGTCGCTGGGATCGTCGTGGGCGGGCCGGCGCGTAGCTCAGTGGGTTAGACCTCTGTACTTGTGTTCAGAAGGTCACTGGTTCGAATTCCGTCCTTGGCAGAATAGTCGTATGTCAGTGGGGCCCTTGAGCAAGGCCCCCGAAGCCCCAAAATGGCCCCAGATAAGTCTCAAAGGAGAGCATGATGGGATACGACCAAAGAAGCATTTCCTATGTAGCTGTACTTGCGTACACGGCAATTAAAGAATCCTTTCATCTGAAAAATGGCCCCGTCATCTCTGGGTGACGGATATTTGGCGTGACTGGCCGTATTCCCTGTGCTGAAGTAGAGGAGGTATGAGGTTATTAACTGGCAGGAGCCGCTCCGTTAAATTAGCCAGAGGGTCAACACAGCGGCGTGTTTGCCGGCAGTGCCCCACACTGCACTGTCACGCCGCTGTCACACAGCAGCGGGCGACGACCGTGTCCTGGTTTCTCATTGCCCTCCGTCCCCATTGTGCTGCCCCCCCCCTCCCCACCACTGCACGCCGCACCTGCGTCTTTCAGCATCAGGTGTCGCTCTTTTTGTCTGAAGACCGTAGGTGCTTGTGGTCGGTGCCCGATCCGCTGGATTTTTCCCGTCAGTGAGTGGGATCCCTGGACCTGTTCCGACCGTGGACGAGCGTGTGTTGATTTTTAACCGTGCTTTTTCGCTTTCTGAAAAAGCTGGGATCTCCCTTGAGGATTTCCCGCAATTGATCCGTTTGCACTGCCAGAAATGTTTGTTTTCTTGACTAAACTCTATAGCTGGAAGCATCTCAATTTTAATACATTTTGTAAAATATTTGCTTTACAATGTGTGTTTTTAAAAATCTATTTGGCCCATACTTTTTTAAATGCCATTCAATGACCTGAAATCCCAACCAGGGTTCTCTCTGCTGCCTGCCATAAGCTCTAGCCCCCCTCACAACCCTCTATGTGTACGTGGACAGAGATGGATGGTTGCTAGAAACAGTATGGTAGTGAAATTGGTAACTCCATGAGTTTAGGGGTCAGTTTCTGCCTCCTGGCTCTGTGTGTGGAATGTGTACTTTACCCTGATATCTGTGTGGTTCTCCTCCTGCAGGCCAAGTGAATGGTTGCTTGCAAATTGCCCTTGCTGAGTGATATTGCCCTTGCTGAGTGATATTGCCCTCGCTGAGTGATATTGCCCTCGCTGAGTGATATTGCCCCCTCTCAAGACTCAGCGTGACCCTGAACAGTATCACATGTACAGCGGTTATGCAAGATGGATGGATTATTTATTTTTTTTATATTGTAAAGTGTATTACTCTTATCTGTTCTAATTTCCATTAACAAAATGATAACCATATATGTAAATTTGTAAATTTAAATACCCATTTAGTAATTATCTTTTGCATGAGTTGTTTTTGCAAATCAGTTGATGACCTGAATATGGTCACCCCTTACAAACACTTCACAGAGAATAAATATATTAACTCCTGTTCAGTGTTACCATAGTTATAAAAATTAATGGTATACTGGGATGCTAAGTACTGTATTATAAAACCATAATAAGGAACATCCTCCACTACATTTTCTTGTTATTATGTAACTGTGATTAGATTGTTGAAGTTAAATAATATGAGTTAGTATGAAATATGGGGGTTTGAACTGTCAGGCTCTAAAAGAGATGAAGCTTCGCTGAAAATGGAGTTTTAAGATCACCGTGTTCTGAAGACCCGGAGATGAAAACCATGATTCCCTTTCATGAATTGATTGTTCCCTCAATTAGGAAATTCCTTCAGAATCGTGAATCGATTCCTTCATTAATGCCCCGTCCCCCATCAATTTGCTTTTCCGTTGTGGAAGATCGCTTTCATGTTTAATAAAATTATATTCAAGTCGTATTGCATTTATTTTAATGTAGGCTATTAATTTTATTTTTTTATTAAACCTTTAAATGTATTCACTGTTAACAGGAAAAAAAATTTGTCAGGAATTTGATGATATTGCTTTTAGTGGCACATCTGAAGGGCAGTATTACTGCAGAGTCACCGTGACAGTAATGATGCTTCGAGTCGCATGGTTATAATTAACCGTCGTCACTGGCTGGTGTGACCCACTACCCATTGGCTACTCTGTAGGTTCCCACTTGGTTAACTCAAAGAATATCTGACCGTACAGAGTAAGCCTGACCGCTCCCATTCTTCTGGAGCCCCTACTGTCATTTATCTGGGTCACAGCAGACGTCCTGCAGGATGATGTCTTTGGAGTTTGGATTTGTGTGGTTTAATTCATCCATGCTATTAAATTTGTATAATCCTAGCCTGTTATTCACAGAGAAGATTTATACCAGCGGTCTAATATTCTTTTTGTTTGGAGAAGGAAAAACCGGATGACCTTATGTATATATGCAACAGATTTAGCACAACCCAGTTAAAACGGTCAAGCAAAATTGTTGATGGTGTTTACTCTTATTTTGACATTCGGAAACTGCACGTATTGTTATGTTTACATGCTGCCTCTTAGGTAAAAGTTTGATTTTCCTTATAAGGAAAATGAATCTCCAGATGGGAAGTTTGTGAGCCTTTGTGCCAGGAAGAGGCGACGTTTGGCTGCACTGGTCTCATTCTGAAGATTATTTTTACCCAGAGTTCCTTCCGGAGTTACATTCAGGATTGCGTGCACGCAGACAGTGATTAAGTGCCGCCAGGTTTTCTTGCTGAGCAGGCTTTTGTAACTCATGTGCAGATACACAGCAACTGCTGTTCAAATGGTGTGAACCCCAGCTGTTAGCTACACGGCTTTGAGGTGTGCATATAGGATCATATAGGGATGAGGTGTGCATATAGGGATGAGGTGTGCATATAGGGATGTCTGAGTAGGAAACGACACGCGAAGCATGCGCATGCTATACAGCGGCAGCCAATGGGAGACGGAGCAGTGGCTACAATCAGTTGCCGTGGTAATTAATGACCAGTCCTGTGCCAATCATAGAAGTTCAGCTGGCCCTAATCGCCCAATGAAGGATGAGTGGGGCTACCTGGGTAGTTTGTTTTTATATATATAAAATATAATCTTGTATGTTAATTTATAAGAACTGAACATTTGCATGCCCTTCATTCTTAATTTTGGGCCACATTGAGCTTTGTGTATGGTATTTATTAAAATAATAAATGTATTATATGCTTTGTACCGTTTAATAGAGGCTTGTATCCAATATAACATATTTAATGTCCGACATAAATCATACAGGGTGTTTTGCTGAAGAAAGGTCTCTTGCCAGCTGCCTCCTGGGGTTGAAAATGGCACCATGCTGACCCTGTCTGTGATTGTTTAGCATTTTCCTGTTTTTCTTCCTGAATTTTGTACTTTTTATTATTTTTTTTAATGATCTGTGGGTTCGTTGTTTTTCAGCCAGTTTCACTCCCTGCTGGCAGTTAGGTTGCCCCCCCGCTTTTGGCCCTGGATCCACGGTTTTCCCAGCAATGCCAAGATCTATATCAAATTTTAAAGGGGAAGGGGGTCATCCTTGAACTCCAGTGCACACTGCCCACTTGCATTAAGGACTTAAGAACAGATGCAGTTCCTTCTCCCTGGATCAATAATTCAGGGCCCATGCATTGTTAAAGATGGACGAGTACGAATGCTGTCGGTTGTCTCTCCGTGCAGGAGTTGGTCTCCGGCTTTGACGGTGGGGTCGGTCGCTGCGGAAAGCCCAGAGGAAGAGCGTCTGCCCGACGGCGGGGATGAGGAAGAGCAGGAGCGTGCTGACCGTGTCGCCCGACGATGTGAGTAACTTATGGGGGGGGGGGGGTGCATGTCTCCCCCACCCTCTCGCTTCCTACGCCCCTATGTTAAACTAGACCAATGGATCTCAAACTATCCAACACTAGTGAAAGGAGTGGCCCTCTCTAGTGGTATTTGAAGGTATTTGTGTGTGTTAAGGATTGGCCGTAATGGTGGTGACACCCCCACAGCCGGCAACTTTTACCAAGCCCCCATCCCCAGTCGTCAACTTTGCCACTGGTAAATGGAGAGCCTAATATTTTCCAAGCTGGTATGCGATGTAATGTAAGAAATTTGAAAACCACTGAACTTGGATGTTCAAATCCTACAGCACAGTTGAAATAAGTTCACAGTTGCAATCATCAAAAAAATTGCTTTGTTTCCAAAATGATTCATCTTTTAACAGCGTTTCAGACTCTGTGAAGTAGCCGTTCCCTGTTGTGACCAATACCAAAGCGCTCTGTTGCCACAGATCCAGTACATTTTTTGAAATAGCGGGAAGTAGCCTCATTAAATGCAGGGGTGTCCACAAAGCAAAATAAACATCTGAGAAAACCTGCCCGGACGATTGGCTGCTTCGACGCACTCGCTGCGTTGGCGGGGAGAGAAAATGAAGGCGCAAACCTAGAGATTCATCGCACGCTGCCGGCTTGAAATGACAGAGGTGGGGCCTGCCGGTGACTGGAGACAGGAGGCGTCCATCAACATGCCGGGATGAAAAGGCGTCAGTGCCAAAGTGAGCCATGGGCATCTGATGAAGGCGAAGCGGCTGGCTTCTGCCAGTGGGGAATGTGGAGGGAAAGGTCGGCCCATCTCTGTGTTCTCTCAGGGTTTGAGACTTTATTGTACGTTATTCGAGGCCCCTTGATGATCTAGACTGCAGGAACTTTATGCTTTGTGGCTTCCTTATGTGTTCTGCCTTTTGCACCACTTCCTTCTCAAGAATGCTTTCCAAAGCCCTGCATTCCTCACCACTTCCTGCTCACTTCTCACTTCCAACACCCTGCATTCCTCACCACTTCCTGCTCACATCTAACACCCTGCATTCCTCACCACTTCCTGCTCACATCTAACACCCTGCATTCCTCACCACTTCCTGCTCACTTCTCACTTCTAACACCCTGCATTCCTCACCACTTCCTGCTCACTTCTCACTTCCAACACCCTGCATTCCTCACCACTTCCTGCTCACTTCTCACTTCTAACACCCTGCATTCCTCACCACTTCCTGCTCACTTCTCACTTCCAACACCCTGCATTCCTCACCACTTCCTGCTCACTTCTCACTTCCAACACCCTGCATTCCTCACCACTTCCTGCTCACTTCTAACACCCTGCATTCCTCACCACTTCCTGCTCACTTCTAACACCCTGCATTCCTCACCACTTCCTGCTCACTTCTCACTTCCAACACCCTGCATTTCTCACCATTTTTTACTCACAATCCACTTCCGGCACTTCTTACTGCTTCCCAAGTACCACAATTACTTACCAAGTACCACAATTACTTACCAAGTACCACAAGTACTTACCACCCCAGCTTCTAAAACTCTGCATTTCTCACCACTTCCCACTCAATTCCTGCCTTTGATGGTCAACCATGCCAAAGCAGATCTTTTTTTTTTTTTTTTTATAAAAATTCTCATGGCAATAATGGGAGACCTGCAGAGGTGATCCTTAGCGGAATTAATTTTTAAGTTGTTTTTTTCTACATCACAAATGCTGTACATGTGGTCCTTTCGACGTTTCACACCAGCGACTCCCAAATAAATATAGACCAGAGATCAAGGCCCCCTGTCACTAATGTGCGATCACGTTAACAACCAAGAACCACGTGACACATCTCTGCAGACCCCCTATGCTGGGTGTATGGACCCCTAGGGCACATGTACCTCAGTCTGAAACCCCCCCGCTGTAAAGCTTCTCAGTGAATTTTAGTCCCTAGAGAGCGCTACAGCATAAACCATAAAAAGGGGGAAGTTTAAAGGGGGAAAAACTCACAATCGCACATCAGCATCCATTTCAATAACAATAATATAAAATTATTATTTTCTCTTTATTGATTATCAGCGTTAAAACTGACCAGGCTGTTAACTATTAGATGATTAGTTCGTACCCTGTGCTGCACTTTTGGGGCCTTTTTGTTATTTTGTGATTCCAAAATAACAATTATGCTCATTTCCTCCTGTTAAGTCCTTTAATTGTGTTTTTATCCCCTTTTTTCCCCCCTTCCAATTTTAACTTTAACAATTTGAATTTAAAACCTCCACACACAGCTAAAGCCAATTTAATAACGTGTCACTTCCCTTGCCATCATTGACCTTTTGAGCTGCCTGAATCACTGGAGAAGTGAGAACCCCACTGGTTCGGTTAATGATGGCCGACTTGGAGAATTTCCTCAGCTATGGATTGTCAGTGTAAAAAAAGACCCCAGTGTACAGTACCCCCCCCCCCCCCCCACTCAGGGAGGGTGTGGGTGTGGTTTTAAAATCCGGTGCTCAGCGGGTGAGATTGTCTCTACTGTGGCTCCATCCTTCAAGAAGATAGGATGCTAACAAAACTAACGACGTATCATAATCCGGCATAAGCGATCCCCTCCGCATCTTCAGGGTACGCCGGGGAGCGCAGGCCGTGTTCGCATATGTGGGGGTGCCCCACCTTGTTTGGATCACGTCCGCCTGGCTGGGGGGGCGATGCCTCGAGTTGACGGGTCGGCTGACACGTGGCGGGGCCAGATTAAGTGAAATCCCGCCTCTCTGCGGGGGCCAATCGCACAACTCCGCTCTCAGCGGGGGCCAATTGCACAACTCCGCTCTCAGCGGGGGCCAATCGCACAACTCCGCTCTCTGCGGGGGCCAAGGGAGCCAAGCAAAGGTGTCAGAGCCAGAAGCCTCCCTTTAAATCCCAGGGAGTCGAAATGTGGAATTCCACCCCATAAAATAGCCCTGTAAATCGCTGGGAAACGACAGCGTTTGTTTTTTCAGCTTAACCATTTGGGCTGCTTGGCTCTTAAAATGCGCAGCCATGCGGCCTTGATGCGGTTGCCATGGCAATCTGTGCTCCTCATTCATTCATACCGTTGCGTGATAACTTTGCAGGAGAAGTACTCATCTGTACCCTGGTTTGTCTGTGTGTGTGTGTCTATTTCTTAGGGGGATGAATGAAGTCAAATTAAATATTGGGGGGTACAGGTCCCCCTAGTTCCTACCCCCCTTGGACCTTCTCACGTTTGAGGTTTCAGGCAGCAGAAGCTTCCAGATTCTTCAGGAATCCCCTCGTTTTTGGTTTTCATAGCGTCAGCTGGGGAGACGTTACTTGTTGCCATCGAGGATGTGGCACGTGTGCTGGGGCAGGGTGGGGGTTGCGGGGTGGGGGTTGCTTGTGTGCCCTCGTATTCGAACGTGACGGGAACTTTCTTAAAATGTGACTGCAGCTCGTACGGTAGCAGTGATGGATGTACTCGCGTTGACAGCCTGCTCTGCTCGTTCTGCTGCTCAGGCCGGCAGATCAGACGGATCTCATTTTCCAAGAGAGCTTCACTGGATTGGCAGTGAGATACAGTGGAGCGGTTTCCTTATGGTACAGACGGCCGGCTGGTGGATGAGGCCGAGACTAGAGCCGGTATCTCAGTCATGTTTTCGAAGCCCAGGAAGTATGTGCTGCGGCAGAGAACCACAATTTAGAGGAAGTATGTTTTGCACTTCCTGTTCCACAGTCTAATAACTGTGTCTGTAACCAAAAGTCCTAGCAGTGTTTTCCTGTTGTACCTTTAGGCTACTCGAGATAATTGTCATTCACTGACCTTTTTCCAGTGGTTTAAATAAAAACCAGTCAAACCGTAAAGTACATGTTGATATCAGTGTGATAACCGCTTAATTTATCGCATATTTTGCGCCCCCTCCAGGGCTGTGCTGGTACTGCAATGCATCAGTAAGTGACGGGTGCAGCTCTGGATTCCCTGAGAGCCATATCACGGGGTTTGGGGCTGTTTGGAACCCGAATGGGTCATGCCGGTTCCAGGCAGTCGGCAGCATTCTCCAAGTGGTGTAAGAATGGCTAATCCGCCTCTTTGGTCCAGCCTCCCGCGGTGTGGCCGTATGGGGTCAGCAGGAGACCAGCCGAGAGCTGTCTGCCGTTACCGCAACCCCCCCGCCCCCCCCGCCCCCCCCGCCCCCCCAGGCTCTGCATGCTGGACCGTCAGTGTGATCTCCTCCTTGCTAAGCCTGGCGCATGCTGCCACGCCCTGGCGAGCATCCGCTGATGTCGCCTCTGCATGCAAGATCGTTTGATCTGTCGCAGTAAAAACTAAGCAACAACAAAAAAAAAAATTGGATAATCTGTCCAGAAGAGTTTTTTATTTTTTAAAATCTACCATGTCTGTTTCCATATGGAGTGACGGGGAATTTGAGATGGAGAGCTCACCGTTCCGCTGACGCTTGCTTGATACCTCTGTCACTCCCGTGCTCTTCATGTCTTCTGTCGCATGCCGTGTCTTTCTTTCATGCATCCAGCTTCTGAAATGAGGGAGGCTCATTGGATGACAGAGAGCCCGCACACCTTGCCAAAGGGTTCCTGTCCCCCCCCAGGGGTGAGAGAGATTTGACAGTGCATATGGTTGCTAGTCCCGCGAGAGCTTTTGAAGGGAATTGTGTCCTAGGAATGACAACATGAACGTGAAACGTCTTTAGCTGTAACTGAATATACGTTGTCAGTCTATCTTACCTTAAACCCTGTGCTTTGGGTTGGGCTCCATGTTGATGTTACGCTAAATGAATAAGTGGCTGAGTTAGGATGACCCTTACATATACCATCAGTGCTGGAGACCGGAAAGAAACCACTTTGATGCCGCCCAGGAAAAGTGGGCCTTGACTGTCCCTTGATGCTTTCATCTTTGTGATGTAATGAGTAAATCCAGCTTCCTGTTTTCCATTGGCTAGTGAAGGTCAGGTGGAGGGGAATGATAGCCAATGGGAGCTTCTTCCTTATGTATGAGTTCTTGGTCTGTTTTTTTCACTTCTATGAATATAACATTCATATCTCCAAAGTGGGAAGCAAAAGTGCACCACGAAATGGGGATGATGTAATACATATGGGGGGGGGATTATTTCATTAGTTTGATTTCATTGGTTTCCAATCTGGTTTTGTCTCACTGGTTAACCCACTTCCCCTTGGTTACTTTCTGGGTTCCCTCAGGGATAAACCCACTGGTGGCTGACGGCTCGGGACGCTCCCACACGCAATGCTGACATCTCGTCTTCCTCGTCACCAGCTAAAGATACCAGCTTATGAAGTTCTGCCACACACATTAAAAAATGATGCAAATCAGATTAGATGAAAATCTTCTACATACAGCAGCAAGGGTCAAAAGGCCCCAGACAAACATACATTCAGTGCAAAACCGTCAAGTTGCGAAGACGTAACAAAGTGCAAACAAATTAAAATAGAATCCTGAAAAACAATATTATAGAATATTAATGAAATAAATACTGAGAGGAGAAATGAATACATCAGCAGATGGTAATGTGCAATTAAAAATAAACACCAGACTCTTACCAGTGCTAGGGGTGGGACTCTTTCTGACATATTTGACCTGGGGTGGGGGCAACATGTTTGGAGAAATACATAAAGGCCTTTCTGTGCCAATCAAAATATCGAGGTAATGTGTCTAATAAAAGGAAACGCGGTGCAGTGAGGTCCAGTTTGCCACAGAAAGCCTTCGTGGTGCTTGCAGTCAGCACTGGAGAGGTTCCACCATGTCTGTGTTCCAGGGTGCTGCACAGCATGCATAGAAAGTGGAATCAGTCAAGTGGACAGTGCAGGACACCATGTCCTTAATAACTCCCCAAGATCGTGTAGGACATAATAAATGAGTAATAGCATTTTAAGCTCCCCGCTCTTAAGTAATTACACAGTGATGTTTCTTGGCTGTGGTTCATCTTATGTTCTACAAAGGCAAAACATTACAAAGGACTTCGTGAATCACAGTATGTTTTGAATCACTGGCATTTAAATAGCGGGTGGGGAGTCTGACTGTGTTTAATGTTGAGTTTGTCAACTGTCAAATGGACTCAATCTGGAGCAGGTCCTACGTCATTAACCTTCCAGGCCACCGCAGTGGAGACGTCGTTTTCTTCTACAGCCCTTCGCACTCATCTGGGATTGTCGCAGTTAGGATTTGGGACTGTGTGCTCGGTTATGGTGCCATCTAGTGGATGTGAACTAACGGAACGTGTTTGTTGTCGCCGTGTATATTGCGCTGTTATTAAAATGAGTACACATTTAGTTTTGTGTTTTTTTTTTTATGAAAAGTGAAATTAAAATGTTGTTCACCTGTGTAATTTCTTCTTATTTTTTCCCATTTTAATATATTATTATACTGTTTCCAGGCTGGGGTTTGTAGCACGCCTGTAACCCGGTATTTGTCTAAGTGCTTATGGGTGGGTAGTTGGGATTGCAGCACACGACTGGTGTAGCTCTACATGCTTATTAGAACAAAAGCCTGAACGTGGATTACGGCTGATCTCCCTGCTGCTCTAACGGTTAATAGAAGTATGGAGGGCTGACACTCGTATGATTAATACTTTGATTAAGTCTTTGGATCTCGCGCTGCGTACGTGGTCCTCTGTGATAAGCTGTTAAATCATTTCGGCATTTATTAAGGCCATTTGAAATACAATGGGTCTGATGCCCCCCCCCCCCCCGTTTTATGTTATAGGACAGTAGGGAGGACTGTGAGGTCACTGAGCCCTCCACTGCCTACACCCTGGGTGTCGACTTGCGTCGGGGACGCAGGCGTCACTCTGGCACCTTACAGCTGCCCCCGTTGTCATGGAGACAGGCCGAGAGGTCGCGCACCCCCGATGATGACCTGATGTCCCGGCCTACCACCCTGCCCTTTATGAACCCGCCCCGCATCGACATCACACCTGTCGACCCCGAAAGGTGAGTCTGCGCTGCCCCACCCAACCCTAACCCTTTTACCATCCTCTGCTCGCCCGCGTTTTCCTCTCAGAAGTACAATCATTCTTCCGAAAACTCAGCGCTTGTCCAACGCTTTTCAGGGCCCTAAGCAATATTTGATTAACCTTGTTCTCATTTGTCATCATTTTTTTTTCCCCACTCTGACGGGCTGATCAGATAGAAGCGCCCCCTGATGGCCACTGTGCTCTAAGCAGCCACTTAGTTCACTTGTGCTTTGGACTTGTCCTGAAAAATCTCACTAGCCTGAGAATTTGATACATTTTTGGTGGATATTACATACTATTTATACTTTATTGAGCTTGCATTGTCTCCTTTTATAGCACAGGATGTCAGTGATAAACACTTGCATTTCCTAGCAGGCCCTTTTTCGATCAGTCTGAGATCAGTCTCTGTGTCGGTCTGAGATCAGTCTCTGTGTCGGTCTGAGATCAGTCTCTGTGTCGGTCAGACCCCTAAACAAGCTGCTGCAGTTTTTACTGACATACCACCACTGTAAGGAAAGTGCTGGAAACACAACTCCGTGCCCGACACCAGCACATCTCTGATGCAGCTGTACTGCCCCACACAGGCCAAACACAGCAGCTACACGGAGACCCAAACTGTGAAAAAGGGCGTTTTGCCTTGGTTATGCTGTCAATTTTGTAATTACTGAAATTTTCACACACTTTTTTTTTTTTTTTTCTTCAAAACCAACCATAGTTGAACTAAGATATTTTGTCACCTGATAAAAACTGATCCTAAGACACCCTTTGCACGGCAATGAGTCTGTTACCAATGATGTCCAGTCATCAGGAATCAGACTCACTGCCCAGGCTGCATGTCTCTGAGCCGTCAGAGAGACACTGGGCTCAGCGTCAGTGTGCCCATATGTTACAGCTAATGAGATGATAATTGTGCTTGTCAGAAATAGAACGCATAAGGACTCGGGGCTGTTTACCCATGAACCTTTTATGCAAAACCAAAACTATCCTAGCTGTGTGCCTCTTTAAATACCTTGAGGATGGATTCAGAAGTTTTTTGTTAGCGGGCTTGCATAATTTAGGAGGTTTTCATAAGGCAGCTTCTATTGTAGATATCAAACGGATGCACAGTCTAGTCCAGACAGCTTTCTGAAAATAATACAGTTTACACACTGTTCTTAACAGTGTGAGAAATATTTTGTAAGATTTTTACAAATCTTATTCCCTATGTGTGACAAAAACCTCTGGAATTGTCTTAAAGGGAATTCTGAACATTATGTATTTTGATGTCCAAAAAATTAGTTAAGTCTTCGCCTTGCGCTAATTGCTTTAGTACGTGTGTTACAGCAGGATGTCTAGTGCGTAGATATTGCAGCCATGCAGATGGTGGTCTTGCTGTTTCTGCAACTTAACAGAAGAGGGCGATCTTACTACAAAATGAGCCTGAGTGCTTGTTTTTTATTTTCTTGCTAGCAGGGCTTATCTAGTAATCAGTTACCCAAAGGTATTCACCATCAACGGTATACGTCTTATTTGACATTTTGTTTAAAGTCCTTAATCCAAAAAATTAAAGGCAGCAGTGCTGGGAAATGAATTACGTGGATGGATATTATGTATATGCTTGTATATAGTAAAGGAGACTCGTGGCGTGCTGCTTTGGTCACACTTTACAATTGTCACAATCGGTTTTTGGCCTCGGTATTTATGCACGTTTGCCCCACCGGCTCAGCCATCTCCGTGCAAAGTCTCCGCAGGGAAAAGTGGAGCAGCTGCGCCGTAATAAAATCTGGGAGATTAAAAGCGGTGCCGGGTCTCTGAGCGCCGCAGCTGCCGTGCGACGCACGACTGGCCCATTAACCCGAACGCCCGCTAATCGCCTCTTAATTTGCAGACATCCGAGGGGCCTCTTCCTCCGTGTGCCGGTCCTGGGCGCTGCTTTCAGCCTTCTGCCGGTTAACGGCCCCAACTCGCTGTCTTGCCTGGGTTATATATTATGATTAGTGACACTATGCAGATCCTTGCCGCACCTCCAGATTAAGTAACACTTAACAGTGTTAAGTTAACACTGACTCACTCTCTTCGTCTCCTCTCATGGGCTGATTAGTGTTGTTACTGGATGGTTTCCTTTTTCATGGAAAAAATGTCCGGTTGTTTAACTGGCCGTAATATAACCTTTTCACCTTGTTAAAGTCACTTATGGCTTTATAATGGTCAGGGGTGTTTATTTTTTTCCCCGTCGTTTCCTTAGCCAAAGCCGTATCTCACGTCATCGTCCGAATTCTGGTTTCCATGTAGTGAATTATGACGAATCTGGATCAGGGGCGGACTGGCAACAAAAAGCAGCCTGGGAATTTGGGGGGTCCCCAAAATGTATTTCCTGGTGCCCAACTCGTCGTTCGATCTCGGCGTGTTTCCAGGTCGATGATTAATATGATTGATGCATTATTTCATTGGTGGCAAAACAGACACGGCTGTTTATCTATTTATATATAATTATATATGTGTGTGTGTGTGTGTATGTTTGTATGTATGTGTGTGTGTATATACACACGCACATATATATATATATATATATATATATATATATATATATATATATATATGTGCGTGTGTATATACACACACACATACATACAAACATACACACACACACACACATATATAATTATATATAAATAGATAAACAGCCGTGTCTGTTTTGCCACCAATGAAATAATGCATCAATCATATTAATCATCGACCTGGAAACACGCCGAGATCGAACGACGAGTTGGGCACCAGGAAATACATTTTGGGGACCCCCCAAATTCCCAGGCTGCTTTTTGTTGCCAGTCCGCCCCTGATCCAGATTCGTCATAATTCACTACATGGAAATGTATATATATAATGTACAGACATTCACATACATAGGTACACATATATACGTGTGTGTGTGTGTGTGTGTATAAAATATGTAAACAAACAGCTGTGGCTGTGCACCAATCATTAATCATCGACCTGGAGACACAGCGAGATCGACCCTCGGCTTGGGCACCGGGGAACAGTGGCGGTCTGCCGGGAAAGTGGCCGTACATCCTGATGCCCAGCCTGAGCCTGGTCTGGAGTCAGTGAGCGGTCTGCCGGGAAAGTGGCCGTACATCCTGATGCCCAGCCTGAGCCTGGTCTGGAGTCAGTGAGCGGTCTGCCGGGAAAGTGGCCGTACATCCTGATGCCCAGCCTGAGCCTGGTCTGGAGTCAGTGAGCGGTCTGCCGGGAAAGTGGCCGCACATCCTGATGCCCAGCCTGAGCCTGGTCTGGAGTCAGTGAGCGGTCTGCCGGGAAAGTGGCCGTACATCCTGATGCTCAGCCTGAGCCTGGTCTGGAGTCAGTGAGCGGTCTGCCGGGAAAGTGGCCGTACATCCTGATGCTCAGCCTGAGCCTGGTCTGGAATCAGTGTGGACTTTCCACCAGAGATTTCTGCTGGATTTGAACTGTGGGTTACTGCGTTACGGTCTGTGCAGAATACAGCGTTCGCCTTGTTTCTTAAATGATGATTTAAAGCATGCAGTGATATTTTTTATGAACGGCATCCACAGTTTGGTTTCAGTATCATTTGGTGGCATCATTCGAGTTACAAGATACTTGAAAAACAGTGGACAGTGATTAATGATCGTTATCTGACGAGTGGCCATGTGTTGTGTTATTTCCAGATGAAATTTGATAATTTTTGGTAAGATCTGGAGAAATTGGATGGTTTATAAACAGAACACTGCTGGATTTTGATTGCGGTTGTATCCATTTACCACACTGGTCATATTGTGATGAAGCAAGCAAGCCAGATTGATGAAGTTTGTGTGTTTATGTGCTGTTTATGAATTGTCGTGTCCGTGTGCATGCACACACACACACACACACACACACACACACACGTCACTGTCATTTGATTCACTGTCGGAATTGATAACCCTTCTCTGTGACAGGTGTGCACTGGCTTTTGAGAAAGATCACTGACTGTGTTGCACTGTGTGTTCTGGTGCCTTCGCAGAAATCTTGGGGCCTCTACTGCTTTGTCCAGATTCTGTTAATGCCCAGGCAAGTGACCAAGTCATGGACTCATCACTGGAAAGCAAAAACACACTGATCAAATGTAAATAACCATTTAAACTGAAAAGAGGATTCATGCTGATTAATTATTTTGACTAATGACTTCTGACTCGCAATCAGGGTTTTAATAATATGCACATCTGCCACGTGGTAATGATGGGATTCAAGGCAATTGCGACTTTCTTAGCGGAATAAGTGAACAGATTTGTTTTATACGCGATGCTGCAGTCCTCAGCCGAGAGGTGCTGTAGCCTAGCAGTGCCTGTCACACGTTTAATTACACTCTGAAACTGCGGTCCTTTCCAATTCATTTGACGAAATTGGCCGTTTTCAGGCTTTTAGGCTCCTATTTGCATTAGGGATGCACAAACGCGCCTGTCTGTGCGGGAGGCATTCTGCTGATTAGCCCGACTGCGCTAATGAATGGCGCAGCGTGATGCTGGCAGCGGCTGCCTGCGGGACAGCGGCTGCATGCGGGACGGCAGCCCGCTAATCATGCCGCCGTGTGAGGGCTGCAATTAAGGCTCAACGGCGCACGAACCGTCGCCTCTGCCCCGCTTTGGCCATTTAAACCAGAAATGTGAACGGAAAATCCGCCGCACTCAAAGGTGGTGATTTTGCTGCTCGTGCTAGTGAGAGTGTCAGGAAGCGTACAGACGAGAACCTTGTTAATCTTGAAGAAAATCACAGAAAAAAAAAAAAAAACACGGGGATATTCACCGCTACTGTAACCAGCAGCTGCCTCTACTGGTACTGGCTTATTTTGTTTACAGAATTTGTTTGGTATTTCTTAGGACCAGTTCAGTGGGTGTTTTCAGCACGATTCCCAGTGAACCTCGCGTAGGATAGAGGTTTTCTGTTTCAGCGTGAAATGTTTATATTAGTTGAGCTATTCCTCAGGCCCCTGGTTCCTCACTGGGAGACCAAGGTCACATCCCAGGAAACCAGTCATCTTTGCGTAATTGATCGTGATGTTTAAAAAGTCACACTGGGCTTTTCTTTTGGGACTAGCCTTGCTAACCAGGGACTGGAACATTGTGCTGTGAACTGGCCGGAGGCAAAGGTCCAGTTCCTGAGGCGTGTCGGCCATATTGACCGTCTCCCCCACCATGTGACTTGGGCACAGGTCTCAGCAGAGGGCTGGAAGTGTGATGTTGGAGCACCTAAAGAAAAATACAGAATCGCTTTTTTATGTAAGTTAGGTATGTTCATTTTAAAGATGCCTTTACCCCAAGTAACATGGAATTTTTATACATTAGCATAGCACAGTACATCCACCCCTCTATTCATTTTCTGTAATCGTTTGTCTTGTTCAGGGTCGCGGGGGTTACGGTGCAAGGTAGGGAACACCCCAGGATGGAGAGCCAACCCATCACCCTAGCACAAGACAATATTGCTGAATTCCTTTATTAAGCGGCATAGTGATGGCCTAATGGTTGCTGGTTTGAATCCCCGACCAGTAAGGTACCGCTGACGTATCCTGAACTAGGTACCGCCCCCCCACACTGCTCCCCAGGTGCTAAATAATAGCTGCCCACTGCTATGTCACATATGGGTTAAATCCAGGGGACACATTTTGTTGTGTGCTGTGATTCGTCAACAGTGACAATTAATCACTTTCATTGTTCAATAGTAGGTCTCAAAACAACAACCATCTGGTTATAATTACATGTCCTTGCTAGCTGCTCTGCATAGCTCAAGAATGTATCCGTTCTTTGATTTACAGTACGCGATTATCCCTGACTCTCTCATGCCAGTGATGCTGGTATTTATGATACAGGCAGTATGCCCTGTTGTTGCTTTTAAGCATTCTTGTGATTATTTTCCCCTCCTTTTTATTTAATAAAATATGAAAAATATTCTACAGACCAAGCAGTGGAAAAATCCCCGGTCAGGCTGCAGTTAGAGGAGGCATGTCATGACAGGGCTGATAATTTGTGTGGTGACATCAGGGAAATTTTATTTCCAGAGCAACAAGCTCTTTGTCCTCCCGTGGTCTGCTCCGGTTTGGCCGCACGTGCCAATGGGAATAGCCTCCGTCTCGCGGTGAATTAACCACGTCGTGTTTCGGGCTGGCGGTTTCCTGCATTCCTGTCTGACTTTGGCGGCAGCTTTGTTAGGTCACAAGTCATCAGAATGCAGTGCCAGTACCGCAGCCTCTGGGAGACGATCTCCTTCGCCAAGCCCGGCGAGGTATATCCCTGCCGTCAAAGCAGTCGGGAGCCAATCAGAAACCAGAGGGGGGTGGAGCCTGTATCCACTGCGAAAATCTTCGACTTATGACTGTTTTTTTTCTCTCTCTAAATCCTCAGTGAACATTTGTGAGTATCCATGCTAGCTTCCCTGCTGTCATTTTCTATTTTATTTTTTTTTTCCCGTGGTTTATCCCGGAAGGTGATGATCATTTTCAGTCTAACAAGGGAGAATTTTCTGCCCCTAAATCTCCTCGGGGGCAACTTCTGGATGGGAGTGTTGTTTGGACCGGGACCCTAATGAATAATTCATAAGGGTGGATTTTTGGGGGAATGAATGGCTCCATTGAATGATAGTGTGTACTTTGTAGATATACCGTAGCAACCAGGAGGCTTTCGACGCAGAGCGAAGGAGAGCATGGGAGCGTGAGAGAGAGAGAGGGAGAGAGGGAGGGAGGGAGGGGGAAGAGAGAGCAGAGGAGCATAGCTTTCTGTCAGGAGGTGTAGCTGTTCTTTGAGAGCGCTCTCCATTGAAGCTGTCGGCTAGCGGGAGCTCGTGGGAGCAGGCTGTGCGTGTCGTTAGCGCCCCCCACGGGGGTCCAGAGCCGCTCCGGAGGGGCCGCCGAGCGTGGGATCGCCACCCCCGTCCCGAGCCGAAATGTCTGAGAGGGAGGGCGTGCTAGGGGAGCCGGACCAGCGCGTCCGAGCCTTCAAGGAGCACCTGAGGCTGGAGTTGGAGCCCCCCCGCGGGGCTGGCAAGGGGGCCATCTCCCCTAGGGCCTCCCCCCGCAGCTCCCCGCGCCTCTTCAGGAAGCTGATGGTCAACAAGAGCATCCGGCAACGGCGTCGCTTCACCGTGGCGCATACGTGGTAAGGACCGGTGTGCGGACCGGCACAGGGGGGGGCCAAAGTCCGTAAAGCAGGAAAACCAAGTTCCTCATCCGACCCTCCGCTGTCCTGCTTGCCTGGCTCCATACTGGAATATGATACTTACCGCCTGTTTGTGTGGAACTTTTCTTTCTCTCTCTCTGAAGTTTTATCGCTTTAAGAAACGATAAGTTTGATTTGTCGTACTTAGTCTGTATTTAGCTATCGGATGTACATTGGAGCTGCAGTGAATGTTTCAGTGCGTGCGGACGTGCTGATTGACGTCTGTTCGGCTAGTTTGAACACCGATCTAATTATGGGTCGTGTGCTGTGCCTGACATTCCACCGGTGGGTACAGACCGATTTCGCCTCTCCGCCTGTGTGCCGTTCTGATCTGCACGTCTCCGCCGTGCCGATGTAACACGCGTGTGGAAGACGCGCTCCGTTTCTACCCACAGTCCTCCCACTGCTATCGTGGATACCTTTTAGAATAGTACACGGTTATCGTGGGCGAGGGGGGGGTGATGCTGGGACGCAGTGACGCACAGAAAAAAAACCACTACAAAAGCTAAATATAAACATAACTGCACAATACTCATTTCTGGTCCTGGATGGGTGGAGTTGATAAAAAGAGGTCTGGGCTTTCAGATTCTGTCTGAGCAAAGGACCTGTTCGCTTCTGTTGGTTCTGATTGTGTTCTGCTGCCCCACACGACCTGCTTCTTTGTCACCGGGGATGGAAACGGTTTTGCACCCATAATCCTTAACCCAATGTGGCACAGACGTCACTTCACTTCTATAACCGTTTTATTAGAGCGGCGTGAATTCGCTCCTGTTTCATGGGGGCTGCCGCCGCTCTTGGTTTAATTCCGGAAACACGGCAAAGTCCTTCTGGGATTTTGTGAAAACCTTTTGCAATTTAATTTTTTTTTTTAATCCCTTCCTGCTTCTTTGAGATTTGACTAAAGAGAAAAAGCAAAACCCCCCACCACGATTATTTAAGTTAAAAATGCTAATAATAGTGGATGTAATGATATGACTGATAGGAATGACTTATAATAAGCATTAAATGGTCCTTCTGCAGACATCAAGGGTGGGTTTAGCAAGTCGTTTTCATTTGTTTCTGGTTGTGTGTGTGTGTGTGTGTGTGTGTGTGTGTGTGTGTGTGCACGTGCCTGTGTGTTCAGGTGCATTTGTGTCTCTGTGCACTTGCATTTGTGTGTGTGTGTGCGCGTTTCTGTGCACACGGGCATTTGTGTGTGCGCATGTGCATTTATGCATGCTTGTGTGTGTACGCATTTGTGTGTGTGTGTCTGTGTGTGTGTGTGTGTCTGTGTGCGTGCGTGCGTGTGTGTGTGTGTGTGTGCACTTATGCTACAATATTGACATCACATCAGGATGTTTCGTCAGCACTGGCACGCAGCTGGCTGCAGAACCGTGACTGAAAGGCTTCTGCCTGCCCGTTGTGTGTGTGGCTCAGATGGGGACCCTCGTGACAGGCAGCCATGCAGCGCAAACAGTGCAGACACAGTCGTGGGGGGAGGGCGTGTGTTAGGGGGGCAAAAGACGTGGAATTAGATGTTAACCCCAGAATGATCAGGAGCTGATTTGATCTACCTGGGTTGCAATGTCTATTGTTTGGTCGATGTTTTATTAGAATTTTAATTTGGATTAGTCACAGATGACCATTAGGTTTGACATAGATAAAAATGTTGTGAATATGGGTTTCAAATCCAGACACAACCTTTCTCATTAATCAGGTAGCTTTGTGTTGCTTTAAGATTTCTTTTTCTGTTATTTGCTTGAACCAAGATTATCTTACACGATAACAAAGCTCAAAATCGTGGTCATTATACAGTGTCATGTTGACTCGAAGGCCGTAGCTGGTCAGGATCTTTCTGAAATTGTGGGGCCTCTAGCAATAAGAAGCGATCAAATGTTTCATTGTCCCCCCCTGTCCTTATGTGACATGATTTCAGCCGCATGTGACGTAAGCTGAGCTCCTCAAGCGATCGCTGATTGCCTAAGGACGTTGTGGTTAGATGGGAAAACGTGCCTCATTTTAGCATTCCCTGTCACTGCATTAGAGATTTGTTCTTCTGTTCTGCTTCTTAATGGGCTGGGGATTTGCCTCAGAGCACTTCAGAACTGGGGGTCAGGAGCCCCTGGGTTTTTTCCATGAGAAACCCCTCTCGGAGATCTGCTCCGTTTCCGCCTCTTTAGAGGGCTCAGGATACAATTTGGCACCCAAAACAGCCCCTTTTAGTGTCTATGTATATAAAGGTCAATCAGCCCCCCAAAGGAACATGTGGTTTAAGAAGATAAGGACCAAAGAAATTCCCTTCAAACCCCAGTAAAGGATGCCTCAGTGCCAAAGCCGCGCGTCGAAATCCACGTAATCCGCAGTTAGCAAAAGCCGGACGTAGAGTAAATAACAACGTAAGGTGACCCCGCCTCACAATTAGCGTGGGAAAAACAATCTCTAGGGCGAAACCACACGAGGGCTCTGTTGAGAAGGGAGATTAGGTTCATGGGAGAGGCCGTAAATTGCACAAGGTCAGTGTATCCATGGACACGTTTCACATCTGCCAACGTGGGCAATTGCTCGTTACCGGAGCTTATAATTAAATTTGGGCACACGAGCAGGAGATAATGACGAGTCTCATCTGGTTTCTATTAAGACTTAAAGCCCATGTTCTCTTTGGTGTGGTAGTCGCCTTTGGTCCCACACTGACTGATTCAGTTGGTTCCCCGAAGGACTTTCTGATCTTTTTTTGGCTTCGGTTTTGACTCTCGTCACTGAGGAACTGGTCACAATAGGTTTATTTCTCAAACACTTCCCCCCCCCCCCCCCCATTAAAACATGTTTAAGGTTGTTGGTGTGTAAGACCCCTGCCTTCTGTAACCACGTTTGGGATCATGGGCGGATTGGCCGTGGATGACTAGGCGGGCAGTTGTCTGAACACTTGGCGCGAGGATGGTCTCTCCTGCTGTGTAACCCCAGCAGCCAGCCTGCAAGAGTCTGACAAGGAGGATTTTGTCGATCTGTTTGTTTCAGGTTCAGGCGTCCGTTAAGCCAGCCCGGCTTATCTGTCTCTCTTTTCCGCCCAGTTTCTGACTTTGTTGTATTCCTTTGTGAAATGGGGTATGGGGGAAATTTCTTGGAAGAAGACTCAGTTTCTTAGTGAGGATTTTTTTTTTTTTTCATCTGAAAAAGTCTCCAGGTGCTTTTCTAGATTAAAAAGCTATTACTGTCTGAAGGAAAAAGCTGTTCCTCAAATATGGCTGAATTAAGAGCTACAAGAGTTTTGCGGGCCGCTGTTATAGACGTAGTCAATCGCAGCTCCATAAAACCGATTCAGCGCCCTCCCAGCCTGTTGAAAGCCTGGAAGAATTCCTTAACTCTGTGATGGCTCTGCTTGTTGTAAAAGCGAACTGCAGAAATAAACCAGGAACGGAAGGTGTTGCTCCCTGCAAGTTGGCTCCTCTTGACATTTTGACGTTACTTGGTTTTTGTCAGCAGTGACATTCACGCTGGCCCTACCAAGGGATGGCGTACTTCTCGCTGGGCTTCAGGCTGAGGGCTGTGAGTTGCAACAGAAAGCTTTGTCTGGGTCCTCTGCAAGCATCGCACTACACCGGCCATTCAGTGGCTCATGTTCTTTGGTATTGTTATAATACTCCCATTCCTCCGTTGCTCTGCTTTTTGTTCCAATCGCAATTGTGCAGTTCTTAGCCAATCTGCTGTGAATTGGGGCCAGCGGGTCTTAATGGCCAGCTGGTGCACTTCCCTGAAGGTCGAGAGATCATGGTACTGCAGGAAGTCACAAAGTGGCTTTGACACAAATGATTCCACAGAGTGCGTTTGTCACACCTAACACAGCGCAGGGGATTTCGAGTCTGGGGTGACGAGTGAGGACATGACCGTGGGAGTGTAAGTTTAGCCGAACTGCGATCACAACAGTCAGTAGGCGGCCTTGTGTTTTGGTTTGACTATCACTTTTTGTCATTTCTAGTTTCCGGCTTGATTAACGTCGAAGTGGTTGTGTTTTTTTAGCCAGAACCCCTCCCATGAATCTTTCGTTTAATCTCCATAATGCCGTCCTTTGATCCTGGCTTTTTTGTGGTCTCTTACGTTGGGCAGATATTTTTGAAGGGTGATTGGCAACTGTGATTACCATTTAACACTTCCTTTTTTGGCAGTCTCCAATTACCATAACCTTCTCTGGCCATTTGTGCTCCTGTCCAATTTTAATCTTGTCCTTGTTATCGGTACCATGGGTTTTTATAAGATCAAACCTTGACAAAGACTGGTTTTCATTTCTCCAACATGATACCGGTTCCAGGAGCTTGTACTTTGAGTTAAAGAGGAATTGTCCCTGTGTGGACTTCTGCAGTCTGCTGTTTGACATTACAGCAAGAGTCAATTAGTATCATTGCTATTAGCAAAAAGGCTAAGTGGCCAGGCTCTGCCCTTGCCTGACATGTCCTGCTATCAATTTACTTGCACTAAGGAGAACATATCACCAGGGCATGGTTGATATCCAGTTTTGGGGCAAACACTGGGAAAGGTGTCAAATCTTTAAATGCACCTTATAAAGTACGGAGTCTGTGTATGGCAAGGTTGGTTACTGCTGTTCTTAAGCAAAGTTATTGTGTTCAGAGTCTGTCAGGAAAGAATGAGGCTGGTGGGGAATTTGATATTAGTCAGGGTTAATTGCATCAATTTATTCACTGAAAGAGGCCATTATTTGCAAAGGCAGGAGCGGGTGTCTTGGGTTTCATGTTTGTGGTCAAAGAATTACAGGTTATTTAGTCGTCTTACTTTTCTGGATTTTTTTTAGTCGCATTGTGTATTTTCTTAGCAGTCGGCCATTTCTAAGCCACAGTACTCATTATACAGACAGACAGCCTGCAGCTGGTTATTCGCAACTCTGAGGGTTTCAATGCGTTCCTCAAGGGTTCTGTAGTATTTCCTCACATGATA
Organism: Paramormyrops kingsleyae; assembly: GCF_048594095.1. Taxonomy (NCBI): domain Eukaryota; kingdom Metazoa; phylum Chordata; class Actinopteri; order Osteoglossiformes; family Mormyridae; genus Paramormyrops; species Paramormyrops kingsleyae. The sequence goes on from NC_132817.1 coordinate 19,855,874, forward strand.
ATATATCAGAAGTCTGCCAAGTTATTTGACCCCCTAAACGTTCTGATGAGTGCAATTCACATTCAAGCAATGGAACGCCAGCTTTGATTACTCCTTAAAAATGAGGCCATTTTTTTACATATAAGTTACTCTCTACAGCCGGTAATTTTGAAATGAGAAGATATCCGATCACTGTTTCAGGTGTCCAACACGTAAAGGCTCAAGATTTCGATGTATTGATGGGTTGGGCTGTTTGCGCTTCTGCGCATGGCTGTTTGGCTTGTCAGATGCTCCAGCACCGTCTGAACAGCCTGTGCGCGCTCACTCACGACTCCGCTAATGAAATTTCTTCTCTCCCTTCCTGTGCCTCCCACATCTCTTCTGCTTACATGCCCTTTGTCACATTTTGGAGGAGTTACCATTGCCAATTTATGCTCTCTCCGTCTTTTACCCCAGTTCCAGTCCTACACGATTATTGCGGCAGAGACAATGGAGACGTGCAACACAGTCACCGCTTACGTGATAAACACAGAAATCTGTCGCGAGGCTTGATTCCACAAGTGAGACTGAACTGTCTGCTTCCACATACTTTTTCTGTAGCTGTGATTTTTATGTAAACTCACTTATTTCTTTTTAAGTTTTAAGCATTTTTTGCCGGTTTTAAATGAACGCTTTCTGAACTGTCTACTCCTGGAAACCTGTTTTGGATTCAATCATTTTTATTAGTTCTATATCTGATTTAAAAGGTCTTAGCAGTAGCTAAGACCTTTCCTTGATTTACTTTTTTATCTTTTGATTGTTTTCTGCCCCTTTAACCTGCTCTTTCTTTTTAAAGTAGTACGGCTGTTTGACCCCATTCATAGGTGACCAATATAGGTAGAGTGATTGAACTCTGAAAGGGTTTGTTTTATGACTTCTGTTGATCTTCCCTAAGGCATAATTGCACCTCCATTAAGCTCCATCTTTCTTTCTTTCTTTCTTTCTTTCTATTTTCCTCATCATTGTTTTTTGTCCCACTGACGGAGATAATCTGCTGCACAGTCAGTCTGGGCACCTGGTTTAATGTCCATTAAATCATTTTTGCTTTGGTCTGCGATGCAGTAAGCTTCAGTCATGTGCCATGATGAGAATTTCACACGTTGCAGGTTCCTTATGTCTCCAAGCAAATAATTAATTAGGTGTCTTTTGTGAGTGTCTGTGGTCTCTGTAGGTTATTTGAGTTCTTAGCAGAAATATCTCAAATAAGGAAGGAAAAATTAGATGTTCCCACTAACCCTTGTATTAAAAATCCTAATTTCTAATTTTTGTTTTTGGTTTTTAGATGTATTGCAACTTTGAGATTACTTTTTTATTGCATGTAGATTGCAGTGCTTTTTAAATATTGTGGGTTCTGCAAAATTAATGGTTATTTCAGTTTTCTCCCCACATGCGTATGCATGCATATGTGTAGCCTGAAGAGAATGCTTCACATTCAGCAGGAATGTCAGTCATCCAACTGATCTGTTTGTTTGATACTGTTTGTTTGGCATTGTGCCTTGGAACAGGCCAGAACAGGCTGAGCTACTCCAGCAACTAGGCAAGGTGGTAAAATATGAAACTGGTTCGATGTGACCAGCGTCACATCTTGTTTTGAGAAAAACTCTGAAATAGTAGCCTAAAAATAGCATTTTGGGAAATGTTTAGACTCCTGTCCGCTAATACTGGCTGTCGCTTTAACAAAAAGATACACAATGCTGATGATGATGATCGATGATGATACATACAGCCCATGATGCGTAATCCGCGCTGCTCACTGCTGAGGTTGATTTGTCATGCCTTGCCCCAATCGCTTTCTCCTCATAAGTACAGCAATTTGCAATTTCAACAGCAATTCTCAGGTAGGTCCCGAAAGGTCAAAATCATGACTCACAAAGCCCAGAGAGATGCACTGAAAACAAATGTCCTGCCTGGTTTTTTTTTTTTTTTTTTTTTTTTTTTTTTATTATTTTTTTTTTTATTGCCCACCACCACCCCCCCTCTTCGGAGGACAACTTTATTTTACATTACATTCAAGAGTAAAGATTGTGGCCGCTCCGAACTCACCAGTACCGTGGAAAAGGAGAAAAACAGGGGGGGTACAAAAACAACAGCGTAACAATAACAGACATCAATCACCATGGGGAGAGGGGGAGAGAGAAAAGAAAAAAAAAAAAAAGGTATACAGAAATAATAACACTAATAATGTAGGCGGGATGGAAAAAAGATGAAGTATAGGGGAATACAGAATACAAACAACCATAAGAAACATAACACTCATCAAACAACAAGAATTATAACAACATCAGTGATACTAATAATAATTAATACAAATCGGTATTATATATATGTAGCATACACACACGTAATCGTACCGTTATATATGTATATTTCAATTCCTAAATCTATAACATACCCTAAAAAGTAATAATAATAATGATATTGATCGCTCAACCAGTCTTGTATGCATGTGCAAGTGTAGGTGTGACCTGATTTGTCATTGGATGTGCTGGCATTTAATGCCGTCAGGGGAGGCGGCAGCACCCCCCCCCCCCCCAGGCCCAAGGCGAAGGCAGGAGAACCAGGCAACCGAGGCCACCCTACTGCCCCCCCGGCACAAGGGCCCACAGCCACGCATCCCAGAGACAACCACCCGCCCAACCCGAGAGGGAGCCCCACCCAGGGACTAAGGGGGCGCCAACCCCCGCACAGGGAGGCCCGCAGAGGGAGGACGGGCGGCGAGCCCCCCAGCCCCACCTGCAACCCCCCCACCGGGGCAGGCGGGTCCAGGGCCGAAGGGCCCCACCCACCGGGACCACCCCCCCCACCCCCCGGCGGACGGCCCCCCACACACCGGGGGAGCCCCAGCCCCCCCATCCCGTCCCCCGGGAGGACGGGCCGCTGCCCACCGCAGCGACCCGGCACGCCTCCCCCCCAACACTGCAGGATGATCCAAGGGGGGCCCATACAAAGAGCCCCCCCCCCACCCGGGAGCGGACCCGCGGCGACCGGGGAGCAGCAGACACCCCGCCCAGCCCAGACCGAACCCCCCAATCCGCCTAGCAGGGCCCAGAGTGTCCCAAGATTCCCCGGACCGCCCGCCAGGGCCCCACCACGGCGCAGCAGAGCCAAGCACCACCCGGCCCGCGGCCCAAGAGAGGAGGCCGCCCATACCCGCCAGGGCCACCCGAACCCCCCCATGATGGGTCTTCCCCCCGGCGGGCCACCCCACCCGCACAGGGCCAGAGACAGAGAGTTAGGGGGGGCCCCTCAGCCCCCATCCCCTCCCTGACCCATGTTGGTGTGAAGTGTGCATGTACATGTGTGAGAGAGTTGTGTGTTTATGTCTACATGTCTGCCTGGTTTTTGGCTACGTGCCACATGTTATGACTCTCAAAACAGTTGGACACCAGGGGTGTCATAGCTGCACAGTCTTTGCTGTCAACATCTGTTTTATGGCTTTTTACTGTATCTGTTCGTGTGTCAGGATATCGTGTAAGTAGCATTTTGAGCAGCATTCTGTTTGTTCTTGTGACTCTGCACCCAGGAGGACTTGCATATTTTGCCCTTCAGCGGGTGGCCAATTTACTCTTTCTATATACATTTTTTGGTATTATCCAATTTGCATTTTTATTTATAATGTGGTATTTTTTATCGTTTTGGGGGGGGGGGGGGTGCCATTTATTATGAAGGATGTATTTGTTTTTGAATTGGAGAATGAAGCTGTCCGTGAATGACGGGACGCGCACAGCCGGCTGCACTGCCCCCCGTCACGGGCGAAGCTCGGGCTCTCATACGGCCAGGGCGATTGCGCGGCATAAGCTGCCGGGGAACCTGAGAAAACGAGGAAGTGTCACGCGGACTCTAGGGCCGGATGTCTAACATGCGATCTCGTGCTATTGGACACGGTCATCTACAGCCCACACCGCAGCCTTCGGACGCCGGGCAGCGGTATACAGCTCCCGGCTGCCCTCTGAAGGATGCCATCCTGGCAGTTTTCCTTTGCTGTTGTGACATTTCCAGAGGCGTTCTGCTAGTGGGCCAAGGGGCAGATCTGGTGGGGTGGGTGTAGTTCGAACCCTGGTCAAGGCTAATGATCAACCTTTGAACTCTTTACCCCGCCATGACCGACTTCTGAGACATGGCCCTTAGTGCGTTTCGACACACGCCAGTGGCCACCAGTGCAGGCAGGAATAATGAGCACCCCACCCCCATGGGCAACACACAGCGGCCAGCCTCGAGCCTAATTAGCGTCACTGCAAATGTCAGCGATGGCCCATGTCTCCTAGAGGAGTCCTTGTAGCTTTTACGTTTGGAGGATGTTATAACTTGTCGGAGGAGGGAGCTCACCCGTGCCTCGGTGGACCGGAACAGCCGCGTGGCCTGCCAAACGTAACGCTGGGGATTGTTTATATTGCCGTTACTCTGCGGCGCGCTGATTCATGGATGTGGATTAGGGGCCGGTTTAGCCAAAATGGGTACAGAGGGACATCAGTAGAGCAACATGGAGCCGGTAGATGAAACATTACTGAACAAGCATTTTTCCAGAGACGGCGCTTAAAAATACCCCTGAACAGGGCGAATGCTTCCAGAGCCTTTTGCATGTCAGGGGCTGTTCAAAATTTGCTTTTCCTTCCAAATTAGTTTAAAAGTCTACAGCTCCCTTTCTCCTCGATCTGACTGTTTCATCATTTTCTGTACTGGGGTGGGGTGATTTTATTCTTTATGGCAAAAGTCTAGACAAATATGTTTGCCTTGTCAGTGTTTCTGCCCAACACCCGCCTTGTGTAACCGAACGCACGCTTTTGCTCATAAAGGAACTTTGACACACTGCAGCGCGGGCGAGGACTGTCCCCGCTGCTTTTGTTTTGGAAGGAAGACCTCTAGTTTGGAGCGGTGACCCGTGGTGCGTCGGTCGGGCAGAAACCCAGCTGCGAGTGACGGCCGTGGAGCTGGCAGCCAGCAGGGGGCACCCTTTCAGGGTGTTACTCTGCCAGTAGCCTTGTTCTCATCCACCCCTGCTGATGACGTTAGCAATAACAGGAAGTGATGATCATTTACAGGAAGTGATGATCATTTAGCCAAATGCTAATTGCAGAGTACGTACTTTATAAAGTACTTTCATCTGCCGGCCCCTGGAGGATGGGCTCCCCCTTTGGGTCTGGTTCCTCCCAAGGTTTCTTCCTCTTAGGGAGTTTTTCCTTGCCACCGTTGCCTTTGGCTTACTCAATGGGGGGTCCTTACGAGGCAGAAATGTAAAGCGCATTGAGACAATGTAATGTTGTGATAATGCGCTATATAAATAAAATTGAATTGAATTGAATAAAATTTCGTAAACTGCTGCTGCCTCGGTATAGCTAATGGTATGTGGTGTTTCTTATGGTATGTAGCTGATTCTTCATCAAAGCTAGGTCTTCTCATAATGGTCGGTGTTCACTACATGTACATTTATTTTATTTCAAAGTGATTTATAAGTGAGGCAAATATTGCTTTACAAACATACATGCTCTCGGTGTCGGCTAAGCATCACTGAGGCTTGGCTGAGTTTCCAATGAAGGCCCAGGTACCAGTGTAAGCAGTACTGATGCAGGAGCTACACAACTTTCAAACAAAGCAAGAACTTAATGAAGACTACAGCTCAATGACCAGAAACTACGACATGAGGAATGTTGCTTCATAGACGAACCCTTTCAACAGCTGTCTTGTCAAGGTCTGTGGTTTTAATATTCTGTGGCAGTCAGAAATGGTGGGTTCTTTTGCTTCCCAGACCTGACCTTGCCTGATAGGACCCCGGGTGCCTGCAGCTCCAGCTTCGGTGTCGGATGTTATTTAGCGTTATCTGCGCCGAGGCCCCCGGCCGTGTGCCCAGGAAAAACGGGAGACTCCCAGAGAGCGTGTGAATGATGCTGCACAGAGCTCACCCTAAGATAAAAGCCCTTCCAGACTGTTCTTAATGCTGACTGTGATTAATGAGGTTGAGCGGACGTAGCGCAAACACTCTTAACTGTGCGTGTCAGACATATATCACAGTTGGTACGGTAAAGTTTTGTTTTTCATTTATTTTTGTAGAGGGGTGGGGGTGTTTGGGTTGTATTGATTTTCTGTCAAAATCTAATGAAGTCCATAGATACAGTTACCAAAGCAACAGGCACGTTCAAGGTATTTTGTTTTTGCCAGCTAGTAGCTAAGACAGACGTCTTGGTACCATCTGCGGGGCTCTATCAGGAGCAGATGACGGGTGGCGTGGGACGAGGGCGCCCTGGCGACGGTCTCTGTGTCCGTCTGCCATTGCGCCTTTTAGGCCGTGTGGTCTCTGCTTTCAGTGTCACATGTTTCAGAGTCGTCGCACCACCCATCACATGGCATTTCAGCCGGGTCCTGCCAACTAGCGCCATCTGTACTCGCTTCCAGAATGTTCCCAACGCCTCGGGGGGAGCAAGGATGACTGGTCTCCTCGGCAGCCTGTTTGTTGTCAAGCAAGGCGCCTGATGAACAACGTCGGCCTAAACCGTCAATGGGAAATGTTGCTTTCTGAAAGTACAACGTTATCCGTCAGTCTCCCACGTCAGTGTGCTAAAGAGCTTGATTTAGCTGTGTTCATTACACTGAGGGTGCTCTGTGAAAGAGTTTGAAAATGACTCTAATCTGCCCCTGAGTTAGGGGATGTTTGAGGACCCACCAGGATGCTAACTGATCGGAGTTAATTACATTGAAGCATTGGAGATAAACATTGCAACTCCCTAATAATGTAACATGAACTTAACCATACACTGTGAAACTTATCTAACAAGGACTAGATGTTAATTACAGGCCCCTCCTATTACCGTCATTTTGTGATTAAAAAGTCATTTTTATTGGACATGGATGAGCTTCAGCCAATTTAATGGTAGATATTGGATCCGTAATTGCTTTCCGTTCAACATTTGATGAATATCTTTTTTATAGTGCAGGGGTGCCACTGTTTGTCATTATAAATTCGATTTCTCTTTGCTCTCGATTGCAGATTAAGCTCACACCAAGAATGGTGCCGTGAAACATGTTTACTTTGGTCAGTTTTGAAATACGCCAATTATCTGCTAATTTGAGCATTTTCCTTCCTCAGCGTGGGTTTTGGATTCATTTAAATAATGAGGTGTTTAATTAATCAGATTACCTCTTCAGCTTTGAACTTTGACTTAGTGGCCTATTAAGAGTCCTTTCAATCAAGCTGCAAAGCTACTCTTTAGAAAGCGTTACGCTTGAAAAACACATGATACTGTACTTCGCATTTGTTTTCAGTCTCCAGGACGGACTCAAAAGAGCAAAGGTCACATTTGACGCACCTCGCTCCTTCGTCTGAGCACTGCGACATGGTGCCCATTCTGACGGCATCCGTCGCCAAGGCGCCATCTCGGGCGAGCTTGGCCGGTGGAGAACATGGCTGTCGGTGTGTTGCCTTCCAGCCCCATAGCAACCGCAAGCTCTTTTGTTTGCTGTGCGGGGTGGGTTGCGTGCGTCATTTGGTTTGCGGGGAGGGGAACGGAGGAGTCAGTGTGACTGCTAAGGGATGTAGCAAGGAGAATGGAGTACGGTTGTGTGTGGTGGGGACTAGGTGCTCTAGAACGTATACTCCTGAGAACCTGCAACTCATTTTTGTCCTCTGTAGAGAACATTGTTTTTGTTCAGATTTCTCATACATGCCACTCTATAAAGGCTTAGAGGACAGATAAAGCTTTATAATGACATCACATGTGTGGGGGTGTGACCTGGCCAACTTCCTCTTCCTGTGAAATCGATATTTTACTCAATATTAGACTTTTTCTCCCCCTGGATCTTAGGCATATATTCGAGATGGAACCTTCTGTGTAATCCCCTATAAGTGCATATTAGCTGGGGCTCTGGGCACACAGTGTCTCCGATGCGCACACTCAGAGCTCACATGAAAGTGTAAGCCCACTTATGGTTTGCCATACTGCGGTGTAGTAGGGCAGAATTCCCTTTCTGCGTAACAGGCTCTTCATCTTCTTGCTGCGTCCAGGTCAGTTTGAGTCGTTGGTCTCCTTTTGAAGCAATTTCTTTCCCGAAAGTCCAATTAGTGTGACCTGGTTGCCAAAACCCTGACTGAAGGCAATTTCCTCCATGCCAGCCTCTCACCGACTTGACCAAAGGTGCAGTCCTGCGTTTGAGGCCAGCGCCTATACATTAACCTCATTGGTACACCAAGCCCTACAGAGGACAGTGTCCTGTTTTAGTTGAAGTATAGAGTCTTACATTGACAACTGATCAGATCAGATCCGATTGCATTTATGTCCAAGGTCCACAGTAAATAATACACACTGATGGAGAGACGCCTGACAGCGGATGTAGTGAGATGTTAGCAGGTGTATCACTTAGTGTAACAGGTGCAGGAAAATGGGCAACGCTGCCAGCCGTACGATGACCCACTGTCTGTGTCTAACTTGCAATACAATATGCATACAGTAATGTATATATGATAAACAGCCAAAATATCGAGATAAGCCTAAATTGACTTGCGTCCAGTGATCCTGTCCCTAAATGTGAATGCAAATTGATGCAAGACTATAGATAATACTGAGTCTTCCTGACAAGGCCTATGAAACAGCACAATGTACAGTTAGGACCTAGATGCTTAAGTGTTTTATAACTGCCAGTCTCCAAAGATTAAAAAAGACATACATCATACTGTCAGATTACTTTAGGTAAATTAAAAATCTTGCCACCATGGATTGACGTCATTTGATTTGAACCCCAGCCACACAAGCAAAGGAATTATTTGTTTTTTTATAGCATAATATTGGGAATCAAATCAAGCAGCAGTTAAATTCCTGTATGGAAATAATCTGCCCGATAATATCTGATCACTGGAGAAGCGCTTCCCCAGCGCCACGCTAAGCACGAATCTGCAGTCACTTTTAGCTGTTTAGCTATATTTAGGTCCTGCTCATCCACCTGTTCTGTTCTGTTTTCCGAAACATCTTCCCATTGCTACATTCACCCAATAATGCAGCAGCACTGTCTCAGGAAACCAGATTTTAGAAACGTTCTTTTGTTGTCTAAGTCGTAAAATCTGAAGTCGATCAACCTTTTATCAGCTGAAGTCACTTGATTCTGCCCATGATTTCCTCTTTCATGGCAGCGGTGACTGTCAGTGTTTCGCTGCTGGAGAGGCTTCTTGGGACCATTGACGTTATTTAATCTTTTAGCTACTGTATCTCAGTGACTGATGCAGTGAGGTCGTTATGGCTCCCAGAGGCACTGCAGCGTTTTGATTGGCGGCGTAGTTAAATTATGTTAACCCACATGAGCAAAAAGATCAGGTGCCAAATATTTGTCAGCTTCATGTGAAGACCTGGGATTAGCCACTAATGCCAAAATGTAAACTGGGTAGCCTTATATCTGCGTAACTGTCAGTTTCATTCTGTTTTTACAGTTGTAGACTAATGAATATTTTACTGGAACAGTTCAGGTTAAGTACTTTGCCCTTGTGGTACCTCTTGGGATTGCAACTGCCAATATTTGAGGCTGTAACTTTAACTAAAATAGTATCAGCTGCTTGAAAATAATGGTCACTGATTGGCTCCCGGATGCTGCTTGGGTAGGAAAGCTATCCGTGATTTTCGTTCCTGAAGTATCAGGTGATGAACGCCCAATGCGACCAAGACTTTTGGACAGGGTAGGAAATGGGCTAGAGTAGCGATAAAGCATGAGGGACTATTAACAGTAGGCTATCAGTTCAAGTCCAAGCAAAAGTTTAACACCATCAAGCTACTAAACTGACAGTGCTTTAGCAAAATCTGCAGCCTTATAAATGCGTAGCTGGTATAAATGTAACTTTTGTACATTTTTGTGAGAGATGTATGTCGCCCAGGGTTGGTGAGATGCTGAAAATGCCCTTTGAGATGGTGTGAATCATGGCCGCTTCTTCCCCGTTTTCCGGAGCTTAAGGGTTGCTTCATCTAAGGAAGTCGAGAGAGGAGATCACGTCAGAGAGTCCACCTCTGTCCCCATAACAGGCATCAGCCCCTGAAAGCGGAGATGACGTCACCAAAGTACCAACAAGGGGTCTCTGGGGTGTGACCTTAATTGATTTCCTTCTGTTTTTCTGCTGTTTTTCTGACCTGCCCTTCCAAAAGCCCCCCCCTTCCTGCTTGCTGGCTCAAAATCCACTAGCCCAGTGTTTCCCAACCCGGTCCTTGGAGGCCCCAGATAGTCCACATTTTTGCTCCCTCCCAGTTCCCTGCGGGAGCAAAAACGCGGATTGCCTGGTGGCCCCCAAGGGCCAGGTTGAGAAACACTGTGCTAGCCCACTGCGCTTTCCCAAGCTGTCCATCAACCAGGCAAACTGGCAGTGAAGCAGTATGGCAGATGCCACTGCACGAGGGGGGTGTGTGGGCCACGCTGGCCTGGAGGGCGAGGGCTTTCTGGTGTACTGGGAGATGGGGGTGCGGGATGGGTGCTGGTGACCCGTCTCAGTGGTCCCCCTGGCAGGCGGGAACGCTACATGATTGACAGCAACAGAATAGTGTCGGCTGCTGAAATCTAGGGCTGGAGTTCTGGTGGGGTGGACCCAGGTCATGTGACACACGCGCGTCCTGGCAGGGTTTGTGTTGCACGACCCCAAACGCGATGCCAAGCACAGCGGTCATTTAGGAAACACTCTGCCCCCCCCCGCCTTCCCCCGCCAACCACACTCAGGCTATGTTTGGACCAAGGCCCAATGTCTTCACATGAGTCTGTGCTGGTTCCATAACCCTTGTCCCCGCCTCCTGCAGATTTCCCAGTGCGCTCTGGGGCACCGCCGGTGCAGTGATGGACACAAAGCGTGATATCGACAGTCCGGTCATTGCTATTGAAAGCTGGTGCAGTTTAGCTTACTGTGTCATCTGTCCTTATGTTTTAAGGGAGGGCATGCAGTGTATTGCGGTAGCTGACCTGATTAGGCTATTGATTAAGATGCCATCTGTAAGGTGATGTCAGTTCTGATTTTCCTAATACTCAGTTTGGTGGCGGAACGGGAGTTGAGTGTCGTGTGTGTGTGTGTGTGTGTGTGTGTGTGTGTGGTGTTTTATCATTCTTTTTTGTTGTTGGCTTCTGACCCGGCTTTGCCTTGCCGGAGGTGCTCAGATTTTGTGTGAACCGTGGATAACGGGGGGGGGGGGGGGCTATGCCGAGAATCCTGCACCCCCGTCACCTGGACAGATGGGAGCGTCTCTTCACGGATGCAGCGCACAGCTGTCTGGCTGGATCTCATTACTCTCCCCGTTTGACGTCAGCCAGCGGCTCCCAATTACCCTGCAGAGCCAAATCAGCCTTTCAGGAGCCAGTCGAAACGGAAACATTTCATGTGCGGCTTGTTTCATCGGCATAGGGTGGGGGGAGGAGGGGTTTGAATGGAGTTTAGATGCATTGATGGAGCTTAATAACAGGGGATGAGATCCGAGTGTTTTTTTTGTTCCCCACTATAAAGTGCTTTTCCCAGTCATGATTGTATGTATTTTACCTCCACCCCAGTAACCTGCTGCAGTGCATCTCACTCTGCCGCTGGTAACTATTACCATGTGGCGGTGAGATTTTTATTTATTTATTTATGATCTTTTTGGATATTGGGTCCAGAATCAGGGTCGGTGCACTTTAATTTTCAGTCGATGCACGAGCGGGAGCGAGAGTCTGCAGAGCCATGCTGATGAGGTCTTGAGGATGGACGGAGAGAATGGTGCAGCGGCGCGGGGGAGAGGCGGTGACCGTGGCGATGTCACCGCTGGGGTGACATGCACGGAGAGGGATGCAGGATGTGCTCCAGAGTCACAGCCCTGTGTTAATGCCATTCAGCAGTCCAGTCGCAGGCCCCTTTCTCCTACTAAACCCCAGACAAAATCCTGTAACGTTGCCCAAAATTATCAAAAAAATATTTGGTACTGCATTGCTGCATTAAAATAGATATTGTGGAACCACAGAAGGATCCACATTCATTAAACCAAGTGCCATGAATTCTCTGTCATTGATTAATCAGTATGCAAGTTCTTTTAATTAAAAAAAAAGCATCCTGTAAAATCACCACAGTAAGAATGAAAAAGATGAGTCAGACTCATAGAGGTTAACTAGAACTGTCTGTGATTCCTGTTCAGCTGAGTTTTAGCAATAATTCCAACCGCTCGATGTTAAAATTTCCATTTTTTTGAATGAATGGTCATTTTCCAGCAGAGTCTCATCTTGGTTAGAACGCCAAAAAAAGGAAAGAATCCCCAGTTTAAAGAAAACAGGACACGGTTGCCCCAAGACCTTGCTAAGGATACGCGTTTGGAGGATGGATGGATGGACAGATGCGCCCGGTAACTGTTTCCATGGAGTCATAGATGAGCTATGGGGCATCCTTTTGCTGAAATAAGATTATTTCAGTCCTTTCCCACGCACTAATGTTTGATATCAGTCTGATGGCTCACGACCGTGGGTGAGTCATCGTGGTTTAATTTTATGAAGGGCATTCTGATAAATATATTTTTGTCAGAATATCAGACTGAATGTCCCTGTGTGACTAAGATGGAGCTTGTCATCTGATGGACTGTATGGGCGGAGGCGATAACTGATTATCTCTGATATTGGGGCTTCACCAGTGACCCTGCCTTCTTTAAATAGCTCGGGAACCGTCATGGTGGGTAGTTAATGCTAGCGTGACTATGCTAAACTAAAATTAGCCCCATTCTGTGAGCATGTGATGTAGAGAAGGGGGGAATGAAAGTGTATTGTCTGCCTCGATTGTACATTATTTACAATAAAGCATTTGCCAGATAAATATTAGTGAAGGCAAATAATGGCGATGTGAGTTTTCCTGGGTGCCTAGGCTGTGTCAGGTACCAGGCCAGAGGCACTGCGACTGTAGGTGCCCCACCACCCCCCCCGCACCCAGCCTGCTGGGAATGATCAGAATGAACGGTGCCGCTGTCACAGACGTGATTGAAACAGGACGAGTCAGTTGCCGTTTTTGACGGCTTCAGCGTGAAACCTGAATCTAAATAAGGAAAATTCGACTTGTTACTCAGCATTTAAAATACAACTAATATGCATATATTAATCAGCTGTTGGACCAACTGTTTCATAAAGAGGTGTTGCGCTGACCTTGATTTGTCCAAATTTTAAGCGGCAAGACGGAATGTGGAATGTATAGTTGTGATGTGCCATCTAGTGGTGGGAAGGAGTAATGACAGTCCACTTTCCATTGCCATTGAAATGTTAATAAAATAGCTCTTTACACACTATTTAAAAGCAACATGTTATGAAAATTATATCAAATGTAGAGATTTAAAAAAGCTTATTCAATTTATTGTATATTCACTTCAGTTTAGTCAATTTGTAATAAAAAAAGTTGGTGGTAGATATTCTCCATTCACATATCAAACATTTTACTTTGCCAGTGTTTAAACAAAAAATTAGTAACCCGTATATTTTAGGAAATGTTGTTTTTTATATATATATTAAAATTTTCATTGAGAGGCCTATGAGTTCTAGTTAGCATTAGCTCGGAGAGCAGTTCTTCAGACGTTGCTGTCATTCTGTGTTTTGAGCGCCCCCTTCCTGTCTGTTGAGAACAGCTCTGACCTGCTCCCCGCTCATCTTCGGTTCTTGGCCTTGACTGGTGAGCAGCCAGAGGCGGAGACACTTGCCGATTTCCCAGTAAATAGGTCCCTGTCTCCCCCCCCAACCTGCCACCCACGCTTTTTCGCTTTGTACCACTTGTGGACTGAATCCGCCGTCCCCGAGAGAAATGACATCATCTGCTGACACACCTGAGTCTGGGTCATTCTCTGTAATGAAACTTCCCGTAAGCGAGGCATTTTCCGCACGGCGGAGAGGAAAGTGGGGTGCGATGATTCCAGCCCGCGTGGAATGACCTTCAGCCTGAGACATCCTGTCCGTCCCTGCCGGAGTCCTGCCTCCAGTGAGAGTTATGAATGAGCTCCTCTGTTACTTCCAGTGAATTCTCGCCAGTTGCAGTTACCGAAGTAATGGAGGCCCGTGTGTTTTTTTTGTGTTTTGAACAGCAGCACGAAGCAGCTCTGGCTTTACTGCCACCCCCAGAGGATTTCCAGCACATCAAAGGCTTAGACTTAGATCCAGAGGAGTCTGCTGTGTCTGCTTTGTGTAACTGTGCCTTGGTGCAGTTTATGGTTTGATTCAGTGTTTAGTTTTTTTTGTTGTTCTTTCGGCTTGCAAACCCCGTCCTTGTTGTGTTGTGCCAACCTGCGCACCGTGATGTTTTATAACTCTGGTTAACCAGGGATTTCATAGATGTGCACTTAACACCCCCCCCCCCCCCGCTCTGCTTTTCCCCCCAAAGGCCTTAAACTGCCTTTGAACCTTCAGGACCTTCCCTGGTGCCGGTCCCCTGTTAGCTAGGAGTACCGGGAGATGGGAGAGTGCTTCTCTGTCAGCCTGCCAGGGATGGGTTTCATCTTCCTGACGAGCTGCGGTCGGACAGCTCTGCGGAATCGCAGACGAAAACCAGCACGGGGCCCCAAGAAAGTGCTGCAGTGTCCCCCTACCCTCCCCGAGACTCCATGACGTCCTTCCTTGCCTTTTACTCAGGAGGATTGATGTCTTGTGGGGCAAAGGTTTCAAATTAATTTCTTTAAACCAAAGGGGTTCAGTCTATCATTTGTCAGTATTTTAATGCTTCGTGTCTTAGAACAGTGTTTCTCAGTCCAGTCCTCGCAGATCCCCAGACACGCCATGTGTTTGTTCCCTCCCAGTTCACACCTGTACCAGGTTTCCAGTGCTGAATGTTTCTTTATTGTTTGATTTGGGTGCGTTGGGAGTTGGGAGGGAGTGAAAATGTGGACAGTCTAGGGGCCACCTAGGGCTGCACTGAAAAACACAGTCTGAAAAAAATAGAATGTAGACCAGTTTGAACCAAATAAGATAATTTTACAGTTCTCTTTACATGAGCATTTTGGGAAGAACAATGCTTTTCTGTGAATGTTTTATGTGAAAATTACACCATCATTAGATTGCAAACGGTGTGCATTTTAGCAGATTATGTTAAAATGTGCTAGAATTTGGAAAGGAAATCTGAGAAAGATAAATTGAGTCGTATCCTCGGCAGAAGCTGCTCAATGTTTTTCTTCAAGGGCTGCATGGAGCAGGTTCTGAGGTCTAATCGTGGCATTTTCAGTGCAGACCGAGCCAAAATCTCTGGCTAAAGACGAAGAAGCTAAATAGCGGTTTAAGTGTTATCAGTCATCATAGCTAATTTCCCATTTTAGCTAAATCTCAATCAGAGATGGCAGATCACTTACTCTGGGATTTAACCAGGAAATGTTTCACTAACCTTTCAGCGGATTAAGCGCCAAAGCAAATAACTTGAGGGGAGTGAAGATGATGTGGATCTTTTTGTAAATTAATTTTGTCCCCTTTTATCAACTGCATTTTCTCGAGATAACAATTAACTGTTGAGGCAGTTCTGCTGAAATTGGTCCAAATTTGAGCTGTGACACCTACTGGGATGTATGTATGTTAGTATTTCTCAAAGGGACAGAATTCCGCTGCTTTAGTATTGTTTCCATTCAAAGACAAATAGCTAAACTTTAATATTAAAGTAGCAGTACAATACTGGCCTGGTTTGATGCTGTACATTTATACTGTCCAGTGCAATACAGTGAATGTTTATATAGGTACAGTATATACACGTTTTCCAAAACGCTATGTAATTTAAAATTACATGTATTTTAATAGTAAAGTTTTTATTTTTACAATAGTGATTCCTAAAGAAAGCGTCACATCCTTTAAATTAAAATCCATCAATAAAAATGAAACTGTAACTTCTTCCTTCTTCTGAAGAGCAAACACAGGGGACCTTGTCATTTTCAGGAAGTCGTCACGCAGACTCCTTCCTGAGGGCAGACCTTTGTGGGGACTATGAACTGTTGCTCCTGTGAAGTGCCTCTGAGTTGAGGGGCTGCATGCACGTGCGACAGGATCCAGCCGGGATATTTTTTGGTTCAGATGGGCCGTCCCTCTGTGGGGGGCGGGGGGGGGGATATGGTGGCTCTGCTGACGCTCCAGAGGACTCTGGGTTGAACATCCCAAATGTTTATGGAAGAAAATGCGAGGACTGGAGCCGTGGAGAAGCAGGAGACCCCTCCCCCTACAAAAAAGGAGAAATAAACTTTGCCGGCACCAGCACACGTGCATGATGACCCCCCTTCCCCCGGCCAGCTCATTTCGAAGGGGGGCGTGTCCATGTGGCTTGAGAGTCCGCTCCCAGAGATCCGCCCCGGGTCTCGAAGGCGGCCCCCCCACCGCTGAGGAAGGAAGCAGCTCGAAGTGAGAGAACCAGTCACCGGTTAGCCAGCAGCAGCCTTCTCGCTGCCAAGTGCAGTGCGGCAGTGTGATCCAGTCCCCCGAGGGTCATGTTCCGCCGCTCGCCCTGCCATCGGGGCCGGGTCCACTTTGACTTCAGCGAAGAAGGGATCAGGAAGGTCCGCCTGTCCTCCTCTGCCGCCAGGTCAGCTCCTGCTCCGTCCTGCGTGCTCGTCGTCTCTCCCGGCGACTTCCTTGCTTGTGCTGTCAACATTTCACTTGGGCTGCACTAGTTTCTCGACTTGCCAGCTCATTCCCCAGAATGTATCGGTCTTAGATGGGTTTCTGGTCACGCTCACGACCACTTGCCAGTGTCCCCGAGATCTTTGGGATGGATGCGTGTTCTCCAGCAGTGGAATCGGTGTGACATCGGTCTGAATGCGATCAGCAGGTCAGTACTGAGAAGGCTGGTGTCCCTGTAAGAGGAACTGGGGTGATGCTTGCGAGTGGTTCTGAGTTCACGGAGCGCTAATGGTACCTCTCACTTCATGTTTCCTTTCCTTAATGTGATGGCTATGACCCATCAACAGAACTTCAGCTCAGGAACTCGCGACCTAAACTGTGACTGACACCACAGTAAAGACACGTCTTTTTGCCGGTCGCTGCCAACCGCAATGGCAGATGGTCGATGCCGGCTGACTTTCAGAGATGCATGGTCTCCTGGGGTCTAGACTCCGTATGTGTGTGTGTGTGTGTCTGTCTGTCTTTCTGTCTGTGTCTGTGGGTTTGTATAGATCACATTTGAGGACCAAATTGTCCCCAAAGTGTAGTAAAACCTGAAATTTCCCTACTTTTGGGGACATCTTTTGAGGTCCCCATTTGGATAACCTGAGCTTTATAAAAATCTGTGAATGCAATCAAAAAAGTAAAAATGCCAAAAGTCGTGTATTTCGGTTGATTACTTATGGTTAAGGTTAGGGATGGGTAGAGGTTATAGGTGTTGTGATTGGGATTAGGGTTTTTCCCATAGAAATGAATGTAAGGTCCCCATTTAGATAGGAAGACCAACTTGTGTGTGTGTGTGGTGGTGGTGGTGGGGGGGGGGGGGGGCTGACAGAAACCACCACCCTTACCCATCACTCATTTTCTCCCCTGTGAGTATCAGTGGTTAAGGTCTGAAAGCTGTTGAAAGATGACACATGTACCCAGTGAGTAATATTATTTTTTATATTCAAGACCTCATGCTGCCTGATATCCTGCAGTTTAATAAATCACAATCTGAAGGAGTCAGTCCACTACATTAAACATTTATCCCCCCAACATTTATTGTGGGCAGGGTCATCTGAAGCCAGTCCCAGCCAGAGTGGGGTGCAATACAAGGGGTCTCCTTAGGGCGGATGCCAAACCATCGCAAGGCGCACACACACAATATCGGTGATTTAGAGACATCTAATTGTGTGTCCTTAGATAAAATAGCAATTTCTTGCACTTATACTTCGGAGCAGTGGGAACGGCTGTTATATGTACTTGACGGAGTGATCGATCTGTTATACATGAGCAACTTTGTAAGTTTTGAAAAATGCATCAGTAATTCTAAAGCAATGATTACTGAGCTGCTCGGGGGGGGGTCTATGTTTCTAGGTATTTAACTGATCCCCATGCAGGTGCGAGCTGATGTCACCAACAAGGTGACTCAAGGACTTTAGATGTTGGGAGGAAGTTTGCAAGACAGTGGGAGTACAAGCAAACTCCACATGCACGCCGGCGGTGGGACATAAATCCCGTTTTATATGAGGTGTGGGGAGCAGCGGCTGCCCCTCTGTCCTCCGTTAAACAGCTTTTTTGGTCGTATGTTTATATGGGACCTGTCTGGATTCTTAATTGTTTAGTCTAAAGATTAATGTCATATATATGCAAAGTGCCCAGTGCCCAAGCCGATGGTCTTCCAGCTCCCTTCATTCCGCACCTTTTTATCTCGAGGGATCACAGGTGTCTGATCCTACAGAGGCCTGCACTGCAAGCTGCGTCTCCACAGTCGGGAGAGATCTGGTGCTGCTTTCCTTGCTTTTATCCCTCCTCGGGGGATCAGATAACTCTCTCCCTGCTACCAGGGCCTTTTAGGGTAAGGAAACTTTGTAAGGTTTAAAGAAAGCAGCTCGGATGAGGTGGTTAGACCTGGACAGCATTCTGTTTCCATTCGGATCCGGATCCTGCTGGAGAATAATATCAGCTTTTCCAGACTTTGAGGCCAAGGAACAAATAGAATCATAGGCTCCTGTAGCTCAGTGAGTAGAGCATTGTGCTTACAACACAAAGGTTGTCGGTTTGGATCCCAGGGATCAGATGTAAATTGTAATCCTTTCTAAAAACTGTAATTTGGATAAAGCATCAGATAAGCTAATTGGATGCTGTTTCACTGTATACTTTGCATTTGCAGTGTGGTTGGAGTGCTTGGCTGGTGACCTGTTGATAGCTGATTTTTCCCCTTAACTTTACCTTTGGTCAGCCCCCCCAAAGCATTTCCAAAGTTCACGTCCCTGGGGGGTATTCCACAGAGCAGGATTTCTTCATTAACCGGATAACTTAAGCCAAATGTAAGGATTGTCCAATAGGAATGTTACTTACCTCTTTCTGTTGGACAGGTATCACATTTGGCTTAAGTTATTCAGCTAACTGGGAACTCCTGCTTTGTGGAATACTCCCTGGAATCTTCTCCAGCTTTGACACTGAAGACCTACTTGACTTGACTTGAATGCGGAGCACAATTCAGATAACCTGCTAGTTACTTGCGGCCTCGCTTTAATTTGAATTAATATTAGCATTCTTTTAACAAGGAAAGGAAACGATATTTAGAATGTCTTATTTTCACCATTATAAGGTTTTCCTAACAATGCATTGATTAATGCAGTCATTTTGATTAAAATGTAAACTTTTAACGAGTCATTAAACCAACAGCTCGATGAAACCTAATTAATTAAGAGCTCGGCTGGGTTGATGACATACAGGGTATGACTCCAAAAAGGCTTGGATTGGCGCTGAGATAGGTCAGTAAGTGGTATAGTAGAGAAGTATGGCTGTATATGCAGCTGCACAAAACAGGACCAAAATGGACCAAAATAAACCAAAACACCACTGTATAGCACATATCAATTCACTCGGAAACAATATGCGATTGAGTCGGGTTCAGCTTCTTTAGATTATAAAACAATTAATGGTTAAAAAGGAAAAAAGAAAACAACTTAATCAGTGCCTGAAGTGTTGTAAAATTCAGTTTGTGTGTTTATTAAATGCCGAGATCACGGGGCTTCCCGGAGCGGAGAGGTGCTCGCGTTCAGCGGCCCTTTAGCTTAACACCAGTGTTTTGTTATTACAGGAACTGCAAGACAACCTGCATCCTGCGATCGGCAAAATCGTTCCGGCTTGTTCGGTTTAGATAAGCGGTGGGACGGACGTTTCAGTGGCCTGTAGATCCGGATACGCTCGTGTGGTGTCGTCCCCGACACAACCGGCCTTTGAAATTGTCGTCCAGCTGACATGCACTTTTAGTGCTCCCTGAAAGCGAAGCACGATTTGTACACTCTGTTTGTTTGTTTTTTATTTTTATTTACTATAGGCTGCCTTATACGGTTTTTGCGATCTACATATTCGTTTATTGTTCCAGGAGAGCCGCCTATATAATTTGAGAAGAAATCACTGTACGTATCCTGTTTCACGCGCAACGTGGGCTCTTTCAGTCTGCTGTGAAATGACTTAAACACATGCTTGACCTTGTTATGTCCTTTTTATGTATCCGGGTTTAGTGATGGAAACTGGTAGCTTGCTAAACTTATTAGGCTACATGGAGAAGTAGGTTGAACCTTTGTTTTATGCTTAACCCGAGTTAAAAAAAAAAAACCCGCCAGAATAAATGTATTGTGCGTGTCTATGTGAGAAACAATCACCCAGCCTTCCACCCGTTTTCCTCCCTTGTGCAAATACCCACATTGGTTAATGATGTCTGCAGGCTTTAAAACCGCGAATGTTAAAAAGATAGCTGATGCTAAGGTTGTGGTAACGAAAATTTGTTTCGAGTCTGTAGGCCGCTGACATATTACAAACCCACAGTGACTGATGTTCTCTGTATTTACATCCAGCTGTCTGAGAATCTCCAGTCTCATAAATCATAATATATCTGAAGGAGTCGGTTCACTGTATTAAACATTAATCTACCAAACACTTACTGCAAACAGGGTCGTCTGAAGGCTCCGGCACGTAAGGATACCTCCTAGGCAGCACGCTTGTTCATCGCAAAATGCATGCAAAATTTATCATTTAGAGACATTTAATTCTCTCTCTAGATAAAATTATAGTTTGCTCCATTTATTATATGCAGGAGTAGGAAAGGCTGTTACCCTGTATGGACAAAAGTATTGGGACGTCTGATCGTTACACCTACAGGAACCTTTATGACGTCCCATTCTAAATCCACAGGAATCAGTATGGAGTTGGTCCCCCCTTTGCAGCTATAACAGCTGCCATTCTTCTGGGGAGGCTTTCCACGAGATTTTGGAGTGTATCTGTGGGATCCGTTGCCCAATCATCCAGAAGAGCATTGGTGAGGTCAGGCACTGATATTGGATGTGAAGGCCTGGCTCACAATCTCCATTCTAGTTCATCCTAAAGGTGTCCGATGGGGTTGAGGTCAGGACTCTGAGTGGGCCAGTCAAGTTCTTCCACACCAAGCTCATCCAACCATGTCTTTATGGACCTTGATTTCTGCACAGGGCACAGTCATGCTGGAACAGCCAAGGTCCTTCCCCAAACTGTTCCCACAGTTAGAAGTTAGAAGCATAGAACTGTCCAAAATGTCTTGGTATGCTGAAGCATTAAGAGTTCCCTTCACTGGAACTAAGGGGCCTAGCCCACCCTCTGAAAAACAACCCCACACCATTATCCCTCCTCCACCAAACTTTACAGTTGGCACAATGCAGTCAGGCGGGTAACGTTCTCCTGGCATCTGCCAAACCCAGACTCATCCGTCAGACTGCCAGACAGAAGCGTGATTCGTCACTCCACAGAACACGTTTCCACTGCTGCAGAGTCCAGTGGCGGCGTGCTTTACACCCCTCTGTGTGGAGCTTGGCATTGCAGTTGGTGATGTGAGGCTTGCATGCATCTGCTCGGCCATGGAAGCTCATTCCATGAAGATCCCGGCGCAGAGTTTTTTTGCTGGAGTTAATGCCAGAGGAATATTGGAACTCAGTTATTGAATCAACAGAACGATTAAGACTTTTACACACTGTGCCTCAGGACTCTGTTACCCCGCTCTGTTACTTTACGTGGTCTGACACTTTGTGCCTGAGTTTCTGTTGTTCTGAAATGTTTCCACTTTGCAGTATCACTTACATTTGACCGTGAAATATCTATCAGAGAAGAAATTTCACAGTCTGACTTATTGCAAGGGTGGCATCCTATGACAGCACCATGCGTGAATTGACTGAGCTCTTCAGAACGAGCGATTCTTTCACAAATGTTTGTAATCCTGATTGTGTGGCTGTTATAGGTGTTTGGGTTTATACACCTGTGGCAATGGGTCTGAATGAAACACCTGAATTCACTGATTAAGAGGCGTGTCCCAATACCTTTGTCCATATAGTGTATACTTACTTTTGTTGTTAACCCAAGTTTAACCCCCACCCTACCCCCCAAAAAATCTATACATATATTTGTGTATTTGTGACCCTTTGCATTTATTATATGGAAAAGCAGGAACTGCTGTGGGGGGGTTGGGGTCTATGAAGCAGATTTACATTTATTCCATGTATTTGTATTGGTAGCATCACACTGTACTCGCTGAGCTACCGCATTAATCATGTTCAGGTGCCTGCGTGTGTGTGTGTTGACTTTGTGTTCTCCGGTAATCCATGTGTAGGAGCTGAGCCAGGATATTTTCACAGCAAGATTTTGGTCGCACCCTTCCTCCGAGCTTGGAAAAGATTGGTCTTGATTGCAAAACCTTCCCCTCATATTCAGAGCATGAATCGCAAGGATTTCTGATTCAGACTCATGGTGTGGACATTGGTGAAGGTGATGATGGAACCTCCTGGTGGTCAGGGAGCCTTTAACAGGAGAAATAACCAGGTCAAGACTCACTCTTTAGGTAACTGTAGGGCGTCTGTGGTAGATGGGGTTGAGAAGGTTGTCAAAAAGGTTCCTCAGAGAAGATCCATTCTGCTGTAGCTTTTGATAAAGCTAGTTAACTGGATCCAAGCCCTGCAACCTCTGAGGTGTGAGGTAACCACGACACCTGCCTCGAAAACATGCTGCCAATAATGAGGTCATTCAGTTTACGCTAGACTAGTGCGTGATGAGCTAAGAATAACAGCTCCTTGGCTTAGCTGCCTGTGAGAACCTTCCAGCTTAGAGGACCGCTGTCGCGCAGCCTGGTGACGACGTGACCTGGCCAAAGTGAGCCTGCGTGTGAGAAGGAGAATCCACAGCAGTGTGTCTCACCCCAGTCCTCGGGGACCGCCAAACGGTCCATGTCTTTGATCCTTCCAGTTCCCCAGCCAGTCATTTTTTGTTTTTAAAAAAGCAAATTTTAGTATTAGACACTTGTACCTGTATGGCTTCACATGCCGTGGTTCTACAAACAATTTTAGATTCAAAATTCTTTATTTGCCTTTTGAACATCAGTAAATAGGAAGTCTCATTCAAACCATCCAGTCAGTAACATGTAACAGAAATAGACAGGCCTGTTTGTGTTTTGGCAGCTGTGTAGGATACGTTCTCTTCTCAAGGGAACAAAAACATGCTCCTTAAGTGATATGGGCTCGGCGACAGACACTGAGGACACTGATGTCTCTTCGCAAACCACCGAAAAAGTCCTGTGGCCTCAGCAGACATATATTTTGCATGAACAGTCCCACACTCTGCTCTGGTGTAGATTTTACCAAATTTGGACTGACTCATGTCTACAAGCGCCAAACGCACATCTGGATATTGACAGGACGGCCTGTCCCCGTTTGACCTTATGTCCGCGAGAAGACTTTGTCCTTGGATAAGACATCACAGCCTTCTCTGGTGACCCCAGCTGAGGTTACAGAAAAGTTCTGCAACTCCTCCTTTCCCATTGAGATGACCTCTTGCATCTTCTGTTTTCTTTTGACATCAGCTGGGAGCCTTTTCCCTGCTGTGTGATCTGACTATCTGGGGCTTGATTCATAGTTTCCCACATGCTGGGAAGACATGGACTGGAAGTTGTCCTGTAAGTCCCGGAGGGACGTCTCTCCAGATGATCTTCCTCCTGAAAAAGCAAACAACCTGCCCTGTTTCTGAACGAGATGGTGACATTTGGCCATTGTGATTAAAAGTCATGATCTTTTTTGTTTTTTCCATTGACTGGTTGAATGCCGCAAATCTTATTTCCTCTAACCCAATTGGATGTAATTCCATGAACCCATCATAATCGCAGTTATTAAATAAAGAGATGAGGCAAAAACAATAGGGCTTCAGGGCTATAGGGCTTCAGGGCAATAGGGCTTCAGGACAATAGGGCTTCAGGGCAATAGGGCTTCAGGACAAAAACTCTGTCCCCATGACCTGTGGTAAGGGTGCTACTGCATAAGGGAGGCGTCGGGCTGACTTTAAGGACGCTGCCCTCATTTCCTTTCGGTCTCTTGACCAATCAGAGTGCGCGTTGCATCGCCCATGTGACTTTCCACTTGTCTGTATGCATTAGGGGGAGGGGCTGGTATGCCCATGTGACCATCTGCGTCACGTGACATGGCGGAAACGCAGCTGCATGCTGTGGTCTCTCTGACGTCGTCTCTCTGCTGGTGGTACCAGTTCCACTCGGAGTTGTGTGATTTTTCTGTGAGGCCGTCAGAGTAAAAATGTCCGTTCGCCATGGAGGCAGTGATTATGTGTGGACTTCCGCAGGACAGTGTGTGGCTCAGCAGGTTGGAGTACTGTGCCTGTGATCGGAAGGTTGCCAGTTCAAATCCCAGTGTCTGCAGAGTGATTTTATAGTTGAGGTCTAGAGCAAGACCCCTTATGCTCAGTTTCTCCTGCAGGATCTGTATATTGTTTTGAATAAAATCATCTCTAGTCTTACGCCTGTGATTTTGTGTTCCCCTCCCAGCTTTGATGTGGAGAATGGCCCGTCCTCTGGATGCAGCCCCCTGGACCCCCAGGCCTCCCCCGGATCGGGGCTGGTCCTGCACCCCAACTTTCCTGGCCACACGCAGCGGCGCGAGTCATTCCTGTACCGCTCCGACAGCGACTACGACCTGTCGCCCAAATCCATGTCACGCAACTCCTCCGTGGTCAGCGAGGTGTAAGTACCCCCCCGACTGCCAAGCACAATGTCAAATCCACCCTGACTGCAGAGCATGCAGGATTAAAATTATGGCTTTTTAAGTAGTTTTAACTTAGCGCATTTTATGGTGTCATGTAAGACTTTAATATATGTATTTCAACTTTATGGGTTAGACTTAAAACCAAAGCAGGGAAATGTTTCCTGGGTTTTGCAGAGCGTCATGCACCCCCCTCCCATGGAGGTGGTACAGTCCAGCTACTGATCAGCGTAGCGCTCGTTTGATTAATGGCGACGCACCCGTGGCTGCGCATGTCTGGCGTGTCTCTCAGCCGCGCGGCTTTCACGGTTACATAACGTGCATTAAACATCGGCAGCTTGGCGTCGATGCCTTTCTGACGAAGAGCTCAGATGGAAAAGCGACGCCCCATCCGCCGCACCGTCCGTTACGCCTGCGGCAGCGTTATCAAAAGCCAATATTTTGTTTCCTTCGTCGATGTATTGTTAACTACTTTGTTCCACGGTGCTATAGTGGGCCCTCCTGTGGGCTTCAAACCAACAACCTTCAGGTTACAGGCCCTTAACTACTGCACTGCCTTCATGCTCCTTTAAATGGCGTCAGAGGTCCACACCTTTGATCCTCTTGCATCTGAACATCTGATCCTCTCATATTTGACAGTCGTCAGAAGGCTCACTGGATTGAAACCCTAAAGCTGGCAGCTGTTACATCAATGTCCTGAATTTCTGATTTTAATCTACTGCAGTTTGTACAAATGAGTTAAACTTCCCCGGATGCAGAAGATGAATATTGTAATATAATTACTATGTTAAATTCTACAAAGACTTCATATTTGTAACCTGATATTCTCCCAAGCGCAATCCGTTTGTGGTGATTATGCTTGGGTATGAAGTAATGCATCTTTTCATTAACCGGAGTGCTTCATGTCATTAAAGTGACGTTGTTTCAGCTCCGGGCTGTAATTCCAGTTTCCCCCCCCCCCTCACTCTATCATATGTCAGGGGTGTGTGTTTGGGGTGAGAAAAGGTTGCGGCACCCTGCTTCTGTGAATCGTTTGTGAGAATCCGAATCGAAACCTGTGAAATCATTTGCTAAGTGACTGAACGCAAATGTCAATACCTTTCTCCGATTTGCAGACATGGCGATGACCTGATAGTAACACCGTTTGCTCAGGTAAATATTGTGCCCTGTTATTTAGCTCCCCGAAATCTTCCACTAATTTTGGATTAAGCATTGTTAAATGATTCCTAATCTTTGATTATTATAATTATTTATTTCAGGTTCTGGCAAGTCTTCGAAGTGTAAGGAACAACTTCACAGTGCTCACCAATGTACACTGTGCCTCCAACAAGTATGTGAAGATATGCATTTATTGTACAATGTCCTCCGTTCAGCTTTGTGCGATACTTGTGCTTCCACTCCCTGCGTGTCGTCTTTTTGCCACAAGATGGCAGTAAGCGCACACTTTAGTGCTGCAGCACAAACGTCAGTATGCAAAAACAACGCGTCTTAACACTCATACAGTTCTTGACTATCTTAAAAACATACATGCATTCAATTTCCACGCTAATAGATGGTCCACATTAAAGAAACGTGTAGGTGATGGCAGTTCCATAAAGCAAATGTGTTTGTCTTGTATTTTTAGAAACATTAGCTAGACCTTATCGATGGTTTAGACCATTTGTGGTCTAAAAACAAAACCCATATTCATGACTTTTATAGTTTGTATTGGAACACACATGCCGATCTGTCACCCAGTGAAAGCGTTGTGAAAGTGTGTTTCTGCTTATGTCAGCCTTAATAAAAGAGAGAAAAAAAGTGTTGCACCATTGACAAATAGGTGCGCAATACCTTGAATCGACACTAGGTGGACCCTAAATCCTGTGATCGTGCTTATCTCTCCTCAGGAGGTCACCAGTGGCGAACCAGCCGCAAATCACCAGAGTCTGTCTGCCCGGTAAGCCCCCCCCCCGTCCTTCCTGTGACTCCCACATATGTATGACATGCTCATGTGCGTAAAGTGGAAATACCACCGCAGGCCACAAAAGTCCCTCATAGATCATTCAGCTGCATAATACAGGAAGTGCTGGGACTCAGACGAATCCATTTCAGTTTAACGACTGTGTAACTGTATGTGTCTTCTGGAGGAAGTGCGTCTGTACCTTTGCGTTGCTTTTCGAGTTGTGCCCCGCTGATCAGGCCCCTAGTCGCTAGCAGGATCATCATACCAGCATCTCAGGGCCAAGGATACAGAGAATTGAAAAAAAACTACACATCACCGATTTTCAGTATAGTGTTGAGAAAAGTGCCCTGTGAAGCCTTGTGGAGATGTAGTAACCACTCCAGGAGCCTGACCAGGATAGTAACCATGGCAACAGCGTCTGGGGAGACGTGTGCCACAGCTGCAGTGGTGATGGTTTTTGTGTTATCAGTCTGGGGAGGCCAAAGCCGTCTGCACGCCTCGATTTCATCCCAGACCGCTAATCCTCTCCATATTTATCATGAAGCACCTCAACTGAAGATGATTGAACACATGTGGGGTGGGGGGGGGGATTTCTCAGTAAATTAAGTCTTTGTGCCGAAGCCGCGGTGGGGGGCCCTCAGATTCACGGCCCGCCGAAACTGTGGAGCGCCTTAGAAATATGTTGTAATTCTGTAATAATTTTTTCAGTCGTTGGTCGGGACGTTGTGCGTTTTTTTTTATAATTTTTTTTCGGTCGCCGTTTGAAGAGGGTTTTAGGAGGGAGTGACGCGGTACGGCGAGCGAATTTTATTTTTCCTGTTCCTTGCCCCGCAGAGACGAGTTCGAAAACATGTTTGTGACTGTTTCGTGACGTGGGGTAGAATCAGTAGGAGCCAAGGCGGTTTGGAACGTGCCACGTGTGTGTGCGTGTGTGTGTGTGTGTGTGTGTGTGTGTGTGTTTGTGTGTGTGAGGTAGTGTTTGTGTGTGTGTGTTTGTGCGTGTGAGGGAGTGTGTGTGTGTGTTTGTGTGTGTGTGAGGGAGTGTGGGGTCTCTAGGTACATCAGGGGTGCAGCCTTAAGTTTAACAGGGAGTGCTTTGTGTTGTCGGCACGGCGACTGCACTGCCCCTGAGTAAGTTTAGGAGGAGGACGGGGAAGTCAGTGCTCGTTTGTGGGGGGGGGGGGTACGGGGAAGGCAGTGCTCGTTTGTTGGGGGGGGACGGGGAAGGCAGTGCTCGTTTGTGGGGGGGGGGACGGGGAAGGCAGTGCTCGTTTGTGGGGGAAGGCAGTGCTCGTTTGTGGGGGGGGGGGAAGGCAGTGCTCGTTTGTGGGGGGGGGGGACGGGGAAGGCAGTGCTCGTTTGTGGGGGGGGGGGAGGCAGTGCTTGTTTGTTGGGGGCGGGACGCGGAAGGCAGTGCTCGTTTGTGGGGGGGGGGGGAAAGGCAGTGCTCGTTTGTGGGGGGGGGGGAGGCAGTGCTCATTTGTTGGGGGGGGACGGGGAAGGCAGTGCTCGTTTTGGGGGGGGGGGAAGCAGTGCTCGTTTGTGGGGGGGCAACGGGGAAGGCAGTGCTAGTTTGTGGGGGGGGGGAAGGCAGCGCTCGTTTGTGGGGGGGGGGGGAGGCAGTGCTCGTTTGTTGGGGGGGGGGAAGGCAGTGCTCATTTGTGGGGGGGGGGAAGGCAGTGCTCGTTTGTGGGGGGGGGATGCGGAAGGCAGTGCTTGTTTGTTGGGGGGGGGGGACGCGGAAGGCAGTGCTTGTTTGTTGGGGGGGGGGGACGCGGAAGGCAGTGCTCATTTGTTGGTGACGGAGACGGGGAAGGCAGTGCTCGTTTGGGGGGGGGGGGGGGGAAGCAGTGCTCGTTTGTGGGGGGGCGACGGGGAAGGCAGTGCTCGTTTTGGGGGGGGGGGAGGCAGTGCTGGTTTGTGGGGGGGGGGGAAGGCAGTGCTGGTTTGTGGGGGGGGGGGAAGGCAGTGCTAGTTTGTGGGGGGGTTGGGGTGGTTCCTGTCAGCTGCTGCTTACCCTGGTTCACTTGCCTGTGCTGCTTCATTGACGTCAGAGTGGCTGCATGAGGCTTCTTCCAGCTCCCTACCAGTGCAGATGGATGGACCGGCTTCCTGTGCAGGAACTTGAGATAAAGGGAGGGGGGGGGGGCTCTTCGATCCCGTCTCCAGGTGCCTGCAGAGAGCTCCAAGTCTGGAACAAAAATGGGTCTATCAGCGTCGCTGTAGTGGTGACCACGGATTTGAGGAGTTTGTTTTGGGCACCGAATTAATCTTTGGGGGCTTTGTGACGACGACCCACCTCCGGCCACGTGCTGCCCCCCCCCCAGCAATGAAGTAGAACGTCACAGCCAAATGCTAGGAAGGTGATGCATAAAAAGAACACAGGAGTGTTTCCTGTGCCGCCGGCCGCTTTGTGCGCGCCGTCACCCAGACACCTCTCCTGGCAGGAAGGGGGAGCAGATTCTTCCTGTTTTCAGCGTCGCCGTAACCTGGCCAGCACACGCTGCTTGTTTCTCACCGGATAATTAAGAACCTGCATGAGCTCGGAAAGGTGACATCATAAACCTCGTCATATGAGCCCCCACACACACACACACACACACGGCAAGGCCAGTAATGCCTATGATTTCATATTTCATCATGTCCACATTTATAATTATAATTACTTATTACTATGATTTTATTATTATCTATTTTAACTACAAAATTATTATTATTCCTGTAATTCGTGGACACTAAATGTTTGTCGACCAACGTCAAGCAAACACATTCTTTGGTCTTTCTTTCATGTTTATTTGCTGGTGACCCTGACCTGACAACAGGTGGCGATTTTTACTGTCGGCATCTGTCAAAATTCCCCTGGAACTAGAGTCGGGGCATCCTGACAGCGGGCCAGTGTCGGTTTGATGTGGAAACCCCGGCGTGACACTGTCCCGCTGCTGACGCATCTCAGGCAGACCGTCCCGTGGTCCTTCAGCTCCTGTCAGACCGTCCCGACGTCCTTCAGCTCCTGTCAGACCGTCCCGACGTCCTTCAGCTCCTGTCAGACCGTCCCGACGTCCTTCAGCTCCTGTCAGACCGTCCCGTGGTCCTTCAGCTCCTGTCAGACCGTCCCGTCGTCCTTCAGCTCCTGTCAGACCGTCCCGACGTCCTTCAGCTCCTGTCAGACCGTCCCGTCGTCCTTCAGCTCCTGTCAGACCGTCCCGTCGTCCTTCAGCTCCTGTCAGACCGTCCCGACGTCCTTCAGCTCCTGTCAGACCGTCCCGTGGTCCTTCAGCTCCTGTCAGACCGGACTCTAGTTGAGTGGCATGTAGTTGCGGAAGATTTTGAAGACTTTAAAGGTGTTTAATTTGCATTCTGGCAAAATGATGTCCTGGCCTGGCCTTCAAAAAAAAAAAACCAAGAATTAAAGGTACCATTCCTTCTTAGATTAACGTAGTAGGAGGACCCTACGTTCTACGTTTTGGGAGATGTACCATCGTCTCGTGGGAATACGTGACCTGTTACAGGTAGCACCTGATAAGGTCTCTGTTTGCAGCAGCTGCATGGGAGCCGGGGTTGCTATGGGAAACCAGCAAGCAGAATGCTGATGCCCCTGGATGTTTGTGGTCATGGTTTCACTCCCCCCCCCCCCCCCAGCAGAATAAAGCACTACCTAAACATCATAGTGCTCAGGTCAGGAACTCTAAAGGCAGCTGCAATCAGGGTGAGATTTTGACGGTCTTGACAGCTTTTCCATATCCAGGCGACTGTCGGGAAGCAGCAGTAGGTATCTGGCGATGCCCCCCCCCCCCCATGCAGAAAATAGTGACAGTTCCAGTCATCATGCTGTGAGGAGCGACTTCCCACAACTGTGGGCAGAGGAGAGCAGGACCCAGAAGATGGTTTTGCAACATTACCACCAGCCAGTTGCGAAATTTCTCCTGCTTTCTGTTTACTGGGGATATTTAGGTTCATTATTGAGCTCCAAAGGTGCCACACCAAGGTCTGGGCTGGGGCGGGGGGCTGCATCAATCCCCTACATTCTTGCCCCTTCTAGAAGTATTCAGACACAGGAACACAGAATTCCTGCATTTCTTTATCAAAGAAGTTACATGTTAGAAAAGTCATTTGCATCCAGTTCCTTCAAACTCTTTGGTTGTGTGGTTATCAAATTATCAAATGAATGACCTTGTGGCGTTTGAGACTGAAGTCTTGGATATTGTGTTGGGTACACAGGCTTGCTGCGTGATACTTATGTCTGAATACGTTTGTGGGACATTCTGCCTCCTTTAGAATTCCAACCCCGAAAATGTACAGCATTTTAGACACAATTTAGCCGTTTTGCTCTTCGGTGCTGCTTGTCTGCTTGGAGTGATTAACGCTCTCTTGCCTTTGGGGGACCTTGAGTAACGAGCAGTTTTGAACGACGGTTCAGTATCTGAGCCACGCCGAGGGAGGGGTCCTGTTTTTTGCCAATCCTTCTGGCCAGCTGTTGTCGGGTCAGGTGCCAGGATCTCTTGGTTAACCATGAGTCGGCTCATCCGTCATCATTCGTTTATCCCAGAGCCACCCTACATCTGGTGTTATGGG
Organism: Paramormyrops kingsleyae; assembly: GCF_048594095.1. Lineage (NCBI taxonomy): Eukaryota > Metazoa > Chordata > Actinopteri > Osteoglossiformes > Mormyridae > Paramormyrops > Paramormyrops kingsleyae. The sequence goes on from NC_132817.1 coordinate 19,887,011, forward strand.
AACGGATTCCATGAAGCTGTTACCACGAAAACACAGGAAATTCAGTGGAAGTTATCCCACGTCTCGTGTGGGAATGGGCCTGGGAGTTGGTGTGGATTTCGAGGATACGCTTCCACCCTCTGTGTCCCCTGTGATGCTCATTCCAAGCCTGCCTCTGGTCCTGAAAGTCATGCACGGAATATGCTGCATTTAAAACCCAAACCCAGTGGGCGACGTGAACCGCTGAGCGTCTGACGTCTTATTTTCACTAATCCACGTGACGGTGTTCACCGTTACGATTAAGGTATGGAAACATCCAAAGTGTCCAGTTCCTCTGATGCTCCCAGAACGTTACCCGACTACTGAGACCAAAAACAATAACATAAACGCAAATGAAGAGCATGGTGGAACATGATCTGTCACTTTACACCTCGAAGGTCATGGGTTTGAGGCTAGATGGCACTTTGGTAGTATAGACACATATAGCACTTTTATAAGATAATTATTTATTAGGGAACAATATCTTTCAACATTATTTGCATTAAAAGGCATGCCTGTACCCATCATTGAGGATGCTGAGGTCAAGTCCTCAGTATTTTTTCTTCAACGGCAATAACTACGATTCATTATGAGACACACCTAGGACAGGCCAACACTTGTGACCTCGGTGTTTTAAAAATCCTCACTACGGTCATGTTAAAAGGTGATCATGTTATCGTGCCGACACTGACAGAACCTTTGCTAAAATGTAGAACGTGGAAGTAACGTTCTGTTAATGTTAGGGTAAGAGGGTTCTCTGCCAACACTGAGAAGACCTTCCCATAACACTGGCACATGACGTTGGCTAAAGTTGGTTAAGAACCTTCGGGTGGGACCCTGCCCAAGCTTGAGCTGGATGTCATGCATTGTCTCAGGCAGCTCTGGTGATGCCGTAAACCTGCTGTGAGAGAAACGCAACAAATGCAACATTGAGCAACTTCAGAAAGCGCCAAACTCCCTGGACATCAGATCGTGAACATAAAACAGACTTCTAAATACCTCTGTTTTTTTGTCAGGCAGCTAATTTGCTGTAGCCAAGTTTCTTTCCAACGGAAAATGGCTTTGGGGGGGTGGGGGGAGGCCATTCCGCTTACATTTATATCTTAGTTGAATAATAGATGCATGTAGTTCATATGGCAGCCTAGCCGTTTGTGTGGACTTGTTTTCGCCTTTGACAGTCTCTGTGAAAGATTCCACGCTGTCGCTTTTGTTACAGCAGGGTGTGTGTGAGGTCACTGAGCGAAACTGGGAGCAAAAAAAGTTAAAAAGTCCATGTTACAGTGTTGATGATTTCTTATATAAATTGCTTTTTACAATAAGGGACCGAAAAAACTCTGGATACTGAAAAAATTATGGTTTGAAATTTTGATATGTTCTTTCTCTTTCTTCCCTACAAATTTTCATCCTAATCCCTATTTTCTTACTTCACTATATTACTAAAAGTGGCAAAAAAAAGGGCTGAACTTCTATGTATGGATCTCTGTCTGTGCATGGATCTCTGTCTGTGCATGTGTGTTTGAGCCAAATATCCCAGTGTACAAATTGGCTGCCCAGGTTTGGAGTAGAGTCATTGTGACATGATTTCCCATGATACTCAGCGAATAGCCTGACACAAGACCACAGGAAACCTCAATCCCCCACTGCCCCCCCCCCATCTCCGCCTTCCACCCCCTAACCTGCTGTGCTGGGTGCCTCAGAACCCAAGACAGTGTTTACATTGCAAATATTTGTACACGTTTTTCTCTGATACAGGCCGGTGTGTATTTTACACCGGGGGGCAGCTCAGACTCTGCTCTCAGCATCTCGCTCGCACAAAAGGCCTTTGGGCCCAGTCGTGATATATCTGTCAACCACTTAGTTGAACGGTTCCGGTAAAGATGAAAAGCAGCCCCCGGGTCTGGAGCAGCTGCATCCGTGTCTCCGGCAGCACAAACAAGCCTTAACAAAGTCCTTCAAGTCACATGATGAAGTGGCTGCTCAAACTGGGGGCTGTGGTATGTGTTCCCCCCCCCCCCCCCCTTCACTTTCTGGCAGGAGGGAGCGTCGTTGAAGCCGTCGGAGTTCCTTGTGGTCTTTCGAGAACAAGGTGCCACGGAAATCGGCGTCCGCTACTCTGGAGAAGCTAACCGGCAGAATTACCCAGAATTCCATTCAGCTTTTTTCTTCTATTTTTTTTTATTTCTCGGGGAAAGCGGACGGCATGTAGGCATGTGGGCAGATGGTGTGTATGAAGTATGCAGGCATACTTGTGCGGAGGATTGGATCACACTTTGGGGAACATGACCACCGCACTGAGGATGGGGAAGCTTTGGCTACAGATTTGGTTTGGTGCTCTCTAACTCTCTGAAACATCCCAAGTTGCCTACTACTCCCATCATGCCCATCATGCACTTGTGAGGGGCATCGTGCTTCTCCCAGCTGATCAGCTGGTTCTCGTCAAACAAAGCTAGAATCTTCCAGATTCGGGCCCAAGCCAGCCTGCGCTGTCTAGATCTGACTGGGTCGTCTCATTATTCTCCATTCCAGCACCACATCAAGACAGGAGCTGAAGATTATGAAGATGACACGATATCCAGGTCGCACAGAGATTCCAGGCTGTCATGCACAACATCCTCAACGAGTTTAAAAAAAAAAAACAACTGAAAAGTTAGCAGGTTCCTGTTTGTTTATTTTTTGAGGTGACTGGTCTGTTTCACTCTGCTGTAGAGCCCCGGTCTGTTCCCGTAAGAGGAAGTCCGTGTCAGATTTTCGCGCTGAGCTCAGGCTTAGTGAGACCCGTGGATGCTGGCAGGCTTGGCAGCTCTCACACCAGTAAGTATTCGAATTATGTGATTGACGTCAGCACGGTCATAAAGCAGACGGCTGCCCGTCCCTAAGGTGCCCTGCTGCCAAAAAAGCTTCAAACAGCCCTGGCTGGGGGGGGTTGGGGGGGGGCAGCTTGTTTTGATATCGAAGCAAAAGGCTCAGTCTAAACTCCATGAGAGGCTGTGTCAGATGCCGAATGTGTTTTTGTGAAAAAGAGAGAGCGCGTCCCCCCTCTGGCTTTCGGACATTTAAGCCCCCTGGCAGATACCCACCCCCAGCTCCCAAGGTGGCCTCCATCAAAGCTCCGAAATTCACCTCCCGTGTCGTGGGCCGTGATCACCTCAGCTTCTCATTCCGAAACTGAGACGAGAAAACTTGAGCAATGAGAGAACTGGATACCCCCAAGCCCGTAGACATTCTGACATCCCCCCCCCGCACTCAATATAGTAATATGGAGGGGGGGATTTGTGGGTGACACACACCATTTTGCAGATCAAAATACATAGGTCTTGTTGTTGTTGTTTTCTTATAAAATCCTCATAAATAACTTGCTTGTAATTTTTTAATTAGCCTAATTGTTTTTTAGGTTATTTAATCAAAATGGACTAATATATTCAGAAATGCATGTATATTTTTTAAAACAAGTATTATGTACATATATGGTATTGAAAGTGAGGCACGCATTCTAACCCTGAGGCTTCTGGTGGATTCCGCTGTGCGTCTTAACGCTTTTTAACATGAAACCGGATTTCATTGTTTACTGCCCGTATATCTTGCCAGCTTGTTTTCACTGCACTGTAAAACCTGCTGCCCTAGATTTCTTTGCGAGTCCTTGATTTAACTAGACAATAGCTCCTAAGCTGCTAAAACCTTTATTTTTAATCACATCCGCCCTGCAGAACAGGTGTGATATCCTGTAGGGAGCACGGACTTGACACTTGCTGCTTTTCCACAGACGAGGCCCTTGTACTTGGGACTGCTTCTGATTTTTTGGTGTTGTGTTATGCACAAGTGACTTATATTTAACCAATCGACTTGAAAAATAAATCTTAAGGCCTGATTGTGCTGTAAGTGTGAAATTGTCTGATTGTGGTGTAATAGCAGCTTTTTAGGTTGTGTACTTTGTGGCTTACTGAGTATGTGGTGTTAGACCAGAAATTCCAGTAGTAAAATGTAAGATTTTATCTTGCAATATGGGCGATAAGACGTGCAACGTGTGCTGCGTGTCGGGGTAAAGTTTCCTGATCCCTGGTAACTTGGTTATTTGGGAGCGCAGGGAAGTCAGATTAACAGTGCAGGTTTTGAGGTCTCCCAAGGCTGGTTCGGAAGGGGGGCGGGACGATGGCCGCTGGTTCAAGTGAGGTGAGACGACAGAGGTGCTTCTGTGCCGACGAACTCGGGGTTCTGCAGACCCCCCCCCATAGTAAATAACGTCGGCCTTATCTCTGGCCTAATCACGTGCTGGTCGTGGGTCGCCGCCGGCAACCCCGGACGGCTTTTGTGAAAATGGCGGGAGAGTGTCTGCCAACCCGTTGAGGGGAGCGCCCTCCCCCCATCGTAGTCCTGCCTGCCATCAGGATTTTTTTTATTTTCCCTCCAAGGCGCCGCGGCGCTCTGCCAGAGGAGAGGGGATGAAAGCCCCGGGGGGGGGGTGATGGGGGGGGTTGGGTCTCCTCTCGCCACACAGGCCGCTGTTTGTCCTCCGTTTATCGTACGTGTCGGCAGCGCCGTCGTTAATCTGCGGACCCGGCCCTCCCTGTTTGACGCGTGGGGCTGGCCAGGAGAAAGAGGGGATTTGTGGGAGTCCCGCACGAGAGGGGGGGGCCGAGGGCAGGGGGGTCATTTTACACCCACACAGAGGGCGTTTTGTGGGCTCTGGTCTCTATACGCGGTGTGGGGGCTGCATCAACCTCAGAAAGCATCTCGCTGTGACAACCCTCCCCCCCCCGTTAAATTAAACGAGCGTCACATGGGAAATCGCCCCGCGCTCTGTCATGGGCTGTAATTTTCAAATGCGATGAATCAGGTCACTGAGCTCATTGTGAAACGCTTCATATTTCACTTTGCTCTGCGTTTATACAACAGTCTTACACTCAATTTTCGTGTTTTTTTTTTTTTTTTTTTGGAGTTGCAAAATATTGTTTTTTTTCTCACCCCCCCCCCCTTACCAGCCCTAAAAATTGTCTTTCATTCAAACTTTGGGTAAACCTTACCCTAAATGATTGCTGTTCAGACCACAGTCCAGGGTAGGATGTCATTTAATAGGTATATTAATAAAGTGCAATTAGTTTTTCGCAAACTGTGCAGTTTTAATGTATATATTTTTTATATATATAGTCCTTTTTTTCTGCTTCAGTTGGCAGCAGAAAGTCACTGTAGACAGATAAATATTTTCCAGCCTGAAAACAGGCTTGACTGCTAAAACGCAGTGAAAGCTGTTTACACATGTGCTTCATTCAGTAGCGGTGCACTGCATTTCCGTGACTAATTTTCAGTTCGCACACTCATATCCTATATTCAATGTGAACATGGGTAGGATTCATAGAAGCTGACATGCACAGGAATTTGAGTCTCTGTTCCCTTGAGTCCTGATGGAATTGGACTGGAGTGTTCGGTCGGGGAAAGAGATTTTTTTTTTCCGAATCTCAGCCTTTTTTTTGTTTTTTAACAGTGCATGAAAGAATTGGCTGCTGTTACTGCTGTATACTATTAGTGTATTATTTTTTCCTGAAATAAATTTGGTTAAAAAATAATGGGAATAAGGAGAATGGCGGCTCCTGGGCCTGAAACAGCCTGGACCTTAGAGCGAAGACAGGAGTGACTCGTCCCGACTCCCAAAAATCTGCCCCGGGTTGAACACTGCAGTGAGAGAGACATTGGGACCCATCTGATCATGTCTAGCTTTGGGGAAGAAAGTTTGTTAATGTCGTTATTTGGTTTCAGGTTAGAAACGCGACCTGGCTGACCTTCGTCACACTTGGGCCCCCACCTGTAATGCTTGCGTTGCCCCTAAGCTACACGTGACATCATATCTTTCCGTCGTCTTGCAGCTATAACCTCATTTCTTGTCATCGCCCTTCTCAACAGACGTTTCTCGGGCCACATCACTGCCCGACTCGTGAGGTGGCTTGCAGGGAAAGGATTCTTCCGTGCGAAGGACGTTACTGGCCAGCCTGCCTTTCAATTCCACCCTTCTAAAACTAAAATGTCACATTATGTCAAAGATTAGGCTCCGGTTTATGACCGTCTAACCCTAAATTGCACCTTCCTGTTTCTCAGGCGGCATGCAGGGCTGGGGAGACGCGTGTTCAAGCCTGTCGCCTCCTCCGGGCTCCTTTGCTGTTAACTTGGGGAACCAGGGGTGTCTTGAGCGTCGAAAGGGTTGCTTCACGCGGGACGATTCGGCCGCTGTCGCTTTTCTCATCTCGTTCTGTGCTCAGGCCCCCCTTGTTTCTGTCTGCCGTCGTCTGAGGAGTCTTAATGCAGCATTTGAGGCCCATAGCAGGCAGACAGACAGGATGAAGGCCTCTCTCTCTCTCTCTCTCTCTCTCTCTCTGCCTGTCCCCCACTCTCTTTAAAGTGCGGTTAAAAGCAGGCACCTCTGAGCCCTCAGGAGCGGCAGAGAGAGGAGCCGGGGCAGTTTGGGACGAGGACAGCCTCTGGATGGGCTCCAGGGTCCTTCCCGGCCATAATTCCAGGCCAGGCTTTTGGAGCATACCTCCGGTCTGAGGGGAAGGATTTGATCTGGTTGGCAAACGTGGTTGGGGGGTGCGGGGGGGCGCTGTATAGTTTGACTTGTTGCACTATAAGTGCAAACAGGCTGATCTGAGTGGGATCGCCTGTTCGGGGAAGCAGGACCAGCCACCATTTGTGCCGTCGTTCAGACAGTTCGGCGGATGTCCAGGACAGCTCAGCTCGTCACCTGATCTTCATCATTTTTTATTTTATCTTTTCTTTAAATGGCTGCTTGTACTTCTGTAACTTCTGCACATCTGCTCATCCAGAGCTAAGCCTGTGTGAGGCTGATAAGATACCCCCCCCTCCACAACCACTTCCCCTTCCACGTGGAAACACTCTTTCCTGCCCGAAAGCAACTCTTTGGCGTAAACAAGGCACAGTTGTGCCGCTGAGGCTCCTCCCCCGCCCCCCCACCGGCATCGCTACCTACGCGCTCGGGGGAACTTTGACATCAGGCAGAAGGTCAACGAGGCAGAACGCTCCGTTTGGGCCCAGAGAGGGGGAGAGAGAAGCCGTCCGCTCAGCCCCCGAGATAGCGGGAGGTGGCTGCGATGAAAGAGCACAGCCGGCCGACTGCGGGACCCCCGCACCGAGCCCTGCCTGCCGGCGACCCCCTCCAGACTGATTACACCTCCATGTGTCTGCTTACAGAGGAGTCTTATCAGAAGCTGGCAATGGAGACTATGGAAGAGCTTGACTGGTGCCTGGACCAGCTGGAGACCATCCAGACCTACCGCTCCGTCAGCGAGATGGCTTCCAACAAGGTAGGGAGCGTCTCGGAGACCAACCCGGCCCGTCTCGAACTCGTTAGAAACCCGTGAAGCAAGGATGCTGGTCAGAGTCGACACACGTGCGCCTGTCGGAGAATGAGAAAGTATGCAGTAGATATTCAGCTGTTACAGTTTCATTGGGAGTTACAGCATTTGCATAAGACTTTTTTCAAGCGGGACTAGCAGCTGACAGGAAAAAAATAGCGTGCCGGTGAGTTTTATTACAGTAAGAGGAAGCAGGAAACCAAGGCTGTAATTTTTATAACATTAAAGCTATCCTAAGAATCCGTCACTCTAAGAAAAATAAAGGAGGTGAATCGTCATATTTAGCAGTGAGTGATGTCAGGTGTTAGAGGAATGGCTGTACTGACTGGTCAGAAATGTTCAAGAATGTTCTGCATTAAGTATCAATGCAGGAGTTTGTCTGTAGCACATATGTGTTCATTATTTAAGTCATCTGGCTTCTGGTTTCATTTTTTTTTAAACTCATTGGTCATTTAGTTTGGGGAGAAGGAAGACATGAAACTTCTGGAAGGTTTACTTTTTTGGAAGTATGAAAGTGTGTTTTTTGGTCATGGACATGGCTGGTGAAGAACATGAAAAGGCGAATGGGGAATCGATGGCATTGCCAGGCAGCAGGACGCCTGTTTAATGAATGCTGAATGAAAGCGTGACCGGTGCCAAACAAACCCAGTGTGCCCGGCTCCTCAGCGTTCCCATCCTCTGTGCCAGGCCCGAAAATCGAAAAGGCAGCTGTTTTAAAGTGTGACTTGGATTTCCTGCCTTCTCCATTCCTGTTCCGCCAGACTACAATGGCATGAATCAAAAACTTTTTTTTTCCCTTTATTATTATTATGCGGCGTCATCAGGACATAAAAGAAAGGAATTCTGCTCGACTCACTTCGGGAACAGGGCCAGAAGGCAACGTAATGGCTGATTGAGTCTCTTGGCTTTGATAGACGTGCTGGGGCACAACTCGGCCTGCTGGAAGGTGCCCTGATCTCTCGCTGTTAAAAACAAAAAAAAAAAAGCTAAGCTTGTACAAAACCCAGTGCTATAGATTTAGTTATTCAATCAAATCTGCACACTTTACTGTCACTCGCTGGCATGTCCGGCTAAGTGCCCGACTCTTGGGTATATTAGCAGGGCAAGGAATCGTCCTGTTTGGCTGCAAACGACTAAGTGACTTGTGTTTCTTCTAAGCCCCTATTTGAAGGGCTGCAGAGAAATCTAAGGTTCAAACGATCTGCTATTTTAAATGAAATGGAGATTGTATTACACATACCTCAGGACTCATTGCCAGAAGCTATTAGGCGCGGAAATAAGGGGAGACTGCGTTGTGAGTTAATTAACACATACCAGCCTCGTTAGTGCACATTCCACAGAACTGTAGCTTCTCTATAGGCTGTTTTTGCAGGTTGACTTCCTTCCCATTCTGACGCTCCTGGACGTGTTTATGAAATTTCATCTGTCGTTATTCATCTCCTGTGACGTCCGTGGTTCATTTCTGTGCCAGAACGTCATGAATGCTTCAAACCGGTTGACAGGATTTCTGTTGTAATTACTGGTAAAATGATTTTCAAAAGAATGGCGGTTTGATTTGTTCCAAGAGGCTGTATTGTTGCACTGTAGTTTAAAAGTATTTAAAATTGTAAAACTTAAAATGTTAAAACGTTGCTTTGTGTTAGTAGTGTTTTGGTGTATGCAGCTTTGTGCACATTTAAATGTAATGTTCTGAAAAACGGGCAAAGCCAAGTGAGTTAAGGAGTATTGAACTTTTACAAATAGTTCAAAAGTTTTTATTTTGTGTGCGTCTGTGTATTTTCTGGCCAACTAAGCTGATCAAAAGATTATTTTCCACATAACTATTCATATGCAAAAATGCCCCTAAGTCCCCCCCCCTCCCATTCCAACCCCCCGCCCCCCCCTCCCCCAGCTTGTGGCTGGTTTAAGCTGTGAAGGAAATCACAGACAGACGGGTCACTGGGGGGTGTTTTACGACCCCCAAGCAAGACAACTAGTAGGAGAATTGCTCAAATTTTGCAATGCATAACTAGAGAGGTACATAAGGCTCCACCTGAGGCTGTGGTTGAGGGGGTGTGGTCGGTGAGGGGCGGAGCCAGGGGGCAGGAGGTGGATTTTGCCAGGAAATGGCTAGACACGCTGAGGAACTTAAGCCAACGGGGCAGCGATAAAAGGGCGTGTGGCCCAAGGCAGTCACAGCTGCGTTAGACACACGAATGCACAGCTCTCTGAGTCAGTATATCGTTCCCAGTCTTGGGCACAGAAGCACAGATCTCCTCAGGCACTCAGATTCCCATTGTCCCAACCCTTGGGAAAGCCATCTCCATGTGTGGGACCGCTTCTACCAGAATGGGACTGCACTGTCCCATGAAGAAACACAAACAGTTTGGGATAAACTCCTCCCGGAGACAAGTGAGTTTTACCTAGTTGTGGCATGCGCTGGGTTTTCATTTAAAACTTTTGCTTTAAAGTTTGTACTTTTCTGGAGCAAAAGCTTGGAATTAAGACTTTCAACAGTTTTGGTTGTTAGATTATGTGGTCTTATTCACTACAGTTCCTGAGTGTGGTTTTGTGTAAAGAAAAGAAAAAAAAAGTTTTGCATTGTTAAAATAGACTTGAAATAGTTTTTCTGTCTTTATTTTGTTTTTGACTGACTTGTTTGGGTAGGTTAATTTCCTTTTTGGAGGATAAATGAAATAAAGGTTTTACATTCTCTGAGTATGTTATGGGAGGGTGGCCTTACTTTTTAATGTCACAGTGTTACTTTGACTTTGCCCTCATTGTGTGAAAAGCCCAGCTCCTTTGTTAAATGCACCTGACATGAGAATAGTAATATTGTTATTATTGCTTGCATCATGAGTGACATGAAAAATGCATTTAGAAAATGGGAGTTGTTTTTCTTTTATCTTCTTCCTTTGACACATTTCCGGATGAGTGTATTCTTTTCTGCTCTAATTAAAGTCTAAGGCAGGGAAAAGCCCGATAAAATAATTGTCTTGACGTATGAAAATACGATATTGAAAGCCAGAGAAAATAAAAGGATTGCACTGAATTTTCCAGCGTCTTATGGTAAATCCCGAATTGCTCATTAATTAGATAAGAGGTTCTCCTGGAGGGCATGGTTTCTAGGCTTCGGTTCCAAATATTTTCAGACTTCCTCTCTTTTGGAAATTAAGCTAGGATCTTCTTACTCGGTTCTGGTTGTGATGGGGGGGTTGGATGTCAGAGACCCTCCAATGCTGCACGGTGGAGCTCTGCTACGCTTTGGTTCCACACAATTCTTTTATTTGGGAACAGAGAAGTCGAGAAGGATAACCGGCCGTCATAGTCACAAACTTCCTCGAAACTCTGAGCTAAGATGGAAAACATTTGTTTAAAAAAGTTCAAGGAAAAGGCGCCGCTTGGAATACAAATCACAAATATTCAATATAAAAAGGTATGGGGAGAATTAAAAATGATCCCGTTTAGATTCCGTTAATTACATAACGCAAGTTTGACATGCGCGGTAGTTCTGAATGAAATGTACCTTCACCTCTGTGTATTTTTTCCCACGGGCGCGTTAATCTGTGTGGTGACACAGCCTGATGAGGTATTTGCACAATGGCTGGGATGGGAAGCGCCGGGGAAAAAGCGTCTGTGACTCACAAATGAGAGCAAACATTTGGGTTCGGTGTCCGTCATGACCGGGCCTTGCATCACGGCACCTCGCCTTTGCAAACGGATCCGCGTTGGATACGTGCGAACATCCCGTGCCGATGAATAGGCGCGGTTGCCTAATTGTGTGCATTTTGCATACTTAGGGATGGAGGCTGATTTTAACGGGACCGTATAAAGCGCGTATCGTCGGCTGGGGCAGCAAACTTACACGATCATGATTAGCAGGAAAAGCCCACGTTTAGTTACAAAGTTGGTCTGATTTTGCTGCTCTTTGCAAACGAAGTTTACACGCAAAGAAAAATTATATCTCCAATCTTCGCCTTTTTACAGTAAATAGTAAGATTTTTTTTTTTTTTTACTTCGATTGATTTATTCACATTTTAACGTGCGATACTGTATTTGATTGTTTTATCAATGGCTATTTCCTGAAGCATTTTATGACTTTACATGTAGTACAAATTTATTTGATTCGGTCTGCCTGTTTAACTGGACACTGCAACAGGCAGTCCGTCTAATAACTTTCCGGCACCAAACGCAGGTCCTCTAAACTAAGAGATGCCCGTGGTTAACATGCACACTTGTGTAGGCTGGTTGATAAAGTGACGGGACAGTGTGATGTGTTCGCTCACAGTGGAGGGGAATCCTTTAGCAGAAATACCTTCGGTCGTTCATATAACGTGCCCACAGGCTTTTGTGTCTTCTGCCGCAGCCAATGGGCTGTGCGGTACTACACGAAAATGCATATAAATATCAGCGGTAGAAAGGAGCGATTTTAAGCATCAGTCTAATTTTTAATTGGATCCTGCATGCAAAAAATAATGTGCATTTTAAAAATGAAAATATATACTTCTAAAATTATTTAGTTTTACAGCGTATGTGTGTGTTTTTACTGGTGAACGTACAGGACTGATGTTTTTTGTATTAAATCACGAATATCTAATAAGTAAGTAAAGAAATGGGCAGGCCGCATCCCGAAAACGGCTCGGAAAGGGGGAACCTCGCGGAGACAGCCTTTGCGCGTTACGTCACTCTGTTGCCATGGCATTCTCGCTGGCTGCGGCGGAGAGACTCGGGATGATGTCATCGTCAGAGATACAGTTGTCCTGAGCTGTCCGATGAAAGGGGGTAAAATGGCTGCTCAAATACAGTAGAAGACGGATGCAGGAGCGGAGGAGGGGTCTCACGGGGGGCGGGCGGTGGGGGACTAGGTACAGCTTAATGACTTCTTGGTAAATTGTTGCGAATTATGCTCTGTTATGTGCTCATTTGTCATGAAAAGGGTTGCTCAGTAAAATTTGCTGGCTGGGGGAGTCCTCTCAGTAAATTTTGCAGTGGGCCCCCTGGCGTGAGGGACCCCAAGGGTGGTTGCCCCCTCCCCCCCCCTCCCAAACTCATCAGCTACTGTGGAAACATCCATCTTTTAAAATGTATTTTTCCTAAATTCTAAGTCCTAAATCAATACACGATACACAGTTGGATAACATGATGTCCAAAGAAAAATTGTTGGAAAAAATGGTTTGCACTCATTTATATATATATATAGCTGCCAAATTAAGCATTCCAAAATGTTGTTGAAATGCAGCTTGCTTTCATGATTGTACTTACTATAAATGAAATGACGGTGGTACATTTTTTTTTGTTTTTAAGTGCTTTAATTATGCAAATGTTTCCAATGAGGAAACAAAGGTAAGAGATGAAAGCTCAGCGAGGCAGGTGGCCTAAAAAGAGCCTTTCTGATTGGCCGGCGCAGAGCTGCAGTGCCTGGATATCCTGCGGCCGATTTGCATAACTGAGCAGGGGGCTTCCTCCATTTTCTGTCAAATCATGCGCGCTGTGCAGTGATGTTGCTGGGGATGGCAGGATAGGAAGGGAGAGAGAGAGGGGGATGAGAGAGAGGAGGGAGACTTGCAGCTCAGTGTGCATTGGAAGAATACTCATCCATAGAAGGAAGCCCCCCCCCCCCCCAGTACCAACACCCCCCGCCTTCTAGCAGCAGAGCATCCTGGATTTTTTCTCCCTCCTCCATAATTCATCAGATTTCAGAGCTGCCTTTGCTGCATCAGAGCCGTCCGGCTGGATTTGCGTGCAGCTCTCCTGGCTCAATCACTCGGACCCTTAGCCTCCCCTCCCTGCTCTCCATCGGTCCCCCCTGCCTGCTCGCCTCACGCCCCGCCTGATCTCTCCATCCCGTATTTTTTGGGGGGCGCTACGCAGATAAAGCTGACGACCCTTGCCGTGGAGATGGGGCACGCGAGCGAAGCGCCGGCGGACACGGACAGCGGAACGATTGCGCTCGGATCTGGGTGGTTCCAGAATTACTAAGCCCACGGGACCAGAGTGAGGATACGGTTGAAGGGGGGATTTCACTAGAGGAATCCCGCTTGTGCTTTCTGGTGTGGAAAAGAGCTCCTGGCTTTTGCTACATCGGAGTCCAAAATGCCTGAGGCTAATTATCTGCTATCTGTGTCCTGGGGTTACATTAAGGTGTGTAAATGGACGGCCGTCTGTCGCTAATGAATTAGGAGCTTGGAACTCTTTGTGTATGGGGAAGGGGGGGGGGGGGGTGATGTGGATTTTGTCAGCCATGGGACTCGATGTTCGTTACAATGTCTGCACTGTTGGAACTTCATCTTCAGCCAGGCTGCTCCTGGAGGAGACTGAGGGCAGCATCCTGAAAGAGGATTTTGAGGCTGTTAAGGATGAAATTATGTTTGAGAGAAGCATGAGAGATCAGTTTTCTTTATGCTACATTGGTGGTGTTTTCGCGCAGTTGCCCTGATTCGGAATCTGGCTGCAAACTGGTGTAGCTCTCCATGCCCGAGTGCCGTTATGGGAGAAAACGTTCATCTGGGTCGACCGTAGAGTCCCTCTTAATGTCTGTGCTTGGTTTCACTAACTGAGCCCCGGTGTAGTGAATATGGCCAAGCACATGCTCGCTCACGGGGTCCATTTAAGGTGAAATGCTGTGTCTGTCATATAGGCTCTTCTAGATGAGAACAATGTATGCTAACTGTATCTCTCTGCCATCTTCCTTCCAGTTCAAGAGGATGTTGAACCGGGAGCTGACTCACCTGTCGGAAATGAGCCGCTCTGGGAACCAGGTGTCCGAGTTCATCTCCAACACCTTCCTAGGTAAACGACGGTGACGGGCATCGCAAGACCCACTGCGGCGGTGCAGGGGAGCACGGGGGGCGGGGGGGGGGGGGATGCAGCCTGAGCAGTAGCGTTGCAGAGCAGACCGGCGCTGTTTTCTCCTGCCAGAACAGCTTTACGCTTTGTGGTGACAGTTCGGTATTTTTGGATGCGCCAGAGAGGTGACGAGAGAGTCCAGCGGCGGGCGGGAGAGTCGTGTCTCCAGGTGTCTGGTCCAATCCCAAAGAGCCACACATGTAGCCTGCCCCCCCCCCCCCCCCCCACCCCCGCAAGGTTTATGACACACTTGCCATCTCTACTTCTCAGATAATCAAATATATTTATAGCCTTGAGTTTTACTGAAGCTAGAGCCTTATAGAGTTGGGGTAGGGTTTTGAGAGGGGGGGGGGGGTTGTCTCAGGTGTTTTGGGCGAAGTCCCCAAAACTGCATGAAGAATGCACTTCAATCCAGCCAAATTCTGTTTGCTTTTATTGGTGTTGTGGTGGGGGGGGGCTTGGGAGATATTGGGGGGGCATGAGCATACTGTAATTGCTCCACACCGACACCCCCAAATCCCCAATTAGCGCCAGGATGCAGGCACCATCTTGGCTTCCCCTCCGTCGTAACCTTTTCGGCCTCCTTGAAATGCGACATTGCATGTCTGAGGCGTCGCAACTGTCGGGAATGGATGTTAAAAAGGGTGCATGACGAAATCGAAATCCAGACGGGTGCAAACATCGCTGGTCCATGAGCAGAGCATCCCCGAGCATAAAATTATGTGGGGGAAAAAAACAAGAGTGGAACATGGCAGTTTTACGAGGGGGGTCCGATCCCCCCACCCCCCCCAGATACGAGACAGCTGCGTGAATAATTCATGAGAGGCGTCAGCTGTTCCGGACACGTGAGATGGTGTGCCAGGAAAACCGCATCTGCGAAAAAACAACACCCACCGAGACAGTCGCGGAACACCCTAAAATGGTTGCCTCTACATTTTGGCTACTGGAGGGAGGGTCTCTTCTCCACAGAGTTCAGCCTCTGTATCCAGTCGGTTAGATATGAAGCCCCTTTTCAGATATCTTAGATTCTGCCAAATTCAAGGACTCGGCGATGAGGTAATAATCCAGATTAATGTTCCACTGGAGATGCTAATGAATAATTAGCCATTCTCTGCTGCGCTCCAAAATGAAATGCCGTAGCTGTGTTGTTCTGTCACCGAGACGTTTTATTGCTGAAAGGAGAGAAATCGCCCGTCACTTGAATTAGTGCCACGGTAACTGAATGTCCTTTGGTGGGGAGGGGGTATCACAGATTAAATAGCACCTGAGATTTGAATTCCAGTCAAGAAATACCTGTCAAACTACAGAAGCCAGTGCGGCGTTAAAGGTCACGTTCTTGCAGTGTTCCCTCACCCCCCCCCCCAACAGCAAATTGTGCTCAATATTATATATATAAAAAAAAAACAGATTATCTTTGAGATGTCAAGTAGGGATTGGGGGGGTTAAGAATCAGGCAAAAAATGGAGATCCTTCCACCCTATAGGGGAATCTGCCCCCTTGAATCACAGCATGTTTAAGGGTTTTTTGAGTGGCAAAAGGCTGTTGACATCACCCAGAGAAATGGGAGATACCCAAAGACAGACCCCATGATCAGAATCTTTCAGTTCATGACCCTTGATTTTCTTCTTGCCAAATGAAGATTTTGAAATTGGATATTAGATTTGGAATCTGAGCAGTCTTAGAAGGGATTGTGGCCTTTGCCGTTTAATTGGCCCAGATCTTCATGCCAGCCGCATGGGGAAAATTGTGGATTCTGTGATGCTTTTGTTCTTTTCCGTTGCCTGACATTTGTGGGAGGGGGATGTTTGTTTGTGTGGATTTATTATCTCTGAAGAAGCTTTGCATAAAAAGCTGAACCAGTCTTTTTCTTTGTCCCTTCTCTCTTCAGACAAGCAGAACGACGTGGAGATCCCGTCTCCCACGTCCAAAACGCGGGAGAAGAAGAAGAAGCAGTTAATGACACAGATCAGTGGGGTAAAGAAGGTGACACACGGCCCCAACGTCTCCAACTCTAGCATCCCTCGCTTTGGAGTTAAAACTGACAAGGAGGAGCAGCTCTCAAAGGTAACATCCTCATCTTTAAACAACACAGTTCATCATTGGCTGAGAAAATACTTCATCCCTTTTGATGTTGTTGCTAGGTGCTATACAAAAATTAGCTGAATTGCGTTGAATGGGATTAGCACTGTCCTGATTGTGGATCTCCTCACAGAAGACACTAACTCCTGCCCTTTCTGCTTTCTCCAGGAGCTGGAAGACCTGAACAAGTGGGGCCTCAACATTTTCAAAGTATCTGAGTTCTCCAACAACAAGCCACTCACATGCATCATGTACGCCATCTTTCAGGTCAGTGCATTCTTCTGTTACAGTTTCTTTCCTTCCTCTTTTTCTCTATGCACCATATATGTACTTTATCTCGTATATAATGATTTATATAAAAAACATGCAATCTGCCACTATAGTAATTCTAGAAGATGACCGGTATCTAGTTTATGTATTTCTCAGGTAAAGGGACGTTCCACACATCTAATTTGGTTCTCACACCCTGTCACTCAAACACAATGCTATAATTGTTTCCCTTCCCCCAGTAATGATATTTTTACTTTTGCAGGAAAGGGACTTGATGAAGACGTTTAAGATCCCCGTTGACACATTTGTGACCTTCATGATGACGTTAGAAGACCACTACCACTCTGACGTGGCTTACCACAACAGCCTGCATGCGGCCGACGTGGCCCAGTCCACTCACATCCTCCTCTCCACACCTGCTTTAGATGTAAGCACCTTGTCTCCCAACGCACTTTGCCTCAGACGTCCATCACGTCGCTCTTCTAACCTCCACTAGCCTCCAGATTATGCAGAACGTATGACGGAGTTCAGTTTTTCATTTGGATGTTTCACGTCTTTAGTTTCATATTTATTTATTCAAGGTCTGCTAGTCTGGTGCACATTTAGCGCATGTTCTATAAGAAAGGCAATGTTTTTCACTCAGCACTGTCTATCTCTGCATATTTGTCCAGTGGGATAAGTCCAATGGGACGAACTATCCTATTTACTCATATGACTAACCTCCCTCTGCACCTATGGCAACAGGCCGTCTTCACAGACCTGGAAATCCTTGCTGCCATCTTTGCCGCAGCCATCCATGATGTTGACCACCCGGGAGTCTCCAATCAATTTCTAATCAACACTAGTGAGTGTTTCCTCCTTCCCTTGCAATACTGGGAGAGATCAGGCCGAGCTTCATATCTCAGGCATGAGGATTGGCGCCGTTTGTGGTTGGCGTTGGGCATTGTTTACCTAGTATACCTGCTTACCTAGCTGCCCTGTTTATGTGTAGATTCAGAGCTGGCCCTCATGTACAACGACGAGTCGGTCCTGGAGAACCACCACCTGGCTGTGGGGTTCAAGCTGCTACAGGAGGAGCACTGCGACATTTTCCAGAACCTCAACAAGAAGCAGCGGCAGTCACTGCGGAAGATGGTCATTGACATGGTAAGGAGGTCGACTTGCAGATGCAATGAAGCTCACAGTTCACAGTCCATAGAGCTGACAAGCAGGTTTCCTGTACCCCGTCCCTCCAGGTGCTGGCAACTGACATGTCCAAGCACATGAGCTTACTGGCAGACCTGAAAACCATGGTGGAGACTAAGAAGGTAACCAGCTCTGGAGTGCTGCTGCTGGACAACTACACAGACAGGATACAGGTGAGGTTCCACCACCTCAGATGGTACCTAGACAGCCAGCTAAAGGTGTTTGCAAAGTAATTAGTTATGAAGTCATGTCTGGGGTTACCTAACAAGGTACTCTTGTCGTCTGGATGGCAAACAGGTCCTCCGCAACATGGTTCACTGCGCGGACTTGAGCAATCCCACCAAGTCCCTGGAACTGTATCGACAGTGGACAGATCGAATCATGGACGAGTTCTTCCACCAGGGGGACAAGGAGCGGGAACGGGGCATGGAGATCAGCCCCATGTGCGACAAACACACAGCATCTGTGGAGAAATCCCAGGTGAGTGTTACTGGCATAGCCAGAATTTTGTTTAGCTCATGACTAAATCCTTGGAGGAGTGGCCTTCTTGACTTGATAGTTTGGAGTCATCTTCTATTGTGTGATTCGGTTTGACCTTTCTCACAGGTGGGCTTCATCGACTACATCGTACACCCTCTCTGGGAGACCTGGGCAGATCTAGTACACCCAGATGCACAGGATATCTTGGACACGTTGGAAGACAACAGGAACTGGTACCAAAGCATGATCCCTCAGAGTCCATCGCCACCATTTTACGAGCAAGACAAAGGCTCTGGCAATGGAGACAAATTCCAATTCGAGCTGACACTGGAGGAGGAAGACTCAGAGGGCACGGAGCGGGACGAGCAGAGTCAGGGGGAGGACAGCCCAAGCGGGACACGCTCTTCCCCGGTATACTGTGATGACCCAGGGGCTGAGGAGGACCCCCCAGAGCCCACACACATCGAGATCATCACACAAGACGCGTCACCCGTCGACACGTAGCCTCCCTCGCGTGCCCCAACCATGCCGCTACCGTCGACGTTGGCAGATTCAGCCGTGAGGAAGAATCCCACGGTCCTGCTTTTTAGAAGCCTGGGTGTTGACTTTGGCTGGACCGGAGCCGTTTTCTGGGGTCGGGAATGGGCGGTGTCAGTGGAATCATGAAGGATTTCTCGGGAAATTGCTGCAGTCACTTGGAACTGGTTGACAGCCCATGCCATGTGACATTGAGGCGGGAGTAATGAAGGATTAAGACCGATCAGGAACCCTTAGTGGACTCGCATTGTGTTGCTGACACTACTGAGAGATTTTTCACAACGTGTGTCCCTTTTTTGTAATGGGATGTCATGAGGTAGCTTATGAACTACTGATATACATGTATTTGTACCGCACACAGTTTGCTCTTTTCTGTCACGGTTGTCTAAAGACTGTGTGCCTTTTTTACAGTTGTCTTTTTAAGATTTTTTTTTTATTTATTGAACACAGTCAATGTTTAAGGATGTTTTTAACTGAAGGCTCAAGAGCAGAATATTTCGTTTCTCAGTTAAAGAGAGAATACAAGTCTTCCTTATTGCTGATTTTGGGCAATATCTAAGCTAATACACACTGGCTCTCTGGATGGACTTTCAACAAAACATTTATTCCCACAGAAGCTTTCAGGCATATTTGTATAACAGTCATGGGAGATGGAAACAAAGGGGGGGGGGGGGCAAATGGACATGTTTTAACATGAGCACAATGCTTTATTTTATTATATTATTATTATTCTTTTTTTACTGGGACTGATAATTCGTATATGAACACCCAGAAAATTTTGATTTCAATGCAGAAGAGCAGAGTTCTAACGGTGAACATGTGGTATAATTTAGTCTCTATATTCCAACTGTTCAACACATAATTTTATTTTCCTTTAGTCTTTTCCACTTACTTTGCCCCTGGTTATACCAGCTCAAACCCAGATGAATTGGGAATTAAAGACCAAATGGTTAGCAATTTTGGCAGTGTAGACTTTACCCCAAAGTTGAGTAAAAAGGAAGTTTAGAATGCTCTAAATTTCTTCTTTGTCTTTCAATCTGCAGCAGTTTTGCACATTTGACAGTTGTCAGTCAGCCCAAGCAGTAATTATCTTCTGGCAACTGAGGATTTTGAATACAAGGAAATATTTTGGGCTCCTAAGGAAATAATATCTAATTATATAATATGCAACTGTAAAACAAAATATCTAGGCCGCACAGTTTACTCATAACTTGCAACGTGATATTGCAATTAGTTTTTTTTATGATTTACTTTTAGGGTGATTTAATGTTTTTTCGTAGTATCTGTGCAATTAAAACTGAGGCGTAACCAAAAATGCTATTATCTTTGCTTATTCACGGCATGGTGTTTCAGCTTTTTCAATATGGGTTGTTTTTTGGAAAAGAATGCTCAAAGATTGTTCCCTGGGAGAAGCTGAACCCCCACCCCCCTCCCCCCCCCCCCGGGACTGGATTTCACTGAATACTCCTTGAAGCAGAACAGTTCTTTTTGTTGATTTCTCTTCTTTGTGTAGGATGCGGTTGGCAGAATTTTATTTTTCTGAAAACCGTACGCTGAAAGCCGTGTTGTCTTCTGCTCTAAAATGGGTGTGCATCGAGGTGGGCTGAAATGGAACCATTCAAGGAACGTGACTCCCAGAACATTTGTCTCTGTCCATGCGTGTGTGCGTGTGCCTGCCTGTGTGTGTGAGAGAGAGAGAGAGAGAGAGAGAGAGTGCTTGTTTCTTTATGTTTGGAGATGGTGACTTCAGCCACTCCGTCTCTCCTCCTTGCACCTGAGCCTATGTTGGGTCATTTGCTGTTTATAACAGTGTATTTAATACTTTTCCTTGTAAATAAAACAATGTTTCTTGTAAAGTTTATTTTTAATTTATATGCACTAACGTCACCTAAAAAGATGGGGACGGTAACATGTGGAAGACTCTGAGTTAGAGTCTTTTTAATAGTTATATATTTTTATTTTATTTTTTTTTTGTTTGTTTTCTTTTTTTTTTTTTTTTTTTTAATATTGCACAACATTCGAGTGCCCTGAACAGTAGCTAAAAGAGACATACTCAACCCATAGGATGCAAAAGATGTGTAATCCTGCTGACAAATGTACGAACTGGCAAGAAATAGAGGAAAATACAGCTGTGGAATTGGTAGGGCCCATAGGATGATTGTGACGCCTTAGCTTCTAACTCCACAAACAGCTAAGCGTCATGAATTCAGATCGCTGTTCATCTTGAACAAAGCTCATTAGCTCGTTATAGCGTGACGAACATCAATACACAGCTTAGTCCATAACGGGGAAAAAAAATGTAAATTAAATGAAAATATCGGTGGCATGTTTCAATTACTATAAACACCAATGTGAACTGATATGACACACAAGTTGTGATCTCGTCATTCTTGTGCTAATGTGAACTATTTTCTGACCAGATGTGTTAGCAGTTTTAAAAATCAAGTTGTCTGTTTAACATCATAACCTATGTTTAAGCTTTGGGTCCAAATAGTATCCAAATGGTTTTCCAGAATAGCACTATCTGCATGACCAATGGGTTTGTATGT
Source organism: Paramormyrops kingsleyae (assembly GCF_048594095.1). Lineage (NCBI taxonomy): Eukaryota > Metazoa > Chordata > Actinopteri > Osteoglossiformes > Mormyridae > Paramormyrops > Paramormyrops kingsleyae. The sequence continues at coordinate 19,908,312 of NC_132817.1, forward strand.
CTGTTGAACACTGCGTTGTTCCAGGTGGTTATTTTAATGTTTTTTCCAAAATGTTTCACACAATGTATGGTATAGTATTGTATATTGTGTTCTACACAATCTTAAATACTTTTTCAACAAAGTTATTAAAAAGAAAGCATGACTATATAGCTGTTCGACGTGACGCGTTTTCTTTTAACCATCTTTTATCGCCTCAGATTAAATTTGGCTGAATTATGTCCTGGGTTTTGGGTTTTGCTTTATTCAGCTTGAAATCGTAGACGATTTCCTGAAAAAAATGGCAGAGTCGCCATGCAAAAGCACTGTGCACTGGTAGCTTGACCATCTTCCAGTGCAACTTTCAACCCTTCACCTAGTTTTTCGTTTATTCGCTCGTGCAACTGGAATGAAAACAGGAAACAGAGATCTCCCCTTAGATCACTTCTTATGAAAATTCTGTGCAGTCAGTCAGGTACTGATACGATCGGATCGCGATGCCCAAATGGGGGCAAGGGTGGGATATGTATACTACCAAATTACGTGTGATGACGAAAGCAGGCATGCGGGCCACTGTAGTGTCGCCACGGGACGTGCCTAATCCGACCAAAAATAAACAGGACCTCTTCCAAGTCCCATTTGAGCGGATGGGTCATGTATGGATAAAAACACTGGTTTCCGTTTCCCAGTAAGAATGGGACACAAGCCAAGAGATATAGCTGGCAAACGAAGAGCCAAGCGGGGACAGCTGGACTGGAATTTTTATTCGCTTCTGCTCCGTTTGGTCCAAATAGCATCCAAACGCTTCGCTGGCTAAATCCGTACTTCTGGCGACCAATCTGATAGGCTGTTTGCTCACCTTCTACCATCCTATCCTGGAGCCCATGCCTGGTACATGTCATCCGAGCCGCGTTGCCTCCAAATGCTTCGACGGTCGATGAAAACCTGAGATCTTTGGTCCTCGTGTTTCTCCCGGGGCTAGAAGTTGTGTAAGAGAAGCTGTTGAAAAAGGACACTTCCCCCCCCCTCTTAGGCACGCAGGTCTGGGATGGAGATTTCAGCCCTGGGTGCATGGCGATGTGGGCCGGCTCTTTTCCGTCCCGGTGGGGAGCTGCGAGTTGCTAAGAGATGGGAAAAGTCTGTTGTTGAAACACGGCGGCTTATGGTGGCAGGGTCACTGACGTCAATGCCACAGTGGGAGGGTGAAATTAAAGCCACCCGCGGAACGTGCATCTGCAAACCATAAACATTTGGATCGGGGTGCCTCCACTTGACTGGCAAGCGTCGTTTGTTAGTGGAGAGCATACAGCGTTCTGAACACCACGTTATGTCGATGCAAATGTATATACACAACCTTTGAGGTTCCCACATGGATCAAATTTGTTTGCCCTTTGCAAATAAAAAAAAAAATACAACCATGAATCACAATAAAAAATTATGTTCCCAAAATTTTATTCTGCAGAAAGAGGAGGTACACTATAAACGGCGCATAGGAAGAGCATGATTCTCTTCAAATGCAACCATAAACCAGTCATGTGACTTCAAGCAGTTCTATTTTTGCTGCTGGCTAATTAGCAGATAAGATTGGGTGTATGTTTTTCACACACAGAGGCGAGATTCAGGCCAAAAAGAGTCCCTTCTGCTCAAAATAGTGTTACTTTGGCGGTGGGTTCAACCGCTAAGAACGATTCTTCCAAGATAAAATATGGCCATATGTTGGAATCTTTCTTGACGGCGGCCATGTTTAATTCAGACACATTTTCTCAAGACCGTATGCGCTTATGGTTGCCTGCCTCTTGCAGTGGAGAAGAGCCAGACGCCTTGCTTGAGGATCTCCCGAGGAAGAGGAAATCTTAGAAAATGAAAGTCTGTGTGTCACCGCCCATGCGAAACTCCACCTGCCGTTTCTCCAGAAAAGGGATAAAATCAGGACATTTCAGATTTTTATCCCAAACTCACCTGTGCAACAGAGCATATGAGCAATCAGTGCATTGTAAGGCTTGAGAGCGTGCATGGTACAGCACAACGTTTCCAAGAGTCATGTGGACTGATCCAAAGCAGCCCAGATTTAGCATTTCTGTAAACAGGATCAGGCATGCTGCTGAATATTCAGTATCCAACACTCCGAAACGCAGAGCTTATACTGCCTGCATTGCCACATGGCAGAAAGACATCGCCCCGCGTCACACGGCTGGTATAATGACACATCATGCTCAAAGTCAACCATGATCGCTTTTGCACATGAAATAACCCCTTTCCCCTCCCTGAAGCTCATCAGTCCCCTATTTTCTGGACCTTGCATCTAACGAGAGCCCCGACCTTGCCTGAAGGGAATACATCGCAATGACAGCTAACTGGCACCGTTTGATATTATCTGTTTCCCTTAAAAGCTGTTTTTTTTTCATCTAATGGACGCATAGCTGTGAAGAAAGGCTGACTGGAACGTGGTTGTTTTTTTTCGCATCGCATTGTTAAGCTTCAAGCAATCTTACAGTATCGTGACGTGGGTAACACTGAGGCGGACTCTGAGGACACGGCGGGGAACGCCTCTACGGGGGCCATTTCGGCGTGAACTCCGCTGAGTCTCTCTCTTCCCCGTGCCTGGACTCTGAAAAGCCCCGTAGCTGGTTTAGCTCTGAGTGACCCTGAACGCTGGGATCATTCGGCGGTGCCGGGACTCCACCGGCTTCTGAACCCAGTGTAGATGGGATCATTCGGTGTTGTCAGTCACACACTGCACGTTTGACAGCATGTGTTAATACAGGTTTGGTGCTGGAACCAAGCAGATAGGCGGCCATTAGCATGGGTACTGGTATCAATGGAAAAAATTGGCAACTGTGGACTGGGGATCCACTGACCCGGCACTAATCGTCACCCACATACTGTATCTCACCAATAACATCCTAAAACAGGTTTCATTCACCTTGTAATGGGATGGAGTGCTTCAGCATAGATAAAGCAAGCAAATTTTCTAGACCTTGTTGATGCCGTACTGCATACGTGATACAAGCTGACTAGACGTGTCAGGCTCAACAAATCAGCCGCATCTAGGTATGTGTGGATGCCCAGCAGGCAATGTACTGTTTCGGAAAATCACCAATCACATCAAAATAACCAAGAAGGAAAGTAGTAAAAGAGGTGCTAATAGGATCAATGCTTTATTTGTTCATTCTGTTCTATTTGCATTTAATTTGGCCACCTGAAGTCATTTACTCTATGATGCAGGCAGGAAGCTGGTTACAGGTACCTATTAGCAAGCTCTCTGTTCTTATTATAGCATTATTAGAAACGTTAGTGATGCTCGTATATTATTAGCTATTACAATGGGTGTTATGGCACATGAGAAAAATCAAAGAATATTTGTTCTGACATATGAATACCTGCGAAAGACTGGCAAATGTATTTGTTTAATCTGTTATTTAGACATTGTCTTAAAATTTGTGAGTTTAGTTGTTGACCTTAAGCGTTTCAGTCACGCTCCTGCAATATTCCAGCTACAATTTAGATAGATGATAATTAGCTGGATTCATGTGTCATAGAAGTAACATTGTTTCATCTGTAACTTGTTAATGTTAGGGCTTGTAAATGCTACAGTAAGTTATAACAGATAACTGTGTATTTGACATTATGGTTATTATACTTATTGTGATTTTCATGCCCGAGTTATTAGTCGGTAGTCTATTGGGTGAGCATACAGGTAACTAGGATAACCTGTATATGACGTATGGTAGCGTTTCCCAATCCAGTTCCCGAGACCCCACAGTCGGCCTATGTTTTTGCTCTCTCCCAGCTGGACTGTCTGTGGGCCCACAAGGATCGGACTGGGAAACACTGATGTAGATCACAGGCGGCACTGATATGATTCTACAGCCTAGAAATAATGGGGCAAAACATCTGACTCCAACAAAAAAAAATATTTAGCGGTTTGTTCCAATCAGTTTATCAGAAGTGTAGCGCTCTCCGGGTTCTGTCGGCGTTCTTCCTGCATACAGCGTTGTTTTTCAGACTGTGGTTAAAGATATTTAGCTGATGTGTTACTGTCCCCATTTGCTCACAGGAACCTGTGATCCTTAAAGTTTCAGGCATCATAAAAGGCTCCCAACTTTGCTATCAAATGTAGCTCCGTAAAGTCTACTTTTGTGCTGTCTGTCTAGTTGATGTCATTGCGTCACACAGGTTTTCTATTATTTTTCTTTTCTTTTTGCCCTTAGAGACTGGGCTGATATTTTTAAGTCATGGGACTTAAGCAAGCACTTCTGACCAATGTTATTTTAACCGGTTATAACTTTCCTCTTTTTCAGGTGGAGGGAATCATCATAACGATATCCTAGCGGTCCATTTGACATGCTCTGCAAGTGAGACATCTATTAAATACATACCAGGAATCACATTGACCAAGTTATATATGTAGATGATAAAACCCAACTGTTGGGATGAGCAGCACGACCAAATTTGAGCGGTAGCCGCATACTTTGCATTCAGTCGAGGAACTGGAGAATGGTGGTTGCCATGACAACCGTGCGAAGGCTGTAGATCTCACTTGAATGCATCTCAAGGGATGTATCTGCTAATACAGGTTTTTTATTTTAGGGGATTGCCATATGTGTTAGCTCACTTATTGGTGCAAGTCTTCTATGAATAAATTGTATGAAATTATTCGGCACACAATGATCCGTATTGTCTGGTGATTGCATTTATTGTTAGTGTCATTCTTTATACTCTTAAAGGCAGAAAAGGGTGGGGCCACCACTGGAAATTTGCACAATTTGTTCGAGTCTTTATTTTTGCCAAACACACAATTTCCAATCGTTGTTCATCTCACTGGGCTTGTCATTATAATTCTCGCACGTAAGTGTTCACAATCGCTAGCAGAGTGCTCTGGCGACCAAATAATGGCCTGCCCCCCCTGGGGTAGTGGTGGCGCTGGCATAGGCCTGGTGGGGATGGTGGGGGCGCACTGGTCACAGTGGTGAGGGATGGGATTCATCCAGAGCCCAAGGCAGGGAGGACAGCGCCGGCAGATGGTCCCGCCGTGCTGGCGGGCCGCCGTGTGACTCACCCTCGAGACGACTGGGAGAGGAAGCCTCCTCATAGGGGACCGTCACCCCGCAGCGTGTCATTTTATTTCATTTCAGGTTTTTTCCTTTTTTGCGTGCGAAGGTGGATGTAGCCTGCAGATGCGCCCATGGGAGTCTCTACCATGCCAAAGTGGGCTGTATGATGCGGGTGGGAAAACCCAAAACCCACAAGCTCCAGCCGGATTCTAACTAACCCACATTTAGGGCGGGCTGGACCATTACGATATTCTCCCGCTCCTGTGATTTTACTGACTTTTGAAAGAAGCGTAACGGATAGCTGTTAACGGATCCGCCATGCCTGGTCTCGTCCAAAGGAAAGTCGCCTCCCGCTGTCAGTTTCAGCTTCGAAACGAGGGGATCCTGTTTTTTCGTCAGCTCCTGTGCTGCCTGCAGACGCCCCCCCACCCCAGCCCCCACGTTGTTAAGGAAGGGTTGGGATCGAGTCGCCGGTTCATCGCACAACCTGACGCGCCCCCCACCCCTTTTGTTTGCGTCTGCCGTCGCTTCCGGCTGACATTGTTGCCTTTAATCAAGGAGCTTGTCAGCGCCGCCCCCCCCCCCCCCCCCCGCACACACTGACAGAGTGTGTGTGTGTGTGTGGGGGGGGGGCGCAGAAAATCATCAAACACTGACTGGCTTATTTTCCACAGCTTTATCTGATTCTTACAGGGTTTCATCTCGGAGGCCGATCTCAACCCCTCCCGGGTGGGACTTGGCCGGTGTCCCACGGAAGAGGCCCATGAGCGACGAGCTGCATACGGACTCTGCCTGCCTCACGTCCGCGCAGAGAGTGCGTCATGCGTCCCCCCCCCCGGCCTCATCTTTACTGCCTGAAGTCAGGTGGGAATTTGTTAAAAATGTGTACTTCCCCTTTAAGCAGACTCACTTCTTGCTATGTTAAGATGTGATACACAACACATTCCCAAAAAAAACCTTTTGTTGCGCGGGAGGGGGACTTGTGTGAAGCACCATAGGTGTGAATCTTCTAGCAAAGACTATGGAATTGGGGGGGGGGGGGGGGGCACCCAGGTAACTTTTGATGCGTCGTTAGAATGCAGCGATTAACAATCGTGAAAAAAATACCTACAAACAATTTAATGCGAGCTAATAAATCTTCATTGAAAAAATTGCATTGTTTATTTAAAAAAAAGGTTTTCAAAAGCAAACAGTGCACAAAACTGGACATAGAATTTTCTGGTAAAGCAGATTATGGCCATTTGAGTTCTCCCTGCTATCACAGTGGTGAGCAATGCCCTTCCTCTTCAGGATATGAAACTCTAGCGGCCATGGGCATAAAGTTCAGATATCCCCTGGCCAGGCCAGAGAGGACAGCTGATTCCACCGAGTTCTGCAACGTGGCTATAGCAAACGTCATGGTTTATAAAAGCAAATGTGCAGGTGACAATGAAACGTGTGATTTCTCTGCGAAGCTTTCTGCTTAAAGAAAATATGCGCCGTTTGACAGGATGCTGCAATCCGCCCAGCATGTACCAGCATGACCTTTAACTGGTGACGTTGGAAACCAGTTGGCACAATACCTCTGGCAGGAAACAGCCATCCTTTGAGGAGAGAAGAGTTGGGTGACTCGCTTACTCGCTGACCCCTAGAGACCGTTGCTGATATGATTTCTTTGCCGAAATATCTGTACCACCTAACCCTTTTCTCAATGTGAGTGGCTAAACATCTGCCGATATCCTCTGCATTTCCTTCACCGTAACAAACAATATGATTTAGAACCATCGTCCCCAAGGAAAGTAAAAAATCTGGTTCCCAACTCCAGCAAAATTCTGATTAAATTATATAACCTCAAAATGTTGAAATTCTCTGAAAGATTCAATTTTTTCCCCCCAGTTATTTACATAGGAATTTATTTTCACGGATCAGTCACATTCTCTGGAAGTTGAGGGCGGGGGGCGCTTTGCTATGTCGTGGGGTCTGTGTGGGGGGGCTCATGGGCACGCTTTGACCAAGGTCCCGGAACATGTGAGCATGACGACCTGATGAAATTATGAATGAACCCCCCCCAACCCTGCGGCCCTATGGGATGGGGTTCTGTCAGAATCCCTGCCGTCTTTCGCCGACGATAACTCCCCCATTTAATCCTCCTGTCTTTTTTAAGGAGCACTTGTATTTTCTTTTCCACCAGGGGTGATAAAAACGACGCTGCTGGATGGGAGGGGGGGGTGGTTCGTCTCGTGTGTGGGAGAAGCGGGGATTTCTGGTGAGCGGAAGCGAACAATAATGATTCCTCCGGTTTCTAAATGAGTGCGAGGTGGCAATAAATGACTGGAGAGAGATGCACTTTAAATTTATTCCACAGAGAGAATTGGCATAGCGACACAGCGGAGGTGCGGTTTTATTAACAGTCCTTAATCCTAATCCCCCCCCCCCCTCCCGCCAAGCCATCCTCCTTGTCATACGTGGGAAGATGCCTTAGGGGCATTAGAACATTCCGGTTTACCTGGCATCGATGTGTCAGTGGATCACGTGGGCGTGTCCTATATTTGTACCTGCTCAGTGCCGAGAAAAGCTCCGAAATGCTACCTACTACCTAGCATCCAAAAATTAAATGAAAAAAAGTGCGCTCTTCACTATAAGGAGTGAAGATCAAGAGTGCTTTGGTCCACCTTAAGCCTGCAAGATATAATTACTGGACCCAGTATATATTTCTTTTTACGTATATGAGGACTCACATAGCCATAAATGAACGCATGTCAGATGGTGAAAATGTTGAAGAGGTGATACCATTTTTTTTTTTTTTTACATGAATAAATATTTTCATCGTGAGAATGTGGGAATAAGGCTGCTGAGATGCGTCAGAGCGAGGCATCTGTAAACAACACTCAGGCCTGGGAGTTATTTCCGTCGACGACAGGGACCTCTTTCCATTTGGGTTAGGGGCGGCGGCCCTATATGTGAAGAGAAACCATGCCGAACCACCTCCGCGGAGATGGACGACCCCGGGAATTCACCTGCTATACTCCTGAGTGTGGGAAGTCCACTATGAGATAAGGAGCCATTAGTCTGCGTTTCGGCCACAGAGTGGACTTCGGTCGCCGCCTCGCTGGCTGTCAACGGGCCGATTTTAACGAGGAGGCCCTCTTCCACCAGACCGCCGCCCTTTTTTCCGCGCCTTTCCGGCCCGGCTCGCGCACGTACGCCAGCGAGGGGACCGCGGGGCACTCCGCACGTTGCATGCTAACGAGCGCCAGCTCCCCCGGGTCTGATGAGGGGTGCCGATTGTGCTGTTTTGTTGTGACTGACTCGGCCTGAAAGAAAACAAAATTCCTCCCCTGCGATGGAAATGATAAGCTACCACTGCCAGCACTGGGCCTACGTGCAGTTTGGAGGCTCCTCTTCATGGCCCGATGACCGTCTAAGGCCGTGTTTACACATCTAGCCCATTCAGGAGCTTTTTACAGTGAACGGCGCCTCCCTCTGACCGGGCCTGACCATGCCGGCTTACCTCACCATGTCTGCCAGTCCGCCCGTGCCTTTCACCACGAGGAGCTGCAGCCTGAGTGATGTCAGGCGCTCGCGGCTGTTAGCGCCAGCGTGAAAGAACGATGTTCCTCGGCGCGAGGCTAAAATTAGCCTCATTAGCGACGGTCCCGGCGACGTGGGGGCGGGGGGAGGCTGACAATAACGATCTCTGGGTAGGATTAACTGGGTCACGAAGGGCGTGTTTCAGCGAGTTATACATCTACATTTGAGGGTCCATTTGGCTGCTGTAGTAATACTTAATCATTTTCATATTCCGCCCACTGCAAACGTTCATACAAGCACGATGGTGTACGTCTATTAGCATGGGCTGATCTAAAAAATAAATAGATAGATAGAACATTGGGGTAATGGTAAGAGGCTGCAACTTGCACCCAACAGTATCAAAACACAGGCCTCTTCCCACTCGTGTTGCCCTAAACCTTCATTTCACGATATACTTCTGCTTTTATAACAGAAAAAAAACATTTACAATAATCATTTTATAGATTCCCCAGTGACTGATCAGGATAAGCGGTTAGAAAAATAATATACACTATAGCACCATGAGCCAGAGGAAGATAAATGATCAGAAGATGGATGGGTCGATACATTGTATAGTTTTCCAGAATTTTTTTCAAATACCAACATTTTTATTTTGCCCATTTTAAAATAGGAACATTTATAAAAATTATTTATTTCAGGCACCTTCCCCAAGGATATGAGACTCGAGAATCCCTGAATACAAAATCCTTCTTGATAACTTTGTCACATCAATCCTACCGTTACGGTTTTGTCTTCCTAACATCGCGATGTATTATGTATCGCCAATTAAAAACGCGAAATCTCACAGTAACTCACATGCGCCCTCTAGCGGATGCCAGGAAATATTATAAGGAAGCACTATTACGCGCGCCAAGTTTGTTCCTCGTCGTAAATTTTTATATCATTTATCGCGAACAAAACACTGTGTATAATAATAAAAGTAAAAACTTTGCGAATTAGGAATGAAATTCAAGGATATTATGGAGAGAGACTGGATGTCGTAGGTCGAAAGGCTTGCGATGCTGGTTTTGAGCTTTTTACGCTTTTTTGGCCGTAAACCAACGATTCGGTGCAAATTATAAATGTAAAAACGACCTGGCACATTTTGGTATGATTATTAAAGTGTAAAGTTTCATAAGGCATGTTGTTTCCTGATATAACAATAAAATGAGGAAAAACTAAATGAAGTAAAACGCGTATGTAATCAACAACCATTTTGGTTATCTGGTCATATTTGAGATTAAATGCTACCAACGTAAAAATATAGGAAGGATTCACGCCAGAAAAGTCTGCCAACCGGGCGTGAACTACATGGCAAATTCTGACGGACATTGATGCAATTTTTTTTTTTACCACGGCCTTAATTGGTATTTAAAAACGTAGTCTACATAGATTTTTTTTCTCAATCAAAATATTTTGCCACGGACTCGTTAGTTTCGTGTACGGACGGGTTGACGATCCCTGCTGCCAACTTAAATTTGTTGGAGTCATATACACAAAATTGACAAAAGTATTGGGACACCTGGCATTACACCTACAGGAACCTTTATGACGTCCCATTCTACATCCATAGGCATCAATATAGAGTTGGTCCCCCCATTCCAGCCACTCATCTAGGAAGGCTTTCTACAAGATTTTGGAGTGTGTCTGTGGGATCCTTTGCCCATTCATCCAGAAGAGCATTGGTGAGGTCAGGCACTGATGTTGGACGTGAAGGTCTGCATGGCTGGAGATCTCCATTCTATTTCATCCCAATGGCGTTTGATGGGCCTTCCCCAAATTGTTCCAGCGAAGTTGGAAAGCAAAAAAGCAAAGCATGACCACTCAATAGATAGGATGCAGTTAAAAAAACACCCTGATCAACTTTGATTTCATCGGCAACATGACATTTGATTTTATGGTGAGTTTTGTTAAGCATTTTTTATCATTAAGTGGTCTATAAGGGGCCCAAAGTATATTCCGGCAGGGGAAGAAAAATTACTGCAATCTGACTGTTTTCCTGTTGCAATGTATGAGTTTCGTATCATTTTATTATTGTTTGAGGTGTTACTCCTCAGTGGCCGGGGGCCTGTACTACGAAGCGGGGTTACTGGCTTATCTGGGCAACTAGTCGGTTTTAAGGTAGTCTGGGCAAAATGTAAGTGAACGAATATCGAGTGCATTTAAACTGTGGTACTTTAAATCCGACAAGTTACCCCGATAAACCAGTAACCCCGCTTCGTAATACAGGCCACTGGTCTGTGCAGTATTTGTTTACTTTTTATATAGGCTTAAACCCAACTACTCTATTCTGGTTCTGTTTCATCGCTCTGTCGTTAAATTTTGCACAAATTCTACCTTTTCGGAAACTGAAACTCCCGCAAGGAAGCGGTGCAATGTATTTTAAGATGTGTCTGTTACGTAAAAAAACTGATCATGTAAAATCATAATAAAAGACGTGGTGGTTTTTTGTTGTTGACATTTTGCACAAGGGGGCGACATTGCATAAGGATATAAAGCACATGTAGGGAACACAGAAAGTGCGCCGCAGTCGAGACAAAAATTGAGTTTCGTCACAGTAATGACTGTTTGTAAACATTATTTGTGTTTTGGCGAGGACTGTATGAATCGGTCAAGGAGCAGCAGACAGACAGGACGCATGCAGACTGTCCGAACTCCCTGCACGACCAGTTGTGGATGTATTTAACCTGGATTGTTATGGTAAAATGTCCAGCTGCTTAAATGTGTTAAACGTAATTATATTTGGCTAAAAGTGTCAGGCAACAACTAAATATTTCACTGTATGTCTTATAGTAAAGAGCGTATTTGTTTTTAATTTATGGACATGAATATCCATTATTTATGTTGTTTAAATGTTTTCTCCGTTTTCGACATGACCAAGCAAACATGCGTTTTAAAGACACGACGTTTATAATGAAGTTTCCTTAGAAAGCTTCACTGCATTGATGGTACCCTATAAACCACCGGCGATTTACTGCGGTTTGATTCTGACCTCTGCTGCTGAATGAATCTTCATTTTTTATTATCGAAATTACTTGCTTATTTTCTATTAGTCTGCTTTGGAGGCTCACACCAACTCTAGCAAGCCTGTATAATTACATTATGTAAGGCAGGCAGCCCGTTATTTATTGCTGTTACTTGGGCAGTAAGCCAGCCGTCGCCTGGAACCAAGGGAAGGGTATCGTTGTCCGGGGAATCCTATTAAGTGAGCGCCAGCAGTGATCTGGGCATTCTGGGGGCCAGAAAGGTGGGCTTTAGATGGGGCAGGACTCAGCTGTGAGAGTCAGCCTAATGTGTCACCTAATGGATCTGCTGAAAAACAGCACCACCACCCCCCCCCACCACCAACAGCATTGTTTCCTGCCGTCAGTCCCCAGTGATTTTATTCCTTCCGATACTGCGGGGGGCGGTAATGAAAGATGGTATGATGAGCAACAAAAATAGTAAAATTGTTTTCCTGTAAACAAACGTAGTATTACATGGGTATCTTTATTTGTGATGACATTTCCTCAAAATTTAAAAATCACCCCCCCCCCCTCCTCCCACACACAGACACAGATTCATATTAACATTTGATTGAGGGGCTAGTGGCAAAGATATTGATTATCTTACCGTCTTTTGGACACTGCAAATATGAAAAGCGGCTTGTTTCAGAAGTCACAGCACATCCAGAAAATGTGGATGTTGTTCTGAGACCGTGCAGTGCCAATGATTTATGTTGCTGGAGTTGGACATACTGTAAGGAAGAAGCCTTTGTCTGGAGGTCTGTACCTCATAGGTAATTAACAGAAATGAATGGGGTAACACTCCAGCCCTGCTGTCCTTTCCAATTGGCTTGTATCTTCAGGGCTTCTACTGTTACTTACAATAGCAGTAAAATGATTTCTCAGTCTAACTCTGCTTTGGGACCTGAAACACCCCAAGTTTAGTGTCAGTCTGGAGAGTGCATATATATCCCACACAATGACTGGTAAAACCTTTAAAATACAGAACAGTTCTTCCCATGAGTGTTGCAATGCTTTGTTCTGGTGTGTTTTTCTCAAGATTGGGCCTGTCTTTATTAATAATTTAACTTTTAATTATGGGTAAAAGGTGCAGGTTATTTAACTAGTGGAAGTATGTAATGGATTTGTTTAAAAAAAAAAAAAAAAAAACACTAAAAGGTTTAGAAAGACAAATATGGTTGGTCTTCCAGATGAAAGGAGCACTCTTTTTGGTGCCCTACTTTGTTCCTACGATACTTTCCTTTGAAAAGGTCTAGTTTTAACCTTTACTGCTCTGAGTCTTTTAAAGGGGATGTTTCGCTCTCTTTTTTTATCAGCCATCAAAGAGTTTCGAACTGACATTACAGGTCAAAAACACATGGGCTCTTTTTCTTACTGTTCTCAAAATCATTCTGAGGAGGGGGTATGGATTTTCCATTGCATACATATGTGGGCTCATCCACTGACAGCTGGGCACACCATTTAGAGTTTACTTTGTTTTTTATAATATGATATTTAAAATGTTAGTTTCCATTACATTAATTAAATTGAATGAATTGTTTTGTCTTGGGAATTATTAGAATTATGTATTAATAATAATATTCAGAGCTTCCTCTGTTTGTCTGTTGACTGGCGTTATGTTAACTTGCACCTATAATTCTGTGTGAGTTTCGCATCACTCGTGCGAACGTAAAGGCTAAACAGCTATAATTGACCAATTTCTTTTCCATGTTTCCATGTTTGTAGGAGGATGCATTTTAGGTAGGACACCACATTGATGGCTGTAATATTGTTGTGGTCACTGTATTGTAAATATCCAAGCCTGTTTAAGAAAATGTGCAGTAATGAGTTTCACTCAGACTCACCCATCAGCCACTTTCAGTATCCGCCACTGGTTTGAGTTATATTTTGTTACAGTAACAGATGTTACACATTAAAACTTTATGGATCGGTGGAGTTCAGGTGTGATGTGGAAATGATTTTCCAGGCGCAAATCATGAATAAGTCCAAGAAGAAAACTAGTGGAAAAGGATAAATGTCCTGAGGCTTTGCTCAGATGCCAAACTTTGCTCTCACCTGTGTGTCTTAAAAGGAGAGGTAAGGATGGCGATGCTGCACCTACCACACGACAAACCACCTCAGGGATGAGAACCTGAGGGCAGCCATGTGGCCGGTGATACTTCAGCACCACACCAGTCCAAATGGACCAGAGTGAGGTTTATTCCGGTGGCTGGAGTGCCAATCCTGCCACCAACCCCCAAGTTATTCCCTGTAATATGGAGGACGTCCTTATAGGGCTGGATGTAGATTAACGTCATACCCAGGCTAAAGCAACTGCAGGTTAAGGGCTTTGTTCAAGGTCCCAATGGAGTAGACGGGATTCGAACCAGCAACCAGCAAAAATGAGCATGATGGGATATTCGCAAACTAAAGCTTTGCGATGTACCTGTACTCAAATATGTATAAATGACAAATAAAGCATCATTTTATTTCATTTGAAGATCCAGCCAGATTCTGGAGCATCTGAGATTGAACTTCTGGAACATCACTCCTAACAGGATGTACTTCATCTACAGAGAAACAGTGTTACAGAGAAAGGTAACCACTTAAACAATCCGTGGTCTATCGTAAACGGCTTCCTGAGACACCCCTAAACACCGTTAATCTGTCTTTATATTATTAATGATTGGAGCAAATTGACAATCTATGAAGTCTATTACCTGCAGAATAAGGTGTCTTACTGTAACTGAGTGGCCGTGCTTAACTACGTGGGCAGTTAATGTATCTCCCGGCGTTAAATGGCAATATATGAGCAACCCCCCCCCCTGAGGTGGACTTCCCACGCTTTTTTGGCTGTTCTTTGGGGGGGGGGGTCTGTATATTAATTTTTAGAAGATAGAGGAGAAGGGGTGCAATTATGCTTCCCGACTGGTGTATTGACGTTAGTGACGGGGGGGGGGGGATAGTAATTCATGGCTGGTGGTTTGTGAACCTTCACCCTTTTTTGCTCTGTCCCCTGCCACCACGTCTCTCACCCCCACCCCAGCCCCCCAGTGCTTTTCCCTGGGGGGGGAGGGGGGGCGGAGACCCTTATTTCCTCCCTGTGGTCCAGGTGTGGTGTGGCTGCCTTTCTCTTCAGGCTCGGGGGGGCCGTATGTGAAGGGGGGCAGGTTCACCCTTATGCTTAGCTGTTCAGGGTGGGGGTGCTGAAATCCTGTCCCCCTCAGAATCCTCCGAAGATCTTTAGCGGTTTGGCTAATGTGGCCCCACGCCTCCCCCACCCCCCCAGCAGCACTACTCATCTCCCCAGCAAGATGCTGCGCAGCGGACAGGCAGCTCGTGCCGGGGGGGGGGGGGGGGTCACATGATCTGTGAAAATCAAGGGGGGAAGCATGGATGCCTCAGTGTGCGTGCGATAGTGTGTGTGTGTGTGTGTGTGTGTGTGTGTGTGTGTGTGTGTGTGTGTGTGTGCGGGATTGGTGGTGGTGGGGGGGGGGGCACTCGTCTGGTATCCTCCTGGGGCGTGTTGTTAGGAGATACGGACTAAAAGCCATGTGACACAGAGGAGAGCTCCCGGGATTGGCTTAGCTGGGCTGTGACATAAGCAAGCCTGCCTCTCCCTCCCTCCCTCCCTCTCTCTCTCTCTCTGTCGCTCTCCCTCTGTCACACACACGCTCTCTCCCCATCCCCTAACATGCTTTTTTTTCTCTGTCAGCATCCTCCGGTGATGGAGTAGGCTCCGGCTGCAGCATCCACGGCCTAAACATCCCCCCCCATCTGCAGCGCTGTGTCCCATCGCCAGCATCCGGAGGCTGGGACCCGCGGGCCGGGAGGCTGCATGCCGGGTTCTTCTCAGATCACACCTAGCTGCCTGCTCCGTTCTTCTCCTCCTCCTTCTTTTCAAGCATCCTTCTAAGCAGGGCTGCCTGCCTGCTCCCCCTGCTATTGTTCCCAGCCCCTTGGAGATTAAGGAATGAAAATCTGCAATCATGATGGAAGGTAAGCCTCTACCTAACCGCCCTCTCCAGCCGTACGTGAGCCGCAGCCGTCTCTAGCCAGAGGGTCCCCGCGATTTGCCTGTCATTGTCCGGAACCTTCCGCACTCTTAAAATGTCACTTAAAGTGATAGCACAATGGCGGAGCTAATTTGTTCTCTTTTCATGCCCCCTTCTCTCTCTCACCCCGCCCCCCCCCCACACCATTGTGGGGGGGATTATTGGGATTTGTCTGGCCGTTAGCTGGACGCCCCGGCCGCAGACGGTGCGGCTGTGCTTTTGTACTCGGGCTGTGCACTGGATTCTGAAGCCATTTTTTTTCTAGGGTTTCCTTGGCGCGTCCGGCAAACAGCCCCCGTGAAAACGCTTGGAATGTCATTTAAGCTGTGACCCCCCCCCCCCCCCCCATCCCCCCTGTGACTTCACAAACCTATAAATGAAATGGCCTCCCTTTTGAGCCACTCATCATTATTATTCAAATCTGAAATTTGTCCTTTCGCTCTAGTGTCCCCATTGGCGATTTAAAGCATTATTATTGTTTTTTATTTTTTTGGTATTTCAATCTTTACATCGTTTTGGCCTTTGCTGTTTTCTCGGCTCGGCAGGGAGGTGTTCAATCTAGACTGTGGTTAAGAGCTCTGTGTTACTGCTGTCATCGGTGCCTTAGCTCTGGGCCAATATGCCAAGCATAAGCAGTGCATTGTAGTTACTGTAGTTGCATAAATAATGCAGTGTTTGGTTATTTATTTATTTGTAGGATTTTATAACACAGTACTCTAAGAAAATGCAGATTTTTTCCCCCTGATTTCTTATTGGTAGAGCGATAGCCACAAACACTTGTCTCTAATGCTTTTGTTCAACATGTTATGTGTATTATTTTTTTTTGCGTCCTGTGCTTATATTACCGTGCAGAATTATGCAGAGATCTGAAATCAGTGCTTCACTGCTGACACCTGGGCATTGTCCTTTGGCTCAGGGTAGGAATACGTCGTTCTGACTTTGTGCAAATGCTTGCTTGGTGTTTGGTGAGCGTTACTAGCAAAGCAACAGTGAGCACGAGATCCGCTGATGTTAATGGTGATGCCTGATGACGGCCCCCACACCATGGGGAGACCATGGGGGGAAAAATTTATGGTGTTTTTGGTGGGTACAGGTAGGCCGGCTTCACATCCCCCCCCCCCCCCCCAGCTTTTACTGGCAACAGCCCCCACCCGACTTAAAAACGAAGTCTGCGACCTCCAAGACATTGCAGCACAGTGACTGCACAGTGACTGTGAGGTGGAAGGGCAGGACTGAGGATTTAAGATGCCCTGCTGTAATTACATGGAGTGCCCTAGGGGGCGGCTCCAAATTCTCATAATAATGTCGATATACTAAGTGGCTCCTGAATGTTATATCACAGTGTTGTGTTGTGTTTCATTGGTCTGTGTTCATGTACATAGGACTTTCTCCTGGTGTGATGGACTTGAGTAGCATGAGGATAGGAGGTACAAATAAGAACTTTGGGTCCAGGATTGGGCAATAACACAGTATGGAGGAATCCTAATATGTCCATTTTTGCATCAGCACAAGGGGAATTCTGGGATACGGAACGGAAGACTTAGGATTCCAATGGACTACGTTGGTCTTTAGGCCGTATTCTGGGATGGTCAGTAAGTATAGTTCCCAGACTTATATGCTGAGTAATAGGGTACAGATGACGCAAATGGACCCCCATGTCATATTAAGCTGTAGTACAATAGCGAGCCTCGCTAATACCAGTCCGGGCCCCAACTGAAGCCTGCTGTCTGGTAGGCAGCTGGTCTCGGGTCCAACGGCTCACGGCTTGGGGCTCCTCTAATGGAGGCGCTTGCATCTCGGGGAAGCCGGCGGGGACCTGGAACACAGCGCACTAGGCCCTGCCATGTTGGTTTAGCATGTAGCCCCAAGTTACGCCAGCCCAGCTCGCACCTTCTGTCACTTAGAACTTGTTCATTTTTAAATATTTGTTTCCTTAAATCTTTCACTGCACGTTACACCTCCAGCTATAACAAACTGTGCGTCAATAAGTAAATACGGACTTGCGCAAAAAATATCCAAGATTAATAGTCAGAGGTGGAAATTTCAGGTTCAGAAAGTAAAAATCCAGACTGCAATTTAGTTTCAACCAACCAATTGAGCATAATGAGTCACAGAGTACTCAACTTGTTGGTTGGAACAAAATCACGGTCTGGATTTTTACTTTCTGGCTGTGAAATTTCCATCTCTGTGCATAGTTATATAAAATTTAATGTGCCTGTATGAATATACCGTGTTTTACCTTACTGTTAGCCTCCATGTCAGTGGTAATAAGTGGTAGCAGAAGGCAAAGCACTGTAGTACAACTGAGTGGTCCAAGTATTTAAAAGTGGGCTTGCATGCTTTGGTGCACATGAAGGGCTAGTTCCGTATACCTTTTGGGTTCCTTTGTGTTTTTTGTAAATCCTGCCTATTGTTGGTTAGTTGCTTGCATTTTCTGTTTACTGTGCTGGAGATCTTTGACATTGTGGAGTATGGCGGGCGGATTGCATGGTTGTGCCTGCGACCCTTAATGTTTCCATCTCTGATCTAACAGATGTGTCCATCACTTCTGCTTTTCTTGTGATTTCTCAGTGACTTCAGCCCATGCTTTGACTTTTGACTTGACTTCTCGAGCAATGAGTGAGGACTCGCCTCCGATTGGCTGGACTCAGATGAGGAGAGTTCGGGGGTCGTTTCAGCGTAATTGTCTTGGGCGGTGCATTCCAAGTTGAGGGGTGAGGTCAAACCTGCATATTCGGGGTTATAGACCATAATCCTCAGCTACAGACCTGTAGACTATGATGATTACTGGACTTCCAAGCAGGATGTAATGTACGTCGATGGAACTGCACCTTATGAGTGGTGTCACCTGACCTCCGTGAAACACAATACCTTAGGCAAGAACTTTCCAAAACTTCACTTCACTGAAGCACTGAAGTTACCAGAGGTGTGACTTTGCCTGTAGATGTAGTACAAAGACTCCACAGACCCATGTTTTGTGAAAAAGGTGACATGTGACTTTGGGTAGAACTATCATTGTTTTCTAACCCTTATCTGCAGTGTGGTTTATCTTCGGACCTTTTCTGTATGCAGGAATGCTTAGAGTCCAATAACAAACCCTTTGTTTAAAGCGAACCACGTGTTGGTTTTTACTGTATATCTTTTATTTTATTTGTAATTTTAATCCAGTTTTTCTAGTATTTCAAAAAAACAGCATTACTTAGCATCAGCCAGAATTCACTGTAGTGAAAGTTAAAGATGATGTCTCTCTTCTTGCTAATCTTGTCACTAGTTTGGTTCACTAGTCATTACTCCCCCTGCTGGCTACGCTAGTACTGACTAAGTTACTGGGCCAAAGGTTGCAGGGTCTTAGGGCCCCACCGCTTGACTAAAATGCTGATTCTGCTTCATTGATCGCTCTGTATAAATGTTAGGACATGTCTGTCTACATAGAAAATAAATGGTAAACATGGAATGGAGTATAATAATCAGCATTCCTGCCCTGTTATCTGTGGCTGAAGCTTTAGAGTACAGGCTGGGTATTGTAGTTTGTCCCCCCAGGAGCAATCAGCTTGGTAGTTAGACCAAACTGATTGTGACTGCAGTCCTCTTCGGGGGGGGGGGGTGAGCGTCACGGCACGCTGGGGAATGCTGAGGTTTCACCTGAACTGGTCATGGCCACGTCTGCTTTTTCGTAATTCCCCGCACTACGCGTTTAGCGAAGCATAGTGTGGAAGTAATAAAAATAAGATACGATATACTTTATCAGTTGTGGAGGGTTTTTGAGGTACATAAAGTGCACAGATGCAAACATGCACAGTGTAAAACCATATAGAAATACACATAGAGCACACGGTAGACACAGAAAGTAAATATACTGTAAATTAACCCGGTAGACACAGAAAGTAAATATACTGCAATTAACGCATCCTGTTTTATTTAGCAGCTGTCAGGCCTTTTAAACTTTTAAAAGTTTTCATCGTTCTTTTTATATCTCCATCCATCCATCCATCTATCCATCCTCCAGCCACTTATCCAATACGGATATCCAATACGGAGTGGGGGGGGGGGGTTGGGGCTGAAGCCTGTCCCAGGAATCTGAGGGCACCCTTCACAGAGTGCCATTTTCTCTATTCATGATTAGCAAAATGAAAGATTTTAATTGCAAAATGTCATTCAAATGCAATTTATGTACCAGCTGGGTTTTACGATAATTGTTTGGGGCCATTGAGGATGACATTGTGACATTGTGGAGACCGTGGTTCTTCTGTGTGACAGAGCCGGCAAACGCACCATCCATTGTGAAGGAGGATTGGTGCCTTGTAGCACTGTCGTAGGGCGTAATACTGTCGTAGGACGTAGCTTTGTTGTAGCATGTCACTCTGCTGTAGAGCGTAGCTCTGTTGTAGCATGTAGCTCTTGTAGGGCATAGCTCTGTTGTAGCATGTGGCTCTTGTAGGGCGTAGCTCTGTTGTAGCATGTAGCTCTTGTAGGGCATAGCTCTGTTGTAGCATGTGGCTCTTGTAGGGCGTAGCTCTGTTGTAGCATGTAGCTCTGTTGTAGGGCGTAGCTCTATTGTAGCATGTGGCTCTTGTAGGGCATAGCTCTGTTGTAGCATGTGGCTCTTGTAGGGCGTAGCTCTGTTGTAGCATGTGGCTCTTGTAGGGCGTAGCTCTGTTGTAGCATGTGGCTGCCGTATGGAGGAGTTGTGTCATAGTGTGTAGCTCAGTTGTATGCTGTAGCTCTGCCGAAGCGTATAGCGCTGTTGTAGCATGTTGCTGTGTTATATGGCATGGCTCTGTCATAGGCCATAGCTCTGTGGTAGCGTGTAGCTTTGTCGTAGGGTGTAGCTCTGTTATGGAGTGTAACTGTGATGTAGCACGTAGCTCTGTTGTAGGCCGTAGCTGTATCATATGGCATACCTCTGTCGTAGGCTGTAGCTCTATGGTAGCGTATAGCATGTAGCTGTATCATATGGCATACCTCTGTCGTAGGCTGTAGCTCTATGGTAGCGTATAGCATGTCGCTGTATCATATGGCATACCTCTGTCGTAGGCTGTAGCTCTATGGTAGCGTATAGCATGTAGCTGTATCATATGGCATACCTCTGTCGTAGGCTGTAGCTCTATGGTAGCGTATAGCATGTCGCTGTATCATATGGCATACCTCTGTCGTAGGCTGTAGCTCTATGGTAGCGTATAGCATGTAGCTGTATCATATGGCATACCTGTCGTAGGCTGTAGCTCTATGGTAGCGTATATCTCTCATAGTTAAGCTACTAAATGGCTGATCCTACTAACTCTCTGTATGTGAATTTTTGTTGTTGGTTTTCATTCATATTCACATATCTTGTACATCTAATCTAGATCTTTGTAACAGACCACTAAACCTTGTTAATTAGGTTAATTTGCACATTACATCCAATATTAAGTTGCTTAATATTACGTCTACCTGTGACTCATGTTCCAACAGTACAGTGAAAGCTGTCTATAATTTTAGTTTTTATATTTTAAATATACATGCATTTGCTCAAATTAACAGTGATTAATTGATAACGGGATGTTTAAAGTGAGAAACCGCTTGCTGAGTGAGAAACACCCTCATCTTTACACTTTCCGTTTATCGCTTGCGTGAACCTGGTGACCATGGAGGCGGGAAAGTCTGGGTCATCTTTGGATAACTCAAAAGTCTAAACGGGGGGTTTGCGAGAAAAAAAGATGCTAAACATTCAAAATAATGAAGAAAATCATCCTTCAAACAGGACATCCACCAGAATTTCTCAAATCCTTTATTGTACGATAGTAGAGCACATTACAAACATCCTTGCCAGCAAGAAGCCAACTATACACTCTCTGAAAAAAAGAGTTTGTACCAATTTGTACCTTTGCTTGTCACTGGTGCTGTACCCTCAAGGATCTGCCATTTGTACCCTTAGCTGTAGGTAATTGTACCTTTTAAGGTGCAGAAATGGACTATGAGAAACATTTTTGTACGTTTGGGGGTACATTAATGTTTGTATGTTGGGGAGTCCATTTCTGTACCTTAAAAGGTACAGAAGTACACATGCCTAGTGCAGATGGGCCACTGGTACCCTATTTTTCTGAGAGTGTATGCAGAAGGGCAGCTAAGCTGAGTTTTCAGTAAATGGCCAGTTACTATTGTTGCTTCCATTACTTATTTGATTGCCCATTGCTGGTTTACTGATGTATGTATTACAGCTGGCAGATAAGTTCACATAAATCCTAAATTTTGGCAGCAGAGACAAACATTGTTCAGAAAACAAAAGCTCTGTTCTGTTCAAATTAATCTGTAGGAAACCTTCAGATGATTTAACAGAATCAGCTTAACTATTATTTGATGTCTGAAATCTCACCATGCGAGTATTCATTTCCTGTATTCCTTCCTTTCCTTTGCCGAAGCTTACAGCAGCTGACAACAGGCGTTTACTTTCTTTTCCTTCCAGAAACATTCTTACATTGGCGATTCTTATCAAGTGATTATGACTATTATATTTTTACGGTTTTACTTTTATGCTCTGTAACCATGTATAAAGTCCCCATAAGCCCCTCTCACAGAAGGGTCTGGGATTTTCATTGTATCAGCACTAGCAATTTTAAACCTCAGAGCAAGCCTTCCCTTGGCAGTAAGGTGCCCCCTGATTGGCTGTCCGGAATGGACATCCTGCCACTCGGATTGGCTGCCTTTTGCCTTAGTGACAGGAGGTGCCTGCCGCCCTCTCTGAAGACTGGAAAGAAGCCACACGCCTAGTGCAGATGGGCCATTGGGCGCTGAATGAATTATTAAGAAAAAACATTAAGCGTGTTTGTGTATTTTCCCCTTGTACCATGAAAAGACATTACTGTTGCATTATGCCATACTGTCTTTCAGAAGTGATGACTGATTATTACGACACACTCGTAATGATCTTTTCTGAGAATTCTAATAGCTATCCTTATAATAATTTCCTGAGCTTATGAGAATTGTCACATTGCCTTTCTTTCATGCTTGGGTGCTTGATAAACAAAGACCTGTAGCAAGTAAGTGGGGTAACTCGCACGGGGCACTTTAAGAGCTGCTTTCTGGGTGATTGATGGCCAGGAAATGGTTCCCTGGGAGCGCTTGTCTGTTGGTTCTTACATTACATCTGCCTGTCGCTTGTCTCCACTGTGGCTTAATACTCAAAACCGCCATTGATTCCATGTCTGGGACGTATACGGAAGTGTTTATGAAATAGATAATTAAGGCATTGTATTAATCTGCACAACTGCAGCAACCCCTTTGATTGGCCTGGGTAGCATGTAATTCAGCCTCTTCGGACCCCTGCACACAGCTCCACAAGTAGAAAGGAACGTGAATGTATGAACAGGCTGTTACTCACTTAACAACCCAACCTGAACTCCTCATCAGACGCGGCGGGCCCGATTTCCGAGATACGGGTTTCCGCCACTATCCGAAAGTACAGCGTCCATCTGAGATCCTCCGTAAGGGAAAATGGCGCAAAATGAAGTAATTACCATTAATTCATATGGGGAAAAAATTACAGCATTCCCAGACCCAAAAAAAATCCTACCAAATCATACCAAATAACACATAAAACCTAAAATAAGACTAACATATAGTAAAAGCAGGAAAGAAATGATAAATACACAGCCTATATAAAGTAAAAACATTGTATGCACAGTGTGGTTTCACTTGTCAGAATTAATACAGTGATGTCACTTAACGACAGGGATACATACTGATAAATGCGTCAGGCATTTTCGTCGTTGTGTGAACATTGTAGAGTGTAGTTACACAAACGTAGTATACACTTATGCTAAATGCTATAGCCCAAACAACTAAAAAGACCAGTATAGTAAATAGGCTACATACACCAGTAACGAAGTTGTTTATCATTATCAAGTATTGTGTACTGTACATAATTGTATTTGACAAGTTTGTTTACACCTGCACCACCACAAACACATGAGTAAGGCTAAAAAATTCTGCTCCATTATAATCTTACGAAACCACCGGCGTATATGCGCTCCGTCAAAACGTTATGCAATGCATGACTGTAGGCCCTATATCAATAATTGGCTCCCTGATAAACACATGCTGAACGCTATTTTTGCTTTTCTCCTTTTTTCGTAAAAGCAAAAATTTCTTTCGGTTAGCAAAAACAGGCGCTAATGTAGGTCTTTCGTAAAAACGACGTGGTGTAAAACAAACGTTGGTAAAGTGGGGGTATCCATATATTAGAGAGTAGTGACTGCTCACGGTGGCAGCTTTGCACAGAAACATTCTTAAAGTCACAGACATGATTAATGTTCGCTGCAATGCATTCTGGGGCAGGGATGAGGTGAGCTGTTAGTTGTTTAAATGATGCGTTAAATTGTCACAGAAGGCAAAACGTTACTGGCGTCATGCAGGAGCGAGCATGTGATTCTACCATTTTGCAAGTAAAACTGGGGGGTCAGTCGCTGGCTTTTTTAATTTAAATGATCTCCAGTGGTGCGGTGGTTTCACACCTCCAGGGCTTGGGTTCGAATCCCGCCCCTGTTCTTTTCTTTATTGTGGAATTTGTTACTTGCCCGTATGGTGTGGATCTGGGTGCCCCGTCATGAACGGGCTTCCTGGCTCCTGTGCCCCTAGTGCCTCATGCTAATTAGCTCCAGGATCCCCACGACTAGAGCCACACAATATCAAAAAACAACACACACCGCGATGTTTGAAATGTTTGCGATTCATATTGCGATATTTATAAAACATAATAGGATACGAAATTTACCTGAAATAAACCAAAGCCAAACAGAACTTATTACACCCAGTTAGTGTGTCAGATACGTTGATGGTGTTGCCGTGTCACCAGACACGCTTGCATTTGCTGAATGACGTCCCTATTGACTGCTACATATCTTCCTACAGCAGAAGGTGAATCTCGCGTGAACCTTTTGGTGACCAGTCCTTGTTCATGTTTCTCCTCCTCAGTCAAGATCTCATGCGAAAGGAGCAACAATAAACATAAACTTTAAACTGATTTTGTTACATTTAATGGGGGGGTGGTGGTGGCGGCTAGACTCAACAAAGCATATTTAAATCATAAAAGCATTTTTTAGACTGAAAGGTTTAGCTTTAGTTCCCAAGTTAAAATTTTATGGGGGGGGGGTCATTCACATGATCCAATGTGTAATATTCTGTGTGGTCTTAGCGAGCATAGATCTCGCATTTATTAGAAACAGTGGGACTGATCTTTTATCCACAGGAAGTGGCTTTTGAGCAAACGTCATGTGGTGTTTTGAGTAATCTGCTTAATGTTCACGTTGATCTCATTTGGCCGGTTCCTCTGTGGAAATGCTTCCCCAAACTGAATGTAAGGTATTCCTCTTCGCTTAAATCACATACGAGAAAAACCATACAGGTCTCCTACCTAACGGCGGAG
Source organism: Paramormyrops kingsleyae (assembly GCF_048594095.1). NCBI lineage: Eukaryota > Metazoa > Chordata > Actinopteri > Osteoglossiformes > Mormyridae > Paramormyrops > Paramormyrops kingsleyae. The sequence goes on from NC_132817.1 coordinate 19,933,330, forward strand.
GGGGCACTTGGGGAGCGGCAGTTCTTAGTCTTTAGGGAAACTCTAAAAACTGGTCAAGGGAACGTGTCTCTTTTTGCTTTTCAGACCGTTTTAAAATATTAGAATTTTCCCGGAGATTTTCTGTCCAGAACTGGTTTTAGTGTTTAAATAAGCTGATCATTCCAGTGCCTGTGGGCTTTCAGGTCTCACAGCGCCGCCTCGTACGCACACTGCCCACTTTCCTGAATAAACACTCTGGGAAAAAAAACAACCTTTTTTTTTTCATTTTTCATTCTCAGACAGACGAGTGGGAGCTTAACCGTCGGGCCCCGTCGAGGGCATTTAGGGGGATGGTGTTTTGTATTTGGAGTGACTATGTGATTCAATCTGACTCCTGATGTATAGGGAGCGACCGTATGCTGTAAGCCAGTTATATCTGACTCCTGATGTATAGGGAGCGACCGTATGCTGTAAGCCAGTTATATCTGACTCCTGATGTATAGGGAGCGACCGTATGCTGTAAGCCAGTTATATCTGACTCCTGATGCATAGGGAGCGACCGTATGCTGTAAGCCAGTTATATCTGACTCCTGATGCATAGGGAGCGACCGTATGCTGTAAGCCAGTTATATCTGACTCCTGATGCATAGGGAGCGACCGTATGCTGTAAGCCAGTTATATCTGACTCCTGATGCATAGGGAGCGACCGTATGCTGTAAGCCAGTTATATCTGACTCCTGATGCATAGGGAGCGACCGTATGCTGTAAGCCAGTTATATCTGACTCCTGATGTATAGGGAGCGACCGTATGCTGTAAGCCAGTTATATCTGACTCCTGATGTATAGGGAGCGACCGTATGCTGTAAGCCAGTTATATCTGACTCCTGATGCATAGGGAGCGACCGTATGCTGTAAGCCAGTTATATCTGACTCCTGATGCATAGGGAGCGACCGTATGCTGTAAGCCAGTTATATCTGACTCCTGATGCATAGGGAGCGACCGTATGCTGTAAGCCAGTTATATCTGACTCCTGATGCATAGGGAGCGACCGTATGCTGTAAGCCAGTTATATCTGACTCCTGATGTATAGGGAGCGACCGTATGCTGTAAGCCAGTTATATCTGACTCCTGATGTATAGGGAGCGACCGTATGCTGTAAGCCAGTTATATCTGACTCCTGATGTATAGGGAGCGACCGTATGCTGTAAGCCAGTTATATCTGACTCCTGATGCATAGGGAGCGACCGTATGCTGTAAGCCAGTTATATCTGACTCCTGATGCATAGGGAGCGACCGTATGCTGTAAGCCAGTTATATCTGACTCCTGATGTATAGGGAGCGACCGTATGCTGTAAGCCAGTTATATCTGACTCCTGATGCATAGGGAGCGACCGTATGCTGTAAGCCAGTTATATCTGACTCCTGATGCATAGGGAGCGACCGTATGCTGTAAGCCAGTTATATCTGACTCCTGATGCATAGGGAGCGACCGTATGCTGTAAGCCAGTTATATCTGACTCCTGATGCATAGGGAGCGACCGTATGCTGTAAGCCAGTTATATCTGACTCCTGATGCATAGGGAGCGACCGTATGCTGTAAGCCAGTTATATCTGACTCCTGATGCATAGGGAGCGACCGTATGCTGTAAGCCAGTTATATCTGACTCCTGATGCATAGGGAGCGACCGTATGCTGTAAGCCAGTTATATCTGACTCCTGATGCATAGGGAGCGACCGTATGCTGTAAGCCAGTTATATCTGACTCCTGATGTATAGGGAGCGACCGTATGCTGTAAGCCAGTTATATCTGACTCCTGATGCATAGGGAGCGACCGTATGCTGTAAGCCAGTTATATCTGACTCCTGATGCATAGGGAGCGACCGTATGCTGTAAGCCAGTTATATCTGACTCCTGATGCATAGGGAGCGACCGTATGCTGTAAGCCAGTTATATCTGACTCCTGATGTATAGGGAGCGACCGTATGCTGTAAGCCAGTTATATCTGACTCCTGATGTATAGGGAGCGACCGTATGCTGTAAGCCAGTTATATCTGACTCCTGATGTATAGGGAGCGACCGTATGCTGTAAGCCAGTTATATCTGACTCCTGATGTATAGGGAGCGACCGTATGCTGTAAGCCAGTTATATCTGACTCCTGATGTATAGGGAGCGACCGTATGCTGTAAGCCAGTTATATCTGACTCCTGATGCATAGGGAGCGACCGTATGCTGTAAGCCAGTTATATCTGACTCCTGATGTATAGGGAGCGACCGTATGCTGTAAGCCAGTTATATCTGACTCCTGATGTATAGGGAGCGACCGTATGCTGTAAGCCAGTTATATCTGACTCCTGATGCATAGGGAGCGACCGTATGCTGTAAGCCAGTTATATCTGACTCCTGATGCATAGGGAGCGACCGTATGCTGTAAGCCAGTTATATCTGACTCCTGATGTATAGGGAGCGACCGTATGCTGTAAGCCAGTTATATCTGACTCCTGATGTATAGGGAGCGACCGTATGCTGTAAGCCAGTTATATCTGACTCCTGATCACCAGTCCGCTTTTGCATGCCCAGCTTTTTAGGTTCTCTGTGCCCCCTTTCCCAGCACAGATGAACACGCCCCCAGCAAATGCAGCAAATTTTAGCACAATCACTGAGGATCATTCAGAATTTACCAAGGGGACCCCCCCTCCCCTTAATAGGACAGAGATGGATGGTTCAGGTCCAGAAAGTAAAAATCCAGACCAAGATTTTGTTTCAACCAAGCAACTGAGTACTGTGTGACTGTGACTGTGACCAGGGGCGGGAGACCCTCATCCTGGAGTGCTTGTTCACAGCAGGTTTTCCGTCCTACCTCATCTCTGAAGAAGCACATCTGATCTCAGGCGCGTAGTAAGTAATTCATCAGGTAGGATAGAAAACCTGCTGGACACCGGCACTCCTGGATCAGGGTTGCCCACCCTTGCTTTATAATCTACTGGTTGGTTGAAACTAAATCTTGGTGCGGATTTTAATTTTCTGGACCTGAACTGGCCACCTCTGCGAAGGGGGACCCTGAAAGGCGTTTTATTGCACAGCGGTTTTTAGTGCATGATTTTGTATGTGAACTTGAAACTTAGACCAGCACCCCGCCCCCCCCCCCCGGTCTCTGCATAACACTGCCTGTGTGTGGGCCTGTTTATGTTGTCATAGTGGTAGAACCTAAGTCACTTGACTATACGTAATCAGTAATTGTCGCCGTCATCTTTAACGTGTCTTTAGAATGCTGCAGTTGTATTTCTTGCTTTCAGGTGTATATTCTTTTTTGTGCCATTGTTTTTTGGTCCATGTTGCCTGGCTTAGGTTCCAGGGTCCCCGTGACACTCTACTCTGGCTCAAGGATGGATGATGGATTGAAATCCCTATTTTTTGAGTTATGTTGGTTACAGCTTAGAATTTATGCGAAAGTGTAAAAAGTGTTTTTGTGCGTGAAAACTTCATTCCTGTGCATTTTTGTGTGTGAGTCAGACAAACTTTATAGCAACAGAAGACAGGTCGGGGTTTTCTGTCCTATATGGCTCAGACTGAGGTCATTACCAGTGAGAAATGGGGACACAGAGAGTAAACTGAAATTAAACCCTTCGGAAAGAACAGAGGACTAAAGCGTAATGAGACAGAGCGAAATCCCTCCTCCCCTCCAGTGATCTCTATCTCTGGCTTAACTGATTGTTAGTATTAATCACTAGAAACAAAGTGAGCGTTTTCCCAATCTCCGCTGTCAGGTGCCATATTCTGTATCACTGACCATCTGATTGCGTGATGTGCTTGATCATGTCACCCCTCTGACCATCAAATTCATCAGATAAACTCAGAGTGCACTTGCCAACAGCTCCTGGCCGGCAAGTGCCATTCATTTGTTCCAGAAAACATGCTTTTCAAAATTCTCTGAGCCTGTCGGCCTCTTGGCTTTTATATGACGAGGGTGGCCAGGGTCGCAAAATTCCGGGACTTATTTCCCATATATTCCTGTTAATTCCCATGGAAAGTTTCCAACTTGGAATATTTCCAAAAATTCCCAAGCTTAACTTCCCATGGAAGGGAAAGTTTCCGGAAATTTTCCATCCCTTTGCAGCCTGAGGATGCATTGAGTTTTTAAGCGAAAAATTATTTCATGCAATCATAAATTACATGCTGGCATTTTATGAAATTTTCACAAGTCTTCTGCAAAGCTGCTCATTATTAAGCTGAAATCAATGGCGATAAAGGCAGGTATTGATTTGCCTCTGGCCTACAAGACCGAAGCTTTAATAAGAGGGTTTATGTCAGGACAGATTGATAGGGAAGTGGTGTTTCCAGCCTGGCCTACTGATGTCTGGGTATGTTAGCAAAAATATAGTTGCATCTGCTGACGGCGCAAAACCTGTAGAATGATGCAGATATAGAAATTATGCAGTTTTGCAACTGAAAAACTGGGGTGGGATTATTTAGCGCGGCTACCAAATTATCGAATTTGCTCAAAAGTGAACAATAAAGGAGGGATTCACCTGGCATCCCGTAGATGTGGCGCAATAACAAATATTTTTTTGCAAATCTACAGCAGCTTTCCTTTCTGTTAGGGTCAAATTTAATGTTATTTAGTATAATTTAGAGGTCAAATTTTCACTTTGCACTCTCAGCGGAGGCGGACGCACTTCTCTCCCTCTCCCTCCCCTTATCTTCCCTGCTTTGCTTCTCTCGTCTCGTCTAGTCTACTGTCTAACTGTCTATACTCGGGAGACCCTCTCAGCCCTGCTCTTCAAAACTAAGGAAATTATGGATTTGATCAACTGGTCTCTCAACGCAATTGACACCATCTTCTCGCAGAGGAGCGCAGGTTCGGGGGAACCTGACTGTCCTGCAGGAACGTACGCAGCCGGCTACACGATGGATGGATGGGAGAAGTGGAGGGTCGTGTGTCTGGCAGCTCTTTCCGTGGAGGACATCGAAGATATCTACCTATTCGGAACCTTGATAACGGGTCTTATGCTGATTGGATTAGGCATCGCCCTGGTTTATCGGAAATTGAAGAAAACGGTGACAGCCGCTCAAAACCCCTCTAGGCTGGCCAAATTGATTGATGGTCTTGGCGGAGCTGTTGGCGCTCAGACTATGGCCATAGATCGCAAACTGGATAACATCACAGTGTCAAATGACCGCAGATTTGATTACATCACCGTGACTATGGACCGCAGACTGGAGAACATCACGGAGGAGCTAAAGGCTTTGCACAGGATTTAAACGACGGGGACCAGCGTGGACATTAGAGGAGCTGCGAAATTGCAGCTTCTCGCACAAAAACCCAAACAACCCTATTCTATCTCTTTTGGCTCCCCCCTAATCAGCACGGGCCTTGGCCAAGGCCTCTGCTGAGCTCAACAACTCCCCCTGAAGAACAAGGCAGTGAGACTCTCTTGCATTCCTCTCCCCCAACCACAAGGACACCCTACCCCCATCCCACGCCTTCGCCGCTTCATACCCCCAGCGTGAACGAGCGGGTCCTTGTACAGCGCCGTCTGGCTGCAGGAACGGACGGCTGTTTGTCTATGCTGGACTACCTCCACCTCCCCATTCCCCACCCCTGTTGCAAGTCTCGACTTGATGTTGTGAGCTATGGTGACTATGTGCTTATTGCTGAGGTGTTTTTTTTTTTCTCTGTTCCTATATTGTCCTCCCTACTGGAGTACAGTCTGGGGGCTGTTTTTTTTTTTATTCACCTACACTATCCTCGCGTAATCTTGTTTCTCTGAGTTTTCCTACAATCCCCTGTCTTCCTGACCTGTCTACCCCCTACGTGTGTTGTATATGTATGGTCGGGTTGATAGCCATTATTTCGCTGGTACTTGTGACCATGTGACAAGGTGTATTGCAACAGCAATAAAGGGCTTCATCAATCAATCAATCAATTGATCCCAGACCAAAGTTTTGTATTTAGAATTTGCACAGTAAATCTTACATATCTTGTTCTCCTAAATTAGGCGTGGGAACCAATTTTTTTGCAGCATGAAATTTTCAATGGGATCTAAGTAACACAAAATTTAAATTGACCACATCTATGGTTCTATGATATGGATGATATGAATCGAAGAGCAAACACTTGTTTTCTTTGGAACTGCATGGATTTTGGTTAAGATGGGGCATCATATGGCTGAGGGGGTTAAGCCTCTCTCCCTGTGAACAGAAGGTTGCCTCTTCAAGGCCAGCTTTGACAGGATAGTCACATCTGTCGACCCTTGAGCGAGACCCTTAACCCCCGACTCTATGGGCACTCCTGCAGGTGCCTGTCGTTTGCGGCTAAGTTTGCGGTCGCCTACGTTTCATTTATGGAGACCAAGATGGGGTTGGCAAAACCCCATCATCCATCATCATCATCATTATTATTTATTACATTTTTGAAGGAGGACAGGAGCCTATTTTATTACTTTTTTTTATCTGAGTCTCTAAAAATCCTGCGATCCTGACCAACATAAGCAGTTGGAAGATGGATGGATGATGAACGAAATAAATCTGCTCATGTGAAATGCACACAGTATACATTCGCGTTGACAGTCGCCCATCTACTTGAAGGGACTGTCTACATGATGGAGTCCAGTCGGCGAAGTTCAGGGCCGGTCTTTGAAATGCATGAGGCGTTAAACGTAACCTTGGCGTCAGGGAGGACACAGGAGCCAGAGGTGCTTGGGATTCATGCTGACAGACATCCGAGACAGACAGACAGGAGGTAGCGTAGACTCCCCGTAGGGTGGAGAGCAGAGGTGTGGAACTACCACCACGCTGAGAAATCATTGCATCACCAAACATCAAGCATTGATTGCCCCCCCCACCACCCACGCCCCCCCACCCTGCCCGCCACATCCTCGCCTCCTTTTACTCGCATCTGTTAGGTTTGTTTTTTCACCCTGTAGAGCTTGTACGTCCTTGGTAAGTCAGATTTGTACAGCATTCGCCAGAGGGGGGGTTTCAATTTAGTCCTCAAACAAGGAAATAGAGTCCTGTGGGCTGCAGATGCTGTGGCCTTCGCTTGGCCAGCGAGACGCACCTCGTGTAAAGGGAGGGGCTGGTACACAGCTTGGGAATGATCCAGTGATGGAGCACGTCCATCTCTCACCAGACAGGAGTGACCTGCTGCCAATCGCATGGCTTCAGTCTACTCTGGGACTGAGACAGAATGAACATGATTCAGACCTAAACAAATCACTGCTTTTTTATGGCAAATTATCCATTATTAACATTCAAAACAAACTAGGGGAGGTATGGTGTTTTAGTATAGAGCACCACATCTTTAGTATTAGGGGTCCAAATCCTGTGTGCAGGTTCCGTGCTCTCCTCATGTCACACAGGTTTCATCTAGATCAGCCTTTCCCAACCCAGTCCCCGAGGACCCCCAGACAGTCCACATTTTCGCTCCCTCCCAGCTCCCAGCCAATCAAAAACATTGAATGCCAGGTACGGCTGTGTCGGAAGCAGGGAGAGAGGGTGTTCCCCTTCCTTGTGCCCTGTGATCGACTGGCACCCCATCCAGGGTGTTCCCCTTCCTTGTGCCCTGTGATCGACTGGCACCCCATCCAGGGTGTTTCCCTTCCTTGTGCCCTGTGATCGACTGGCACCCCATCCAGGGTGTTCCCCTTCCTTGAGCCCAATACAGCCCTGCACTTGATAAGTGCTTGGTGGATGGGGCCCCCGGCTGCCGATGCGTTGGTGGTTCTCGATGTCCGGGGCTGGATGCTCTGGTGTGTGCTGACTCACTCTCGGCGGTTGCCTGTCGGGGCCTGGTCCTTCCGGCTCTGTCGGGTCCCAGCTGGGGGGTGGGGGGGCCCTTGGTCCTCTGGGCCCGGGGTCCGGTCTGCCCTGGTGTGGCCGGCTGCCGGCGGGGCCTGCGTGCTCGCCGCCACGGCCCCCTGGGGCTCCTGCGATGTGGCTGCCGGATGGCCCCCCTCCGGAGCGCTCCTCTGCCTTTTTCTGGGTGGGGGCTGCAATCGTCCCTGCGGTGGTCCTCCTGGTGTTCCCGTGCCCTGAGGGGCCTCTGGGTGTCTGGGGCCCGGGTCTCCTCCATGTCGGCTTCATGTCCTGGGTGGGCGGGGCTGTGGCTCCCCACACACACTACTAGACAGTTACATGGAGAAACCTTAGGAACACCAGCGCGCTGACACACACAGGTGTGCACACAGGTGCTCACAGACACCTGCTCACGGACACACACTGTCTTGACCGGCTGTTGCTTCTGGGCATGTGTTGTAATGCGGGTTGTGTGTACTGTTCAATAACATTTAACGTTTGATGGTTGTTGTGGTTAGTACAGGTGTTGTATGTTGTCTTTCTCTTTTCAGCAGACATGGAAGCAGATTATCTGTTTTGTTTTTTTTTTCCTTTTCTCTCCTTTTTTCTTTCTTTTTTCTTTTCCTCTCTATCCCTCTCTCTCTCTTCTTCTCCTTTGTTCCCTCCCCCCCTCCCTCTCCTTCTTTTGAGGAACCAAATAAAAAAAAAAAAAATAATAATAATAATAAAAAAAAAATTAAATTTATAAAAAAAATAAAAAAAAAAAAATACAAATAAAGTAGCCCTCCGCAGAGGGGGGGTGGAGGAGGGAGAAAAAAAAAAAAAAAAAAAGATAAGTGCTTGAAAAATGAATGGATGAGCGGCCAGGGCTTAGGTAAGCCTATAAATAAAAATAATTTTAATAGGTTTGTTCTTATTACAGGAGTGAGAAAGGCCCCAAACCAACAAATGTATTTCTTTCTGAAATATTTGCCAATGCTGCGAGATGCCCCTCTTAATAAACACTGAAAGTACACTTTTGTCTTTGCAAGCTGTCCAAAAGCAGTGTAATATTTCAGTTACTGAAATCCAGAGCCTATGAAAGCCATTGAACGTCATGCGTGCGACGATAATTTCAGTCGTCTGAAGCTTGTAACTGCTCCTTTCACTCAGCGCATCATGTCCTCCCACCGTCTCTGCTCCTCTTTCGTCTTTTCTGCGCACACTGACTCTGACTGGCATGCTGGATCAGGGGGATTATGGGAAGTGTCTGTGTCGCGCATCAGTGCACCGTCGTGGGGGTGGGGGGGGGTTGTGCTACAGCTTAAAAGCTCGGCCCTATCAGCCTCCACTGTCGCCCTCGGCCCTGCGTCCTATGGCTCCCCACAGAATACCGTCATCCTGAGTCACATGACTTTTTTTTTTTTTTACACTATGTTTCAGTGCTGAGTGTTTGAAGGCCCAAGATGAATTCCTGTACTTATCCATTGCACAATTTCCATTCCCTTATTACATGATATATGATCATCCATCCATCCATCCATCACGCCATCCTTCCATCTTCTAATCATTTTCCCTGATGTGGGTCACAGGGGACCCAGAGCCACATTTATCGTTATGTATTTATAAGCAAGGATCCAGGGATGGTATAAGCAGACCTTCCCCCCTCCGTTGTATCTATAGGTCATATCCACTGCCATCCCCGTGTTCTGCTGGGGAAGCACTTAAGCCCCGTCCATAGAGCCTGGAGATGCAAGAATGGACTGGTGTTAAATCACCCCAATGTGTAACTGTAGAGTATGAGACCTGTAGCAACAACAGGAACCATGTTGTGATGTAGGTAATGGGGGGAGGGGGGGAATGAAACTGGGGAGGTGACTCAGCTGTGGCTGTTTCAGGCAGAATTACTTTAGCAGAAAATAGATCTTGTCTGGTTATCAGCCAGCTACCTGATCAGATTTCTCGCATCTCCAGAAGTCTATTTTAATTAAATCAAATTAATCTGATTCAAATGAATTTCCCCTGTAAGTGGACGTAGATAACAGGTCCACCGTGTCACATTTTTGCCTTTTATAGTTTGAACCGATGGTGAGAACATGATTATAAGACACGTTTTGTCCACCTGGCATGGTGACTTAGTGGGTAGTAGTGTCGGGTCATGCCTTCAGGCCTGGAATTTCAGGTTTCCTCCTCTGCTGCGTGTGCAGCACTGCATGCTCTCCCCCTGTCGGAGGGTCTCCTCCTCTGGTCCAAAGGCATACCATTGGGTAAATTGGCACCTATGAATTGGCCATAGTTTGTGTGCCTTGCGATAGGATGTACCCTCACTTGGGACAGACTTCATCACCCCCAAACCCTGATCAGCAAGCAGTTTAAAGATGAATGAATGGAAATGGATGAAAGTCATCAGAATATACAAGTAGATTTTTCAAAGATGTATTTTTTTGAAGCACACATCAAATAATGAGTCATGAAGTGATTAATTGTGCAGGGGATTAGAGAAGGCAAATATTTATTTTGAAGTTTTAAATTTTCTGTTCAGGGCCGGGGGGGGGTTTGGACAGGGAATAACCCTGGATGGGGTACCAGCCCATTGCAGGACACCCTCACTCACACCTATGGGTAATTTGGTAATGCCAATTAGCATCAGTGTGTTTTTGGACCGTCGGGGGGGGGGGGGGCAGAATACCCAGAGGGGGCCTGTAATGATATGGGGAGAACATGCAAACTCCACACACATGGAACGCTGGTGGAGATTCAAACCCGGGTCCCGGAGGCATGAGGCGACAGTGCTGACCGCCGCACCGCCGCTCTACCCCCCCATTGATAGAACCATTTAGTAAAAACATACAAAATAAATATTTACTGCTCTGTCCGCAACTGAAGAATACATGGAATATTACAGATTTTACATGTTTAATTCACGGCCGTTCTCTCCTAGCGTCTGACAAAGGGTGACCCCTGTATTTCCTGTTCGTGTCTCTGTCGTCCTTCCCGCTCTGACTTTGTTCATCATGATAAACGTCTGTGTTCTTTCTCCCTCAGGACTGAAAAAGAGAACCAGGAAGGCCTTCGGGATACGGAAGAAAGAGAGGGACACTGACTCCACGTAAGTTTTCGGGTGGGAGGGGCCAAGCGTGACGTCCATTCTGTACGAAACTGGCATTTGGTTAGATTACACAGCTACTGCTAAGGCATGAAAAGTAATGCATGGAGTGCAGTAGAAGGTTCTCACAAAAAGTCAATAACAAAGTAAATGTCTTACAACATTGCAATACTCCTCATGGTTTATTTGTGTAGATTTGGTTTTATCATTATTGCACCTCTTCAGACTAAAGATGACATCGATTTGGTTAAATTTTTGCATGAAATCTATCAGAGTCGACGGGCGTTTATTCCGTAATAAAGATCCGTCTGTTCACTGAAGGTGGGCGCTAACTGGTCGCCACGGTAACGGGCCTGCGTCAGTGTCTGTTATGCAGTGGCCTCCAGATACAGGTGTCTGTCGGAGCTCTTCTGACAATTAGCTGCGATTAGTGCTTGCATCTTAAAAAAAAGCTCTTAACTGCTGACGTCTTCGTTCCCCCCCCCCCACCCCGAGAGCTGCCCTTCAGCGATCTTTCTCTGTGTCTTTCAGGGGGTCACCGGACAAAGATGGAGGTGTAAGTGTCACAAGATCCATTGATGGGCATGTCAGTGAACACGTCAGGAGGAGTGTTTGTATTGCATGGAATAAAGGGATGAGACACGTCAAAGCAAGGGAATGAAAAATGGCCAACAATGGGATGGGAAACAATGGTGCCTTCTGTGAATGATTTGCATGCTAACAAGTAAATGTTTTCAAGTTCATTTTAATGATGTTCATATAAATTTCTTTCGCAGTCGCAGAAAAGAGCTAACGGTGCCCCAAACGGGTTCCACGGGGATATCGACTGGGAACGATATGTAAGAACCGAAATAAGCTCTCTCTGCTAAACCGGCCATTATGGATCATGGTGCTGATGTTGGGAAACTCCCCCAAAAATGCACTTTACGCTATTCCAGAACTCTCCGGAGGTGGACGATGAAGGCTACAGCATTAGGCCAGAAGATGAAGATGGAGATATCCTTAAAGTGTCTGGGAACATTGATTTTCACCGTGATCTTTGGAAGCTCTCTTTAGAACTGTGCATCTCCATGAAAACACAGTTCAAACTGTGCAGTTTCCAGCTGCATTTGCCCTAAGGCTGGATATAGGTGCATGACAACAGAAAAGGTTGTTTGCTATCCAATGCATTACTTCAGTAATGCAATTAATGACCCACCTGATATCAAACTGCAGATTTTCATGGTTATTCTGGAAGAATATTTCATAGTTTCATTTTGCCTACATCATTTGTAAATCTGTTTTTAACTTTTGATTCAGGAGGACCCTGGAGCCTGCGAGTAGAGGCAGACCTGTTATTTGAGAGATCACAGCAGTTCTGTCCTGCTGTTATAGCAAATAAGCTATATCCAGTCAGCTGTAACATTAGGAAGACACTCTGGGATTCAGATGCTTCTGTTCTGGAGCCTGAAAAAATATGTAAAGGTCCAGGGATTTACCAGAAAGAATGGTACTTTGTTGCCATATGCTGACTTGGGTGGACTTCAAGACCACTAACCCTTTACTAGATAAGCTATTGAAAGATGGATTGTGGATGAAGAGTGAGGGCTAAAGACAAAGTTCATAGGAGGTGACGTATCTGAGCATGCTTTCACTTTGCACATGCTGAAGGTGCCTCTTCTTATGTAATGCCTGGTCTCAGGTTAGGGGAGGAAGACTAACGTGAGCCCCCCAGATATAACGTAAGCTGACAGAAGCCCTGCATACTTTGATTGTGTTTTCCTTAACCAAAACTCACCCGCTCCCAAAGCCAAGCACTTTTACTCGTCTAGTGAGTCCGAGGAAGAGGAGGACCATCGTAAAAAGTTCAAGATCAAGATCAAGCCGTTACCTGAGGGCAGCGCCAACTGTTCCGTTCCCTCCGTGGACGAGCTGAAGGCCTCCATTGGAAACATCGCCCTGTCACCTTCTCCACTGGTGAGTTTTCATCCATCTCCATCTCCCCTTTGGCCTTTAGCCACCTTGCTTCGTGTCTTTTGTTGTTTTGGTTTTTAAACGCGGTGTGACTCAGCCGTTTAAATGTCGTGTAAAGGTCTGTGTGTTTTGGATGTTGGGGCTATACAGTGATTGGAATTGGCAAAATATTTAACCTCAGGAAAATATTCACCAGTTGAAGCCTGGAGTGGTCCAAACAAGAAGTTTTCCAGAAAATTATTTTTGCAAAGGTCTCTAGTATCAGCACGTCACCTCTTCTAAAATGACTGAATATCACAGGACACAAGTTCAATGTTTCCCATTCCAGAGTGTCAGCTCTAAATTTTCCATAAAAATGGCATGAAATGGAAACCCTGCACATCCCTGCCAATCTGGGAGAGTATTACCAGCCAACGGCTGGCTTTGGGTCCCACATTCGAGAGGGAACGGCCCTCTTCTCCAACGTCACTGTCTTCGCTTGTAAAGGAGAGCTTTTGCATCAGCCTGAAGGACGTTTTTTGTCCTGGACTGTCGCTGCTGAGAATGAATTCTGGCCTTGACTCATACAGCTCCTTAGAAGGGGGGGGGGGGGACATATCTTGAGACATGTAATGGAACCACGTGACGTGTGGACTTGGCAGCAGTGATGAGGTTAATTGGGAGGTTTCCCTTTTCAGAGGCGGATGTGCAATGGGCGGGGCTACCTCTGACGCATGGACTGATGGGGGGGAAGGAATCGCGGCCAATCAGGCAAGGACCAGGGGGTCCTGGATAGTAGTGGACAAATCAAAAGAGAACATGCTAATATATGCAAATTTAGCTGCTGGAACAAATCGTTCTAAATGATGACAGCTGTCCCTGAAATGTGGCTGCTGGGGAGCCCCTCCCCCCAGCAAATATAGAAATTAGGGTTCTCTATGTTTATATGTTTATATTCATGGCAGATGCTTTTGTTGAAAGAAACCCGCACACAATACCGTTCAAACAATAATGTGGCTCACTAACACGGGGTGGCAGACAGAAATCCCCCCCCCCATAATCCTCAGCCCTTCCATATCTTGTGCCTTAACTGCTATCCTTCCTTCTCAGTCTGTCAGGACCAGGGTAGCTTTCATAAGCTCCTTCTCCCAGTCTCTGCGCACAGGAACTCCCAGTTCCGAGTCCTTCAGAACCTTCTAAGTATCTCAGCGAGAGTCTCCTTTGCCGCTGCCAAGCTCTCTGTTGTCAGGAGGTGCATGTAACTAACAAACCATTAAATCTCAAATCAAGTCCTAGTCAGGAGGCATTTCTTTTCAAGGCAAGGCTGGGCACGGGGGGGGGGGGGGGGGCCCTGGGGGGGATGATGGCCAAGGACTGGAGTGCGGCTGATGGCTGTCATCTGAAATTAAGCACGCACGGTGCGTTTTAGTATGCCATTTAGTTTAGTTTTTTTTCCGCTTTCACGTCCATCTTTCCTTTGCCAGTATACTTTATTTGCTTAGTGGGTAATTTTTATAGATAGGACTTTAACTTTAGCCGGCAGCTCTATGTGTCTATAACTCTGAAGCTGGTGGACTTTGGGGTGACTTACAGCTGCGGGGGGAGGGGGGGGGGTGGGGGTGAAGCGTATACGGACTGCCCTCATCTAGTGCCTGACAGGTGCTGGGCTTTTCAGTGAAGCTCATCGCAGGCACTCAGGTGGACGACTCTGAACGTCATAGATATCATGGGGAAGTGTGGAAAATATCAGTGAAGATGTAGAAACCGATTTAGTGCTGGAGCCTCGAATAAACAGTATGTTGGCCCCCATGGGAAATTAGCCATCCCAGTCCAGTCACTTAACCGCCACCCCCCACCTGCTCTAGAGCTCCTGATCGTATATTGATTTCATTCCTCTGATGTTTCCACCATGTTTAAACTGGAATCACACCTCAAAGAAGTATTTTTCTGAGAATAAGAGGACATAAGTAGATATTCGCATATGATTTCGCCCTTGTCTAAGTCACTCATCTTTATTGCTGCACATATACAGTAGAATACTTGTATGTTACAAACCAGTGTGTGTGTGTGTGTGTTTGTGTGTGTGTGTGTATATATAGAATATTCTAACAATAGAATGTATATACACTAATAGTAACAATGAAAATATCAATTTCCTCTGTTCTCCAGAATGTTACTGATAGCTTGCTGGATAACTAGATGAACACCACTTCAGTTCCTGAACCTCACCTCACAACCAGCTCACCTAATTAATTAACTCAGTTAATTAAATAACTCAATGAGGTATTGATTAGCCGAACGTGGTGGGGTTTTTGTCGAGTCATATATTGTGTCGTTGCTGTAAATACCATGGTGATTTTAGGCGAGGTTTTGAAATGACTAAGCTGACACACCTTGACAGACGTCACAGTTTTACAGCAATATGAAGATCAGCTGAACGTCATTTTCTGTGACTGCCCAAGACATTAGCACTATACGGTGTATAAATATGGCTCATACCCATAATCCCACCTGATGTTGTTTATGCCCTTTGTGTCTGCGGTGTGTGTCACACACTGCAGTACGGCGGTTTATCGTCTGACCTACTTACACAGTTACGATGTAACTCCAACCGCCGACCTGCGACCGTCCCTCCCCAACAACCGCGGACCACATCATTTAACAGTCCTCATTCATCCTCTAGAAATACACCTAAAGCTCCACTTATTTGGAGAATAGACAGAATGCAGGAAATGACGGATTCCAAAATGCTACAATGTAACTCAGAGGTTTGAATATGGACAAGGACTGTGTGCACAGGTCAGGAGTTTGGCTGGAGCACGTCCTGCAGTTGCCAAGAAGTAATTAGTTTATGACTTATTAGGTTCTGTCTTTTTTTTCATGTCCATCTGGCTCCAGTAGTACAGCAATCAAAACAGATCAATTTTAATAACACAGTCAAGGCAGAATCTGTCAATGAGAGCCAGAGGTTGAGTTTATTCTTCCTGAGTCTGTTAGCACATCAAAAAAAATTCAAAAAACAAAAAGCTTATACTACTCTAATGTTATGCAGGGATTGTGTGTGAATGAGTTATGCATTAGCTGGCATTGTAACCACCCATCCTTCAAAAGGGTATCCATGGAGACCTACTGACTGTGCAGTGCTGCTGGGGTGATAAAGGAGGGCTGGAAGGGGGCACTGACCATTGATGGAGCTCGGAACTAAAACAACGCTCGGTCTGACCCCCCCCCGCTGCGCGCTCAGCCGATCCATTCGCCGGGTCTCTTTGGTTGACGCAAAAGAGATGGAAATGAAAACCTGGGCAGCTTTGTGGGGAAGCTCCCCTGACTGGGACTGCGGGGGCAGCTCCTCTGGATTGAGACTGGGACTGAGACTGGGACTGGGGGGGAGGGGGGCAGCTCCTCTGGACTGGGACTGGGGGGGGGCAGCTCCTCTGGACTGGGACTGGGGGGGGGCAGCTCCTCTGGACTGGGACTGGGGGGGGGCAGCTCCTCTGGACTGGGACTGGGGGGGGGCAGCTCCTCTGGATTGAGACTGGGACTGGGGGGGCAGCTCCTCTGGACTGGGACTGGGGGGGGGCAGCTCCTCTGGACTTAAATTCAACTTCCTCAACCACAGTGCCGGGTGACAGCCGACCGCTGCGGTTAAACCGGATATGGGGAGCAGTGATAGGCAGTGTAAGGTAGCATTGTCACCAAGTAGATGGATATAGTTCAATCTGAAGGTTCTGTCAATGGGGTCGGAAAGAAACATCGACAAAGCAGCACAACAACAATGATAGTAGTAGTAATAAAAACAATAGAGATCTAGCAGGGATCTAGTCTCTAGCCTTAGGCTAATTGGTGTCGCTACATTGCTGTTAGCATTTGATGTGTGAGCCCGAGATGGGTAAGCATTTGGAAGAAGTCCGGATAATAGTTTGACAAAACTGAGCAAGGTGCTGATGATGTGTTGGGTCAACAAATAAGATGAAGAGACCCTAGTAAGAGTCAAACTGATCTCAGCACAGGAAGAGCGGGTTATGACACACCTGGAGGTGTAGCGAGTGCCAAGTCGGCAGCAGAGGGATCTTGTAGGTAACGGGGAGTTTTTTGTCGCTGTACTGATTCTATCTTTAACCTTCTCAGAAGGACATACTTTTGCATTTCTCAGAAGCGGTTATACAGTCTTAAGATTCGCGTTAAGAAGCTTCCAGCAATTTGTGCCCCGCTTCTCCGTGAAGTTTCATGGAATGTTTTCCACCGGCATTTAAGTCACCGTGTCGGGGAAGCTTAATTCCTTTCGATGCATTTATTCTCGTCGGGAACCATGTCAGCTCATTTTCATTCCAGTTACATATCGGTCTGAGTGTCAGCAAGCTAAGTAGCGCACAGCCAGGTTTGTGAATACAGTGGTACTAGAAATTAACTTGATTTCTTATCCATAAATGCAGTGGCAGATCCTGGCATGGCCAATATGGGGAAGTGCCCAGGGCCAGTGCCCAGGTCCGGTCTTGGGGAGCAGTGAAGTTTATGCAGTTCACCACTGCATAAGCATCTCGTGTCTGATCTACCATCCAGTCCTCCACTTTATCTCCCCTGCCCCCCTATCGAATCCCAGCATGAACGAGCACGTTCCCAGTTCATCGTCATTGCCTCGTTACCACGTAACCGACCAGCTGACGCTGTGTTCGTTCTCGGCCTCTCCCTCGCAATGCTGACATGCTCTGCAGAGGAGAAGCCCGGTAAGCCCGTCCCCTTCCACTCTTTCATTTTTTCCCCGTGGTATTCTCAAGAGTGCGCTTCTGGTGCTGATCACTGTGCCGCGTCCCTCAAGCTGCACGCAGTGACGCCTCGTGTGCCGCGTCCCTCTCGCTGCACGCAGTGACGCCTCGTGTGCCGCGTCCCTCTCGCTGCACGCAGTGACGCCTCGTGTGCCGCGTCCCTCTCGCTGCACGCAGTGACGCCTCGTGTGCCGCGTCCCTCTCGCTGCACGCAGTGACGCCTCGTGTGCCGCGTCCCTCTCGCTGCACGCAGTGACGCCTCGTGCCCCATCGTGACTGGCTTGATCTTTCTCTGCGTCACCCTCGGCCACCTCCTCATTCATCCCCGTGTTCCTTAAATGCATTAAGTCAGTGCTCCGAATAAGGCTGCACCCCATTGGATGAAAAGAGACACCATCATATGAACGCATGCAGTGATTTGTTCTTTTATTGCACTGAGGAGAGCATGTCTTGCCCCCCAGTGTCCAGATAGGCCTTGTCATGCTTTGATAGATATTGTCAGTGTGTGTTTTTTTTTTTTTGACTGATTTGTCACTCTCTGACCAGGTGTCTCTTCTCTCTCCCTTTTTGCTGATCACAGAGACGTAGCCCGGTGAGTTGTGTTCGCCACAGATGACTGTGATCACGGGTCGGTGAAACGTAAGCGGGGTTAAAATCACCGTGAAAATCGAAGACAGCATTACGCTCCAAATGAAATCCCTGTAAACGGGGTGACTTTATTCTGTAAGATAGCAAAGACGTAAGAGAGAAACCATGACGAGATGTGCAGTCACAAGAAAATAATCAAGCAACAACCAACCAAGTTGGAGTTTATTATTTTTGTATAACCACACACCCCGAAGTGGGTTATCTGGCTTATACCATAGCTAATAAACAAAAAATAATAATGGAATGACAGTTAATGTTTCAGAAGAAAATTATTTCAATTAGTACTTAATGTGTACTTAAAGTGCTCTTAAAAATATAGTCCTTATAAAGGTACAACACCTGGTGAGGCTACTCACTGGCTACTCATTGGAAGCAGCAAGTCCATAGAATCCGTCAACAGACAGATGCTTGTGTTTTGAAAACCAAGGAAAGTTATGCTGATAAGAATGATTGGTTATTTAGCAGTTAAAAGTCACACAGGTATTTATATTGTGTTTAATAAGACATTAAAATGCATTAATACAGAAGTGTTATTAGGCTACCGGAACTACCTGTGTGGTTACATGAAAATAATCACCACCCATGTGACACCTCTGGACCAATAAGAAAATAGTATTTACGAACGCTGTGGTATAAATCAGTATATCTGTCTTCTGCTTGGGGTATTATGTTTCTTTGGTGTCTCCATTTTGGTGTGGAGATCTTTATTCCCAGCATCAAACATTATGTGAGAAACTAATCCAGCACAACTCGGGGAATAAAGATCCCAGTCAACACACACACACGGATTAGCAGCACAGCTACATGATGCTAAATGTTAATGACATGCAGGCAACGGGGGGCCATTTCTGTTGTTTTTCGTTCATTTCGATGATCTTGTTCGCTATCTTGAGATTCGTTCTTCAGCCGTGTCCTTAGAAATGCTCCAGCGCACCGTTTTAAGTGGTCGATACAGCCACATGAATATGCAGATATGTATGAATATTTTCATCTTGTAAAGCAGCGTTTAATTTGTTTTAATTTTGTTTTTAAATTGCAGGGCCAGATCAAAAGAAATCTTTCCAGTAAGTACGTAACAGCACATGCTAATGCTTTGTGTGCTAATAACTCGTAGAAGCTAACGAGTTAAGCACTGCTAGGTACTGAATAGCAGGATGGCTGTGGAAACAGCTTCACGATCTGTTTCTTTATTCATCTGCACTCTCCTCCTCACACTTGTATTCCTCTCCTCTCAGGTGAAGAGATTGCAAGGCCACGGCGGTCTACTCCCACACCTGCTACTGCTCCCCCTGCGCCTCCCGTACCCCCTGCACCTCCTGCAGTCCAGCCCCCTGAGTTAGTAACCGCCCCCCTTGGGGAAGGTGGGGAGAACAGTTTCATATGAATGACCATTTCTGTGCTAAAGTCTTGAACTGTGAACAGCTGAAGAGGGACAATTCCAAATGTGGCCACTCTTTTTTTTTTTGGCTGATTATTGAAACAGACATACCATTAAAAAAACGCGTGCTATCTTCCTGAGCAGTTCATGAACCTGCGTTACACTGGACACTAACAGAAGTGCAGCTCCTTCGCTGCTATGCTCTCTGCTGCCCCCATCTGACTGTGTGGGAAATTGCTTTCGACTGATGTGTCCGGGAACTGAGAACTCACACCGTCTTATCCTTACTGCTTTAGAAGTCCGAAAATCCCAGAGGATGCGACGTCACTGTTTGGGCCTCCTCTCGAGACGGCCTTTGACGATGAGAAGGCAGCAGGTAAGGCTTATAAACCACGATCCGCCATGGTCCACTGGACCCGACGGAAGCCTGAGACACTCCGGTTCTTACGTGTATCTGCATGAAACGGGCATTTTTGAGTATATATCTAGTTTCATCACTATTTTTCACCATGCATGTCCAAGGGAGTGCACCAGGATAACCCTACTTGGCTTGATGACCTGTCTGGATGTCTTTGCCAACTAATGTATCTTTAGATAAAAGTATTGATTCCTCAGTCTCCTGGGTACATCGCATTCTCACCGGGCTTTTATGAAATGAAAAGGCCCTTGTCTGTCAGGCGGCCCGCTGTCTTCACGGCCTTTACTGATATCCCCGTTGTGCTTTACTGATATCCCCGTTGTGCTTTACTGATATCCCCGTTGTGCTGTGCTCTCTCAAGAAGCGCTTATAGACGAACCGGCGATCTGGGGGGCACCTCTGCCTGAGCCGCACCCAGACTCCCCTGTGACAAGACCCTTTCCTACTGGAAGTAAGTCTTTGAAACACAGAGGCGCTTTGTCTCGTTTTTTTTACCATTGATAAAACATTGCCGGGAGGGGCTGCGTTCCTGTAAAAGAAAAGAAAAGAAAGCATCATGCACAATTTGTCCCCCACAATTCGTTCGTTATCCCGTCTTTTCAAGATTCAGCTGGCAGGTAAATAACTGTAAGCCCTTGCTTTCGACTTTCCTTCCCCCTGAATGTGCAGGCTAGGACCCATCACGTGACACACCCCCCCAAGCTAAGACTTTGTGGTTCCCCATAATCCTTTTGTCTCTGGTACAGAAATGCATCGATTAACCAAAACTGAAACAATATGCTCATGAATAATGAATTAACCAAGCAAGCACACACACACCCCCCCCCCCCCCCAACCACATCAACTTTTTGGTCAGTTACACCACTTCATACCTGTCACTGCTTGTTAACTGATTATCCAGGCCTAGATTACCTGCTTCAGGTGTTCTAGTGATAGTAGAGCACAGAATGTGTGCACGGATGGGTGGTGTCCTTGGATCCCCCCCCGAAGTGAAACATGTTCGGGTTCAATGACGGTCTTGATAATGTAGTATGAATTCCTGGCACTACTGTAGTTTCACAGCAAGGCTATATCATAAACGGAGCACTTAATGTTTTGTGAAATTAGTCTTTAAATTGCTTTTCTCTGGCAAAAACACGACAAGCCTGCAGAAGAGCGTTTGTCGAGAATTTGCCCTGCAGCGAGCGTTTAGCGTTCTCTCCGTCACGGCGATTCGGAACGCAGGTGAATGGTGACTAAATTCCTTGCAGATGGGTTTTGTCTTCAGTTTTAAAGCTCAGAAACATTTGCTGCTTGGTGTGTGAATGTCTCCAGGGTCAGGCAGAGGCCTGTGTCTATGGCCATGAAAGGCACCACAGTACATTCTTGGAGTCTGAAGGTTGTCAAAGGCGCCAGAGGTCGTTCTTATGTGTGTTAGACCGCCTGTCTGTCCTGGGAGGGGTTTACGAGTGTGGGGTTTATAAGCTCAGGCGAAGTGCTGGTACGAGGTAGCTTTTACTGCCCTGATCATGGCCCTGTTAGGGAGCAATAAGATGCTTTTAGTGTTTACCATGATGACAAGGACTCACATTTTAACAAAAAAACAACTTCTATTAAACATCTTGAATGGTTTCTGTAAAAAGCGCAGTCGTGGGAGTTTTACTTACGCAAAAATGTTCTTAGGGCAGAAGAAAAAATGACTGGTTTAGAGAGATCACCAATCAGACTATAGAGGAGGTGGGTCCGAGCAACTAGAGACAGTGGGACCAAGATATCTGATTGGTCCCACCTCCTCTACAATCTGATTGGTTATCTCTCCGAACCAATCGTTTTTTTCTTCTGCCCTCAGAACATTTTTGTGTAAGTATAAAACACTCATGAGCTAAAAGCGTAGCTGTGGTCGAGAGTCACTCCAAATGGGGCTGACTGGAATGCATGTGCTGTACTCTGCTGACCCGATCCCTGAACCCGAACCTTATGCGGAGCTCTTGTTGGTTGTTCTTGCAGCTCCGCCTCCGCTACCACCGAAAAATGTCCCGGCTGCGCCCCCTGCTGGCGGCGCCTCCCAGCCAGATTCAGCAGGTGGGTGGTTCACACCGCATCGTAGGCTGTGCGGAGTCTCAGCCGTGTTCGTGCTAACAGATCTTTCCGCTCTGGGCTGCGCCTGATGCAGTCACAGCTGAAAGTGACGAGGACCAAGACGTAAACCCCGGTTCCCCGGAGAACCCCATAAAGGTGTCCATGACCGACCTGGACAACATATTTGGCCCGGTGAAGGTCCCAAAGTCCTGCGAGGAGACGGCGGACAGCAAGTGGGTCAGTTTCAACGATGAGTGGGCCGAGACCCCGCCCCCTCCCGAAGAGCCCGCCCCTCCCCTGCCACCATCCCTCCCACCCAGTCCTCCGCCACCTGTTGACGAGGGTCCCCCTGAAGTGCCGGACTCGCCCGCCAGCCCCCCTCTTCCGAGCCGCAGACCTGCGGGTGTCATCCCCCCTCCCCTAGTCTTGGACGAGGGAGACAAAGCAAGCTGTGAGACAGCAACGCTGAAGGAGGATCTCCCAGATATAACGGCTTCGCCCAAGGAGCTCACCCCGGGTCCGCGGGCCACGCCTCCTCCCCCTCCCCCTCCCACCTACAGAGCTGTGGTGTCGTCCCCTGGGCCCTGCTCAGGTACTGCAAGCGGTGAGTCTATTTGTGAATCCTCTCCAGGAGATACCAAATGGTGCAGTGCTTAGACAGCAGGGCTTATGAGCAAAGGCCTCTGTAGATCCACAAGTAGAGCCTTGTGCTCTTATTGCAAAGGTTGTAGGTTCAAATCCCGATGGGCACAAGTGAATTGTAAGCCTTTTCTCTACTGTAAGTTGTCGTGTGTGAAAGTGTTAGATAAGTGAATGTAACGTATAGATTTACCCTTGACAAGAAACACTGCTGTACTGCTGTACTCTATGAATGTCTCTCTTCCACACCCCACTGAGCTTGGGATGCCTCTCTGCCTGAAAGGTCACAGTGGCCAGCAGAGAGATCATCGCTGTTGGGCCCTTCTGGGATGTTGGCTAGCCCTGCACTCTGACAGAAGTTGTCCTCACTTATATGTCTCCTTAGACAAAAACATCTGCTGCATGAATATAAATGTGAAGCAGTGCTTGCTTAGCACAGGGTTGCAGTGAGCCTGCAGCCTGTCCCAGTGAGAACAGGTAGTACAGGGTTGCAGTGAGCCTGCAGCCTGTGCCAGTGAGAAAAAGGTAGTACAGGATTGCAGTGAACCTGCAGTGAGAACAGTGTGCCAGTGAGAACAGGACAGAAGGCAGAAAAGCACCTTGGACAGGAAGCCAGTACATCTCAGGGCACACAAACTATGGGCAATTTCAAGACATCACTTTTTGGAAAAAACAAAAAATACTGAATAGTAAGTATTCAGCTGAGAAACTGGGAAGTATAAACCAAATTCAAGTCTTTTTATAAAAAATAAGCTCTTATTTTGTGTCCCTTTTTTATGAAACATTTCACTTAAATTTCTATCTATTCTCACAAAATTCTTTTGCTAAGAAAGTAATTATAATCAGTTGTTCTGTGCTCATGTAATGTACATTTATTAAGAGCTTGTATTATTTTCATTTGTTTTGTTTATCTTAACTTTACCCAGTAAAGACCCAGGTGCTTGATATTATGCGATGTATTGTTGTGGGGGGGGGGGGTTGTTTTAAGCCTTCGTAGGCCTTCGTAGGGCTTAAAACAAAACAAATGACCGCAATAGCTGAACCGCGATATAGCGGGGGCGCGATAGCTGAACCGCGATATAGCGGGGGCGCGATAGCTGAAGCGTGATATAGCGGGGGCGCGATAGCTGAAGCGCGATATAGCTGAAGCGCGATATAGCGGGGGCGCGATATAGCGGGGGCGCGATATAGCGGGGGCGCGATAGCTGAAGCGCGATATAGCGGGGAATCACTGTACTTGGCTTTGGCTGTAAAGATGCCCTTTAGTGATGCCAGCAGGCCACCATCCTCTGTAAGTGCTGGGAGCTGTAAGAATTATGCTAACTTTAGCAGGTCATGTTATCAGTGCTGGGTTTTATTCATTTTACAGGCTCCTCCTCCCCTGCCCGTCCTGCAACACCATTGGCTGCCAGCAGTCCGACTCCGCCCCCTCCCCCACCCCGGCCATCCTCACGGCCTAAACTTCCTCCTGGAAAACCTAGTATAGGGGATGTGGTAAGAAAGTTAATTTGTCCCACTCAATGCACATTCTCTAACTAGTTTTAATGGTCAGTTTTACTGGGACATTTCATTCCTGAATCTATGGGTGCCCCTTGTATGGGGGTGTATGTGTGTGTGTGAGTTTTCCAATTAAACACTTAACTACTGTTTGAACTTAACAGTTCTGATTGGACTAATTTATCCTAACTGCTTAGTACAAAGGTTGATAGCGGTTTAAATAGAGCCAAAAAAATAACCGTTCCTGTATCAGGAAGGAATACAATGTTTTTAATTTTAGCATTCATTCTTCAACAGTTTTAAGTCAAGGAATATTTTAATTAATGGAAATATAATTTTAAAGTGAAAGAGAAAAGGGTTACAGGTGTTATAAATTGTGTCACATGAAATTATGTTCCATTTATGTAACAAGTTATTGAACAAACACCAAATTTGTATTGCGTTTCATCAAGCCCTTTCATGACTGCCGAAACACTCCTAATCACATAGAAAAATTTGGCTATGAATCATGTCGTTCGCCGCTTCTGTAGTTCAGTCGAGGCTGAATAACAAAGAGCTCGACTGGAGCAAGAGTCCAGCGCAGGTGGCAGGTTGCCAGATCCAGGATTTAAAAATCAGTACACCGGTCATTCCTGACAGAAGCAATATACTGACAGGCAGGGGTTACGAGGCCCATGTCCCCAAACCAACCTCTGACTTGCTGTTGTCTCCTTAGGCCCGGCCGTTCAGCCCCCCCATCAACTCCTCCAGCCCTCCCCCTTTTGCCCCCCTGGCTCGGGCTGAGAGCACCTCCTCCATATCGTCCACCAACTCCCTGAGTGCCGCCACCACCCCCACCGTCGGTAAAGAGCTGTCTGTCTCTGTGTCAGGTGTGCATCACTCCATCACCCCGACGTGTCCCGTCTCCCGTCACCATCGTCAAGTTCTTGTTTTTAGCCTAATGAACTGTCTGACAAATCGTCTGACCGCTGTGTCCCGTTTAATCGCTTTTGTGTATGAAGGCTGGCGTCTGCATTCTAGAATCCTAAAAAATATTTGATGAGAAGCATGTGCATCGGTTTTAAATAAAGGAGATGAACTCATACTCAGGGCTTACAGTTATTTACATATGAGCTATCAAGCTATTGTTTTGCACAGGATAATGAAATAGAAGTTTTGTCTTTCACTGCTTCCTAGTTAAAGGTGACTAGAGCTATTGCCACAGAACATGTTGATGACAGATGTATTTATTGGTTGTTTATTTGATGGACATTGTGAAGTATTGTGACTGTAACAGACTCTGCTTTGTCTTCGCTAGGATCCATAGCCCATTGAATTACTATTTCCCTATATCCTGAATGCTAATGGATTTGTCTCCATAGATCTTGTCAGCTGTAAAAAAAAAAAAAAACAGCTGTAACAATATGTGGCTGCGCTAGAATTGCAAGAAACATTTTGGGGCAATAACAAAAAGGCAGTGACCAGGAAGATTTCCAAGTACTGAAATACGTTATAAACAAGTTTATTTTCCATTCTTGTTTTGCATGCTGCATTTTCTCCTCTGTTTTGCTCATTTCTCCACTCAGTACGTCTATTTTTGAGCGCCCGAGTGTCTGTCCCAGCAGTCGTCTCATTCTTTTGTTTGCGACCTTTTCCGTTATGCTTGATTTATGTCCCTTGTGTTTGTGTCTTTCCTTTCTTTTTGGTCGATCTTTTTCTTTCGGTGATGTCAGAAGATGACGTTTTTGTAGACAAACTGCCCACCTTTGACAGAAGCTGTGAAAGGCCCGGAGGTACGGTATGGGGCCTGGCGGCAGAATCATCATTACCCACAATGCACTCTGCCCTGGCGCACATCTGTCACCCATGGCCACACCCCCCTTGACCCATCCCAAAGGCAGTGTGCAGGATGGCACCCATCACATGGCAGGGGGACTTTGTGGGAAGACAAAGGCACAGACTGCAGGCTTTTAGGACGTTCCCGTTCTCAAGCATGTGTAGCATCCCCCAGATCTCCTGCCCTACCTACCTCCTGTCCTCATTCCTCCTCGTTTCACGACGCATCTTACAAAAACACCGGGAAGTGTGGCTGGCATCTCCACTCAATGCCACACTTTTACAAACATAAACAACGGCATTTCGAAGCGAGCATCTTGCCGTCAGTAGCCTCAGCTAGCTGAGAAAATGCTAAATGCATCCGTTTCGTCTTTTTGCATGACTGTCAAACCGTACTCTTTGCGCTTGCTGGCCGAGGAAATTTTTCTACAACAAAATTTGACTAATTTCTCTTTTTATTCTGTGTTAAGTAGCATATGACTGTTTCAGATATCAGGCCAGAAACACAGAAATAACCTGATTGCCTTCAGAATTTTAGTAGCTAATACTTACCCGGTTGTATAAATGATATGTTATCATTTAATTTGACTGACCTGTTAGCTGTAGCAGGGAAAGGGTGTTTTATATTCTTATCAGTCTTCAGACACTCGAAAGGAACCCCTTTGCAATTTAACTTCCCTGGACTCTCCCCCCAGAAATCCCTTGTAAACGCCTCCCTGTGGATTTCTGGGCTGCTTTGATAGAGTGCCCGATCTAGGCTCTCCGTCACCCATCACTATACCCACTCTTTCTGCGCAAGGCTGCCCCCTGCTGGGCATATAGCGCTTTGCAGCTACATATTAGGATAACATCATAATTTTTCGAAAAAAAAAAATAAAAAAGATTCTCAGGCCTAATAGTCATTAAACTTGTTGATTGGATTTTAAATATTCAAGTTACTGGAATTAAAAAAGAACAATGACTAGTACTATTCTTTTTGCACCCTGTGCTTTGTAAAGCTCATAATTGTCATTTAGTCTCCAGATCCTCCATTAAATTATAGTAGATGATCAAAATAGTGTTTTGAAAACAAACACTTTCATAGGGGAAAATAGTGATTAGGACTAAATAGTGATTAGGCCAGTGTTCAGGCTGGCCTGTTGTGTACGGTTCCGATATGTAGCACTAATACCCACTTGCCTCTAAGCAAAGCAAAGAGGACCCCGCCCACCCCACCCCACCCCACCCCTCAGTTGTGATTGGCTCGCAGTGCCTTCTGTGTTCCCGCCCACTGTGTCGTGTGATAGACCTGCCGCGTGACTCACACTATTGTCCTTCTCTCTCCCTCCCCACCTCCCTGCTCCGTCCCACTTCAAATCCCGCCCCTCACGCAGAGAATGACCAGCCTTCCCTGGTTTGGTTTGACAGAGGGAAGTTTTATTTAACCTTCGAAGGTAAGTGGTGCCCAGTGTAGTGGCACTCAAACCTGAATGCTTCAAGCCCCGCCCTCAGCCCCTCCCCCCTCAGCCCCTAACATGCTGCATATGGCCACCATCCCTAATAACTCCTCCCCTTTTCACCACCAGACGTTCATATTTCCTATTGGCTGGGTGTTATTATATCTTTTTTCATTATCATCGTCATGATGTGTTTTAATTTGTTTTCTGTTTTTTTTTAGTTGTATTTTTATTAATTTTTATTATGCACAATTTATAATTTTTTTTTTTTTTTTTTTTTTTTTTTTTTACATTTTCGTTCTTCAGTACCAGCAGATCCGCATAAAGATTCAGTCCAAAAATCCTCTAAACCGGATTTTTATATCCTGACCCCAAAACAAAAATTTAACCTACAGGATAAAATATAAACAAAGTCTTTATTTTTCTGCTGGATGACGTGATAACCAAACAGTAATGTTGGTCGTGTGTCGTCATGAGACCTGATTTGTGCTGATGGTAGTTCACAATGTAATGAACAGTAGTTGCATTTGAAATCTTATAGGGATTGTGTCTCAATCGTAGTTCCCTCAGCTATAAATGTCCTTCACTTTTACTGTTGTTCAAGTAACTGTATATAAGCCTGTATTACTGCAGGCATCTTGTTAAGCAAAGCTGTCTCTGCTTTGTGCAATAGGATAAACTCCAAGATCTGTACTGATATGGAAGTTGGATATACTTATGGACTTATACTTTATATTGCCTTCAAGACAGGCAGCCAATTAGATCTCAAGGAGCGGTAAACACTTTTAAACCGATGACATCATGCACAATATATTGGCTTCAACACTAATGTGATGGGTTTCCAGAATGGTTTATGGGCATTTATTTAAGGCTTCAGCGGGAGTTTGTGCCTGCAGTCATCTCTTGATTTATGGTGGGAAGTTAGCGATTCTGACATGACGTGAGACTCGCGCAGTATGGATACTACCTACATGCATATTTGTGAAAACAAGCAAGAATCAAACTGCGGGGAGAGCGGAAGTTGTTTGGCATGACGTTTGGATGCCGGAGCTTTTCGTTTCGTTGTGGCTGGAGGCGGTTTGGCTTCCCTGAGTTCAGGCTCAAGCTTGCGGCAGTTTCAACTGCCATTTGTGACTGTGAGTCCAGACGGAACACAAACACAGCGCTCCGTGGCGATGGTGCGCCACCTGGTGGATCGGCATTAAAAGCCAAATCAACAGATGGCGGAGCTGGATGCGACCGCCTCGGAGTCGCGGGGGACTGTGCATGCGGCCGCGGTAACTGCCACCTCCTCTGATGTCACTTCCTGTTCAGAGCGGCACCACCTGCTTCAGTGATGGTTATTGTGTTTCAGGCTGCTCCCGGGGGCCCAGCCCACTGACCATGGGGGCCCAGGACACGCTCCCCGTAGCGGCCGCCTTCACAGAGACTGTCAACGCCTACTTTAAGGGAGCCGACCCCAGCAAGTAAGTGAAGGCATTCAGGCAGACTTGCGATCTTTATCGCCATTGTCATTTTAATTATTGGTATCGTTTCCATCATTATTGATGAGACTTTTAATTAAAAAAATGCTACTTTCAGAATCTGGCACAAAACAGCTCTAGAAAAGATTGAGACCACAGCAAAATTTCCAGTTTCACTCAAAATTTTTCAGTTTATGGATATTCGCCTATATAAAATATACATTTTCTTGCAAACTCCAGCCTGGCTCTTCCCTGCTTCTCATTGATGAAGGGCTTCTTCCTTGCTTTATGGGTCTTCAGTCCTGCTTCTAGGAGCCTGTTATGAACTTTCCTAGCAGTGCACTTCACACCACTTAATATTTCCCATTCTTTTGAAGATCACTCGAGGTCATCCTCTGATTTATCTGCTGCCGGATAAGTTGACGGTCATCTCTGGCTTTAGAAAGTCGCTTCTGCCCTCTACCTGGCTGGTTTGTGGTTGTTCCCAGTGTCTCCTGCTTCACCTTGTTCTTATGTACTGCTGTCTTAGAACCTTTGAGCCTGGAAGCATCCTGCCTCACAGCGTAGCCTCTGCCAGAGGAACCGGGATTAAACCAGGATTTATAAAAGCAGATTTTTTAAAAATATAGAGTGGTTTCTTAATTTTTTCCAGAGCTGTATCTTTGAAATTTTCAGTTTGACCATTACTTAATCTGATTTTAAGATAGTGGTTATATATTATGTACGATTATATATATGCTTCACTTCATGGCTAATCTCTGCATACTGCCATGTCTGCCCTAGAAGAGCACTTCCTCTAATGAATCATGTGACAGGAAGTGGCTGTAAACACCACAATGGTTTCCCCTGTCAAGGTGCGTGGTGAAGATCACAGGGGAGATGGTGCTCTCCTTCCCTGCTGGGATCACCAGGCATTTTGCCAACAACCCATCTCCTGCTATCCTCACCTTCAGCATAACCAACTACAGCCGCCTGGAGCACGTTCTCCCTAATCCCCAGCTGCTGTGCTGGTAAATAATGGCTTAACTTACCACTTCCAGTCCTGATCCAGTTCAGCCAGGACCCTTCACAGGAATCTGATTTGTGTGTCTCAAAATAAAAGAATCACTGGTAACCACTATAAACTTCACTTAAAATGTCCTCAAAGATCAATTTTAAAGATAAGAACAACTCAGTTTTTATAGGAGACCATAAGAATAGTCTTTCATTGCAAACAGACATCAGGAAGAATCATTTGAAAAGACCTTAGTGGACAAATGTATCATAAAAAACAAAACTGGCTAGCTATATTCAGTTTTTGATTCAGTTTTTTCATTAGACCAAAGCTGATCCATAATAGTATTGTACTTAGGCAGCTGAACTTTCGCTTTTTAGTTAAATTAAGTTAGCTAACATTTACTTTCTGTCAGCGTTTGTTCATTTTGAAAGTTTTTTTTTCTGGCATTAACTCCAGCTCTTCAACAAATGATTTATTCAGGTTTATTCAGGTTTTGGGACAAATGTCCACGAGCGTCACGATCAGTGTGGTCCTCATTAAAATTGTAGCAATGTTTTGTCCACCCAAAGTCCATGTTTATACTGTAAGTTAATATTAGCCAGAAGCAGTTCAGGTATGTAGTCGCAGACAAAGTCAGCTTAATGAAAAATACGACCCTTATTTTGTGCCTGATTTCTCCCCTGAATACCAGGGATAAAATCCTTAGCATAGTAGCTATATGAAGGTACTCTAACGAAACTCGCTGCATTTCTCTTTTCACAGTGACACCATACAATCGAATGCCAACTCCAAGGAATTCTGGGTAAACATGCCAAACCTGATGACGCATTTAAAGAAGGTGGCAGATCAGAAGCCTCAGGCAACGTACTACAACGTCGATATGTTGAAATATCAGGTAGCGGCATATTATGGGGCACCATGCAGACATCTCACCTCACTCGGAAGTTTCAAAATCGGCAACAGCTCCCTGACACCCGCGAATGATGTGCAATGTCCCAGACATCGGTTGTTCCGCCATTCAACAGTGGTACAATAAGCCGGCAAGCTTTACTGACGCAACCTCAACCAGCACCAGGCTTGGGTGGTACCTAATTCTTAGTACCGTCACGCTTTCCAGACGTTAAACTGTGGTAAATGGTATTTCCACAGTATTTAAAAAAGCAACACTATTCTGGGATTTGCTGATAAGGGGAGAGGTGGGGACTTTTTGACCGATGTACTGTGCAAAAGTCTCAGGCAGCCAAAGACAATGATGTTCAAATGATCTTCATGTTGGTATAAAATAGTGATGTCTGTCAAAATGTGTCAGCTTAGCCATTTCAAAGCCTTTCCTAAAAGCACCCCAGTATTTACAGCAACGACGCAATATACCCATGACTCGACCAAAACCCCATCACGTTCGGCTAATCAATACCTCATTAAGTTAATTAACCGAGTTGATTAATTAAGTGAGCTGGTGGTGAAATTGAATAAATACGTGGAACGGCTGCGATGCCCCTGCGGAGAGGTTTGGGAGCTGAAGCGATGTTCATCTAGCCATCCAACTAGATATCAGTAACTTTTTGGAAAACAGCAGAAATTATTACTAGTTTTTATTGCGTTACTCCTAATTTGCACGTTCTAATGTTAAATTGTGCTTTTTGTTCTGGGCAAAAGTGCACTTACTACCCAGATAAACAGCTTTAAACATTTCTTTGGACTGCCGAAGGCTTTTGCACAGTACTGTATGTATACCCAAAATAACATGAAAATCATGGTATACAGTATTACTGTAATACTGCCTAAGCCTAGCCAGCACCCAAAATCCCATAAAAATTGGGGTAAACGATATTACGGTATTACCTCCTAAGCCTACTTACCACACAAAATAACATTAAAAATAGCAGTATACAGTAATACCGCCTAAGCAGCACCCAAAATACGATAAATATCATGGTATACGGTATTACGGTAATACTTCCTAAGCCTAGCCAGCACCCAAAATACCATAACAATCACAGTATGCGGTATTACGGTGACACAGCCTAAACCTAACCAACATGCAAAATACCATATAAATTGTGATATACAGTATTACGGTAATACCGCCTAAACCTAGTCAGCATCCCAGTTCTCCCTCATCCGCCTCCCATATATGCCCAATAATCAAATCCGTATGTTTATGGTGGGATGACTGTCCATCGCCCATGTGACTCCCTTCAGGCAATCGGCTTCTCCAGGTGCAGAGTTGCGTGCCGTTGATCCCTGAGCTGGCAAACTGATGCGTATTTTCCCAGGTATCTGCACAAGGCATCCAGTCCACGCCGTTGAACCTGGCAGTCAGCTGGCGCTGCGACGGCTCCAGTACAGATGTCCGGATAGACTACAAGTACAATGGAGATTCCATGACCACTCCTGTGGCCCTCAACAATGTTCAGTTTCTGGTCCCAGTTGAAGGAGGAGTGACCAAGCTTCAAGCTGCTCTTCCCCCAGCTGTCTGGTGAGACAACCGGTCTTAACCACAGCCATGTCCCAGATCTCGCCTAACACCACCATCTAGCTGTCTGGGGGACATACAGCATGAGCCTCGGAACTGCTGCTCTTATGGTGATAGTCAGATGGTGACTCAATAGTAAAACTATTTTAAAACTTTAGGAGCTTTGGCCTATTTGGATTATTGAAGCACACCAAACACAATTTTACATATTTTTTTTCCATATACTTTTGTTTTAATGGTCTACTTCGTTTAATCTCCTCTAGGAATGCTGAACAGCAGAGAATTCTATGGAAGATTCCAGATATATCCCAGAAATCTGAAAATGGAGGTAAATCATAATAAGGGTTTCGCTTTTATAGACCAATAACGTCTTGTTTCCCATTTGCTGAAGGCCCCAATTACTGTACAATTTCACTGGACCATTTTGAATTTTCAGCTGTTTTAGTATGCAGACACAAATAATGTCTGTTTTTTGGATAATGCAGTAGTTTAGTACCAGTTTTTTGGATAATAAATTAGTATAATGGAATAGTTTAGTACAGGGGAACCCGGTCGAGTTTTGTCTGGCTTTGGAGACCTGATGGAATATAACTCTTACAAGTCTGAAAATGAGCCATGTTCTAAACCGTTTATCATACGTGGCCACCAGACTCAAACCACAGGTTGATCCTGAAGTAGAAGAGCTGGTTATTTGCCAGGGTTCACGTACACAAAGTCGGTTAATCCTGGCACTTAACCTAAATCAACAAATAAAAGTGCAACCATATTATACCTTTTGTGTACCAGCACCTGCTCCGATGCTAAGTAGGGTCACATGATGCGCACCTGGCCGCTCTCTCGTCCCTTCCCAGGGGTGGGGTCACTGCTCTGCAGGTTCCAGCCACCTGAGGGATCAGGCAAGCCGTCTCCACTGGCGGTGCAGTTCACCAGTGAGGGGAGCACGCTCTCTGGCTGCGACATCCAGCTGGTTGGGCCTGGGTACCGCTTCTCCCTTGTCAAGAGGAGGTTTGCTGCTGGTGAGTGCATTTCAGATGGGGCATGAACTCATCTCCCTGCTTGCATATATTACAACACCTTCTTACAGGTACATGAATTCTGTCGCCAAAGCCTTGGAAGGCAATTAGGGATCAGGTTACATTTTACACATTTGGCAGATGCTTTTGTCCAAAGCAACGTACGAGGTTTGCGAATATCGCATTACGAACACACATGCTGTCAAGGACTCAGGTACGCATAAGTGCAGCTAGGCTGAGCTTCCAATGAATAACCAGGAACAAGTGTGAGCAGGATTGACGCAGGAGCTACACAGCACCTTCTAACATGGCAAGAACCTAATAAAGCCATTCAAGGAGCAGAAGCACAACATTCAGGGAACGTAAAGAGATGTAATCACCACTAAGTAATCTGTACCATTATACCAGTTATTGTTAGCTCAGAAGTGGGCATCAGCATCTGGGATTTGAATTCCACCTCCACTCCATGTCTGTGGAGTTCTATCTGCGTTGGGTGTATTTCCTCCTTCCTTAAGCTATTTTGTGTATAATTGGCTTGGAGTGTGTGTGTGTGTGTGTGTGTGTGTGTGTGTATCCTGTTCTTTTGCCTTGTGTTACCTGGGGTCCAGGCCCCCATGTGACCCTGGACAGGATGAGCGGTCAGAAAATGGATGGATGGACTGACAGAGAGTTTGGTCCTTGATGTGATTCATTTGCTTGTACAAATCAAGGTTTCTGTCGATGTGTAATATATATCAGGATGTCCAAAGTTGTCCAAGCTGAATGCAGTTTATATATTTTTCAGGAAAATACCTGGCTGAGAATTAATCACCACTAGCTGAAAGAGAGAAAAATGATTCCATTGGACAATATTTGAAATTAAGAAGGAAGAGACTTGTTTCAGAACGAAACATTGACTCCGATGGCAACCTTTTTTAAAATTTACAAAGATGAAAATGTGACCCATTTAACGGGTTCTGTTGTGTGACGAGCTAACAAAATCGTTGTTAGTTTTATGATGTAATTACTGTGCTATGATGTAATTACTGTGCTATGATGTAATTACTGTGGATTACACCTTTATTATTTTTATGTTGTTATTCTTTATTTGCTTAGCAGATGTCTTTTATCCAAGTATTCCCCATACAGCTGATATAGGACTGCAGACAGCATAGTGCTTAAAGACCCAGACCAGGAACCTGAAGGTTATTGGTTCTAATACCATGTTATGTTGGCTATCGAGAAATTTTCCAGTTAAATATTTAGCTGTATGAGTGCATATTTTTGGATATAAACGTCAGCTAAGTAATTAGAGGAAAACGTACAGCTGGATTTGCAGGCAGTTACTGATTGAGCAGAGGAACTGTGCTGGTCCTGGTGAGATCCAGGAAGGGAACGCGAATAATGATCCGCTTATTGCTTGCATCCTGGGGGAATCACTGGGGAAATTTTTCGACTTAATGTGGTCTCCCTGGGACGCAGACACCTGCCGATCAGGTAAATCACGTAACATGACGTAACGTGGAAGCTGATGTGAGTTTTTATTCTTTTCTTCCCAAAAAGTCTCTTTTTTTTGTGTGATTCCACTCTCCTTCCTGTTAGCAGGGACGAGTCACACTGCGTTGGCTGCAGGTAGCCAGAAAGACAAAATAGCACGTGCTGCTGTTTCCGACATTTCTTCCAAATGACGTACAATAAATGTGATTTTCTGGACCCGATTCCTTGGTAGTTGTATATAAACACTCAGTGGCCACTTAATTCCATATGCCAATAATGTAGATAAAACTGAATATGTACGGTATTAAGGGTTAAGGGGCTCAGTTACTCTGCAACTAAGCAAGCTCGCGGCTAAACGCTGTAAATCTAAATTTGACATGCGGTGTGATTGTCCGTGCCAGACATGGTGAGTCCAGCAGCAGGGAAACGGCCCCCCCTCCGGTAACTGTCATGCGCTGAAGTGTCTAGAGTTTACAGAGAATGTTGCAATGAATGAAAACATTGAGTTAGGGGTCGTTCTGTTGCTGAATGCGCCATGTAAATGAGGGGGGGGGGGGGGTCAGAGGAGAATGGCCAGTCAGATTTGTTAAAACTACCAGGGGGCCGCAGGGGCAAAAAAAACAACTTGGTACTGGTGTGTAGAAAGACATCATACATCAGCTTGTCAACCATGGAAGTGGTTCTGTATACAAACGTCCTGCCTGGTACTGCACAGGTACCTAATAAAGTGGTCACTGAGTGTTATATATAAATAGTTCCTTTGTATGAGCATAACTGATTTAGTAGGTGATAATAATCACATGGTGCATTTACTGGTGCAGTTTTCTTGGAATGACAGGTATACCAGTAAATGCAGATGTTCACACTGGGCTGCGCTAAAGTCAGTTTTGTGGTAGGGAAAACATCCAGTAGATTACTGGCAATGTACACATGAGGCCAAAAGTCATAGCGTTAGGTCTAACTTTAAAAAAAAAAACAAAAAACCTTTACGTGTTTGTGAAGGAACAAATGAATCAAACTAGCAGTGAGTGTAATCTACGTGTAGGGCCTCGTGCTTGGTTACTTTTGTCAGCCATCCTGTTCCTCAGTGAAGGCGGAGCTCCAGTTTTCTGTGCGTGTTTTTTTTTTCCCCCCTTCTTTTCTGTGGCTAATACTTGCAGATGTTCCACTGGCACTTGAAGGTCACTGTGCTCCCTTTAAGAGGCGTGCAGTGACACAGTGACACTGCGGCATGCAGATACAAGGCCTGCAGTCACAAATTGTGTAGTGACAAAACACCCACTCATTTTTAAAATTATTATTTGACTCATAAAGTGAATAATAGTGTCAGTATTTCATCTTTTTTAGGTATTCAAAGTGTTTCCCTTAAAAATGTAAAAAGTGTAATTTAAAATGGCTGTTATATATTCTAAAGGGTGTATAGTGGTTCTGGGTGTATAGTGGTTCTGCGTTCTGTCACATAGTGTTTCTGTTGTCATTTAGACAGCAGTGTTATACATTACCACACCTACATTGCAGTACTATATTTTTATTTCTTAATTGAACTTTTTATGTTGTAAAAAAAACTCAAGTGACTCTATTATTAGAACTGGAATGGTACAGTGTATCATTATTTAGAATGCCTAGGGTTATAAATATTTAAATTCTTTTTGTTATATGTCTAGGTTGGTAAACTGTATAGTGTAATGCTAAGATATAATTTTTTTAATTTATTTCAAATATATTTTTTTTATTTGAGTATAACAAAAGTTGGGGGGAAGAGGGAAAACAAAACAAAATATTTTCAGGAGTACGTCACGCTTAATGGCAGCAATGATCCTGGTGAATAACCAGAGTAATCAGCTTCATTAATAAAGCAACATTATTTTCATTTCAGTGGGTTTTTCCTCATGCTCTATGACTGACTAAAAGTCCCATTTTTCACCGTTAACAAAAAAAAAGAAGACATGAATTAATGGGTTTTATGTTAAATGTATAAATGGTCTCTATGAGATGGACAAAAAGGGAATTGCACTGAGGATTGTAGGTGAATTAAAATACGCTTATTCGACATTTATTTCCAGCTTGTCATCTGGATGGTGGAACATTTGTTATTTATGTCAGTAAAATAGTTTATTGACTGATGTCAGTGTGTAGATTTCACTGCCCAGATACTTCTTAGGAGAATCCGGGAGAAACTAACGGCATAATTTCAACCAAGAACTGGATGTCGAGTGCCATCGTGCGCTTATTCATATTTGTAATGTTGAAAAAAGAAAATACATGTTTTGTTTCTACATGTCCATGCATATATACATATAATCACACAGTGGTGTGAAGCATAAGTTAAAAGAGGGGGATGTAATTGGTGCTATCAAATTTAAGTCTTGGTTGTGGGAGGGGTGAAGGACCATGTCCTCCACGCTTGTGCCCCCCGTGTATGTTTGTGTCTACATATGCAATTTCATTTAAACATGACAAATGGGAAGTTTTTGCATATCCCCAAATATGCAAACGAAACTAGGCCTTTAACATTGGTCAAGTCATACAATTACACTGCAGAAATGGTTTACAAAAAAAAAAAATCGCATATAATACATGTTGTATTATATGCGGGTGCAATTTGTGAATAATTGTAATTGCAATTAACATATCTTCTAATATTACTGGGAAGTGTAGGAAGCAATCAAGGAAATTTTCCCAGGCCAGTGTAATTATAAATGTTGTCATATTGTGATTGTAGCCGCTGTTAGCTTCCTTTGTGTCTTTGGGGAACAGCAATGATTAAACAATATATAAATAAACTGTATTCGCTTGTACTAACTGAATCAAAATTGTTTTTAACGTTAGCACAGGTGCTTGCTTCACGTTAATTTAAAGCTTTTTTATTATTTTATTTCCAGTACTCTTAATTGTCAGGTCATTTACAAATACTTCTGTCTATAGACTTGGAACTGGTATTTTGGCCATCATCTACCATAAATCGATCAAGGAAAATCTCATGTTGCACCAGGAAAAATGTGTTTATTGTGCACTGTCTTGTCATAAATGCAGTTCCTCTGTTTGCTGTCAGATGTTGCTTTTGTTTTTTTGTTTTTTTTTGTGTTGCAGGCTGATGTTTGCATAAGTAGCTTAAAACTGCATGCACTATTTCAATACATTTTGCTGGATAATAAAGGGTCGTGTTACTGAGTTAGTTAGCTAGTTAGTTAATTAGTTTCATTTGCTCCGGTTACCTGAGAAAACAATTGTATCGGTTTATTTAAAATATTTGCTATTCGTCATTTTCTCTGTTTCACTGACTTATGGATAAACTTTCCACTTTATATTTCATACATTGATCTGTAAGCATGAGCCTATTAATTACACTAAGTTTTTTTTTTTTTTTTTTGTACGGTTGTTTAATAATGATTCACTTTCATTATGAAACATTGAAAATAACCCCCCCCCCCACACTTTCATGACTAAACACTGTATTATTGTAACTGTACCAAATGAACAACTGAATATGTTGCTATTTGTGTTTTACATACTGTGATTTGCACTCCATTTATATCTTGGTCATGAAAAATGAATTTAGAGCACATTCTTTCCTTTTATTTATGGTACCAATGCTTTAAATCCTTGTATTTGTTGACATCTACAATAAATTTTACATATCTGTAAAGTTATCTAAAATAAAATAACTGAGGGTTACTGATTTTGTTTAGTTTGAAAGAGTTACCAGTAAATTTCTCTTATAGAAAATTACATAAATCTCCCCCACTCTCTGTTTTTGTGAATTTATTTCTATTTATGAATGTGTGGAGAATTTCAACAAACTTACCCCTTGAATTGTGTTTGCCTTATAGATTATGGCAAACTACATCTCTTCTATACAAATGTATTTTTTCTTTTTAAAATGTTATTCATTTTAATTTTCTCTACATCTTATCCATTGCACAGGATACAGAATATGCAATTGTTTCATGTAAATGTACTAATGTAATAATTTTCCTTTCTAAAAGTTTAAAAGTATATATAAACAGAATGATATAATGTAATACCCGTTTAAGATGTCCATCATTGTAAGTTTTCTTGGAAATAAAGAGAAAAATAAGGAACATATGCTCAGATTTTTCAGACTGTCCTTTACTTAAATTATTAAAGCATTAATTTCACACACAATGGTTTTATGACGTGTGTAAACATTACTGCCCAGTCCATAAACTCCACTTCGTGTTTCTAATACTCTGAAATTCTAGTACCCCTAAGCAAAAAGAATTCTGTGCTCTGGTTTGCTCCCGCAATATATAGACATGCTATTTGGTGAATTGTTCTATCTAAACTGGCCACAATTTGTCTGGTACATGAACTGCAATATTGTACAAGGTGCCCTCTGCCTCATGCGCTGTGCTTCCTCGGATAGGCTCACCGTGACCCTGCACTGGATAAATGATTGTAGAAAATGGATGAATGGGTATACTTAACATCGCATACAGTGGAAGCTGCAATAAATGACGCAATGCAGGATAAACGAAGACGCAGTTTTAAGCTGTTTACAGCTAAACTATTGCTTGTATTTCATATATTTATATTTCATATTTTTACATTGATCGACATACTTTTACGCTTGAACTACCAATTATGTAATGAATCGGCCATAATGGGATCGATTTGATGCAGTTTTGAATGGGGCAGCACGCAGAAGAAGCACCGCCCTGCAAGCGTCACGTTGTCAAGACAACACAACACAAGCGCCGCAAAATACCCATACTGATTTCCGGGTACTTCTTTGAGCTGGTAAGTCTGCAGCATTTCTAAATTATAACTTACTTGCTGTGCATTTAGGACGCGAAGATACTAAGAAAATACTTTTTAAAAAGCAGAATTCTTATTTCTCCTTTCACGTGTCCTAATCCTAACACATTTAATGCCATTGACGAGTTTTTAATTGCTGAATGTTGGTATGTATTGGTATGGTATTTGGTATTGGAATATATGGGAATGAATATTACAATTTAAATTGCTTTAAAACCCGTAACTATATAATTCTAGGCTTGTTAAAATTAGCCTGATAACTAATAGGCTATGCTAAGTTATCCAGCACTGAGGAATGTTTCTGAATTAAAAATCCATTCCCTGAATATATTTTTATTTATTTGCTTTGTGAAGACCAGTTGACCCGCTACTAGTGTAGATTTTTTTAAAATGCGCCACTATTATTATATTTAAAGTAACAATATACTTATGAAAGAAGCAAATCGTGCAACAAAATATTTTACTTAAGTATTACTTACACATCGGTCACAACTCCATAGGATTATGTTTTCAGCTACAGATGTAAAAAAGTAACCCTTAATAAATTTTAAGCATTAATATATAACTTTTCTAAAGCACGACTGCAATATGGCTTGACTATGTGACTGTGTTACCAAGTAATTACAGTAAGTATTTAGCCTACTGTTTCAGCATCTTTGTGGTTTGTGTCTTGTGTGTATCATACAGGGAGAACTGAGGAAAGATGTCTGATATGGCGAAAGAGAAAGCCGCTCGACTTCTGAAAAAGAGGGGTAGTTTATCTTCACTAGGCAGTCATGAAGTTAGAGCCAAGGAAACAGCTGGAAAGACCAAAGAGTGAGTATAGCCTAAAGTAAATGTGATTTGTGGACTATATAAAATCCACAAATCACCAGGGTTGCCAACTACATGTATTGAGCTGGCTGCCGTGAGATTTTCAATTCGAGACAATAAGACTGCACAGGTATGCACACGCATTTACATGTATGTGACAGTTTCATAGACTTGTGAATAGTCTGTAGGGTTTGCAAACGGCCCCAGCGCTTTTTATTTTGCGAATTTTAGCTTTATAATGGAATAAAAAAAAAAGATTTGCCGAAATAATACAGATTTCTTGCGTGAGCGTGAGTCTGAAAGCCTGAGTGTCACGCCGGAGGCTGAGAGTTGGCAGCCCTGAATCACGCTTGCAAAGACCGTTGCTGTATTACTTTTGTTTGTTTTGTTTTGTTTTGTTTTGTTTTGTTCTGTTTGACTTGGATGGAATGTTAGAGTTAAAATGTTTGTTCTCCTGTTACTTGTTCGCTTGTTCCATTATACGGGCTCCTCTGATCTGTCTCGCTTTGCGCCCCAGTTCTATCAGTACCGTGTCCTACATCGACGAGCCTGGTCAACACGATGACAACCAGAGACACGCGGTGCAGATGGAAAACACATACCAGCTCGGTAAAGGTCTCCACGGGCCACAATGCCGAGCAGTACTCCGGAAACCGGTGATGGTGACTGCATGGTCATTCCCAACGAGACTTTCTGCATGCATCTCCCAGGTCCCGTAAAACGGTTCCCAGCAATGGCGGTGAATAACATTTTGAAGGACGTCCTTACAAGTTACCTACAAGAAGAAAAATACGAGGCGGAACTGTGCAGACAGATGACGAAGACAATATCTGAGGTAAGCCATTACTCTAGAGACTGGGAAATTAAAAAGCAGACCATGTATCATATGGGCCTAGCCGATTAAAAGACAGGCATAATTGATTATTGCAAGGCGGTACGTGTTAATGTGAGGGTAAAGTGATACACTGTAAGATATTTGTCATATAAACGTGACTACTAAAAATCTGCATATGAACTAACAATCTAGCTAGGACTGCTCGATTATGGCAAAAATCATAATCACAGTTATTTTGGTCAATATTGAGATCACGACTAGGCCTATTTAACATGATTACTCGTTGACTTTGGAAATATCATGCATTTATTGAACTTTTTTTAACAAAGAAACGTCATTGTAATAGTGGATTCGCTTGAACTCTAAATATAATTCAAATGGGGAAACAAATGAGAATCCCAGTTTATTTGGAGAGTCAGAACTGGAGAATCATTGGGAAATAAAATAAAGAAAAATAATCGTTTTATCTCGATTAATTGGTTTTGATAATCGTTCGAAACTAAAGACGTAACTGAAATTCAAATTCGATTAATTTCCCAGCCCCAACTCTAGCTAACTTTTAGAGGTCCGGGCTACATTATTTACAGTGTATTGTAATATTCATCCGTGTTTAGAATGAATAAAATAACATCCTTTTAAAAACATTTAAGGTTATAAAGGCGAGAGTGAAAGATCTAATGATTCCCCGCTACAAGATCATCGTGCTGATCAGCATTGGTCAGCTGAGCGAGCAGAACATGCGCTTCGGAAGCAGGTGCCTTTGGGACGCCGGCAGTGACACTTTCTCCTCATACACCTTCAAGAACAGTTCGCTCTTTGCCGTCGCTAACGTTTACGCTGTTTACTACGAGTGAATCTCAAAAATTGTACTTATGTGGATGAAAATGCCTAACTCCACTCAGGCAGAGCTCAGACTTCTGAAATCAATTACTCTTAGCACTTTACTTGACAGGGCACCAATATAGTATCGTTACTCTTCATTTAACGACCGAGTTGCGTTCCTACCACTAGGTCGTTAAGCGAATTGGTCGGTAAGCGAGGACCCGCCCCTTACTGACATTTTAAGCATACCGTAGGCTACTGGCAGTGGGTTTGTGTCAACCACCTTTAGATACGTTTTTAATGTATAATATTTTTAGGATGTTTATAAACAGGGATGCACATCTATTAGGTATGTAGGTATTCACCTTTAAAGCGATACATGCCGCAATCGGTTGTTGTAAATGCACAAATTCGTACTGATTTTATGTTCATTTGCGCTGATATGAAAAGAAATAATGCAATTTAACCTTTATATGCTATTCGTACTTTATTTACGGTACAAAGGTTAAACTGCACGGTAATTTCTTGTTGTAGCAGCGCGCATTTGCGCTGTTGCAACTATATATTGCTGCACATATAATTTTTAAAGGTGAATGCGTACTTGCGTACTACTTCAGTAGTAACTGGGTTATTACACATTTTATGAGAGGAAATATCTCTAGCGATTTTTTTTCTTAGCCAGAGTATTCACATTAACTTTTCTATTTGATACAAAAAAATGAATTGCCTTCTTAGTTAAAATGGTGCAAAGATTGTTTAACAGATAGGCCGATTTAATATAATTAAATGGAAGAAAATCGATGCATAACCATAATAATATTTGCAAGCAGGCAAGACTAATAAAGGTAAGTTGCTACTCTTGTTGTGTTTAGGGTTTTTTCATTGCAACAATCTGTACTGTATATTTGTATGTAATGGTTTCTTGCACATACCACTAACTAATCACTTAATGCCTCTAGTCTTGTGTCGTTTCTGTATCTAATATTTTAGGATGTATAACACTTTTTTTGTTTCTGTTTGGCAGCTGTGATTATAATGGTGGTGTTTTTAGTCACCTAGTTACCTTTAAGTCAGATTTTTATAGTATAAAGTATTATTTTAAACCTATTTTCCATGTAATAAGACCAATATATGCCAAATAATTATGAAAGATAACTGTGATCCTGATATGGTACTATGCTTTAATACACAAAAGAAAAATGTTGATGTAATGGTGTGTGTGCGTGCGTGCGTGCTTGCATGTATGTGTGTTTATTCAAGCAGACAAATCTATTTTCAGGCTTTGTTACTATTGACTAATTATTGATTGTACCATAATAATATGACCGCTAGTACACTGAAATGTATAGTATAGTGAGCAAATACTGTGTATCTATTAAAAGAAACATCTCTGATACATTTCCAGCATTTGTGGCAATGTTTATTTGACATGTATAGCAAAAATACATGTATGGCGTACATTGTTTATTATAAATCTTAAAAGATTTTAGCCTTCTCTTGACACGAGGCACACGCGCTGCACCACAGAACTATCAGCCACGTTCAATTAAAAATACTACAAGAGTAAAAAACATTTTGTTAAAGGATGAACATTTGTTTAAAATGCCTGTGATCATCCATATAACGGATTTATCATTAAAATAATTTCAAAAAACTTTTTTTGCTTGGTTTTCTTGTTGCCTGTATGGATAATTTGAGAACAGATACTCTAGATTAAATTGGCATGTCTTACAAATCAGAAATTAATTTGACCATTTGTGTTCTTTTATTAATTATTAACAGGAATTTGTTATGAAGGATGCTGCTGTAGCTACTAGGATTTTCCTGGATTGCTGGCATAGCTGGTTACTCAGGACAGTCACTTAAAGTGCCCCTTAGCACAGGAAGGTCAGGTCACTCTTCCGACATCCC
Organism: Paramormyrops kingsleyae; assembly: GCF_048594095.1. Classification (NCBI taxonomy): domain Eukaryota; kingdom Metazoa; phylum Chordata; class Actinopteri; order Osteoglossiformes; family Mormyridae; genus Paramormyrops; species Paramormyrops kingsleyae. Next base: position 19,977,360 of record NC_132817.1, read on the forward strand.
ACCTGACAGCACACTGTGGTCAGCACTTGGTTCAGGTCTCTCCGGCTCTTACTCATCCCCTGACTGTAGGTGAGGTTCTCCAGGCTGCTCTGGTCCTCAGCATCACCGACTGCATAAGAAAGTGGACATAATGAGATTATTGTACTTACAAATGTAACTGCACAAATGATCCCACAGAATGTGCACTCCCTTGTATACCTACTTGTATACCTACTACAGTGATGCAAAACTTGTTTGTGAGTTATTTTAAAAAATGTATTGTTATTGCCTTATGTGGATTATCATTTATTGGCCGTTTTTTCTACATGTTGAAGCAATTCTAGTTTACAAATGTATCTGTTATCAAAGCAACTCATTAATATACTCTGCGGTATTCAGTGACACTGTGCCGTGGATATGGTGCACTCATATAACGTTTAACAAGAAATAAAATGTAGCTATGTTTCTGGCCTGCTAGTGTCGTAAAACTCTCAATCAACTTTGCTAGGTAGCGCCTATAAATTCGGGGCCCATTACATATATATTGCTGTAACATTTGGAAATAATGTGCGATTATTGAAAAGCTATGACTGGACAAATAAAAAAGAATCTGACCGTGTGACTCAGGCTGATCGAGGATTCGTCTCCACCTGGAGCCCCCACAGGTGTAGACTACAGCGCGGATGAACTCCCTGCCACACAGCTTGACAGCGGTCGCCTCGCCGCACGTGGTCTTCAGAGCGCAAGCCGCCCACAGCAGCAGCAGGGGGAGTAGCAGTCCTTTCATGGTGACTTCAAAGTTCCTCTTCGCCGTCGATGCATTCAAATGAATCGCCCCTTCCTTAGGAACACTGGCAGATGCTCTGTCTAACAACGGCCCACCTGCTCCATATATATCCACCGACCTTTTATTTCTGACCTTAAGGATACACCCCCACATCCATCCCACAGTTCATCCACCTTCTGCTCATACAGCCAAATAGCTTTATTTTTTTCCGCCAAATGTCTTTAACGATGCCATTTGTGGTTCAGCAAAGCACCTGTCGGTTTGGTAATCAGCACTTTACAGCCATAGCGTCCAACGTGGAATTAAATTACATCCTTTTTGGATGGAGTGTTGTATCGGGATGACTATCTAAATTACTTGATTGTTTTGACCTTAACTTAATGTACGTAAGTCTCACAGTGAATGATGATGATGATGATGATGATGATGATTTTTTCTGGAAACTGCACATGCCACTTTTCCAAGGTAGTCACCTTTTATTTTCATGTGTCATATTTCTGTCATTATTAGGCCCCTTTGTATTTTAATATGAATAATAGGAGAAAACGTCAATGAAAACAGTTATCAATAAGCACATACTAGCACATAATAGGATACTATTTGTTAGTCAATAGTGATTATATGAGTTATATACACTAGATGTTAGTTAGCAGCTTTATATAATTAGTTTTTACCATTTTGCTTTAAAACGTTTTACTGTTATTGTCTTCTCTTTTAGCTGGTATCTTCACTCCTTTTATTTGAAAAAATAAAAGAAAGGACGTGTATATAAATTTATCATAGGTTTTTTTATGAGCTGACGTTTTCTAATGCATGTAGTTCTTGTTTGCTGTCTTTTGTGTTTATTGCTCCACTCTGGCAAAGCGCTCGGTAATGATGGTAATTTAGAAACACTTAATTACCTTTCATCAGTTTTAAGGCAAGGCAGATAAGAAATGCAAGTAAATTCAAACCAATAAGTATATCAACAGTTCCATGAGAAACGTCCGCCTCATGCTCCGTATTATCTTAAACGTCATATTTTCATGTTACTTGGATTTTTTCTGCATAAATTAAAGGCGTTACAATATGAAATTGTGACGAGAGGTTTGATGGTCGCATTATGGACGAAAGCAGAACCTAATCTTCGATTTTATAGATATATTGTTCCATTGGAAACAAAGGAAAACGCAGAAATACTAGTATTTTCAGGGAGACTGCACCACCTGCCGTCCATTCTATGCAAATTTCTTTCCTTCCTGTGACTTTTAAAAGATTTACATGTTATAATATAAATGTTAACAGCCAGCTTAATTGCATAAACAGTTTGGTGTCCGATACAACCATATGACTACGGAAGTAGATATATTAACGAATATCTGAAAAAAATCTCTCTCTCTCCACATAAATGCCTGAGACCCAATAAAAGTAAGAGAAAACAATAAATCAATGCCAATCTGTGAGGAATAAAGAAAATATTCCTTATATAGTATACTTAGCAATTTTCGAAATGTTTAACACACCATACAAAGCGTTTACTAAGATCACCAAAAACATATTACACCCGAAGAGGTGCGAAAGCGTTCGTATCATGAGGGGAGGATACTTTTGCTTTACGCGTTTTACTATTCCCAATTTCTTGACTTTTCTTGCATTATCACCCATCGTGTATCTTGACCCTTCGTGTATATCGTAGCAGAAACCTTATTGGCTACACCGCTGTGACATCCAATCACACCACAGTCTTCAGGTAAGCAGTGGCTCAGCCATAGGCTGCGCTTCCTGACACTAGATCGGACGGAGCCGTGGGGATTCATTTGCCGGTGTTTTGGTGGAAACTTAGCACTAGACTTCAAGCCTTCAGTTATGGAGAAAGTTGTATTGGTGACTGGTGCAAACAGGTGACTTTTTATGCTAATTATCTACAACACCCACTATCAACTGCCTGTATTTAAAAATGTTGGAATATATATTTACTTTCTTCCAGTTGCATTTGCAAGAAAATTATACATAAACCACAGAGACGTTTTCTTTATATTAAAAATGATTTAGCTTAAAACTAAACATCGGTTTTACTTGAAATGTTTTGAATAATTTAAGTACATTCTTGTGTGTAAGAACCGGGACTGCGATTCCGGTATTTGTCCGTTTTAGGTTAAACTAGTTTTTGAGTATCTTTCGTTAGTTTTTTCAGTAGTAATTCACTCCTTGGTTTTAGTTTGACTGCATTGGACAAGCGCGTATAGAAAATGAATGGATGGATGTCAATCTGAAATACAAGCGTGATTTAGTTGTAATCGCTAATGACTAAGAGTTACAGTGTTGCACACTGCACAGATGTTTATCATTCACGTGTGTTGTCGCGCTGTGCAGTGGCATTGGCCTTGCCCTGTGCGAGCGCCTGCTGTCTCTGGACAGCCAGGTCAGTCTGTGCCTAGCCTGCAGAAACATGCAGCGGGCAGAGGCAGCCCGATCCGCCCTGCTGGCGTCCCACAGCGATGCCCACATCAACCTGATACGCCTTGACGTCGGCGACATCAGCTCCGTCCTCAGAGCTGCTCAGGAAGTCAAGATGAGGTGCAGCAATCCTGTTTCCCAACTTGACTATATGTGTTGTTTCTGTGTGGTGTCATCTACCAATGCATAAAACCAGGGTCATTTTATACTACCCAGATATAAAAGACTGGACTACATCTACCTCAATGCTGGGATCATGCCAGACCCTCAGGTGGACATCAGAGCCTTCTTTAAGGGTTTGTTCTCTAGGTATGCTCTTATAGTTTTTCCTGCCTCACTTGGTAAGCTTTCTCACTGCATTCCAGTCGCTTTACATCCCTGGTTTCCTTCTCAATGTTTCACCAGAGTGTATTTCTGCCTAATTTAATGGAATTTATATAACAGTCAACAGGGCAGACTGGGGAGTGATGGCTCTGAGGCGAGGGATCTGTGCCGGTGATCGGAATGTTGTTGGTTCTAATCCCATGAATGCCACGAGTGATCCTACTCTGTTGAGCCCCTGAGCCAGGCCCTTAACCTGCGATTGCTTCATGCTGGGTGTGACGCTAACCTACATCCAGCCCTGCAAGCAGGTCCTCCAACTTACAGGGAAAATTTGGGGGTTGGTGGCAGGTTTGACACTCCAGCCACTGGAAAAAACTTCACACTGTTCCATTCCATTCGAACTAGTGTTGTGCTGAGGTATCACCTCACTGCATGGCTGCACTCGGGATCTCATCCCCGAGGTGGTGGGTGAGGCAACAGGAAGTATCAGCATGCTCCTTATCTCCTTGTAATATCTTACAGACATTGTAATACTTCTTGCCGTAACTTACTATTGTTGTTTTTATTAGGTTTCATGCCTTGTTGATTTCATGATTTTGTGACATTTTAAAATATCCATCCATCTCTCCATCCATCTTCTAACCCCTTATCTTGGTCTGGGTCATTTGGCAAATGGCTGTTCATTCAGACTTACTCTAATTATGTATGATACAGGGATATCAAGCGGAGTCTCATTTTACATTTCAGGAATGTTGTCAAAATGTTTGCTACCGCAGAGGGCCTGCTTACGCAGCAGGACCACATGACCAAGGACGGCCTGCAGGAGGTGTTTGCCACCAACCTTTTTGGCCACTTTCTGATGGTAAATCTCTCCGTAAACCACAATAATCTGGTATCTGATGGTCTCACCACTGCCATTCCAGATGTGTGCGTAGCAATAGAAATGGAAACAACTGCTGGGTAAAAAGTAATTACATGTAAAGAATTTTTTTTATTATGAACAATTATAACTGCCAGCAAAGCTCTTTTTGGTGCTTTCTAGAGGTTCTCATGTAGTTCACCAATGAAGCACCTGATCCGTTTCCACTTTATCCACTGTATGGAAAGCATGGACTCCTGTGCCACTGAGAACCTTGAAGAACTCTATAAAACATTAACAATGTGATCTGACGCCGTGGAACGCACAGTTAAGTGGCCCTTAGGCTAGGAACCATTATTGTCAGTTACATGGTTATTCTCTATACAGTGGTGTCCAGGCATTATACGTCTAGTGCTATAGATTCTTGAAAAGTGCGGGTTCATTGTTTTAAGAGGTGAGATGGCTTAGTTTTCAAAAAAATAGTTCATTAAAAAATTCAAAAGCACACATGAGACATAAGCCAGTGCACCCCAGGGATCTCTACTGCTGGAGCTCTCCATCCCTTTATCTGGGCATCTTAGAGAGGCATCTGGCTGATTTGTCACATCACCAATTTTTTTTTTCTTTTCAGCTGAAACCGTGCCCTAACTTGACTCAGTCCCTAGTGATGGCCGAATGAAACTTCAGAAACGGTTTGCTGTATTTTTTGACCCCACTAGATGGAGCACTTGGTTTGCTTTGGGGCATGCTTTGAGCCCTTTTTTTGAACAAAGAGCACCATCTAGTGGGATGAGAAAATACAGCAAATGGTTCATGAAGTTTCATTCGGCCATCACTATCAGTCCCCAGCACAGAACCCATGATGCATTATTAATGTCACCTGTGGGAAGATTGGTTTCTTTTATCGGCCACTGATCCACTTAGGTGATCTGAGGTGTGAGACCTGCTTGCTGAGGGTATCATGGTACAGCTTGATGTCTCCTGCGTGCTCCAGGTGAGGGAGCTTGAGCCGGTCCTGTGCCAACCCGATCACACGGCCCAGCTGATATGGACGTCATCCAGCAATGCCAGGCGCTCCGCCTTCGACTTGGATGACCTCCAGCACCAGAGGGGCACGGAGCCCTACAGCTCCTCCAAGTATGCCGTGGACCTGCTTAGTGTGGCCCTGAACCGGCACCACAACCAACAGGTGGCGGCATTACATTTCAGAAAGAAATTTCCTCTCCTCCATTGTCATCTGGCTTTCTTTCCTTCACTTCATTGCTTTCCTTTTTCTCTGTTTTTAAAATATTCTGTATAAACGATGCAGGAATGCATTACAACACAGCCATGTAAAGCGCAGAGGGGCGACTTGAGAAAGGAGCTATATAAAAATACATTGAATTGGATTGAAATTAAGCTGCAATTAAAGTCACTTAGTTCTTGGCTTACGGTGCTAATATTGACAATAAACCCTTGAGTGCTTTAAAATCGCAGATACGTTTTTCAAATCCCTAGTTTTTTAGTTCTTTTGTTCCATTGCTATTTGTTCATTTTTAGCATTTTTTAAATGAAAAACCAGTGTTTGGATATCTGAGGCATAAAGGATTGATGTTCCTTGTTTTTTTTTTTCCAAAACGATATTTTCTTTTCTTCTGATCCACTGAGGATGGATTTCTCATCTATTTTTAACAGGGGATTTACTCATCGGTGATTTGCCCGGGATTAGTGATGACTAATCTGACCTACGGCATCCTTCCCTCCTTCCTCTGGACTCTCATCATGCCCATAATGTTGCTAGTGAGTCTTTTGCTCTCCCTCTATGCCAGACATGCATAGTAGCAGGAGCTCTGGTCCACTGAGGGATGTTAGCAAAATAGGATCAATGGGTGTAAATAAAAAATGGGGGGGGGGAGGGGGGGCAAGCCTCTGTGCCTGTGATCGGAAGGTCGCTGGTTCGAGCACATCTCTGGGTCCTGTGGGTAGTTTTCTTGAAGCCTGCATAAATTCAGGACGAGAAATAACTCTGTTCCTTATCCCGACTCCCCCACCCCCAAACCTTAACAGATCAGAATCTTCACGAACACATTCACACTGACACCCTACAACGGAGCAGAGGCCCTGGTACGTACTGATATGCTCACGAAGGTCTTATCAACGTGGACAGTGTCGCTGCGCTCACGGAGCACAGTGTGGAAGGATGTGGTCTACTACATGACTGTCAGTCCCTCCTGCTGTTTTTGTGCTATGAGACTGTGTGTGTGTGTGTGATTGCAGCTGAACTTTCATTTTAATAAGAATTGACTGTTCCTGATTAATCAGGATAACCAGTCAGAAGATGAATGAATGTTACTGATTAAACTGTGACAAAAAATTGGTCTTGACAATGCTAATGTTTACTTATTTTCTGAGAATCATTTGAGGAATGTTTGAAAATTTGGATTTCAAATATATTCATACAGAATCATTTTATTGAAAACCATACAATCATCACCGAATCATCACTTGCTGTTGTAGCAGCTGGAAGAATCATATAATACAATTGACCAGCACTGACGCCTAACCTTGTAGTCCCTTGATGTTGTCACTGACACGTGAAACGCTGTCCCTCTACTAGTGCTGGCTGTATCTGCAGAAACCAGAATCGCTGGATCCGCTGGCTAAATACCACAGCTTAACATCAGGGCTAGGAAAAAATTACACGGCACCACGCAAGGTGAGTATCAAAGGCACCAGCCTCACAATCCTGCTAATTTTGAGCGCTCATCTGCTCTACCCAAGCACAACACCAACTCGAATTAAGCGACACACTGACCGAAATAGGATTACACCGAACCTTTGCCTATGTCCCGACTACCAACTTGCTTGTTGAAAAACTCCTGCATGAACTGTGTATGACTTAATTTTCAAATTAAAAATATTCAGGTATTTACAGACGCTAGCCAGGTTACGGTGGTCTGTGTTACGATATTCCAACTTTACGATGGGTAAATGTTTTTCACTTTCTTTACATTATTCAATAAATTGCATGAGATATTCAACACTTTGTTATTAAATAGGCTTTGTTTTAATGATTTTGCCCAAAAGTAAGCTAATGTAAGTGTTCTAAGCATGTTTAAGGTAGGCTAGGCTACGATGTTTGTTAGGTTAGGTGTACTGTATTGAAATGCATTTTTGGCTTAGGATATTTTTCACTTTACACCAGGTTTATCGGAATGTAACCCCATCATAACCCGGGGAGCGTCTGTATCTTGATGAAGTAGTTGTTACTTGGGTAAATTCAATGTAAAAGTGTGTTAATAATGAGATACTTCAAAACTACTTGAGACGAAGATGTAATTTCATTGCTGGAACAAGTGAATTACTTATTTACGGTGCCTTGCACTTCACTGTGAAATCCAGCATCATTTGTTTTGTCCCAGGTCCATAGTGAAAGTAATTTATTTGAAAAACATTTTGCTGGAAACATCACATTTTTATGTAGGTTGTGAAATGGTCACTGTGACTTCAGTTTTCATTTCACTGTTGGCTTTTTCCTCTGCTTTTCAGATGGATGTCGTTGAGGGTACGTCGGAGGCTCTATATGACAAATTACTGAAACTGGAAATAGAAATACGGAAGAAGAACAAAGATGCAGAGCAACAGATTTCTGATCTCCAGCACCATCTGAATGAGGCGCCATAGTGTGAGACTTTACAGTCTAGTTCTCGGCTACTGTGGACCAGACATGTAGCCACTTAGTAAAAAAGACAAAGAATAAAAAATTGTTTGCTCCCGACCAGGCATGTAGGTAGGTACTAAAATAAATACAGACGCTCCTCTACTTACGAACTTTCAACTTACGAACTTTCAGACATACAAATGAAGAGGACTGTAAGTCCAAATTACGTTCACTGGGCTCCCGTTTCCTGTGCGCAACATCAATTTTTTTTTTCTGCGCGCCAATTCCGCCTAGTACGACTTCTGGCCGCTACTCCCTCCGTGCAGCAGCGTAGCGTGCGTACTCCCAGCATCCTAGTTATTTGTACTTGTGTATACCCTTAAAATGATGTTGAATAATGACTTATGAACATTTCAAGTTACGAACGGCCATTCGGAGCGTAACTCATTCGTAAGTAGAGGAGCGTCTGTAGTCTAACTACGAGGATCCAGTTCATTGCAGAGCATGTGCAAAATACTCACATCCTCAGTCATACTCTGGGCAGTTCACAGAAGTCATTTAGCCTAACTGCACGTCTTTGGAACGTGGTAGGAAATGTGTGCAACACAGGGAGAATGTGCAAACTCCATGCCAGTACTCTGGTCCAGTATTTGTTAATGGTTTCTGCACTTCATAAAATGGTGAACACAGTAGCCTATGTAGCTATGACATTCTTATTTAACATATGAGGTACCTCAGGTAAATACACTACATAGGCTCAGGTAAATACACTACATAGGCACAACAAACATCCTCGTACCATCCTCCCCTCCCCTTAATTCCTGGAGTGATAGTAATTACTTATCAAATAATTAGCTTGAGTAAAATCATAAAAGCTCGTCGGAGAGAATGAGTTCAGAGACGGTTTATGGACAATATCTGCTCTTCAATAAACTTCCCGTTTCACCCCAATCATTTTACATCTAGAGACTTTAAGTCTCAGACCTTTTCAGTGATTTGTATTTTATCATAGCTAACAAGATGACACCACATTGTGAAGTGTTTAATTTATTATTGCGCTTTTCCTGACTTGTGTGCCTATGTGTTCATAAATATAAACTGATTTTTCCCATGACATCGAGATATTTCTTGCTGTTGAGTGACACGTCACTCTGCTTTAATGTTGGTACAGTTGTGGGCAATGACAGACCAGTGAGGCAGGCAGCACACAGCATGTTCTCAGGCTACACCCTGAACAATTCAATATTATTTCCTGTGCACAGTGCAGGCTGACTATAGGACCTAAAGAGTATCGTGGATGAGGGATGGACTGGGAACAAAAAAACACTGTGGAAAATTATATCCCCATTGAATATTAACCCACATATACAGCAGCTCTTCATGAATTATTTTGGTAGTCCTGATGTTTATGTTCAGAAACATGGGGACCGTCTTCATAATGTTCAATGAATTGTTTTCCTGTCTGGTACAACAGCCAAAGTTAGTTCACGCTACAGACAGAAGTGAAGGTCGGGAATGACAGATCTGGTAGAAACCACTGATAGACACAAACGACGATGCAACTTAATTCTCCTTACATTTTTAGTACCGATAAAAGTGCACCGACCAATTGTTTGCTTAAGTTGATTGTGAATATTTAAGCAATTTGAAATCTGAGGCATTAAATTTTATGATTAAATGTTCAAAGCTTTCATCATTCTTAATTTGTCTGCTTGCAACGTTGTGGCCTTTGAACTATGACGGCTAGCGCTTGAATCCAATTAATAGCTACTACTGTCAGTGTAAACACCATGTCCCTAATGTTCTGATATGAATGTGATTTAAACGCTGTTAAAAATTGAAAATGCCTTGTTCTGTATATTTATATTATAAAGAAATGTATTCCAAATATTTAAATATTTCTCAATAAGCCAATTTAAGTCATTACTTTAAGTTAAACCAGTACTTAGGCCTAATGAATTTACCGAGAAGTATTTTCCACAAAGATAAAATGAAACAAGCTTATTTTAGATATACACTTAACTTTGATATTAGGTTTGTATGTTCTAAAGCTGTATGGAATCTCTAGATAATAGCCTGCTATATATAAACGTAATTTTGTATATAAAAACGTCATGGGGGATCCTCTGCAATGACAGACTACCGGCGGGGTCAAAAACTGCATTTCCCGGCGTCCTCGAAACTTCTCATTTCGAGGTTCGGGCTAATTTTTGCCGCGTCTGTCCCTTTAAAAAATTCTTACACGCCCCCCGCCCAGACCCGTCAATGAGTCCCGGATGCCAATCGCGCCGGAAGAGAAGAAGGTCTCTTTCCCGGCCATCTTGAGGCTTTACCTAGCGAGTTGGTCGCTCCAAGCCCCGTAGAATCGGAGGAGAATCCTGCTGAAGGGGCGCCATCATGCCCGGACATCTGCAAGAAGGGTTCGGCTGCGTCGTAACCAATCGGTTCGACCAGCTATTTGATGATGAGTCCGATCCTTTTGAGGTGTTAAAGGCTGCAGAGAACAAGAAGAAGGACGCGGCCGCTGCTGGTACCGCCAAGACCGCAGCTCAAGCCGCCAAGCAGCCGAAAAAGGAGTCGCAAAAGGACCGAAAGAATCCCCTTCTTGACAAGAAGGAGGAACCTCAGCCTCCAGTGTCTCTAAAAAAAGAGGGTAAGGAGTTCGTGGATCCAGTGGCGTGCTACGGGACTTGCAGCGGCTGGCTTGCAAGCTAGTTTACTGCGTATGCTCCCATGAGGTCAACATTGTTACTATTTTGATCTAGTTGGAGGGCAGCATAAAGTATTAGGAATGAACACTTGTTCTGTTGCATTGCATGAAACGTGCTCGAATTCAGTACCGAATATGCATTTAGTGCTTAGCCTAATAGCTGCCGAACAATAGCAAGAGTGAGCACGTTTAGTCTTGAGATTACTAGCATGTTATAGTCCTTTGATTGGTAAAGCATAGAATATATTATAACTAATATGATGGAAAGCTGCGCAGTTTTTCAAGAACCGTCGTTTATGTTGCATTGCATGTAAACCCGCCTATTGTGCTTCCAAAAACATGGCCGTTCATGCATTATGTCAGTGCAGAATTGAAAGGTGTGAAGGAAATAGCTATGGTAAGTCTTGTGGTTTTGGGAGGGATCTCAAATTGTCAAATGCTTTGAAGTGTCGATGGTCTTAACGACTGACAGACCGTGGCATCGATAATAACTAGTAATGTAACTCGGCTGTCATCCTAGCAATTTGCTATGTTTCTGACATTATGATGTACTTGTCAGTTTAAACGTGTTTTGATTACGACTGTCAGCTTGACTTGCTTGGCTGAAACGTGCTTGTCTCGTACCGATTCTGCCCCCGGTGTTAGGAAAACACAGGCTTTTTTCAGATGGTCAGGCAATGCAAAAACTGATGGCGAGCGTGCAGTCGCGTGTTTAATTTTTGCTGCGCTCGCGCGTGCAGCGTGGAAATGAGGTCGACGTGAGGCAGCGTGACGCGAGCCGATGTGCAGGCAGCTCGCGGTTCCGCGCACGCGCTTCTGTCAGTTACCTTCGCGTGAAGTTGCCGAAACTTCGGACCCCTGTCTCGATGGAACCTGCCGTGTGTTTGCTCCGCTGGTCGGCCGGTGCCAGCTAGCCCGGGCCGCTCGAGAGGGTGCCTATTTTGGCGTGCTTATTTGACTGGTTCGATATTCCTAAATACCAAATTTGGAGGGCAAATGAAAAGCTTAAACAGGTGCGACAAAACGCGCCGACGCCCACGGGATATATGGTACGACAGCTGGGATGGTCCTGCTGCCTTTGGCGTTTTTAGGTGTGGTGGGGAGTAAAGACAGTCCCACATGGGACCGTATTTTAAGACCAATAGCACACGTAGCACACGTATACAACCAGTATTTGGATGACTGTACCCAACCGTGCAATCGATCAGCATTAAACAAAAATTTGTTAGGAATACTACGAAATTTCTTTCAGTTTACCTTTTTGTTTAATACTTTTCACTTTAAATGTAGTTTCCCCTCGTGGTTTTGGAGTAGTATCCCTTCTGTCAGTCTTACATTAGTTGTAAACATGTTGTGATTGGTTAATATTAACCCAAGGGCTGCCTGTGATTGGCTGTGAGTAGCCTGACAGCTCTCTGTGATTGGTTGTCATTTCAGGCATCAGGAGGGTAGGTAGGAGGCCGGAGCAGCAGTCTGCCCACCCCGGTCCTCAGGGCTCCCAGCCGCAGGGGGCCCCGGTGGAGAGTCGCCCCGCGGACCGGAGGCCGGAAAGACGGCCTCCTCGCGAGCGACGATTCGAGAAGCCTGCGGAGGAGAAGCCAGAGGGTGGCGAGTTTTCCACTGAGAAGTGAGTTGATGGGACCTGTGACAGCCAGCGTACTGCTTTGCTGGGTTAACTTTTCCGCTGCCGGGAATTTTCCTGTAGTGTTTGTGTCCATGTGGATTTACTTGAAGGTGATAGTGGAAAGCCTGTAGTGATTTTTGTCACTTAATAGTACCTGGAGGACATGTTTTAGTGCTTAGCTTTTATTTTAGATGATTATCATTATCTGCCATGTTACCTCTGACCAAGACCAACTTGCACACTACAGGTATCTGGTGATCTGGTACGAGTCTGTTAAAGTTGATGTATACTTCTGCGTAGAATCTATCATAGGTAGCATACCCTCCGCTGTAGCCTGATGCCTGTAGTTACATTACCGGGGAGGTGCGCATGAGGCTGTGGCAGGGGTATGTGGCGACCGATGGAGTAGATTCTATGCAGGAGTATAAATCAGCCTGTATGGTGGATCACTAAGCACTGGAGGGTTCATGCAGATCTGCTAGCTAGTATGTTCAAGAAGTGTGTTCTCTGGGAGGTTGTGTGAGTGGAGGCAACGTTTGCACTGCTGACTTTTGGTACCTCCTTCTGGCAGGTTTGCTGGGGACAGGCCTGTTCGGGGGCGTGGTGGCGGACGTGGCGGACGTGGGGGTCGTGGCCGTGGCATGGGTAGGAGCGACGGCTTCGACTCCCGTGGAAAACGCGAATTTGACCGGCACAGCGGAAGCGACAAAACGTAAGTCATTCGTCGTATGGGTGCCCGCCGCCGTTCCCGGTGATGCCGCTTGTCCTGACCCTGCAGGCTAAGTGTCGCTTCGTCTTCGGTTCAGCAGCCTGAAAGCCGAGGAGAAGCGTGCCGGAAGTGGATCGCATAACTGGGGCACCGTTAAGGATGACCTGAGGTGAGTGTGTGTGCTGGGGTCGTGTGCCGTGGGCCCCCCTGTCACATGGCGGCGCCCCGTGTTTGTTGGAGGGGCTGCCTTCATCCTTCCAAGCGAGGATGGCGGGCTTCTGGCGTCTGAGTCGCATGGTGTGAGTGGCACGCCGTTTCTGCCCTACCTTACCGCAGCAGCTGATTGGCTGAGTGGAAGAAGGTGGAGTCAGTGGAGGAGGTGAATGGCAGGAGAAAGATGTAGCTGTCCTGTCTCTGGATGGGCACGTATCTCTGCAGCCTGTCACAGGTTAATTACTTTTAAATTGGATGATTAATTTTAACGATTCAAACATTTATTGTCAGGTCAATTAAGATGGTTGGTTATTGTAATGACAGTGGATTGTGATTGCAGTTTGCCACTTAAAGTTTTTAAATATTAACCGTGTTGCTGAAATTCAAATTCTGGAATTTGAATTTTGCACTCTTTGGGGGTGGGGGGGTCTGGGGGCATGCCCCCCCACACAGCTCGGGGACAGGATAGCTGGGATTTTTGCAGGTTTGCTGAAGTTGGAGACATCCCTTTTTATGTTGCTTGGACCACCTGCCTAAAATATCCCAAGAATGCTAATAAATCATGCTCTTCCCATCCCCCCCTGTCAGTCAGCTGTCACAAAGCGCCAGGTTTTTTTTTTTCTTTTTTCGCCTCAGCTCCCCCCCCCCCCCCCACATTTATGTTTAGTCATTTCAGGTTTCCTCTGACTAACAAGTCCTTTGCTCTGTTTCAACGCTTTATCCTTTCCAGCGAGCTGGATCAGTCCAACGCTACTGAGGAAACCCCCGAAGGGGAGGAGCACCCCCCCGCGGACTCGGAGAACAAGTGGGTGTCTGGGCAGCTTCCGTCTTGTGGTTTTCACACCTGCTCTCCCGGACGTCAGGACGGTGTTGCTTTTGCATCACAACCTCACCTCTTAGTCAGTCAGCAGAGGAATTTGTCCAGAGCAACCTTCATCAATTACTGTCACACGCTTCATAAGGTTTTAGTAACTCTACTAAGAAAATGGTTTCAGGTACGTTACCTATGAGTGCTTTGCGAACTTAATGGTTTTGGAACCAAAGTCTTAACATTTTCAGTCCTATGGCTCTTCCTTTGGATGTTCTGACACCAGCTGGATTCATTTGTAACTTTTGATGTAACTTTGATGCCACACAATTGCTAAGAGTATCGTAGACCCCTATATCGTATAACCTCTTGTCATCCATCGACCAGGAGAATTAACATTTGAGGCATCTTTGTCCATCTGCTATGTGCCACAGGGAGAACGAGGCTGAGGAGGTGAAGGAGGAGGGCCCGAAGGAGATGACCCTGGATGAATGGAAGGCCATGCAGACCAAGGAGCGGGCTAAGGTCGAGTTCAACATCCGCAAGCCTAACGAGGGCGCCGACAGCCAGTGGAAGAAGGGTTACGTGCTGCACAAATCCAAGAGTGAAGACGTAAGTACTGGGGCTTTTGTTTTTTTAAACTGGCTTCATCTGTGAACACCCTTTCTGTCTGTGATGACCACTGTCACATCACATCAACCGATGCACTGAAAAATAAAGATTTAGAAAAATTTCTACCTAACCTGTTGTCCGAAGGCCTGATTGCTCATGCAGTTCCTTCTTGGTGTCTGTGCTCACTCTTTGTGCGTGGGTTTTCTGTTGTGACGAGAATGAATCACTAGCATGCAGAGGCACCTATTGGGGCTGTCTTTGTCTTTTCTGACACATGCAGGGACCTGCTGATAGTTTAATCAACACTTGAGACTAGCTGTGTTCGCTGCCTTCTACCACGAGGTACTTGTTATGAGCAATCTGACAAATTCCTCATTGTAATTTGTGCTGCTTTCTTTTTTTGGAAATGATGGGTAAAACCGCTGATTGTTAGAATTTACTGAAAGATCGTTTGTCCTGGTCTAGTTTGTAGCTCAACCTGCATGTTTGACTTCAGTGCAGCTGAATTGCATCTGAGTTGTGGCTCCGTAGTGCTCCGTGTCCAGCAGTGTATGTCCTGTGTCACGCTGTACATGCTGCTCTACACCCAAGGACACTTGGAGGTACCTCCTGAGCCTGAGCGTATTATGTATCTTCTGTGAAGCCTGGTTGCACTCAAACTTCTGTTAGAAGGTTAACATGGATAGTTTCCCTTTGCCCTTATTAAAGCAACACACTTGAATAAATAAAGCACTTCGGAGGCACTGTTCCGGGCAGCAGATCTTGGCAGGTACAAACAAAGTGGGGGTGAGGAGGAAAGAGAGGGAAGGACAGTTTGGTTCAGGAGACTCTGCTTTGCCGTCCACGGTGTATTGTATCGTGCTGCTGTTGCTCTCATTGTGCTGCTTGTATCTCACGTCATTGTTTGCCCAAGTACTACAGTTGGTTCACCCTCCTGAATTTCTGGTGCAAAGGCTTTGTTCACTATTTCTTTTGTCAGGGCTGAAATATGCCAGTGAGAATTTTTTATGCATCTGCCCAGTTTGTTTTTCTTTTGTTGTCGTTGTTTGTCATCTTTGCACATTTTTGCCATCTGTCATGTTCTCACTGATCCATTCTGTTAGGCTTTCATTGTGGAAATGCGGAGTCACTCACTGGTATTAATCAGGAACCTGTTATCTTGCTTGTCATAATAATGCAGATTAGGTATATGAATTTTGCTCTTAAGTTTTTAAAATCTTTCTGGTTAATTTCGAGGACAGACTTCTTTCAGGGGTATTTTTGGCTGTCAAACTAAATTCCAAGCTAATGTTTTTTTTTTTTTTGTTGTTGCTTTACAATTAACAGAAATGACGGTGCCTCAGCTTAACGGCGATTGTGTAGGTTTTGATTTGTGTTAGTGGTATTTCAGACTCCGTACTCATGGTTACGGGGCGCTGGTCCTCTCAGACTGGTGCCGTCTCCGCTGCCCGCTGTGTGTCTGACTGTTGGTCCTGTTTTGCACAGGCCAATGCTGAAGAGGCCTGCGGGGAACACCACTTTCGGAAACCGGCCAACGATATCACGTCCCAGCTGGAGATCAACTTTGGAGACCTGGGTCGTCCTGGACGTGGCCGTGGGGGACCCCGCGGCGGGAGGGGGCAGCGTGGGAGCAGCAGGCCGGTGCGTGCTGCCCGACCTGACAAGGTGAGCGGGCACAGGGACTCGTTTGCTGGTGCTCTGACTGTTCCGCCTTTCGCTTGGTGTATCTTGCTGGAGACTCCGTGCTAATTTTTTGCCCCGTCTGTTGTGTTCGCAGCCTAGCGGAGCTTCTGTGCCCAACGTCGATGACCCAGAGGCATTCCCTGCCCTGGCCTGAAGACGGCCTCCATTTGGCCGAACCTCACGCCCTTCCAGGCCTCCTCCTCTACGAGGCTTGCATGCTTGTGGAACCTTCAACTATAATAAAAAGACTGTCATCCATACCATTCACACTTGGACTGAAATTTTAATGGTTTTAAAAGACAAACTAAAATGGACAAAGGACTCCTGTTGCCTCACAGAAGCAAACTATCAGTAGAGGTTTTGTATTTCGAAACAAGGTAGCAGGGATGTTTTCATACAGTATTTTTTTTTCAGAGATTATGCATTCTTCATTATCTTTTTGTATTGCTGCATTTCCAAATATAGGTGTGAAGACTGAGTTGACGGTGTTCCATGGCTTGCTTTCCTGTCAAGCTCCCTGCTGTCTGCTTTTTGAGTTTCCTCTCAGAAATATCAAGGATTAAGTTCTAGGTCCACTGGCTCAAAAAGCATAGAGAGAAGTTAAGGCAGCATTCGAATGGAGTTTCCATACTTTGGTTCTCATATTTTTAGATGATTAACAGACCAAAAGTGTGCTCCAGTTGTGAAGATATTTTTGAACTTCTATTTATGCTCTGTATTCCTCTGAATTTTGTTTGCCCCCCCCCCTCCTGGTGGACCATTAGTATTTGAGTGTGTGCATGTTTAAGTTTGTGTGTGGGGGCTCCACCAGCCCCCATCGTGAGTGCGAGGCCTTGCCTGCTGTCCCTCTTGGTCCTTTGTGTAATTTATTATTTTTAAGAGATGTATGGCAGCAGTAGCTGCACCTTTAGAAGTGACGACTTTGTATCTGCAGCCGTCCTCCTGTCCCCTCTGCTAACCTCGATGCCATGTCTGCATTCTTTGAGATTGGAAAACCTGCAGGTTATTTCTTGGAACCAATGTGACATTGTGGCTCTTGGTTTTATCACTCCATGTGGTTTTGTGTGTGTGTTTTTTTTAATTATTATTATTATTATTATTATTATTATTTTATTTTTTTTTAACGAGACGGCAGCACTACTACTACTGCATAATTTACTGAAAAAATGCTGTTCAGTGTGGAGCGATGGAGCGCTACAATATGTATGAATGCTAACCCTGCTATTTGACCTCCTGTGTATTTAAGAACTGTCACAATCAGATTGTCGTGTGGAAATTTTACGGGGGGTGGGCGGGGGGCAGTGGCAGCCTTTGTCTGAACACTACCATAAGCAGAACCAAGCTTTGTATTTTTGTGTTGGGTTTTGTGTTGGGCATACTTGGACGATGTACGGACACGGGTGGTTACGACCGATTTTCTGTAGAACTGTCGGGTCCGGCCGCGTTGGGCATCTTGACTTTAAAACCCCCTTTCTGTGAAAAACACAAAACACCCCAGTTCTAATAAATTGCTTAGAAGTGTTCAAGGTAAACTGCTTAATGCAGTGTTGTGTGAAATGATTACTGTTTATGTTTTTGTGTTTAAGCTCAACCTGGGTAAGTCCATTAACTTGGGTAGTTATGCTGTCTCGTGGTAATCTTCAACGTCTTTGTGACCGCAGAAATCTGTCTGCTTTTATGTTATACAGGCTAGTTGTGAAGTGTCGTAATCCCAGGCTGGTATGTGCGTCTGTATATATGGGTTTTTGATTGACCTCCACGGTCAGTTTTGCTAATTGCGGGGCGGTGTGCTTGTGATTGGACGGTCACTAGTGCAAATCTCCCAGTCGGCAGAGTGATTCTGCCATTTGTCTCCTGAGTGAGGAGCTTACCCCCCCCCCCCCCCCCGTTACTCCAGGGACTGTCTGACCCTTTCTCTCAAAAATGTGTCTTTGGATAGAGGCATCTGCAAAGTAAATATGATGCTAATTTTCCTGCCAACCCAGCCCCTCTTGTCTGGGGGTGCCATTTTTGAATAAGTGGGGTCACCTGGTTGATTTAAGCCTTTAGCATGATGGGTCAGTCTTTGAAGTTGTTAGTTTTTTTTTTTTTGTTTTTTTTTTTTTAAAGGTCTTTTGGTCTTGTTAATTTTAAGGACTGCTTCACATGCAATTGGTTTAAAATGTTTAAGATGATGCTTCAATTCTGGGAGTATTTTTTTTTTTAAATTCCTTGCATTGATACTCTGTGACATTGCTCTTTCACGAGCTTAGAGCTTTTCTCTTAAGCTAATGAAAACTATTATGCTGACATTTTCTTCTGGATGTGTGTCGCTGAAGTTGAACTATAATGTATTGGGCTCAAACATCTTTCACAATATCAACCCTGGCAAATACATTACCTCTGAAATTGATTTTTTTTGTAAATTATTGTTTTTTTTTTAAATATGTTAATATAACTGTGAAGTGGTCTAAAATGGAAAGTTTTATTTTAACTAGTTGGTGAGTTTAAGCTTACAAAGTAACAATAAGGAATGCAATTAGAGGTTTGCCTGAGACATGCTTGGGTTTAAGCAGTATAAGCAAAGCACAGATGTTACACAGTATTTTGGTAATGCAGGTTTACCCAACATGCCTGAGATGGACTCTTTATAACCCTCTTCTTGCTTAGAAAATGGCCTTGCTTGCTAGTACGCTGGTCTAGGGCCTTAATTGCTCCAAAACCCAGTCTCACCTAAGGCTCTTCATTGCAGTTTCCCCAGTGTAGACAGCTGTGATTGTTGGATTGTGTTGTACAGTTTATGGAAAATATTTGAAAATTTCCAAAATCGCACACTTGATTTTAGTCAGATTTTAAAACGTCAAATTTGAATGTAAAAGTTGTATAAAACCATGTCTGGACTGTTTTTTTTTTTTTTCCTTTTTTTTGTGACTAAGGAATTTTAGTAGTAAAAGGTTTTGACCCTGTCATTGTTACAGGTTCTTTTGGTAAGTTGTTTATTCTTAATTTTGCCCCTATTTCTACTGAAAGATACATGAATCTTGCGTGTATAAAATCCCTTATGCCACTAGTGTCACTCCATTCTAGTGGGGACTTTAGTATGAATAAATGGCCAATGGTGGGTTTTGTCATTTCTTTGCCTGATACTGATCCATTGGTAGTTTTGCCCGATGGTATTTGGGAGGTGCTCATTTGTGTCGATCCAGCATCTACGCCCCCCCTGTGTACCCCTGAGATTCCTTCCAGCGCCAGACGTCCAGTCTAAAGCATTTCTGAGGCTGTGCTGCCGTTAGTTTTTGACGGCGCTGTGCAGTGGAGTAGCTGTTCCCTGTAGGTTTCTAATCGCTCAAAGGCTTTGGGAAAACTGACTCGTTGAGTTAACTAGAAATGGGTCTTTCCCTAGCCAGTAAAAAAAATACATTATTTACATTCTCCGGATGTTTTAATACCTTAAGGAATGGAAACTCTTTCAATCACCTGTGTGTTCACATGTTTATTATGTCTGTGAAAACATTACAGTTTATCTTCAGGTCATCCAAAGTCAGTTGTCCAGTACAGGGAACCATATCCTCCATAAAGGGGCTCTGAGGACAGGGGAAAAAGTCATTCAAGCAGTTCTCGTCGTCCTCGTCGTCTTCGCCGCTTATGTTTTGTAGCCCATTTGAGGAGATGTATTCGACGTTTGGGTGGGTATAGGGCTTCGTGTCGTGCTGGGCTGGAGCAGAGTTGTCAATGTGGGAGTGCATCAGCTTATCTTGGTTGAAGTCCCTGTCTGCTGAAGGACTCTGGCTGAAGCTTCGAGGGCTGCAGATGAGCTCTACATCTGAGGACGTGGAGCCAGGAGTCTCGTGAGTCTGAGCGGCCTCGGCATCCTCCTGTATCTCCACTGTAGAATGTTCTTCGGTGCTGAGCACTGCGCTCGCGTTAAACTTATATTCCGGTAACAGCTGACCCTGGGGAAGTGACCATATTACATTAGAGTGCTACAGAACATAGGAAGTTTATTTCTGGTCGTCTTTTTTTTTTGGAAACCATGTTAAATGCATGACTGCTACTGTAAGCCTAATTCAATGTGTGTGATGATGCAAATAGGCCTAGTTACAGCTGCAACAGCATTTACTCTAAGATTAAGATGGAATGTACAAAGGGGCAAACAAATTTCTAATTCTGATATGAGAAATGAGGCTTCTAAACTTTCAGATTACTCCCATGGCGTGGAGTAAACAGGGTCTCCCAGCTTGGTCCACAGGGGCCTACAGATGTTCCATGTTTTGTTCCCTCTGAGTTCCCTGCCAAACTGTCTGCAGGTTCCTGAGGACCCGGTTGGGAGACACTGGAATAAACTAGCTGATGGGAGATGCAGGAAACGAAGCCATCGCAAAACCCCGCTTCCTTTTGCTTTTCAAAGCTGTTTCAGCTGTGTCAGTAGCCTTTGTACCTTGGCTATACACTCCTTTGCCCAAATGCTGTTGGCAGGATCCGGAATACTGTTGTATATCATCCGAAAGCACACTGTGACCCTGTGGGCATGAGAAAATCAGGTAAGTCAGTCAGGCTTATATTAAAGTAATGAATATCGGATATTTGTTGTTATGAATTTGTGCCACTAGGGGGCAGCAATTCTAGTGTTCTAAAAGCATGTGCTCCATTATCTGAGATTCTTGTTGTGTTTGACGTGTACGCGACAGAGAGCGGCAAACGAGCTGTGCGGGTGCATACCTTTGCTTCACAGTGGGAATTCGGCAGACGCACGCCAGCAGGAACGTGACACTGGCGAAAAGTCCTGTTAAGATCAGAACCATGTCCATATTCTTTTCGTTTTCTGGAAGAGAAACGTACATAAATGTCTGAAGGACTGCTGTGTTCAGTTATTGTAAGTGTCAATAGCCCAAACAAACTGTGCTCTGCTAAACATGAGCTGCTGTAAGCCATTGGGGCACTAGGAATTCATGCAGATCCGCTCCCCTTCATTAGATTCTCACTCTTAAAGTCGATGAATATATGATTGGTTGGTCCTGCTGGTCCTTCCTCAGCATTGGCCCAAGCTGTCATCCACAGGTCATACTCTCCTGGCAGTAACTCCTCTGTGGTGTACTCCTTGAGATATGGGTGTACTGGACCTGAGCAAGAGATCCGTCCATTTTTAACCAAAGTCTCCTCCTTGTACAGCCTTAGGTTCTTGATTTGTTAGGAAGTTGTTGGGAAGTGTAGCTCCTGCTGCCATCCTGCTCCCCTGGGCGTTCATTAGAAGCCCAGTCTAGCTGAATCTGCCTAATCAACTCCTTGGCGCCATGTAAGTTTGTAATGCGCTATTTGCCTCAGTTTTACATCACTTTAAACTTATAAAAGCTTCTGCTAAATATATAAAATGTAAATCCATTATTTCATTCACAATAAGGGATGGTAGAGAGGAACTCTGGAATTAAATTTAAATCCACTCTTCCACCACATGTTTATATAGAGTTTGGTCCTCATTTTATATCACTGCAGATACATCCGTTAATTTTCCATAACCATGGATACGGTAGTTAATGATGTATCCCAGAACAGGCTCTGGAAACAAAATGCCACATATTATGGTTTTAATGCCCATTTACAATGACATGGAAATTTCCAGTGGTGATGACTGTATAGAGACAATAGTTACCCAGACCGAAAGTTAATTTATCTTTCATACAGGTGAACAGAATTTGCCTTCCCTGGAATGAAACCAGCAACCTTCTGACTAAAGGTGACCTCATCCTGTTTCCTTACCAAACCGCTTCTCAGATGGCTGACTTCCGCTGCTCTTCAGGTAGATGGTGTAGCCAGTGACACAGACACCCTCGTGCTTCCAATGCACAGTCACTGTAGCATTATCCCAGTTCTTCAAACTGGTTTTGGGTCCCTGGGTTGGAACTGGGAAGCACAAGTCATCGGGGTTCAGGACCGTTTCACATTATTTTCATAAAACAATGGAAAGAGCTTCACATGCCAGAGACCTCACCTGATGGCCAGGAGCAGATATTGCGGAAGTCCTCTTTTCCGACGCCATGCGCGTACAGAGCGTATACGGCACCGGTGTAGCACCTGTGATGTATAACATCTGCACAGACAGGAAACACATGTTCAGCATGCTGATCATTCCTGCCCCTTAGGTCTGGGTCTCAGCTATGTCCGCAGCTGATCATTCCTGCCCCTTAGGTCTGGGTCTCAGCTATGTCCGCATGGCTGACCTTTCACTACCATTCGGAGATCTCCTGGAGCAGTCCTCTTCCATCCGAGGTCCTGACTCTTGGCGTCGGTTGGGAACCATTCCACCAAGTATCCCAGCAGGGGCTGCACAGTGTTGGGTTTCTGCCAGGAGATGGCGAGGCCCTGCTCGCTGATTGGTTGGCAGACTACGTTCTGAGGGGAGGGTCCAACTAGTTAAAACAAAAATAAATCGCAAATATATCACATCCCACTAGCATCAGTATCTATTTACCATTATTTTAAAAATAATACTTATTTTTACTTTCTGTGGAAGGCTGTGTTTCCCCTAAACCATTGACGAAAAATGATCACAATTTCAAAGTAATAGGGGGGAAAAGTGCTTAGGGACATAGATACAACAGTGTCATTGTAACAAAAATCCTGCCCTGCATGGGAATTTTACAACTGACACACAAACAGGCATCTGAGTAATAGACCTTTATTCCCATTTCAAGTGTTATGAATTTGTCAAATAATTTTGTGAAAACTGACTTTATGAAACCCAATGAATATTAATGTGCAAACTTAGTGAATGCTACCTGTAAATATCTCAAACAATGCTCCATCACAGTAAAAAGTTATTAAACCGCAGCTTATATTTTCACAAGGTCTACTTCCAAAATGAAAAAGCCAAAACAATGTGATAAAGTGAGCGTGTACCGGTCACTAGCGGGAGGGCGATACGAGCCACTGGCGAATGACCTTTGGAGTTGTAGGCAGACACAGTGATGTCGCAGTAAGAGCATCTGATGGGCCCTACGGCGAGCCCTGTGCTGGCAAGCTCTGTTGACTTCCTGGTCAGCTGATCTGTAACCATCACCTTGTAATGTAGGATCACTCCCCTGGCTTCAGAGACACTGAGTTCCTGAGTGCCAGAAATGCTGTATTACAAACATGATTTCAGACCCACACACACGGCTCTCGTTTGTGTACTGGAAGGAAAATGACTAGTGGATACATCCAGCTCAGTCATTTAGGGGAGGAGATGCTGCACCTTTTCTTCTCAGTAAGTCAGTGCTTTATTGTAAACCGAAACTGTCAACACATGCTTTTATTCTTTGACTGTGGCTGTGAAATGTAATAACACATTTAACAAGGACTATACCTGTCTGTGTAGTGGTTTTCACACATAAAAAGCTTACTTCAGGTAAAAAATAAGTAGTTCTTGGAAAAAGCAATTCTGTGGCATTTCCTTGTTCTAATAGCTCATTCATGTAATCAATTTTAAGATGGAGATTCTTGCCTTCCAGAGTATCCTGTAAAGCTTCTCTTGGGAATGCAGGTTTGATTCAGTGTACCAGACGTCCATCTCTTTCAACGGAACTGGAAAAAAACCCCAACAGGCAGTGAAACCATTTGCGGTACCCTCCCCCTAACTGTAAACCACTGCAGTTTTCACAGTGCAGTTTTCACAGTGCCTGGCTGTGCACTGTGCCCCAAAGCAGTAATACAACTGATCAACCAAATTCCAAGAATACAGCATTAAACAAAGGTTATAGCAGGGACTGAGAAACCCAGCCCTACCCTTGGTTTCATTAGGAGCCGTCATTCTCATGGCTGTAACCACAGAACAGGTTTAACTAAATCTACTGTAAAATAAAAAATAAAATAATCCACCGAAATCATGACTAATATTGCTGGAAAATGTTGTGCATCAATGAAGTGCATAAAGAAGTGCCATCAAGCAGCCTACAGGAGATCGATCCTCAGGAAGGTGATTTCCAGAAATACTTCCAAAGAACCAGATCATAGACCAGACCCGAGAAGAGAGAAAAGCAAAGCAGGAACGCATTCAACAACCGACACACTAAACAGGAAAATCTCCAAATAAGGTCCCCTGTAAAACCTGTTTTGATCTTAATGACATGACTTCCTTGGACCTAGTCCAATGCTCTCTGTGAACTTTTGCAAAACTAAAACAAATGGTATCGGAGCTGAGTGTAAAGTCAGGGGTATGCAAGCGTGCTTTCAGTTCCCGTCTGAGGCCCAGCTTCAAAGTGCTGCCCCATCTGTTGCACGGACAGCTGAGGGCAAGGTGTGAACTTCTCCTCTGCGTCTGTACTCTCCCCCCGTCCCTCCCTCCCTACTATGCTCTCTTTCTTCTTTTTCTGCCCTCAAAATGCATAAATGCATGATATCCTGCATCTGGCTGGTTTTTAAGAACCTCCCGATGAAGGAAAAATGGTCACACTCAGAACAAAGTCTCCAGTTGGGCATACAAGAATATAACAGCCATGTTGCATTATTACCACCCTCAGAACAGCTTCCGCGTATTAAGATTAACAATAGGCCAATAAAATTTCAATTTCAGTCAATACAAGGTTTCTTTTAAAAACCAGTCACCTTCTTCATCAGTCCTTGCTGCTACAGTGTTGCTCCATTCACTCCAAACTCCTCTCTCTGAGTCTAACTTGTTCCGAGTCTGAAATTCATATTGCATGAAAGGTTCCAGGTGTGAAACATTCAGGTTTCCGCTTGTGTTCCCCTGAGAGATATTACAGAGAATTACATTAATACAAAAATGGAACATTTGCTCTAGAAAGTTATTACACTGTCTTTATACAAATGTGCCATGTTTATGTACATTTAAACGATACCAAGGTTTTGGCGTATCGCTGTGGAAGTGTGAGGTGGGTTTGGTTTATAGTTTTGGAGATTGAAGGTGGGTTTGGCTTACTGTGATAGAGCTGATGACACTGGTTTCTGTGTCAGTTCTGCACTTAACCTGGAGGAGATGTGTTGTTTCTTTCACCTTCCAATGGATGATGCATGAGTAGGACAAGCAGTGCACCTGTGTGATTTCTGGGGCTGGAGGCTTGGCTAAAACACAAATAAAAATAAAAGACACTTAGTATTATACTTAGATAATAATAACAACACATACACACGCTGGAATCCAAATGTGACTATAAGTGCTCCTTGCTAGATGCACATAAAATATGGCTGCCGCGATTAGTCAAAGTAGTCGATGACGTCGACGCTTAAAATGCGTCATCAATATTGTAAATCGACCCATCGTGGAAACCGCATATAGTGATCCTTTTATTGACTCTAAAAATACAGTATTGTACACATAGTTACTGAACTGCATAATTCATACACACTTTAATACAGCATAGAATATGGTACATAAAATATAGCTTATTGTTGTTTCGCTGCTGCATTTCGTTGGCTCGTTTTTGGCAGTTCATCATACGCTTTGATGAGTATTTTTATGATTGAGAGAAAATGCTTTTCTTTTTCCCGCCATGTTTTCTGTGCACACAGCATTAGCCTCAGGTAGCTAGCCAGAAGCCGACGTCACCGCAAGGCAAAGTAGGGCTATCAAAGTAAATAATAATAAAAAAAGAATTACTTCTCTCCATATGTTGTCATGCATAAAAAAACCCCAAAATGAGCACTATAAGCAGACTATTTGATTACTATATGCGAATTATTTAAACAGTATTTGTACAGGAATGATCAGTCTAAGTGGATGATCACTATAACCGCAATTATTACAAGCGGTTACAATAATTACAAAAGGCTGGTTACAGTCCAAACTGCCGCGCCCGCTGGTACCTCAGTGCTACAGTATGAATAGCTTTTTAATTTCTATTGTCCTTGTACATGCTAAATATACTCATTATTAAAGCCATAAACTTGTCTGTCTGCTACCTTAGAATTTCCGTTGAATAAGTCAGAAGATGTTTGGCCTAGAATCTGAGCTTATTCTACACTGATTAGCGCTGCAGGCGTTACACCGTATCTTGTGACCGTCCACGGGGGGCCGTTTGATGTGTTATTGGGAATGAACGCGAGGTTCCTGTTTACGCACGCAAGCCACTGCGCAAAATACACAAAATAAAACGCCAAACAAACAATCAGAAAATACGATAAGAAAACTGAAAAGATTAACTATCATGTCGTTTTAAAACACTAAGAAATACAAATAAGGGGCAGGTGTTCCGGGCAATTCGGTTCCCCTATGTTTCCCCTGTCTATCAGGAAATAATGTTTCCCCTAATATTAAAGCAAAGAGGTAGGCTATGTGAAATGTCTGAAAATCACTGAAAGTACATTATTACATGTGAATACTGTATTGTTATTAGTTTCGAGGCCCAGAGTTGCTGTATACCTGTTTTAACAGGGGGGAACCAAATATCCTGGATGTCAGGAAATAATGTTTCTCCAAATATTTAGGCAAATATGTATGTGAGATGTCTGAAAATCACTCAGGTACATTATTACATGTGAATACAGTAGATCGTCACGCATAATATAGTCTTATAAGCAATACTATACCGTTTTCATCAAGAAATATCTCTATCCAGCGAATTAAATACTTTCATTTATTATCTGTAAAAACAAAAAACATGTGATGTTTTAAAATATATGGCTTGTTTACCTCAAGAGCTTTGCAAAAAGACATGAAAACAACAGCGAAACCGTGTACAAATCAGCGCGCGACAGTGGAAACAAAGGGAAACCGAATTGCCCGGAACACCGGAACAGAAAGTGGAAACGCCACTGCATTGAAAGAGTCTGCTGCCTTGAATACATTAAATTAATTGTGGTATGTTCAATGAAAATTGTAAAATAGTTACGACACGCGAAATGCCCGGAGGGCTCTTGCACGTGAACAGGTACCTTGCATTCATTCCTAATAATACGTGAAACCGTGTCTCTGGAGTCACACATTATGACGGTCACAAAATATGATGTAACATATTGTGTGGTCGCGCGAGGGGCTTGTTCGGACCAGTGTTATTATCGTAACTAAAACAGAAATTCAAATGTGTCGGAATTTAATCTACAAAAAGTACTGTCACCCCACCAACGTCTTTAAACCTTTGTTAACCACAATATCTCCTCTTTTACAAGATGTCATGGCTGCTGAACTGTCCCTTTCTTCACTGCGATTTCAGCAGTGGTGGAATGTAACAAAGTATTTGTACTTCGTTACTGTACTTAAGTACATTTTTACGTATCTGTACTTTACTTAAGTAAAAATAATAATGCATACTTTTTATTTTACTCCATTACATTTTGCGGTAATTATCTGTACGACTATCTACTCCACTACATTTCTACAATTTATGCTGTTGTTGCATTTTATGAACACAATTTCCTCAAAATCTTGCATGAAAAATAGTTAGCCTATTGCGTTCTGGCGTTTGCCATTTCCTACCAATCAGGTGGCTTTATTAGCTCCAATGATGGCAGAGCGCGCGTCAATTAGCAGCAGGAGCTGGTAGACTGATTTCAAGAAGACGAGACATTCAACATGATTTATCTTAATGGTATACATATTAGTGGGTAATACCTAGTAGATAACTTGTCATCCACATAACTCTAAGTTAGGGTACACACAGTATTGCAGAGTGCACGCACAATAAGCACACCAAACTTTCCAATACACATATGCTGTACTGTTGCTTGTAATTATTACAAGCAGTGACAAAGGTAGAGGCGTAAGTCAGTAGGCTATATCTACCATTCTTTTACAAAATGGCACACCCCAGACGTTGAGACAAACCATTGTGTGAGTACTTTTACTTAAAAAATACTTTAAAGTAAATTTAAAAGTAAGTACTTATAGTACTTTCACTTAAGTAAGATTGTTGATGTAGCACTTCTACTTTTAATTGAGTACATATTTTGCAGGATATTTGTATTTTTACTTAAGTACTAAGCTTCAGTACTTCCTCCGCCACTGGATTTCAGTGCTTATCGCTTCCGTGGTATAACGAAACAGTTGCACGTGGCGTGCTCTGCTACGTATGAAGGTAAAGCAATTTATGCATATTATTATCTTTTGGGCATAACAATACGCCCTCTCGCTCATATTTTAAGCTTACCACTATTCCGCTTATCGAGTAGTGGGCGTCAGCATAATGCCGAAAAGCCGGCGCCCGTTATCTAGAGCTCTGCAATGACATAGTTTGTTGTTGTCAAAACAAAACTAACTTAAAAGGGAAAAATCAATCGTTTCGATTAATCGACTAGTCAGTAAAATACTCGATATATTATTGGATATAAAAATAGTCCTTAGTGGCAGCCCTAGCCCTAACATAGAGTATCTCTCTCTTTTTTGTAATTAAAACCTATGTTAAGTACACACTCTTTTAGCAATCACAATAGGACCAGGGTGGTGCCATTTAACTAAGTAATACTTAGGAGGCAGCTCACAGAAGCAGACAATAATGGAACACGTGTTTCAGATCATTTGTGAGTATACATGAATATATGTGTTTTTATAGAGTACTTCCTCATGCCATGAAACATTTAGATAGGTGCAAAGAAAGAGTGCAGCACTGAATTATAATGTAGTATGGTGTGTACTCTACTGGATCTGTGAATATTGCATACCCATGAGCTTCACATTCATTCATACACACGAATATTTCACACTACTTAGAATTTTATTTGTGCAATGGAGCGTCACTAGAGCAGCACACGGTCTCAGTACAGTTGTTCCACACCTGCAGCACGGAGACCCGTTGTATGTGGTTGAAGCATGTATGCTTTCCCCGTGTCACATGAGATTTCACCCGGAGACACGCAGTTAAGTATCTGTGCGCTGTCAGAAAAAAGACTGCAGCCCTGGTACAGTTTTGCTCACTGAATGTTGTACAAACAACATTAATTTACCCGCCATGATACAAAAAATGTTCCTCAGGGTCCATTTCTGTACCTTAATTTAGACAAGGTACATTTTCCTTCAACTAGGGTACAATTGGCAAACCCTTGAGGGTACAGGCCGTGACAATGTACAGAGATTGGTACTTCTTTTCTGGCGGTGTATATGGAATGATAGCCCAGTCTTTTGTACTATACTGCCTGGGATAGATTCCATGTGGCAGACTTTAGGGGTGACATCTAAGGGAACGGGCTGCCTGAGTGCCGCCTTTCAGAGTCTATGCTATTTGTACCATAACATCAACAAGGTAAACCCAATGTATTGTTTAAGTAATTAATTTTTAACGTTCACAAATATTTACTTCTATATACAGCAAGAACTTTAAATATTACTTTGCTCAGCTGCCTTCCGGCTATTTGCAATTCCACCCGTAATCACAACAAAACCTGTTTCCTAATTGTATTTTAGTGCTGCAAAAAGCTTACCCCGAGTCCATTTGCTCTCTGGCCCAGATTTTCATTATTCACAGAAAAGTCATAGTGATTGTGAAACTGGACTCAGTACCCGAGGCTGCATGTTCACATGTCAATAAATGTAATTACAAAAGCAAGGAGCCTTTAATGTCTGACAATAAACTGGTGATACTTTGATTCTAAGTGTTAGCTAGTCTAATAATCTAACAGATTATGAACAAGAATACAGGTATTCAAATATATATACAGTATATGCACAGCATAATTCACAAGCAGTTTAATATTATGATTAACGGGTGTAAATCTCTATTTGTATAGTCATTACCTATGTCGCTGAGAGTGAAGTAAATGCTGTCGGAGGAAACATTTCCAAACTTGTTCGACGTTGTCACCCACACTGTGTACTCAGAATGTGAGCCGAAAGTCGGCAGACTCGCAAATGCGGTGCCGTTCATACTGTATCGGGGTGTCAGCTTCAATGTGTTATTAAGCGCGCTAGTTTTCATCCTAAAAGAGAGCATGTCATTTGCAATTGGCTATAATAAATGATGCATTCAAATAGTTACACTGTACGTCCTACTTACAGAATATATGACAAGGTTTTGACGTAGGGATCCCTTCCCGTCTTCCACGTACATGTTATATTTCCATTTATTCCTACCTGGATACAAGTCAAATTCTGGGGTTTGTCAGGCGGATCTGCAAAAAAAACACCGATGTATTGAAGTGCTTTTTATAACTTTGTTATCATTTGCAGTTTTGTAGCCTAGATTTCGTTTCACGCGTTTAGACTATGGTAATATTTACAACATACGGAACATGCAGTAATAATTATGACCTTTAGAACTTAATGAACTTTGCCTTTAGAAGGTTGTACTTACATCCAGCAGTAAGGTAAAAGCCACAGGGCACTAAACAGCAATCGCACTTGCAAGCGAATTCATATGACGTTTTTCTGGCTCGTATGTTTTTAATCTCAGAAAAAATCGTCGTGGAATTGTAGTTCACTGCCTGCAAACCGCCTTGATCGAGGTACATGTTTTTTTTACATTTCGCGTTATCAAAAACACAATATACCGCAAAACTCGTTCCCGGCTGGACAACGGTACCAGAGGTTGAAAAGGCAGCACACATCTTACCCACTGAAAAAACAAAATGCACACATTAGTTGCAAGCACGTACGAATATTACTGTTAACGGAGTGAGAATCGGTATCATCAAATATTCCTCTATGCAAAATGTTGCCCCGTTTTATGCAAAGCTTACTAATAGGACGAAATCTGGAAAGGTACTCACCCGTTTCTGCCCCAGTGCCACAGAGCAAAATCATTAATGCAAAGGCTGACCGGGTGCTGAACTGGAGAAGCATCGAGCTTGCACTTCACAAACAAGAGATTCTTGCAGTAGTTTCAGCTATGCGTTAAAATCATAGCTTGAACGATGTCGTGTTTTGGTTAATGCTCTTCTTGGTGCGCATCGGACAGCATATTTGAGCAACTCGAATCATTTACACCAAACCGTACGTTTTCGACCCGCTGTTTGAGCTCATAATCAGACGGCTGCGACTGTCACTCTGCTTGACTGTAATAAAAAATACCGCGCTTCGCTAAGTTTGCTTTGTTGGAAGTGACGAGACGGAAGGGAATTTCCCCAGGGTTAGTATATGAGTAATGCACTTCAAAGCCTAATTTAGCCCGACACCATTTGAAGAAAAAGAGGAAATATGATTTTCCCATTAAGTGATTGGCCTAATACTTGAGGTTAAGCCTGCCTACCAAGCCCACTTTGCATATCAATTACCTCACCTAATACGTTAGTCCCTTCAAGCATTGCCATTTGTCTGAAAATATAAACAAATATCGTCGTGCAAATATAGACATGCATGCCTTGGCAATCTTTTGCAGAATATCAAATTTTAGGCCTATATGTTGGTTCCTTATAACTGATAGCCTAATACTTTTAATAAACCCAGTAATTGCATGCATTTCAATTATTTCGTACAGTATGACCGGGGTTGGTGTCTGGGGCAACGCATGATGCTTCGACATGTGGTTTGAGGAACTAAACGTGTGACACACGTCAATGAGTACAACCGTGGGACTTTGCGTTTTGGATCATTTTATGCTAACTATTTAACATTACTGGACATTTTGGATTTCAATAATGTTTCTATCCTGAACACTTCTGGCGAGGTATTAGTCATTTCAAAAACGTGCATGGTCTTGAAATGAGTGTATGCTTATGTTTGTTTGCATAATTTGTTTTGCACTTAATGACATCAGCGCCTGCTTCACAAAAAGAGCATTTTCTGAACTTAAAATGTACTACATCTTACAAACATTGCTGTTTAATAAGCGGTCCATATCCTGTGCATGGCCTGAGTTGCCATTATCAATCGCTAACAAATACATAACATCCTAAATATGTTTTAATAGTATAGTTTGTCTATCTATAGGACCTGCCACCACATCTAACGATTTGTCTACTTCCTACTTCAACAATTGCATGAAGTTCATTTTTTGAACTACCTAGAACATTTCGCGTAACTTAATTGTCGTCACACCATCTCTAAGTCAAAGCATTTCACACCTTCAAACAGATTTCCTATTGATCTTGGTTTCGTGAACTCCCCTTTTTAAAATAAAAAACGTCAGACAACGCCTTTCCGTGTTGGTGGGTTTAATTAAACTTACAGGGTATCATCTTAAATAGAATATGTAGGTCTATGGAAAGAAGAGATGTTTAAAAGTTATATGCATCTCAATAGCGTTTTCAGAAAAACACTAACTGAAAAAAACTGTGGCGCCTCATTATCAGTGTTACAGGTCAATTTGTTGCTAAAAGTAGCTAGATGGCGCAGTTATCACGCGGTGACGTCATCGCAAAATAATGTGAAATTGCTCAAATGAACTAAAATGAAATATCACATATAATGTTTGGTTTACAAAAACCACATTCAATTATATCTCATCACATAATGTAAAGTTTTTCTTTGACAGTTTTTATTTGAAAACGGCTTTAAACTCCTGCTCCAGCTTACAGACACTCACCACCAGACCCGCGAATAAAGAGCCAACATAGAGAGCATTGAGCGGAGAAGCTTTGCATGTGAACTAAACTCACTGTAGACTTTGTATAACCATACATACATGACCAACAGTTAATCAATAAAAGGCTTTGTGAAGTAGTGGAATAATGTCGCTTAAGTTTCATAAATATTATTTGATTGTGCAAACTGCAACTAACTTGATTAGTTAACAGCAGAACACAAATAGCAACGCTGATATGGCAGCGGCACGTAGCGTTTGTGTCTTACACAATTCTCATCCCACTTTGTTTGGAAAACGCCATCTAGTCATTTATAGTTCATAAATAGTGCTGGCAGAAAGTCCCCTTTAATTATCAAGAAGACATTCAAT
Organism: Paramormyrops kingsleyae; assembly: GCF_048594095.1. NCBI lineage: Eukaryota > Metazoa > Chordata > Actinopteri > Osteoglossiformes > Mormyridae > Paramormyrops > Paramormyrops kingsleyae. The sequence continues at coordinate 20,010,471 of NC_132817.1, forward strand.
AAATCTCCTATATTTACTTCTATTGGTCTCTAGGAGAAGATCTCGTCTAGTCGCATGGATCCAACTGCCTGTCTGTGCATTTGACCGCTGATTGGTCAGATGCTGCTTGCTGTCAATAATTTTTTTTTTCCTCTCCTGCCTTGGGCTGACTTGGTGCTGTACGCGCGCCTCGCGGCAGCCATGCGCATCCTTTGCGCATTTGCAGAGAATGCGTCCCCTTGCGGAAATCGGGCCCCCCCATGGATCGTGGGGCCCTACACACAGCGCCTGTTCTGCGTGTAGGGAGGGCCGGCGCTGTGTGTTGTGTTTGTATTAGTGATTCTTTCCAGAAAGTTAGGATATGTTTGTGAGAGAAGGCAGGGTGTGGGAGAGTGACAAGGGCATCATAGTTGACCCTGAGGTGAGGTCATTCTTCCAGAATGCTGGGCCTGACATTCATGGCGTAATCCCGCAATTTGTACATAATTTTAATGATTCTCACAAATTCAGCATGCTGGACTTAAAGGACCAAATTACTGAAGATGAATAACAGTAAAATTGAAGGATAAATTTCACTTTACATGTTGTAACTATAACAGCATTAGTTTACTGTATACAGCGCGTGCATATCACACCTCAGACTCCGATATACCTGTCCCCCCAATGTTAATATGAAACTTACGCCCCTGCTAACGATACAGAAACGAACCCTTTAATTTTGCACAAGAAACAGACATAGATATATATATATATATATATATATATTTGTCATTTTGGAGGTGAAATGTGTGCATTTCAGTGTTTAAGTCACTTTTTAAAAGTTGCTGAAAGTTGCTAAATACGTTTTTTAAATAGCTATATTTGTTGCTAGTTATTTTTCGGGGAAAAAAAATGCCAGGGTAGTCGAAAAGTTGCTAGATCTAGCGCTAAAATTGTCAAGTTGGCAACGCTGATCGTTACACAACTTTCCACTGAATCTATGTAGATGCATCACTTCCCCCACCGCCAGAACTGACTAAACATTTTCGGTGGTCTTTGGTATTGTGGCTTGGTATTGGTGAAGGTAATGTCTCGTCTTATTTGCACATCCACTGACAAATAGTCATAAAGAATGATCACTGTTACCTGTGTTAGGACCCATTCACCAGTGAAAGTGCTCCTTCGATATTTAGTCCTTGTTGCTATTATACCATTTATTATGAATCTGTCACAATCGGGGCCATACTTATTTAACATATTATACTAGGATCAGGTATGCGATTATATAATCTGTTGAATGTGCAGTAAATTCAGTCACATTAATCCAGACGACTGGTTCTCTATCATGAACAACATTTTGGTTCCAGTGTGTTTTCAGGATTCTGCATGTACAGCCTATTTTATCTGCATTACCATTATCCATAAAGAATCCATTGGATATGCATTATGACCAAGGTGATTTTTATCTTGGAAAAATTATGCTAAATTCTGCTGGTTTCCAGGGTAACATATACACAATGATGCAGAATTTAAAAACATGCTTTAGGAAGAGAAAAGGTCTGGGCTGATGTAACAAGTGGATTACTACAGGATTCTGTATTGCAACCACTGCTCTTACCTACCAATGTACATATTATTTCTTGTGAAAACTGGTACATTTCATAGATGACACAATAGTCGCAGAGAATAGACTGAACAGACATACGTTTGCAAAGGAGACCTAAAGTCATGGATTATCAAAATGGTCGATTGTAAATAGATTGATTTTAAATTATGAGGCACTGCTTGTTAATGATGGGGTCTGAAGTGCACTCAAAAAATCATTGAAATGCCAGGTTTATTGTACCAACCAGCATCAACATTTTCATGCAAGCGGGAAGTAGACATTTTCCTGATAAAGGGATAAAGCATGAAGCGGTGCTGCTAGAGATTTTGGCCCCCAAGAAAGCGTATCATATTGTGCCCCCTACTCAAAACAATCCAGTTATGTTCCAAATATTTTTGGAATCATCCAAACTGTCTGAATTTAGACTTTATCAATCAATGCAATCTGTGTGACAGCTAAGGTTGAAACATAATCAGAACATGTTGCGTTCAAATTTTGTCAAATGCCGCATTGGGGGTTTACAATACTGCAGGACTTTCAGTGAAGCACAATGCATGGTGCATCAGGCTATGGACTTGTAATCTGACAGTTGATTGGTGAAGTCCCAGGAGAGGCAAAAATTAGACTGTAACACAAGAAATGAATAACACTGTTATTTGGGTAGAAATAGCAGCTGTCTGAATAGGGGTTTAATTTAAAGCTTATAAAACTTATAAAGTTGACGCAGCTATATTTTTAGACAGGTGTCATTTTAAACTTTCCATGTTTGTGTTACAGCATTCAAAGGTGTGATGCAGTGAGTACGGAGTACCTTGTGGTTTCCTGTTTTACCACGTGCAGTTGGCTCACAGGGACTGAGTTGCCTTCCTATGTATTTTGAGCGAAACCTGGCTTGATATTTAACGGTCTTTCAAAGAAGGTCTTGTCAAATAACCGCACCCACCAAATTTTATCTTCCTCAATTTTCTCAAACGTAGGCTATAGATGTTTTATTGAAGCAGATCGGGTCAAGCATATTAATTTCCCGCTTTAGATAATTAGCATTTACGGAAAACGAATGGATGTACCAAATTATTGAAAACATATATTAACGCTGATGGGGCGATTCTAAGATTTAACCCTTAGGGGGGTTCAGCTCCCTGATGAAAAACCAGACCGCTGCTCCTCGTGTCCCCCAAGATAAAATGTGGCCAGCGGGCCGGTGTCGACATGCAGGTCTATACGATAACACGGGACAAATCGCTAAATGGTTTCAGAAAAACTATTTTTCCGGGGGGGAGACAAAAATAGGGGGTCAGAAACCCCCTTAAATGGGGTCTAATCCGCGTTTGGATTAACTTTCATTAAGTTATAGTCCCTTTTAATAGATTTGCTGGTTTATTAATTAAATGTCTCATAATTGTAAAATACACAAAACGTCATTTATATAAAATAATTTTATAGTGATGAATGGAAATTAAATGTCTGTCTTGCAAAATCAAGCTCAGGTTCTATATATTGTACTTTATATTTTCATGTTGAAAGTTGCCAAACACACCAAATTGTACTTCCAAATGACGCGGGTTGTGCTTCCCATTCCTTGAAATGCTATGGGGTTTTTAAATTTATCTTTCATCAGTCCACCTGTTATCAGTCCTCCCCCCAGAACACAGATATTGAGCCAGCAGAAAGATAAGGGAATATACACCGAATTGTCTTTGTAGATGGAGTTGTGGCTCTGAGGCTAGGTCTCTGTGCCAGTTCCTGGAAGGTTGCTGGTTCAAATCCTCTGTTTGTCTTCATAGAGACACTACTGTAACAAAACAATCTATGTATTCCACCTGTCTCATTTTATTTCTACTACTACGATGCCTCGGTTTGCCGAACGTTACAATATGTTGTATGTAGAGATACCTCATATTTTTATTATGGCAAGTGTTTTGAGAAAATTCATTGGACAGTCTATATTAGATATGTAAATATCGTCTTCAGCTACCCTTCTGGCCGTTAAATGTAGAATTTATGTGACGTCCAATAAAGTCATTAAAAATTGTATGTAAAATCACGATGAAAACTACGGGTTATATTCTATAACGGATATTTCGGCAGTACGCTAGACCGATCCTTTATTCTTGTCCCGCTATTCTTTTCAGACTTCGTTCCTCTATTCCACCAATCGCGTGTCAGTCTTTGTCACGGAGGGCAGCGATTGGACACCAAATGCTAGTGCTTGCTACCAATAAGCTCCAAGCATGCTTGTTGGGCGTAGCCCTGAAGAGTGCGCTCAGTACCGTCTATTATTTATTGCCATAATAAACTGAACTGTGTGACTCCTTCCGAGTCTTAACTCCTTCCGCTGCTGCTTTTCCTTCCTGCAAAATTCAGCGCCACCGTTTGAGCCTCTACAATGCGCTAGGGCCCCTTCACAGCGGGCGCAGTCTGTCATGTTACAACGCGCTTCCCCACTTAAGTTGCAGTTAAGCATTTAATTGGGCTGCTTTAGCCAGTACGTGCTCATCTACCCTATAAAATACAGGGATATTTTATATGCGTTACCAAGGCGTTCATACTGTGCATACTGGCGTATATCAAAATCATTAAACAGACTGCATATCCAAACAAATCCAAAATTATGCAGCAAGACTTCTCACCCGTACAAGTCCATGGCAACATTTCACTCCCATCCTCCATCAGTTACACTGGCTTCCAGTACAATCTCGGATTCAATTCAAAATCCTTCTGCTCATCTACAAAGCCCAGGACAACCTAGCACCCATCTACCTGGTGGATCTTCTCACCTTATACAAACTCTCCCGCACCTTACGCTCTACCGATGCTCACCTATCCACCCCCTCTGCCCATCTCCGTTCCATGGGTGACAGGGCATTTAGTGTGGCTGGCCCTAAACTCTGGAACACCCTCCCACTTGCACTATGTACATACACACTCTCCATATTCAAATCCACGCTCAAAACTCACCTCTTCACTCTGGTCTTCTCAGCCTAGTCCTGACTTTTATGAGATTTTCTTTTGTATTTATTTTATGTTTGTTTTGGTTGATGTCAGTCTGGCGTTGGTGTTTCTCTTAATCAGTGTGTCTTTGTCTCTACATGCTACCTATTTGTTGTTTATAGTCTAACTACTTTTATATTTTATGTACTGCTTTTACTGTACAGTGTCCTTGGGTACCTTGAAAGGCATTTCAAATAAAATGTATTGTTATTATTATTAATTTTAATATATGCCGTAGTGAAGCGAAATCGCTTAGCACAGTTTAAGGTGTATATGAACTGTTATAAAGCCAAATATACACTTCACTAAAAAGAAAGCAGCATTCAGCATCTGATTCATAGTGAGACCCGAGTTACTGGAATGCAGACTGACTCAAGAAAAGGTAAATCGCAGCCTACGGGAGATGTACACACATTTCAGCAGCTGCATTAATGAGGCGAAACCATGCACATCTTTGCATCCTTAACCTGAGTTTCACTTTAACTGTCTGCATTGAGCTTTATCAAATAGAGAAAACACAGAGAGATAAAATGTTTCTGAGGAGTCTCTGATCGTGATCTTGATCTCTCACTTTTTAAAAAATTATAATACCATGTAGTTTGGCAAAACAGTAGCCTGCACAATACTTTCATCTCTGGTACTGAAGTGCATTTTAAGGGGCTGTGGTGGCCTAATGGTTAGGGAAGTGCATTCATAATTCAAAAATTGTTGTTTTGAATCCCTGACCAACAAGCTACCACTGAGGTGCCCTGAGCAAAATACCACCCCCAGGTGCTGAATTATGCCACAATGTCACATATGGATTAAATGCAGAGGACAGATTTTGTTGTTGTGTGGTGTGTCAATACTGGTCACCAATTTGTGAGGTCCTTTCACTGTTTGCTGGAGTCCCCTGACAGAGGTATTCACTTTCCAAGAGTTCTCTGTAAAATCATCTCATCTGGAGGACAATCTGATGGATGCATATGGATTTGATGGATTCAGCACCAGTCAAAGCCCATGCAGGACCCTAGACAAACTTCACCTCTGAGGTGTCTCAGGAGAAGGCTACCTGCCTGAATATGTAATTCCTGCTGCTAAATATGGGGGAGAAGGAGTGCTGATATGGGGCAGTGCACAGTTTCATCTGTCATGTCTCCTAATCTCTGTACTCAGAGTTCAGCAGAAAATTCGAAGAATGTGAAAAGAAACACCCAACAGTATATTGACGAGATGTATTCCCCTTTCTGTTTTAGTCTTGATTTCTCTTCTTACTTGAAATAAAATTTTAACATTGCCCTACGACCATTGCTACCCACAAGAGGTCCTCCTAAAGCCGTAGGTAGCGTCGCGCTGATACGCGTCACCACGACGTCGCCTGGCAGCAATGGCGGAAGTTCGGAAACGTCAGCATGCTCGTGTTAAAGGAGAAGCTCGCGAAAGGAGGCTCGAGCACAAGGATGAGCGCGAGGGGATGGCGGCCGAGAGTCTCGCAGTGGTATTAAAGCTTTTCGCTGCCGGATTTTATGGTCTGAGCTCCTTTCTCATCGTCGTCGTGAACAAAAGTGTCCTGACAAATTACAGGTAACCAAGGGGGCTGACTGACAGCCATTTTTTGCTGGACTTTGGACTTTGCCGTGACGTCTGAAGCCACTTGTTAAAAGTGCATGGATGTCACTGTGCTTGAATATTTTTAGAGTAGCTGCTTAGTGTGAAACAGGCGAGTGCACGGCGTTGCTAGCTTACAAATGTGGACATTTCAACCACGAATGTGAAATAACGGTTTTTTTTTTGTGGTGTGTGCTTAGATTGCAGGATGATCGTTTTAAACCGTTATCCTGGGATTTTGTGATGGAGCCACATATAGAGGGCAAAATTACACACAGTAGTCAACAATTAAAGGTGGCCAAATTACGAGTGAAACTTGGAACACCAGACTGAAAATTTATATAATCACACTTATAATTAATCTAAGATAAACTAACGACGATTTCTTAATCTGCCTATTTTTCTGGTTGCATCACAGTATCAGTTATACATACATGAGGAGCTATTGAGTCCCTCACAGATGTAATACAGTTACAGTGAAGAGGGCGCTATGTTTGGTCACGCATTTTATTTTCATATGTCATGGGAGCTTTGTGTCACACACATTCCAAAGGCTCCGATGTTATCAACTGAAGAATATTTAAAATACTTTTTAACCTATGTTTTGCGTATCTCTGCGCTTGGTGGAATCTCATTAATATCGTAGTATTTCATTTATAACATTTCGTGAGTGAACATTAATGTATTAAACGAATAATTATATATTTGCAGGTTTCCCTCCTCGATATGTGTCGGAATCGGCCAAGTAAGTTGGAATCTCTGGTTGTCGTCTTGTCATCTTGGCTTTGTATAAACACAAAAACGTAACATCTCCGACGTGCTGTTGCTCTTTTCATTTATTAATTTCTGTAGATGTTGGCGACAATAGTCGTGCTTTGGGGTGGAAAGACACTCCGAATAATCAACTTTCCAGATTTCGACAAAAGCATACCTCGCAAGGTGAGCCGCTGTACCTTAAAATTAATTTATTATTGATACATGTCATGGTTAAAGAAACGTCCGTCTGTACATTTAATGCTTAAAAACAATTTACTCAGTCAGCAGTACTTATATTTGGGTCATTTTTAAGGTTCCTTATAGATGGAAAGACGGGCGTAATTTCTTAAGAGTTCAATGCACTCTTAGATAACCTCGCCCTGTGAATGAGGCTACAGACTGCGAGCACCCGTCAAAAGCGGCTTTGTTTGACGGAGCTTGCTGTCTCCAGATGTTACTTAATTCAGAGGTGCAGTCTAGGCGAAGAAATAGCACTGAAGGTTTTCCTTCATGACCCAGAGCTGTTTGCTTGTATTACAAATGTTGGAAACAGTTTACTTGACGGAGCAGAAATATCATTATATATACTATTACTTATGTATTAAATGACCACAAACTAAGTCTTAGTTACATACTAATATCATGTTAATTCATCGTTAATGAATCGTGACGCATGTTTTATCCGAAGCAGTTACTATATATTTTTTTACTATTTCTGTTAATTCTATAAACCTTTCTTAACTACTACAAGAGCTATTGAAGGAACAATTAGTGAATAACACAAGTTAAATATTGATCTAACACTTCTTCACCATTAATGAATCATGCACTTACTATATTTGTTACTATATCTATTAATTCTGTGAATCTTGGTGAACCACTGAAGGAACTACCGAAGTAACAAGTAATGAATAACGCAAGTCTCATGTTTGTTCATCTTTAATGAATTATGAGTAGCGACTATATTACTTCAGGATCTGTTCATGATTTGTACTTCAGTAGTAACTGAGTTATAACTAAGTATTTGTGCTCCATCACGTAAAGTGTTACCCAGATGTCTGTGTTTGTAATTTTATGGTTTACTGAAATCTAAATGCAGTATGTATTTCAAATCTCCAAATGACCTGCAGTGTGTATTTTTGTTTGTGATATTGGATTTATATTTTCTGGGATTAGAATTTTAAAGAACTGCCTGTTGCCTTTCAGATTATACATCAGCAGAAAATAATTTCATATTTCCTCTCTCTTGCAGACGTTTCCTCTGCCTTTTCTTTATGTAGGGAATCAAATAACAGGATTGTTTGGGACAAAACGGCTCAAGTATGAATCTCTTTGGCTAATGCATGCTGTGTAAACCCATTATGAAGAACCACTTTCTCTTCTGACTTGGTTGTGTATCTTTTATGTGGTAATATGTATTGGTTTTTGCTGTTACATTGTGCTGATGTGTTTTCTTTTTCCTTTTACACCCCAGTTTACCCATGTTTACAGTCCTCAGGAGATTCTCCATTCTCTTTACCATGATAGCAGAGGGATTTCTTTTGAAGTGAGTATTTGTGTCTTTTTTTTTTTTTTCTTCTGTGAACCGATCAATGCCGGAATTACTCTAGTGTACCAGATGCTTACATTTGAGACGGAAGCAAGTTGAAACAGTAGTAAATCTGCATCTCACATTCTTTCTGCAGAAAGAAATTCTCTCGGCCTGTCCAGCTAACAGTATTTGCAATGATTCTGGGGGCTTTTGTGGCAGCAAGGTGAGATCACCGTGCCGTTAGTGTGTGACTATCCATCCATTTGCATGCAGAAGGTTAGACATAGACGGCACCTATGTTATAACATATGTGGGTATTGTGTGCACATCTGCTTTGTTTTCTTTTCACAGTGCTGATTTGGCTTTTGACCTGCAAGGGTACGTGTTCATTCTGCTGAACGATGTCTTGACTGCAGCCAATGGAGCATACGTGAAGCAGAAGCTTGACTCCAAGGCAAGTAGATGTCCACTATTTCAAGATCGCAGACCATGATAGTAGGTTAATTCATACTGGACAAGTTCCAGATTTTACATATGAAAGTACAGGGGTAGCCTCAGACCGATATTTTTATAACTAGACTCACCAGTGCGACTTTATGCCCAAATATGCCCCTCATATCATGTGAAACATGCGGAGAGAGTGAGAATCGGTGTGTTTGTGTACGCATGTGTGCGTGAGCGAGATCATCGGACCTCGGACTGATTCCAGGTCCTCGGAGGCACTACTGTGGAGGTGCTTGTAGTGATAAACTTGCTGATTGCTTGACCGCAAGCACTGGCACTAACATGGAATTTATGCAGAAGCGCAGAAAAAAAGACACAGTAGATGGTATTACTGTATGTTTGTACCTCAGTTAGACTGAATACCTTTCTTCTGCATCTCCAGCCAGTGCTGGCAGTGAAACTTATCAGCACACCGGAATAACGTTACGTTGTTTTTTATTCAGTAAAAAATGAAAGATTGATCTGCTGGCCAGATTTACTTATGAACTATAAACATGTTGCGGGTTGTATAAGTAAAATCAGGGCTCTCAAGTTTCACACCTTGACCGTGAGACACGCGCATTTCAACCAGTTCAAACACAGAAGTAAGGGATAACGCCAAGGTGTCTTGTTATCCAAGGTGTCTTGTTATCCAAGGGGGCAGCGTGTGGCTCAGTGGGCTAAGCCGTGTGCCTGTAATCACAAGGTCGCCGGTTCAAGCCCAGCCTCAGCACGTCTGCAGGTCCTTGAGCAAGACCCTCAATCCCCAGCTCCAGCTTCACGGACAGCTTGCTCTACAAAGAGCAAGTTGAGGGAGGCGTAAAAACAATTTCCCCACGGGGATCAATAAAGTATCAATTATTATTATTATTATTATTGTTATATAGGATTAACGGATGTGGCACTGGCGTATGGAGTGCAGTTTTCCGCCGAGTTCATAGCTGTCCCGATCGAGTTAGACAGAATTAATAGCCACCTGTCAGCCAATCAGAAAATAGCATTTGTTGCATGTCATCCTGCTGCAAGCACGTTATTACATGGATGCGCACATAATACGGGGTGCAGACAAGGTGGAAGTGGCAGATCAAGATCCGATGGATGCAGTAAAAGTCAATGCATCTGTCACGCATTGACTGTGAGACACACACTGCGTCCCTAAATGTAATCTTACTCTAGACTTGTGATGACCCTGGTGAAATATAAATAAAAGTCTGTGTCCCATTATTATCGCGATCGATCCCCCCCAGTAACTAACAAATAACAAAATGACTTGTTCAAATAAAAAAATTGTGCTGTAATGTTTAATGTATTCTTCTTGTTGTTGAAATTGATCTAAAAACATATTGGTATCATTCAGGAACCAGTATCGAAATCAAGATATTATTCTGGTACTGGTATCGGAAAATTTTGAACGATGCCCAGCCATAGGCTAGGACAGATTTATTGGCTAAGTACATAAACTGCTGGTTATGAGATGAGAAAATGGTAAAAAAATAAAACAATGACTCTTGAAAAGATTAGTTTTATATCAAACTGCCATAAACACCCGACATCAAATAAGCAATCGATATGTCATAAGTAGATCTGACGCTGTTCCCAAAGCTGTATGATTCTTGGGGTTTGCTCTGCTTTTTGGTAAAATCGAGAACTTCTGGGATCTGCAACTGGAGCATCACAGAATATGAACGTCATGTTCAAAGTCGGTGTAAAGAATTTGTGTTATTCCAAGATCTAAATTGAGTGGGTATCAAGAGAAATAGAAAAAAAACTGAAAAAAATGTTCCAGATATCCAGCTTGTTCCTTCTCAAGAAGTGGATCTGTACATCAGCACTGTGCAGCTCCGAGTACACATTTCCCCTCCCTTAACAAATACACCTGGTGAATTAGGGCACAGAACATCGGCTCTACAGTTTTTTTATCTCTCGTGCTTATCCTGGTCAGGGATGCCTGGAGCCTATCCAGGGGAGCACAGAGCAAGGATATACCCTGAATGGAACGACCGGTGCATTGCAGAGTGCACACGCACGCACACACACACACACACTTAGTGACACATGTGCCAGAGCGCATGTGAGATTTAACTCTGGAGGTGTGAAGTAAAAGTGCTACCTACTCAGCCGCAATGCAACTGCATCATTGCAGTCATTTTGAATACATACCGTGCAAACAGGAAGCAGCCATGACACCTCTCTCAACAGTCGAGAAATGAGAAAGTATGTGTTTGGGAAATTTCATTTGGTTCCACATAAATGACAAACTGCCACATAACAGAGCGATGAATTTAAGTCGGTAGCATTGATCTAAACCACCATTTAAAGACTAAAAATGTCCACGAAAAATGGTCAGGGATTCGAACCAGCAATCTTTCAATTGCAAGTGCACGTCCCTAACCATTAGGCCACCACTGCCCCACTTCTTGCCCTTTGTGACATTGTGGGAGAATAAAATGTGACGTTATTATCGTTATGAATTTCCCGAGCCCTTCACGCACAGCTGTGCAGAAACATAATAAGGAGTCCCATTATCCCCAAGACCCAAACACATTTTCTGAGCTTGTTTGTCATGGTAGAGATCGGGCAAATCCAATAACTTTAATACCTCACAGATAAGAGGCCCGGACGATTCAGCGTTTAATGGTCCCTATCTAGATACGACCACGTTTGCGCTGTGCATGAGCTTAATTGAGCTGATAATTACTGGGGTGTGCAATGACAGCTGGTTGGGCTAATCTGAGCTGCTGAGTGTCTCTCAATAACTAACGTTTGTCCATGTCCTTAGGAGCTGGGCAGGTATGGGCTACTGTACAACAGTGCCTTATTTCTGTCCTTAGGAGCTGGGCAGGTATGGGCTACTGTACAACAATGCCTTATTTATGTCCTTAGGAGCTGGGCAGGTATGGGCTACTGTACAACAATGCCTTATTTATGTCCTTAGGAGCTGGGCAGGTATGGGCTACTGTACAACAATGCCTTATTTATGTCCTTAGGAGCTGGGCAGGTATGGGCTACTGTACAACAATGCCTTATTTATGTCCTTAGGAGCTGGGCAGGTATGGGCTACTGTACAACAATGCCTTATTTATGTCCTTAGGAGCAGGGCAGGTATGGGCTGCTGTACAACAATGCCTTCTTTATGTCCTTAGGAGCTGGGCAGGTATGGGCTACTGTACAACAATGCCTTCTTTATGTCCTTAGGAGCTGGGCAGGTATGGGCTACTGTACAACAATGCCTTATTTATGTCCTTAGGAGCTGGGCAGGTATGGGCTACTGTACAACAATGCCTTATTTATGTCCTTAGGAGCTGGGCAGGTATGGGCTGCTGTACAACAATGCCTTATTTATGTCCTTAGGAGCTGGGCAGGTATGGGCTACTGTACAACAATGCCTTATTTATGTCCTTAGGAGCAGGGCAGGTATGGGCTACTGTACAACAATGCCTTATTTATGTCCTTAGGAGCTGGGCAGGTATGGGCTACTGTACAACAATGCCTTATTTATGTCCTTAGGAGCAGGGCAGGTATGGGCTGCTGTACAACAATGCCTTCTTTATGTCCTTAGGAGCTGGGCAGGTATGGGCTACTGTACAACAATGCCTTATTTATGTCCTTAGGAGCAGGGCAGGTATGGGCTACTGTACAACAGTGCCTTATTTCTGTCCTTAGGAGCTGGGCAGATATGGGCTGCTGTACTACAATACCTTATTTATGTCCTTAGGAGCTTGGCAGGTATGGGCTGCTGTACTACAATGCCTTTTTTATGTCCTTAGGAGCTGGGCAGATATGGGCTGCTGTACTACAATGCCTTATTTATGTCCTTAGGAGCTGGGCAGGTATGGGCTACTGTACTACAATGCCTTATTTATGTCCTTAGGAGCTGGGCAGATATGGGCTGCTGTACTACAATGCCTTATTTATGCTCGCGCCAACACTACTCTTAGCATATCTCACCGGCGACATACAAAAGGTGAGTCTGTTCTCATGTTTAATTTTCTTGACCTGGATTTTTAGTTTCAAAATGAATTTATGACCTTTACTCATTTTTACATACATTATTAGTAAGATCTAAGTTGCTCATGCAGCCGTATAACGGGTGTGTCTTTAAAGTGACTAATCTAAATATACCTGGATATGTACAGAAGTGCGCAAAACTCTTAGGCAGCCAGAGAAAATGATGTTTAAATGACCTTTATATTGGTGTAAAACTATGATGTTAAAGTCTGTTAGCTTAGCCATTTCAAATCTTCCGCTAAAATCACCCCAGTAATTGCCTCATCCAGCCAATACAGTCATGTGATATATATATTTTTTTACTCAACAATTCGCACACCTTGCTTAGTTAAGTAAAGTCAATCAGTGTAATATTGATTAGCTAATTAAATTCATTAATTAAATGAGCTGGTGGGGAAACGTAATAAATGAATGGGATGGCTGAGGTTCCCCAGAGGAGAGATTTTGGAACCAAAGCAGTGATCTTGCCATCCAACAAGATATCAGTAACTTTGGATTTACTGGAGAACTCTGGAGAACCGAAGAAATTCTTACTGGTCTTTATCGTGTAACTTGCATATATTCTAATCTTAAATTTTCTTTTTTTCTTCTGAGCAAATGTGCACTTACTACTCAGATAAATAGCTTTAAGCATTTCTTTTAACTGCCTAAGACTTTTGCACAGTAACATAAAGCAATCCAAACTGTCTAAGTCTCTCACTAATGCCAGAGTTTAGGGGGGTAGTACCCAATGGTTAGTGGAGAGGTTCTGGTGTCATTAATAGCAGTTCATGCAGTGTATGGTTCTCCAGTTCCAATGGGAAGTATGTGAAATATAAATGATCTTCTGCAGTAATTTTATTATATTCAACAACAAATGAATCAAAGCATGTAATAATGAATAAAACTGTGAAGGAGAATTTACATCTGATTGTCATTTTAACTTTCTTTTACAAAACATATTTGAGAGTCCGTGTAAATTTGAAAGCCCAGATCAAATTTTGAATCTTAGAGGCAGTTTGTGTTCCAGCTTGTTCTGCTGGGACCTCTTCAGGAAAAACCTCAGGCAGATGCTGGGCCTGTGAACAAAGTGGCTATTATACCCGTAACTGTAGTTAATGAAGGAAAACTTGAAGCTCGCAGCACTCGTGTGTAATATGCATATATTTAAAATGTCATACAAGTTATGATTTTCAGTGCTACCAGTCTGTGCCATGTCAGGTTTCAGTAGGACAGAGGCGTGTGTAGTCTTGCCTTCCTGGTCCTGCCACGCTGTACTCACTGCTTTCCAGGGACGACAGGTCCAGGACAGCCCAGAGGGGACAGGGAACTGGTCTGAAACAGTCATATGAAAACCAATAAATAAACAGATCCACTGCTTGGCTGCTGGCCACTGTAGCTCAGCTTAAATGGAAAATGACTCAAGTCTTAATTCCTGCTGCAGAACTGGGATGGTTCCAAGACGATTACCACTTGGCAAATGTCCCCATTCTCTTACTCCATCACCTTACCTCAGTATGAGTAATGTAGCATATGTTGGACTGGACATTACATTTTTGGTGCTTTTAAACTTATATTTTTATTATAAATGGATAAACATTTCTTTTCTGTTTTAGGCTGTGGAGTTTGAGGGTTGGTCAGATGCTTTTTTTGTGGGCCAGTTTGTGCTCTCTTGTGTCATGGGGTAAGTATTATTATTATTATTTAATATTACAGCAGTAGTATTTTTGACAATATTTAAAACGATATTCCAGGAATGTCACTGAGCCGTGGTTTGCTTTGTGCCCAGCGTCCGCCTAATAACACAATTCTGATATTGATATTGTGGTTCTTGGAAATGCCTTTTATGGCCCGTAAGTGTCAGTAGATTTAAAAAATAAAATACAGTGCAATAGAAAGTACATTTAGCAAAACAGGACATGTATAAGTGCATGCACGAGTATCACTGAAAGTGTCCTACTTAGTGGTGAAAAATGATTCTGAGTATAGCTGAGGTCAGGGTACAACAGACTTGTGTTCCAGAGAGATAGTTATTGAGGATATTATTGAGATATAAATCAAGATAGGAAATTCTGAACTAACCTTATCTTTTTTTAGGTTTATTTTAATGTACTCCATAGTGCTCTGTACACAGTACAACTCTGCACTGACGACAACAATCGTAGGCTGTATAAAAGTAAGTTCTTCCTTATTCACTATCTTCATTTGTGTCCAATTCAGTATTTCAGTTTTTTCTAATGTCTTTTTTGGATATATCTTCATTTTGCTTTTTTCATTGCCAGAATATTTTAGTAACGTATATCGGGATGGTCTTTGGAGGAGACTACATATTCACATGGACTAATTTCATTGGTCTAAACATAAGGTATGCATCACATGACCCACACATGCATGTTTACGTCTGGAAGAATGAATGAAATTGGAAGCCCTGCGAATAGTAGTCTGAGTCTTCCTTTACTGTTTTGCGGTAGCCGAAGCTTGCAAGTCTCTTTGCTGAGCAAGGTAGATAAGATTTGAGCTGCGTTGGGACTTGATGTTAGAGAGTAGCATAGCTTAGAGGATATAGGATATCATGGCTGTTTGTAAATAAAGATCTTAACTAGGCATTTATGTCGGGAAATGTGGTTTTTTTTCGCATCCTAGTGGCTTCTCATACTTATTCTTCATTTGCCGTTGCCATCGTTTGTTAATTTATCATCTAAATGCAGTTGCTGCAGTATCTTTCAAGGCAGGCGATGAGACATGTAAAATATGGTATTGGTCATTTATTAAACTTATCCTGGTAGCTTGTCCTTTTGTCTCAGGAAATGTTTCAGGTGTGAATACTGAAATCACTTAAGGAAAGGCATGTTGAAGGATTTTTAAATGTCTCTGGTTAATATAGTGGGAATCCGCCTCTGTGGAATCTCATACACTGACCATGTTGTGGCTTGCTAAGCTGGAGGCTGTCCTGTTTTCTCTCCGGTGTCCTTGAAAGAATAGATAAATGCTTACAGCCTTCAGCTGGCTGTGTTTTACAGCTCTCCTGTGCTTGGCGGGGGCAGGGGTGGGGGGCAGCGGGACAGCGTCCCGTTTCTCGCTGTGACTGGCCCTTGTGCTGATGAACGTCTCACTGTTTGCTGTACAGTATCGTCGGAAGCCTGGTCTACTCATACATCACCTTCACAGAAGAGCACTCAAGTAAGCAAAACGAAAGCACCAACAAACTGGAAGTAAAAGGGAAGATAGCTGTATGACCTTAAAGGTTGGGTTGTACGTGCTTTGGTACATGTGGTTCTGTACTTTTTGTTGTCTCATTTTTATACCTTCAAGTAGCCAATCTGAGAGACACTCCTTACCCATTACGCACAGAACTTGGCCTAAGGACAAGGCAAAGCATATAGTGTTACTGTTTTTTTTTCCCTTCTTCTTTGGAACAAAGGAATATGTGTTGGGTCATTCCTGATCTGTTTACCATTTTAATAGGGCATTTTGGGACCAGTTCTTGCTAACCATGTTTGTGACATGGTAGATGTGTTTTAATAGTCTTTTTAAATATATGAAAGCTATAGTTATTTAAATGGAACAAATGTATTGTGATTTATCATAGATGTAAAAAAATGGTTTGGTATTCATAATGTCTGTTTGTCCTTGTAAGGGGGGGGGGGCTGATATTCCTCACCCACCCCACATTTTTTGAAAGTGCAAGAATGATTCCTGATAAGCTGAATGATTCAACTGAATATGTGAGGCTGTGCATGGTTTGATGTGCGCGTGTGCAATGCCTGCATGTTTACATGGTACTGTGACTTAAATACGGCACAATTTGTTTAAAAATGTGCTTGAAAAGCTGCAGCAATGCAGCACTGGTTGAGCATTTTTTTGTTAGCTTTTTATAATTCTTGTTTAACAGTATTAGCATAGCCATCTTAGCATTGTTTGGTTCAACGCACCTTTATCGACTGCATACAGTAGGTGGCTGAAGTAAACGACATATGACAAGTGTTTCAAATGTTTACCTTTTATTTCAACAGAGATGCCTTAATGGAGAGCGCCACCTGGCAGTTGCAAATTGAAATGACTTCATGTTCATGGCGACTTGTAAAACGCGGGTACTTCCATAGTATTGTAGACAAATTAAAGCTATTGCAAAATTACAGATGTTTGACACCATCTATATGAGCAGAGTGTGAACCAGATGACAGTGTATTTTAATATAAATTAGTAGACTTTGTTCAGTTAACTGTAAAATTGTATTGCCATTCTCAAAGACTAAATTGTATTACCTTGCAGTGGCCATTTGAACAGGTTCTTTACCTTACCACATACCTGTTTTACATACAGAGATGGATTATATGGCTACCAGGCTATTGTATTCCTCTCACTGTAACGGATAAGTTTTTGTGTTTCAGTTGAACTGGGTCGCCACAGTATGATGATTTGTTACAGGGCTGTAAAGGGAGCTGACTGTACATGTTGTGCAGAATAAAGTGCCTTTATTAAACTGCTTTCCCCCCCCCCACGTCTAACTAAAATTACCTTCAGCATTCACTGTAGATTAAATTCTGCACCCGTGTGTAATGAAAAAGCAAGACAGTTTTACCTGGAAGGAATTCAGGATTAGGAGTGTTGCTGTAGTGCTCATTTTCTGCCAGCAGCCATAGCACCTGCAGTTCAGGCTTGGTAATCTCCCTGAAGCTAAGCAGGTTTGGGCCTGGCTAGTACTTGGATGGGAGACCAACTTGGAAAGCTGGGTTGCTGCTGGAAGAGGTGGTGTAAAATGGTGGAGATTTGGATCCTTGGAGGTACCCCAACATCTGGGCTAAAATCACCCACTGTGGGGCCCCCTCAGCCACTGGTGAGTGGAATGGGTGCCATCATACCATCCAGGTGGGGGCTGCACAGTGGCTTCTGTAAAGCGCTACGAAAATGCAACTTTTATGCATATTGTGGCCATTTGATTGTTTTTCTGAAGGGCACAGAACTCCCAACAAACCACCCTTACGTTGAAGTATAAAACTACATCCCGCACTGTAAATCCAAAAAAGAAAGAAAAAAACAGCAAGTGCTCAAATTTTCTTTTGGGGGGAGGGGGGGGGGGGGGGGTATGATTTTTAAAAGATTGCATTGCACAACTCTGTCCCTTTTACTAAAAACTGCTTATCTCTCACACAGCAGGAGATCAGACAGATGAGCACACTCTGTACCAAACCTGCACGTCAACGTTTTTATTTTTGATAAAAGCACAATGCCATCTTTTTGTAAGAATGGAAAGGGGGGGGGGGAAGAGATCAAAACAACACCCACTTCTCACGGTTAAAGCTTTAGAACAAAACACATGTTAAGTGTTTGCGCTTGAAAGTGAGTACAGAACAGGTGCTACTCACACACTCAGAAGAACAGCAGCAGAAACTCCAACTAAGTTTTGTGAGCATATGGGAAGCCCGAAGCAGTCCTCAGAGACCCCCAGCCAGTCCACGTTTATTGTCCCTCCCACCTGCCTACCGGGATTGATACTGTGAACCGGGCTTGGAAAAACCCTGTGCTAGAGCATCACAGCCAGCCGCTCTGACCGGGGCAGCTGAAGGTGTGACAGCACACAGCCCTGTTTCAGGGGAAGCTCTCCAAATGAAAAGAACACACAAAAAGGGAAAAATACCCCACACACAATGCGCCAATAACTATGGGCCAAAAACAGCAAAACAATCCACAGCTGGACGGAGCGGAGGAAACAAGTTCTAGTCTGAATTACGCACACTTGTCAATTTGGTTATAAAATGTGTAAGAACAGTAGAAAATAAATCTGTACAAACTTCACAGAAAATGACTCAATATGTACTTCTGAAAGAGAAAACAGCAAATCGGACTGGAGAAGTGGAAAAATACAGCTTTATTCTAACTGCCCCCTAATGAGTCTCGCGCGCACGCACACACACGGAGGACATCACTGATGTCAATATGCTCACACAAACCAACCTTGGCGGGTCCCGTCTGGCTCGTTAAAGAGAAACGGCGCATGCTCAGCTTCCGGGACTCGGAGCTTATCCACCAGCGCGGCCTCACAGCCAAGACACTAGCTTCACGCTCCAAGCAAAAAAAAAAAAAAAGAAAAATAAATAAAAGAGAGTGCAACATGGTGTTTCTGGGGAGGCGCGGTCTTGCCCGCCTGACGGGGGCCACCCCCCCTCCATCGTGTGGTGTCCTGCCAGCTGCCACCAAACTGGCCGTCTGCCTTCGTAACCGGTATCCGGGTTAAGCTCGTGGTTGCTGATTAGCTTCCGTAAAAATATAAATATCTTCCATATACAAAAATATTACAGACAATTTCTATTAGAAACAGGAGAATAATTTCAGTATAAATTTCAACAGGTCCCTCGAAAGGAAATAAAAATGAGTTTTCTTCAGCATTAAAGTAGCTGCGTTACTTTGGGATATTAAAAAGGGGGGGGGGAATGGCCTGCGTGTCTCAGTGCCTCAGATCCACACGTCTGTGCTGGTGATGCCAGTTCCATTTGGCTTAAGCTCGCTCAGTCCTCCTCTGGCGCCCCCTGCAGGTCGACCTCCACTCTCCGCCTCTTGGCGAGCTTCTCAGGACTGGCGTCGGCACCCTCCACGGAGCCATTCCTGCTGCCACCAATGGCCTCGGCCCCATCACAGCCGTTGGGCTCTCTGTCCAGTGCCGCTTGGTCCGGGTGCGGGACCGGTCTGTTTGACTGGCTCTCATTAGTGCCGGATTGAGAGTCACTTGCACTGTGACTCGCAAGCCCTGTGACAACAGAAACCGACTCATGAACAAATTCAGCATGAAAGAAGGGACTATCGGAAAAAGCTCTGAACCCCATAAAAACTGATCTTTTTCCGTGAACTATGTGCTTTCAAAGCAGACACATGCACATATAATCTCACTTGAATACTACAGAACAACATAACCCATTTTACAACTAAGTATTATTAGTGTAACTATGAATGGAATGTGGTCCAGGGTGTACCCTGGCCTTTTGCCCTGTGCTGCCGGGAATAGGGTTGGGGCGCTCCCCCCCCCCCCGCCCAAGGCGCTGACCAGAATAAGCAGTCAGAAGTAGGATGCATGCATGGTATTACTAAACTTCCTTCATTCTCGCTCCAGCCCAGATAAAGCACAGCGCCCCCTGCTGCACGTTCCCCGCCCGCTGGGGCTCACCGTTTTGGTTGCTGCTGTCATCTTTCTCGGACTGACCGGTGCTGCTGTTGGGCGTGGTGGACGGCGGAGAAGCCGCTCGGCTAGAGGCAGCGCTCTCCGTTTCGTCGAGCAGCCGGTCCATATAGTCCCTGCAAAGGGCAGGGTGGACCCCGTTTACTGCTTGTGCTGTGGTACTGCAAGCCACGCCCACATTCACATCGCCAACGCTGACAAAACGCTGCTGCATAGCGCCTCAAGCTGCTCCATATTACCACGGTCGGTACGGATTGAAACATTGACGCAACTTCGTAACGACAGTAGCCGATGGTGAAAGGTTTCAACTATCGTAAAACAACTTAAGGTTGTTTACTAACTTATGTTACCAAAACAGTCAATAAACCCGTATAGCAGCATTTTCATTAAAGTCACTTACGTAACACCTGGGTGAAGAGTGTATTTCCTTTTCCCAAGTCTGGTTTGCTGTGCAAAGAAATCATAACGCTCAGATTTCTTCCACATGTAATAAAAGGCCACACATTCCCCTACAGATCTAGTTCTCACCTGAAAAAGTTAATTGATCAGATATGAGATAACCAGTACCTAAGAAAAAAAATCAGCATTAGAAAAACATTTGGACAAATGTAGCGTTATTTTTCAATAAAAACAGATTAAATTAGTATACAATCCATATCACAGAGCAGACATAAAATCGATTTGTTAAAATAATGGATGCAATTCCTTATTCTAGACAAAGAAAAGGTATAATTCACTTAGATTTACATAAAAATGATTTAAAGACATTCATGCATTAGGTGCTCATAGAAATATTTAAGCAACAATGACAGTACATGTCAATGTCATTAACAGATCATTTTATTACTTGCTCTAATGATCAGAATAAGCATAAAACGCTGCAAATATTTACCTTGTTTGCTTGTATTAAATGAAAATTTAAGACAAAGATAATCACAGTATATGTAAATCAGTTTGTTTATTACTTGTTCTAATAGTCAAAAAAAAGCATAAAAGGTGTGAATAATTACCTTATTTGCTTGTATTAAATGAAAATCTTTCCCATATGCTTTTAATCCTTGTTCAAAATTTCTGCATTCTTCCTCTGTCCAAACTGATAGCTCTTCTGTGGTAGCAAGGAAGACGTGGGAAAACGCTTAGTTTCATTACAGTGATGATACTGTAAATAAAATAAATAATGTTTCTCCTAGTCCCCTTCAAAACCCAATTACTAACGGCTTCAAAAATTGTAAAAATTTGTGCAAAAAATTAAAAAATGACACATCATCACACTTATTAGCCCATACATACATACATACACACACTCACAAATACAACATGCACTGAGACATAAAATCAGTCCGTACCTCTGGCTGCTTTCACATTAAACTTCAGCCTCCTCAAAGCCTCTTCAGTGTTAAAATTACACTTCACTAATTCATACAAGGCCTGAAGATAAACACAAGCCACAAAAACCATGTAAATAATCACCACGAAGGAACCCCAATTCAATCCTCCTTAACAACGCAGTTGCTTTCAGCAGGTTCCTGACATGACGCACAGCGATGGGGATTGCAGCATCATTTTAGTGTTCTGTAAATTCAACAGTTTTTAATAATCAGTGATAAGAAAATCACTGTAAAATATGTTCTGGCCCATTCTGTGATGACTGGTGCAGGTGATGCACAGGAGGGCAGCTTCTGGAGTGACGGTACCTGCTCGTTGTCCTTGATGTGAGAGCCCTCTGGGATGGCATCCACTCCCTTCTCTTCCCCTGTGCGCTTGGAGGCTTCTACCAAAAACTCCACCACGTCCTCCTCTGGGAGGAGCTCTGGGTCCCATAATAACTGATCATCGTTTTCATAAACTATAGGCAAGGAAAAAGCAAAACGGAATTTGTTACAGGCAAGAGCAGAAATCAGGGCTTCTACAGAGCAAAAATGTTTTTTCAAACCAGTCTCACGCTAGATTAAATACCAAGAGATATAAACAGCAATAATATTAAACATATCAAAGAACACTTACTTCTTTCATTCTCTTTATATTTGGAAAGTCCAGATGGCATTTCCGCCTGATACATCGATCCTACCATAATCTCCTGAAGATCCAAACACACCCTCATGATTCATTTCTTTAAAATACAATTTGAAAACAATTTGATGTCCTGGTTTATTTTTTTTTATCTCTCAGCATAAATACACAGTTACCTTTTTCCAGTCTTCAGAAGGAATATAGTCTTCATCTTCCTCAGATTCCTCCTCAACATCATTACCTTAAACAAAACACTTCCTTCAGAGGAAATCTATTTTAAATCTACTTTTACTTGCACGACAGTCAGGAGTCACTTGGAAATACAAAACACCACTGTTGGAAAATGAAGAGTCCACTTCTTCATATATAACAGACCTGCTTGTGGAATTTAACAGGAATGGTCGGCCATTTTATTGTTTTCTAGTCACCTTAAAGACGACGGCCATAACAATACTGTTGACTTGAAGCTACATACTCTCAAAGTATTTGCATCTCCGTGGGCGGATCAGCTCTGCATTGTCTCGAGATGTTGCAGACTGAGAACGCTCGTCATTGGACGGCTGGGTGTCATCTTCCAGGCCAGAATCCTTCACTCTCTCATCCTGAAACCCCAGAAACAAAGACCAGAGATAAGTTTGCTTTAATGGTCTTCAGGCAGTTCTCACATAATGACATTTATGCAAAAAAAAAATAGCATCCTAAATTTCAGCATTCTGAAATTTCAGACTTTTATTCCTTTGTGAAATTCAGATCAAGAACAAGGCACGAAAAGCTCAATTATAACCAAGGTCTATGTTTTATTTATTTATTTATTTATTTTTTATACACACACATCTTAACTTCCTTATTTAGGCAATATTTTCCACCCAGGGTGACATTAAATTTTATTCAGTCATACAACTAGATATTTTTATCTAATGAAGCACAGCCAGAAAAGTGCTCAGAGGTATTTAATAACATATAAAGGCCCCCTTTGAGACTAGGACAAGCAACATTAACATTCCCCATGTACTTAATCACCAGACGACCTACTACTGCCACTGCATCACAAACCTGGTTCCTATTGAGTTCCCCACTTCTGCTGTTCTCATCATTATCCACATCTTCAATATACTCCTCTTCCTCACAATCATCCTCCTCCTCCTCATCTTCCTCCTCCTCCTCGTCTTCCTCACCCCCAGGGGACCCACCACTTGTATAACCATACAGACTCAACAGTTCCTGTATGGGCATATCCCTTTCCTATCACAAAAATAAAATTTACATCACCATTAAATTAGCTGTGACATAATGGCAACATGCAGCAACACGTCTAACCATTTCATTGCAAAGAGAACCAGGAAAATTTATAGAGGTGGAAAGTTCCTGTCCAGAAAGTAAAAATCCAGGCCAAAGTTTTGTTTCGACCAAACAGTTGCGTACTCTGTGATTGACTCTTTATGCTCAAAAGATTGGCTGAAACAAAATCTTGGTCTGGATTTTTACTTTCTGGACCGGAACTATCCATCTCTGGTAATAACCTGATATCATGATCAGATGCCACTCACCCGAGCAAGATCTTCAATCTCACTGGTAAAGTTTGTCTCTCCCTCCAGCATCTCCTCTTCCTCCAGGGTCCGCTCATCATCGAAGTCATGAACAAGCATGTCAGCAGATGGGTCAAACTCATGGTCATCTGAGCCAGCTGAACCTCCTGACAGTTTTACAAACATAAATTAATCATATGGCACCATACAAGAAAAACCGCTAATAGGTTAGTTTTTCCAACATGTATGCATGTCACGGTACGGAATATAAACACAACTAACGTAAGTAAGAAAAAGGCCAGGAAATTTAAAGTGTAAAGTTTTGATAATAGTTTCACCCATTTTATCAAAAACACAAATCAAGGTTGTATTTTCCCCCCACAATTACATAACTTTAAACATGTTTACCTGGACTCGAATTCCCAAAGGAGGGCTAAAAGAAAAAGACACATATCTATTAGCCAACTCGCTGCATATAAATAAAAATACTTAAGAAATACTAACCATGCTAACCATCCATTTTAGACAGAAATATCCACACACAGCTGGCCGCTACGCTGGCAAAACTTATAGCTAAATTAATAGATTTAAACGAAATAAGAGAGCAGGAAATGTGTGGAAGGCGATTGCCCGCATAGTGCAGAGGACGAGTCGCCGGCCTAGTGGATGAAACTGGAAGTTTGAGATGGAAAAGCGCGCCTCAACTTGGTAGCTACACAAGTATTAGCCGACACACACAGTAAGCTACCAAAGTTGTGCGCTTGAAGCAAATAACCCGGACTTTGCAACTGCTGCTATGCGGATAAATAACATTTTCAAACATATATTTTCCTACCGTAAATAATAATAACTAAATAATAAATACCCAAATATACGCAAAGCTACATCGATAGCTAGGCAGGATTGCCACATTAAAAATGAATTACCATATTACTTATTTGGCGCAATCTAACTTGAATGACTAGTTACACTAATATTACTACCAACACAGTTAAGTTACCCAATAAGCTAGCTTTCCGCCTACAGACAGAAGTTTTAATTAACATTTGTAAAAATGCAACAAGTGTTCGCAATATTAAAATAAACGCTAAAATTTGAAATACACAAATATTTTTCCAGTTCAGTTCCCTTACAAAACCATTTGACAAATTCGTAAGACGACATTATGATAACTCGAAGCTATCACCGAGAATATTTATCTGACTTTCCCCCTTACCTGCGCCATGTTTGCTCTGCTGATGGGTTACGTCACGGGTCAGGCCAAGGTCCCGGATGGAGCGCCCGCTGCAATCCCCGCCCCTTATTCTAACGAGGTGACGTCAGCCAAAGGTTGCGCGCGCTCTTTAGGCGCACGTACATAATGAAACGAGATATTTTAAATGTCATTTGCACAAGGAGTATAGGTAAGCCGGAATATGTATTTTTTTCAGATCCAATCTTGGTCTTATTTTGAGTCATACATATACATATAAGTGAGTGAAGCTTTGGGTTTGAGCGCACAGTCAGCCATTTATAAATCTTTGAATCGTTATCCGGCACCTAGAGCATTTTTCGGGTGGGTAATTAAGTTAAGTGCCTTGCTGAAGGGTTCACCGGAGTCCTATTCTGCAGAACATAGGATCTGAATCGGCGACCTTCCATCACAGTCTTAGAACCAGTCACCCTTCCCCAAAACAGTCACTTGTGATCTGCCGTGACCCGGATTCGAACCGGGGTTGTTGCGGCCACAACGCAAAGTACTAACCACTATACGATCACGGCGAGCCACCGGTCACTTCATGGTTGCTAACTCTTACACATCTGACGTGACACTCACGCTTTCAGATTCTGACGCTCAAATCCTTATTATTCCGTTATAAATCTTAAGTTAGATACATCAAAAGCGCTGAGGTAGTTTGTAATACCTACAGACTATATAGGTATTAAATAATAACCTACATAGGTTAAGTACTCCCTTCCCCCCGTATAAAAGAGTAATGAGTTATGCAGTAGACATCAATAAAATATGATCTTTTGGACAGTTTTTGTGTCAGAAAACACAAATTTTAACCTTTCTATAATTTCATATAATCTATTTAATAAATGCTTATTGTATAAATGTAATTAATTCAATTATTTAGGCTAAATATCGCACATAGAAACTATGCGCTATCATAATCAGCACATTGGCCCCTGACAGCAGTAATATTTCTGGTTTTAGGAAATACATTGTCATTTCCATTTTAATTGATGCCACTTAATTCTAATAACACTGATGGTATGGATGAAATTTCTGTACAGTATGTTTAAAATAGGCTGTGGAAAAGAAAGTGAGCAAGAAGAATAGAGCATGTTACTCAAGAGAAGCTTGGTGGATGTATCTAAATCCATCCATCCATCCATCCATCTCCTACCGCTTTTCCGGGTGGGGTCGCAGGGGCATCAGCCTAAGCAGGGAAACCCAGACTTCCCTCTCCCCGGCCACTTCATCCAGCTCCTCGGGGGAATCCCGAGGCGTTCCCAGGCCAGCCGAGAGACATAGTCTCTCCAGCGTGTCCTGGGTCTTCCCCGGGGCCTCCTCCCAGTGGGACATACCCGGAACACCTCACCAGGGAGGCGTCCAGGAGGCATCCTGACCTCATCTGGCTCCTCTCGATGCGGAGGAGCAGCGGCTCTACTCTGAGTCTCTCCCGAATGACCGAGCTAAGTCAGTCAAGATAAATTCCTAACATTTAAAAAAAAAAAATGCAATTAACAGGCATTTCAACAGGCTGCATAATTTATTGAAGCAAGTAATGCATAAGCGTACACTTTCTCCACACCGTGCTTCAACCATTTTCTTAACTTCTAACCTATCTGAAGCCATTACCCATAAAGACTTCTGCAGAATTACATTTTCAATATAAATCCAGGAAGGACATTTTAGTCCAATAAACCAGTCCCATAAAGATGGTTCCATCCTGAAGTTTTAAATACCACAAAAGGCATTGTACCTTTATTCCCTGTGTCTGGCATTCCGATACAGAAGTCAGGAGTGATTCCCAGTAGCAAACCACTGTTTGTTACAAACTCCCAACCACGGACAATGTACCAGCATTTATACTGAGCATCCCGGTATGCAACGAGCTCACATGCTTTGTGCCAGCTTTGGTATAAAAAAAGTCTAACTACTGAACATAAAAGGTTGAATGATTAGCATAGACCACCATGATCGACTGATTTTTCTAAGCATCACCACCATAAAGATGTGGTGAGGAGATGGAATAGATAGCACAAAGGTGAAGGTAATGTATAAAAAAAAAAAAACAACCCATAATGCATTTATTAAAGCATCTTTCAAGAAAGATGAGGTCTTATTCTTCATATCCTCAAAAGACTCCTGAATGTGTATCTACTTGTTAGCTGTAGCAAGGGCATTCTCTGTTGGTCTGAATTAGTTAAGTTTTCTGTGCAACCTTAGAATCTTAGACTGCTATATTCTTGCCACTTTCTTCAGCATAATATATTCAGCATAATATATTCTATAATATTAATTTTATTTCTAAAGTCTAGTGCAGGACTAGACTATTCCGATCGTCGAGGGCCCAAATCCGATGTGTGATTTGGTTCATTTAGTGATAAAGAGCATTTCAAAAGCTAACTGTAAAAATTCACGGGGCTGTAGCCCTCAACGGCTGTAACCGTAGCGGTGCAACTTTACTGTCCAGTTTTGGTTTTTCTTACTCTAGAACAGCAGGTGCTAAGACTGGTTTAGCGGGTTGAAGCACATGCAGGTCTGACTGTGGCTGAATACACAAGGCCTGAGACTGGCCTTCTCTCTCCGTGCTTAAACTGCTAGCATGTCGCTACAAACTGAAGCCTGAACCCAACGCTGCACCCAAAGACAAGCATTGCTCCAGCAGCAATTTCAGAAATCGTCAAATGACAAAAAATTTCAAGATCAGAAAAAATAAATACATAATAATCTACTTCTTTATCAGATTTTCCCTTTGGTGATAAGCAATCATTATTTTTTTAAAAATCTCTAACATTTTAATAAACTTGCTAGTGTACCTAAAATTTACCTAAAACTACTTCATTATGCTTATTTATATATGTATAAATAAAACAATATCCACGCTATGAAGATGAAACTACAAAATATCATTTAAGAGTATTTGGCAGAAACTAAATTAAAAGTATATTAAACAAATAATTAACAATGGATTTAAATATATAACATACATATATAACAAGATCTACATAATACTTCAGTAAAGGTTGACAAAGACTGATAAGACAGATGAAATGAAGTTCTTGATTTCAATGGTTTTGTTTAAAAACGGCTGCCATTTTCCCTCTGATAAGGCACTGCTTATTTACAAGACAAGGCACTGTTGAATAAAATGTTCTTGTTTGTTCTTTAACATTTTCTGGTCTGCAATAAGAGTCGGAAATTGTTATGAGTTGTGTTGCAGTTGTCCGTCGTAATTCTTTGAAATAATAACGATAAATTAAAGACATGGTTTGCTATTTAGGTCCCGATAATCCTTTGCTACATTTTCATTCAGCAATTTCTCGGACTCTTCTGGAACTTACTTGTGTGTACAAAGAGACCAATAAAAAGTGTGATAAACATTATTTACACGGCAGCCACATTGCTCCTACGTGGACAACCTGTCGCTGCGTGCCATCTCGCCCACTCAGAGAGTGTGAGAGTCCAGCAGACACGCACTGCCGAGTCCCCAGTCCTGGTCCTGCTCTTGTGCGCCTTCTCTCATTTCCTGGCCCTCCTGGAGGACCTGGTGTATCTCCTGGAAGCTGGGCCTCTCCTTCGTGTTCCTCTTCCAGCAGCTCAACATGAGCTTGTAGATGACGTCTGGGCACATGGCAGGCTGAGGAAGGTAGATCTGGAAGAAGCACACGGACACACGTTTCGCTGTGTTTGACGCCATTTACCTTCATAACGTCAATCTGTGTTTCGCATCATCTCAAGTTTTGTGTTTATAAGGCGACCACTGCAGAGAAGGCAGGGAAAAGATCTGACGATGATCAAGTGGACTGCAATCCACTTCCTCCATCACCCTACCTTTCCCCAGGCCGTCAATCCTCACCTGTCGTTGCTGGTCCCGGAAAAACTCTCCGGTGTTTTCGATGACCTGCTCATCAGTGAGCGGTGAGTATGGCTGCTCCCTGCAGAAGGTGAGCATCTCCCACAGGGTCACACCGAAGGCCCACACGTCACTGGCGGTCGTGAACTTGCCCTGGAGGCCAACGGTAACTGCCGTTATACGCACTTGAACGCTCCTTCTCTTGGTCAGATCAGAGGCAAATATTATAGCACTCATACACAAAATTCAATGCGTAACCACAACATCTAGTAAAAGAACTAAGGTTCTTAAGTAAATTGCCTAAATAATCAACCTTAAAAGGAGCCATATTATGCTCATTTTCACTGTTTATAATTTCATTTTTGGGAACCACTGGAATAGAATTACATGTTTTGAAAACACATTTTCTCATAATATTCACTTTGCCTATAATTCTATCTGAAAGACTGTTGAGAGCTTTTAGCTCCACCCCTGGGGAGCTCAGTGTGCCCTGATTGGTCAGTTTGCCCTACATGATCCACCCCTTTCTTGCAGGCTGCAGACAGGTCCTTGGCCGGCCAATAAGGATTGTGCTACGAGGTGACCTCACCATGTCACGGAAGTAAGGCCTGGAATTCCAAGGAAGCATTTCAGGCAGATTAGAGAAGAGTGGTTTCTGTGATGAGAGTTACTCAGTTTGGCATGTACTTTGGGCTATATAAAACTGGAAAAGCATAACAGATCTCCTTTAAAATCCATCTGTAAAGTGTGTGCTATTTTGCTAAATAGCTTTAGCGCATCTTAAGTTATCACATATGTTCCAGGTCCATTTAATCTAGAGAGATCTGGACTGCAAAGGCCTGAAGAGCAGCAGGGCCCTTCCTCACCAGCAGGATGCTCTCCCAGGCCATCCAGCGGATGGGTAGCACGGCACGGCCCTGGATGCGGTAGTAATCCCCGCTGTACAGGTTTCGGCTCATGCCGAAGTCGGCGATCTTGATGGTGTAGCTGTTCCCCACCAGGCAGTTGCGTGTGGCCAGGTCTCGGTGCACAAACTTGAGGGAGGACAGGTACTTCATGCCCGAAGCGATTTGGGTGGCCATGTACAGAAGGCTGCCATAGCTGGAAGATTAGGCACAGGGTAACAGGGGCGATTCTAGCATTTTTTAAGAAGAGGGGCATAAGAAGGACTATAATTCACACAGAGATTCCAACCTTACTATTAGCCAATAATATGCTTTGAATTCCAGAGTGTCTGAGGAGAGGGAATGCCGAGGGCCAATCAGCTTTCAGCAGGGACCAGTGCCTGTCAGAGAAGCTTTGACTTCTACTCTGTTCCAGTACGAACAGTTTGAGGTATGAGAAGCTGCCTTGTATATAACACAACTGTACAAACAACAACTAAAAAACATCCTGAATGACTGCCCAGCGGCTCCCTGGGGGGGTGTTCCGGGGCCCCGGGGCAGACCCAGGACACGCTGGAGCGATTATGTCTCTTGGCTGACTTGGGAACGCCTTGGAATTTCCCTGGTGGAGCTGGAGGAGGTGGCTGGTGAGAGGGAGGTCTGGGCATCCCTGCTTAGACTGCTGCCCCGGCGACCCGACTCTGGATAAGCGAAGCGGCGGATAATGGATGAAGATGAAGCCTTGAATGACAGAGGGAACTCAAACCTGAGGGAGGTGGCGTCACTGGGCGGGGCCAAAGAGCTCTCGGGTTCATGCCGGGAGAGGAACTGGTTGAGGTCGCCGTTCTCCATGTACTCTGTGATCATGCAGAGAGGGTCACTATGGACACACACGCCCAACAGACGGATGATGTTGGGATCCTTTAGCCGAGACATGATCTTGATCTCCTTTAGGAAGTCAGTCCTGTTAATGGGAGAGGAAGAGGGTTCTGAGGAACTCTGGCTCGTGGGAGTTTTACTTACACAGAAATGTTCTGAGGGCAGAAGGAAAAATAATTGGTTCAGAGAGATAACCAATCAGATTGGTCCCAAGCAAGTAGAGGAGGCAGGACCAACCTTGGCTGAACCAAATGAACCAATCATTTTTTTTCTCTGCTCTCAGAACATTTGTGTGTAAAACTCAGATGAGCAGAGATGCCCTGAAGATTCAGAAATGGCAGCAGATAACAAGCTAAGACAGAAACTTCTATATCTTTTGTATTTGGACTGATATATTAAATAAATATTAGATCTTTCTGCGGTATGGGGTTTTCCCTGAAACTGCACTAAATGCTTGTTGAGATTCATACCTTGCGTTCTTGTTTGCATCTTCGCGCAGCATCTTCACGGCCACGAGGACGGGCTGACCGTCGCTGAAGTCGAAACAGGAGTCTCTGCACATGAACTCCTGCATGCCGTCCGCTTCACACAGGTGCACCTGCGGTTTCCCCACGGAAATGAAAAAAAAATCCTTTAGGGCCGTTCAGAACCTCGACTATGGGTCACGGCACCAAAGACGAGGCTGCACCCATCCACCTCTAGCTGATTGATGCACTGACCTCCCCAAACTGCCCCTCTCCAAGCTTCTCTTTGAAGGTCAGCTGTTTTCGGGGAAACTCCTCTACAGCCAGGTCTTTCCCGGAGAGGAGGTCCATAGTGAGGGCAGGTACGGAATACGTGTTGCTGCCTGTGACTCCTTGGAGGTTCACGATGTCTGCTTCAGCGTAGTGAGGGACACCTTCCTGGGCGCTGGCCCGAGGCGACTTTGACGGCACACTTATTCCTGCGGATGACGACACATGAACGTAGCCACAGATGTTCACAAACCCAGACACACGTCGCCAAACGAGCAACGCTAATGCAGAGAGAACTCAAGGCTACTGTGACCCTTGTCCCTCAAACAAGTTAGACCTATTTTAACAAATAACTTGATTAATTTCAATCAAGTAACTAATCCAACTAGCTGGTATCAATGTGTGATTCCTATTTAATAGTACAAGGACCTTAGCTTTAGATTGTCATTGAAAATTATTTTAGCATATATGAATATGGTTACATAGAGACTACATCTGATGAATGCCAAGGGTTTCCCAGAATCCCTGTAGACTCACCGGCTTCCTCCATGGATTGGGAAATCTCAGGCATGTTGCGGATGAGCTGTGAGGGCTCCTGGTAATCGGGCCCCAAAGGGAAGATCCTCTCATAAGTAGAGTTGGACTCCTGCTCACTGGACTCTGATGAATGGTTGTTGTTGCTGTAAGTGAACGTGTCACTTCTTATGGACAGGCTGGCTGTCAGTTCATCATCCAGCATCCGCCGGGAGGCCTGGAATAACGTTACGTTAAACCAAAGTTATATTACAATCATCACGCTACATCGAGTAACCTAGCCAATCAGGGTGATAAATCTTTCCAATGGATTCCATTGGCTACAAATTGCTGCTGCAAAAAAATTAATGGCGCCGAACCTTTTCCAGCATCTTCTGCCAGACTTGCCGCCACAGTATAATCACGATAATGGCCACCAGGATGAATATGATAGCAACCAAGCAGCCAATCAGAATTCTAGTATTGCTGTCATCCACTTTGTGCGTAGGGTCGTCTCCTGCGGAAGAGATACAAGGACCCTTGTAGGCGACTGATGCCGTTGGGTTGATGCCTGAATTGGGCCAAGAGTCCAGCACTTCATTCTCAGAACAGAAGTGGACCAAGCAGAAGATGCTTCAGGAACTGACCTGGCTGAATGCTGGGTGGGGCGTTGGATTTGCGTGGAAGAAGTGTCGTGTTATACACCGCTGTGTCTGAACCAAGGAAATAAATGTTGCAAATACATTTCACTTGATTAAACATCTAATTAAATAGCTAAATAAATAGAGACATGCATTCGTTCTGCTTTTCTGCCACATCAGTGTTTGCCTGCCCCACCTGACTGGAAGGTGATCTCGCTGAACATCATCCAGGCATCAGCGAAGTAGTACTGACACTTGATGGTACTGGCCATGTGGTTGTCGAGGGCGACACTGACGAAGCGTGCGCTGGGGTTGACACTGTCCACCACGGGGCTGAAAGTGACGGCCGTTGACTCCCATTCGGACGTGGATCGGAAGTAGCACGTCACCTGCCTGAACGTCTTCACCTTCTTCGTAAACATGTTGTTGCAGTGGACCTTTAAGAAAACAGTTCAACCAATTATCACTTCGGACATCATAAAAATGTTAAGTCTAAGTAACATGCTCAAAAATGCTTTTGATATGGATGTGTTATTTTTTTTCCATTAAAATATTCCATCCATCCATCTTTTAACAACTTATGCTGGCAAGGGTCATTAGGTACAACAATTCAGCACAGCACTCAGACATATCAGTGGGGACAATGACATCCTATCGATACATCACAGTATTTTGTCCACAGTTCCTTGGTCTAACCCTATATTAACAGCGTCTTCTTGCCAGTATAACCATCACAGGCACCTTCATGGTGGTGAAGTTGCGAATGCGATCAAATTCGAAGACGATCTCCACATAGTTTCCTGGGAAGCTCTCATTGTTCCAGCCCACGTAGTCGTATCCGGGCCAGACGCTGTAGATGTGGCTGTGGGTGAAGTCATCCAGGCCGCACGTGCCATCTGTCAGCTGGCCCAAGCCTTCACTCATAGAGCTGAAGGGGAATGGAGACACCAGAATCATTAACACCACCTACGTGTTGTAGTATTTACAACGAATTACTACGAATTTTCCACTGAAGACGAGAGCTGTGAATTAACTGCAAAAAGTATACACACACTTTGGGCTTATAAGATCCACATGCTTAACTTTTAACCAGGCCTTCTGAAGACAGCATGAACCCCTAATTACACCAGTTTTCAGCGAAGTTCTCAGATGAACTAAGAAAGGCATGAAAAATCAAAATCATTTGATGTATGATAAGAACAGCCATTAGGGATTTCACTGTCTCTTTTGCCACATTATTGCTCTATTAGTGTGAAAACAGGGATTCTTAACATCATCACTGAAGGGTTAGAATCAACGAATCAATCAGTTGTAACAGTAAAGAGAACACATTTGTTGTGATTACAAAAATATTAATTTTTCAGTGTTAGTTCGATTACATCAATAGAAAATCATCAGATGATTAGAACTTTCAAAATACTACACAACACCAAAAGATCTACTGAACACACTTACATTGCCAGTGTATCAGTGATCCAAGCCCAACCCTTTGGAAGACAAAGCATGATGATGGAATTTATATGTGCCAAAGCATAGATTTACCACTAGATGGCAGTGATCTCAAATCAAACATCAGTACTCTAAAAGTACTCCTCGTACACAATGACAACTAATATTTTACCTGACTTGATTTTTGTCAGTTTTATTCTAACCCGGCCATCTAGTCATAACTAGTTAACTGAAGGAAGCCTTGCTGTAGTGGAACACATATATAGATAATGAAAGTAGACAGAAGTTGCAAAAAAGGCTTTTTCATGCATTCAAAAATACCCAAACAAATTGTTTCTCTGGGATGTGAGCCCCAAACAGTAGATAAATGTTGTTACTGTATGCCTAAATTATTTTTCAGACAGCAGTGTGTGCCGGCAGACTTCTCAAAGACCCCATCCAAAGAAGAGCCAGACCTTTCAGGGAGTGGATATAGAAAACATAGCACCCACCTGTAGGTCAACGAACCATCGTAAACAGAGTCGTTCAGCGGAATGTTCTGGCTGCGGTAGATCATCAGCTCGCCAGCAGGGGCGCTGTAGGACACCAGGCCATCTGGTTGGAGGACAAATGAGAGTTTGAGTAGTAGATAACCTTATCCACAAAGGGCCGGTGTGTACACAGGTTTTTGGGATAACCTTTAGGTCAGCTGTTCAAACCCAGATGTGAGGAATCTTCAGCCAATCAGTCCTCTAATTACTAAACTAATTAGGGAGTTGCAATGAAAACCTGCATACACAGCGGCCCTTTCTAGGTAAGATTGCCTACCTCTGGGATCTTGCTTGAATTGGAGCTGGCCAACACCATGAGTACAAAAGATGTAAACTAACCGAGTGTTGAGAATACATTTAGGTTTGTGGGAATCTCTCAACATCAGAACCACTTAGAAATCACTGTTAAATACTAAGAACCGATGTCCCTCAATATATTCGACAGACTAAAACAGTCTGTGTTTGTTTGTATTGGTATGAAACTACCACTTAGTATAAAAATGTCATTTCATTGCTTTTGTTGAAATCTGCCAAATGTATAACTTGTGCCCCAGTTTTGGTGAAATAAAAAAAAGCTAAACAATATATTGAAATCAAACAAAGAATCACAAATGTAAATATTTATCTCATGTGATAGGCCTGTTATTTGAACACTTAAAAATGCCAAAATACATACTCGTGATAATTATTACTGCATTTCTATCTATGTTTACAGTGAATCCATTTCTTTTCTAGTCAGTCTAGACCAAACTAAATTAGGGTGAATTTGCTTTACAAAGAAAAGACCAGGGAGAGGATGCAAAGAGAGGCATCAAAGCACAAGGCAGTACGCAGTATTCTGACTGTAGAAAGCAAACGTCAACGTGAAGTAAAGTGAAATCACAATTTCAGGCATTTTTAGGTCCCAATAAAGAGGACAAGTCTCTGAAAACAAGGACGTACAGTCCACTGAGTACAACTGATTAACTGTCAACACATTGCAGCACACAACAATGAAACGTGTCCTCTGCATTTAACCCCTATGTGACATAGCAGTTGGTAGCTATTATTTAGCAGCTGGGGAGCAGTGCATGGGGGTGGTACCTTGCTCAGGGTATCTCACTGGTGTCCTGCTGGTATGGGATGTGAACCAGCAACCTTTCAATCATAAGCACACTTTCCTAATCATCAAGCCACCACCATGGTCGGATTTCAGTTTAGCGTATTTCTGTGCTGTTTTTACCATTCAGATTAGGTACCATTAGGTTGGCCGTGCGGTTACTGCTGGCATCGCGAACGGCGCCCTGTCTCACCCAGCCATTCACAGCCGTACAGCTCCACCCGCATGCACACGTTCATGGAGTGGTCGGTGACCGGCATGAAGCGCACGTAGCGGCCGATGATGGGCGGCTCCAGATCCTTCAGCACCACGTCATATGCGTTCTTATTGCCCTCGATTATCTACAGCAGGAAGAAGAACGACCCAAGCAATCACTACACCCAAATCGCTATACAGCTATTCAACCAAATTAACCAACTGGCAGGAGTATCTCAGACTTCCCAGAAAGTGAAGTCGTTGCAAAAAAGCCAGAGTACTAGAAAGTTCTTGGATAACATTTATGATCAGTCTAATTACAGTTTGGCAATTATATGATTTGTTCTGTTTGCAATTTTTCCAGTGGACTGATGGGTACGGGGGGGTCCACTGTGATAAATTTTTCATAACATGGGGTACGAAATGTATACGAAAATACAGAACAAATCGCTATGTGTTTTTTTATTAATATTTTAAGTCACCCTAAATTGGGTCTAGAACCACCTGCGCATCACAGTATTACACATCATCCGTAAACCCGCCTGCTGTCCATGCCGGCTGCGCCAGGAGATCCAGCGGTTGCCGTCGCGGCTGTACGTGATCTTGTACATCTGGGCAAACTCCTTGCCGATGCCGCCGGCATGGCGACCCTGCGTGCCGACCAGCGTGATGAAGTGCAGCGAGCGCAGGTCGATCTGCAGGTACTCCTTGGGGCTGTCCGGCTCCACGGTAATATCCGGGCACCAGGCGCCGTCCCCGTCCTCAAAGTCCAGCCTGCAGTCCCGGAGACATCATGTGGTGGGGACGACATGGAACGGCCTGTTCCTCCCCTTACAGCTGCATGGTTTCACTGTGGATAGCTTAAACTGTGCGTGCATTTGAAGAGACACACCTGCCGTATCTAGCCGCAGTGGAATCGGACCACTGACTGGAGGCGGAGATGTCTTCGTCCTGAATCTGTCCACCCGTCATGCCTAATGGATAGCGGCACACACCTACAAAGCAGGATCGTCATTAAATTCAGATGAGTCGTGTGGCTCACGTATCCTGTGCTGTTCACACGCAATTAACGTAACACACACTGTGCAAACAAATAGGCCAACGCACATTTAAGCATTTTAGCTTTGCGGTTTTCAGCTTTCTACTTGCATTTATCATACCGGAAAAACCTCTTATTTTGCAGGAATTTTGCAGGAATTTTTTTATTTTTTTTTTACACCACCTTTTACATTTTTACATGAATGACATCCTCTAAATGCTCATCGGGGGCATCCAGCCAGTCACAAACGTGTTATTTTTCTGCATAATTAGACCGATAAAGCAGGTCTTGCTTCAGATGTGACGTTTACTTATTTTTTAGCCGAGTTTGGAAATGCAGGTAGAGTTTCAACTGTAAAGCTTCTGTAATTTAATAATAACCCATTAGATCCAATAACTGCAATGGGGTATGACATCAAAGGGACAATTAACAAACCAGAGCTCCATCTGGATGTTTTAGCGGAACATAATCATACATGAACAAGCTTGATCACTTAATAATCGTAGGAAATTACAGCAGCCGGGAGCTACGGTTCATATTACGTTAAACATGTCCTCCACCCACGTGTCCTGGCGTCCTGTAACCGTGAGGGTGTGCTACTCTTAACAGGTCGACCTTGTCTCCTGCGCACTGGACCACTGCCTGATCCAATATGTAATCCCAGCTGTAAATTAATCCTGATCTTTGGTCGATTGGCAGAGATGTTCAGGTGCATGCAACCGATAACCGTCAGCTGTCATTGTCTTATCTCCTTACACAACGTCCTGCACGCCTATCTGTGCGCTTAAAAACGCGGCCGAGAGACCGTACTTTAATTTACTGTTATATTGGTTTGCAATCGGTGTCTTCTAGTGCATCACCACCCTTAAGAAACGGGGAAGGGTGGATGGAAAGATTAAAAATCGCAGAGGTCGCGACGTCTGATGTGAAACGAGCGATATCGTGTGTATTATAAACAGCTGAATTTGCTTCTCGCACGTCTCTGTATATCGAAAGCAACAAATACTGAGCTTAGCGCCGACGGCCTTCGAAAAGTTACATCTGACTGCAGAAGGGAGCAGGACATTGGGGTAATTATTTTGGCAGTCACAGTGGCAATCTTCCCGTCAGTCTGTCCTCCTCACCCTTCGTTTAAACGCCGCTAATGGTCATCGCTGTCTTTTCAGTGGCAACAATACTGTACATTTAGGAATGCTATTTATCTTGGGCTTGTTATAGACTTCATGATGTAGATGATACACATTTTTGCCTTAGTTTATATGTCACTTATTAATCTTGCCATTTAACTTTAAACCAAGTGTTTTACTGAATAAGCGCATGAAATCAGCAGTCTTAGTGACATCTAAGACCCGGTTCCTTAACCTGAACACTACAAAGAACCATGTTCCTCTAAATGTAGTCCTAAAAACTATAGGAAACATATTTAATAAATGAAAAATAAAAATTAGCATTTTAAAAACTTCTGTCAGTGCCATTCTTACCACCTTGGGCCAAATCACTTGCGCCGAACTTATGGAATTCAGAACAACATCAAAAAGCCAGAAGAGCATCAACGTGTGATACAATCGAAAAGAACTGGTGCTGAAAGTCTAAAAATACCTTTCAAGCAGTTTTAAACTGCACCTTTGCTAAAGGGCAGCTGAGTGAAATTCTCCACTAGCACTGGCCGTCGCACGGAAACCCTCGCTAACGCTACAGGCTCCAGCCGTTTTTTCTACCTTTCCGATTTTCCAGACCCTTTGCCTCTGAATGGCCTGCTTGTTCCGTGGTATTTGCCGAGTACCCGCCAGCTCCGGGCCGCATACACCAGGAGACGGATCTACACCCCTCCGTGCTTTTGCACGATGCCGTCCCGCCTCAGTCATCCAGTGCAACGAGCATTTCAGCAGCTCTTAAGAAAAGAAAGAAACCCCAAGGACGCCTGAATGGAAGAGATTTAACCTCGCTGGAGCTTGAAACTTGGGAAAGTTGGCTGGATAGTGCATCTCCTTCCTGCTAAACGCAGCACAGAATTTTTCCCACTGCTGTTAAACCATTTGTAGTGCAGGGGAAGAATTTAAATATGCTTAAGTGAATTATGTTTGTATTAAAGAAAAAAATAATCCATTTTAAAGGCAAATGCTTTAAAGACCTTACATTTTCAGGAAACATAACCCACACAAACTTAAAACTTAAAACTGTCTCATGACTTATGAATAAGTCACAACACTCCAGCAATGAGGAAAAAAAATTGGGGTTAATTTCAATAAACTTTACTGCTGTCAAATGTCTGGTATGCCGTAGCCACAGACTCCAGCAAGATTGTGGCATGGGCATCTTTGCCTTTCGTTTCACATGTTATTACAATCTTTGGTCAAGGTCGTGTCCTCAGATGATCTGGAAGACCCGCGTAATGGCAGCAGTTAGTCCGTGGGACCGGAGGATTCTCAGTGTGGCCTGTGTTGTGTAACTGAGCACCACAGGCTGGTCAATCAGCTCTCTAAGAAGATCCCACATAATCAGACTGAACTTTCTGGAATAGGTCTGGCCAGTTTCAGTCCTGGTTTTCTTTCTAGCACGTAGACATCTCACTGAAGTCGTAACATTAATAGTGAGACACCCCCTTGGTGTTTTAAGGCTGAATTAGGGACTGGGGGCTGGAGGGTGAGCTAAAGTTCTAGGACTCCAGCCTTTGAATTCAGGTCCAGAATAAAACATGGACTTTTATTTACCAGATGCTTCTGTCCAAAGTGAATTACAATCGAGGAAAACTTGGGCCCAGGCAGCATCCGGCAGCCCTGGAGCAGCTGAGCTTAGCAGCCTTACTCAAGGGCCCAGTAATGATATATAAAACAGGGCTTGAACCCATGACCTTGTGGAAAGAGATACAGAACCTAAAGCCACAGAGCTACACTTCTATCAGCCTTCCAATATTCACGGTGCAGAACCTTATTTACACAATAACTGCATGTTTATGTCATAAAAATAACACAAACACTTCTAAAAAATGGCAGTGATAACAATCCTAATTCAATATACTCATTTAATAAAATCCCGCTCATGTCCTCTACTGGGAGTATCAGTTTTCTAACAGACCTAACACATCAATATAATATAGAAATGATTAAAGGAGCCGCTTGACAACAAAAATAAAGGTTGCAGATGTCTTCAGCTGTTTTCTCAGAAACGTGTCAGTTCATCTCGGAGTAAATTCTGTGAGGTTCCTTGCAGCTCAGTAATTAAAACGTTGTGCTAACCTGGAAGCTCTGCTATACAATTATCCTCCTCCCCAGATGTAGTTTACGAGCCATGACAGTCATAAAGGCTCGCTGGAAAACACTGACGCCCGTTCATTTGGCCTGTCACATGAGTGAACTTCTCCACCAAATTCTACTATTTCTTTTACAAGTGACTTTATAGCAAGGATAATTTTTTTTGTAACGGGCACTTCGGCAGAAAGGTCTATTTTTGTGTGCAATGAAACACTGTTGATTTGCCATGTTCACAGGATCTAGGTCTGTGGAATCTACCTTCTGTCACTAAGTGCCTAATGCTTATCTACCCATCATCCAGCCACTGGGCCACAGGTGAGCCTGAGGCCTATCTAAGGCAGCGTGGTAGAAAAACTGGAGAGGAGGTCGGGAGGCAAGGTGCATGCTGGGATAGTGGTCTAGCCTTGACCTATTTGGCACAACATTGGATTATGTGCCTTTCCATCACAGGTCAGGTCGGGACGCATGCACTGGTACAGCATGTTGCTGCACCCACCACATGATGAAACACCTTGGGATCCCTGTTGGTGGCCTCCCAGGGTGACATGCAGTCCAGTCCCACCTTCCGAAAATAGCCGTCTATCTGCTGCAGGTAGGTGTAACGTGGGCGTCCCCTTGGCCTGGTCCAGCTGCTCGGGTCCTCAGCAATGAGGATCCTGTGAACCGGATCACCCTCAGGGAAACGCGACACAAGGCTGTAGTGCTGTAATTGATGCTCCTTCACACTGCAGGTAATGTGCCCCATTAGGGACTCCCTCACAATGCAGGTAATGTGCCTCTTTCGGGACTCCCTCACAATGCAGGTAATGTGCCTCATTAGGGACTCCCTCACAATGCAGGTAATGTGCCTCATTAGGGACTCCCTCACAATGCAGGTAATGTGCCTCATTAGGGACTCCCTCACAATGCAGGTAATGTGCCTCATTTGGGACTCCCTCACAATGCAGGTAATGTGCCTCATTTGGGACTCCCTCACAATGCAGGTAATGTGCCTCATTTGGGACTCCCTCACAATGCAGGTAATGTGCCTCATTCGGGACTCCCTCACAATGCAGGTAATGTGCCTCATTCGGGACTCCCTGAGCAACTGCTCATTTGACACCAAGGCAAACCAGCAGTATCCAAGGATCCTCCGCTGTGACATGGTGCCAAAGGAATCCAATCTTCATCACAGCTCACTGGATAGCGTCCACGTCTCGCAGCCAAACAGCGAGACAGGGAGCATCAGGACCTTTGTCCTCTTGCAGAGATATTGGGAACGCCACACACCCCATTCCAGCGACCTCATGCTCTCCCAGTACATCTACTGCCTTCTCAGAGCTCACACATATACACAGTACAGGAAATTTACCAAACTGCGTAGATTTGGAGGTGGCAGGGTTCTGTCCCCCAGAATGCTGGAAATGAATAGTGCAGCATCACCAGCTTTTATATTCTTCTTACATCATTTAATAGTTTTTAAGTTGAGCGTCAGCAACTCACTTGAGGACTATATCTTCACATTGAAAGGTGACATTTGAGAAGCCAAGTTTATGTTTACAAGAACAGTTAAGAGTTAAGTGCTTGACTCACATAATTGTGCTGGAGT
The DNA here is from genome assembly GCF_048594095.1 of Paramormyrops kingsleyae. Lineage (NCBI taxonomy): Eukaryota > Metazoa > Chordata > Actinopteri > Osteoglossiformes > Mormyridae > Paramormyrops > Paramormyrops kingsleyae. The sequence continues at coordinate 20,051,948 of NC_132817.1, forward strand.
GTTTCCAAGGAATACAAATCTTTTAAAATCTTGCACAACAAACGTGGCGGTTCAGTGGAATCAGTGTTTGGGAAACCAGCTTAGCAGTTAGAATATTTACTTTAAGTCATGGATGAAAGAAGACTATTATCCACATGGTATCATGCACAAGGAGAATGGGAATTGTTTTGCAATCTGCAATATGGCGTCTGGTGTAGGGAACTGTAGAATATAGGAACTGATGCACAGGACATGGCAAGACCTGAATTCACTGGAGTTTCGAGCCCCTGATCGATTCCCTTACCTGGGTTCACTTGTGACCTCACTTCTCCTAGCAGGCAGACCAGAATCAGCAGAACAAGATCCATCTTTCGAAGAACGTCAGAGCGAGAGAGAATCTTCATCGCTGCAGCTGCAATATTAACTGCAGAATGTCAGTGAACTGTACTTAAAACAACCAGAGAAATAAGACAAGATTCTGAGCATAGCAGTTGCAATCCAAAAGCTTTAATGAAAAGCTTTGAGTTCTAACATCCATCGATTTTCTGAAACTGCTTGTCCTGTTCAGGGTCGCTGCGGGTCTGGAGCCTAACTTGGAGGTTACAGGCACAAGGCAGGGAACAACCCAGGATGGGACACCAAGCCATCACAGGGCACAAGGCAGGGAACAACCCAGGATGGGATGCCAACCAGTTACTAATAACGTGTCCTGAGGAAAAATACAGTAATAAACAAAAATCGTACCTTAAAAAACAAGGATTCCGAGTGTCAACAATAAGGACCAAATTAGGCTGCACACCAAAAGTGTGACAAGGTGAGCAGAGGAATCAGAGGGTGAGCAGAGTGTCAAAGGGTGAGAGGGAGAGCAAAGGAATCAGAGGGTGAGCAGAGTGTCAAAGGGTGAGAGGGTGAGCAGAGTGTCAAAGGGTGAGAGGGAGAGCAAAGGAATCAGAGGGTGAGCAGAGTGTCAAAGGGTGAGAGGGAGAGCAAAGGAATCAGAGGGTGAGCAGAGTGTCAAAGGGTGAGAGGGAGAGCAAAGTGTCAAAGGGTGAGAGGGAGAGCAGAGGAGTCAGGCCATCGATGTTGTGAAGTAACAATACAGTCATTGTCCATCAGTGGTGCCACAGAGCATACAGTATATCATGCATGTAACTGCACTTCCTTTATAGTGTATCACTGACTTGTTATATTAATGCTGTGTGCTGTGGGGGGCACTACTAAAACAGTTTTAATGAATCCTTGGTTTGCCACACTTGCAAGCCACAAATCAACACAATCAGTACTAAGTTATACTGACATTCAGGCCTGTGCAACTGTTTAATAATCAACCTGGGCTGAACTCATAAAGGACTTAAAATCTGGCGGGAGTCCAAAGCAATTAGGAATTCAATTGCCTGGTGTTATCCACGCATTTAAGGTCAAATAACATCCTTCTTGTTTGCCAACAATATATAACATATTAACATTCATCACGTATGACCATAATTGTCTCTATGTACCTCTTTATCTCACACTGATAACACATTTATGCAGAGAAAATGGTCAAAACAGTATTTGCAGAAGATAAGCTTCACCGGATGGTCTAAGAAGACACAGGAGACAACGCCACGACTCTCCTACATTAACCTGCATTAATACAACATGGATTCTCGGCTGCTACGGAAAGATAATACAAACTTTTTTCAGCGTCGGTGAATATCGGTAGATGAGGCCTGATCTGATAAGCGCTAAGCTAACATCCAGAAGCCCTCTACGGTTATTCTGTGTCAGAAGGAGATCTTCATTCCCACCCATGCTGGTTCTCGGCGAGAGAATTGCGTTATTTTCACTCGCACCCCTCCTGGATCGTCTGTTGGACCAGGCCTTGGTTTCCTACACACACACGTCCCCCGACAGGGGTGCCATAAAGCGGGGGTAAGTTAGGACGATTACAGCGGCCCATGAGTGACCGTGGCCCTAAAAATTTGGAACATAATCCGATCGATCTGGGTTGGAGCCCAATATAATATGCTTTCATGGGGCCTTTAGTGAGACCCCTGTCCCCTGGATTCTCTTTAGGAGGAGTTCTTGCTCCCCACTTCCTCAGCCACACCGGCTCCCCGGTTCACTGTAAAAGGAGCCTTTGGTTTTCACTTAACCACATGCTCCCTGGTTGTCCGTAAAATGAGGCTTTCTTTCCCACATGCCCACCCACTCTCTCAAACTCAGTCCCGGTCCCCTGCAAGACGAGGACCTCGTTCCCACCTGCACCGGGTCTCCAGTTCTCTATAAAAAGAAAACTAGGCTCAGCATAATCCGAGCAAACCTTTGTTTATCCATCATGGGTGGCTCTGAACACTCCCGTGTTGAGTAATACTCACAGGTCGGACCTGTGCTGAGGAGCGGAAAACAATATCTAAGATGTGGACGCCCACCAACCCACAGAAGAAGGATACTCGGACAACCTTTGCTGAAGCTGAACATTTGAAGTTGAACTTTTCTGTCTACTCACGGACGCAATGTTTTTTTAGCAGTCTGATTTACACAACACAGATCTACTTTCATCCAAAGGAAAAAGTAATTTTTCACTCACAAAAAAATAATAATGATACTCACAGAGTAATGAGAATCTGGCTTATATTCTGACGAGTGAGTAAATGTAAATGATTACGGCCTTTCCCAAACACCCCCTAAAATAGTCTGCTTAAGCACTTCCCTCCAGAAACACAAATTGCAAAATTTTATTTAGGGAAATTCCTCAATCTGATATAAACTCTTCTGATCTGCAATATGCGAAACAGCTTGAAAAATTAAAACTCCAGTAGACTTTACAAATGCAGAATTTCATCAGACAGAAAATTGCTACAATACCAGAAAACAAACATGACAAAATGAAATGGTTATATACTGTATGTATCAGTTTTATTGTTATGATCATCTTGTCTGTTATGTGCCTTGAATACAACAATAGCCCATCTTATACAATTCCATCCATCCATTATCTAACCACTTATAATGTTCAGGATCATTTAGCGAACACCCTTCTCCATCGTGACATGAAAGCAGGTCAGTCGGTGTCTCTGGTGAAACTGGGGTTAAGGGCCTTGGTCAAGGGTCAAACGGTGACATCACTCTGCTAGGTAGTGATCCCCAGAAAGGACCGGAGCCCAACTCAGGAAGAATAGGGCACTAGGCTGGGGGTACACCCTGTACAGGATGCCAGTCCATCACAGGGCACAGGGCTGGGGTACACCCTGTACAGGATGCCAGTCCATCACAGGGCACTAGGCTGGGGTACACCCTGGACAGGATGCCAGTCCATCACAGGGCACAGGGCTGGGGTACACCCTGTACAGGATGCCAGTCTATCACAGGGCACTAGGCTGGGGTACACCCTGTACAGGATGCCAGTCCATCACAGGGCACAGGGCTGGGGTACACCCTGTACAGGATGCCAGTCCATCACAGGGCACAGGGCTGGGGTACACCCTGTACAGGATGCCAGTCCATCACAGGGCACAGGGCTGGGGTACACCCTGTACAGGATGCCAGTCCATCACAGGGCACTAGGCTGGGGTACACCCTGGATGGGATGCCAGTCCATCACAGGGCACAGGGCTGGGGTACACCCTGTACAGGATGCCAGTCCATCACAGGGCACTAGACTGGGGTACACCCTGCACAGGATGCCAGCCCAACAGGAGGTACACCCTGTACACATACATACAATCATACACTATAGACAACAAGTAGAGACGACAATTAGCATGGCTTTGATCACAGGGTGAACATACGTGCGCACACACACACACACACACAAAATCAAAAGTAAAACCACCTTTTTCTGTTTTAGACAGATAGATGACAGTGAGACTGGCCTATCTAGCACTTTAAAATGGCCGTACCTGTAGAATATCCCGTTGCCTTGCGAAACGAACCTGTTTTTCCATCCCCTGAGTGTCCGGTTGGCCCAGTGTGAGGCAATGAGCTGGTTCTATTCAAGTTCTCTACCCAGGGGGGGCCACTACCCCCCCCCCCCCTACTCAGTACCGGTGGACAGCATCAGGGCTAATTTTCAAGCTGTGGTTTCAGAAGAGTCCGGAAAAAAAAAAAACGGAGCTGAATCACGAGGGCAGTGAGCATGTCCCTGGTCTGAAAGGCAGCATTTTCCCTGCGCTCTGTGTAGTGGCTGCTGGCTTGCGGTGTCGTGTGTGCAGCCAAAGCACAAGACAACAAGGCCCTTGTGTCCCAGGAAGCCAGTAGTGAAGGACCAGCTTCACAGTGCACCAGTGTAGCTGGGATGTTGCTGCTTGTCATTTGCTGATTTGGGGAAAAATAGAATATCAAAGCTACCAATATAATGACCTCCACGAAATCTATAAATAACTTCTTTACTCCTGGTTCCCATGTTATTCCCTTCTTCTCACCTATATCCAAACCAAACTTGTCTTTGACTCACAACACACTGGAAGACCATCTGAGAAAGAGGCTTATTCTCTATGGTGCAGATGATGTCTGCTTTGGGCATATAAGAGGAGCACACTTCTCAACGTTGGTGACCAGTAAAATGCCAGGGGTGCCAACTGTCACACATCTGGTGTGACCCTCACACTTTCAGACTCTCACATGCACCAAGAAATCATACGGCAAATGTATATTATTCCATTATACACCTAAAATTAGCTCCATAAAAAGTGTTGGGGTAGTTTGCAAACCCTACAGACTATTTACAAGGTAATAAAACTGTTACATACATGTAAATGCGTGTGCATGTGTGTGCAGACTTGTTGCGGCACACGTATGCAGACATGGAAATCTCACACCAGGGAGCTGACCAAGGCTCATTTGAGCGAGTGATTCAGTGCTATCCTGGTGTCATTCGCACACTGCCGGCGGCCCATTTGAAACCCTGCTACTTAATTCGTTTTCAGTACAAGGTACTTACGCGTTATTTTAAAGGAGCCCCTTTGAGTGACAAATTGCTGACAAAGATTTAAAAATTTAGGTTCAAATAAGGTTGCCATGGGCAGCACCTATTACAGCCAAGACCACAAGTACAGTCTTGGAGTTCTTGGTATTGAGATTCACCCTTTGATCTTTCAGGTGTAGGCAGACCATTGCTGTTTTTTATCTCAAAAAACCTATTAGCGCCACCTACTGGCTTGGAGGACAGAAGTAATACACCCCTATTCCATGATACTAGTTGTGTAATGGAAGCTTAGCAATTCTACCTTGACAGCTGTATGCTTCTTATGTATTATCTCCCTGATTTGTATATTGGCTTAGACAGAGGCATCTTCCAATGGATAAAAATGCAAACATTTTTGTTTGAGACAGTCTTTGAAAGTATTGCTGATTAAAACCTTCCCAGATTGACATTCCTTTAATATATTTAAACAACCAACATCCAACAAAAAAAAAATGGAGTAACATTTTATCATCGTGGGGAATGATATTTGTCATGTGCACACCTAAGCAGAGGTGCAGACATTTCAGGTCCAGAAAGTAAAAATCCAGACCAAGATTTTGTTTCAACCGACCATACCTGTCAAGTTTTGAAATGAAAATAAGGGAAATTTTCCGGCACCCACCGCGAGCCACCCCACCACCCCAACCAAGCTCCCTTACATTTTAAGACAGGTGTGCAAGAAATCTAAAATAACCACTTGTCATTTACATTTTATTTTCATTACACATTTTCTTTTAATTTCTCATGTTCAGTCATGTGGCTCTCTGGCATTCACTAATGACTTATACAGATTTGTTGCAGACTTTGTATCCTTGTTGAAGTCATCACAGAAGGTGAAAGTAACGTTGTTTTTGGAACACAGCATTGCCATTTTAACCTCCGCATTTATGACCTGGTCAATGTTGTAAATGACCTGCAGACTACAGCAGGTGGTAGTTCTCGCGAGGCTACTGACAGTTCAGTTTGGAGAGGCAGAGGAATTTTTTTTTTAAATGATATTATAATACGGGAGATTTACGGGAAAATACTAATACGGGAGGACGGCGGGAAAGAGGAGTAAAATACGGTAGTTTCCCGGCCAAAACGGGAGACTTGACAGCTATGCAACCGACCAATTGAATACTCTGTGACCGTGATTCTTTATGCTCAACCGGTTGGTTGAAATAAAATCTTGGTCTGGATTTTTACTTTCTGGACCTGAAATATCTACCTCTGCACCTAAATTTAGTTGAAGGGAACTATGTAATCCGCACATACTATATAATCTGAAGACTGTGAATTCCAATTGGGTAGCAGATGTACTAGAGTACTAATCCTGTTAATGTGCAGTACGTACTGTGGTGGTAAACACATGCTCAAACTTGTGTATAAAGGATGGCAGAGTGTAGAAGAAAGAATGA